>NC_043755.1:3861877-5181276 GCF_902148845.1 Salarias fasciatus | reverse complement strand
AACAGAAAGGGCATTCAATACCAACAGTGCATGCAGACGTTGGCTTATTGATATTGTTAATTCATTTTTAGCATTTTTTTTTTTTTTTTTTTTTTTTTTAAACAAATGTGCTGCATATCAGGACTGAGGATCTTTCAAGAACACAATATGTTTGAACACATATCAGCATTCCAGCAATGTTGCAACAACAAATATGGGGCCAAACGTGAAGGCTGCCTGCCACATTAACCTGCTATGATTTGCCTGCTTTTTAAGACGGAGCTAAATGTTATGTGGCTCTACCTATTCCTTTATGCACTGTACAATATTGCAATCATCTCCAAAGAATGACGAACAAAAGACATTCCACCTCAACTTGGGTCTCAGCTTGCAAAGATCCAAATCCAGTTTCTGCTATAAAATAACATGATACGAGTTGGTGATTATTTTATAATAAGTCATGGGAACACCTTCACCAGGTGTTGGCAAGTCACACAAAAACAACAGGCAGTGGTGATTGTGGAGCTCTCCCAACACCCTGATGTATAGATGGTAAGTCAACAATGTCTAGCCACAGAGTGCCATCAGTCAAAAGCCAGGGCACCAAAACCATTGGGAAAAACACCAACGGTGGATTCCTGCAGGCCTCACCTGTGGGAAGGGGATTGGTCCGGCCTCGTACATGCCGTCTCTCGTTCCTCCTCCCTCCAGGTCGCCTGCTGCTGCTGCAGTTGCCTGGAAAGGGAAAAAACAGACGGAGAGGGTGTGATTTGAAGTCGGCCTAAAAATAGCCTTATTTCCATTTCCATGCCCTCCGATGTTGAGTGAGAAATCCCAAACACCTGCTGACAAAACAATGCTCAACCCGCCACCCGTCACCATGGCAACATGACGGAAGATAGAAGAAGAAAAGTCTATAACAGACACACCGCTAACATGCTACACACCTATGTTAAAGTCTGATTTTCTACTACTAACCATAAGAATAGAAAGAGGGAGACATGCTTTTATCCAGCACTGCTATTCCGACACTACAGCAATGAAGGAAGGAAGAACCACCAGAGCGAGAAATGAAAAACGAAAAAAAAACAAAACAGAGTGGCTACAGCTTGCTAGACACAGCAGGAGTCTCCCGTGAAGAGCAGCCGTTGTTCTCCCATGCAGGGGGAGGACAGGCAGTGCAGGCCTCACCTGGTGGCTATCTGAACCGGGCTGAGCACTACAGGAGGGCCACTGGGGCTGACCTGACCCAGGGAGGGGGCATCGAAGCCCCGGGGGAGGAGATGGGAGTGAGGGGGTCCTGAGTCGAGTTTCTATTGCCCCACAATCATTGGCGGGCGCAGAGGAGAAGTGTTGGGAGAGATCGATCAGTGTGCGGTTATGGGAGGGGTTGTTGTAGGGGGTGGAAGAGGAAGTGGGGTTGAGGATATTGGTGAGCATTCAGACAGAGGGATGTTTCACAAGAGTCCATTTCAAGACGTCAATGCTTTCATTATGCGCTGCATCGGATTGTGTAATCGTGCTCAGAGCGTGACTCACTTCACATTGACATTGGTACAGATGATGTATTCAATCTCCTCCGAAAATGGGTTCTGGAACGTGAAAGAGCTCGTCCTCATCCAGATCCATTCTCTCGATTTGGAGCGGAATCGAAACATCACTGACAAAACTTGACCCTTCAGCTTCACCACCTGAGGACACACACGTACATGATGCTGAGCGGACGGTTGACATGTACACAAACCGAAAAGATATCCGGTTACACAGATACAATGACAACAGTAGCAGCTGAGGCCTGCTGGCGTGAACAGACAGCAGCTTCACTCCAGCTAAAACACATCAGAATGGGGCGACTGCAGCTGTTGAATGTAATGGTTTAAACTCAGCCACATTCACCGTCTTCCTTTTTGCACATGAATTCACTTCATGTGGTCATAGTTCTTCATTGTTGCACTGTTTTCACAGAAATTCACTGTTCGTTTCCTGCTTTTGTCAAGCACAGGCAGACCTGTGATCTGCAACATTTAAACTTCATGGCAAGACTGAGAAACTGGCTATGCAGAATTTTTCTTATTTACATTAGTCAGATGAAGACAGTACATATGAAGTTGAAGAAGCTGGAATCATTTTACTTAATACTCCACACAAATTGTATGGTAAAGTCGACGAGGCTGTGTGCTGCTCAGAGAAATTTGTGGAAGGACAATGTATGATGTATTCGAGAAAAGCTAAACTGTCAAAATCCTGCATGTCAATCCTCAAGTTAACTGATACTTATGCTGGTTCCACACAATTAAATGATGACAGGTACCAGGGGTTTTAAGAAGGAACTGGCAAATAAGGTGGCTTGATTTGATCACTTAATCGTTGATCAGTGTGTGTCAATGTTGTCTTAGGTCTTGTCGTGTTACGAAAACGCTGCAATCACAACTAAATACATCTTTTTGCTTTTTACTTCTTACAGTGTCATCCCATGGGCTGGATTACACCCATGAGCCACATGCTTCACAGCCCTGACGTTTAACACCACAGACCATATCTTTAGCACTGATGTATCCGTTTTAGCATCTTTTTAAAGGTTGTGGTAAATCAAAACACCCCTCCATCCAAACACAAGTGATAGTTTTGTTTTATTTTTAAAACGGATTGTTTATCTGAGCCCACCTGTTGGAAGCTGTCTCTCAGTAAGCCCTGATCTTCAGGATGGGCAAGCTCCAGAATATTCTTCCCCAATAATTCCTGCAAGACACGGGAGAGTAAACAACCTCAATTCAGACATTTCTGAAGAGTTACAGCACAGAGCCTGTGAGGGGTTTCTAGATGTCCGCAGCTCAGTTCACCTGGGGCTGATATCCAACAGCGGCCAGGCATCGGTGGTCTACGAAGGTGAACATGCCCTGGCAGTTATGGCGGGAGATGAACTCTACTGGAACACTGATACTGTTGAGGTCAGTGTCACCTGGACAACAAGTAACCTGGATGAGAGAGAGAAGAATTACCGGTAAATATGAAAACAATAATTCACATGTGGATCTCCATCATGTCATTACTCCGTTCAACCCTGAGGCACAGCAAGAAAACAACTGAATGTCAACTCAGAAGTTGCGAAAGGTCAGTGTTTCTCAAGGATTTTGAAATTCAGTGCAAACATCACATGTTATGAAGCCTAGATAAGTCTCTGTATTGATACTGCCTTTTCCACATAATGCGTGTTTGCTACAAAATGAAAAAAAAAGGCAGTTTTACTCTTTGATTGGCGGCAAACTGGTTATTGATTACAAGCTTTTGGAGAAGCACGAAGGTCACGCATAGATGACCCAGGACGATATGGTCCTTCAAATTGACAATACTTCAACATGATTTTCCAGACATGATCTTATCCTGCCACACATTCAAACACATTCTTAAAAATCACTCACAAAACCATCGTACCTGTAATCTTCCAATGGCAACTAGACAGTAGCGACTCCCCTGATTATTGTCTGCTTCATCATCCTTAACGATACTCCTGAAACGCAACACGGGTTCAGACTTTCAAGTGAAACAACAGAGAGCTAAAAACCCCCCCAAAAGTAGCGTGTTTACCTGCAGGGGGCCAGGACTTGATGTATCCTGTACAGTGGACTACAACATACTGAGGCTCTCCCTCTTTGGCAGCGCCCAAACCATTCCTGAGGCGAACACACAAATTACATGACTGTGCCTTAAATACCTGATTTCAACTTGTTACAAAGCCTTTTTGCAGGAAGCATTCAATTTCAAAAAATACATAGAGAAGTAGCCGTTCTTGTCACCTGTTTCTATTTCGAAGAAAGTTCAGTCTATTCATTGACAGCGGCTCCACCGGACACGTGCCACACCTGCAAGCACAGACAGACCACCGCATGAACCACTGCGTCATGAAGACTGTGGAAAAGGTATACAGCTGACTCTCTGAGGAGTCTCACCTCATTCTGCAGATGAAGGATCGACGGGCTCCTGTACTCATCCTAGCTGATGACTGCTGGCTCTCTTTCTTCACTGTTCCTGTCTTCAAGTCCAGCATCCTCCCTATTAAAAGCAAACTGAGCTTAAATGTGTTCTTCTCTTATCCATTAAACAATCATGCTTCCTCATCACTGTGTTGTTGGATGTGTGCGCGAGTTGTGCTGCTTTGTACCCGTGTTGTTGTTCTCGGCAGTGGACAGCTGCTCCCTGAGCTTCTCCTTGTCGTCTGGGTGGAGCTGATCGTAAAGGGAGGAGCCCAGCCATTCAGTCTGGGACTGGTTGAGGACGGGTGTCAGGGAGTCCGAGACGTAAACAATGCGACCGGTCTCACATGATACCACAAACAAGAAGCCGTCAGCTGCGTCGAGGATCAGGTGCTTCAGCTCCTGCGAAGACGGAGCATCAAAGAGTGACCGTTGGAGTACAACTGATCTTTAAATAGATTCGCAAATTACAGCGCTTTGTTTTCTGCTGCTGCCCATTCTTCCACAAGTACAATACCCCATTTCCTGCGCAGTTTGTTTTTGTTATAGACACAAGTGCACCGCAACAGAAAGTGAGAAAAACCACTTGCAATCCATTCAACTCAAAGCATGTTTGCGATTCCTTTTCAGAATGATTTGCATTACATTTAAAGCGGATATTGACATGTAAAAAAAAAAAAAAAAAAAAAAATACTAATAGAGTAAGATGTTTAACAAGAAATTTACTTTTAGTGAAGCTCTGCTTTCCTCACTGTATAAACAGAAAGCATTTAAATCAGACTCTTCACCGCCGCTACACATACCTGGTCAGTGAGAAAGGAGGGCTTGTATGACCCGTCGGCGTTGGTAGTGCCACTTCCTCGCAGAGACTTCATATGGGACACTGCCATTCGCAGGATGGTGAGCTTGTCTGGCTTCCGTGCCAGTGCGCTGCACGTGGGCACCATGTCGGACAACTCTGTGATGTAGGCGGTCATCTTGTTCCGCCGCCGCCTCTCAATCTCACTGTGGTTCTCCCTGAGTGAGGAAGCAAGGTAGGCAGAGGAGGAGAGGAACGGAGGGATCGATATGGGGGAAACAGGTGGAAAGGTGGACAACATGAAGTAGAGTTTACAGTTAATGTCGTAATGTTATGTTCCCAACCAGGAAGAAGAAATGGGAATGACAGAAGGTGAGAGAAGTAATGGAAGCATAAAATAATAATGAGTAGTCAATGATCTGTAGAAATGAGTGTGAGAAAGCAGGAGGCTCTGGTCTTTCATGGCCAGTTTAAATGAGAAAAGAGAGCAAGTGCAGAAAGAGAAAGGCCTTTCAGTTTTCCTGAGAGCGGGAGACAAAACGAGACAGAGAGGACAGTTGCTCAAGAAGGAAGGGATTACAAGAGTGAAAGAAGTCCCTCACTCACACACAGCATAGCTGTTAGTAACATAACACAGTGGTGGGTTGAGGGAAAACGAACAAAAAAAAATATCTGGCTTTGGCAATAAAGTAGAAAAATCTGACAGGCACCACAACAAACACGAAGAGCGGCCAAAAATACTGGCAATCCGTTCTGTCAAAACGACGATGTGCTGGAAATCCCAGCAAGACAGGATAGGATTTGATAAGTGCATTCAATATCGATATGGACGCAAGCAGGAGAGGGAGCCTTCCTTAATGGTACAGGCCATACCTGGCTAGCTTTTCCTTATCTGCAAAACTCTCATCTTCTTCCAAAAACCTGGAAATAAAACCAACCCACTAAAACACGGGCCCGCAAAGTAATACTACCAAAACAAAGTGACGAACTGAAAAAAAGGGAAAAAAATTAAACTATAGGAAAAAGGAGGGCAGCACAAAGGTAACAGCAGGATCTTCACTGGACCCCTTTACTCCCTCACCACACACACTTCTCTCTTAATGTACCCCCCTACCTTGCAAAGCGCTCCTTGTCATTGTTGGAGCCTGGTGCATCATCATCACATCTGTGAAAAGTCAAACAAACAACTTATCTAAGCAAATTGAACGATTTAACCTGTTTGTTATGGACATTCATCTTGCTTTATGCAATACAAAGAAAAACTACCTGAATAACTTGCTTCCATCATCATCATCAAAGTCTGGTCTGCAATTGAAGGAGAAAGGCACAAAATCACTTTTGCAGAATGATTCTTAAAAGAATATGGACAACAACTAGAACTGCAACAAACAGTTACTGGTTAATAACGTTGGTCTTTGACCTAAAGAGACCTGGAATGACATAATGATGAGTTTCCATTTAGAGCTGGAGATGAGATAAATGCAATCAAACCACTGTTTGACAAATATGTGTCTGATAACATGGATTGCAATGCAAAATCCCATCAGGTCCAGCTCTAAAAGCAGAAGCAGACAACATTGCAGAAGATCACAAAAAGGGGAAATGCAAATGTTGACTGATGACTTAATGAACACACATGTAAACCGGTGCTTCCACAAGCTTAAAACGCATCATGGCGAGCACTATCTTAAAACCAACTCAAGTTAGGTGCCTTATCTTCCATACTTGCACAAATGACAAAGCTCACATTTCAGCAGCTTAAAGTACAAATTTTAACACCGTGAACAGGAATCTAAATCAGTGCAGGACAACACAGACATGTCACATTAACTTACGCAGCTGGTCTTTTGTTGGTCCCTTTTGGTACAACTGCCCCCCCACTTGCTTGGGCCCCACTTGCCCCCATACCCAGATTTGGGTCTGGTAAGTCTAATAATAACACAGAGTAACAGAGAAATGTAATGTAGCACAGATAACAGGTGATTTCCTTTTGCGATGCAGCACGAAGAAACAAACCGAAACCATTCACTGCAACATGCATGGATAGGCTCCAGCAAGTACATTAAAGCTCGTTGTATTCTAAAACGCGCACTCTTCCTTTTTGATTGAACAACTTAGAGTCACTTTAAAGCTATATGTAGCAAACATAACACCTACGCTGTGCACATTAGCCAATAGTTTAACCGTCGGCAGTAACTTGACATTTTACTACATTAGACGTTCAGTTTGTCGGCCTAACTGTTGTCGCAAAACAAACAAAATAAACCCACAAACATATTTATTAACAACCCAGCTGAATAATTACATAACCATTGGAAAGTAGTTAGCATGTTAGCAACCGATCATTTATGCAATGAGCAGCGAGATGAAGCTAAGCTATTAGCCCCGCTGTCACGCTATCTTCAAGAGAGTGTTCGCTAAAGAAACCGCTCCAAACTAGTTAACAACTGCACATTACTACATGTCTAAACTGTCGCAGTCACTTCTACGTCGTTTTACCTGGATTTGAAGAGGACATGTCCGTGTAGGATAACATAAACAAATAACTTCAGCTGCGCCAAAAAAAAAAAAAAAAATCCTCACCCCCCTTACCCTCCCCTATGCTAGCTATGTAGCTCACAGCTAACCAGCCGAACTCCTCGGGAGCGCTCGTTTAATGTGTACGGTAAACAGACCAAGCCATGGCTGATACTACTCCAGACGGGCTGTTTGAAACGCGGATTAAAATATTTTCCTGTCTCCCTCACAGGGCGCTTTCTAGCCTTCTCTCCGTTTAAACCCCCCCTTGCCTAATTAAGATGGCGTTTCGGGCTAGCAGCGGCAGCTGCGGTGTAATTTGTCCTCCTCCTCCCATTGGACGACACGCGGCCGGATACACATGACGTCACGTGTTGGGAAATCCACGCTAGTACCCGCCCAGAGAGAGGCGGGACCCGCAGGTGTGCAAAACAATCTCCACGGCTCTTTTTGTAAATCTTTAAAATTAGTTGATAATAGAAAAGCCCTTCACTTGTTTTCTTTATTAGAAAATTTTGATTTAACTTAAAAGCTCCCTCACAAATTTTATTTTTTATTATTGTTTTTATTTAATTTCATTTTATTTTATTTTTGGATTTACACTGACTGCTCAATCTATAATAGCAGTTTGTTGATTTTGATAATACTCATGTGCCTTGTTTGTATGTGTGTATATATGTTCTTGTTCTGAATAAAACTTAAAAAAAAAAACCAATCTCCACAGCGTGGCGCGTCTGGGGTCTGAAGGTAGCAGTATGAGGGGAAACCATTGGCTGTATATAAAAAAAAAATTATATATATATATATATATAAATATATATATATATATATGTATATATATGTGTGTGTGTGTGTGTGTGTATATATATATATATATATATATATAATAGTTGTTGTTCTTCATGTGCTTTTGTTTTCTCTGTCTTGATTTGATTATTTAAATGTAATTTCATGTTTCTTTGCCTTTGTGAAGTGCTGCAGGTAGCCTTGAGTATATTTAGTGCTATACAAATACATTTGCTGCACCATGTCTAGGCAGTGTTTTCACTGTACTCGCTATATGTAACGTCTTTTTCCATAAAGCAGAAAAACCTAACTTGAGATGTGTTTATCTGGTGTGTGTTTGCATTGCAGATGTGATAAAGACACAAGAAGCCACTTCAAAGTTCATTCTCTGTGATTCATGATTTTTGCTTTTATCATTGATAACAACATTTAAAGGAAAAAAAAATATCAAAATAAAAAAAATAACACTGTAATTAGGACACAGCTGTTTCTTCTGTGTCACTGGGGAAGAGAGGTTTGCTGGTTGGTCAGGGTTAGTTAAAAAAGGAGATGATGATGGAATGAGAGTAGGGTTGAAAAAAGGTCATTTAAGAAAGAAGAGAAGTGAGCCATGTATGAAACAGCGAGTAGGGACAATGTACTAGGTCTTGATGTGAGGTGGAAACAGGAAAAGAAATGGAGAGGGCATGGAGACCGGAGAGCTTCCCACACGTTACAGATAAGGCACTTGACGTACGAAAGCTTTAAAGCATGGCAACAAAAGTGGAACGATCGTTTCACAAAATCATCAGCGCAGAAAATAACATCTCTTCACAGACAACAAACAACAGATTCATACCTAAAATCATTCATTTAGATCAACACTCAAAGACTCAAACATGGGCCGAGCTAATAGGCAGTGAACTGAAGAAATTTGGCCCATCTCTTTAAAATCAGGAAACCATGAACCTGTCTTGATTCCCCGTGTTTGCTAAAAGTCCGGCATTTTGACACAGCACCACACTTTCGCAATGATTTTGCGCCGTGAGTCATGGACTTTCTCATCAGTGCCATCAGAGTGCTTCAGACGAACCGCAGAAGAAGAAACTCATATGAACCAGGAAGCTGGGGCCTCATGATCAGAGGGAAGCACTCGTGTCTGGTCTGTTTCTCACTGCTTTAAGACATCGATCTATCTATCGATCGGAAGCAGGAACCTAACAAACTGGGCTAAAAATAACTTGAATTAAAATATTTTATTTTTTTCAGTTTATAAAATTGAAACCAACTTCCTATGAAAATGGCACAGGCTGCACTGGGGAGCAGAGGCACACCGGCCCACTGCCGCTTATTACTTCTTACAGGAGACGCTGCATGTTTGTGCAAAGACGGTACAAAAGCTGAACTTTTACACAGTTGCATAGACAGAAAACTAGGGAAATAAATGCCCTGTTGTCTCACCTCAGTAAAACTCACTTTCACTTTGTTCTTTTAGTACAAAACAAACAGAAAACAGAATAAAGCGACATCTTTTTTTTTAAGCAGAAAGCTTTAAAATGGCTTTTTAACAGCCATCAGCTGGCTCTAAGGCACACAGTTAGAACATGAAAGCTAAAGTAAAGCAGCATCACCCCCCATCCCCCACCCCGCCACCCCCGTCCACTCCTCTGTCTTCTCCGCTTCTCCATTTTCTCCCCTGTCTCCTTGAAGATTTTTTTTTTTTTTTTTTTTTTTTTTTAGGGACTAACATCAAACAAAGGCAACGATTTATTTTTCCGATGACAAAGCGAAGAAGCTGTGCCACTTATTGTAGTGTTTATCATCTGCTGGATCTCTGCCGTGTCCTCTACAAGTACGAACGAATACGTGTGATTTTGTGTGAAGTAACAGTGTTTAATTTCCTCGGATGTCTGCTGTTCTCGGTTCGGAGGGGGATCACGTGCTCCCTCCCTTCATTTCTCTCTCTCTCTTTTCATCCCTCTCCCTCCTCTTCCTCCCCCGCTGAGGGATATGAGTCCGTCTCGCACACTTGTTTGTTTTCACTCCGTCTTGCTGTGGTTGTTGTTGTGGACCGAGTGGCCGTTCAGCATGGGCCCATTTTTCTTGGTGTGTTTTTTGTCCTCTGCCTGCTCTTCCTCCTCCTCCTCCTCTTCCGATTCGTCTGTTTCATCTTTGTCGCTCCTTTCATCATCCACTTTTTCCTGAACAAAACAGAGGAGAAGAAGGAAGTCTGTTTAGAAGCAGCCTGTTAATCATGGAGGAGATCTTCCAGTCAAGCTGTCCTGAAGCTCTGGTCAGCGTCAGAAAACGCCAGACTGTCTGCCTGCTATCTGTATTTAAAACAGCTACAATCAAGATTTTTAGCTTTACAGTTGATTTGAAGGCTTGATGTTTCCCCATGCACTGCAGCGGTTCTCAGGTCTGAACAACCAGATAACAGCTCTACCTCACTCATCCCTAAAGTCTAGGAATAAGTTTGCATCTCTGAATCTGTAGTCCTCTCATCCCAACCTTGACAGAATCTTCAAATTGATTTTAAAAAAAAGATGTTTGCCAGGAAATAGGAAAGTTTGACAACAGAGGCAGTCAGAACTAGTCATGTTATGTTGACACTTCTAAAACTATTCTAACTCAAACCTCCAATGTATCAGTTTACGACATTTATACCGTGATGACACCCCCCCCCCCACCAAAAAAAAAAAAAGTCTGGAAATAGTCTCACTGGTTTTTCTGAAGGGACACGAGTAATGCTCTTTTATTTTCACTGCTGTTATTGAAACACTTTATGCACACAGATGTTTATCAGCTCACCAGTGAGAACAGTGGAGCAGAAATGAAAAAGACAAAAACTAACTGGCCTTAAAAGAGAATGGATTCATCAAATTGCAATAAACATGTCATTTGAAGGATACTGTGATTGGTCAGCTCAAAAACAAAATACTTTTGCAAAAATATTTTTGTAATAGGACATCGCATCATGTTTTAAATCCATATTTTTACATTTATCTGCACTTTTAATTTGTTTTACAGACGGATTAAATCCCTTCATTCTTGTCACTATCCTTATTTTATCTACAAAACCAAGTGAAATAATAATGAACAATAATAATAATAATAATAATAATAATAATAATAATAATAATAATAATAATAATAACAATAAAAACCCTTTGGCAATTCAACTGTCAAATTCAATGTATTTGAAAATATCTAATTATTCCATTTTGGTTTTGATGACAGTAGGTTTTCTCAAAGTGGGTTTAAAATTTTATGGACATATTTTAATATGTGATGTCAAATTTACTCGCAACTTTAAAGGAGGGAAAATTTATATTTATGGTCTTTACTGTTGTGCTGTTTCTGTTTGTGCCTCCTTACATTATGGGTGAGGAAGCGGACTGCGATGCGGATGATGAGTACAGCCCAGAAGATATGTAGACACTGAAGAACCATCAACAGTCCGTTAAAAAAGTAGTAGCCGAAGAAGGGCTCATAGATGGTGACGGGGTAAACCCACGTACAGTAAACGATCCTGCAACAGACACAGAGGGAGTGTGACGACGCCTGCAGCAAAACGACATAAATGCTGAAAACAACAATTTAAAATGCGTTTGTACCAGAAAGGGAAGTAAACCAGGCGAGTGATGATGAAGACTGCAGCAAATACGATGAAAATGTAGTTGCAAGCATTTCGCCACCCAGCGTAGTTGAACATCTTTGCAGACTGTAAGAAAAAAACAAACACAAAAAGTTGCATGTGAATGATGATCATATTTGTTTTTAATTTTAATATCCCCCCCTGAAATTAGCTTCAAGTTTAGCCTCATGTGAAGAAACACACTGAGCTCATATGAGCAACAATACAATAATATTATATTCTTCTTTCTGTCCAGCGGTCTGCAGTTAGGCTGTAAAAAGCCCCATAACTGTAAGATTGTGGCCACAATATCACTGAACCTGATACAACAGAAAGAGAAGAGCAAACATCAGGAACCTCCTCAACGCAGAGCCGGCACACATCTCCAACGAATGCATACAGCTTTAATTTTCTCCACAAGGTGGCAGTGTGTGATCAGGTTTCAGTGGGACTCTGACCCTCAGCTCAGCACTGAGGTTGCACTCTGTTAAAATAGAGCCTTGGTGCTTGCAGAGAAATACGCTTTAAAATACTAGGAATCTCACATAAATGGGTCAATTTTAGAATAAGTTTCATAGTATAGGGGAAACTCTTAATATCATTGTATTGAACTCTGAAAAGACCAAAAACAGTCTGCGGCACGTCTACAGTCTACAATGTTTGCATTTTCTTTTTGAAACTGTAAAATTCTTCACTAACAATCGCCTTACTCAACCCAGGTCTGCTGTTTTAGCAGTTTTGCTCTGAGCTGTGATCTTGTCTGGTGTGATTTGATAACATCGGAACAAATGAAGTGGTTAATATGGGGTGTGTTAGAATAATGGTGGATCAAAGTGAAACAGGAGTTCTGTGTGTGCCACTTCACACTGACTGGCTGAGAAGACACTGGGAGTCACATCTGGCTGGAAAAGCACTCGGAGAGCACACACACCTTTCACCGACCAAACAGCACATTAAAGGTAATTCTACCCCTGAAACTACTGTTTGTGTTGATATAACCTCACTGATTGTGCAATCTGACATAATCGAGAACCAGAGTGTAAAAGATATCTCTAAGAGTGTGTAATTTGGCTCACAGGACGAACTTGAAAAGTGTTAAAACGACCAAAAATAAAGAAAGATAAAAACAGAACATTATTTTCTTTCAAAAAAAAATCTCTGGTGTGACCTGGGTGTGACCGCTGACCACTGAACTAAAAGAGTTTATCCGCCCCGAGTTTATTGATTATTTAGTATTCTGTCATCATGCTGTTAGAAATAATTGTCACTTTAAACAGCATTGCAATTTCCCCCCCAAAATACTTTGTAAAAGTAGAATTTAGGGCGAACCTGTCCTCCTGGTAACAGATTGTATGAGTATATCTGATGAAGTGGTGAGTGAGTGTACTTCCAGTACTTCTACGCTAATTTCCCTGTCTGACGCCTGCTGGTAGCCATGAATGGGGATTACTGTAATCACTCTTCTGAAATGCCAACATTTTGTTGAAGGACACCTACTGGATTCTATCTTAGGGTACATGACAATTTGTGAGCCACAATATTACCAGTAAAAGGTTTTATGACTTCCTTCCCATCACACATCCCGAGTTCAGACTGAAACAGGCTGATGCAACACTCTTTAACCAACTTCCATTTAATCTGGATTCCATCCTACAAACAACTGAAGTGCACTAATGACCTACAACTCTTTGGCAGAGTTAATGGCGCTCCCAAGACATTTACCTCGAGGAAGTAATCAGAGGAGTCGTGCACCAGCATGATGAGAGTTCCAGCTCGAATGTAGTTGACGCACCAGGAGAAGCTGATGAGGAGGATGGTCGCAACATGGTGGACGATCTGCTCCTTAAAGTCCTGGGAGACACGGGGACGTGAGGGAGGGAGGGGGAGGGCATGATTATACAGTGGAAAAGAACAAGAGTTTCATTTATTCTGTGACATGATTTTATGTGGTTTTATGCTCATGTTGGTAAATCCCTCTTCAGTGGTATCTGGGTTCAACTCTGGTGTTGGAGAAACACGGTGTGCATGTTCAGAAAGAGTTTTCCACACTGAGCTCAGATGACCGGGCAGTGAGCAAAGTCCAGCTCACACACACACACACAGACACACACACACACACTTACACGTGCAACAACAGTCTAATGTCCACCCGCGGTCCGTGCCAGATGTCTGGCTGATCATCCAGAAAAAGCTGCTTTTTCAGCTGATCACAGGCTAAAACTGTTTGTATGACCAATAAATGACTGTATTTCTTCTTCTCCTGCTGTCACACAAGTCTTTCTGTGTTTAATTGCTTGAATCATGGAGGAGTTCAGTGCGACCGAAATAAACTCACTTACTTTGCGTTTGACATCGGAAGCCACACTGAAAAGCAGAGAGCCGTAGAAACCGAGCTCAATCATGTAGTACCAATACTGAGATGGCAGCAGGGTCTGCGGGAGAGGAGAGAGAGACAGAGAGAGCGAGGTTTAACTTCAAATTCACGTGAAGAATAATGATTAGGAACAAGATTTGTAATTTATTGATCTAATTTGTTGAACTTTCCATTTTAAATGGAAACACCCCCTCCATCGTAATTAAGGTTGTTTCTGAGTGAGAGACTGTTTGATAATCAAACAGAGTCTGAACAAATGATCATTTAAAAGGCTGAAATCTGATATTGTTGACACGGCATAAAGAAAACCAAACAAGATTCATTGTGATAGCATTGAGAGCCCATATTACACATGGTGAAATTTATTGTTAACCAGTTTCTCATTAAAAGTGCAAACTGCGCGATTTTCAGAACAAAGATAAGCAAATATATTCTGGACAGCTGCTGTGATTTATATCCTGTGACATTGTTTGCACAAAGACACGGAGCTTAAATGTAATAAAGTGCATGAGGGACTCTCGTGGTGGGATGGTTAAAAGTTGAATACATTCAAACTTTTGATCTTGAGTCTATGATCTTCTATATATAAATCATGCTAAAGTGCATTCTTATGCAAAGAGACTGCATTTTTAGTTTGTGCATTTTGCAAGTCGTTTAAGAACAATACCATGAGAGTGACCTTGTGCAAACAGGAGCATTAAAGTGAAGGTTTTGTTTGGATTTATTGTTAAGTGACTGGATGGAGCGCTGGGCCCCACAAGTACTAGATGGAATGTGAAACCATGGAGGTGGAGGTGTTGCTGGAGCAGGCTATCAAGCATCACACTACACCAAATAACTTTGCATTTAATGAAAAAAAGAAGGAGGGGAAAAAATGCAGTACTTGGGATAACCTGTCACAAACTCCGGAGAAAAAAAGAGCAACAGAGGAGATTCAGAAAAGATTACAAGACCTCAGAAGGGGAAGAACATGTAACATTAAATTTCATACAGTAAACCTAGTTATATACAAAGTAAACATTTTCAGGTGTTGCACCCAAATCTATAAGCAGAAACTCCTGTCAGTATTCTGCATGATGTGGAACACAAGCTTAATCATCCAAATTGTCAAGGCAGACATGTTAAATGGATTGTGTGTGTTATTTTGTGCCGCAGTTAAAACAGTAAGTCCATTTAGCAGATTAGCTCTTATGTGTGTGGGCAACATCTAATTGTTTTAGAAGCATTTTTATAAATGTTCACACATCCACAACTGGAATATACCATGTTATCAGAGCCGGCAGGTGCGAATATACTCAAAGTGAAAAAGAGCCAAGATAAATTCAGACCTAATTTGTGTTTCTTTAAAAACGGTGCTGTAAGCCTCCTCTGGGGATGCCTTCTCCAAACATGATGTTATCCATTTTTCAATTTTTGAAAAGGAATCAAGATATTTAAAAAAAATGGAAAAGTTACAATGACTTCAATAAATAAAATACATATTAAAGAACTGAACTGCGGATATTGTTATAGAGTGCAAGCTTCGATGTAATGGCCGTGACACAGCGCATAATGTACATAATATAATGTATTGACTACGTCTTTCACATTTTAAGCATCTAACGAGTTGTACAGCATATCGGTTGTGGATAAAGAAGAAAAAAATCGTTACAGTAACTTATAATGTGAAAAACATTAGGAAAGCTGGCATTGAACCAAAAATTACTACTTAGTCTGAGAGAAAGCATGTGTGGTTGAGAGGTGGAGCACAATGTGGTTTAAGCCCTGTATGTGTGTGTGTGTGTGTGTGTGTGTGTGTGGTCATCCACCCACACTTAGAAAACCCTGCTCTAAAGAATCGCACTAATGAGCCTCCTAACGACTGTAACCTAATAGCAGCGACTGTGTTGACTGATGATCGCGAGCAGCCTCGGACCACAGAGGAATATTTAATAGCATCTGGGGGCCGCTTTGTGAGGGAACTAGATTTAATAATCAGACACCCTGTTGCATTCGGTTCACTTAGCCCTCTCGGTTTCTGCGTACCAGCACAGGAAAGCCTTCCCACATCTCCTTCACGTCGTACAGCCAAGGTTTCTGGAAGGAGAGACAGAACCTGAGTGAGGCAGGTGTATTTATAACAGCTGACTCAGCACGATGCTTCCCCTCTGACAGAGCGGAGGTCATCACAGCAAAAACAGAGAGGCCGACTACCATGGAAACCGCCAAGGTACAAATACAGGGACAGGTGACGGATGGAGATGTGTGTATGAGGAGACAGCAGGAGGAGGAGGAGGAGGAGGAGTGGTGGAGGTTTTCATGGTAGTACTCACATCGATGAGGGCGGCCAGGCCAGCAATGAAAGCAAGAAGGTAAAAGGTAAATCTCCAACTGCAAGAGAACACACACACATACAAACACACTTTCTACTCAGTCAATGGGGAAAAAAGACAATGGACACAGATTTCTACCAGCAGACACACAAGGGTGCACACACAAGCTGCTGTCACAAACACACACGCACACACGTGTATGTATGAGAGGAAGACGCCAGGCTGCATGAACTCACTGGAAAGATCTGGTGAACTATGCTGAGAATGTCAGATGAGGACAAAAACAGACATGAGCTGACAGGCGAACAGAGGAATCGGACTGTTTCCTCGGCGTTAATGAGCCACATCAGAGGCAGAAAGCGGTGGCGGCCGCAGCTCATACAGGTGTGCCGACAGAAGAGTGGACAGGAAACGCCACATGCCAGCAGAACGGTGGAGTAAGACGAGCCAGCGAGAGTGTGAGCGATACGCCAGAGGGGGGAAATGAGGAAGGGAGACAGAACGCCTGTTGTGTGCACTTACACAATACATTGATTCAGAGGATGAATGTCATTATGTTGTCTCACACTCAGTAAAAGACGCCAAAGCCAGGAAGTGACAAACATGCAGCTACATGCACGTCTGCGCACAACCACACACACACATCATGCAATAAATCTCTAAATAAAAGCTCAAATACAGTAAAATACACCAAAAAGGGGCCAGTTCACTAAAAAAATTGCACTTTTTAAAGTATTTCAAATCACGGGAGACACAAACAAGATGCCAAAACGTCTTCTTTCAAGCCTCCTAATGCCTCATGCTTAGTCACCAAATTTTCATCAAGCTCTGATTTTAATCCATGCATAAACCAGACGTGTACTTTGCGTGAACTGACCCTGAACATAAAATGCTGTCATGCACCTGTCATCACAGTGGAATGACATCCAAAACCATATAGCTAACTGATAACTCTGAAGCCAACACATGAGGATTAATACATGCAACTGCCTACATAGACACCAGTGTACACAGGCACTTCCAATGATTTGTCAGTTATTACATCGATAACATCAAAACTGAAAGGTTTAAACTTCGTGATTTTGATAATTATGTCTTCCAGAGCAAAAAAAAATTGGTCTTGATAAGCATATTATTAAAAAAGGATTCAAATATTTCAGTTTTTGTGTAATAAATTGCATCTGTGAGCCTTTGAAGTGTTTGTTAAAATGTACATCTGAGTCATGCATTGCCAGGCTGTGATTCGTCTCAGACTCGGTAGTCTTGTATTATCAGGTGATCAAGTTGTTCCTCCTGTTACAGTAAACGCTCACACATAAAAATAAGCAACAGTGCAGAGATAGTCCCTGCTACCGAGAAGCCGTGCTAATGAGCAGGTGGGGCAGTGGATGTGTGTGTGTGTTGCATGGTCGTGACCCAGTAGCATTGTAATGAGTGCAAGTTAAAAATAGAGGGCTACTTTTGCCCTCAGAAATTTGCTCATACGGCCAGAGGGACGCGGGGGTGGGCAACTGTTCCAGCTCGCTCCATACCACCAAGTGCACATACGTTTGAAAAGAACATTGGCGGGTTTACCTGGCCTCTCGGAACTTTTTCAGCAGGCTCGGTCTGTCCTGGTTCCTTCGCCTTCTGAACCATCGCTGGACTTGTCTTTCCGAATAGCCCGTCTGCTTGCAAAGGCTCGCTACTGAAGACTGAGCAAAGCACAGTTAGTGCGTTAGTGCCGCACTTTGTCCTCGTCACAATGCGCAGCGTGGACAGATATATCTACCTGTGTGGGGTTTTTGGTAATGTTACAGTAGTAGGACTCCAGTGTTGAGTTGTGGGGGGCTTTGAGCCGCACGGTCTCTTTCACCCCGAGTAGAGAGGCCAAGGGCGTCGCCACCGTCCTGCAGGCACATTATGGAAAACCAAGTTACGAGGAAGAAGAGGAGACGGAGAGAGGCTGAAGAAACATGAAGACAGAGGAGGATGTAACTATAGCAGCTCTTTCATTAGCAGTAAATTGAATATAAGCATCAAAGCAGTCATAACTGAGCTTACTCTGCTCATTAAAAGCCGAACAGCCACTATAAATATCATCCAGTTTACAGCGTGTATGCAAATGAAATATAACCGGTGTGTTTATCCTATCGCATTTGTCAACCGCCATTTGAACCACTTTATAACTGTGGCTCTATTGGAGATCGCAATAAAAGGCAGTAATGAGGAAGAGAGCTTCTCGACCATAGCGATAAAATAGACCCTGTAATGACTGTTTGATTTCCAAAAGATTAGCTACTGGAAACAGAAACGCTGCTCTCGTGAGGAAAACAATACAGTTTATTCAAAAGAGTTGACCTTTAATTAGAAACTTGGGCACAATAAAGGAAAGATTAGGCACTTGTTGAAGAAAGAAATAACTGAGATTATTGAAAAATAGATTAAAGCACAAAGGGAGGAGAAGCTAACATGAATAAATGAAATGTCATTAAGAAACAAGTAAATGTTGAATTAGACACAGGTGAAGAGCACATGTAAGGCGGTCAAGACCATGAAAAACTGGCTAACCTTTCAAAGATCTGACGGATAATGAGGAACATGAGGGCGATGGGAAGCGCCACCCACAGGTCGTGGGCCTTGGCGTAGACTCGTCCATCGCGGTCCTCCAGGTCAGCCCAGCCCAGGCCCTCCGGAAACCACAGCCGCTCCTGCCAGAACCACTCACTCAGCCCTGACAGCATCCTGAAACACGGGACACGCTGGACGTTAGCACCACATTTATCTTTTAACTGGGCTGTAAAGATAATGACATAAAACTTAAGTCCAGTTTTACAGCTCCTATTACAACCTAATGCTCAAGTAGCCCATACAGGCTGTTCTTTACAGGCCTCTTCTATAACAGGCCTGTATAGGCGGACAGCTGTTATTGGGAGTTTTTGGTAGTTTACACAATTACATGATTTCACTCTCATTGGGAGTCCAGCTGCACATATTTCCTCATGCATTATAACGGAGCACATTAGTCCGCAGAGAGCTCAGGAGGCCCACGTGAGGGAGCCTGGATCACGCCAACAACTGAGTAAATCTTTTCCTTCACACTTCCAACACATGAGCTGAGCCGGTAGCAGCTGCAGGAGGATTTTTTTTTTTCCTAAACCGAGTAGGTACAGAGATGAAGATTTCTGCTGCCGAGTTTAGGGAGTGGCATAGAAGCAAGTAAAAAGAAAAGGCGAGGAGGAGGAGGAGGGGCGTGTGGTGGCAAGGGAGAAGGAGCATCTGAGGGATTTGAGTCATGATTCCTCCACATGTGCGGAGCAGCAGCGGCGCCCCCATGCTCGACATCTCCAGAGTCCCCTTGCAGATCCACAGTAAACCCCCGCCCACTCCCCACCCGCTGCAGCTGCAAACGCCAAAGGCCTGTAACCGCTCCCATCCCCACCCCGATCCAGTAATCAAGAAGGATTCCCTCTTTGGCCCAGAGAGCCAAGAACTATGTGTAACACTGCCCTCCCTCTCATGTCTAACCATAAAGCATGCAGCCTGCTCCACGCTCCAGGATTAATCCTGATGTGGATTTCATAGAAGAGAAGCATGTGTTTGAATTAGAACTTCAGAAAGCTGTGCGTCTCACGAGGAGTCAATAAAGCAATAAACAGTTTCTTATCTCTGCGCAGAGCTGACAATTATTTGAAAGGCCTCCATAAGAAGAGTTTTAAAACTGATGCCAAGTCAACAATTCAAGATAAAAAGACTCGAATAACATCTTTTTATCTCATCTTTTTAAGCTTTGGGTTGAATGTTTTCATCATTTAATGGTGGGATACTTATTTTCCAACTGCAGTGTACTTAAGTCTAGATGACTCAAATAGGCCTGTATGTTGTGGATATTATATTTCAAGTATGCCTTTTGCATACCATGTTTTTCATTTCTGAGAAGTGGCAGCCCACCGTGCTGCAGACACCTGATCTTATAGATCATGACTCAACTCAGCAAAGTATTTACAGAGGTTGAAAGCATATGTTTTTCTCTTTATTTGTGTCAAAGCAAACACAATCAAGAGTTTGAGCTGAGATCTTAAAAACTTTGTCTGAGACATGACCACGTCAGTATTATTTCTTTGGACGGGAGCTGCAGCCTTTCTGTGCGGAGTCTGTATGCTCTCTCAGTGTATGATCCAGCGTCAGCTCTCCGCCACTTTCAGCCCGGTGAGGTAGAATAACGTGTTGCTCGCCGTCCCTGCCGCTGACGTCACTTTTAATGTTTTATCTTTATTATCTGACAGAGAGCAGCCAGTCAGCGATGCTGTTAATGAGGAGGTGTCATGGATGAGTGTGTCGGCGATTTTCCACATGGTGCCATGTTAGTCACGAGCCCTGCTTCCTGTTGCGGCAGAGCGGCCGCTGCCCGAGCGCCGGGCTTCCCCCCTCTCTCCCCGTCTCCTTTAACACAGGTGGCTGCGGCAGTGCAAGGGAAGGGTGACATATTTTTCCCAGTCTTTTTGCCAGCTCTTCCACTTCAGCAGAGCGACATCTAGCTTTTCCTGGTGAGTCCTGCCAGCTCTCGGGAGCTCTGCTGAATAGCATGTTTGTGTGCATGTCTGACCCCATAAAACGGCGGCGTAATCTGACCCAAAACAGATAAACTAAATGCGATTCTGCGTGCTGGTGCTGGCAGTCCAAAGGCCAGACTGACAGCTACAATTAGACTCAACACACACAAGCACAGAACAATCAATGAAGAGAAGAGAAGACGTGCAGCTGAACAAGTAATACATCTTCTGTATTTATGTTTTGGAGCAGTGTGCATTCAAAATTGTATTTTTGGGGGGGTTACTTCACTTGTGGAAATGTTTCTGGAAATTCAGCATGGTAAAGTACTTTTCCCAAAAGCTCTACTACCACCACACTCCATTGGCCCCCAGGATCACATGACCCGACTCTGACCATTTCAAAGGTCCAATAAAAATAAAGCGTGTCTCTGGCAGGGGAGGGAGGAAGGATGTTCTCTCTCTCTCCCTCTCTCTCTCTCTCATACTCACTATGAATATACATAACAGGCATGTGCTGATTATAAAGGGGGGTCTCACTCCGTGCTGGCACAGCATGGCTTCAGCTGTTACTGATAATGTTTCCTT
This sequence comes from Salarias fasciatus, assembly GCF_902148845.1. Lineage (NCBI taxonomy): Eukaryota > Metazoa > Chordata > Actinopteri > Blenniiformes > Blenniidae > Salarias > Salarias fasciatus. Next base: position 5,159,805 of record NC_043755.1, on the reverse strand, counting down.
TCAGCTATTCCTGAGTTTATAAGTCTACCGAAAGAAATTGATGAAACAAAAGGAGAAAGCCTCAGAACCTATGAAGCTACCGCAAAGCATAATCATCACTATCCTACAATACAGAGCGGACGCAGGAGACACAAATACCCGAAATGTGACACGCAAGCAGATTTACAAGATTTCCACAAAAAAAAGCAGTTTCACCTAAACAATGAACAAAAAAACCCTGGAAAATGATGACAAATTGCAAAAATTGATGCAAACAACCACAAAAGCTCCAATGACGAAAACTGTAAAACACAAAATAAGAGACAACTTGCATGCAAAAATGACCAGACTTACACATAAAAAGCAGATGAAAAGCAACACTGACAAACATTCATCATAAAAATGTATTGTGAAAGCCCTCAGAGCAGCAAACCAACCACAAAGCAACATGGCAAGTCCAAGGATGGTTACAAGTAAATACAGAATGACCAAACCATAAAACACACTGAAGCAAAACAAATCCAACCACCCAAAACAGCCTTGCAAATCTGATCATTATTATTAAAAACGATCCATACCAGAAAGGAGGATTAAAAATGCTTGTGCAGTTGTACTAATTGAGAAACGTAAAAATAAACAAAAAGGGATTCAAAGATGGCTGGGGGGAAAAAAAAAAGCAAAAAATGTGACATAGAACAACAACCAGCCATGGACCAATCGATCATACAGAGATCCATCTGTCAATGATGTATGTACTCACATTACAGTTTCAAGAAAACATGTTTGAAAAAGAGGGGGAAAGCCTTGGGCGGGGTTTGAAAAACCTAAACAGACCAAGGTGGCACCTGGTACGAAGTCCTGGTGTATTTAGAGAATGTAAACATGCTGCTACCATCCAGAGGAAGCAACCAAGGCTTTCTCATCCACAAAGTTTTACAGTCAGCCGATACTTAGCAAGAGGAAGACGAGTCATGAGACAGCAGCAGCCATGAACTCTGACTGTGAGTCACTCCAAACGTACCATCTACGCTTGTACAGCCGCCCATTTACTCACATCCATGCTTAGGATGTTCGCTGGCAGATGAATCACTCAAACCACATGTTTTAAAATAATCACTAAGAGGCTGACATGGAGAGATCAGACAGCTTAGGAGCGCAGACGACATGACGTGAGGGATCAAAGCTGAGGGTTGGATAAGTCGGGAGGAAAAAAGAAGACTGAGCAGATGAATAGTTTACTGAAATTCACAAGATTTCTTGGTTTCTCGGACCATACAGTATTGTTTAAACCAAGTAGTGTTGGTTTAAGTCAGTGACTCAACCTTGTTTCCTCTAAGAAAAACTCATCTCTTCCTCTGGCTGAAACTGGTGGAAACTTGTTTCAATGTTTGGGTCCTGAATAAAGATGTCTCCATTCCGTACAAATCAGATCAGACTTCTTTATTGCCATATTTTGTACACTTCTTCAATTCAAATTGTATTATTTGGTTTTAACAGAGACACAGTGGAACCGGTTTGAATTTATTTCCAATGAATCTCACCCCAAAATGCTGTACAACTTCTATATACCTCTAATAAAACAATAATCATCCTACACTGCATTAAATATACACATTTCCTATTTGTAAATTAAACTAACCAGTCTTAGACAACACAACTGCTGTGAGGTTACTGTGTAGATAACAGATCATTACTATTACTAATACTAATACACAAATACAGATGATAATAAACCCATATTTTATATTACTTAAACATAAAGCAGACTCCAACATCTTTAATTTTACCACTGCTGATTAACCCTGCATATTCTAATCACCATTATTTTAATGCTTTCATTGATATGTTGTAGCACAGACAGATTTTGGCACTTCTCATAACCATAACTCCTTAACCGTTTATGATGTCAATAAAATTCAACAATTGTGCGAAAGCAGAGAAACTGGGCTTACACACATTGTGTTTTTCTGCAATATGATCTTCCATTCAAAGAAAACATTTGCCAGCCTGCAACACAATCGAACATGAGCTCCTCACTGTCAGAAACATATTAATACAGAGGAGCTGGCAGACAGTCAATATTTATGAACAAGCGACAGAGCACTGACCCACTGCCAATGTCTTCCCCATTCTAAAGCCATAAAATCAAATAAATTCAGGAAGTCCTACTCATAAGTAGGTTTACTGATGTTTGATTATCAGTTGATAAACAGATGACCAGAATCAGATGACAGATCATCAGCTGTGGTGACGCTGAAAAAAACATAAGTTACTGTCTTACAAACCTGAAGAAATAACAATATTTGGTTGTGTTTTCTTTTGAATCAAAAAAAAAAAGAAACCTGCAGTCCAATTATTACTGACGGTAAAGTTTTGTCAGTTGCATCATTTGCCTTTAAATGCAACTCTGAACACAAATAAAAGAAACAATCATTTTAGGTCTCAGATCTACTTCAAGGCTGATGATGTGGACAGAATAATATAAGTCAACTTTCTCCACTGTTCATGTGTTGTTGTCTCACACAGACACACAGTTTCCAGATCGCAGTGGAAAAAAGGGAAAACAGCGAGATCCAGAGCACACATATTTTGGGATGAGGTGGCAATTCAGCAGGCTGACATGCTGTGTGCACATGGTTCATTAGCTGTAACTCGGGTCATGCCTCGGACATTTTCAACTGGAGCGCTCTGAGAGTGAGTCATATGCATCCTTCACATTTTAGACGTTCCTCTGGAATGTTGTTCACAAGGAGAAACAAACAAACAAATCTTTTAAATTAGAAGATAAGGAGACTGGACTCTGTAGGTGGAGGAAAATGTTGAATCATCCCAACACATCAGTGCCGTGGTTTCAGATAGAGATCACAACAAAGTCAACTTCAATACTTCCCACACCGATCTGCGACACTATGAATTATTGATGAGGAGATTCAATCAGCGGGCAGCAGACTCATTTGTAAAAGGCCTGTTCTATTCAGGAGGTGCCAGAGTGATATTGTCATGCTGATTTTCTTCTCCTGAGTGAATGTACACCAATTCTGCCCTTTGAGCAAGTACAGTTCCCTGTGCTCAGAGCAATTAGTTTGACCCATGAGGCTGCTCGCTTTGCTGAGAGGAAGCTCAGACCGAACCGTGACTGAATCGTTACTCAATGAGCAGAGCAGAAGAGACAGAAAATGTAATCATTGACAGATGATAGCTGAGTTTTGTTCCTGTCCAGGTTAAGCAGAAATATTACTAAGACTGAAGCGTTTTCCAAGGTTCTTTCCTATCTTCACTGGAATATCTCAGCGAATCGAAAGAATGCTTGGCCAGAGTTCAAAGCTGTTATCAATGGCAACGATTCACTTATGAATAATTTACACACTGATTTTAATACACAGCTTCTGAGTATGTCAGTTCTTTAGAACCAATAATGATTGACTCATCTGATGGCTATCGTTATGATTTATCATTCTGACAATAAGAGTCATTCATCTTCAGCAGGTATAAATTTTCATCCTAATTTCTCACAGCTAGTTAAATTGAGTGCGAACACAAACCAGAAGGGACTCCCAAATATTTCCGGGTGATATCTAACAAAGACGAGCCACAGGAAGGATTACATACTGAGCCTCCTGCACACAAGCTCAGGGGCCCACAGAGGTCAGAGGGCCCCAAAGTATTCACCACAAATAGACACAAGAACAGAGAGAGGCACCAAGCTAACAAGCTACAAAATAAAAGAAATAAAACTGTCACAAAGAGACACATCACAAAAACACACCAATCAAGCACAAGACTAAAAAGAGACATGAGATGCCTCTTAAGGCCTTCAATCTTTGTGTGTACAAACAAAACCTTGAATACACACCACATAACAATACGTGTAAGTGTTATTTTTACTAGCATAGCTCATTCTGGTGAATATACACAATCAAGACAACACAAACAATACTGTCAGTGCTTCAGCTGTGCGACCTGGTAAGGTTACACCGACCTTATTGACCTCATTGATACGCTTATTTTAGAACACATGACCAGTATAAAAGAGCCGCATGGTCGTGCTCTCTTGTTAGCAAGCGAAGGTCTCGATTCAAATACAGGCCAGGGTACTTTCTGTTTAAAGTTAGCATGTTCTCCCTGTGTGTGTGCGTGGGTTTCCTCTGGGTTCTCTGGTTTCCTCCCACACTCCAAAAGCATGCATATGAAGTGATTGGTGACCATAAATTGGCCCTGGGTGTGTGTGGTTGGCTGTCTGTGATTGACTGGTGATCTGTCCAGGTTTACTCAACCCTGGTCCTCGAAGGCCCCAGTCCAGCATGTTTTAGCTCAGTCCCTGTTTCAGTACCCCCCAATTTGATGTTGGTGTCTTCATTGTTCGAGTAAAAAAGCCCAGTGACGAGCCCTCGTTGCAATCAGGTGCACTGCAGCTGTAAGAGACCTAAGACAAGCAGGACTGCGGCCCACGAGGACCAGAGATGAGTAGCCCTGGTCTTGGGTGGATCCGGCCGTCACCCACAGTAACCTGGGGCTGGCTCCAGCTGGATGGGTGAATACAAAATAATATGAGCCATATCGGATTGTATATCAGTTTTTCAAATGATTTCCAATGCGCCTGCAAAGATATGCTTTTGGAAAACAAGCATATTTTATTGTAGGACAGTAGGCCTGAGGGGGTTTTATATCAGTGTTTCCAGATGTTTTTTCCATAGAGTCTCTGTAAGAAAGGTTACAGAATTCACTCTATATTCTCTGAGGTGTAAAAACATGGTTGTTTTTCAAACACGAGTGGACACATATATAGTCTTATGGTCAACCTGGAACTTTCAAAATGAGACCACGAGGAAAGAGCAGCGGTGAAGTACAGGTAAGGGAGGTGAGCTTGTAACTAGCTCGGTCTGTGGTTTGACTGTGGTATCTAGGTTCAGGCTGAAAAGTGAAAGCCACCACATCATTTGACTCCACCCTGATGTAGAAAGACTCTGAAAGCTCTCTGGAAGCTGATCTGCCACACAGAGGATCACACTGTGCACAAATTAATCAAATCTCTGCCTCATCTGCAAGCTGGAAAGTGTCTTATATGTGCTAAAACAATTTTCACAAAACAAGAAAAATAAACTTTTCACCTGATAAACTGTGGAACTTGCGTTAATATATATTATTTCATACTTTTCTGATTATTTATTAGTGTTGATTTATATTTTCTTCAACAAGTCACATCAATGAGAAAGACATACATTCTGCTGTTTTGTGGATCTCCAGGCCTTCAGGTTCCAGCCACTGTCAGTGAAGACAGCAGGAATGGCAGGAGATGTCCCGAGTGAAGAGATGACCCAGGGTGCTGGAGGCTTGGCCTGTGTCGGAGTGTTAGCTCTGGCGATAATGTGCCATAATCTGCTGCTGCTCACTTCACTTTACAGGAGACTCTCGGCCGAGCCGCGCGCCAGCCTCACCTCGTTACAGAGCAACCAGCATTTCTTCTGGTTTCAGATGTGTTTTTGTTTGTTTTGGCCCAAAACGGGGCCTTGTTGTCCAGCGTGTAATGAAGTGACTCGTGCATGAATGCGTAATGACGTGTGCGCGCAGACAGGATGCAGAACGTGCGTCTGCCGCAAACACACATTAACTAACCGACACGACGTGAAAGTGAAACGGCGCTACTCACTTTGGCGATTTCCCCCCTGAAAACAAGCGTTTTCAAGTCGAAAAAAAAAAAAACAAAAAACAGGCGGAGGCAGAAGTGTGTCTGCGTTTTTCCGCGACGTCGTCTTGGTCCCACCGAGCAGACTGAGAGAGAAGAGGGGAAAAAAACAGACCCAAAAAACTAACGGTCCCGCAGAGTGAGCCCAGCCCGCTGCTGGAGGAGCCGAGAAGGGCGCAGTCTGTCCCGCGTCAGTGTCCGGACTGCTCTTTACATGTTTCCATGGAGATTAAAGTGTCTTTCCCTCCGCGTGAAGGCTCAACTTGACGAAGAAAAAAAAAAAAAAAACACCCAAAAGTGGCCACGATGAGGGCATATGGGAGATGCTGCAATGTGACTGAGTGGCAGTTTTCTTGAAATGCAGCGTATTCTGTGGTCTCCCGTCGTGTCTGGAGCCTCCCCTCCTCCTCCGGGGTCGCTCCGGCTGGTGGTCCCGGGGGTCTGCGGAGGTCTGAGCGGGTCTGAGCGGGTGTGAGAGCCGGACGGAGGCGCGGGTCGGGCCGGCGGCAGGAGGAGCGGACAGACTGAGGGGAGCAGAGTCAGACTGAGGGAGGAGTGAAGGGATAACGGAGAGGGAGGGACAGCGATGACGTCAGAGCACACGAGACACACACACACACACACACACACACATCCGCGTGTTGTTTCCGCTCTGAAGAAACTTTTATCCTCAGTCTTTACACTACAAATAATCCTGTGCTGTCAGCTTTATTTACGGTAATTTTTTTCTTAACAAACATCTCCTTTATGTTTTCATAAATATGTATTTATCGATGACACTTTCTCTGCTTTCCTTAATTTCTTTTAGGTTCTAACCTTTGACCTTACTATTATTTGTTAACTCAGCACATTTTAGGGTAGATTTCTTTAAATCCAATATGCTGACGAGGTTTTTGTTTCTTCAGTAGTTGTAAGCAGTCTCTCTAATCTCTTTTGCCATATGGCTTCATAAATCAATGGTGCCAAACCTGGAATTCGGGGCCCTCTGGGATAGCACCAGATATCACATAGGGGCTGAGGTTATTCCTGCTCTGAGGTTGTCAAAATTAGATTTGCACATGTCCAAACCATATAATGAGACAGACTGGAGAGTCTGTACAACTGGGAACTGCTATAGTAACGTTTCCCAGTTTCCAACTGGGGCGTGAAAGTAACAAAAAGCAACACGACTGCGTCCTGCAGTGTCGATTTGTCCCTGCTGTAAGAGTCCCAAAACGACAAAGAAGTAGGCTATTGCAAGAATCAAGATAGTGATGAAATTAAGCTCAGGAGCTGGAATTTATATTTGCAGTACATTTCTGTACATTTGCTGTATTACCAAGTCTGTTTCAGAGAAGCATTTGATTGTAATAAAAAAAAAAAAATGAAAATGACTTATTTGTGCCCTTCACTTCTTTACTGTCAGCAAAACCAAACCAGACGTGATTCTACTGAATCTAAAGCTCCTTTTCTCGAGGTAAACGCCCAACTTGACCACTTTGAATGCATTTTTCTTCACTTGGTGGCCAGACTTCCCTCACCTCCGAGTTATTTATTGACACAGCACTGGAGCAGACCGTCAAACTGTCCTTTACTTTTACTTTAGCTACTTGAGCTTCTGTAGGTTGAGTATAGGTGTTCCTGCAGCTTCTGGGTTCACTGTGTTTTTCCAAATCAGAGACAGAAGAGGCGCTCTGCAGTCACTATACATTAGTATACATCAGGTCCAGGTTATACCCAGTGTTTTCCTTCAGACTGGCCTTCAGTCTTCACACCAAATACAGATTCCTTTTGCTGCTGTGATTCATATTCTTCAAATGATGTTTCCAGTGTGGTTATTGCGGTCGCTGTGACATCTCCATTCACTCTGGTAGCTCACATCTAAACTCTTCTATTAGTAATGCATTTTCTAGCAGAGAGCTGACCTTGTCTACATGTTGTAATGCATTTGCCTGACGATGCATGAATGGCTGATTAGATATCTGTATCAACAGTTTAACAGCCGCACGAACCCAGATTGCCTGGATGCACAACTGAAACCATTGAAAATCAGTGGGGAAAAAAACAACAACAACAAAAACAAATAACACAAAAAAAGAGATGTTGCAGAACAACACTTCTGAAACACACACAAAAAAACATCTCAACCTGATGAAGTTGTAGAAAAATTAGAAAACAATGTAGACATTCATCATGTTTTTCCAGTGATTTATGAAACATCCATGTATTTCAGATTCATTACATAAAAATTTAAATGTTTAACAACGTTTTTGTTTTATTTTTAGTTAATAGCTTCTAAATCCTTAAAATCAAGAGTCCAGATTCTAAAAAATACAAAAATGTTTCATAGGATCAGTCTCTTTTCATTTTTTTGACCCAAAGCCATAATCATATCAATCAAAAAAAGGAACAGCTTAAAGCACATATTGTGAGAATATAAAACAATATGGTCTTCAAATATTTTTGAGATGCACATGCACTTCAGACCTAGCTCTGCAGAGAGGCATTAAATGACACGCACGGTGTTTTTTCTACGTCCGGTCTAGATGTGCTGGTTGTGTTGGGGCCCTTGTCCTGTCTGTGCCTATTGTCTCATAATCCATCGATGTTTAAAAGGCTGGGGGTTGCCTTTGCTGGGCAGCACGCTCCAGACCTGTGAACCATGAGCTCCATAAAAGAAGCATGTGAGGGGTGACAGGCTGACACATGTAGCACACTGTGACTCCATCTGTGGTTAACCTCGGGGCTGTAAAGGAGTTCGCCTCAGATAGTAACAGCTTGAACTGTGAAGCAGGTTCAGGTGGACAAGGTCAGCCAGGCACCTGATATTTATGTGAAAGGTGCACTCGGTGCATTCATTAGTCATTTATTAAAACAATCCCTGTGGGAAATGATATTTATTCTATAATTACTACTTTTTTTCATGAGTTTGTGTTAAGTATTTGTCAATAACTCACCACAGTTAGTTTTAAAGGACTGAGAAAATAAATGCAGCAGTGGCCAGTGGTCGCATATGGTCAGCTACTCTCCTGAAGGTGCTTACAATTATAGAGATTTTGGTCCAAAGTTTAAAAAAGATACAAATGGACGATGTGATAATCTTGAAAATATGCTTTGCTGCATGATATTCCATGACATGTCTGTTTTTAACCTCACCCAGAAACATACTCCCACTTCATCTCTTTTTTCAGAAGAATGTGCAAAGAAATGTTCTCGGTCAAAACATGTGCTCTCGAACATCAGGAGCCTTCATTTAGTTTTCAACTAAATGCTGTTTTGTTGCTTCCACACACCTTTATATTTGCCCCTTATCTAAATTTGGCATGGACACATCATTAATCCTTATCATGCACTTTCTCTCTGTCTTTGGTTTATTAAACTGGGATCAGCTCATCCAGCGAGAAAGCAAATGTGCAGGATCACTGAGCCAGAGGGAGGAGAGTTTACAGGAATAGTGTACTTAAGAAATAAAACTAATGCTGCGGTTTAATTGTGCTGATAAATGAGCAGCTATTCCGGTAAAGGAATACAGAAGACATCAAGTGCAGCAGCTTAATGTGGATAAAAATGCTCCTTTCATAGTTTTTCTGACAGCACGCTGTTCAGTTCTGCCCCCTTGTGGTCACAAGTTAGAGGTGCAAACCAGTTAAGACGTTCTTCTCTTTCTCTCTCACACGCACACACCATGAATCACAACGAGACATTTCATTCAGTATGATAGTTTTTATTTAAACTTAAAAAGAGAGCGGATCAAAAACAGAATTCAATAAATTAGAAATAAATATAATTGCTGTTATAATTAATACATTACATTATAATTGCTTGATTGCAAGAGTCTGACAGAAACAGGCTCCTCAAAGTTTTTTTTTTCTCTAGAAAATTCTAAAATCAAAATATTGCAACCCACTCAAACCCCTTCTCCCAATAAACAAAATAATTGATAAATTAGTAAATAAATAAAAAATAGCTCAAATATTAAAACCTCCCGAATAAAAGTGCAATCCCCCCCTCCCCCGTGTTTCACCTAAAATCTAAGTAGAAATTTAAAATAGGTTAGTGATTTCCCATTTTACAATTTGGAATGTAATATCCTTTAATGATGATGATGATGATGTTACTAGTGGCAGTAATAATAATAATAATAATAATAATAATAATAATAATAATAATAATAATAATAATAATAATAATAGTAATGTTGCTGTGTCCTGTTCAGTGTTTATCTAAAGTAGTCGTCTTTTTGCATTTTTTCTTGTTTTTTAAATGCTGCTCTTTGTAAACTAAACTATTTACAGGTCATTAGGATCTTCTCCAACGTCTCTCTAGCCTACTTATTTAGCGTTTTTTTTTTTGCTTCTTTTTTTGTTTTTTTTTTCTTTCTTTTTTTATTATGAAACATCGGTCCCTCTATATTTGTCATGTAATAGACATGGTATAGACATGTTAAAGTCTACTGAAGTGATATATCAGCAGCGTTCATCTGTACCCTCCTGTACACTTGGTCTGAGTTGTCCTAGATGTACCAAACACCCTGTTCCACTCGGACTCACAAGATCCAACCAAGGTCCTGACTGCATGGGTAAGATTACTGACTGGTGTGTGTGTGTGTGTGTGTGTGTGTGTGTGTGTGTGTGCGTGCGTGTGAAAGGTGTGTGTGTCTGTGTGAGTATCGGCAGGCATGTTTATGTGTGTTTGTGCACTTTTATGTACATTTCAGTCTTGTACTGTCTGAGCTTCAGTGTTGAGAGTGCATGTATATTAAGAGTGTGTGTTTGTATGTGGCGGCACTCCTCGAACGCTCACGGGTCGCAGACAGTCTGAAAGCACAATGAACCCTGGGATTCCTTCTCGGGCCGGACTCTGAACGGTCACCTGTGAAAAGGAGGGGCAGTCGGAGGGGGGAGAGGGAGCGACACATGAACAAGGAGAGAGGGACAGAGAAGGAGGGAGGATCCCGTCAGAGTTAGAAAAACACTCCGGCTGCGTGTCTTTGTCTGTTTTTCACATCTTCTCAAACATGCCCCTCCCATCAAACAAACCCTCTCCTCTCCGCACGACTGCAACTACTTTCCCTCATCCTGCTGCAACCTTATGACGCTCCTAGCTTTCCTCTTTGTTTCTTTCTCAAGGTGGTGCGTTTAACGAGAAGGAGCCATTCACTACAGCAAAGTTCTTTTCTCCACAGCAGTAAATCATGGTGTTTGGACACATACACACACAGTGCCTGGATCATGCAGCTCAATACAGTGAGAGTCATTTATACGTGTCCTTGAGGAGCTGGAAGTGTGTGATTGTGTGTGTGTGTGTGTGTGTGTGTGTGAGTATGTGCGTGTGTGTGTGCATATATGAAAAGCTCCACTCTGTACACAGTAAGTATTTATGTTCGTGTGTGTGTTTGTATCTTCAAGACATGTGCTGCACTCATGTGCCTCGGATCATGGCAAGCAAACACTACTACCAACATGCATCACTCTCTGGCATTAGCAGTATAGAAATTCTGGGTGACAGTTTTATTGTGACTAATGCTGGGATCACATCTTTAATCAGCTGTTTTATAGGTCTACATCCATGTTTTAAAAGCCCCTCTTATTATCCACAAGGATTTGTTATGCAAAGGTTGGTCTAGAAATAGAAGCAGAATCCTTTATTTATTACGCGTGCTGCCATTTGACGGCGCCTCTATTCACTGACTTGACAGCAGCTACACATTTTCTCCTCTTTGGTAAAGTTAGGGAATTGTGTTGCATTAAATTTAAGGGATCCTATATTCCCCACTGCAGTTTTTCTCCCAGAATTCCTATAGTTGAAGGCTGTTCTCCAATAAGCAAGAGGCACTTTTTTTTTTTTTTCCACCATGACAACCACATACCCTTTACCTCAAACACGAGCTAGAGGGATAGAAATTGGAGGCTGGGATGGAGAGAAGCGAAGAAACAATTTGACAGAATAAGGGGGGGGGGGATAAGGAGGAGAAGATAAGGGGACTGGAAGAGGAGCAGAAGGGAGGTGGTAAAGGGGGAGGGGAAGGAAACGCCACAAAAGCAGTGATAGAAAATGTAAAATAAAAGAACCACGAAAGAAAAACAAAGGAGCAGAAACAGAACTAAAGTGCCACATCACACGGTGTAGTAAATCACAATCCAGGATTAGAAACTCAGCCTATCAGAGTACAGCTCAACAAAATGCATGCTCGCCCAACAATTCAATGTGTTTTTTTGTCAGTAAGATGAAATAACCCTGTCTGTCTTCTCTAGTTCAGGTTTTCGACCAGTTTGTGGTGTGTCATACCGTACTGTGAAGCCTCGGCCTCTTCTCCAACATGGCCTGTCACTGTGTATTGCATAAAATAATTAAACAATATTTATTTCTCTCTCTCTCTCTCTCTCTCTCTCTCTCTTTTTGCATCAAAATAATTTGATGGTAGTTGTCAGTAAGCTGTATTGCTGCTCTCCACTTCTCCACCAGTCCAAATCTCTGGAAACCTCTCTATTCAGACAACAGTACAACAAGGATTATGCTCTCCTGTATTACACGCTAACAGTGTAACACAGACACATACGCACACATAGATGCCCAGGCTCACTCCTTTACCCAAACAGTTTGTTCAAATAATAATGACACCAAACAGAACACTACAGAAACTGATCAAAAACAAAGCTGCGGAAAAATAACGAGCGTTGCTACAGAATTTATCGAATGGCTATATCGTGATTAAGTGTATCAAATATCCAATCAGATGAGTTGATTCTGAGTGCGGTCCTGGCTATTGACAGTTATTGATCAGTATGTGCACAGGTCAATACAAAATAAAGTCACAATGCACCAAACACAGTCTGTGGTCACTACAGCAACAGGACATGCAGGTCAACGCATGGCTGGTTGCTCGAGGTGACAGAACAAAAATTGCCAAGGGCAACCAACACAGGCAATCAATCGCCACAGCAACCCAAACACAGGCCAACCAATCAACTTACAACAATGCGAGAGGAAGGGGGGGTCAGGGCTTTATCGGTCACTAGGCAACCATTGCCATAGCGATGGGGTCCTGGTGAATTATGATTGGACGGAAGGTTCTTGGGTGAGGTAAGTTGCCGTTTCAGGAAAAGATCAAAACAGCAGGAAAGAAAATAAATAAGATTGTAAAAGAAAATAAAAAGGAAAACAATATTTAGTATCTTTCACTTTTCCTGAGATGATTAATTTATTTTATATGAGAAACCAATGCATAGTCACTTCAATGTCATGATAAGCTTTCTCTCTTAACTTGTAACAATATCACTACCAGTTAGCATCTAAAGTTACCCTTTGCATCTTTCTTTTTTCTCACCCTCTCCCCCAACATACTACCCCTCACTTCTCTTCATGTAGTGCCACTCGCCACCTCTTCACCACCACCTCACCTCTTCATTTGTCCTTCCTCCAGTCAGCAGTCGCTCAGTAGGGGCGGTTAGCATCTTTGGGCCTTTTGAGCTGCACTTTCAGTCTTTTCATGCCGATCTGGAAGCCATTCATGGCCTGGATGGCGGCTTGAGCGCTGGCTGGGTTGTCAAAACTCACAAATCCTGACAAAGAGACACAAACGGACTCACTTTACCTTTTTTGTCACCTTCGAATTAATACGATATATCACGCACACAGCCTCAGTCTTTATGTGCTTGTCCTTTCCTCGCTCTGATACACACACACTCCCCTGTACTCCCCCCCCGCCGCCACCGCCGTCTGCCCCCCTCAGTCTGTGTCTCACCGAAGCATTTACTCTGGTTGGTGGCACGGTCCACAAACACTTTAGCTGAGATGACATTGCCAAAGGGCAGGAACATCTGTAGCATCTCAGAGTCGCTGAACTCCTGGGGCAGGTGGTAGATGAAGATGTTACACCCCTCTGGACCTGAAACATACAGACACATGCACACCAGCGCACACACACACACAAACAGCATAGTGATGAATGATTTTGGATGGTGAACACCTCTTGACAACTTTGAATAAAGACACTGAGAGAGGGGCGTGGCCCGAGTCAGACAGGAAGTGGCATCACCTTCTCGTTGCTGCTGTTGCTGGGGCGGCTGGTGTTGCTGGGCAACCAGTGTTGGCTGCTGGGGGAACGGCTGCCCGACCAATCCGTAGGCAGCAGGGTACGCCGCTATTGGGAGAGGCAGACAGTAACAAAATGTGATTGGGTAAAAACAACAGGTGGCAACATCCGAGTGTCCAATAGAGTCGCTTCATTTGAGCTGAAGCGTCTCCTGCTGAAGGTGAAAACTATTAAGTGGAACAACTGAAGTCTCCTAAACAATGACACTGTTGATCTGAGTCTGGTTTGCAGACACTACTTTCGCCCTTTTACTCCGTGGCCATGAATCATTTACACAGATGGCGTAAAAGTACGGTTAGCCGTATTACATTATAGCCAGCCGCTTGTGTCACATTGAAATCTGATAAATCATAACAAAATTAATTCAATCAGCCTGTCCTTGAAACATCTCTATCCCAGACTGTCAGAAAGCGGACACTTTGCTTTCATTATTCCCTTCCATGACTTGTCTGAGCTGCCTGCTGGGTTGGTTAAATGTGTATTGTTATTAGCATAACTTCAGATGGGCTAGAAATATATACATGCAGGCTCTGTTGTGAATTTGAAATCATTTTCATTACATTAATTTTCAAGCAATGTTTGCTGATTTGAATCTGTTCCTTTTTTTTGACAAAGTGAAACGTAATTTGCAAGGTAAAGTTCAAAGATGATTTTAGGTGCATCACTAAATGGAGATACATCTGACAATGTGCCACAGCAACAGTGAAATCTGCTCAAATAAAAGATAATGTATCAGTGCTGTTGCTACCTATGCACAAAGTACCAAGTATGACAAAACAACAGTCAATAAAATAACAACTATAAGAATAATTTGCCTGAATTCTAAATGAAAAAATTGTTATCACCAATTCAACAAGCTCATGAATTTGTTCAAAATAACACAGTCATGGTGCCTGATTTCTTATATCTGTTTTTGGTTTGTTTGCTTGTACCTGACAACATCTGAAAAGTTTCAGAAACATTGTAGTGAAAATTATAACATGAGTTGTGGCCAGACAGGGACACTTGCATCGCGCTTGTAGCTTTGTTTCAAAGTGTGTTAAAATTATGCAGCGCTGGCATGTGTAATAGGATCCATATGAGCTGCTCCAAAGCAAAGCTTTTGTGCAGATTTAAAGAGTGTCAAGAATAACTGTTGTTCACATCAGATTCTGTAGAAGCCTCATATAAACCTATGCATTTCAATCAGGAATGTTGAAAGTTATAGACACCGTGGATGTTTTAGCAGTCCACGACAAGAACTGTAAAATTTTCAACTTAATTACGCATTACATATTAAATGATAATATGTGAGGATTCCAGGTCAAAATGACAACCAGCTTACAGATCTGTCTGTACCTGTGTAGTGCTGCATGCCTGCGTAGGCCTGCTGTAGAGGATCCAAGGCGGCTGCAGGACTTTGAGCTGAGGGAATAAAATAAAACCTCTAAGCATGAAAAAAATAGAGATTTCACAACATGTGTCTGCTGCTCTGTTCTATACACCCCTAAATTCAAACTACCTTGGT
The DNA here is from genome assembly GCF_902148845.1 of Salarias fasciatus. Lineage (NCBI taxonomy): Eukaryota > Metazoa > Chordata > Actinopteri > Blenniiformes > Blenniidae > Salarias > Salarias fasciatus. Next base: position 5,144,562 of record NC_043755.1, on the reverse strand, counting down.
AAGGGTGGACACCGTTGGAGTATAATGTCTCTGTTTGCTGTCCGTTGGTGGGAGCTGGCACGCTGCTGTAACCATTCACACCTATTGGAGGGGGGAGAGCGGGCACGGGCGTTGCTGCAATAGTTGGTGGAGTGTTTGTCCCTAAAAACACAAATCACACCCATGAAAATTAAGCTCAGCTGCTGCAAAATAAAAAAATGAAGAACTTATAAACCTGAAATACAGCAAAGTGCAAAAATGAAATTAGAGGTGAAAGCCAATAGCCATTATGCAAATGCAATGACATTTTGTCTATATAATCAAAACATAATGTAGAAATGTAAGTGGTGAATTCTACAACCGTGCATTATTGCAACAAATCCAACAGTGTTTTAGAAGAAGTTGCGTATGGGCATGGGAACCTACCCGAGGACGGTGTGATGGGTGTAATGGGTGTGGCGATGATTCCGTTGGCATTGAGCGCTGCCATCTGCTGCATCTGTACAGCAGCAACTGTTGCCACTGGAGACAAGTACGCTGACTGGGCAACCAGGGCCTGCTGTTGGACAAGCTGTAAACATGGAAGGGAAGAGAGCGGGGAAGGGGATTCGGAAGTCAAGAGGGAGGAGGAACAAAGAGGGAAAAGTGAGGGAGAAAGGAAAATGACAAAGAGATAGTTGAATTGACATGGGAACCAGGGGGGAAAAGAGAGGGAAAGATGAAGTAGGAAAATTAGAAGAAGGGGACAGAGGAGGGGAGTGATGGAGGAACAGATGAATAGAGATCTAATTACAAGGCCATTATGTCCAGAGTCAGTGGGTTAATGGTTGTGTGTTGCGGGAAAGCTAATGCCAGATGACGTATGTTCTGTTGTCTGGGTAATAACATTAGCCCCAATTACACCACTGATAGCCTCTTCAAATTTATTACATCCTTTCATAAGCACAGCACTACCCTTACAAACTTGTTTTGTTCATATGTGTGTAGTACAGTGAATGCTTGCCTGTGCGTTGACCGCCTGCGTGTAGGCATTGTAGGCGGGGAAGTTGAGGGTCATGGGGCTAAAGATGCCCAGTTGGGAGGCCACCTGCTGCATCCTCCTCAGTCCTCGCTCCTTCTCTGTGTCCGCAAACTTCACCACCAGACTAGATGACGCCCCCTGCGAGGAGAGGGACGAGGATAGAAGTAAAGAACTAAGTTTTAACGGTACTGGACTGTGCCTTTATCCATTCAATTTCTCCATTCAATTAATCCTGGCTGAGTCACATGGGAATTAGGCTCATCCCAGCTCATACAGTAGAGCAAATATACATTTACTTTGCATTAGCACTGACAGATCATTTAAACTCTCCCTTGTGACACACATGCCTCAGGTAGAATGGAGATGCATTAAGTAATGTGTGCCAGGGATATGCAAAGTGTGCATATGTGTATTTTATGTGGCTGACTTCAACAATTGAGATCACTTGCATGAAACTTACCGGCATTGTGCGACTCCCGTGCAAGCTGTTGATGGCAGCTTGAGCTTCAGCGTGCCCTTGGAATTTTACAAACGCGCATCCTGCAGCAAAACATCCAGTAAATGAATGTGTGGTGCTGAATGAAATAAAGTCATCTGATGTGTCTCAGCTGTTAGTGCCAGAGCAATCATGTTACCTTTGCTGGTGCCATCGGGTCCTCTCAACACAGTACACTCGTCTATGCTGCCAAAGGGCTCGAACAGCCTTCTGACGTCCTCGTCACTCTGTTGCTTTCCCAACATGCCCACAAATAACTTCCTGTCCTCTGAGAGACCAACAGAGCATGAAAGAAAATATACAGATTTAGTCCTAAATTCCTCCAAGAGCAGACTTTTTTTTCTCTCAGATTAAAGAATGGGTCTATGGAAACTACCACCTTTGTCCACCAGGGAGCAGTATTGACTGGAGAAAATGCATAAGAACCCTGTCAAGCACCTTGTTGACCATTTTCTGTCTGACTTGACACCTGCTTATTTGTCACCGTTGTTGTGTTTGTCTTCTTAATTCAATAGCAGGTTTGAAGTGACGGCATTTAGTGGCTTCCCTTAAAAAGATATCTGTATCAAGTGAAACGTTCACTGCGACGGGTCTGGTTGGATCAAGTGCAGACAGGACGCGTTGAGTTAATCAGTGGTCTCACAAGGACTGAAAGACGCTTGCTTGTGTTTGAATACTTAAGTGTGTCTCACCTCCTCTGCCCTCGCTGTCAGCTGGTTTCACCTGGATTGGCCGATTCATCTGAGGGACAAACAAACAGGGACATAAACACAGATGGTCAACAAAAACAACTCTCATTTTTTCAATTTGGAAATTTCCCATATTCTCTAGCTGAAATCAATTGTTGATTCTCAATGTAACTTTATTAAAGTGTTTTCTTTATCCATTTCAAGAGATTTTTTTAAGAAAGGTGTCAAATGACACTATCAGAAAATTCCAACAGAAAATACTTCTATTCACAATAATGGTTTGAATTTTTCTAAAACGTAAAACAGTTGTTTCCTTGTGTTCTTCAGCAACAGATTAATGGGGTTTAGTAGGTAGCAGTTGTGTTACAGCAATGTGCCAGGTCTCTGTCTTTCTGTGTCAGACAACACACACACACACACACAATCTTACTACCTCTGATTTCTTACACTTACACACGCATGTGCACGCACTCACACACACACACACACACACACACCACAGCAGAGCACTGGGGGGATTGAGAAGTGATGAGATTAAGAATGCATGCCAGCTGATCTGGATTACAGAAGAACTACGGATTAGATGAGGGACAAGAGCAGGCTGAGATACAGAGAAGAGGAGGAGAAGGGGGCAGGGGTGTGAGAGAGAAAGAGAGAGAGAGAGAGAGAGAGAGAGAGAGAGAGAGAGAGAGAGAGAGAGAGAGAGAGAGAGAGAGAGAGAGAGGCAATGGTTTATAGTAAGGTGAAATGACAAGTGTGTAAAGTGAACAGGGGCAGTCAGCTAAAAATAAAAGGATAGAGAACAAGAAACAGAAAGAGAGGCCTGGGGGACCCCGACTGATTTCGACCGACTAAAAGGGCAGGTGGAAGGCCAAGAAGAACCCTGGAGTGAATGGGAAGGCTTGAAAAATAAGTATTACATGAGAAGCGAGATAGACAGACTGAGTGGGAGGATGAAAGCAGAGCTGTCCCTCAGAGGATGATTGAAAAAGAATAGAAAGAGAGGAAGGAGTGAGGAGTGATGCGTGACTTAGTCGTGACTTCCTCCTTGTAGAATATGTCACGACTACAGAGATCCCTCACTCAGAGTGATAATGCATGCAAAGACATTTCTGTATGTCTTTTAATCTCCATATGCTAAGCGTTAAATGCACAGGGTTGAAACACATGAATGGAGGCATACGCGGCCACATACTACACGTGCACACACTGCTTAGTCATAGCACAGAAGCAATGAGACAGAGTGTTAATACCGAAGGGTGGAGAAGGAGAAGGGCGGCAGAACGATGGCAGGGAGAGGAGGAAAGAAGTATAAGTAAGAGAGAAAAAAAAAAGGATGGATTGAAATAAGCAATGGAGGGTAAAGGGGACAACAGGGTTGGGTTGAACAAGGAAGAAGCATCAATTCGCAAAGCAAGGAAAAACAAACAAGCATCCCCCTGGAGTAGGTGATCCACTATTTTTGTCATCCAATCAGTTTTGGAGCATTGAAATCCTCTGAAATCAAATCTTCTTTAAAATAAATGCATTCTTTAAAATAAATAGCCATCCATCTGAATCAAAGGTGACAATCATGAAAAGTTACTGAAAAATTCGATGAGGAGACCAGAAGATTAAAAGAAAAGGATGAGATGGGACGTAGAGGAGGAGGAGGAGGAGGAGGAGGAGGAGGAGGAGGGTGCAGGGAGGGGCTGGGGAGGGCATGAGGAGAAAGAATGGAGACAGATCCCAGTGGGGTGTTAAGGCAATGTAATGAAGCTGGTAATTGAGGAGAGGGCAGAGCAGAGAGAGACTGATCCATACATTTGATTAATCAGCTCTTAGCTGTCACCACAAAGCTATTGATCTACAGCAAGGCCTTCAAGCACGTGTGCTTGCACGAGCACGCACGCACGCACGCACGCACGCATGCACACACACACACACACACACACTCAGTCTGCAGAGAAAAAATTATATACATTTTTAACCACACACCTTTATCGACTTAAGCAGTCAGCATGAACATAAACTTACAGAAACACACACACACACACACACACACACACACACACACACACACACACACACACACACACACACAAAGCCGTAACATTCCTCTATAACCTTGGATTCACGGTGTCTGTCCGTCCATCCATCCATCCATACATCCATCATCCATCCATCCATCCATCCATCCATCCATCCATCATATCCCTGTCCTGATGTTATTGTTGTCCATCCACCCTGTCATCTATCTTGCGCTATCAACTCATCGATCAGTCCCGTCTTGTTCATTGATTTTGGATTGTGTTGTAGAGCAGGCTGATTGTAGCAAGATTTGTGTCCACTAACCCCTTCTCTATCCTTCCATCCATCCATCACCTCTTCCATTTCTTCCTTCATTGAGGTTAGTCTAAAACAGACTGAATAGTCACAGCTCCTGATTCCAAATGAATCACAGTAGGTCGATATGAAAAATGCTATTATATTTGAAGAGCGTTCCCCTTTCAATGTTTTCCAGTCAGGACTTGTACAATTCATACAATGTATTCTGAAAGATGAGAGGAAGGATCAGGAGATGGAGACGAGCAGCAGGTGAAGAGAGCACATTGCCGCTACGGAGACAACACAATGGCATCGGAAAATTGGCATGGCAACCAGCTCGTTGTCATGGCAATCGTATGACGGCACACTGGGTAGGTAAACAAGGATGCTGGTTGCCAAGGGCGACTGCTGTGCTCTTTGGATAAACAAAGAATTTATCCTGGAGAATGATTTGCTGCCTTTATACTCCATTCCCAACACATTTCCCTGTCTTGGATGGTGAATATTAAAACTTGCACACGAATACTGAGCATGATATAGAGGAAGGAAATGCATAAGAATAATGAAGAGAGGTGTTATCAATAAGTACATGTGAGTAGGAAGGTGAGGAAACTGAATCCATCCTGTCATCGTGAAATTAAAATTTCCTTGAGTTCAAGAGAAAAATGCAGAGTATAGTCAATCACACTGTACTCCAGTCTGTCTTTTTTCCCTCTCCTTCTCTTTAACACACATGAACTGCCACACACTCCTTTCAAGTCAAATTATCCTCTAATTACTCACGTTCCAATTAAGACTTAATTAACAGTAACCATCTGTAAACGTGTGCACGTATGAGGAGCTGGCTTCTTACTGGAGTGTGGTTTGATCCATCCTGCTGCATACTAAAAAGCTCGCGCTGAGAGACAGTTTCTGTATCTCTGCGGAGAGTGAATTCGTATGGGAGGCGACGAATGGGGGGAGAGATATGTGATATATGATTGTGTGCGAGCTTGCATGAGTACTCATACTCAGTGGAGGCACGTCCACTCATACATGCATGATCAAACTCCGCATGCAAACACAGCTCCATTTGCATGCTGTGGTGACAACGCAAACACACAAACAGTACATGCCAGTCACACATGCACGCACACACACTCACTGACACACAGTGCACACAACACTTTTTCACTCCTCCAGTGCATCCGCCCTTCTGTGCACACAGAAACAAACACATACTACACACATACAGTTAATCTTGCTCCCTGCAGTAATGCAGAGAGGATTGTGTCAGGATTAAGGGATATTAAATCCTTGGATTATCCAATCAAATCGTATTCGACCCCCTCCCCCACCTATGCAAAATCAGTGGAATAAACCATTGCACCATGTTTGGAGGGAAGGGTAGTGTCCCTATTTAAATGTGTGTGTACACGCACTATTTGGAACATGGATTAAATAAAGCGTTGATTTTTTTCCCCCCCTTTGCCATCAAAATGCTGGAAGGCAATCTTTTAGAGAATGAAAAAAAAAATTCTTGGAGACAAAATGTAAAAACTGATTACAAGACGCAGAAGGACAATATACTGTGTGTGTGTGTGTGTGTGTGTGTGTGTGTGTGTATACGTTAACAGACACAAACATTTGCACTCTTTCTTCACATCACTCTTACATACAACCACCAGCACACACACACACACACACACACACACACACACACACACACACACACACACACACACACACACACACACACACACACACACACACACACACACACACACACACACACACACACAACACACAAACACCCTTCCCCCTTCAATCTTCCTCTGGAACACTCCATCCATGCAATTTCACATGTCCATTTTCCAGAGCGCACAAGAAAGGAAAACTATTTTTATCCCTTCTCCACGATCTAGCATTATTTCTGCCTCTTCCTCTCGCATATCCTCGATTCCCCTCCTTCTTCTCTCAGCTCCATAATCCCTCCATACCCAGCCTGATGACATGGCCATCACAGCATTTTCTTTTTTATCTTTTCTATCCCTTCCCCTCTCTCCTTTACCGCCCTTAACTCATTCACTTCTCTTTAATACTGTTTATTTTCTAGCCTGTAACATACATCACATGATTATTAACTCCTCCATCATTTTGCCAATTTTATGAATTAAAAAAAAACAACTAAAATATCCTTGTTGCTATGAGTTTTACATAAAACTCCACAAAGGTTTTATATAATGCTAACTTTGTTATGCATTTGACTGGAATTACAAAAGTACATCATATTGACATAGATTTTTAATGTAACGTTATTATCCCAATATAGACTGAATATTGTTTTAATGCAAGTGTGAAACAAAAATAAACTCAAAACACTTCTACCTGAACTGATTCAGTTCTTCAGTTAGTGCAAATTATTGTTGAGGTATTTTAGCAAAACATCAACCGTTTCAGTAATTTATTAGAAGCAGATCTTTGGAGGAAAAAAAATCCTTGTTTACTGTAAAAGGCTTTCTGTTAATCATGAAAGAGTAAAGTACAAAGCAAATAACTGTCCTATCTGAATATTTGATATCAGCACCAATCATCAACACGACCAACAGACAAGATGTAAATTTGCAGATAAATATGCGGCATGAGAAATTAGTCACTCTACACATCACGGAAGATCCCCAACAATATTAAGTCGTAAATCATATTAACATTTTATTTATCACTTATTAGTTTTTTTGTATCATTTGTGTAAGCAAGTCTGTACAGAGTGTGCTTTCGTGTACAAGTGAGGATGTTAATATTTCAGTGGAATTGAATGTATTGTAGTTGCAACCCCCTGATTCTCTGCTGAAGCTGGGCTTACACCTCTACCGTGCAGCGGGATGAAAACACTGAAATGTGAGAAATAGAGGAAGCGAGAGATAAGGTGGAGCAGTTCTACAGCCCGGCTCCACCCCACTTCGCCCCCGCCTCTCTATCGCACCAAGTTAAGCTTTGCATCCTCCAGGTTACCTAGCAACCTGGCATCTTGCTCGGCGCCGTTGCTTGGTAACGGGGGTCGACAACCATAATACAAGCTTGCGCGCGGCCCATCCCCCTGCGCTCGTCCCTCCCTCTATCTCTCTCATTCCATTCTTCACACCTGAGAAGTCTGCCCTCAACTCAATACTTTATCAAGCTGTTAACCCTTCATCTGCCTCTCCCTTGAAGTACAGATTAGCCACACATTTTATTCTCGCTGCCATGATCGTTTTTCCTCCATCACGCTCCCTAGCGATGTATCAAACCATCCAGAACGCAGAAGTAACTTGCCCTGTTGAGCCCTATAATATTTATCTGTTTTAGTCGAACCCCAATGAGAGAACATTCTGCATGCAGCATTGAAGCACTCACTGAAATTTGATCCTTTGGATTTAGTCCAACATAATCCAACGGCACTATAGCGGATAACTGTTAGACCTATGCACTTGGACCTTCTTTCTATTTTAGGGAGTGTAAGTCCTTTGGGAAATGAGCTGGTGAATTAAAAAGGCTGTTCAAAGCCATACAAATTCATGACTGTAAAAATCTCATATTCGCTGAGATTACATTGAACACAGAGCCAGTGACACATTTCTGAATGCTCAGATAGTTACAGTGTTCTGCACGATCCCAGAAAATGAAAGTGACAGAAATCACTTGTTTTCTCTCATAGCTGCTCACTGGGAGTGTAAAATACATAAAATACACTTTCACTCATTTCTGCTATTTTTTTTTTCTTTCACCTAATCTATTTTCTTGTCTTTCATGAATATGTATACTCAGTATCATGTACACTGAGGCCACACTGACAATAACTGATTAGTTTCCTGATGAGGCTTTTTCTTGAGTTTCTCCTGAAGCCTTAATCTCACTAGGTAATGTGAATCCGTGTCGTTTTTTTGTTTGTTTGTTTGTTTTTGTTTTTTGGACTGAGCAAAAGGCAGGTCTCTGAGACACAGAGTCGCCTGCCTGCAGCAAAGCCTCTAATGTATTTGTAGTGTTTATTTTTATTTACTTTTTTTTTTTGCTGAACACATTAGCTGTTTTGCATTTCAAACTCATACAGATTATCATACAGGCATCGTCTTAATTTCCATGAAACCAGAATAAATAAAGGCATTGTTTATTTGATTTTATTTTATTTTTTTTACATTAAGGCTGAAGCACATTAATGACAGAATTACATACACTCATAACTGAGTGGGCACATAAGCCTCTGAGCTTATAAGCCCAAAGACTGCATTTCAAGCTTATCACATAGTATTTTTTTCTTTTTTTTATCCAAAGCTAAATCTTCTATAAATGTGATGAACCTCACATACGTATAAATCTTGAAGGCCAGGCAAGGGGATGAAGACTTTAGACAATCTTCCTTCCAGTACTTAAATAGTTTCTCAAAAATTAAAGTTCCATGTAGAGAATTGTTTTTTTTTTTCTCCTGCCACACAATAACAACCTGACAATGTTGTTGTACTCTCATGGTCTTCTGTTGTTGAACGGAACAATGTGAACTGTCCTCATCTACAGCAGTATAATTTGGTAGAGTAAAGCTGCAGCTTTGCTCTGTGATCACGGAGAAAAGGCCATTATTGAGACAGCAGCTTGAAGTGTGGTTAGAGAGGGGACCTCAGAGCAGAGGTCACACCCCAGGTGCAGCTAAAGTCCTGTCATCTACTTGCCCGCCTAATCACACACGCACGCACGCACACACACACACACACACACACACACACACACACACACACACACACACACACACCACTGGCCCCCTCTGACAGATGTCTCTGTTTAAATTGACAGAAGTGCGCCCCGACTCCCTCCCACTCCTCCACCACCCAGAAAAAGCCCTTTCTTCCACTCACCACCCGCCTGCCCCTTCCTCCACACTCATTATGGAAAACTTTTGTCCTGTTTCCTCCTTCTCTTTAACCCGACCTCCTCCACTCCTCCCATGTCTCACCCCACCCCCTCCCTGTCTATGCACCCCTATTCATGCCAGACCTCTCCATGGCCCTCCTCCACTTCTCTTAGCCCCCTTTTTTCATTCACATACATTCACACATTCATTTTGCCCACTCGCACAAGCCTGTTGTATACGTCTGTCTCAGAGCAGACACATAAATATTGCATGCTGCGACAAGGTGTCTGGATTGTGAGCCGCAGGAATTGGAGTCTGACGGACAGAATGAAAGATGCCAATTCATTCCAGTCAAATTTTGCCTTCATGACATATGTACTTTTTTTTTTCTATTGTAATACTTCAACTTTCTATTGCAATACTTTAAAACTAACAGCAACTTTGGGGAAAATACACATCAATATTTAAAGAAAACAAAATCACTTTCAATCAAAGAATGTTTGATACAAAGTGTAGTGTACTAAGAACTGTGCTTAAATATGGAAATGAGATGGTCAAGGTTACAGTAATTGATGTAAAAGGGGAATGATGTTTGCTACATGGTTTGGCACTGGACATTGGTGCCACTGCTTAAATGCTCAAAGTGCAAATGCACTTGGGTCTGGCATCTGTTAAGGTCACTGCATTTAAGTGATTTTTTGGCACTAAGGTTTCTGGCACTTGTTTTCTTAAAGAAAAAATATTAACAGTCATATACATGAGTGAAACATATTCCTCTTTTGTCGGTCAAAGGTAATATACAGTGCAATTTTTATTCCCAAACATCTATTTTCTATGTGTTTCATTATGTTGAGATTTCAGTCAACGTGACATTTTGTCAAAATCCATCAAATGCGCAGCTTTCAGATCCACGGTGTTTGAATATGAAAATTAAATGGACATGGATGCTGCGTGCAAGTGAAGGTCTGAAACGAACTGCACAAATAAACAACAAAGCATCCAGCATGAGATGCTTTAATGACAACTGATAATTGCAGCTAAACAGCTCTTTTCATTCCATGAATGTGGAGACCAGACCCTGCAGAAGCTGGCTGGATTTACAAAACAGATGGTGTGTGATATGGACTCGACTCAACTTTGGGCTACTTTAGAGCTTAGCATCTGAGAGACACTGATTTGGCAGTGAACAATCACACAACCTGGTAATCATGTGTCCACAGTCACAAACGTAATTTCCAAACTGGCCGAGAGATAAATGTTCCTCAGTGTGTATGGGTGTGTGTGTGTGTGTGTGTGTGTGTGTGTGTGTGTGTGTGTGTGTGTTTAGGTTAGGTCTTAAAGAGGCAGGCTCTCTCCAGGGTCAGGCTTTTATGAGGCTATGATTAGATTCTGCCTCAATTTTGTGGTGAAATATGAGGCAGGGACTCTTTCTCTCTACGTTACATGCGCACATGAACCCGTATGGATACACACACACACGTGAACACAAGCATGCGTATGCATGGCCAGCATATAGACAAAAGCACACTTCCACAACTAACATTTGTCGTTTAAACAAACAACTAAAATCCCCTTTGGATTTTGCTGTGCACAACCCAAACAAACACCCTTCTGCTCTGCAACCCCCCTCTGTATCACGCTCTCCAACTTCTTTTTTCTCTCTCTACACACATAGACACACGTAATTCATACACATCATACACACACACTCACATACACACACTCAAACACACATGCACACACACGCACGCACTTGATTCTACACCTGTCCCTCTACTCCCTTCCCATCCCACACACGGTGAGGATAAAAATAGAGAAACAGCATGAGGGAGGGGGAGCGATACACATCACAAACCCCATCAGGAGGGGAGAGATAGAGGCAGAGGGGGAAGAGACTGAGGGAAAATAGAGAGAAAGAGAGAGAGAGGGGGAGAGAGAGAGAGAGAGAAAGAGAGAAAGAGAGAGAGAGAGAGAGAGAGAGAGAGAGAGAGAGAGGGATCTGGGGTCTGTTCTAAATTGAAAGTGCAGCAGTAAGCAGTGAAGGGGAATAGTAAACAGTGCTGCTGACCACATAAATATGCTAAATTAGCCTACAAAGTCGCCCTAGTGGATAATTGCTCATCATAGCTTTGCCCATAGGGAGGCTGCCTGCCAGGCATCTTAGATTCCACATGGAAACACACACACAGGATGTATACAACGTGCACAAAACGAAAGTGGATCTGATGAACGTCAACTCTTGCATGATGGACAGATGAAAAGACAGTGCCCTTCCCTCGTCTCAGACCTCTTCAGCCACCCTGAAAGAATGTGATGTAAAACGAGCTGTAACAAAGAAATTTCTGCCACTGCTGTGCTGTTATTGTTTGGCCTTATCCAGCTGAGTCTATGCAACTGCTATGTGTATAAAGTTTAACCTTTTTAGGCCGAGACATAAATAGACTTACTACTCTCTCTGATCCCGGCTCAATAAAAAGCAGAACAGCTCATGTCGTGTTTGCATGACCTGGCAGTAACTCTGGAAGTACAGCGTTTCAATTTATCAGCGCAGGAACACTGTCAGACCATCTGCATTTAATCAATATCACCGCTACAAACTTTATCATTTTTTTAATAAGTGTATCGATCGTCTGCTGTATCAGTTATTGTTAACTACTTGTCCTGTAGTGCCTCTTCTGCCGTTTTAATAATTCATTACACATCCAATGTGTCACGGAAGCACAGTGCGTGTGTGCGTGCGTGCGTGCGTGATTGCATGTGTGGTTTGCCTCTAATCAAAGAACAGGGGAGTAGAGTGCTGCCTGGAGAGCAGTGAAGCATGACAACACACACCTGGTAAGCTGCTTATCACACTTTAATTTCACCTACGCTGAGATCTGCGGAGGCCAGCGTGACCAAACAGATGTGTACGTGCGTACAAGTGTGTGCATGTATATGTGTGTGTACCAACTGTTGTGTTTGAAGTCGCACAAAGATGAAGGGAGTGATAAACACAGAGAGAAGAGAGTGCAGATTAAATGGAGAGAGAGATATCGACAGCAAAGAACAAAAGAAACAGATAAGGAGAGAGATATGGGAGGAAATACGGCAGCAGGAGGCCTGGGAGAGATAGAGCGTTAGATAGAAAGCAAAGGCAGATAGGAGGTTAAAATCCAGCCAGGCTGGGAGGGAAGTGTGGCGTGATGAAAAGAGAGAGAGGGAGGAAGGATGGACGAGGGGATTAGGATGAAGCAAGGGCTTTTTTTGTATAAATGATTGCTCTAAATTCTGTGTGCATGAAAAACGAACATGCATGAGCAAGTTTTCATATCTTTGTTATCATGTATGCAAAGTCTTTCTGTGTCACTCGTGCGTGAGAAGTGATGTAAGTGGAGGAAGTACTGAAAATGAAAAAATCTCTCTCCCTTCTATGAAAACAGTTATATTGTATTAATGTTTGGACGAAACTGAATCTAAAAATATTAAAGTGAGAAACAAACTTCACGTATCCAAACGTGTTGGTTTTGTTAAAAGCATTTTGCAGCTTAACGGTGTGGGAGATGTCATTTCCTCCTAATGATTTTCCTGGAGGTAAACTTTTACTGCTGTGAGAGCCCCGCCCCCGACACCACCCTCAAATTGGTTCACGAGAGGCTGAGTCGTGGCCTCTGACCTCAGACACACGCTGGCATCCACCTGCCATCAACTCCTTGGTCTGAAAACGCACACCAGTCACGCCACTCGGTTCGTGGTTTCACACATGCATTTATATGCATCTCATATCGGTGAATGAGTTTGCATAAACCTCAGCTTTAACAACAGAGGGTTCCTCCGACAGCAATAAAGCCAAAATATTAAATAAATGAAAGAATTGAAAATGTCTAAATGAGATATTAATCCTCCCTATTCGCTCACTGAGATTTACTAAATGTGGCTTTGACTGAATTTCAACAAAACACAAAAAATGCATTTATGGAGCAGAATTTTACTTAACTGTAATCTTTGATCATTGTTCTCCATTTGGTGGAATTCCTGTGTGAATATGTAAATAAGTAATTGAAATTTCTAGAGCAAATAAAATGTGACAGTTAAACATGTGATCTTTCATGTGGGCGTGCCCCAAAGGGACATTTCTACACAAAATGTGTGTGAGTTACAGCCGTTTCACAGCTAAATTCCTGCTACTTGGACTAACATCGTGTAACTCGCTCGCTCCTCATGTCGCGCTTCCTCTTTGCTTCTTTTCCTTTCACTATGTCCAAATTAAACACAAGGCGCAGAGCACTCTGATAAGGCCATCTGTTCATCTCTAACTCACAATCCCTCTGTACTTTTTCTCATTCTCCAGTGTGACATTCTGCTGCCCCCTCGGAAGCCAGCCGCAGCATTTGAGGTACAGCTTCTTTGCAAACCTCAAAACTTCCATTTGTCTGACTGCTCTATAGTGTAGTTGTTAAATCGGTGTCGAATCCCATCAGTGAATGACAGACAGGAGCAATAATACTGTGTGACACTCGACTTGTCACCATGGGTGTAAGAAAAACACTTCGGTATGAGTGTGATGCCACAGTTTAATTAAAGTTTTATGAGGTTCCTGACAGTCCAACACTGCCTACAGATCAACGTGATCTTAAAATTCAACCCCACTCGATCGAGACAGGAACGCATGCACACGAGCACGCACGCAAACGCAAACAGTGTACACTCCACCCCAGCCCCCTCGGCCCATGGTAAACCCCAAATCTGACTATGAAAATGAGCTTGTGCTAAACTCGTGCAGCTTAACAAGTAGAACTGGGGAAGAGGAGGAGAGGGAGGCGAGGCGGGTGTGAAACGGTCAAAAAGGTCAACTAATCAAGAAGAGGGGAAATGAGACGAGGGGTAGAAGAGCTGCAGGGTGTGGGGGTGGCGGGGGTGGAGGGGGTGGAGGGGGGGGGGAGGACTTGCGTTGAGAGGAGGACTTAAAGGGTTACCATAAATGACTGTGAAATGAGAATCTGAGGAGGAAGCAACACCGTGCAGCGAGAGAGAGAGAAAAGAAAAGGAGTAAAAGACAGCAGTAAGGGAAAAGGAGGCAAGAGAGAGGGACACCATGAAATGAGAAGAGTTGAAGGTAGTGAAGAGAGCATTCTATCGTACTGTACTGGCGCAGAGAAACGGGAAGATGTGAGGGGAGGAGCTGAATACAGGACAGCTGAGACTTTGGGGAAGAAAAGGATAAAATGGAACGAAAAGAAGCATGTGGAGGTCTGGGGAAAGTAAAAGGAAGACTACAGAAGAGATGAAAAGGCATTTCTGAGGTAGACAAAAGAATGGGATAATAGAAGGACGTGTGAAGAAGAGTGAAAAATCTTCTTTAGGCGTTTTTAAATCCTGTCAAAGAGGGTACTAAAGGCAGTGAAGGAGACAAAGAAGATGAAAGACACACATAATAGTAAAAAATATAGCTATGAGGAATGAAACTTTAAAAGGTAGAGGTAGGGCGTTCCACAATGTAGTGGCCCCCACACGACTAAAGCAGCACTTTGCTTTTGAAAATGATGTCTTTGTCATAAATAACATATCTGCGTAATTAGCCAGGAAATTATTTCCAGAAAAAACTAGAAGATTCACTTCAGGCCCAATCAAGACAAAAAAATGTTTGATCTTTGAGGGAATGTCAAGATTCTGAAAACAGAAATCCAGGTGCACACAAAGTATTGTTTTATCATTCAAGGTTTTTTAAAAGTCTGGACAGCCACCGCACCCTTTTTATTTATTTATTTATTTTTTTTGAGCAGTGGTCTTCCTCAGGAGAGTGGTGCTTGTGAGTGTTGCACCCTGGCTCTTTAGTAAATCTCTTCTGCTAATGAGTATCCTCCCTGCAAACGTTTCCTCCGTGCGCCTAGAATATTTATCACAATTTACCGGGAAATTCGCAGCAGCCATCAACTTGTAAAGCGTGTGTATAGATCATTTCCCTTGCTGCGACGTGGCCGTTAGTGGCGTCTTCAGCGGATAAGGATGAAGAAGAAGAGGTTGTCGGGATGAGTCAAAGGACAAAGGGCAGCACAGGAGAGCGACATAAGACACAGCAGAGTGGAAAGGTGATTCATTCAGAAAGGTCAGGCTTCTTAGCAGTCCCTAATTGGATTAATGTCATTATTAACACACAATGTTTGTAAAGGTGAGGGTATATGCTTCCATTCAGATTCATTCTCCACATATAGGAAATGAAAAAATGATTGCGCTATGTATTTATGCAAGGGCTGGTGGCTGTGCATGAGTCAGAACGACTCCCTTCCCCCCACAACTCTTCTTCAGGCCCTACAATAATTTTCTCAGAGATCTTATCAACACTCCTGCTTGCAGGGAAGGTACAGGAGCTGAAACTCTGATCAGTTGCAAGGCAACACGGAGAGAGTGCGATAGAGAGAGGCCCAGAGATGGCAGAGGTACTTCCAGTATTTTACTATAGCTGCTGCAAACTAAAAGTTGGATATGGCTATTCAAAAGTCATTTCTGCTAAATATCTGTTATTTTCACAGCCCACTGTCTTGGCTGGACAGTTGTGCAAGCGAGTCCTGGAGTAGAAAACCCCCAGCAACATTAAAATGCAAAATGCTCCAAAACAGACACTGTAAAATCCGTCCTTTAATGATGCTGGAAACCAGGTCAGAGAGTAAAAAATAGAGAGGGAGTGACAGAGGTAGAGCCTACAGCACAGACACTGCCTTCACACAGTGCCCCATCCATAATGAACAGTGTCCTATCCCAGCCGAGGCGTAGCGCGCGATCCCTCACTAGAGAGACTAGCGAGACTGGAGGGAGACTGGGATGAGACAAAGGGGAATGGCCACATTAATTACACACACTCTCCAGGCGGGAGCTATCACCGGAGGCCAGTGGAGGGGCCGGCCGAGAGATGGAAAGACGGAGAAAGATAGAGAAATGGAGATGATAATGCTGATGGAGTACCCCATGTGTCTCCGGTGAGAGGGAGTGTTTGTCCTTAGCAGCAAGAGGCCTGCTGGCTGCTGAGTTATGTCACAGTGTTACTAATGGGAGCTGAACCTCCAACTGCACACAGACACACTCATGTAAGTCCACGCGTGTGCGTGCGTTTGTGGGTGCATGTGTAGACACGTCTACTGGGTGGGTGGGTCTGGTTATGTCAAGGTGGATGTTTGTGTATGCCGGGAACTCCAGGATGAATGTGCGGTATACGTGCATGCTTGTGTGCATTGTTGCATAAGTGTGAACTCTATATTGTCTGGGGAGTGTATGTTGTGTGTTGTGTGCGTTTCTTGATGTTTATGATGTGCACTTACCCCTGGTAGTGTTTTCTGCTCATGAAGAGCGCTCTGGGCTTTCAGTGCCGACTCTCTTGCACAGTATGTCAGAAACGCACATCCTGTCAGACAGAAAGGATCAGACAAAGAGAAAAAGAGGTGGAGAAGAGTAAAAGTAGAAAAGGTCAGTGAATGGCTCCAGCATTTGTCATTCCTTATCTCCGTCTCTGCATCACTCCGTACAAACACACACATACAGTCATACACACACATACACAGCCAGACACACACAGACATACACACACACAGACACACACACACACACACTGCCATAAACAATTTAAATCATGTAAATGTTTCCTTTTCTGATGTCTCCCCTGATTATTTGTCCCCTGTTTTGAATTATCACAAGGATAATTTTGCAAGGCGATCAAAATATGAAGAATCATGCATTGTACGGTAACTACTTTTGACAACAGCATTATGATGTACTCTAGAGCAGAGAAGGACACTCCACGGCACGGCACATTTCAGAACGGCACGGCACGAGTCAGCACACATGACAGCACCACAGACGTGTGCACGAGGCTAACAAGGCCTTACAGGCTTGCCACTGTCAGGTTCCTGCCCTATACTAACCACTATGCATGCCTCACGATCACTCAAAATACACTCCCTCTGTTCTCCTATGAGCTGTACCTGTGTCTGTGTGTGTGAGGGAGGGGTAGGTAGCAGAGCTGGCTGGCCAGAGCTGTTTACTACACCTGTCACCAGCACTAAGACAACAAGATTAGCAGCAGGTTAGCATCCCAGTGACATCTCAGACAGACTAACGTAGATTCAGATTAAAGAAATAAATTGAGGGACAAATAAGGGACGCGACAGTCACACAAAATGTACATCTGAAGAACTGAGGATGACTCAACATAATGTCATAAAGACAGAAAAAAATGTGAGGGATGATTAATCTCACACACGCCGACACACAGAAAGGTAGAACAGCACACACATTATGACACACGTGTATCTTATGGTCCATCTCATTGCTTTTAAGAGAGGCTTAGAGTTGCCGTAAGGATTCTCAAAACAACAGATTCTTTCCCTGGTGCCACCCAGGCTTACAGGCCCATTACACTGATTGGTGCATACAGCCTAATCTGGTCCATAACACACAGAACCCCAGGTCAGCATGTGTGAGTGTGTATGTGCGTGTTTGAAAGAAAGAGAGAGTTTGTCTCTTTAGTTGTTAATCACCATCGGTAGTTACTCAAAGTCGCCTAATCATTAATATATTAAGGAGGATTTCAGTCTGTATTTCGCTCATAAACTTAAGAGTCACAGCTTGATCATTTGTCTGTGAAGCATATAGGAACATTTTTACACATTTTAGAGCATTTTTTTTTCCTAAACGGTGCCCAATCCTTGTTTGTCACAAGTCAAACTGATTGACTGTGTGTGCAGTGACTGAGTCTGCTTGCCTGTCTTCGTGAACTTGCGTTACAGTATTAACAGAAAATGAAGACAAGAAGTGCTGTGACAGTTTCCATGGTAACATGTGACACTCAGCGCAGAATAATCCACCCATCTATCTGTGTTACTGTTTGTTACTTGTCTGTCATGTAGCATTCGCCTTTCTATTTCTCTGCCCGTCTTTGGGCTTGTCTCGCTTTAAGCAGTGTTACATGGGAGATACTTACCTTTGTGCATGCCAGTGTATTTGTCTTTAATCACAGTTAGCTCATAGATCTTTCCAAATTGCTCAAAGATAGGTTTAAGGTCCTTCTCCTCCAGATTCCGGGGAATCTGCCCCACAAATAACTTGATGGCGTCAGCCTCCTTCATCAGGACAAAGTGAAGAGGACAACTGGGTGCTGAAGGGACCAGGGGGGCGGGGGGGCAAACAGATCAGTAGCAGGTATGGAAATAGTGACGCTTGAATGCTTGATGAGCCGTTGGGATGGAGCTGAAAAAGCAGAGAGAAAAAGACATATAAGACTTTAATAAAAAAAAAAAAAAAAAAAGGAGTCACATTATTAAATATTCATGCAGAGTGGGGTTTAGCCATGACTCAATTTATGGATTTCAATAAAAATAAATGTGTAATAATATCCATGTGTATCTCCATGGGTTTTTTCTTTTATTAAGAAATGTATAAAGTATATTATTGTATCAGTAAAATTTAAGCTCCAAGATAATCAAAAACAAGAAAACAAAGCAAAAAAAATTACTATATCTATTTGTGACAATAAATTGATTTTCTCTGTGTTTTAAAAAAGTAAATATAATGAACATAGTTATCATGAGTTTATTTTGCCCAGTCTGATGACAAAGGCATCCAGTATGGCTTCTGGTAAAACAATTATGCAAATGTTAATTAGCCAATCAAAAATAATAATGGCACTTTAAAAGAAACAAAACAAAAGCAATTAAATACACATAAAAAGAAAATTTCTGTAAAGATGTATTACCTTTAAGTGGCTAAACGGCGCTCGGATCTCTGCACATGAAAGAGAAATGAAACAACATGATTGGGGGTAAATTATTGCAATAGAGCGGTTTCTTTGTTTAGCCAGCTGTAGGTTACAGCATACACACGGATGTCATGGGGCTCCCCTTGCTCTTTGTCCGATCCCCCCCCCTCCTCAATGTACACACACACACACACACACACACACACACACACACACACACACACACACACACATACACCACATAAGCGCGCGCGCACGCACGCACGGACAAAACAACACATGGAAATTAACGTGGTACAAACATCACGTTCTCACCGTTTGCAGATAACGCAGAGGTACCGGTGATAAATTCGGGAGGGATGCTCTCCGCTGGGTCCCCGTTGTTGTCCTCGTCCCGTCCGCCTTCCTCCCCTCACTGGATGCTCTCCGCTCTTTGTGCCTGTCGTGCTCTTCCTCCTCCTCCTCCTCCACCTCCTCCTCCTCCTCCTCAGTGTACAGATACTACAAGCTCGGAAACGCGTATGTGTGTGGCTTTTTTTTTTCCCGAACAAAACCCCGTGTTCCCTGTCTCCGGGACCGGACGAGAGGAGTCCTGGCAGGTGAAGCCAAATCTCAGCCTGTCACGGGTTGCTCTGAAAATCTCACTGGACTTCAGAAAAGAGTCCACGCTGGATGGAGGTGGTTAGTTTATCACTTTCACCAGAGCCCACGCCTAATTCCAGTTTAATTACAAAGTGATAACGGGCTAACGAGCGGCTTAATTTCCTCTCACTTACAACTGTTTGAACTTGCTCGCTCTTCTTTCAGCCGCCTTCTTCAAGCCTCGCTTAACAGTGCCGACCGTCTACCGGGACGATGCTCGCTAATTCCTCGAGTTATTTGCTATTTTTGTGTGCGTGAGTGTGTGTGTGTGTGTGTGTGTGTATCGTCTCTCTCGCTCGTGCGTCCAACGGCAGTGTGGCTTTTAACGTCCCGTGGCTACCGGCGTCTCTCCGCTCTCTTTCTCCCCCTCCCCCTCCTCGCACCAAGCGGTTGCTAGCGTGTGACGTAACACCCGGGGACCGTCAATCAGCGGTCGTGCCTAACTCAAACGAAAAAAACAAAACGACTCGCCCTGAGCTTGGCTAACTGAAGTAGAATCTTCACAAACATATTTATAACGAAAATGCGTGCATTTGGAGGAAAGTTCGTATTTTATTTGTAAAAAAGTGCTTCGTTTTTAGCATTCTTCGCGGCGGTATCTTTTGAGACACTACCTAGGAGACACCGTGCGCGGAGCCGCCTATTGTTCTCGCCGCGAGCCCTGGCCTTGGTGCTGAAACGATGCTTCTTGACGTGAAGCCGAAGCGCGCCGCCGATGACGAGCACGCAGTCACGACTACTACAGCTGTTCACGCCCGAGCCCGAAATCACGCTCACACCCACACAGAGTGAAATGTGTGACAGAGGGAAGAGAGATAGCTCGGGGTTGGAGTTGGCCTACTTTACAGCCTGTACTTTGGGAAAGCGACAGACATTGGCCTATTGCGCTGCGATATGTACAAAACAGGCAGCCTCCAATTCTCCTGCTTACTAACGACACCCTCTTCCCGTTAGGATCCTCGTCGATGGGGTGTATGTTCGTGCACGCAGTCCCGGAATGAGAGAGTGAAAAGAGGGAGTCACAGGGTTCATGGTAATTCACTCCAAAAGGTCACCATCTGCCTGCCTTGCCTCGTGCCCTCTGTGAGCCTGCATCCTCCACCACGTTCATCCACCATATAGAACACACACACACACACACACACACACACACACACACACACACACACACACACACACACACACACACACACACACACACACACACACACACACAAACAGAGGTTTGCATCACCGCACTGGGGGCCGTCGCACAAACCGAGCACCCGGCCAGGACAGGCACGCAACGCCCGCTGCGCCCTGAGGATGTGCACGGTGAGCAGGCAGCGGGGCCGCACGCCACTGGAGCTGTTAAGCCTCCCTGCACGAAAAAGAAGGAACTTCTGCAACTCACGCAAGTGCAGGCAAGGCCATGTAAGGATGCGCAGGAGGGAACGATCCAAATACTGAAGCTCTCTGCAAGCTAAAAATGGAGATCCTCATTAAACTCGGATTGTTTTAAAGTCGCTCCAAACAAATGCAGCCAAAGTTTCAGCAGGTTCTATTATTTTATTGTCTGTTGCTGAGATTGCATTAAAACATTGTCGGAGTATACAATCTGGAGCCACATGTGAAACTTCAGCCTCCGTGGCTCACTGTCCCACAAAATTCCATGTGAATTTGTTTAATATTTTATTGACCTTTTTTTGGACAGGAAATACTGTAATCTTTTCATGGTAGTAAAAGAAAACGTTTACCCTACAGTACAGTGAGGTGATAACTGCAATACTTGATGTAAAATAAAAATGCTATACAATAGTGTAGTGGTGAGATGGTCCTTGAGTTTGGGGGGAAACCCCCAATGCTTATGTTTCTCCTGTGCCTTCAAGGTTTTTCTCTCGGTTCTACATGTCCTGGAGGCCAGTTTATGTCCCTGGTGCCCAAAGGCACAAGAGTTAATGTGACTCTCTGTCTCGTCCTGTGGTGGACAGGCAACCTGCCGATGCTGCTCGCTGGGTTCACTTATTGAAGTCTGTGACCTTAAGCTTTACAGAAGATGGATCCAAATTTCACTGCAGAATAAAGATATTCAGAGGTTGCTTTATAAATCATCATAAAACCACGACTACTCCACAAAAAAGAAGCAAAGTTTTTGGGAAAATCATGTGTATAATTCAGTGTGGACTATTAAATTTTCGGTTATTTTTTGAAGGTTAAATATGCATTCCAGACCGTTTAGTATGAAGGAGGCCAAATTGATTCTTTTGATCATAAATCTTCCTGACATCTGTTCTGCACATACTGTTTTAATTATAACACAAAAATAAAAATCTCTTGTTCCCACTGAGGGCAAAGAACTGACAAAGAACTCCAACATCTATCGGTCTGGGGAGATAATGTCGCATGCTTCCCTGATCCTACACAACAGATTCAATTAAATGTGCTTCCTCTGAACTCTGATCTTCTGTTTTTTTTTTGTTGTTGTTCCCAACATATTCCAGATATTATCTATTTCTGTAATCCTGCATGGATAGCAGTCTGAATTCATCTCAAAGTTTGAATAGCACAGCTTTTTCACACATTCAAATCATCAACGTGTTTTTAATATCTTTAAAATGTTTTCACCCCGAAGGACACTCATTTTTGAGGGAAAGCTGAGCCTGGCTGTTCATGTAATTGACTCAATAGCGCCACTATTTGGACAGAAGTGACAACATCACCTTTACACAGCAGACAAACAAAACATGATACAGACACCCAAAACATTTTCTTGAAACGTAATTTCAGTTTTATTTAAAATGAAGCTTGGAGATAATTTTTTTTCCACACTGTCTTCTTGCATGATAAAAAAAAAGTCTGTGTGCTGATAATAGTTTCATAAACTCTGGTGGTAACAAAAAATACTACAGCTCCTCAAAACAGAAAATAAATTACACGTTTTTGAAGATAATAGATAAATTACTATCTTTTTTGTTTATATATAAAATGTTATATGTACTACAGGAGATTAGCGACAAGACTGACAAAGAAAACAGTCACACACACACACACACACACACACACACACACACACACACACACACACGCGCGCGTACACACATCCTATAACAGTTATATGACAGTTAGATGTGAATAAATGCAGTCTACAACTAGAGCTCTGATAACTTTCTTACTTTGTTCTACAATATAGGCACCATCTATATTCAAAGACATTATAGACATTAAAACATATCTGACAAATATACAGATTTCTCACCTCTGACTGAGTATATGTCTTAGTGGGAGGTGGGGGGAGAAGAGGAGAAGAGAAAAAGACAAACAAAAAAAAAAACTTTAAGGCAATAGAAACAGCATCAAGAAGTACTTACACACATATACAGAGGTCACAACTTTGATATGCAAAATAATAACTTTTGCGGTCAAAGCAGATTGGCTGCATTTGATCCAGATCATAAATAACCACACTCAAATACTCTTGGAAGAAAAAAAAATCATTATTCTCCTCAAGGTTTCCTATTTCTGACTTCACCACATAGGACAGATACAGCAACCCCTCCCAGGATGCTGCAACATAAAGATGCTTTTGATCGGCAGGACTGTAGCTATTGTAAAATTTGACAAAAGTAGCACGTGTTTTGTCAAAATGTTCTCTATTTTTCCTTACGGTCAATAAATCTTTTCTAAGGAACAAAACTGACGATGAGCTTATTGTGAAAAAAGTACTGATTTCTGTGTAGTAAAATCCAGTATTTTTGGTACGTTGACATTTGCTATTACAGCAAACTGAAAGGCACTGAGTCCTTCATATATATTTAGATCGACTAAAACTATCACAAATCACAACGTCGAGTTACGTCCTGACCTTGAGAGTGGGGGACCCCGGTTTGAAACCCAGTTGCGACATGAAGGTGATACAGTGTAAAAACTAGCCAAGTCTATAGTCTAAGATACAATGACCTGCTCTGTAAAAGCGAGCAGCTGAATACACACTTTACTTTCAACTCTGCAGTCCTGAATATTTATCCTGCATTCAAAGAGTGTAAAACATGAAAGCTGGGTTTGTTCATGCTTTTTGCATAATACGCTATTACTATAAATGGCTGTAGAGCTCCCAAGGCAAAAAAAAAAAAAAAAAAAGCATTAATCTCCAGTTGGATGCTTCAAATTTGTAATATTTGGTAAATATTAACATACAACCTGGTGTTTTAGCTGTTACACATAAGGTTTAATACTGAGGATTATTTGATGATTCATATAATCTCTATGACACTTACAATAAATTCGGTTTTAAAAATGTGCGTTGGAGCAAAATCATACTGTATTAATTTTTGTGAGAATTTTTTTAATCACTAATTAAAAAATAAGAAAAAAAATCATACTGGGAAAAAGGCATAGCCCTGACCCCCCGGAGTTTTCCTTTATAAGCTCTCGCATAGCATTTTAAGACACTTTGTATTGACAGTGAAAACACAGTAAAATAGTACTTTCTTATATTTTCTGTTGTCAAAACTTGAGAACAACAGTTTCTTCTGCTCTTAAAACTCATTGAAAAATACGTTTTTTTTTTCAGTGAAAATAGGAGTGTTAGAAGTTAAAAAAAAAATGCCTAAATGCAAAACCAATGGAGTATTAACTGTCCAAAATGTGTGCTGCTTAAAAACCATATTTTTGGGGGGTTAAAAGTCGCATCTCTTTCCTTGTGTCTACTTATATTTGGTCACTTACTGCCGTGGTCACCCCCACTCCTTTGGTTTTCCTGCCCAAATACTGAACAGCAAAATGACACGAAGGAAATATATTTGGCAAACAAATAAAAGACAAACAATACGTAAATAAAATCCTTCTATCTTGGCCGGGGGGAAGCCACTACGTTTCAGTAGGGGACTTATGTACAGATCTATTCCCGCAGACATATCACTATAGTATACACAGCTTATCTGGCACTCATGGGAATCATTTTTCGAGCATAATTAGTGGTATGTATGTCTGACTACAACTGCTTTAAGATCCTCTAAATGAGGAGGAATCCTAACAAACGCTAAATCTGCTGCGGAAACACAGCAGTGTTCTCAGTGAGCACCTTTCATTATAACCTATCAGTCACCGAAATGAGAGGAAATGACAGTAAATGCCCATCGAGCCCTGTGTGACACATTAGGAACAGCTAAAGCTGACGCACGCTGTAAACTGAAGCAGGCTCGGTGGAAGCTATGTATCTGAGGAACCATAACTGTACACAGAGTACTTACTGGGAAAGGTAACTGGCTGCTCTCACAGTGTTTAACCTGAAGATTCAGGGGAACGTGGCTAAATGTTATTTGAATGCCATCACATGTCTACTCTGGCTCTTCGTTTCTACTGACGCGTCATTTCAGGGGTTGCAGGCCCCGTTCGACCTGGCCACCGGCTGCTTGTTAACCACGGCCGTCTGCGGTTGGCCGGTCAGTGCCTCTTGGCCCGCTGGGCACTCTGGGCACAGGAGGCACAGCAGGCAGTCTTGTAATAGGAGTAGACGCACAGCCTGGCCTGCACCACCATCATGCAGTTGTGACGTCTGTCCCGGCAGTTTTCGTCTGCGGAGAGAAGGCGGGAGAGATATTAGCCGAGAGACAGACTCCAGCACACCTGCCTCGTAAATAAACACCGACCTGGGACCCGCGGGCTGCAGGGTATGATGTTGCAAATTTGCTCCTGTTCAGGTTTGTTGCTGGGGTCACAGTCAAAGCTGTGCTTTTTATCCTGTGTGAGACAGCGGACCTCCCGCATCTGTAAGCCCTTCCCACAGGACTGCGAGCACTGAGAGGAAAAGAACATTTAAAAAAAATAAAAATAAAGGTTAATATGAAAACTGACAGCGGCCTGATGGAATTCTGTTCTCCTCCCCGTCCTCTTGTCGCTCACCGCGCTCCACTCTGTTGTGAACCACTGTGGCCTACACTCGCCCATCTCGCACTCCTGCACAGCGGCAGGCTTGTCCAGATGAGCACACTCAGAAGCTGGAACCACGGTGAAGTCCGCCGCCATCTTTTGGACACAGATGATGTCTCGCCGCTGCGTCCCGTTCCCACATGGGACATTACACTGGAAACACAACACAGCTCAGTCACATACGGCGGCTGCCTGACAGAAAAAAAAACTAGTGAGTGATATGGACCACAAAAGGAAACATTCGAATTTTCTCTTTTGTTTTAACTGAGCAATCCTGTTTTTTAACCAATATAAGAAGTCTGGAACTTTCACCAACACTGGTTTGTATCTTGGTCCCAAATTGCAACAAAGCGCAGCAACACTTGCTGTTTTCATCTTTATTTGAATTCACAAATTTAAGCAAATGAGCGAACAGTGAACTGTGGGTAACTGAATGGTGCTCTCAGCACGTTCAGAGAAGCTGAACGTGCAACGCAACATTTCTCACACGCGGCGGTCATCATCTGTACAGTAGAGAGGAGTTCGGAACACCTCAAAGTAAAAGTGGAGGCTGTGCTGCTAGTGTCAATGCTGCTGTAATTTTAGAATAACGCAAAGAAGCATTAAAACTTAAATAAAACAGCTGAAAAAGGTGGTTATTTTGGATTGTTTTGAGGTCAAAGACACCTTTTCAGATATTGGGATGACACTAATGCTTGCATTTAGCAAGAAGATGCATGTTTGCTGCACAACATGTTAATGCACTAACTTGAGTACAGCTTCCAGGACTCGGTAATGGACTTCTGCACTTTGGGTAGTCGTGACTGTCACTCGCTGCTTTGCTACTTTACAGGATGTACTGTTCACTCAGCTGTGCCAACTGTATCCTTTTTTTTTTTTTTTTACCGCAATTCTGCATCCAAATATAGGAAAATGTTATGTTACAGAAGCAGCAGCAGCAGGAAAATTGTCACACAATTATAATGAACCCTTTCAGGACAAGAACAAGCGGGTTCATTTTAATTTCACGGCTGTAGAATTGTCAGGAAATGTGTGTGTGCTCCTGCACTTTTTTTCTAAGATAAATTTAACTTTCTATATCTGGAAATTGTTCAGTATGACTGTGATTTTGACAGCACTGAGAAGGTCACCTTATAAATGTCAGACACATATGAAAATAGGCTCTGAGTGGACTGTGGAGTTCAGTGCAGAAGTTAATTTAAAGTAGGCATGTCAAATCCTGCTTTCGGTAAAAAGATAGGAACATAAAAAGTCTTTTTTAATTTGATTGCATCATTTTTAATGTTTTGTTATGTTTGTCTGTTTTATTGAGCATAAATCATATTTTTCGTGCCCTCCACACTGTTTTCCAAAAGCACATTTTGACTGTTTCCTCCTTGTGTCCCACCTGCGTCCAGGGGCTGCTGTACCACGTGGTTGTCGCCACGCAGGGTCCTCCATTGCACGCCTTCATCTCGGCCGGTTTTTCCCCGACACAGTCCCCTCCTCCTCCCCCCTCTCTGACGCCTCCCCTGGTGAGACACACCACTTCTCTCCTCTGCACCCCGGGGCCACACTGTGCCAAACACTGACGACACAAAGTGGGAGATCATGTTGAGATTTACCGTTAAGAGCATGTTAAGGTCTTCACTCCCCCGGATGCGTGTTACTCACGGTGTCGGACCAGGCGGTGAAGTACCAGTTGGTCACACAGGGGCCCATGTTGCACTCCTCGGTCCCTTGTGGGCGGAGCCTGGAGTTGCACTCCACGTCGTTGACGATGCTGCCCTGATCACTGACACAGCGGACGCCTCGTGTCCTCCTGCCGATGCCGCAGTCCACTGAGCACTGCGGCCGGTGCATGTGAATGGAGAGAGAAACCAAAGACCCAAGATGAGTTACAAATATGTGAAAATCCTCACATTAATGAAATTAAGCAGAGAATTATTAAAGGAGGCTGCCCATGTGATGAAGGTGTACTGTTGTGACAGTAATGGTGCATGTAATCGGCCTCATGCTGGTTCTGTGGACGTACCGTGCTCCAGTCGGAGCTGACCTCCCAGTGGGAGCAGAGGCGGAGCTGGCAGCTCTGCACCGACTCCGGCGGCGTGAGGCCGGCGCAGCGCTGGGGATGGACCATGGTGGAGCGGTCTCCGAAGCTCTGCCTGCACTGGAGCTGCCTCTGCTGCACACCGGAGCCGCAGGAGACGCTGCACTCCGACCAGGCGCTGGCCTCCCAGCTGATTCCAACATCAGACAGTTAAAGCAGACTTTTACACTCATGGCACACAAGGTTGAGCATCTTCACAGTCTGAATAAAAAGAAGCATTTGTCAAACAAAATTCTTTATACTTATTCTAAGGCTGATTTCTTCAGTTTGCAGAAATTTCACCAATTTAAAGAAGTTTCTTTACATTTCTCTTTCGCTCATGCCTAATAGAGGAAGTTTTCACTTCATTACTACAACTGGATGACTTTAAAGTGCTCTTGGATTGTTTATCGGTGATACATTTTGTTTTCATAAAAAAACGGATATATTCTCCATGAAGTGTCTGATTTATTTTTGTAATTTGGAAAAAAAACAACATCTAAGGAAACAAATTAAGGAAAAATGAATGTTAGTAAAGCTTTTTGGTGTACTTTTAAGTGGATTAATTACATAGTATAAATACTTTGTCTTTCCTTGTACAGCACGGCCTTTTAAGAAATGAAAGAATGATAGCTATGTATTTATGTACGTCTACTCACAACGGTGGGCAGGGGTGTGTGTTACAAGGCTCCTCCTCGGGAACAGGTTTGGCTGCAGAATCGCATTTCCTGTCCGGAACTTCTTCGTCCGTGTGTCGGCTGATGCACAGAATGACTCTGTGCTGCGATCCTGCAGACGGAGGGCGAGACGGACGCACAGTTCATCTCCATGTTCTTGTACTTGCACCCAACAGCCAGAGGAGGGTGACACCACATCACTCAAAAATAATTACGCAGATGAGACTCCTGTGTGTGACAGCCAGATGCAAATCTTGAAAGTCTGACCTTTGCCACAGGAAGCGGAGCACTCTGTCAGCCCGCCTCGCCGCCACACAAACGGCGGGTCGGTGTCCAGCGGCAGGTCAGTGCGAGGCGGAATCCGAGCGTTCCTGTTGGGGGCAGATCCCCGAGGGCGCAACCTCTCCGGTGTCCACCTGTCTGAGGAGGGGGGCGAAAACACGGAGGTGGAGGGGAAAGACGGGATGGAGACAGGCGGAGGAGCCGGAGGGGGGTTCTCTATGGACACAGTGAGGGGACCTGCAAGAGAGGGAAAAACATCGACACGAAGACAAATTAGAGCAGACAGGAAAGGTGGAAGAAAGATTAGGAACGAGACAAGGAGGAAAGGACGATAAAGAGCGAGGAAAAACATGAAATATTGAGGAAAGCGGTGAGTCAGAGACTAATGAAGTCATGATGAGGTCAGGGTCTCGTGGTGGAGCAGATAGCCTCCCATCTAGGTCATAGTCACACAAATACACACACACATTTGACCCACAGCCACACCCACTGACATCCATAAATACGTCAATCATTCTCCAAGGACGTGGACCACAGGGGTGTCTCCTTCAGTAGTTTTCAAAGAAGGAATCTTAAAATGTTGATTTACTGATTAACAAGTCAAGAATCCAAGACGTGACTGTGGGGAACATGTAGAAAACACATCTGTTAAGGTGTCTGTCAGAGAGCCGAGATAAGAAAGCGGAGGTGGGACGGACTCACTGCGGAGGGGTGCCCTGGCTGGTTCTCGCTCTCTCAGCCTCTCTCTGGGTGTTTCTCTGAGCGCCTCCCTCTCCAGCTCCGGCACTCTCTCCTTCTCGGCCTCCTTCTCTACGGGGATGTAAAACTCGTAGTCGATGCCCGGGTTCTCCTTGTGGAAAATGATCTGGAAAGCGAAATAGGGCGAGAGCGCAGATGAGGAACGCCCTGAAACAACTTTACGGATCCCTGTGGAGAAATGTACTTGTCAGAGGTCAGGAGTCAGGATGAGCTGCAGAATTTGCTCTCTGGCTCTGGCAGGCATTTAGTGTCACGCTCCAGCACTGCCTGCTCTCCTCGCTCCCACTCCAAAGCCCCGCAGGCTGTCTGCAAGATTTAAGTCAAGGTCATCTAAACTTAAACAGCAGGTGTCCCAGAGCAACAAAATTTTGATATGTTATATTTTGCAGCCAATGTCCTTCAGTCAGTGGTTTAACCTGGTGGTGCAGCACACGCAGGGAAATATCTCGGCAACTGGGAACAGTCGTGGTACTCAAGAAATGAAGCCAAATGACTGTGGTCATGCAAACCTTAGCATCTGAATTTAAGCCAAAGAAAACACAGTAAAAACACCCCTTCTCTTTGGAGAGGGTCAGCTTTCTTGTTTTCTTCAGGTTTGAGTCTTAATATTGCCTTATAATATCTACATACTTGTGGCTTTTTTTTTTTTTTTATCTACAAGTGAAGTAAGCTCTGAGATTGGATTTGTATGTACTGGCCCAGCAGTGTGTGCCACTTAAAGATAAACTTGCGTGTTATCTTGATAAACACAGAGCTTAAGTCTTCGATGGTCCTAATCTGGATGCTGTACAACCAAATAATGCAAGACTTTTTTTGTCTACAACACCAAAGCTAAGCTTCTTCAATTAACAGTCTCAACCTCTTCACATAAAGCAGCAAATCAACAGCATGAACCTGATTCAATTACATTAAAACTCCCCGGCTTGGCTCGCTTCACTTCATCTGTACAGCATTTTTGAGCATTCAGTCAGCTTTACAGCATCTCAGTACTGCTTTACACTTCTAATGTCTTATTTTAGTACCTGATAAGACCTTCAAATTGCAGGTGATTCCTGAGATCAGTCCTGCTATTTTTTACTCTTTCCTGCCCTGAAGTTACCAGTTGTAAAGCTGCACATGACTCCTGTTCTTTAATAAGATCTTAGCCTGCGGTAAGTGTTGTTATTGTTAAGCCCTGGATGGTCTGACGTGGCTCAGGCTGGGAGCTTTCGCGGAGCTGCACTTATTCCGACCTAATTCAGAAATACCGCTGCCTATCTGGAGGATCTTGACACAGAGCAGGAGGGCGCAGCCTCAGGCGGCTCACGGCGGCGGTATAGGGACGGTAAATATTCAGTGTCCACACACGTCCCCGTGTCTGTCAGTGATTGTTATCATTAACTTCATTTTGCCGTGGCCTGGATCATGTTTGCTTACTGGGTAAAAATAAATGCCTTCCTGTGGTCCAGTACTTACATACAGCTGGAGCTGTGCCGTGGTCGGCCCCGGAGCCTTGAGGGACTCGCCCCGCTCCTCCTCGCCCTCCACCTGCGCTCTGGGTCGGGCGTAGGTGAAGGTGGTCCCTCCTGCCGGGTACTCCCCCGGAGGGTCCACAGCCCAGCGCCCGTTCACCACCGAAACCCCCGTGCCACTTCTCATAGCTGGAGAGACCAAGGTGGAGGTCAGAATATCGGAAGGATTCAAGTTTTTTTTTTTTTTTTTTTAATTTCTGTTTTCACGGTCGGACCTTGTTTGGTCTGGAAAATACTCAGGAAACCCTGGAATGGTCAAACACATCCCAGACAGACAAACACAAGGTTTGGAGGCTTTCTCATAAACAAACAGGGGGTTGGTAAGACAAACACTAACACATACATGTACGCCCTTTCACTTACTGCCTTTCAGGCTCCGACAATGCTTGTTTGCCTGGACTGAGTCAAAGTCAACGCTCAATCCCACGTTCATGGGCCGCATCTCATTCCCAAAGCTTCCTCTCTTTTCACAGTCAAGAAATCTTCAACCAGGCGTGTGTGTGTGTGAGGGTGGGTGCAGGATTTACCCAGGTAGTTGGAGCTTGCGCGCCTCTCCGTGATGTTAATGAACGTGGCGCCGGGCGGGATATCCAGGATCTTGTGGTAACCAAGAGGAACCGTGACATTCTGGAAACTTCCCGTCACCTTCCGACAGGAGGTTTCACGCCCGCCACACACTCCACACTTGTCAATCACGGAGCCGGAGCCCAGCACCCCGTCGCAGCCCTCAGTCTGACAGAAGAAGAAGAAGAAAAAAGGGAGAAAAGACTTGAGTGAAGGCTTAGACAATGAAGGGAAAGTGGGGTAAAGGGAATGAACAGGGGCTGCGTGGGAGGAATGGCGAGGAAGGGTAGGGAACAGAATAAAACTGGCCATGGCTATTTCAGATTGGTAACTGTTGTTCAATAAATTCCTGCCAGAATCAGAAAAGCAGAATTAGAACAAAATCGCAGAGTGAGAGGGGGAAAAGGCAGAAGGAAGAAAAGATGCAGGGAAATGAGGCCCAGAAAAGGGCAGTTAGAAAAAACGGACTCAGACGTTTTGAGTCTGAATGCCCGCCTTAAATCAGCCTCCAGACGGGTTCTGGAATCAGTCAACCCGAGCTCGTCATACAGAATCTGACACCTGAACCAAAAGTCTCAGAGAAAATCTCACACTGAGATCTACTTACCAGACACCGTCCCTCCACGCACACGTCGTTGGCGCTGACGTTGAAGCAGGGGGTGCCGTCCCTGACGCGCTCTGCCTGGCGGACGTAGAAGCGATAGCCGGCAGGTCTGCAGGTGAGCTCGCACTGCTTGTCCGCGCCGACTGCAACACAAAAGACAGGGGTGGTGCTTTTACTCCACCGTGCAAGTGTTTGTCTTAAACAGCGAGAGCTTGTGTAGTTTTTTTTTTTTTTTTTTTTTTGTCTGACTAGTGTGGAGAGGAGCCAGCTGGCCGGTGAACATCTTACCATGTGGTCAGGAAGCGGAGGCCACACAGAATAACCCCTGACAGTCAACGAGTGGGAGAGATCGAGATCATTTCCCCTGCCGCACACTTGTGCGAGTGCGCCGACTGCCGCACCGTCCCGGGAGACGCGCATGCAGACGAGCGGTGTAAACATGAGCTCGGGAAAAGGTAAGATTTATGAGTGCAGCCCAATGGGGACACACAGCAGGGGGGGGTGTACATGGAAAGAGAGACAGGAGGGGGGAATCAAACAGGGCACTGCCTCAAGGTTAAAAAGGAAATGAAAAGTCCTTCAGTGCAAAGGGAAAAGGCAGAAAAATAGATGCGGGGGGAATACAAAGAACCTCACAGCGAAGCGGAGAAGCAAATACTGAGTCTTTGTGGTGAAATGCAATAAGCAAATTTAATAGAATTAATCAAATTGTAAGGGACAGAGATTATCTATTTATAAGGCAATCATTGAGACACTTTTAATGAAGGAAATACGAATAAAAATTTGATAAAATCTTTTGGAAAGTGCAAAACTGACCAGAAAGCTTTCACAATAGTCCCAGTCATTCCACACACACACAGTCCCACATAACAGTGCTATTTTGATGTGCTGTGATGTGATGGGCGCTTCGGTATATTTAGACTTATCAGACATAAAATCCCCCTCTATGCAACTTTCAGTTTTTTGCATGCTGCGAAGTTTTCACAATTAACCAACAGTGTCACCAGTTCTTTAAAGACAGATTTTCTGCCCAGGAAACCAATATGATCACACATGAATTTTCAGTCAGCTCATCTATTTTGTCTGATTCATAAATACCTACATGATTAGGCTCCACTGGCGCTGAGTGACCTTGTGGTTCCACTTAGAGCTTCACGTGGCGCATCCAGAGGGAGTTGACATGTTTCCCTATTTAACTGCTGTCTGGTACAAACAGCCTTTTCTCTTCATGGTTTTAACATTTTCAAACATGACTCTGATTGAGATCATTTCAAGCCCAAATTGAAATGCAGTCATGACTGATTTGGCGCTTTTGCATTGAGTACACTTAAATAAATAAGATAGGGTTAGGGTTAGTAAATTCAATTTCAAATTCCCCCAATCAACATGTCTCCCAACTCGTCATTATTTTTCTTTTTGGGAAGAAAAAGAATTACTGTGCGCAGCCTCACATTGAGCTCTTTATCTAACATCTTGCCAGATGGGTCAAGGTGCATGTAATCAATCTTCTTCCTCAAAGTAAATGAAGATTTAAATGCATTTCGAGATTATGCTATCTTCTTGAAGAACAAAATCCAATTAAATATGATTTATGGATAAACATAAGGGAAAAGGTTGTAGTTCATAGCCTGGATTTACAGGGGGAAACGTATGACTCATAGCTGCACATGCACAAACATTGAAGCAGGTCTTAATGGGATAAAGAGGAGAGAAAGACGAGGAAAACGACAGGAAGTGCTCCTCAGTGGCTCCACTGTTTATCAATTTCTTTCAGGAAAGAGATGGGGGGTCTAAAAGGGGTCAAAGACTGTGTGTGTGTGTGTGTGTGTGTGTGTGTGTGTGTGTGTGTGTGTGTGTAGGAAATCAAGTTAAAGACATGAGCTCACTGGTTGACTACAGGGTCAGAGATTAACGCTGAAATGGAAGCGAGGAGATTGTGTCACAGGGAATGTTCAGGGTGAAAAGGACAAAATGTGTGCTTCTGAAAATCTGACTTCTCACTGCTGTGTCACTTTTCTCTGAGAATTTATGACACAAACGCGGCCACTCTGAAACTTTGCGCGGCAGGATGCTTCGCCCGCAGTTACATTTCATAGCCGTTGAAACAATTAGAAAAATGAAGGCTTGCTCTTGTGGAATGGGGCTGTGTTAAGACAGAAGTGCATAAAGACACGATTTCAACAGTGAAACGTTTCCTCTTTCAACTCAACAAAACATCAGCAGCAGTTTCCATCAGTCTCAAGGTCAAGAGGTGGCGATGAGATAACTGAGAACAAAGAGAAAAGGTCGTCTACCAGAGCCTGGAGTTCACCTCCGGTGTGCCAGAGTCAAGTATGTGACGAAGCCAAAAGACCCTGATATAGTTTCCAAACGGCTTTACTTCAACAGGTGTAGCGGTACACAGGTCATCACTAATTTAGAAGAGGTCGGGGCAGAGGAGGAACTGAGGGAAACTGCTTTTTCAAGTTGCTCTTGAAATGTTTTTGTTGGTTTCAATCCCAGTACGACTCAAAACACAACGTACAAAAGACACTCAAAGTAATTCAGGACGTGGGCAGAGTTAAGAATCAGGATCAGGTGATGACAAAAAAAAAAAAAAAAATCAGTTGAACTATTCTGTCTCAAAAATATGTAAGAGACATTAAATGTCTGTTTTATTTTTGCTTTTATTATCCATTACTTGGATGTTTTGTGATCTTAGGTACAAAAACAGTCGCAGTATAGTTTTACATCCCCCTTCCTAACTTTCTCTCAGGAGATCCAGCGTCAACAGATTGTTCTGTGAAGACATTAATGACTCATTCCTCTGTTTCATGAACTCTTTCCCAACTGACACAAGCCCAGGCCAACTACAGAACCTCTTTCATGTTGGAATCTTGTTTTCTTCAGTATTTAAAAATCTGAGTAGAGACTGGACGCAAGACATGAGTGAAACTTGTACAAGGTGCAAAGAAGCCAAAATAAGTCATTTGAAAAACAGATATTTTTGTGTATGTTGTTCAGTCTGCTGGAGATAACGTTGGCTAAACATCGACAGACTATGCATTTTCAAGCTTTTGCAGTTCATCAGCATCTATTTATATCAAAAAGACACTTTCATATCAATAAGTGTTTCCTCTCATTAAGTGGGTGAAAGTGGGAACAAGGTTGTGCATGTGATACAAATGACTCAGACAGGAAGCTGATCATTGCACAAGTTTTTTAAGAATATGAAGGTATTGGAAACCAGGTACGACAACTTGTTTACAAATCCACTCCAAGATGTAGACGTGGCCCTCCAGCACAGTTAAACATCAGTGTCCAGATATTTACACAGTTTCAAGAGCGGTGATGAATTCAGCGCTGACTCATCAAAGTTGACTTTGTGGTTGGACAGTATATAATGTTTTGCATGTTTGTAAAATACATCAGGAATAATAAAGAAATATCTCATCAACATGTGAAATTATGTTAAAATAAAGAAAATTAGGCAATAAGATGAAAGAAAAATTCAAAAAAATATTTGATTCAAAGAAACAGCAATACAAATAGTACGTGACGAATTCAGTTGGTATTCAGAAACATTATTCATAAACTGACTTGTGTATATATTTCAATGGTCCTCAATCATAGTGGGGATTAACTGCTGTCAGATCTGTTTTATAGTTTCGAAACACAGTCACTATAATCCACATGGGTTTGGTTATATTTTGCTATTTCCATTTATCTGGTGCCATTATTTTTACTGCAGTCCAACAAGTGCAGAGAGACAGCTCTACACTACATATTTAGAGAGACCGGGAAGGGGAGGCAGTGTTCCCACCCTCTCTCTCTCCACCCTGGTTCTCTCTATCCGTCTGTCATAGTTATCTTTGAGAGATTAGACTGGAGACAGTGACAGAAAAAGAGAGGGGGAGCTAAAAGCGGGAGACGTGTCGCCACTCATGTACTCTCCCCCCTCCTCATCTCCTTCATTCTTCAATTCCTCAAGACACGCCGGAGCACCTCTCGGCTCCCGACTATTTTTTTTCCTTTATTTTGGTCTTCATCTTTCATTAATCTCTCTCGCCACTTCACTCTGTGTTTCTCCCTTCGCCTCGGTCTCTGACTGGCTTCCACTGCCTCCCTCTCCCTCTCTGAGCTTAGTGTTCAGACAGTGGAATATATGTTGTCTAAATATACTTCCCCATTATCTCTCCATCTAAACAAAACTCCAGCAGGGAGAGAGAAAGAGAGAGGCAGTGGGACAGGAAGAGGGGGAGGATGGGTGTGCAGAGAGGGGATGAGGCCTGAAAAAAAGAGAATATCGAAGTAAAACAACACCTGCACGTGCAGCGCTTAGAAAACCACACAGATGCTGCTATTCAGAGCCGTGGCTGGAGGGGGGGGGGGGGGGACGATTAATCAGCGCTATCGTTTCTGTGGTTTACAACCGCCGCGGCAGCTTTACTGTTTAAACTTCCACTTCCAAACCGAAAAGCCACGTCGGTCTGAGGCACATACATAACAGGGTCTGTCACCTTGGAGGCAGAGGGCCACACGAGCTGACTGCAGCGTTTACCAGCAAAACCGTTTGGGAATTTATGCCGCTCCGAACAGACGAGCGCAGCTGGAGAAAAGAAATGACTAATGCATGAGTAGATGTTGAATGTATACACACACACACACACCACTGCAGCCCCCTGTGTGTTGATGAGAGGCTCGATATGAAGGTCTGGGCTGTGGCCAACGGGACCAGACTGAAGTAAACAGAGTGATACAGTTTACTTAACGGAGTGGAAAAGGATCATCTCCCGAGCAGCTCGAGTGCGTCCGACCCAGATGATGTCAGGAGCCCGAAGCCTGCAGCCCCCAAAACCGACCTCTCTATCACGGCGGCCTATACATGTGACACCCTGTGACCCCCGTTTGCTCCAGGGCCCTCACAGTAATACAAGGGAACTGTGTTTTCTATATAACCAAGTATATCAGAGTGTGACGGTTCACCTCACAGATGGGTCAAACTTTCAGAAAAATTAGGGTAAGGGTGAACAACCATAAGTGTCTAAACTGAAATCCTTTGAACCAAGTATCGAGACACACAGCAGACGGAGAAAACCTGGGAGGATGTCGAATAAATCCAGCAACCTTTCTCTTCCCCGTCACAAACATTACAGTGGTGGCTGAAAGGACAGACCCGGTGTGTTTATACAGACAGTTTGACTCCAGCTGTTACCCTGCAGCGAGCGCACAGAATTAATCATATAGATTCACCTCTGTCCTTTAGGCTGCCCTAAGCATGACCCAAATAATAAATGGGGACTTTAAGGTCGACCTGCTGTACTCCCTTGAGCAAACGGGGGCATCCAGCAGCAGTAAATCTGCCTCTGACATTTCGCTCAGTGGATGGAAATAATAGCTCACATTATGCTTTATCTTCTCAATTGTTTGATAAAGACTATCTATCTATTGATTTAGAATGACAAATTCCATTGTATTGCCATATTGACACTTCCCTCAACTCAGTTTTTTTTTTATTACTGTTAAATTGGTTTGCCTGATACTTTCGATCCCATATATAAAAAAAACTTGCATGTTTTATTAAACGGATCATGTTGTTCAACCTCCAAAGTATAGCAGCCTTAGTAAAACGTTTGACTTGAGACATTTATTCGCCTGTCTTACAGGACAATATTATTTTTTAAATATCCATGCTGCATATTCAGTTCAGTTTTTTCTGTTTTTTTATGAGGAAAAAAAAATGATTTCAGATTTAACTGAATAAAGGTGATGCTGGATTACTTTGAAAAGCATTGAGAGAATGTTTGTCCCTCACTCCTGCCTGCATGTAGGAAGAAACCACAACAAGCGCTTCCTTACTACGTCATTTTATGGACTTTACACAAGTTTGCATGTCTTGTAAAATAATAATAAAAAAGCCTTGTTTTAAATTTATTGCAACCAAAATTTCCAAATGTGTTAAACTATGTAAATAACCCACTTTTAAGCGGTAATAATGGGGTCTTTTTTGTTGACCCAGGAGGAGCAGCACAAGCTGTAAACTCAACAGAGGGTTATTATCATGAAATGAAGTTCATTACGACTGTGCAAAGGGAGGCTTGTTTTAATTACACACACATTAGTCGTGGAAAAAGTGAGCGCTCATTGTAGTTCTCACTCTTTTCTTTTGGACGCCACTGACTCCTGAGGGGAAACATGGCTTTAACAGAGAGTGTGCAGTCAGGCTGCAGAGCTTCTTTTGTTTTCCACAAAAACAACCAGGTGGAGTCCAGAGACTTCAGTATGAAAACGTGAGATGGAAAATACAGACGGTTGGCTGAAAGCCTTGAAAGGGAACTTATTTCATTCTTGGGCTTGTTTCAGTACTAAAAACGTCCTTTCATTTCATCCATTGACAAAGTAGGTTTTTACCCTTTTGACAATGTGCAAAGCTACATTTTTATATTTCAGACAACTAAATGTCTGTTTTCAATTTTCTGTGTATATTTAGATTAGTGCAGTAACTGTGTATTGTTTTACTGGCTGCGTGGCGCTGCTGATCTGCGGTTTCTGGATCTATAACCTCACTTCTGTGCGTGCTGAGAAACTCCATCCGGACTGATGCAGTAATCAACAGACAGAAAGATATATAAACATACACGTCCCAACATTTTTCACATATTATCTGGGATCTATGAGTCTATTCATTCACAGTATGGAAGGCCTTGCCAAGATGCTCGTGCTGTAAATTCTCAGAGGCTCAAGCACATTTTTCTGAGTCTAATGACACATTCTGTTGACATTATCCCCCAGCTGTGTTTCGCTCTTCTCTCACTCCCACGTTGGTAGTATTCCCCCTGTTCAGTTTTGTCTTCCTGTATTATTCCTCAAACATCCATGAGGGTTTTTTTTCTGGTTTTTTCCTACTCGGCATTAGAAAACAAATTAAAAAAAAAATCCCCACTGTGCTGAACTATTGCAGACTTAACAGGACCAAACAAACGCAAAGAGCTCCACACACTCCGGCCCTGTGTTCTGCCTTCGCTCTCGGCGATCATGTGACTGAAACACTTCCATAGCATCACCTCTCACCTCCCTCTCTCCGTCCTTATTCCTCTGTTTTTATCTCACTCAGTAGGAATCTGTATGCTTAGTCAGAGCAGGGAGGAGATACTTGGCAGGCAGGAAAGAGAGAAAATGGGATGTTGGACAAATGACAGGAAAAAGAGAAGAGAGGGGGAATGTTTTGTTCAATAAATAAAAGCAAAGTGAGTTCCAGTCGTTTTCTTTTTCTCTGGAGTCCCACCACCCTCCGAGCAGGCCTGCTGTAGTGGGACGGCTGCGCTCGGCGCCAGCCAGTCAACCCGTTCCAGAAAAATACATATTTCACTAATGCCTTTTGACCCCCATCTCCCAGTCGCAGCGTTTAATTCCACCAGTAAGCCTATTATCACAGCCAAGCATTTAAATCCCAAACTGTGGTGTGTGTGTGTGCTAACTCAGTCCTCACCCTCGGTGAAGGGCTCCCAGTTGTAGAGCCGACCCATGAACTCCTGGGTGTTGAAGGCCGCGCACTGCTCGGCCCTGGAGTCCGACGCGCCTCCTCCGCACACCTGGGAGACGGGAGCGACAGGACACAGAGGGGAAAGGTCAAAAATTCAGTGCCACACATTGAATTTGTATGAAATCAGCCAGCGGTTAAACAGAGGGCTGATTCTGTCCTGCAGGAGCGAGGGCGGAGCAGGGAGTAAGAGGGGGAGAAAAAAACCAATAAAGAGGGAAAAGAATTAACTTGAGATCATAGAGGTAAGCATAAACACACACTGGCATTACACACAAACACACACACACACACGTGGTCTCCATGCTGCTGCCAGCGAACCCTATGAGAAACATATGGAAAGAATAGAAATTTTGGAAAGCAGTCAGTCACATAAATCCACCATGGCTTTCACTGCATGAGCACAGAATGTGAGCCTGTGGGTGTGTGTGTGTGTGTGTGTGTGTGTGTGTGTGCGAGCACATATACAAGTCCACGTGCTGCTTTCATACAGACGTATACAGTACGTCCAACGTCTCGGCCAGTCAGGCGAGGAGGTCCTCGTGGAGTCGTAGAGTGGAAAGAGTCTCACATAACACAGGAATGACAGCGGAAACATCAGGTGGACGCCGCTCTGCGGGGCTACACTGCGTTGACAGTAACTCACCTCGCCCTGTTTCATAGCTCTGTTTTTATTAGGAAAAAAAAAAAGATTTTAACAAAAACGATTAACTGTAAGAACCTCTGAAAAGAAAATCTACAGTTTTCCCCTCATTTCTACCACTTTACCCACCTTTTTTTAATTTGTGGTGTGAGAACATTAACGACAACAACGGACCAAACAAGTATACACATGAGCTCCCAGTCTTTCACGTCGGTTTCATGCAAATCAGCCAAAACATTATGACCACCTGTCTGATACAGCGCGTGTGTGTGAAAAGTTGTCCTCATCGCATTAAATTGTTCTGACACCTTTCGATCACAACCGCCGTTTACATCAGCAGCAGCTGGGGC
Organism: Salarias fasciatus; assembly: GCF_902148845.1. Taxonomy (NCBI): domain Eukaryota; kingdom Metazoa; phylum Chordata; class Actinopteri; order Blenniiformes; family Blenniidae; genus Salarias; species Salarias fasciatus. The sequence goes on along the minus strand of NC_043755.1, from coordinate 5,103,965 downwards.
TACAGAAGCTCGTCTCTTGGATCGGACCTCAGCGGCCAGCCTTCAAACCCCACCTGCATCAGTCAGCCTTGGCTGCTCGAGCATTATTTTTCCTGCACTGGTCCATTTTTGACAGATGCCGACCACTGCAGCCCACATGGTCTGACCGTTCATCCAGCCATCATGAGTTGGCGCTTGTAGACATTGCTTAAATCATTACACTTCCACATTTTTCCTCCTTTTTTCCACATCAGTTATGAGGACAAAATGCATCTTGACTGCCTAATACACTGTAAATCACACACCTACGGGTGGCATGATAAAGAGATGATAGGCGTTATTCACTTCACCCATCAAAACGTCTTAAATTTATGAATGATTTTATCTTTTTCTTCTCCTAAATACAGAGAACATGCAGTTTATGAAAGTGAAATGCTTCCAAATAAATAAAGAAATCCTCAAGTCAGTGGTGACAGAATAAAAATGCTCAGTTTGCAGAAGATTCTCACACAAGAGGAAACTTATTTTCAAGTTATTCTGTTCATATTGAAAAAAATAATATGTGTGGACATGCTGCAGGTTATTATAGAATATGCTGGAGCTGAGGGAAGATGTGCTGAGAGGTGCCACACAATTATCAAAATCACTTCATGAAAAACAGCAAAAAAGGCAGACGAACTCAGGTTCACTCACAGCCAGGATCAATATATGAATTCTGGCTGTGCTGAAGATGTCCTCCAGATGTTCAGAGGTCTCTATTCTGGACATATCTTCAGCAGCTTCTGCTAACTGGGCGACAGTAAAAACCATAGTGCAGCATGACGACAGAAAACACTAGATCCAATCACTGCCTTAGACACAACTCCAGATGTTCTTTGTAAACATGCACAGATTTGGATGAACAGCTCCACGGAGGATTTACTCCAGGTGTCTTTTGTCTCTTCTTTTAATCCCGGTCTGACTATGTGGCGTTCACATCGGCGCTCTGCGGAGGCCAGACCATCTGCTGCATGACTCTCTCGGCTTTTTTCGTGACTGGAGATGGTTGTTTATGACTCTGCTCGAGCTTTTTGGGGTCATTGTCTTGCTGCAAAATGAACTTGACTGTGATCAGTCTTAGAAATAAAGCTGATTCTTTCATCTCTGTTCTCACTGCTGCACACACGTTTCCCTCACAGGGTGCCACTTCTGTGAGAAGCTGCCATCACCCGGTCCAGATGAGGTTACAGACCTCTAACATACGGCATATTTCAACACATGCATGCACTGACGCACACTAGGGGCTCTTAGATTTCCTCTCCACTCTAATCTCGCTCGGCTTCACAATCTTCTTGTCTTTCACTTCTCTTCTTCTTCGATTGGTTCCTCTTTTCCTTTTCTCTGCGCAGCTTTCCACTCACGCAGCTGTCACAAACAGCTGGAAAGTTTCTCGTCACTCATCTGGATGGACACGAATGAGGGAGCAGTCACACACACACACGCACACACGCACACACACACGCACATGCTAATGGACACATCGGCAGTTCCCATGTGAACCGGCGGCAGCGACAAAGTGTGACTAAAAGACTCCCATGGATGAGGCATCAAAGAATGCACTCGCTGACACCGGCCTCTCCAAATCCATCACTTTCATGGTGCTCTGTGTGTGTGTGTGTGTGTGTGTGTGTGAAGGAATGTACGTGGACATCATGTCGCAAGGAGCTTAAAAGTATCATCTGTTGGTCCTGCTCTGCCAAAGTGAGAAACCAGCTCGTGAAACTTTATGTGGCACCGTTGGCCACAGCTCCACGGTACTGAACCGGACTCAGCTTGGTGTAATTTACGGCTGGCGTGTCGCAGTCCGGTTTATGCCTTGTATATAAAAGTGTGTTTGAGCAACGTCCGCCGGACACAGAAGTGCGTGTCTTGGTTTGAAGGTCGGCGAGCGTACGCGACCCGATGTTTTCAGGAAACTTGTGTAAATCTGCCCGGACGAGTGTGTGAAATGCGGTCGGTAATGGCTGTAAATATTCCCACTTGACATAAACATGCTGAGCCCCGTTTCAAAACGGACGGATTCTGTGTATCGGGGCATGCGTGTGCTTGTAGAACCATAAACAATATGTGGACAAGTTCTCCCAAACACACACATTCGAGGGCTGGAGAGGGCAGCTGCGCAACGCTGGTCAAACTGGAAGAAAGAAAAAAAACACATAAAACAGAAAATAGGCTAAAAGAAGAGAATGACGGGAAGAATGCAAGAAAAGAAAAGTATGTGCATTCATGCGTTGGATCCTAGAAACACTTTAGGGCGAGTGGATTCTCCTCTCGAGAGAGTTTAGGGTGTGTAAAAACATCGGGAGGCTAATGGACTGAATGGAGCGAGGAGGGAGGGGGTGAAGTGAGCGAAAACAGAAGAGAGACGGAGGCATGTTCGCTGCTGGTTCATGAGTCTGCGGGAGAATTTGTATGTTATTGTAAGGCCCGGTATACTGTGACTGCAGGGTTGGGGGGGTCTCCTTATAACTGCCGAGGGGAGCACGAACAGAAGGAGGGAGGAGAGGCGCAGTGAGTGACAAACGGAGGGGGCAGATACCCAACGGGCCAAGGGTGAAGAGAGGGGAAAGAAATGAGTTTTACAGGAGCAGGAGCCGGTTTACCATCAGCAGAGGCAGCACAGTTACAGCCATTCTTTAGTAGTTCTTGTGAAAGAAAACAGTAAAAGTAGAAATACCATTACATTGTCTTTACTTGAATCAGAAATTAATAAGGTTGGAAGTATGAACATAAAAAGAAGCCAGCTAAACAATATTTCAACCTCTTTAAGAAAGCCAAAGGCAGGAAATGTTTTGGACGTAAGCATTCTCCGTCTGTTGGTACAATTCTAACTTTATGTCAGCAGTCTGCACTTTGAGCAAAAAATAATGACGATAGAGATCCTGAAGGGGCAGGCCGTCCACTGGCGTGATAAACTCCTCGCCTCAGTCAGTCAGTGAAGCAAAAAGAGGAATGAAATGAAAGAAGCTGGCTGCTCCTGAGGAGCAGAGTGACGGGGAGAGAGGCAGACAGACAGCAGCAGAGGAGCAGGTGAGAGAAAAGTGAAGGCGGGCGGTGAAAGAGGGACACTCAGTGTTTTTGTACGGGAGCTGTGAAAGTTATAGATGTGCTTTAGTGGCAGGGCAGGAGGGAGGAGGGGTGGGGATCTGTGGGAGAAGGGGGGCAGGGTGCCTGGGGGGGGGGGGGTTCTTCTGCACTTCTCCTGCACTTCTGCACACACTCACAGACACACACACACACACACCCACAAGGCCACACCAAAGCCAAGGGCCTGATCACACATAACACTCTCATGTGAAACACAAACAGCCGGACAAAACTAATGAGTTCTGAGGAGGAACAGATCACACGGAAAAAAGCAGCAACTCCTCCACCACTCCTCCAAAAAAACAAAAAAAAAGAAAAAGATATGCTCCTGTCGGGAAAAGCCCCAGCCACAAGTTGCCTTCATCCCTCCGGTTGCTTTGCTATTTCCCCTGCAAGTCTGCGCCTGTCCAGCCGGCCCAGTCACCTGGTGCAGGTTAAAGCCGGCCGAGCGCCGCTGACCGCCGGGAACCCCGCCGACCATAAATCAACACGGGCCGCACTAATCACACAAATCCGCCGCATATGTTACTGTGCATGTGTGCGTGCACGCTCGTATCCTCCGTGATTAACGGTTTCTGGGTAATCTCGCGACTGAGGCTGAGCGTCTGCGCTTCGCAGGGCAACACCCAGCCTTCAGCCTTGACCTCCGGGGAGGGGGGGGGTGGGGGGTGGAAGATGGAGGAGAGGGGAGTCCTCTGGAGGAAACGCAGCTCATCGATCAACGAGAGCGCACAAAGAGTGAAGGAGCGGGCACGTCAAAGAAACGACACCATTAGGGCGTGTTGCTTTGTGTGCATTTCAAATGTCCGTGCATATAGACCTCCCCGTGTTTATATATGAATGCCCTTTTCCTCTTTTAACGTGGAGCAATCAAGTGTATCAAGGAGCAATAAAAATCTCGACATGTAGACTCAAGTCTTTTGGTTCTTGACAAATAACAGAGTCGACATACAAAGCTCATAATTACACCCTGACAGAGAAACTCTATCCCAGCTGAAATGACACAAACTAAGATCATAAAAATGTGGACTGTGAATAGAATACACAACTTGCAACCACTCGAGTTTGTTTAAAGCAAAGGACTAAAACAACTCACTGACCTGGTTTCTTGCTGCTGCTGTCAATGATTTTTTTTTTTTCCATTTGTCTGTACACTTTGCTTTGGAATTATTTTGTGCCTGTTGTGTAAAACTAAACTAAACTAAACTAAAGTTTAAAAAAGCTGAGAAGTATCTTCGCTCTCACAAAAAGTAACAATAAATACGCACTGAAGCAGTATTATTTCAACAGGCCACTGAGTTCGAAACCCAACCAGTGTTTTTAATCCACAGCAGTCACTTTTGATTTCCCTAATAATACAGTGGAAGCATCACACAGGGAGGGAGGAAGTGTGAACAGCTACACTCTTCTTCTGGACTCTTTAATCAACAATTCTGGAAAAGAAAAATACTCAAGTGTGGAAAACTGTCATTACTCTACGCCGACGCTAATTCCTGTGCAGCTGGATCTGAAAGTGCAAAAGCTTGGGCCCCTCTCTGATAACGCAAATGAGTAAAGGCTGGGCTCCATCAGCATGAAAAGACACTCGGTCATTCCTCATTCTGCAGAACGACTAATGCTGTCTGACTGAGGTGGTTTGTGACTGTAACGCTACGACACCCTGGAGGAAGCCGTTTTTACTCAGTCGAGGTCAGATTAAAGCACTTTAATGGAGCATGCAAAGAAACGGATGGGCAGATAAGTACTTCCCCCTGTAAAGTAAGCACTGGGCTTAGTTAGGTATAAAGAATAAATCATGAGCAAATAGCTGGCTGGATTCTACCCATCGGCAAAAAAAAAAAAAGGCTCTTTTGAAGCCTATGTAGTCATCAAATGTAGAAATTATGTATTTGAATGATTCTCTGAGGCTATTTTCACTCTTGATTGAACTGAGCCAATGTGCTGGGAGTCTGTTTAAAAGACAATTTTAAAATGTTTGATTAAAAAAATCAAAACGCTATCATTACAACGAGAACATCACAAGCTCAACTCCAGGCTTTGGCGCATGCATTGCATTGGTTTATTCCAGGTCGTCTGGCTTCCTGGTTTAAAGACATGCTTCTTAGGCGAAACTGTGTCTCTGAGTTGACCGTGAGTGTGAAGGCGTGTGTGTGTTTGCCTATCTGTCTGTGTTTAACCTGTGGTGACCTTCGCTCACAGTCAGCTGGGATTGGTTTCAGCGCCACACAACCCTAAATCCCACAAAGCAGTTTAGAATTACAACAATACGACACAACAGCAACACTGAAAAAAAATCACATTTTTTGGTTTTTAATCCTGAAATGATTGTAATTATTGATTACAAAAGATCCTGATATAAGAAGAGTGCAATTAACCAAACTACAATATCTTCGGTTAAGCTTGTCAAAGAGACTGAATAAAGATTTAGTTCAACTGTTCCATGGTCTAGAGATGCATGATGACAAAAGCAAACTTGCTTGGCATAAACTGATGTCTCAACCCGCTGGACCCACGCTGTCTGGGTTGGGTTAAGGGTCTGCTTGAGCCACTCCCAGCAAACACTGGGAGAAAGGCGCCGTGCATCACAGAGCAAACACAGAGAGTCAGACAGATAGTCAGCAACGCTCAGCTCGGGGCAAGTTAGAGTCACTAATTAACCTTCGGATTGTGTTACGAAATAAGAAGACCCAGAGGAAAATGCACACATGGCAAAAACATGTAATGGGGAAATGAGCTGTGCTGCTCTGAGGTGATGTACCAGAACTTTTTATCACGGCCAGAATGAGGATTTTCTTTGTTTTAGCTAAAATGATTTTGGCAGGTCAAGCAGTGAATATAGTGAAATATATCACAGACATCTGATCCAACCGGCTGAGCTCAAGCGGAGATTTAAAGTGTTGTGTGTTGATGCTTTCAGGTGGCGGCGGATGTTTCCCTGGTTTCCCTGAGTGTGATCTGACTGTACAGCTGTGTGAGCGCTATCAATCTCCCTCACCGCGAACGTGTGTTCGGCTTCAAATAATGGCCTATTTCATTAAGTGACAGGGGCTACAAAGAAATTGGGTGGACTGGCAGGGATTAAAGGGAACATGAAAGAAAAGTTCAACCAGACAGGAGCTGATATAAACAGACTGAACAAGCAGCACCTGGTTTTAAACAGGTACCTCAGCTTGTTAAAGCACTTAAAGCAAATAACAAACAGATCAGGTCGAAATTGGTTTGTGTGGTCAGTGTGTGTGTGTGTGTGTGTGTGTGTGTGTGTGTGTGTGTGTAGCACAGCCTGTCACACCTGGGCCTGTTTGTCGCCTGATGGGGAGGGCAGCGCGGCCTGAACACACTCATTAGGCGTGTGGGGAGCGTGGCTCCATGCTGACAATAACAGCACAATAACCCAGCTCGTAATAACAGATTTCCTGTGTGATGACAGACTGGGATTAGATCACCGCACTCTCGCTGCAGCAGCCTGAAGACATGCCGGCGTTTCCAGTCGTAGGTTACAACACAACCCGCTCAGGTGTGGACTGCAGGGGCAACGTCAGCGGCATTTTTAAAAAGGTTTTGTTTGTGGTTTAGTCTGCTCTCCAGAGTCACTATGGTCTAAAGAAAAGGAAGAACAAATCACACTTTTATTTTTTGGATATACTGAATTTCTTTAAATACACAGCTTTGGTTAGGAGGTATTTCTGGTCAGTGGGTTTTTTTTATGTGCGGCGGAGGCATAAAGCATGACCGAAGAGCCACACACATCACTGCAACCGAACCCTGTTATTCCTGTCGCTGCTGACAGGATTAGGAATGGATGGGTCTCAGATCCAGAACTCCTAGACCGTTTGTGACACCAAGAAAAGAAAAAAAAAAAACAGAAAAGAAATAGAGCTTTGGACTTCCACAGTACAACCAAATTCAAAGAACAAACTTTAAATTTATCTTGAAAAACAGGGCATTCATTGCATTTCATCCACTTTTTTTTTCTATTTTTTACAATTCAACAGCCACGAAAAAGTAAATGAATCCAGTCTATCAGTCATAAAAGATACACAGACAACCAAGTACACGAAATTTTAATGACCCTGGAGGTTAGACATCTGTGTTAGTGCATGTGCGTGTAAAGCTCTTTAAGAAGGCTGCCTTCGCGAAGTTCATTAACCTGAAATGCTTCTGAAGCTTTTCTGACATGCTGTTAATCTACAGGACAAAGTCTAGCAGAGCCGAGGCCTTCAGCCACTTAATTGATTGGCTGATTGTCAGAAAAATAATCACCTGCTGCTTTGTATTGATTGAGCTGCAGACAGACTAATTACGCTCTGGTATTAGCCGCATTCCTTCAGCGTGATTCAATATTACTTGATATTCTGAGATTTAACAACAACCCTGCAGCGGCTCCAGACAAATCAATTGCAGAAGAGAGGAGGGTACTCAACCTTTTAAGAGCACGTCCTAACTTCAACTCCTGGCTGGAGGAGACTCCCGTTGCGTATCATCTCCCTATCTTATTTTCCCCCCGGGTGGGGTTGGGGGGGGGGGGGGGTGGGGGTGGGGGGGGGGGGGGTCACTGAAGCTTCAGTCCAGCTCATGTTGGAACTCCCTGTCTGCAGAGATAACACACGCCCGCGCTCTGGCGCCTTTCACGCTGCAGCTCATAACTTCTCTCTTTCAACTCATTTCACAGTAGGTGTAATTGAGAGATAATAAAATAAGCCTGAGAGTGTGTCAGGTTATATATAGGCTTAGCAGGCTCAAGAACAAGCGAAGGCATGTTTTTGTTCCAAACGGCATCGAACAATATCCAGGAGTGTAAAGGGCGAACATCAGTGAGTCCAGCCTTCAACCAGAAAAACCACAGCTTGAGGCGGAGTTCACTGCTGCGAGCACAGTGCAACAGCTGAAGGTGAATATAAATAATATGCTCAGTTTTCTGTATTTATTTGGGCATTTACTACCTTTCTTCACAGCAACAGTGAGCGCTGACAGGAAATGAGGGGGGAAAGAGTCCGGTAATGGCGTGTTGTAAAAGTCTGGGTGGTCAGGAATCGAGCCAGCTGCTTATAGCACTCATACCTCTGACCACAGGTTGTCCTGATGTATTCACTCTTTTTATGAATTAGCAATAAAAGGAGAGTAATCAGAGATTTGTGAGAGTGATTTGAACCTGTTGCTCCTGCCTGCTGTATTTCAATGACTCATTATAAAAGCTATATTCGGTTGTCTTAGATCCACACAGCTGTGGAGGCATTCTCTGTTGGATAAATATTTATGAGACGCGAGACAAGAAAGAGAGTTTAGACCATCATTGAAATGTAGTGTGAAAGACTTCAGAGAGAAACAGGCAGGATCTGTTTTTGTGGACCGTCTGCTTCGAGCTGTCTCCCCCTCTGCTTTTTTTTTTTTTTAACATTTCAGGCGGCTTCATCTCAAATTCCACCTTTTCCTCCCCTCTCCCACCGACGGAATAACTTCTCCTCTTGTTACTCCGCACACAAAACTCCCTCACAATAAGACACACACTTTTCCACGAAGCCCGCTCATCAGCTGACAAACTTCCCCTTGTTTTTTTTTTCTTTCTGTCCGTCTCACTTCGCTCCTCTACCCACAAACCCCTTTGCTTTCACATCCTCCCTCATCATCTCCATTTCTTCTGCGGTGCTGCCTCCTCACCTCTCCTCTCCCTTTTGCCCTGTCGCTTGCCTTCCCACTACCGTGCGCAGATTTTCTAAAAACAGGACTCTCTTTCAGCGTAGCTCAGCCTCAGCGTCACTTCCTTGACCATCCTACTCATATGCCCTCGCTTTAACTGTCGCACGCACACACACACACACACACACACACACACACACACACACACACACACACACACATTCACCTCCTGCCCTTCTCGCTTCCTCTGTTCTTCTCTCGGTTCCCCAACTTGCTCCAACGCAACAGTAAAAACACACATGTACACACAGCCAATCGCACTTGTGATGGGCCTCAGGCACGCCGTGTTATGACAAACACACCTAATAGATAATGGGATGTGTCACACTCAGTCTGGCTCACTCCCTCCATCACACAAACACATGGACACACACACACACACACACACACACACACACACACATACAGTGCATACAAGCCTGGGCAAAGTTCTGCATTCATCAGCGTGTGAGCCCTATTTTTAAGAGGCATAAGACCAATAATCTACTGCAGGAGCAAAGGAGGGAGAAGACGGGGGCCGATGTTGAGTAAATATGTAACCCAATGAGTCAGGCTCAGCCATCACAGGACTGCTATTAGCACTGCTGGCACACTCGCAGGGTACGAACGCTGCCAGCCGCTAAATCTGCTTTCACATGGGGGACGACCAAACGCTCTGCGGGAAGAAACAGCAGCGGGAGAAGTTTAAGAGGCCCCGAGCGTCGCTCTGGTTTCAGGTCTGAGTGTCCACTTGAGGAGAGACGGTTGTAGATGTGTAAGTGTAAAGGCGTCCGCGCACGTGTGCTGTTTGTTGAAGTCAATCTTATCAGGCAGCCCTCCGCTCTCACTTAAGACAGAGGGCCGCTAGAATAAATAACCCAGTCACATGTCACTCAGAGTATTTTAGTCCCCGAAGAGATTTGAACCCCCATGTGTCCTCCCGATGTGGTTCACTACTCGCCTGTTCACTCACTTTAACCTCTAACTCCAAAATGATCATTTTTCCACAAGCATGTAAAGCTGCAGCTGTTTGGGATATTTCAACAGAACATAAAACACATGAAAATTTGGACTGAGCTCATTGTGATACAGACACAAAGGTCAAAACAGAGCAAATACCTACAGAAATGTCCAGTGAAGGCTCTAGAATGTACGGAAGTGCAGAATGATAAAAGAAATTTAAAGCAGATTTTGTTATACAAAAGATGTAGAACAGAATACAGGTTTGCAGTTCAGCTTCTGGGCACCATCAAAAATCTGGTTGTTGGGCTGATGAATGCTCCACAAGCTTCAATAATTCATCTTCACCAATCAAAAAGTCACATACAATTAAATCTACCATATCGTGCAAAATATGTCATGTTCACCTGTCAGTAATTAAACCAGAAGGGCATCTGATAGGCTTCAAATCTGTTCCACAACAAAGCACACCAACTGCGAACATACCGCCAATCATGAAGAAGGTCTTTGGAGGTTCCTGAGAGTGATAGCAAATCCTAATTTGATCGATTTCCAATCATTTGTGCCTCAACAGTGGGTTTTCAACAGAATAAGTTAACTCTCCCCAGCAGTTTCACCTTGACTACTGCTGATGTTTGTATTTCTGAGGATATAGCACAATTTAATAGTTTGAACAGTTTATAAAAGGTGAAGCTGTGACTTCAATTTATCTTTTATCTTTTCACAGGAGAGAGTTTTTGACAGTGAGTAAAACACATACACACACATACAATGACTGAACCTCCAGCACAGTAGGTATGAAACAATATCCATCAATCTGTCATGTGTATGAAAAAAACTGAGTACATTCAGCTCTTCTTGGCCACAGCTAGAGCCAGCAGAGACGCATATTTGAGCTGAAATCAGTGACTTTCCACAGGCTGTCGCCGTCTGCGGGACCACCTTCAACTGATTGATGGTAGAAAAAGGCCAAAGAGAGCTTGAGGGATGTGTGAAGGCCTGCCGCTGATTTAAAGCAGACGCAGAAGAAAAAAGGTGGAAAATGTGCAACGTGACACTGGCGGCCTGATGCAGTCGATTTTAACGCTTCGAAAATACTAACATATGTTTTAATGTGATTTTCATGCTTGAAGGTTTTGCACCATGACACTGCATACTGAAACTCAGCAACGGAGAGAACTCACTCTGTAGGAGAAACTTCATCCACGACGCTCATCCCACATTTTATAGCGAGAAATCAACCGCATCTACAGACACTTCGCTCCTGATAGAGCTTTCACTGTGCCACACGGAGAAGCATGAGGCAGGCCACGACCCCAACCATCACCACTGGTCACGAGCCACACGCACAACATCCTACCCACACACATGTGCGATGGAGACACATGGAGACAGACGCTCGCGCTCAGTTATCAGTTACGTGTACGGCTTCACGGCCGAGGTGTGACGCGGCGGACACTCGTGCCTCCAGGCGGCAAAGGCACTTTTCCGTTTGGATGCTTAAAGACAGACAGCTTGTGTTGAAGCCGGGCGAATGATCTACCGCTCCAACACACCCCGCTGACCTTCACCTCCTCCCCAGCGCCAGGCATGCATGTAAATGAAGGTGTGGTCTGCGCAAAGCAGCTGGGAACTGAAAATGTTTACAGTGTGAAGACAGTTGAATTTTCTTTTTTCTTTTAGCATAACCTCGTGGTCCTACCTGTGAGAAACACCTGCGGTACTCCTTCTCAGGCCCGTCGCATCGGTACACCTGAGGAGCTCCTCTGGGTCCGTCCCTGCCCGGCTCCACCTCCAGGTGGGGGAGGTGCGGGTGGCGTAGAGGGTAGACGCCGCCCGCCAGCGGGGCCTGGGGGCCGAAGCCCGGGTGGTGTTCCCTGTCCCTGTGCGGGGGGCCGGGGCGGTGGAGAGGAGGGGAGAAAGGCGAGCTGATGGCGGGGGAGTGCGGGCGCGAGAGGGGGGGGACGGGAGGAGGGGGAGCCGTGACGGAGTGCCAGTCGAACCGGTGGCGGCCGCTCTGGACGGGCGGGATGGAGGAGCGCGAGGAGTGATAGGGTGGGGCTCGCTCCCTGCTCCTGCCCGGCTCGGCGCGGGGCTGCGGGGGTCTGCCGGCGTGTCGGACCGGGTTTCCAGTCGCGGCGGTGGTGGTGGGGACCTCCTCAGCAGCCGGTTGATGGGTGCTCTCCTGCTCCAGCAGAACTGCTTCCTCCTCTCTCCTCCCAGAGTCCACGGCTCCTCCATCGGCCGTTTTCTCCTCTTCGTCTCTGGCGTCGTCGGAAGCTGCGTCGTCGTTCGTCCCGTTGGCCGTGTGGCGAGCCTGCCGGTTCTGACGGTGCAGAGGAACGGAGAAGGGGACCCTGCCGTACCCGAACTGACCTGGACGAATGCTGGAGGACCTGGGAAGGGAAAGAGAAGAGTGACCACCGAGGGATGTCAGGTTTACAGAGGGAAAGTGAAAAGACAGAGGCAGTTAGAGAAAACAGACACGCAGAGGTTTATTACAAACAAAATGACCCAAGAGACTGTGGAGTAAAGTAGTGTCTGCTTAAATGACAGAAACCAGAAGAATAACAGGAAACAGGCTCGAACAACAAATAACAATCCTCTCATTGCTTATACAATGTAAAGAGTCGAACTACAAGAACTGCTCATTCTGTCAACTCAGTTCTGTTATTTATCCAAAACAAGCCACCGTCACCACTGCCAACCAATTAGATTGTGGGAGGGTGACGACCCCCCCACCTCAACAATCACACTTCACATACATTTTCTGACACCAAATAGCAATTTGCATGCAGGAGTTTGTCATGTTTTTCAAATCATGAGTCGTTATTGCCAATAAAAATCACTCCATGCTCATTAGAGGCTTTAATTTTCACTAAAGTTTGTAATCTGTAATAAAATGTTTTTAAATCCAAATGTTTCTTTTTAATTGCCTTTTCTGCTAAATAATTTAAAAGAAAAAAAAAAATGTTGGTGGGGAGAGACCAGCACCCCAGGTTTCTCTGTGCCCGCCCCCCTCTGACACCACTGTATTCGAGAATGAAAGCCCATGCAACAATAGAAGGCTTCATGTGTTAAAGCATCGTAAAGTTGGGGTCATGAACCACCTCAAACATAAGAGTTGATTATAGTAGAAGCCTCATGCCTTATCATTTCAGACGTCATTGGTTTAATATCTTTTTGATTCTGTTTGATGATACAGTGATGTGACTGTTGAAGGCAGCTGGAGCTGATAGTTGTACGACGGTCGGTACAATCGAAAGGTTTGAAACTCTGGAAAACTTCCAGAGAGTGCAGAGAAACCTTGAAGACCGTCACGTTTGTCTTACCTCCTGACGGGCACGGCGTCCCGGCCGGAGGACACCGACCTCCTGCTCCCGCCTCCTCCCGGTCTCACGGCTCCCGGTACGGTCGGCCTCCGGACCACGCGGGCCGGCTGGCTGTAGCCCTGCGACGGCGCGTGGTAGGGAGATCGGAACACAGAGGCGTGATCCTGACCGGACGGGGAGCGGTCCGGATGGTAAAAACTGGGCAGCCGATTGGCCTGTCCTGGTACGGGAGGCCCGCCTCCTCTTCCTCCGCCCTCTTCGCCTCCTCCGGCAGGCGTACTCCGAAACACAGACAGTCCTGGATTGTGATTACTGGAGATTGAAGGGGAGTGGTAAGGGGAATGTTGCCCGGGGTAACGCTGAGGGTAGTAAGGGCTGATGGGTGAGATAACCGGACCCCCGATGCCCCCGGGCAGGTAACCCGCCCAGTTGGGAGGGGAGAGGGAGTAGGGAGGGGCCTGCGGGGGAGGAGGGGGTAAACACTTCCGGCTCCTCTGCGAGACGCCGACGCCACACGTCTGAGTGCATTCGGACCAGTCGCCCCAGACGGACCACACCCCCTCCACTGGCTCCGCCTCAAACACCTGCCGGGACCTCCGACCTGCCGCCTGGGACACGGGAAGAGAGAGAAGACCAGCTGTATGGCAGATAACCAACACCTTCATTCTCTCAAGAAATTACATTTTCAGTACTGAACAGATTATCAGTAACTAGCCAATTACAAATTAATGAATTGTTTTATCTGTTTTGACTTCCTTGCCAACCCAGGAGAAGGTTAAAATAAAAAGAAACACGTTGAAATCATAACGATAAAAGTAAAAACACCAAGTTACCCATAAGTTAGTTCCCTCCATCCCCCTCAAACTCGCTGGCAAACCCCAGTCGAGGCCTGGCCAGGACTTCAAAACCCAAATACAGTTTATTCATATACTGCAAGTGTTGGTGGAGTGAAAACCTCTTCAAGCGTTTTAGATGACTGTGCGTCCAGGATTGTCACGTTTCTTCCCCGAGTGTGAGCCCAGCTGGGATTTATGGGAGGAAAGGTTGAGCTGGACTTGGATTTTGTGAAAGGAGTCACTCGAGGTTCACTGTAAGGTTTTAAAGTGGGACCATCGAAATGTTACTCAGTCAGTTTAAAAGACTGAAAAGTACTTTAATCTAATATACTAACCCGCTGAATGCAACCCAGACTCTCCTGTAAAAATAGTGAAAACAGCAAACCTTGGCAGTATTTTGAAAAAAGTACTCAACTCCATGAAACTGTTGCCATTGCAAAATCAGAAAACTCTGAGCCCACTGATGAGCTGCAGTCTCGTGAGTTTCCTTCCACTGAGGCCAAAATCTAAATCCTGAGCTCCCGGCTGCCTCAGTGCGACTCAGGAGAGGCCCGGTCACCTGCCAGCAGCTCGCAAGCAGATGGAGACGCTCAAAATGACAAGATCCAGGGGCCGATCGAACCACGTTTGCGTGTTTGTACACACGGGCGACCCAGAGTGTGAGTGTGGGAGGGGGTGCCAGGCCCCGGGGCTTTGATTTCTTCCTCTGCGGTCTTAGACAAATGTTTCTCCTCTCATTTCATAACCGACGCGTTGGCCTGGTTGGCAGGGAGGCAAACATTCGGGGCTGAACAAAAGTTTCCATTGAGAAAAGAACCAAAACATAAAGCCGTGCTCCACTTCTCTCCGCTCCCTTTCAAAGTGCGTAAGTGTGTGTGTGTGTGTGTGTGTGTGTGTGTGTGTGTGTGTGCATGGGTGCAAACACACCGTGCATATTGTTAATGGGAGAGACGGTTGCAGGTGTATGGAGACAACCTGCACCAGACGCACACTGGTGCAGGTTGTATCCATACACCAGCAGATTTAAAAAAAAAAAAAAAAAAGCAGGAGGGTGGAGAGGGGGTGCGAGGGATGAAGGGAGTTGGGGGGAGTGGGGACGTACACTTCGTCGTAATGACTGACATCAAACCCCACAGCTGCCACATAACTGGGACCAATAATGAGCCGCGTGCAGTGACCCCCACAGCAGCCGCCCGCGACCTCTGGAGCTACTGGTTTAACTCCAGCAGCACCGCAGCGCCGGGCTGGGACCAGTCAGGGCCCTCCACCTACCCATTTCTGGAGTTTATGTTATATAATTTTTCCCAAAAAAAAAAAAAGGGTACAAGCGCAGTCCCACTGAGGACCGTTTCAAAACAATATTACATTCCACACGTTAAAAAAAAAACCTCATTAACGGATGATTTAAGCAAGACTGACATTACCGGTTCAGACTCAATGATTAGTTTTCCCGTCCTGTTTTATTTTGCTTCTGTCAATTACTTTGAGGAATACAATTTTGGCTTGTCTGCTGTGAGGGAAAAATAAAATCTTTTACATGAAAAAGCTGTCAAAAGACAGGATATCGACTTTTTAAATCACACATGTGACCGTATTTCATAACTCTTTATATTCCAGTAACGCTAGCGTTAGGGTTCATTTTGTAACGTGCATCAAAAGCCATATAAAACCAACTTTTTTTCCCCAAATAAGGCACGATATTGAAGGGCACCAGTAGGTTACCATGTGTGGAAAACGGGACATTCTTTAAGTATTTCTATCTGGGTTATTTTTTTCTATGAAGCATTTCATAAAAACAAGGTTAAGTTTTGCCATTTTAAGGGTTAGGTCAAAGGTTCTTTAAGACTTAAAGAAAACTACACTTAATTCTCTGCATGTACATCAGCTGAGAACAATAAGACACAGAGGTCAAGCAGTGACCGACACACAGCCTGAGAAAACAAGCCGACTGGAAACCAGTAACCCTTGAGGCGTTTTGTATATGCTTCCAGTGAAAGTGTTGTTTTATGAGAAGAGAGGCTTCTTCTGCTTCTCCTTCTTCTTCTTCTTGCTGCACCATAAAACGCAGCCCCCTCACATTAATTTGAAGGGAGTCGAATGGCGCGGCGGGGCTGCCAGATGCAGGGACGTCCAGCAAAGCAGTTCAACAAACTTTTGGTACAAGACACGGAATCGTCTGGCAACGCGCAGAACAGTCAAACACACTGAAACCGTGTTATTGAGCAGTGTATTCATGTTGGAGTTTTAGAGTCAGATAAACTTTGAGTGCAATGAATTAAGAAGGGAATGTTTGGTGTGAGTGAATTCAGGGTCAATAACATGAGTTTCACTCTTGATGAGTGAGCGGCAGTGAGTAAGTTTATTTCATGTGTTTTGCTGGTGAAGTAGTTTTATTTGCTAAGAGTATTCAAAATTCAGCATTGTGAAAACAGAGTGAGTATCTCCTCCCTGCCCATGCCAGCAAATTGCGCATTGGATCAGCCTTTAAACACTCAATTTGTTACTGTGACTTACCCAAAATGCTCTCCTGCAGGGCCGGGCATGTCGGCGTGTCACTTCTGTTTGAATCCCTGCTTAAACCGTTTCAGAACTTGTCTGACTTATCTCGAAAGTTTGCTGTCAAAAAGCTGCAAAAAGGGGTTGTTTCTTTCAGGAAGATACAAGATAACGGTATCTTGTTGTAAAGTTCAGCCAAAGCTCAGCTTCAGGCGTTCTGTCTTTATATACCGCATCACATGAAGCTGAAGTGTCTCAGGCTGGGAACTCTGAAGACGCTTTTGTTCGTCGTCTCTTGATCTCCTCAGACTCCTCACCGCCAGTCAGACATGAATAAAGGGGGAACCTGTCCTGTAGCTGCTGTCACCCTTCACCCGCTATAAAGCACCACCGTTGTCGGCTTAACGTGATGATCTAATGACTCACCTTCCTCTTGGCGGGCTTGGTCACGGAGGCCGCGGCCGCCACCAGGGCCCCCAGCACACAGAGCCTGCAACAGCCGAGGAGCAGAGGGTGAAACACAAGCAGGTACACCGGATTCAAACTATCAGCAGGCTGAATGGAGCTCTTTTATACTTTATTCCATGACCTAAGCCTGAAACTGCAGCTATACGATGCTCCGGCTCACACTGGCGTTCTTTCTTCCTCGCCCACTGTCCATAAGCTTTCTTTAACTTTTCCATTCAGCGTGTCGCTAACTTTGAATCAGTGCTGGACGTGTTGAGTGAGCGCCGGCTTGAATGTTCCAGTGACCTAAGAGTACTCCAGCAACCAATTATGTCCACTTTCTCTCCCACTACAGGTGGCGTGTGGGCTCAAAGGAGGGGGAACAAAAGTTTCTTTTTCCCTCTTCAAGGTCCATGGGCAAACATCTCAATCAATCTGGGAAAGCCTGGGAGGTGCGAACAAACTAATGGGTTTAAACAGCAAGCATGTTTTCCCTCCGCATGCCTCTCTCTGGGACTGTACACACCCTGAAGATGTGGTTTTAACACACATACACACACTCGTACACACACTTAATCAGTCACAACCTCTTAAACGGTCTTGTACTTTTAGGTACTTTTTATTTGAGGTTTGATCTTTAAAGGAGGTGGTTTATGGTTGGGATGGTTTTGGAGCGCTTAGATTAGAGATCATGTGAATTCACTGCAGAGCTGAGCTGAGGGGGGGGGGGGGGGGGGGAAGCTTTTCATTTTAAAGGAAAATAAAAAAGTTGTTTGATGAGAAATTGGGCTTGAGAGGAGGAAATATTCCCCCTGAAGAGAAAGTCTATGCACTTGTTGAGTGGGAACTCCACAGATAATCACCACAACAACCGGGGACAAGTGCACGAGAAGCAAGTGGAATAGTCTGAACCCGATCCTGAGCGACTGGCTCAGATGGACGCTTGGAGCGCTCCACCAGGAGAACCGCACCATCACCGCAAGCCACATGTAGCCGGAGTAATTGGTGCCGTCTTCCCAGTGTGGTGCACCGCCGCGGTCTCTGGAAGCCTCCGCACACCAGACTACACAATTACCCCCGAAAAACACAGACAAAGGTCCCGCACAGTCCGACACAACAGAGCCGCTCAGGCCGAAGTAACGACCCCCTACCCGAGTCCACGTTTCCCCCTGGCCGCTACAGTGGCACATTGTAGGATAAACTGCGAGCCGCAGGGAGAGAGAGGGAGGGAGAGGGAGAGGAAGAGAGAGAGAGAGGGAGATCCACATCAAGGGGGAAAACTCGCAAAAATCCACCCTGAGGAGGAAGAAGGGGGGAACTCTAACCTAAACCCAGATGCCTTCGGGTAAATTCCTATCATATATCCCGCACCGCCGCTCAGTGCGCAACCAGAAGGCACCGTGCGTAAAACCAAAGAAGAAACAACATTAAAAACAAACAAACAAAACAAAAAAAAAAACTTCCCCGCAACTTTTCAAACCTCACAAAAAAAAAAATCACAATCACAATAAACACCACATCCGCCTCAAAGGGGGGGTGCAAGCCTCCCCATGTGGAGCAGCGGGGCGCAGCTGCACAACGCCAAAAGTTTTACCTGAAAAGTGAGTCGCGCCGCATGCTGCTGTAGTCTCCCGCACAGATCCCGCTGCGCTCACACGGAGTGACGATCAGCCCGGATCACGGATCGATTCCCGGTCCGCACACCGCTGATAGACGCGTGATCAGGTCCTGGGAGGAGGACTTCAAGCTCTCTCTCTCTCTCTCTCTCTTCTTTTTGTCCCCTTCCTGCTGTCACAGTCACTCTCCGTGATTTCTGGAGAGTGGGAAGGGTTCAGCTCTCTCTCTCTCTCTCTCCTCTCCTCTCTCTCCCTCTCTCTCTCTCTCTCTCTCACTCACTTTTTTTGGGTCCTTATTATAAACCGGTGTGACGCCTGGCAGCCAGGGGGCCACAAGAGAGAGTGAGCGATTCAGTGAGGAGGGGGAGATAGGAGACACACAAAAAAATGGACAGATTACACAACTCCCTCACACACTCTCTCTCTCTCTCTCTCTCTCTTTCACACGCATAAACCATACACTCCCTCTCGTTTAACACACATACACTGGGTTCTGACTAAGCTATAACAACTCTCAGAGCCGCTTTCTCAGTTGCACAATCCTCCATAAGAATGGCCCATTGTCCTTTGGCCACAGTGATCAGTGGCGGTGATCTAGCCGTCGTCAGAAACATCCCCGAGCTGGCAGCATCTGCAGCAGCGGTGCTTCGCTGGGGGTTGAAGTACAAAGCATCAGGGGTCTGTCAACGTGCCAACAAAAACACAAATTGTTCTCAAGGAAAGTTGCACAGCCAAGTTCAGAGCGGGAGGAATCGTTCTGCGCAGGAATGAAATATCGTTGTCAGACGGTGCAAACATGTCTGTGTTTTCTCATCGGCTGTTTTATCACGTCTAAACACTGGAAACCAGACGCGCTCCGAGCTCAGATCGGTGCATCCAGGGGACGACCTGGCGTCCGAGATATGACTGGAAGTGTCAGTTTGTGTGCGAGTTGTAAACACTGAGGCAGATGTGAAAACTGCTCCCGCCAACTTGTTTACACATTGTTTATTTCAATCTGCCACCGTCCTTCCAAGTTCTTCTGCGTAGGTTTCTGGAGCAGAGCAAGCGGCTCACAGAGGGCAGCAGGGTGAAATGAAACACTTCTCAATAGGATTCAGGGGCTTTACTCCATCTTTCAGGAAGCTTATTTACCGGAAGGCCTTGTCTTGTAAAGCTTTAAATCAACAAAACCTTCATCTCGCCGGCATTTGGAGAAAACACTGCTGAAAAACGCCGCTCAGGTGGGTTGAGTTTCCTCACACGGTGCAGAAACATGCGTTTTAGGTGAACTTCTGACTCAGATCTGCAGATGCATGTGCATCTCTTGCTGGACATTTGAGCAGAAAATGTGGCTCTTTTAGGAAGAAATGTCTCATATTGATGAATCAATGTGATAAATGAACTGGTGATATGTGAATGTGTGTCACAGTGTGAAGGTAATCAATAGCTGGAGGGGTTCTTTAATGTTTAAGTGTAGAAAATAGAGATGATTCATTATTTATTTTTACTATAATTATCCACTTTATAAACAAGTCAGAACATCTGGACATAAAAGCTTTCGTAAACTGATTTTCTTTATCTATTGACTTTGGAGCATTTTGCTTTCTGGGTCTGGTTTACATTTACTCGCTCGTGACTTTGAGTCCCTCGAGGGCTCGGCATGGCTTCATGAGGCAGTAATAGAAAACATCATCATCTTCTCCATGACAAACAACGTG
Organism: Salarias fasciatus; assembly: GCF_902148845.1. Lineage (NCBI taxonomy): Eukaryota > Metazoa > Chordata > Actinopteri > Blenniiformes > Blenniidae > Salarias > Salarias fasciatus. The sequence goes on along the minus strand of NC_043755.1, from coordinate 5,083,800 downwards.
GAGAGAAGAAAAAGAGCTCAGCTGACGCAGAGAGTATGGAAGAGAAGCTAAGAGCATGAGTAGGAAGTGAAAAGAGGGGAATAGGAAGGACGGAAATGTTGTTTTATTGTTTGCATTATCTGGAAGTCTTTGTTCTTCTTGAGCTTCTTCAGTTATTTCACTTTGGTTGCGACAAACTACAAACTCCTGTCATGAATGAGATCCGTGTGTCTGAACAGCTGCAATATGTGGCATCCGAGTGAGATTTTGCAGTGAAAGAAACCACCTTGTTCCATGATCCTGCCTTGTTAACATTCCCCACCCTGCCACTGCAGAAAGTGGAAATGTGAGAGAGCTGGGCGAAGGGGAAAGGAGGGCATGCATGAAGTCAGTTATGGTTGCACACACATAAACACACACCCACGGGCTGAGGCGTCCCAGAGCCAGCGCCGCTGCCGCCGCCGCCGCTGCTGCTGCTTTTCTTGGACGGGCATCGTACGGCGCGGACACAGCGATGGTGACGGAGATTAGCGACTTCAAAGCCAGCGAATGAAGCCTTTAACCACATTACTGCGAAGGGCTTAAGATTGGATCTGCCAAAATAAAAAAAGTTAATGCAAAAGGCGGATCGGGAATGGTGAGGGCAGATTCCATCGCTCATGCTGCAGTCTCGGGTGTGTGTAACGCTTGGTGTGTGATTAGTGAAACCGATATCTCTGTACTTCTAAACACCATGTCTATCAGTGAGTACAATTAGCCAGAGGTCATCGCCATGGTCACCAGTGGTCCATGACCAAGAGCTCTTTCTCATTTTCTTTTTTTTTTTTTTTTTCTTCTGCTCCCTCTTTCTCCGAATCGCTGAGAAGAGCAATAAGTTACGTGCCGGCGCGCTGACACGCACCGCCGACCACAGCCCGCTGATTAGCAACGTGTCTGACTCAACTAGTCACCGCAGCTCACAGATATAGCCAGTTTGTGAGTCCAGGGAGGTCTATATGTAGCAACGGATCTGTTATTTGTCTCGGCTGACTGATCTGAGTAATAGCACCGCAGATCAGAGTGGCACAGCCTACTGGGAGGGATAAATCACTTCAAAAAAAAAAAAAAAAAACACACTTCTTGCATGTACACACACCCGACATCCAGAAAACACATCCACACCCTGGCCTCGGGCTCCAGGAAGAGCGGGGCAGTGATCCTTTTACCGTTGGAGATAATGAGGCCTTCAGGCTCCTGCAGGCCGGCGGAGGGGTCGAGGCTCTGGGCCGGACTGCCACGGGCCGCGTCCTGCACCGGCAGCTGCTGAGCGGCGAGACTTAAATAGGTCAAACGGAGGAAACCTGGGGCCACATTAGTCCTGTTCATGGAAGTGCTAAAAGTCTCTGACAGGAAAAGTCGGGGCCCCAAACATGCTTCAACAAACACGCAGGTTTCGTGAAGCATGGACGAGAAAGTGCTGCCATCTTACCGCCGTCCTGCAAATGAACAGACGGATCCTGAAGAAGATGAAGCCAAAACTCTTTGAATGACCTCTGGACTCTGACACCACCAGCAGGGCAAAGTCTTTTTTAATGGCCCCCAAAACCTGAAGATGTGTGTGCTTGTCCTCCGTTTCACTCAGAGCTAACTGGATTTAGCTCAAGTCTTCCTGCAATCCTGTGATGTGCAAAGCTGCATAAGAGAGATTAATGGACGGAGGATTGATGTAATAATCTCAAGAGAGTAACTCTAATGAAACTTTCCATATCAATGATCCAGAGACCTGAAATCTGCACTTATTTACTGCAAAACATATCTGTAGTTTACTGTTTCCTCCTTCGGCGACCTTTAGCTTTTATATGTAGAACTTGCATCATCGTGCTGCGGTTGGGTGTGTGGTAACTCCTAACACCTTCCAGAGAGGTTGATGTGTGTCGCTGCAGAAGAAAAGCTCCAGTTTCAGTCCAGTTCTAGAAACTCACACCAGATACAGCCCACATTAGAGAAAAACAAAGAACCACATGGTGAGAGAAGAACGTTTATTTTAGATTTTGGGTCGAAACGGGTTTTTTTTTTTTTTTGTTTTTTTTTTCACTCGCTCTGTTGTCTGTAATCTACAGCCGTGTGCAGCTGCAACACACATGAACATCACATGGAAGCACGCAGGAACATACCATCCTGGAGGACCTTCACACTCTGCCTGTGCATGGTTGTAGACTTTCAGGAAGTGAAGGAGCTGAGCTTCAATCTGAAGGCTGCGGCACACACGACACGCAAGTGACACAAGTGAGAAACCCAAACTTCACACAATCACAAGGATTGGACTGTGTGAAGGCAGCTGGGAGGAGGAAGAGGAGGAGGAGGAAGAGGAGAAGAAGCCTGACCTAACAGTAGTGACAGCCTGAGAAGCTTCGAGCAGAGAGAGGGAGAGAGAGAGAGAGAGAGAGAGAGAGGATGACAGACAAGGACACAAAGGGAGTGAGAAGAAAGGCACAGAAAGCAGAAAAGGGATGAAAAGGAATTTGAGAGAAAGAGGTAATGGCAGATTAAACGGGAACGGAGCAAGTGTAAAGGAGGGTGAAAGAGAAAGAACGCAGGAAGGGGGAGTGATTTGTCTGGCTCAGATGGAGTCAATATTTGCTCCATTCCACCAATCCGCTGCCAGGGTCCAGATCAAAGCGGGACGTGTGTGCTCGCAGGAGGAATCGGCTGACATCTTTACAGTCTGGAGAAGCGAGCGCCACGAAGGATTCCACTCAAAGTAAAGTTAACGTGTGTGAAGCTGAAGCAGGGGCCACGTATGCCTTCAGTGGGAAGAGAGAAATGATGGAATCCTAAAGGGGTTTTGCTGTAAGGAGCTGCCACAGCAGATCCTCTCCTCTGTCTCCTTTATCCTCCTCCTTCCTCCCAGCTGCCTCCCTCCCTGACCCTCCTCTTCTCCTCGTCTACTTCCCTACATGTCCAGCCTCAACATCCTCAGCTCTGCTTCTATCTTTCAAAAACAAAACTGTCTAAAACATGTGCCTCTGTCTATTCCTTCTGTCAGAGTTCAGAGTTCAGATGATGGCACCGTACACTCCTGGTGTCAAGTGTTCAAATGAAGGATCTGTAGAAGTGTGTGCCTAAGCCTGAACCAGAGGTGGCACTGTCTGGCAGCGCATGGTCTCCACTGGCACTGGACTCAGTCTGCAGGACGCCATCATGGACAGAGTGATGACTGCAAAGGCAGTGATTTGAAAGCTTTGACCTATAAAACAAACCTCTCTATTGCACATGGAGGTTTCATGCGCCCTACTTAACCTTATGGTGTTTTTTGTTTTTTCATTTTTCTCCAGTTTGTTTACCCTAAACATAAAACTCTCAGAGTTTGAAATGGGTTAAAGACAGAGACGAGAGGGTGGACGGTGGAGTTGACACTGGCAAGATGAGGACATGAGAGGAGGGGGGGGGGTTCAGTCGGGCCATAATTGGCCGAGGAAACTGCTGAAATAACCTTGTTCCAATTATTCCAACAAAGACCAATTGTTGCCCATTGAGAGAAGCCACCAGGTCACATCCATACACATAGCAACAGCCAGACAATGGGAGTTATGTCTCTGTGAACGAGCACGTATGGTGCGAGCGCTGCTCGCCTCGGCCACGTTTAGCACAGGACACACCAAGTGATGGAACTTAACAATGTAGCTGGGTAATAAGTGCTCCGGTATGTTTCTGGTCGACTGGTTAGAGACTGCTGAGTGTTGTGGCACAGCTCGCGTTTCAATTAACTGCTGCTGCCTCTGAATTCCTGCGCTGCTCGTTCATCGCAAGGACGGTGGGCACCGGCGACAGATCCGAGTCCTTTCAGCTCTGATTAAGTTTGAGAAACAGTTTCACTTTTCGCAAAGAAAATTAAACCTCGTGTCCTGTGCCAGAAGAGCCAAGTAAGAAGGAAACACACATATCTTTGTATTTTCCTCAGTATTTTTGTACTTCCTTGCTGTGAAAATGTATCAAGTGCAGTTATATTTATATAAATATATTAAGACTGATGCTGATGCTCCACATTGAGGAGGCGTTGACTTTCATCCACTAACTAAACTACCAGCAAAAACAGAAAGATTGATCCCGAGGGGAGCATGAATATGTGAACCAAATTTCAAGGCAATTTATCAAAAAGTCAGACATTTTACTGAGAAACACAGTAGGGGGGCCGAGAAGAAAAATTGGGGTCACCGAAGTCAACAAGACTCATCCCACTGGGAGCCAGAAAGATCTGGACAGAATTTCATGGCAGATTCATCTCACAGCCAAGACATTTCATTCTGCGGCAGAAAAACGTCGACTGAGCGATTTTTAAAGTCCGTCTGAGCATGATTGGAAAATTCTCTAAAAAAAAATGATCGCGTTGATTAAGAAACACTTTTTTTCTGCATTTACAGTCAAATAAAAAAATCCTCAAGGACAGCCAGAATAATTTGATGGGTATGTCAGCACAGTTGTCAGCCAGTTCAAGCTTCTTCGGAGCAGAAACAAACCCTGACACTGGATCAGCGTTTGAGCCGGGGGGCCCAGACCTCCACACAAGAGCCGCGGAGGACGGCTTCATAATGCCGGGCTGTGGGAGAGGCCCCGACCCGACTGAGTGCCTCAGCTATGCATATTCCCACACAAATTTGCATTTAATCGAATTACAACACAGCAAAATAATACAAGGTGAGTTCAGGAATTCGGAGCCCTGCCGCAGCGGCGGACCACCGCGCTTGAACAGTAATCCAACCTGAACCAAAGCTGCCTAAATATTATCCAAGGTCTGAATCCTATGCGGAACTTGCCGTTTGTTAAACATTACAGAGGATTAATGCAGATATCTCCGAGTATTCTCAGTCATGTGAGCAAACATGCATTTTCAGAAAGCACTTATTGTGCAGGGTTGTGCGTTTTGTACAGACTAGAGGAAGAGGTTTGGACTGAAAAGCTCCCTCCAGTCCTGAGAACTGAGTTTCACACGAACAGATGTTTCACCAGGTGTCAAGATTCTGTCCCGAAATATCAAAAAAGTCCTATAATTTCAAGCATCATTGCATTTTATGAACTATTTTCAGCCTGTAAACCACAATAAAAACAATTTTCCTTTATGTTTATGTCAGAAGCTGCAGCAGGAAATGCATCAATATAAAAAGAAACACATTCAAGCACAAGCAGGATGTCAATTTGGTTTAGCGCAGCAAAAACAACTGACCACACGCATGCAAATCTAAGAATAATCACGCATTTCGCATGCACACGGAACACCAATAATGTTGCTGCGTAAAACCTTCTAATCTATAAAACGCGCCACAAATCACAGCCGTGCCAGGGGATCGGCTGCACCCTGCCTCCCTTCAGGCTCCACATGAGCGGGGTTAAGTTACTCCTGAAAAGCAGGAATCCTGAAAACAAACGGAGGTCACGGTCCGAGGTCAGCCTCTTTTTCCTTCCTCCTCCTGAGCTTCGCTGGTTTCTGCGAGCCTGAGATGTGAAGTTTATTCAGTCGGGCTCAGGCAATCAGGGGTTTGGACGAGCCGCACCGCTGGACTAAAGTTCTGAATGGATATGGTAATGTCATTAGAGCACAGATGTCTTCAATGAAGGAATTAGAGCTTCAAATCAACAAAACTCTTTCTATGATATTAACTTTGGATCAATAATTGTTGCGGGCTAGCTGATTTTTTGCTATGTACACCATTCTCCAGTGTTTTTGTTTTTGTTGTGGAAGTCGGAGTAAATCAACTGTCGGATCATGTGAACAGTGAATTTACATCCTGGAAGTCTTTAAACGCAGATTTATGTCCCGCCCGCAGGTTTTCTGTCAGCTTTCCTCTTTCTGCCTCCAGACTTCTTGGGTTCTTTTCAGCCTTGTTGGATTTCGACAGCACAGCAGCAGCAGTTGTGGGATCTGAGAGCATGGGCGTCTTCCACATCGCGCTGCTGGCACAGACCCGGGCAAGAAAATTCAAACCCGGTGCTCTTTTCTGGGAAATATTCTACAGAGAGCGGCTGCAAATGGGGAAAACAGTAAATATTTCTGAGTTCAGCGAGGGGCTGATTTATTCTCCATGCTTACTAAAACTGGCCTTAGAGTCAACATGACCTCTGACCTTCCCTTGAACCCGTAAACTCCTCCCTCCGGAGAGCGGTTCAACAGGTTGGTTAGAACAATAAACCCAAAGCCTCTGTCACACAGAGGCTCTTGATTGGAGAAAGGCGCTTCTCTCTGCTCCCTGTAGGTATCCCCCTCTGATGAGAGCGGGAGAGGAAACCAGGCCAGCGGAGCCGAGCATAGCAGACATAGTTTGGAGCAGACCGAGGCCAGCCGGAGACTGTACACTACTGTGCTGAGTGCTCACTTATCTGTGTGTCTTTGTCAGTGCGACTTGGCCCAATCAGCAGCTCGGTGCCCGGGCGCGCACGCAGGGAGCGTCCATTACTTTAACCTTAATCTCGAGCCAAAGCGCAAGTTAAAAATCAAAGGCGTAAACTGCGTGTGGGTGGATTAGAGCGGAGCCCGGCTGACGGGGGGAGAGAGCAGCCAGATCAAACAAGGAGAGAGACGCACTCGGAAAGTGTTTCGGAGCCGGTTCGGAGCTGAGTGACTGGACCCTGAAGAGGGAGGGAGGTGGAGGAGAGCCCAGGCAGCGCGGGTGGCCCGGGGTTTCGGGGTATCCAGTCAAAGCAAAGATCTTTCTGACAGAATAATTCATGTGGAAATCTGGATTACATCAAAACAAGTTTTAGAATCTCTGCTAATTCCTCAGCTGGGTTCAGAGGAACATGACTAAGATGCAGACGTGTCTGTTTGTGCTCCAGAGCAGTTTTATTTTCCGTGTGGGGTTGAGAGGATCATGCTGCCCCCTCTTATTTTTGAGATCTAAGTCTAAAGTGGAAGTGATGGGGCAGGTCTTCATATATAGACCTGCAACTGCCAGACTTTAACTGGAAACGTTCCATCAAGATGTTAAAGCCTTTTCTAAGTTGGATTTAATAAATGCTGCATCAAGTTATTACACAAAAAATGAGGCCAAACACCTGGGCGGAACTGAAGATATGCATTTAGACAATTTCATTAAAACGTCCACCCGAACTCATGAATTCTTGTGGTGGACTTACTCAATCACAGTTTTTCCCTTTGGTTTTGACTTTATTTCCATTTTTGTGCACCTTGGATGAACTGATCGGCTTGCAGAATCATTTTCAGTTCAACCCTGTGAGTGAAGCAGGGACCAGGTTACACACTACACACACTCACAACACAACAGAGTGTGACTGAAGCCTCCTCTCTGGTCAGCTCCAGAGCTCGGGTGACGAGTTCACAGATGAGCCTCAAAAAAACTTAATTAACAAGGCGGTCCATCTTAAAAGTCAGTGTTGACACACACTTTCACTTGTTTCTTCTTCTTTTTTTCTCCAAAAACATTAAAAAAAAAAACGTAATGTACTGTATTTCTTCTGTGTCTGACAAATATCCCGTCCTGTGGTTTCTTCACAAATCACGACCTGAACATGAAAAACAGAACTCCCCGGCACACCTGCTGAAGAAAGTCAACAGTCGAAATGATCCAGTGATTTTCCCTCAGGAGGCCATTTATAAAGCTCTGTACAAACACCACGGACACACACACACACACACACACACACACACACACACACACACACACACACACACACACACACACACACACACACACACACACACACACACACACACACACACACACACACACACACACACACACACACACACACACACACACACACACACACGCTCAGTCTCGTATTTCTATCCTTGTGGGGACCGTCCATTGACTCCCATTCATGTCTAGCCCCTAACCCTGACCCTTACCCTAACCCTAACCCACACCACAATAAAGCCTAACCCTAAAGAAATGTTTTTGCACTTTTACTTTTTTCAGTAACAACAACATGGTCAAGAAAACACTGTTTCTCCTACTTAGGACCGGAAAAAGGTCCCCACAAGGCACGTCGTTCCACGTTTTGCTATCCTTGTGGGGACATTTGGCCCCAACAAGGATAGAAATACGAGAACACACACACACACACACACACACACACACACACACACACACACACACAATGCCAGGCCTGGGTATTGGGGGAGTGTTCTGAGAGTGTGTGAGTATGAGGAGGAGGTCGCTGTCGGTCCTGGCTGCTGGGTCTCTGTCACCGTTTGGCTCCGAGCCTCTCAAACCTCCTGGTATTGTTTCCAGGGCGCCGTGGCTCTGCTCGGGTTTCTCTCCCTCTGCTCGCACACTCCCTTTCTTTCTTAACCCTACTCACAAATAAAATGTTAGAATAAATGTGCACGCGCGCACACACACACACACACACACACACACACACACACGGGTTATTTATAACAGGGTGGAAGGGAAAGGCTGCCCGGCCTCCCAGGGCCTATTTTGGGAGTCGGGCCTTCAATCACCCGGGCTGACAGCTTCTCTGTGATACCAGGAGAACAATAAGAGCCTGTTTATCTTCCTCCGGCCTGCCTGCGAGGCTCTGCCTTCCCGCCCGGGTCAACGTCGGTCTGCCCCCCTCAATTAAAGCTGGACTCCCAGGAGAGCAGCAGACTCAAAATCCGTCATTTCACCAAATTGAATATTTTCTCCGACCACTATCGTTATTAAACTGCTTAATAACTGAATGAGGCTTTTAAGCAGATGAACAGTTGTGTTTATTTCCATCCCTCTGGTATTGTAATCTCAAATTTAAAATAGTTTAAAAAAAGCAATACCTAAGAACGTAAATGCGTTTTGATTTTCAGTAATTGACCAGCCTACATTTTAACCAGAACAGTTTTCAAAGCCAAACATTTGCTGGTTCCATTTTCTTTATCATACATGTATCACACCTGTGCTTTAGACGGTTCATCAGGCAAAAGAAGACATCCAGGCATCATCTCGAACTTTTTCAGACACTTTCTTGGCAAAACTGGCGATTGATTGAAAACTCCTCTGCACCAGCTGTCAACAGGTTTTTATATAAATGTCATCAAATCCCGATTCCCAGGTGAGACGCTTCAATCCGGCCAGAAGAAAAGTAACCAAGCGTGATGAAGCGTGTGTTCGGGACTCCGCTGGTCATCAAACTGCTGCCTGTACAGATAAATCTGCTTTAAATAGACAGACTTTTCTTGATAGTTTTCCCATCAGGACTATTCTTACCGCCCGCTGCTGCAGACGTTGTCCTTACCATCATGAATGGATCGTCTTTATTGTCTCCCTTAATGGTGAATTTAAAAGCTTTTTTTTTTTTTTTTTTTTTTTGGACGGAGGCCACAGCATCTCTCTTCGATGGTAAGTCCCTTCAGCTAAAAATAATTCCTAATGAACTCTGAGCGACTCCACCACTTGAATGAATGATCGCATTGTGTGTGTGTGTGTGTGTGTGTGTGTGTGTGTGTGTGTGTGTGTGTGTGTGTGTGTGTGTGTGTGTGTGTGTGTGTAATGGGAAGAGATAGTCAGGGTGGAGGGTGGCCGCAGTGGGGAAGTGATCAGGGTGAAGGGAGGCTGCTGCTGCTGTTATCTGGTACAGATTGGAGCAGAGTTAATGGTCTGTGTCATCACTACGCAACTACTGTGTAATGTTGGCCGCTGGCTGTTCTGTCTGGGTCAGACGTGAACTCCTTTATTTTTTTCTTTTTAAGGAAGCTTACAGAACATGGAGAACACAACCCGTTAGGGTAGAAAACTCTGGTTTGAAGCAGGTAACAGTTACTTTGATTACAAATCAAAATCGATGTTGCAATGTCACGTTACATTTATTAATTGAAAAACCGAACACATTAACTTTCTAGATTACATCTGTTTCTATTGTGACCCGAGAGAAGAATTCAGGGAAGTTTCTAATATTAATAAATACACAAATATTCAGGACTGTGTTTCACCACTGCACCCAGACCAGCAACAGAAAGAGAAAAGCAAATTAAAAGACAGTGAGATAAAAATCTAACTGAAGAAAAACCCTTAAACTAAAATCAAGGCAAATATATTTGAAACAAAGTTTGAAGGAAAAGATCATTTCAGCGGTTGAGCTTTTGCTTCACACACTCAAATATCTATCAATGCTCCTAATTATCAGACAGAAGCTATATTTTGTCTGTTTTTCCAATCAGAGGTTCTTTGTCTTCAGGTCAACTCATTCTGAATGAAATGACAGGTTAGCCACAACATAAAAGAAGTTTGATCTTCTTCAAATTTGCACGTTTTTATCCAGTAGCCCAGCTCCAGTCAATGTCAGTAAAGTCTGATATGTATTATTGTCATTATAATATAGAAAACACTCAATTAAACCACTCAAAGTGGCATTAAGAGGGACTGTACATTTTCTAAAGTAGATTAAAGCTTAATGTATGCAGATAAAATTCAGTAACAGCACGTTATTCTGTGGAACCAGCTAGAGAACGATGAGGATTTGTTTGTACCTTGTCAGTTTTATCACTCTTGTGTGGGTTGAGGAGATATATATTTTATGAATATATAACATGATGTACAGGTAATCTAAGTGCTGCACTGTAGCATTAAAACAAAAAGCAGTGAAGGTCAGCATCTGACAGCTTGAATGCGGCAGAACTTTTAGTTAAAAACAGACACAGCAAGCAGCAAACATCTCATGACTGATGATCCTTAGACTCTCAGTTTTAAAACAATGGTGGCATTTTAGACAAATGCGGTTTCTAACTTTATTTCTGCTTCGAACTGACATCACAAACTTTCCTCGGCTTCCTGACTCACTGAATGATCCCTCAAGAACAGAAACAGACAATTCCTTTTCCTCAGGGGGCTTCATAAAATCCCAGGAGGACTTTAAAGGGCAAAGTCATTAAATTTAATTCACCTACTTCATTTGTATATATATATATATATATATATATATATATATATATATATATATATATATATTTATATATATATATATATATATATATATATATATATATATATATATATATCTCTACAGCTCTCCTACAGTTTGTTCCATGGGTTTAATGAGCTCCTGTTCTCGCTTCTGTTTTCAATACTTGAGTAAATTCGTCCAAATCTCAGTAAATACTCAGATGGTACTTCGGTTTCATCAAAACAGTCCTAAAGTTTGCACCAAAATAAAACCAAATTTCATCATGTCCATGACTCCTTCCTCAGTGACCAAGGGGCCAGTCAGGGACCACCGAAGGTTCCACATGCGGGCCGCGGACCGTAGCAGAACCACACCGTCCCACTGTACCCGCCCGGTCGACTCGTTTTATTCTCTCGCGGCCGACACCTCGGTTTTTCCCCTCCGTGCCACTGTTGTGACCGATGTCTTTTCCGTCCTGCTGCCCTCTCTCAATTAAAAGGGAAAAAGCTTCCAATCCCTTTGACCTTTACCTTGACTCGGCTGTTTCCACTAAACACACATGAAAACACACAGCCTGACACAGCTGCTCCCGCTCCTATTTTAGTCAGGTCCAGCTCTCTGTCCTCCCTTTCTTCCACTCTTTTAAAGGTATGTCTGCTTTTCTACTCTCACATCAGGAGACTCGCTTACGTAAGCCGCCGGTTTGCATATTTAATGGCTTTTAGAGAACAAATTGCATCTACAGCGGGGTAATGCCGGCATTACGGCCGATCGGGATCTTTAAATAGCTTTCAGCCCCTTCCGTGAACTTTTTAGGACAAATTTAGCAAAGAATTCCAGTGAAGGACCGGCCAGCAGCGAGTTATGACCACAAGCATCCTCCTTTTAAATACTTTTATTCAATTATACCAGACATTCTTCTGAAAACACAAAAAAACGTAACCGAGTTTCACATTAAAAAATAAACAGAGCCCATTATTTCTTCGTCAGAACTGGTCCAGGTTGCTCCTGGAGTCTCGCAGCTGTGTGAGGGCCGTCAGCACCTCCTCCGTCGGCCTCCTCCCCAGCTGCTTGCCCGCTCTGCTCCTCACGCTCACAGTGCCGCTCTCGCACTCCTTGTCCCCCACCACTGCACGAAAACACACACAGGAGACACGTCTGAAATGCTTAGCTGGAGATGGGAGTACCGATAAAACCCGACGTTCCTCCTCATCATTACCTAATATGTAGTTGTACTGGGCCAGCTGAGCAGAGCGGATCTTCTTATTTAAGGTGGCGCCGTGATCGGCGTTCAAATCGACCATGAAGCCCCCTTCGTGGAACCGGCGGACCACCTTAAGACAAGAGAGAGCGCTTCTTTTAAGACTGTGTCGTGCGTCTCACATCGGCAGGCAGATCCATCAGGACAGAAAGAGGAGGGAAAAAACACACGGTCCTGCATCAGACACTGACCTCTCTGCCGTACGACTCGTTGTTGCCCCCCACAGGAATAACCATGACCTGAGAGGGAGACAGCCACAGCGGCCTGCGGGAGGGAGGAGGGGAGGGGTTAATCCACCTCGCTGATCACCAGTCTGTTTTTTATGGCCGGGTGAACTGTAAATACCTTTTCCAACAACACTCCGACTTTCAATATGCGGCAATTATTCTTCAACACCACGCTGTTCAGAGGCTCGTGCCACAGGAGGGACACCAGCGCGGCGATAAGAGCCCGATAGCGCTCTGCTCATTACAATCAGGTGAGCTGGAGCAGGGAGGCATCCCAAGCATGCAGGACAGAGGCCGTCTGTGACCGCCGCTGAGAAATGTGTCAGTGACGACTCTGGAGGAAGCTGTGACCTTTGGCTCAAACGGCCTCTTTCTGTCCGATTCCTCCAAGCTGTGACTGAAAGCTTTGTGCGCTAATTTACAATTAGTTCGTATTTTGTAGCTCTGCCCGAGACGAAAGTCTCTTAATAGTTCTGAGAAGAAGAGACCGCACTACAGGATTGGATTAGTCTAAATTTTTTGATTTTCTGTGCGCCAGAAGCGGCTGGTGCAGGCCACAAGTCGGGCGCAGGCCAGGAGTTTGAGGTTGTGGTTGAGAAAAGCACTGAGGCCAGAGCAGCAACAGAACAGGAAGAGGAGGGTGAAGCATCTTCTTACCACTTTCCACCAAAGTTTTCAGCCAGTATGGCGATCATCCTCTCCAGCGAGCCCAGCACGGCTCTGTGCACCATCACCGGCCGGTGCAGCTGTCCGTCACGGCTGAGGGAGACGAGCACACACCATCAGCCTGTGGGGCTAATTTTGGTTCGGGGGACACAAACAGCCCAGTTTGACCTTCAGAGGGTCAGAGCCTAGTGGGGCGATACGTTTTGAGAGCAATATGCTAAAGCTCAACATAAAAGACTTTTTTTGACAATGCTAAATGTTTCCATGAAAAAAAGTGTTGTTTCGTACTGCTGGTGTCTTAAACTGGAAGATCAGACTCGGTACAGCAGGAAGCATCTGGGAAGCGGCGCAGACTAAGAGAGTTAGACCACAAAGAGTGTGTGTGTTCTCCTGGGCTGGTAAATTGAATAAAAGGACTAATTTGTCCTGATCAGATCAGGCCGCTGTGAACCCAAACCGCCGCTACTATAACCTGAGTAACGACAGGAGCGAGCGCTGCTGTGAACCGGCGCCTGATGAATTCACGAGTGACTCACCCGACGTACTGCAGGTCGAATCTGATGGGCAGCTGGAAGTCCAGCTGGATGGTGGCACACTGGTGCTGGCGGCCAATGGCATCTTTGATCTGGATGTCGATCTGCGATGGAACACGAAGGAGTTTCTCAGCAACGGCTTTTTCCAGGACAAGATCCAGAAACAAGAGTTTGGGGCAAAACAGATGTGTTTCCAAGAGAAGGTAATCAAGTTAATTATGGCCAACACGCCCCGGCTGCACGTCTGAAAGGAGCGCTTGTTTTGGGATGCGTCTCACGCCACTCGGCCCTGACCCGTGTCCCACTCCGCTCAAACATGAGCAGAATCATGTCACAGACCGACGTTTGCTAGATCCATCCACCGGGAGCAGTTTGGGGTTCAGTGTTGTGCTCAAGGATGCTTCAATAGACAAGGGGAGATGGGGAAATCGAACAAACAACCTTCCAACTGCAACCAACCGAGTCAAAATCACCTAGAAGGTCACCCTCCTGTTCCGCTGCATCCGGTTTATCCGAAAGTTTTCATTCCAGGATAAATCCCATTGTAGTTTCTCTTGGTGTGAACTGAGGATTCCTCTTTGCACAGTCACAAGCAAAACAAAGTGTGTGTGTGTGTGTGTGTGTGTGTGTGTGTGTGTGTGTAAGTTGCACTGTTATCTCTGACAAAAACTAATAAACTGCCCACAGAGGAATGAGACGTGACTTCTAAAATATACACCCTCATCTTCACGGTTTTACAACTTAGGCGGATCCACAGATTTACACAATGAGACTGGGGGGCTGCAAACTTCACATGAAGCTTCTGCTCACAGACAGAGATAATATTTAGTTTGACAACATAAACAAAATATCACATCGAACTATGTAGGACATGTAAAACACACAAAGACATAAAAAGTGAGGTCGTACATCTGGAATTCAATAAGCGGTTAAACGCCCACTGTTTGAAAAACAGTAAGAAATCTTATGGAAAGAGCCTGAAAATGTCACTGTGAGTCTCATCAACACTGAAAATACATTTTGCACAGCTCCCAAACGTCTGGCTTCACTGCCATGTTTTGGGCAAATATCTTTTGTTTTTTTTTGTCAGTGATGCTTCTTTTCTTCTCCAGTTCATAGAGGGTTAAACTAATCATCCACTGCTGATCCTGCATGTCTTCACTCCATCATCCCCAAATCTAATGAATATGTTATCAAGCTCGGCCGACAGCCTGACAACACGCCACTCATTCCAACCCAGCAGGCATCCAAACGCTGCAGGGAAGGACAAAGGTCTTCACATCTAACACTGGATTAAACTCATGGATTATTCCTCTGGAGGAAGTTGAAGGTGGACCCTGTGGCCTTTTGATCAACACGAACCTGTAGTCCAAACAAAAGCCATTACTGGCTGAATACCTATTGTGCTGATCTGACATTACGTCATGTTCTGCAGCTCCACTGATAGAAATGCTTTACGGAGTTTTGGTCGAGGATTACATAGAAGTTTTGCATTCTGTCAGGAATGTAATATAAAGGTCACAGCATTTGTTTTGTCCACGGAGAACATTTGTTTGTCTGTGGGTGGAGCTGCTCCCTTTCCCGGGCTCTCTGCTGCAGGTCGGCGTAACTCTCACCAAAGACTTGGCGAGCGTTCAGCTGGGGTGAATCACTGAAGGACAAACGTTACTGCAGACGCTGTGTGTGCAACTAGTGGGCTCAACCGCGTGCACGCTGGAGTGTTGCAATGATTGCGTTAAGTTAACCGGCTGCACGAACCTTCGGTCCGTAGAAAGCTCCGTCTCCGGGGTTCAATTCCCAGCGCTCGCCAAACTGCTGCAGACTCCTCTCCAGCTGCTGCTCACACAAGCACCAGAGGAGGAAAGACCACAGTAAGTGCACAGGCGTAGAGGAGATAAGAACATTAATGCAAACTGTGAGCAGCGCGCGCGTGTGTGTGTGTGTGCGCTCAGAACCATAATGTTCAATTAAACTCAATTGAATGAGTTTAAACTGCTGCTGCGCCTGTTTTAAATGGGTCTGCGGGGATCTAGAGATATATATCTACCCAGCAGCTCGACACGGGGCAGGTCTCCACTGGAAAGTACCACTCGCATAACTGATTAAGATTTAATTACACCGTGTCTTTATTGTACACCGGGAGGTTTTTTTTTTTTTTTTTTTTCCCCCTCCATCAAGCTGTGATGAACTTGTAGCTTTCCTACAGAGAACATGTTCTGAGCTTGACAGTAACCAGTGAGTCGGTGTCTTGGCGCTGACCTGCTCGGCGTCGTCCCACTGTTCGGGCTCCCCGAGGCACGGCGTGGGCCGCGTCGACAGCAGGCAGTGGAAGGAAAACCCAAACACTCGATAAACTTTCCTCACGAAGTCCAAACAAGCCACAATCTCTTCCTCTAGCTGGGGAGAAGGAATGAAAAGATTCAGGACGAGAGCAACAACAGGATATGATAATGTAACAGTGGAGCCAAGACTTAAATTCCAACCGGGACGACAATTAGAAAAAATAGAAAACAAATGCATTTTCTGATTCCTCGGAGCTCAAATCAGGATTTCAGAAACGAGCATGGTGACTTTTATTACGTGGCGATTGTTACTGAGCTTTCAGAGGACGCGGACGGATGCACCGGAGGAACGGTATCATGGGAACGCTGCAGGAATCTCCGAAGGGGATCAGGATTACTGTTATGGCCGCTAAAGACACACCGAGGTGTAATGTTTGTACAGGACAAAGACCTTCATTCATGCGGGCCGAGGCCTCCTGGAATGTCTCAGCGGTTATTTGTACAGCCCGTCTAATCGCAGTAATATGGCTCCGCATGTGGCACACGCATCGTTTCTGTTCCGGCCAGAGCAGCTGGACAAATCTTTGCCGTTGTCTCCGTCTGCCTGCGTACCTGCTCAGGTGCACAGAAGATGTGCGCGTCGTCCTGGCAGAAGCGGCGAACGCGGGTGAGGCCGCCCAGGGCGCCGGAGAGCTCGTTCCGATGCAGCGCGCCGAAGTCGGCCCACCGCAGAGGAAGCTCCCTCCAGGAGCGAACGCGCTGCTCGAACATGAGACTGAACACATGAAAGGAGAAGACAGAGGCTGATTCTTCTGTCGCCGTGCAAAACGGCATGATGGCGCAGTAACCTGCAGGGCCTGGGGTCAGCGGGAGGACGAGAGGGGCGAGGGAACGCTCGAGAAATAGGCTTTTCTCTTTTGTGTGTGTGTTCACCAGTGAGCCGGGCAGTTCATGGGTTTGAGAGCGTAGGTCTGGGAGCCCTCCGACGTCACCGTGAACATGTTCTCGCTGTAGTGCTCCCAGTGGCCCGAGCGCTCCCATAATGCAGTGCTGTAGAGGGTCGGGGTCACGACCTCGGTGAAGCCTCGCCGTCGGTATTCACTCTGCGAGGGGTCGGGAAGGAAGGATGTGAGCGTGTGTGACAATGAGCGCAGGGGCGAGGTCACAGCATCACAACAGTGTCATAATTGAAGGCTAATATCCTGACACACACACACACACACACACACTAACAGAAACACACACACACACACACAGAGGAGTAAAGTCAACACAGCACACTGCCAGCCAATGTACACTTTTATAAGTTTACACGGAAAGTTTTTGTCATTAAGCCAATAAAGTAAACACTCCATAAAAACCTGGAGCTACAGTGGTATTTTATGATTATATAAATCCAACAAAGGTCAAATTCAGAGTGTTCGGAGCAAATTAGGGGAAGTGGGGTGTTTTGGTTTTCGTTGCATAAGCATTATTATAAATACTTGAATTGTGGTTCACATTGAAAGGCTGCAGAAAGTGAAGCTGTTCAGTGTTTCTCTTTTATCCTGTAAATTCAGTGAATGAGGGAACTTCAAAAAGTGCCAAAAAACATTGGAAAATACATGAAAAACTCATGAATACATTAATTAAAACTCTAATAATGAAATCTGCGTTTGACAAAGAACCTGATAAAACCCAAAATTAAATCATTTCAGCCTAATTTGTTTTAATTCAAGTCATAGTTTGTAACTATGACTTCATTAGTTCTAAATGTGACCACAGATCTATTCACTGTAGTTACTAATTTCAGATAAACCTGTTTGTTCATCAGAGAGGTAAAAAACTTCTGACATGATGCACGTCCCATGTCTTGCTGGTTAGCACAACTATTAATTATTATATTCAGACATGAAGCTTTTGCAGAAATCATCAGCAATGTTGGAGATACGGTGATGGTTTTACTTGGTTTAGATTTGTTTTTTTTAAGAAAATGTCTTTAGTTTTAATTAACACGGGAAGCTATACAAAATATACAAAAGAATGATAACATATATAACCCCAAAACAACATATTTTGTGATCTGTGATCTTCAGCTACTCTCGTTCTTTAGATTGCAGATTTGCAGAATAAGGATTATTGTGCACCTTGATGAAGTCGGTCAGAGTGTTGTAGATGTGGGCTCCTTTAGGCAGGAAGAAGCAGCTGCCTGGGCTGACTTCATTGAAGAAGAACAGCTCCTGGTCCTGCTCAGAAAACCATGGAAACGTGGTTACAGTCAGGCCAGAGTTGATTCGGTCCTCATTATGTTTTCATCTCACCACTCCGATGCGTCTGTGGTCCCTCCTCCTCGCCTCCTCCTGCTCGTTCTCCCACTCCTGCCTGTCCTTCTCTCCTGGAAAGGCCACTCCGAGCAGACGTGTCAAACCCGAGGAGTCCGTCTCATTGCTCAGGGTGACGGAGGACAGCTGGGGGAGGGAAGGGGGGTGGGGGCCAGAAGACGGGGAGAAAATACCGAGTGAGCGAGGACGTGGTAAACGAGAGAGGGGAAGCGAGGGCCAGCCAGAGGAGGAAGGGCAAACAGATGAGAGTGACAGTGTGTCTGATGGATGGACGGCTGAGTGGAGGAACTCAGAACCGGAATCTGGCCTCGGACTAAAACAACATCCTGCCGCTGAGATTCTGCACGCCGCTGGTTGTTTTGAAGTCTCAGTCTGCCCAGTGACAGCCCGGCACGGAAACTCCGCCCTCTGCCCGGATCAATAAAGACGAGGAAAATTCCATTTTAGGCCAGCTCGGTCCCATCGGACCGAGAGACCCACACAGGTGATTATTACTGATAAAATACAAATAACCCGGTCACGTTCATGAGAGCAGCGTGTCATAAAAACCCTCGTAACATC
Organism: Salarias fasciatus; assembly: GCF_902148845.1. Taxonomy (NCBI): domain Eukaryota; kingdom Metazoa; phylum Chordata; class Actinopteri; order Blenniiformes; family Blenniidae; genus Salarias; species Salarias fasciatus. The sequence goes on along the minus strand of NC_043755.1, from coordinate 5,065,116 downwards.
AGATGGAACGCAAAGAAAAACGACATGGCTGCAAAGGATGAAACAGTTCTGGAATTACAAGTAAATGACCTTCAATTTTCAAGCTGAAACTGGATAAAGAAACGCACAAGGTCAGTGAGGGGGACTGAAGTAAAGAGCAGAAAGCGTAAACAAAACCACAACGTGACAACTCCACACACACTCACACACACACACCTGCTGCAGCTTGAAGACCTTGAGGAGGCCTGTGTGTGGGAGGACCGGCCCGTTACACACCGCTACGCTGTCTCCACACCTGAGTACACAAAGAGGATCAAACTGGTTCATTTGTTGAGGATTTTATCAGCCGCTTCCTTCATGAATCATCAGGCCTGCGTGTGTGTGTGTGTGTGTGTGTTTATACGTGCCTGTATACTGTGACAGTGGAGTCACTGATCTGCTCTTCAACAAGCCGCAGCCTCAGACTGGAGCTCTGGAACAGGAACGTGCAGAAAACACTAAATGCACATCAGAATGTGGATAATATGAAGGAAGCAAACCGCAGTAAACGCAGTGCACTAGAACTGAAAGTCACTTCACAACAGTGTGTAAAATGACTGTAAATCACATGTTATCAAACGTTACAGATAGCTTATCAATACTCAGGCCGATTGCAGTCCACCCACACAACAAAGCACACCGCCAACATTTATATCTTTAATGTGACCAAAAACACAACAAATGTGAATATCATTAAAAGTTAACATCAGTGGTTTCTACATTCATAATATAAACTGAACAGTTTGGAGCCCTGCAGGTTGTAATAATGAATCTGATACTGAGCTCACTGCTGCCCCCTGACACACAAAGCTGGTATTACTCAAATATTACATTTAACATTTTAAATTTTCAAGGTCAATTATTCAATTTATTTTGATTTAGCAAATTTGAAGTATCTGTCATGAGATTGCTTTGGTTGAAAGGTTAGATGACAGAAATATGTAGGAAACATGCAATAACAATGTTGTCTCTGAGGTGTCATTTTTCTCTGTTCTGTTTTATTGTGGAGGGTCAGGCAATAACAGCTTCACAGTGAGTAGTTTCATTTGATCCGCAGAGCACTGCCGCTGATATTTTAAAATCTATTTTTGCACAGAAAGGCAACATTTAGGAAACATCTTGAAAAAAATACATTTTGACGCGGCAGTTTCCACAATTTAACTGTTTATGTGATTTTTTTTCTTTTTTTTTACACAATCATACAGTCCATTTTTACTCTGCTTTCCTCAGAAACAAAAAAACATGCTGACCTGGAACAGCTCTTGGACCTCTTGGACATTCAGCTCCAGTCTGGACAGAGGAAGCTTCTGGGCCGCCGTCTCTCTGCACTTCTCCTCAACGTCAGCCAGAGAAAAGCAGCTGTGGATTGAAATCACACTGAATGATCACAAATCAAAGCCTGAAAAATCGGTGGCATTCAAAGACAACCACGGACGAGGAAAAGCATGAACCTTGAGACGATGGTGAGGAAAGGAAGAGGTCAGGGACACAGCATGAATCATGAGAACTAGAAAATTAATCACAAGCCCCAACCCATCTGCTAATTAAACACAGTATTGAAAACGATCAAATCATAGCCAATGATTCACGGTCATCCTCACTAACACCCGACGATGAACAGTGACCCGAGTGTTTCACCTGTTGTCCAGCAGGTAGTCGCAGAAGAGTCCGAGCTCCGACGCTCCTTCTCTGCACACCTCGGCACCGAAGACGCCCTCCAGCACAGCCGCCAGGACGCACGCTCCCGTCCTCCACGCCGTCTGGGACATCGAGAACGGGACGGAGACAGCGAGACACCAAGGACAAAGTGTAAACACAGCACGAGGGGAGGAAATACCACAGAAAGGGACAGAATATATGACAGAATGATCTTCTGTTCTCTTTTCATCAATAAAAGACAAAACCAAGCAGGTCAATATATTCTCATTGTATTACTTGAAGAAAACTAACATTAACTTTCAGAAGCTACGAACACTAAAATCACAAAGTCACGTTAGCGTTTGGAATCACAGCAGTAGAACATCACTAAAAAAGGATTTGCAGCTTTACTCACTTTTTAAAAGAAACTGCTATTATTTAAACACGGCTGCATGTGCAGGAAGACCTCGGGAACAATGGTGCTACATTTCAGACGACCTTTGTTGAAAACTCAGCCGAGGCCAAAAGGAAGAGTGTAATTACCAGTTTCCCTTCAACTGTGTCAAACCCGAGAAGTTGTACTTCACAGTCTGAGGTGAGAGGTCGCCCGAGCTCCCACAGCTCGCCGTTCACTCTGCTCACCAGTGCTCCTTTCACCCTGCAGCAGCAGCAACAACAACACGGGTGATGAAGAAGGTGGAGGAAACACACAAAAAAAAAAAACACTTCAGGTCATCCTGAACATTTACCGCACGCTCTGAGCAACAGAAAGCGGCGTGGTGACGCCAGCCGTTCCTTTTATCGTCCGTCCGTCAGCCAGTCGGACGCTGAGGGGCTTTTCCGACGCGTCGGCCTGCCTCTTATCGCTGCGTCTTTCCCTGAGAGATTCAAACAATCGCAGTCGCTCAGATAAAGCTGGCGATACCTGCAGCTGGACACAGAGAGGAGAAAACCAGTGAATATGATGGTAACGGAGAGAACCAGTCGACTAGAGCCGCGTACAGGACAGCAAGGAGAAATACTCATTTCAGTCATAATGGGGTTCAAAAACCCAATGCTTTTGTTTTCCCCCAGTTTACCAATATACTCCAACTCTTTAGACTCTTTAGACCTACTGAACACATGTATTTTCATCTGGCTGCATCTGGTGGAATGAAGTCACATTACTACACCAACTCTGATCACGTTTAGACCTCAGCTTGGGGTTGTAAAAGTTTCTATTTTTAATGACACTTTTTTCCCCTCTAAACATTAGGATTCATCCTATTTGAAAAGGTTTGGCTAATGCTCTCCTACCAGCTCTGGCATAACGCTTTGCTTTATTTTTTGGGGGGAATTTATGCATAATCATTGCTTGGTATTGGCATAAATATATAAATGAGTCTAATATTGAAATTCCCCCTAAAGCTCAGAGCTACTGACACAATATTCACGCTAATGTTACTCGTGAGAGCAATGTCTCCCTCTGCTTTCAGCATGTTCCTGTTATTGGCCCCAGTCCTCCAATACACTGCATTCTCCTCCGTCACTGCATCCATGAGCCTCATTTCCTCTCTTCTGGCACCTCCATCTTAATCTTTATCCCTAGTCAGCACAGCTCCTACTTGACCAAACCACTGCAACCTCGTCTCTCTCACTTTCACACCAAACTGTCGACATGACAGACGTGAGCTGCTCCTCTCATGCAGTCACTATTAATCCATCCGTTCTGCTCACTCTGCACAAAAACACCCTCAACTCTGCCACCTCCAGTTCAGCCTCCTGCGCTCTGGTCACCCTAGTTAACGCAGCGTCCAAAAGCATAAACACGACCCTATTAAGAGGTTAAAGGCCACATTGTGTGAACACTTCACTGGACAATCTGACAGCTGTAACATGCAGAACTTCCCCTCAATCACTGCAACTGAACAAGTTGAAGTTACAATTTCAACACCAAGGCTAGAATCTGAAAACGTGTAAGTTTAAGTGGTTTTAAATTTCACTACAAGGGCAAATCTTCTTTCTGTGAATGTAAATCATCTGCCACTTTTGTGGGGAACTTTTCCCTATGTAGAAATAATTTCATGGGGTAAATAGTGTACCTGCTCTCACATACATGTACTGTTATACTGCTTAATTCAATCACAAGTATGGGGCTTAAATACTCACATAAAAGCATTCTGATTGAAAAAGTACTTGCTTGTAGCAGATGAATTAAATGTATGGAATACCTATATTTAAAAGAGGTATTCAAAATGATTTTGATTAACTTGCTTTAGAAATTAACATGAGTTAAAAGCAGCCTCTTTCTGCAAGGGAAATAAATATAATGGCTAAAAATTGCAAATCTAAAAGTTTGAATACCAGTTCAAAACATCAGTGCATGCAGTGGTTTACTTATTGCTGTCGTAGTAAAGTATAAAACATTGTGTAATCAATATTTAAATCGTTCACAACAGTGCAAACATTAGAAAAACTACTTAGTGTTGCACTGGTAATCTATTACTGCTACTACTACAGCTTTAGTCATGTTATCAAGTGTTCAAAACTGTCAACATCTGTTACTGTGAGGCAAGAAAAACTATTCAAAAAGGAAACAGGGCACGAAATCTAATTGAAGTTTTACTTTGAGACACACACACACACACACACACACACACACACACACACACACACACACACACACACACACACACACACACACACACACACACCAAGCTAACGCTAGCTCTGTTCGTTCACGAGCCTGCGCACCTTGCTGTACCTCCTGTGCGCGCGGAGCGTGGCACCGGCCGTCGACCTACAGACGGCCAGCCGAAAGAGCTGCGTGACCGCCATCACCCGAACCCCCCCCTGCCTACAGGTACACGGTCACGTCCAGTTAACCCCACACCACATCACTGCCCCTCCGCCTGCGAGCGGCCATAACACCGGAAACACGGAGGAAAGACGGGCGGAGTGACGTCGACAGCGACGACACTCAGCGAGCAGCGTGCGCGCTCCGGGCGCTGGCGCCAGAGCGCGCTTCGACAGGAGCTGCGCACAGAGATAAAGTGAGAATTATCCCGAGATATTAAAGAGGGAAATACTTTAGAATTTAACCCTGAAGTCACGCACGGTCAGGTCAGGGGTTTCAGACCGGATTAAAATGTCAGAGCGAGAAGTGGAGTGGAGAGAGTGTGTGTGTGTGTGTGTGTGTGTGTGTGTGGTGGGATGGGGGTGGGGGTGGGGGCATTGTGGCGTGCGTGCATGGCCACCGACAGGGCTTCACAGGAGAGTGCTCCATTAGGAAGAAGAGCGCCTCAAAGAGGCGGCTCCAGCTGCATTTAGTCTGCTGGTTTGAAGCCAGAAATACTATTTCAGAGTTCTAATGGAGACAATTAAATGGAAAAAGAACTTCTATTTTACTCTTGCGGAAATGCATTTTAACTTCAGCTACTTTTCAAATCACCGACATTTTTTAAAGCCCTTTCTGACCTGGAGCAGGTTTCCAGAGAAAATGTTCTATAAATAAAGTTTACATCTAATGCAGTGCTCAGTCAATCACATTATTAAACGTGGGCAGTTTTAAATAGAACTATTAATGTGGATGTAATAAATCCAAGAGAGGCTCAGTTAAAGCTGTTATTTGGTTTTGTTTGGGATATAAAAGACGAAGACCTCAACATCTCCACGTCGGTACCGCTGAGCTGCCACTTGGGGGCGCTACAGCACTTCTCAAACAAAACAGTCCTGCAACATGAATGAAATTCCTGCTGACAACTGCGGTTCAAATTCTGTGCATTTTCTTTTAAATAAGCCATTTATCTCACTGACTGGCAAAGTTTGGTTTAAATTACATGGCTGGATTGAACACTGATAGATGTGCCTACTTGGAAAAGATGTCATTTTGATATGTACATGTTGAGATGTGGTGTGAGTATAAAAAGCCTTGGGAAAGGGAAACAAAGTCATCATTGCAAGTAAAGAATGAACAGGAAGTTGCAGGTAAACATGCAGTTTGAATGCACTGTGAACAAATGGAATAACCGTATATAGAGGCCAAAATATTGAGCTTATATGATGCAGGATACAAGAGCAGCAAGTCAAACCATCTTTCCATAATGCCATCACATTTAAATTATTTAAATGCAACTCATTTGCTGAAAATTACTAGATTTTCCTCTAGATTTTATCTACTGAAAGTGTGTAATGAAAATGTCTCAAGTGGATCTCTTCTTATGAAGAAGGAAAACTCAGTATCTACGTGCACGTTACATCAGTAGTACCTCAAAATTTTAAACGACGCCTCCACAGTGTGGTTTAGAGAAACATCGTCAAATGTAGTTTGCAGATTTTTATCATGAACCAACAAGTTGATTCCTCTCACTGGTGTAATGAAAGAGGCTTGAGTGGAGAAAGGAAAAAAGATTTAAATAAACTTTAAACAAAAACACTGAAAAGCTGACTTCGGTTGTCAAAGTCAGGAGTGAAACCTCCAAAAAAAAAAAAAAAAAAAAAAAAGAACACTTACTGAATGCAGAAAACAGTGTCCTAATTTAGGATTAAAAATATGAATGTTTTGTCGATGTTCGATATTGATCTATTCACTGTGACAAATGCAGAATGTGTGCATGTTCATCACACCAGAAAAGATTGGACACTCGAAGACCAGAGATATAGCATCGTTGATGGGAACAGCAGTGATAAGCAGTTAAAATGCATCAAATACACAAAAAAAAAAAAAAAAAAAATCATCACATCATCAGCTTCAACCGTGTCAGTTATTCGAGGTGAGAAACAGGTCGTTTACATGAATGCTTAACTGTAGATAATCGACTTTGCTTGAATGTTTATTATCCTCTTTCTCTCTGTGGACACTGCGATCTGATGGGATTATGAGCTGCTCTGATGTGCGACTGCAGTGATAAGAGTTCATGCATCGTTGTAACAGACGTTGTTTAACATTCATCCAAACACCGATGAAGTGCTCAACACTGTTGTGACAAATGAACGCCGTAGCTCTATTAACGTAGGAAAGTTTTCATGATGAAGTGTCATTTTAAACTGTGAATAAGAACAGGAGACTTCACACACTCAAATCAAAACACAGGAGAGACTCGGCCTGCATCTATAAATGTGCGGGTAAATGACAGTTGTTGCATTATAGCAACAAGAGGGGGGAGGGAGGATTGCCGTCACTGTGCTGCACCTCACTCATGTTGAGAGGTGCAGGACTGTGTCTGGATGAAGCCATTTTCAGGGGTTTGAAGGCAGAAGCAAGAAATTGGCAAAGAAACGATGCAGAGAAGGAGCTCAAAACAACTGGAGGATTTAAATAAACTTTCTGGAGAAATGATTATCCTTCAAATTTCATGTGCTGTGCCTGCTCGTGGAGATTTGCTCATCTTATCCGGTAAGGAAACAACGCAAAAAAGGTATTAAATGTAAATTTAAAGTGAAAATGGCAGCAACTGTGTGAATACTCAGGGAAAAAAAAAAAAAAAGAAGCTGAAAACAGGTAGGAAAATACAGCGGAACAGCACAAAAATGATTAAAACAGCAAAATTCGAGTTAGAAATATTGACCAAATAAAATACCTTTCCCCCCCGCCGGTTGAATTGAAACTGCGGATTTTATTCAAGTCCGTACATGGTGAACCCTACCAGGAGTGCAGTTAAAGCTGTGATGTCTCCCCGTCGTCTACCCATTACCTTCATTTCTCTAACTTCACGGGCCACAACCACAGATAGTGGGAAATTAAAGAGAAAAAAAAAATGCTGATTTTCTTCACCCTCTTCAGTGCGATGGGTTCAGAAAGATACTTCTGTGGGATTCTTCCAGGTTTAACGCTTATCCAAGGCCTCAATCACAGTAAAGACGGGCTGCGCAAGTAAGGAGTACTGTCCTCTTTCACAGAAATTAGAACTTGGAAGAGAAAAAAAAAAAAAAGCTGTATTAACTCAGTCACTCTTTGTATTTACAAGCTTAGAAATGTACAGTTGGAAGAAATGGAAGAATGGAGGGGAAAAAAAAAGGTTTAGCAGGAGAAGAATATAATTTACAGCAGGTTTCCAGCCGCGGCTGCGACACATTTCCCCCCCCATCATTTAAAATGAGAAACAGCATTTCAGGACGCACAGCACACACCCGACACCCATGGAGGAAAAGACCTCTTTGGAGCCCATGTTCATCCCTTCGATCACACGTGGCTCAAAAAGGATCGGTTTGACATCCGGGCAGTTATGTGCTCATTCTTGCCAAGATTAAAGAGAACATATCTGGTGAAGATGAAGCAGGGAGGACAGAAGACCTTTAGCTTATCTGAGCATCAACACTGGAGACACCAAAATATTAACAGTGAGTCAATTCTGACTGCAGATACTTCTGCAAACATTTTATAACAGGAAACTGATCATTTCTGCCCAATGATCAGTGTTCTTATCAAAATGAACGTTATCAAGGTAACGTAACTTTCACCGATATCTTAAACAACAAAGCCATGCGCAGGGCTCAGTGGCCACTGAATAAAATGATCATCTAGCAAATGTTTAAAGGAACGTAACTAGTCAAGAATTTCATTTTTTCAAATGTGAACAATCTCGCCTGCTTTGCGTTCCAATTGGTTTCAATGAAACCGAAACATCTGCATATTGGATTCATACGGGATTCAGATGGAGGTTGTTCAAACCTCAGTGGCACATCAGAGTTTCGGATCTCATCAAAACTGTCCGACCCGAAGACAACTCTTTGTTTTTAATTTGAAGGGATGGGGTCAACAGGTATGTTCACTTATTCCCAGTCTTGATGCTCAGCTAAGTGTCAAGAGAGGAGTGCAGACCCTGTAAAGAAAGAGTCCTGAAGAGAGCTGGAAACATCATCCCCGTAACGCCGAACTGCCTCAGGTAAAACTACAAAAGCTTAACACAGAACAGTTTTCTTTCTGCACAAACTATCCGCTCTCATTCCACCGCACTTGCTGGAGAGTTGGGAGTAAAATGGTAGACTGGGGGTTGTTACATAACACTCTGCGTGACGCAGCTGCTCACCTCTCGGCTGTACTGTACAGTGTAAGAAGACTGGCTGAAACATGACGACTATCACGTCTTTTATTTGTGTATCAACTATTTACACACAGCCTAAGGTAGTTTTTAATTCAAGCTTATGAACAGAGAGACAGCGGGGCTCATACCAGCAGGGCTAACACACACTGCACTTCTAGAGGCGTGGCTTGCGGCTCTCGTCGGGCTCGTGGTGGCGGACCGCCTCAGTAGCGCGGCGGCAGGAACGGCCTCTTCTGAGAGTGGAACGGGCCGCCGGCGAACGGAGGGCCGGGCCGCTTCCCGCCGCGAAAACCCCTGCCGGAGTGGTGGCGGTCGGGGTGCTGGGAGGGGGCTCTGCCCCGCAGAGGGGGCCTCTGCAGCATGGGGGCGGGGAGCATCGGGGGCAGGTTGAGGAGGGGGACGGGGTTGGGGGTCTGGTTTCGGGACTGGGGGGGAGGGCTGGCGTGGGGGCCGCCGGGCTGAGGCAGGGAGCGAGGCGGCGGCGGTGGCGGCGGCGCCGTGTCGAATGCGGGGGAGTTGGGTGTGGAGGGGGAGGGGGTGGAGGACGTCGGGGAGTGGGGGGGAAGGTGGAGACTGAGCGGCTCTTTGACTCTCCCCAGTAAAGGCGGAGGAACGCCCGGGGCGCCGGGGCGGTGCAGGGGGGGCGCGTGGCGGGGGACGAAATGCTCTTTGACCGTGCCGGGCCGGGGGTGCTTTGGCGGCTCACCGAGCAGCGAGGGCATTAGGGGCTGGGGGGCCGACTTGTTTCCCCGATGCCCCCCGCCACCCCGCTCGCCACTTTCAGACCTAACCTGGGGAGGGAGCGACAGGGGGCGGTCGATGGGGACCAACACCCCCCCCACCATGACGGCAGACGGCATAGGGGGGTGAGCCGGCGGGGGGGAGCGCCGCTGCGGGATGGGAGGAGGAGGAGGGGGGGGCCGAGGGATGGGCGGGGGGGCGCCAAAGAAGGGGGGCGTGGGGGGGGGCTGATGGTGGTGGAGCGGCGGGGCGGTCTGGAGGTGCTCGGGGTGATAGGGCGCCGGGAACGGACTGTGGGGGGGGAGGTGCAGGTGGGGGTGGCCCGGCGGAGGGTGGAGGTGAGGCGGGAGGAGGAAATGCGGGGGCGGGGGCATCGGGGGGATCAGGTCTTCGGCGCCCCGTTGGGGGATGCTGAGGGGAGGAGGAGGGGGGGCGTTCAGAGGCGACGGAGGCTGCGCCTCCAGGTACTCCTCCTCTTCGTACCACATGGCTCCGCCCGGCCGGCCGCCGGCCCCCGCCCCTCGCCGCGAGCCTCGGCCAATCACGCGTATGCTCTCTACTGTCTTGATGCGCTCGCCGGCGAGCGGCCGGTTGGAGTAGCCCAGAGTCTGGATGGGCGTCCCCTCCGTGCAGGGCGACACCAGCGTCTCGATGCGGTGGTACTGGCCCCCCTTCCCGTCTCCGCCTGGAGACGCCTGACCTTTTCCTTTGTCCTCTCTTTTCCCGTCATCTGAGCCGATGCTGGTCTTACGCGAGGCGCCGGACAGCCTCCTCTCTCCCATCACTTTGTTGTTTCCCAGCATCCTCAGCTGGCCGTGTTCGTCTTTCTTCCCCCTCAGGTCGTTAGCGGGAGAGGACGACACCGTCTTCCTTGTGCTCATCGCTTCGTCGTCCTTCAGTTTCTTCTTCCCGGCGCCGTACCGGGAAGACGACGAGCCCAGGAAGTCCCCGTCGCTGTTGCTTCCCGACGGCGTGATCACGGCGTCCCAGGGCTCGCTGCGGTAGGCGGTGGGCGACAGCGCGTGGCCTCCAGAGGAGCCCAGAGACTCGGGCACGCTCCCGGGCGTGTCCATGATCTCGTCCTGGGTCGGAGTGCCGGCCGCCTCGTCTCTCACCGGCGTCCCGTCCACCCCGTCGGGACTGACGTCCCCGAGCGCCAGGCTGAAACCCGGGTTGCCCTGCAAGAAACTGTTGATCTTGGATTCTAAACTGGGGGGGGAGACAGACGGCGCTGAAGGGCGAGGAGGAGGAGGAGGAGGAGGGGGGGACAGCTGTCTCTCCGTCTCCCAGTCTCTGTTCCTGACCGGCGTGTCTCGCTTGAGGCTATTGATCACAGGAGCCTTCGTTTTCGGGGTTGTCGGGGTAACCGGGGTAACTGGGGTTATCGGGGTTTTGACGCTCGTCGATTCCGGGGAGGTTCGTGTCGGAGGAGCCGAGCTGCTGTTTGTCACACTTTGCAGGAGAGAAGACAAAGCTGCAGCGGGACAGAGAACAATTCAATAAAGTAAAATAATGAAATGGGTTCATCACAACTCTTCTTCGTATGAATATCACAGCAGTGTGTGTGTGTGTGTGTGTGTCTCACATGGTGTATTGGTTTTAGACAGAGCACTGAGGATCCCCTCTGGGGTTATGTCGACACGTGACAGGATGCTGGCCAGCGCTGGGCTCTGCGGCGTCACTTTGGCAGCGGACGATTGGCCGCCGGGTGTGGTGGGCGTCCCAGGAGACGGCCGAGGTGACGGACTGACTCCTAAAGCAAGCGGGGAGAGAGAAGTGAAATGGCAATACTCAAACTTCTTAAATGTATCAAATCAAAGCAAACTTCCTATTGATTCCTGCCACAGAGGTCTGGTATCGTCGAAATAGAATTAACGGCCTATCGCTGCGCCGCGCTGGAGCCCTCAGTGACTCGTTTCTTCATTACGGACATCATGGGCATGTTGGTTTATTTAGAAGCAGTCCAGCAGAGGAATAACAGCAATTACTTCCCGTGGCTCCGGAGAGCCGCTCCGGCACGTGTTCGGACATGTTCAGTTAACAATTCTCTCCTTAATTTTAAAACACAAACCTCTGCAATAGAAACCTTGGAGAAGCCTGCAACACCTCTGTGGGCAATAATCTAAATGTAGAATTCAACTGTGGAAAACGTTTTCCAGCTGTTTTCTCTCGCTTGATGATTTTCATTTATTCAGAATAGTGGATAATAAAATAATCATCCAATATAGTGTAAAACATGCCTCGGGGGAAGCCCTGTAACTGCTGCTGCTGCTGCTGCACAACACAAAGATACACTATAGAATCAGCACTGAACACACAGGATCAAACAGCACAGCAGTCAAAAAAAAAACATTTAAGGTAACAACTGTGGCGACTCCTGAGTGTCAAGAGATCCTGATACTGTTCTTTAATAATGAGTCCCACAGAATACACATAATGTAAAGCAGTGTCTTTTTTCCCTTTCCACTACCAGAAAAGCACACATTTTACAGCGAACCTTCATCGGTCTTCCACAAACACACCTGTATTCTTCATGGCAGAGGTGAGGGAGCTGAGAATGGAGCTGATCTTCCCCAGGTCCACTTTGGCCAGGTTGACCCCCAGAGGGGCGGCGGCGGCGGGAGCGCTCGTGGTGGGAGTGGACGTGGGAGTGACCGGGGCAGCCGAGGTGACGGCCGGAGCGGCGGGTTTGGAGACTTTTGCCGGCGGGTTTGGAGACTTTGCAGCCGTTTCGGTTTTTGCGGTCTTTGCAACAGCAGCGGACGGCTTGTCTTTGTCGTCACCTGCAAGCGAAGACAAAAAAAACAAACAAAAAACACCATCAACATGACGTCACTGCGGTTTTGAAATTCAATCTGATGTAAAGTGGAAAAGCCGCTGACCGCCTCCTGCAGCGGGCGCCGCCTCCTCGTCAGACATGTCCATGTCCTCCGTGTCCCTGTTGTCGCTCGGCAGCTCTGCCTCGTCCATGGCCTTCCCGTCCAGCTCGGGATCCACCTGAGCTCTGCCAGAGACCACGCCCAGGAAGGGCGAGTCGGAGCCGGAGGGCGAGGGGGCATCTTCCGATGGCGAGGGGATGGGAGAGTCTTCAGGCCCGGGGAGGGTCGACTTGAGAGAATCCAGCTTCCTCTTCAGGCTGGCCACACGGTTGGCAAAAGCATTATATGCCTGAGTGGAGGGGAGAGAAAGAAGAAAAAAACAGATCTAAGAATAATGATCAAGGGCTCAATAAATTCACAGATTTTAGATTTCTCGTCATCTCCAAGTAGCCAGCACTCACATTGGCCACGATCTTGACCTCCTTGTACTGCATCTCGTAGAAAATGTCTGCGTTTCCCAGAGCCTCGAGCAGAGGCGGCCCCGTTTTCAACTCCGTCTCCAGGAATCCGACAAACTCCTGCAGCTTCAGACTTCCGTCCTCAAAGTCCTTCGCGAACTTGTTCCCTCCTGCTTTATCTGACGACCAACACGCAGGGTCAGAAGACAATCGACAAACTGTGTTGAATCAACTTTCACCTCAAAATGAAAAAAAAAATCCCCTTAAGAACATATTTATTAATAAAATGTACAGATAAACACTTCCCCACAGCTCACTTGTGCTGAAACTTAACCTTGTACAGAACCTGACTGTCGGGTCTGTTCATGTTTTAGACACCGAGAGGAAAACGAGTGAAATGATGCAGAGCGCAGCTCGACGACGTCTGACCTTTAAGCCTCTTGAGGGCCTCGGAGCTGCAGACGTCCACCCGGAGGGCTGTGAGCTGCTTCTCCCTGAACTCCTCTTCAGCGACGGCTCGCTTGTAGCTCAGCAGCTGCTCCACGAGGGACTGGGGCTGGAACAGAGGCAGTCATGACGGGACGTTGCAACACTGGCGGGGCGGTTACAGTCTGGCGTTTTTCAATCTGGTTGAACACTTTCTGATTGATGGATCAGATTAACTCTGAATAAAAAACATCAGATTGATTTACCCGACGCTTTTGATGGCTTTCGTGTTTTTTTGTTTTTTTTAATGTTTTGCATGACGACAACTTACTGTGAACTCTGCTACAATTTTGGACTTCAGGGCCGCTTTGGTTTTGGCCGGGACTGAAACAGAGGAGCACACCTTTAAACTCAGCACTGCAATTACATTTTCAGTATACTAAAAATCTAAAGAAGATATTTGATAAACATAAAAAGTGATAAACTGACCAACTGCAGATGGAGCCTCTTTTACTTTCTCTTTCTCCTTCTCCTTTTCCTTCTCTTTTTCTTTTTCCTTCTGCTTCTCTCGCTCCTTTTCCTTTTTGTTCAAATTAGCTTTGAACTGACCGATGACCTCTTCAGGATAAACGCTTCTTTCCTCCCAAATCGTGAAGATCCTTTCTATTGATTTCCGGACCTTCATGTCCCTGACAGGAAAAACAACATTAATGTAGAAAGACTGACAGATGAAACATCTTTTCATTCAAATAGGAGACATGTCACAGAATGCAATGTTTTCCCTTGAAAAAAATTAGGGTTGCAAAGGGGCGGAAAGTTTCTGGTAAATTTCCGGAAACTTTCCTTGGGAAGTTAAGCTGGGGAATTTTGGAAATATTCCAAATTAGAAACTCTCCACGGGAATTATGAGAATTTTTGGGAATTAACTGGAAATTGGGGGTAATTTAAACAAACGGTATCATATCCAAACATAAATGTAAATATTTTTTGTTATAAGCAGACATCCATGCAAAATAATACAAAAACATGACATTTCAACAGATTTATTTCAGTAGAACTTTAGTTTTTATTCTTGTATGAACAATTAATTTAATGAACCAAAACATGAATGTTGAGTAAATACTCACCCCCTCCCCCACCCAATCTGCAGAAGAAACAGCATCAAATTTGAGGTAGTTATCACCATAATAGCTCGCCTCTTAAATGGTCAATGAAATGAAAAATAGCTTTCATTTAGCACCTAACTTATCAGCTAGTTAGCTACTGCAAATGTATTAATACATTTTCATTTAATATTTGCAAGTGAACAGGGCTGGGGTAAATATATTTACCCCATGATATTATCAAAACTTACTTGACTTTATATTGTAAGCAGGCTCAAACGTGTGGCTTCAATAGTCTTGTGCTTTCAGCTCAAAAGTGTGGCCTCTGGGCTTCAAGAAATCACCTGTGCATGTGATTGAGTGTATGTAGGGGGCGTGGCCTCAATAGCCCTGCAGTAAGTGTGCTGTGTGCATGTGATTGAGGAGTGTACCTGCATTAAATCTGGTTGTTTTAGCCAAGACTATGCTGCAATATATTTCCCCCCCCCCAACTATATTTAAGTTCCCTGTTAAAGGTGCTGTAGGCAGGATTCCGCATCTAAAATGGCGATTTGAAACCCAGCACAGTCAATCCTGTCCTGTTTTCTCTGACATCACGCCCTTGCGCAAGTTAAGCCCCTCCCACAAGAACGTGCGACGAACGCCCCTCGACCAATCACGGTTAGAGCCTCATGGGCTCTTCTGATTGGTCAAAGATACCTGGAGCTGTCGAGATTCCTTTTCAGCTCAGAACAGAGACAGATGGAAACTCTGCGCCCTCACGGTAGTGCAATTATGCTACACTCCTAAAGGATTATCAATGGATACTCTAACATTTAATCCAAAGAAAACACAGAAAAATTAGAATTGACTAGCAAAATCCTGCCTACAGCACCTTTAAGGGCCAACCTTCCATTTTGTAAATTTCTAATTTAATCCCATATATTCCCGTTAATTCCCATGGAAAGTTTCCAACTTTGAAAATTCCCGGAATTTTGCAACCCTAAAAAAAAAAAAACAAACAAAAAAAAAGAGACAGAAAAAGAAAATCAATAATCACATCAGGATACTCACTTGATGAGCAGAGCAGCGTTGGGAAGGACGTCTGCGAAAGCCGAGCGAAAGACAATGGCATTCTTTCTTTTGCAGTTTTGGATCACGTCATTGGCGACGTAGAAGAGATTCAATCGATGATTGTTGTCGGCTGCAAAGACACGGAAAAATATTTGGATTCTTTAGTTTTGGATTCTCTTAAAGCCTTGAACATTTCAGCTTGTGTTTGGTCATTTAACATGCTGAAGTTTCCCTGGGTGAATGAATGACACCCAAAGAAATAAATTATTCAGCAAGTCTGACTAAAACTAAAAGCACATGGTCACATATCAGTTCAGCTGAAATCACTTTTTAAAGTGAGACCAGAACAGTCAGGCAGTGCAACAGAAGGTGAATATACTCCTGCATGTTGGTGCAGTAAGAAGGCGGATGGGAAGAAAGCAGCAGGTTGGACGCACGACACACACACTTTAGCTCAGAACCAAACAGTGATCAGCTGCAGATCAGCGTTCACAGAGGAGCTCAAACACACGAAGACGGCCGACTGTCAGCTGTAACCAAGGTGAAAACTGTGGAGAGACGAGCTCCATCACTACTGGTGGTTGATGTAAGAGTGCAAATTATCACTGTGTGTGTGTGTGTGTGTGTGTGTGTGTGTGTGTGTGTGTGTATACTGGCATCAACAGATATGGTCAAATGAGCGGTAGGTTATCACAGATACAGATCACCCATCAGAAAGTCCAAACTAACATACTTTTACTTTCACATATTCAACTTGCACTGTCTGCAGTGTATTTGGGGAATAAACCAAGTTTCCAGTAAATCATTTGGAGACGCTGCAAAAACACAGAGAGAAGTCATGCATGGTCGTTTTACAGCATCGTCAGGCAGCACTGCGGTGGATTGGTCAGCAAACGTCTCACTACAAGACGTTCCCGCCTCAACTGGGCTTGACGGCTTTTCAGTGTCAAGGCTGCATGTTCACCCTGTGTGTTCGAGTTACCGCTTTATCTGAAACCAGAATTTTACTATACAAGAGGACTATTTCTCCCCACAGGTGTGGGTGTCCATGTGACCTTTGTTTATAGTGAGCTGAGATCAGCTCCAGAGCGGCGGCACCGAGTTAGATAAATGATCTGTGTCAGTATTATCACTGAATCATAAATATCTAAGGTTCCTCGCTTGGTTTTTACACAAAACCATCTGTAAATGGTGAACATTAGCGAGTATTATTATTATCTATTCAACTTCCCAGCATGGCTACAGCACAAATCCTGTGAAATATTCTGGCAGGAATTAAGAGAAGTCAAGCTTTTGGCCATGTTTACTAGATTTAGTCCAAAAGAAAAAAAAAAGTCAGACAAGAGCCTCTATACTCTGCTGACTTTAGTCTTAGGGCCAATCCCAATTCTACCCCTTACCCCTACCCCTTACCCCTACCCCTATGATATGCGCGTTCACGAGGCTTAAGGGCTATCCCAATTCTCCTTTTTGAATAGGGGTAGGGGTAAGGGGAAGGGCTATTTCACCCCTTTCAGCGAAGTCTGCATCGATGCTCCCTATTCTCTATAGGGGTAGGCGGAGTTTCACATTGGCCAGAAAAAAACAACATGGCGCCCACCACGGAGTCGCACAAATGTAAGATTGCTTTCTGTATACTATTTAAAAAGCTATAAAAAGTGTATTTGCTTCACTGAATTTATAGATAAACTAGCGTGACAGTGTCCCAGTCATGGATTAACGTTTTAGCGCTGCGCAGCACCGTTTCCAATCGTGAATTTGTAACTTATGAAGAGCACTAATCACTGAATTAACGTCATCCTTTATCATGTTTTTAACGTAATATGTTAGACACAGGGACCCCCGATGAAACCCGACTGCTGATTCAGTTTAGAGCCGGGTTCCTCAATTAGCGGACGGCACACCTCGCTGCTGCCCCAGGGCAAATGTATGGAAAAAAAAAAAAGAAAAAAAATCTTTCTTTAAACGCTCCATGTTCCGTGTGAGCACCGTTCTGCACCGCGCCGCTCTGCGCGTGTCCAGCGCACTCCGTCGCACCGCACTGCTCGGCAGTCCTCGGTATCGCCCCCCCCCCCCCCCCCCCCCCCCCCCACAGGGCGCTGAAGTCCGGACCCATGCTTGTATATAAAAAGCAAATGTGGACCTTCAAGATTTGTATTTGAGGACCCCGGGTTTAGAGGTTAAAAAGGAAGAAAAGTTTTTGAAATCAAAATACAGCGCCAAAACACATTGGGAGTAAATTATATTATTCGTCTAAGCTATAGTATGTCAGTAATAAAATGTGTTTATATAAATATATCTGTATTACTTTAGGAAATTCATAAAAGAAAATGGCTTGGAAGGGGAAGTTACAGCCCAGCAAGCTTCAAAAAAGTGGGAGAACCTCAAAAAGAAATATAAGGTAAATAATAATACCAATTTTAAAAAAATAAAAGTAATTTCTAATGTAATTTCTATCATTTCTAATATCCATAATTTTTTGTTGTTATAGGAGTGCGGCGGGGCTTAAAGGGCCAAGGGGTATCCCAATTCATAGTGCTGCAAAGATAGCCCTAGCCCTCAGCCCTATTCTAAAAGGGGTAGGAGAGTGATAGGGGTAGGGCTAAGGGCTAAGGGGTAGGGGTAAGGGGTAGAATTGGGATTGGCCCTTAGTTTCTATTTTCAAAAGAAGCGAGGATGCTGGCAGAGAGATGCGATGACTCCTGCTGCTTCTGAAAATACCACAGTGGAAGCAAGTACAATTCAATTTGAGTCTGGATGGAGAAACATTGGCCAAGAAAAAAACCCTTCAAACTTTAGGGCACAACAAGAGGCTTATCAGAAAGTGTAAATGCTTTGACTAGGACACATTTTAACGGAGAAATGATTCTGTAGCAGCAGAAAATTATTCCCTTCTTATTTGATCGTCTCTTCTGGCAGTAAAATCAAATGAAAACCAAACAAAAAGCAATAAAAGGAGGCAAAGGAAACCCCCATCCCCGTCAAACACACCAAATACATGCATTTACAAATCCAAGTGAAGCAGCGAAACTAGTGAAATTCAGACTATAAACACCGATGTCTCACACCAAGAAGCCAATTTTGATATAAAAGATGTCATTATAGCAGCAGGTTGGATCCAAAGGCAAGAGAGGAGTTACCAGAGACTCGCTCAGCTTTTACTTGAAATAGGTTCCTGAAAAGGAACCGCCGAGCCCTTAATTCTAGACATTCTGTGATAAAAAAAAAAAGTGCATTTTATGAAAATGGTAGTTCTGAAATTCCACTTAATGTTTCATTTTTGCATTTGATTTTGACAAATAGTGAATGAAACATAAAGCTTGTTTTATATTCTGCAGACACTGTAATACAGCGGGAAAACAGCAGACGGCTGCCATAAGGAATAAAGCACATCATGACCACTTTAATAAATACAGTAAAACAGATCAGTCACATTCTATCAAAATACACTCACATGTTATGAAGTTAATATTTACTGCTATATAGCACACAATTCTATGAATGTGTTTCCAAGGTATACTGCTGACGAAAATCACTTTCATCAAGAACAAAATCACTTTATTAGAACAAACATGAAGAGCCAATACTGAAAACATGAAACCTGATATAGCATTAGCTGCCATCACCATCACATTCATTTCCAATAAGAAAAGATCTCAAATAACCGGTGAAAGATCAAACAGGGAAATCCTTTGTTCCCACACAGAGTATGTTTGATCGCCGGTTCAGTCAACACATTCACCTTCATGCCAACACAACATCTCCTCACCAAAACTCTCAGATTATCTAGAGTTCTTATACACAGGATTTTTGTTAGGTATGATTTAATGATCCAATAAAAGTTACTTAAAAAAAAAACAACAACCAGGAAGTAGAAAAGTGATTGTAACAACAAGAAGAAAACAATTCAGATCCTCGACAATTTCACAAAACAACTTAAACCGTAACTTTGATTTGAAATACTCACAACCTGCCCAGGCTTTAAATGTAATACCAAAGAAACAAGTAACAGTGAGAGTCACGGCCTGTTTTACTGAAAACATCACAGCAATTCAACCTCTGCGACCGCAAACCTCATCAACTGGAAGCATCCAGTCAAACATCTGAGGATCAGTACAGAAAACATGAATATTATGACAGCAAGCGAGGCCAAGCTAAAGTCAAAACCAACTTGTTGCATGGCGAAACATCAAAGAACATAATTCTTCAAAATGCACTCATTTGCAGATTAATGCAACATGCTAACTAGAATGAAAGCCTCATCTGGAGCCACTGGCAGATTGTCTCTTGGTTAGTTAGCGCTGCTCTGCAGAGGCCGGGCCGCTGCACCGCTCCTCATCCTGTATTGTCGACATAAGCTTTTATCGTGCATTGTTCCCTGAGCAGTGATGCAGGGCGGGGATTAAAAAAAAATGTCCACATGATGGTTTTATTGATATTGACCAGTCAAACAGAAACTCCTCACAGTATGAAATAAATCCCCACATGTTCTGACTGAGGGTCCACGAGACCTGAACCCCCCTCTCATACATTTCTGGATGCCGTGGCAAACAAAATTTGTCACGATCTCCCTTTAAAAACTCACAGATTACACAATGAATTAGACATAAAAGAGTCTTCATGACCAACGAGCTTCTCTTGAACTCACCGAGTGCGATTTGACTTCCCAGAGTTTTACTGGAAATGCAAAAATATATGTAAATCAGTCAGTCCAAGGCTTAATTGATATTTCTCCTCGTCTACTGCTCTGTGAAAGCCACAAACCGATTCTTTCTTTTCAAATCAGTCCCACCTCGATAAGTCAATAAAAAGCAACAGATCAGCGCAGCACGGTGCGTCAGTCCGACTCCTGTGGTTAAAATAAATCCACTGACAAACTACAAACTACTGTAATGTTTGATCTGCAACAGCAGCCAGTCTCTTACAACCCATCAAACCCATTTCATCCTCCGTTACATCAAATCCTCTGTTCACCGTCAGTGGCCTAAAACAAAATACGCAGAACAATTTCTGGCTGGTTGCTTCTGCACACGTCACCAGAAAAAAAAAAAAAAAATTCAAAGGCTTGAAGAAATCAGAGCACTTCTCTTGCTTCACTACAGAAATGGCTTCATATTAATCAACTCCTCTTCAGAACTCACTCTACAGATATAAATAGAATAAGGTAGATCAGCATCATCCATCAAAATATACTGCAGAGACTCGGCCAGGCTTTCAGCAAACAGACGTGTAACTTCATCCTGTAGAAAGCACGGCAGTGTAATGTCGACATCTTCCTCACCAAACCACTTTATCAGCCACATGTCACTTCAGCAGACATACTGCTGTCAGGATTTAAGGCTCTGTTTACACGGCAAAGGCAGAAACACTGAAAACAATGTAGTTAGCGTGCCAGTTGCGTTTGTAATGAAACCACACATGCATCTGTGCAGAGGAAACCATATGTTATAAACACAATCAATGGAGACGGCAGGGACATTCAAATGAACAGATGACAACAGGTGGCAACAACTACCAAACACAGACCCAAATGGCAACAGGTCTTTTGCGTTTCGCTCATTTTTCACGCAGATGGGGCCTCAGACTTGACCACAACTCTTGAGATGAGCTGTCCTTTCAGAATAAAAGACACTAAATCAACACTTATTTCTCATCTCTCACCCATGAAACAAGGAGAACTTCCACGACAGCAAGCATGAACAATGCAGAAACATTCAGGTTTTCTAGATATCAATGACGTATTAGCAGTTTTTGAAATTGCTCAGCTAAGAAATCTTTTCTTTCTTGAATTGTGAAATATTTTGACCCTATCACATATAAAGCCATCTTTGATAAAAGCTTTCCTACAAAGACTTTGATTCTAGCTGTCTTATAAATTCCTCACGTGCAACGTAGACTTCATGAACTTCAACAAGTTTGTGGCTACTTGCTGTTGCTGTCCACTGAATACAGAGTGAAGACTGTTACAATGTGCTTTGGAAAACATTATCTTGTACTTCATCACTTATGCCACTCGTACCTTCAGCAGATCAAGATCTGAGACTTTGCGCTTGTAAAATGTGGATTTGAACCAGCATTGTCCCCGGGACAAATACTGCTGGAGTCTGTGGTCACATGACCACTACAGCAGCCACAGATGAATCTGTAATAAGACCATGGATTGCAAACCATGATCAAAGACTATTGCTGGCAGGCAAACTGGAGTCAACAAGTAACAAAATAAACATGTGTTTGGATCCTGTGAGATGAAATAAAAAAAAGGCCCTGGTCAGCAGTGAATATGGGTGTTTAACTGAGAAGGCAGCATGTCGTTTCTCAAAATACTAATGATTACAAGCTTGGACTGCCTATACACCATTCATTAGAACTGTTGTATGCTAAAGTCACAAAAAAGACAACCAATCTTACAAATTCTGTTGACAAAAGGTTTGGAAGCTAGTAAGATAGTGACCTTAAATTGCAGATTTAATCAACATAGTATAATTTATAGCAATAAGACGCAACAACTTGAAGTGCTACACCTGTTTAATGAGGCCTGGTGTTATCTTTTACTCTTTAACACTCCTGCTGTGACCATCAGCACCTTCAACTGAGCTCGTTTATTCGCACAGAATCCTCTCAGTGAACCCCAGAAACAAATGACACTTGTGGAGATCCAGAAAACACACAGAGCTCAGCCACCTCTTCAGTTCATCAGGCAGAAACGTGCAGCAAAGGTTTTAGGTCGCTAAAGTCACTGAGAGCTCCTGTAAGGTGCATCAATAATTCACAGTGTTCTACTTAAGCATGTCTCAGTTTCAACCCTGGTCGAATCACGGTCATACGCACAAAACTGGATCTTTAAACCAAAGTGTGATCGTTTAATAGATGTTAATCGCTGCAGAGCTTCCATTCGATGCATTAAAAAAATGCTCAATCGCACGTGCCAAAGGAAAACATACAAGGTGCACTCATCGTAGATTATAAAAATAAAATAAAATCTAAGCACATGCATTGTTTGTTTTTATTCAATTGGGGCTCAATATTCAGCAGAAGTAGTGCAATGATGACTTCTGAGCATAAACCCCTGGAGGCCCCACTGTAAACACACATTAGCCTAGCATCTGTTCAAGGCTAATTTAAGTAGCGAGAACGACAGAGTTTCCCTTATGATGCAGGCAAGAATAAGTTCAACCTCCACATTGCTAGGTGTTTTTGTTTTGCATTGGCCTTCATTGCACTTGAGACCAAGTTGACATGAGAAGCTGCAGCAGCGCTAAAAACGCATTTCAACCCGCTCGCGTATGCTAGCCTGCTAGCTAGCTAGCCTCGGTGACGGGGCTACTCACACTTCTTGAGCCACTTCACCCAGTGGCGGACGATCAGGCCGTGGTGCTTCTTGTTTTCAATGCACCAAGTCGAAAGTCCCTGTATCGACTCCATAGTGTTTGATACTCCTTGAAACCGCCGGTCCAAGGACGCCTCCAGAGCGGCGGTGCTGGAGCTGCGGGCTCCGTGGCCGCTTGCAGCGCCCGAGCCGGCCGCCATCTTTCAGCTGAGTCTCCCGGTGGGATGGAGGAGCGACCGTAATGAAGGAGACGGGACGGGGGGCGAACACACCGCCTCGGATCCCCCCGCAAACTCACTTCAACCGCACACACTGAGCAGGATCAACAGGAGCGAGTCCACAGCACTCCAGAAATACAAGATCACCGCTACAGGAGGCCCGATGAAGAACAAGAGGGGTGGAAAATACAAATATTAAATAATCGGATATTTAAAAAAAAAAACCAGCTATCAGCATAATGTATAAGTGCCTCACAATATGATGTGAAAGAAAACAAGCACTATTATACATGTTATCAAAAGTATATACATGAAAACGAGTCTATCAAAAACCACTAAAGTGACCCAGTACCTATCAAAGAAAATCCAATGCCACAAAGTGGAGTGGAAATGTCACCCAGAATGACAAAAGACCAAAATATGACCAAAAATAAAAACCAAATGCAGAGTAAATTGTGAAATTTGACTCAAGATGAACCATTCAAACATTTCCCTGAATAATATACATATTAAAAAAAAGTATTGGTCTGCATAATGCAGATTTAAGTGCAAAACATATGAAGGCAATAAAAAGAAAGCATTCTGACAAGACAAACCAGACTCTGCCAGCAAAAGACCCACAAGGTGACCTGTATGAAAAACATGACATAACCCACATGACAAAGTATTTAAAAAGGACATAAAAAGTCATTGACAATTAAACAAACACAAAACAAAAGGAGTTAAAATAGGAAAAATCCGACCAAAATCAAACACTCAAGTGTGACACAAGAGCTTCAAAACAGAAATATGACCCCTCCCCACAAAAAAAAAAAAAAAAACAGACAAAAAGTGCAAATTTGACAAATTACTTCCAAAATGAAAAGGTAAGAGAATCACATGATGACCTGAAAGAAAGTCAGGACGGCTACAAAATAAATGAAAACAAGAAAAAATAGACAAACCAATTAATATGACAAGAAAAGCAAAATAATTCGATAAAGTCTAAAATGTGACCAACGTGGAGATAAAGTCAAATGTTTCACAAAACTCATTCATTCAATGAATGAATGCTTAACAATCATTACTGAATAAGATAAATAACAGCCAAAAGAATGAGTAAATATAACTTGATTGTCCCATGTGGGATCCAGGATGGCTTTAAAGTAAAATCAACCTAAAGAGACAATAAACCGTGCAAAAGCAACCTGTCAACATAAAACAAATGATGAAAACATGGCACACATAGAGTGCAGGTTACAAGACAACAAATGACTGAAGAAACTTGACTACAAAAAGAAAGCACACACAATGAAAAGGAGAGAACAAACCAAACATTCAGGAGGGAAAAAAAAAACATTAAGCTACAAAGTGACCAACATGGAGCCAAAGAAAAATGCTTCGCAAACAAAAAAAAAAAACAAAAAACAAAGAAAAATTACTGACAAAACAAAAATTAAAGGTCATCTTGATCAAAATCATCTTACATGCGACACCGGATGGTTAAAACAAGATCAAGGTCTGACACAAAACAACCTAAATGATAAATCAATTTAAAAATCTACAAAAATCAATTAAAAAAAACAGAAGCAAAAACCAATACGCAATGGCAACATCATGTTTAAATTTAACACAAAGCTCATGAAAAGGGCGCACTGATCAAAATAAGTTGTTTAAACGGAATAGGAACGGAAAATAAGACTCCGCACAACAAAAATGAATTGCATTAAGAAAAATAACTGACATTATGAACTCCGACATGCACCAAAAAATAGAAAAATTACGCAGGCATACAGGAAAATTGCATGAAAATAAATTAGATTTAGTTTCTCCTCCCCGGTTAAACGGTAGAAAATGGAAAGAAGGATCAGACAAAACCAAACTCTGCATGGGTTGTTCTTTATCTGGGGAATGAGAGGAACGTTAGCAGCAGTTCAGGAACAACTTCATCCACAGAGTCATGAACCAAACGTCACAGAAGATGAACGTTAAACACAAGATGAAACAAATACTGACTCTAGAAAAAAGAATACAAATTTGATTAAATTCTCTTTATTCAAGGTGGTGGTGTGACATTACAGATAAGTGTAGCTACAGCTGAGTCAAACGTTGGCTTTTTCACCCAAAAGTCAGATTTGTGCACTTTAAACTGAAACGCCTCAGGAAAGACAACAGAATCTTTTTTTTTTTTTTTTTTTTTTATGTGTTTTCACATTAGCTGTGAATTCACCCATTAAAGAGCTGTATTCTTTTCTGGATCAAGAGTCTGAATGAAACTCTGATTATGGTTAGTGGGTTTCTCAGCTCAAACCGTCCAGCTCGCCTCCTCACATAAAGCCTTGAGGAAGAGATTCATGTCAGTGCGACCTGTCACTCCGTTTCAATGATACATAACAAAATAGACGCAACTGAAGCCTACCGCCACATGAAATGAACACTGATGAAGACCTACACACACACACACACACACACACACACACACACACACACACACACTTTCCTACACAGCTCTCGTCTCTCACACATTCTCACAAAAAAAAACAAAAGACATCCACACAGGCTTTCGTTCCTCCTTTCAGGACAAGTCTCTTGACTGGACGCCCGGCTGGGGCCGGGCAGCCAGCAGTGTGAGGTCTGCTGCCGTCGGGCTGCGGGGGCTCAGGCTCTCACTGAGGTTCCTCACAGGCGGGTTTCAGTCATCCGAGCAGTCCAATACGCTCTGACTGAGCGCCAGGTCCCAGTAGTGTTCTGTGCCGTGCTTCTTGAAGTGTTCCCGGGCCATGTTCTCCGTGGGACACTGCTTGAACTTCATCTCGCCAAAGCTGCGCTCCTTCGCCGTTCCCTGCGGCGCGGAGAGGAGCGGGTTAGGTGCGGAGTCGCAACAACTCGACTGCGCCGAGGCAGCGGCGTGAGGACGGGACGGACAACGGCACGCGAGCACTCACCTCCCAAATCAACCAACATTTATTGTTCCTCTTCGTGTCGTCGTCGCCGTCTGGATCTAAACGAGAACAGGCGGAAGTGACCTTGATGAGTGAGACACAGCGGAGGATCCTCGTTGGGAAGCATAAAAAACGACCAGAGGTCAGGATATTCTCACCGTCTCTTTTAGAGTTGTGTTCCTCCCATTTGACTCTGTGCATCATCAGTCTCTTGAATTTTTTCTGGGATTTAGGACCTAAAAAAATATAAAAAATGTTTTAAAAAAAATCAAGAATTATCTGTTATCTGACCGACAGCGAAAGATGCAAATAGTGTATCATTACAGGATGTAGCAGTGTGATGTGATGACATGAATGAAATATAAAGTCAGAAGCGTTCTGTCCTCTCGTACCTCCTTCCACCACAATCAGGTTTACGTCTTTGTGCAGGACGACGGTTCCCGTCAGGTAGAGCTGGTTGGCGTTGGCCTCCACTTTAAACTTCTTAGCAGGATTTTGCAGGTTGCGGACCCTGTGCGGAGAGGTCACGGGATTACATAAGACGGTCCAGCGGCGTGACGCGCCACGGCTGAGGCTTAAACGCCACGTCTCCGTACCTGTACACCGCGATGTGAACGCCGTTGGTGAGGTCTTCTCTTAACTTCTTCACCTTCTTCTCCTTCCTCTGCTCTGCGGTGAGCTTCCGGGCTGCGTTGGCCTCCTCGTGAGCCCTGCGAGTCGGGAGGGAAGGTAGAAAAACATAAGAGGGGAGTCCAGTGGTAAAAACATGAAACACAAGAAAGAAGAAGAAGAAAAAAAAAAAAAAAGGGACTAACTTTTGTCTTTTGGCCATCTGCGCTCTGACGTGGGCTTCCACCTTTGTGGGGTCCTGAACTGCCTCCGTGCCCAGAACTCTCATCAAGTTGGAAATACGTACTAAGAAAGCAAAAAGAAGCGTCAATAAGCATTTGTTGAAGCCGGCCGTGCTCGCCTCTGTCCCGGGAGTCGGCGTGCGTCGTGTCTACCTTTGGGTTCCGGCGGAGGCATCAGCCCCAAACGGACCTTCTCTTGCACTTCTTTCTGTCCCTCTCTCCGCGTTTGTCTTCTCAGTTTCTTCTGTTCTTTCTTTGTCAGATATACTCCCAACGTAACAGGCTTATCTGTGTCGACTGGAAGCACAAGGAGAATGTTGTAAACACCTGCTGTGGGAAAAAATAAACAAAGTTCCTTCCAATAAACACTAGTACTCACCTGGAGGGCTGATCTGGGCGGGATGTTCGACCAGGTTGGTCACACCAAACAAATCATACTCCTCAAAATTTGTGCTCGAATTGCTTCATGTCACGAAAAGAAAAGGAAACAGGTTAGTGAGCAGATTCACAACATTTTCAGCAGTGGTCATGACGAAGTTTCCTTACAATTCTATGTGGGAGGGCAGAATGAAGGAGTCCCACCACTCGATGCTGGGCACCTCGTCGTCCCCGATCTCTTTTTTGGGGGCGATCAGCGCCAGTTTGGTGGACGCCTGGATTCCAGTCTTTCTGGCAGCCTGGGCAATCTCATTCTGTAACCGTTCCAGCTGGGCCTGATGGTCGTTAAGATTTATTCAAAAACAGAGAAAAGCTGCGTTATAAAACTACTTTAAGCAAATGATGAATATTACCTTTTTTTTTTTTTCTTTTAAGGGTAAAAAGCTAAAATCTCCCACCTTAGTTCTAATTCTCTGAGCAATCTTCTCGAAGCGGCCCTGCTCGTGGAACTTGAAGCCCCTGCGAGGGCGCTGAGCCGGAGTGGCCAGGACGCGCTGGTCAAAGTACGACGTGGATTCCAAGTCATCCCCCGGCTTCTCCTTCAGCTGCTGGCGGAACTGCTCCCTTTTCACCGCTCGAATGTTTGCTACACAGACAGAGAGAGAGAGAAAACATAATTTCACCAACAAGTAAACAAAGAAGACGAGCCTGTACGGCGGTGGCTGTTTACGCACCTTTCAGTGTGGGCATACGATGTGTGAGCTCCACTTCTTTACCAGTGGCGTCCACAGTTCTTCCCTTCTCATCCAGAATGAGAGGCGTCGGCTTGTTTACTTCCTTCACTTCTACTTTCCTGCAGATGCAAACACACAGAGATAACTTATTCTTGCTCAGGAAGGAAAAATCAAACATGTGGATCACATACGCCTCTGTCCCAACTCCAAAACACATAGAAGACTCTGCTACTCACGGTGGAGCGATTCCCATGGCGTGCAGGTTAGCCAGAGCCACCAGGTTGTGAGGGCCGGTGTTGGGCAGGACTCCCAGGATCCCGGGTTTCATGGATAACTGGGACTGGATGCGGGCCTGCAGCTCGGCGGCTTTGCGCGCCTTCTCGATGGCGTCATTCATGAAGCTGGCCGCCTGCGACGGGGCGATGGAGGAGGCGCCACCGGCTGCGGCGGAAGCTCCGAGAAGCCGAGAGACGGAAGAGACATCCAGCTGCGACTGGAGGGGAGGGCATGAAGGTTACTTATCATTCCTGAATAATTTGAATATTTGATTTATTATTTGAAATAACAGCACTGGTAGCTTCTCCATTAACAAAAAGAAAATGCTGAATGTGTTTTTTTTTTTTTTTTTAAAAAAAAGGTCATTACCGCTCCACCAGCGACCGGAGAGCTAAAGCTCAGCTGTTTCTTCCTCTCTTCAATCTGTTTTGTGGCTGCCTCCATCATCTGTTTGATCTGTTGAAAGAGAAAAACAGCGAAGACTTTAAAACAAATTCAAGATCAGCTTGGCAAAATTGTTGGAAGATTATATTGGACCAACGGTCACGTACCTGCATTTTGGTGAGCATGCCGGGACTCTCAGACGGAGGTCCAGGTATGACTTCAGGCTCCTCCACCACCTCCTCAAAGCGAGGGGTCCGCTTCCTCTTTGGCACCGTTCCGTCTCCAGGGTCAACGGCTTCGCGTACGGCGCCCGGTTCGGTCTCATCGCCAAACACATCCTGCCACAAACAGTGGAATTAAATCATGAGTCAGATGTCACTGTCAGGACAACATGAGTGGATTTAAACTGTGTGTTCTTCGCTTTTCAGACATGATGAAAGAAATTTGATGAAAGAAAACAATTTACATCTCAATGGTCTCAGCTAATAAGGAGCGTATCTTTTATTCAATGACTACAGGTCGAAAGAACCCACACTTGCTGAATCCAATGAACACCACATCCTGATATATTTTGGATTCCATCTTCTTGATGTAATCAGTAGGAAAACAATTATTTTCCACTTAACTCATAAGGTATCTATTTTCTGTCACAGCATTTGTGTGTGGTTACCTTCAGCTCTCTTTTGCGATTCTTCTCTCCGGCTCCTTTGATGCCTCGGGAGCTTCGACTCTCCTCGAGCGCCTCAAACAGACGCTCCACAAAACCTCCGGCAGAGTCGTCAAGGAAAGGACGCAGCTGATCTGAATGTGAAACAATTTGCCACAGTAGTCCGTTAGTCGTCATGTTGAAACAATGCTCTCAAACAGTTGTATGCAACGGATCATGACTGAAAGAAAACTTAAGGTTTTTTTTTTTTAGGTATTTACAAAATTCACATGAACATCACTTCTGTTATAACCGGACAAGTTTTTGATCATCAGTGCTTGATGGATCAAAGTAGGAGGCTGAACACTGATTACAGCAACTCAGTCAAAACATGTAGTTTTTATTGATGATGTCCCGATCCCAGCATCAGTACTCGCTCCGATACTGGCCTGTTTTGCTGTACTGGTACTCGTCAAATTCTCACTCGTGACAGCAGCCGATACCTACAACACGTCAACCAGTGAGTCTGCAGTACCAGCGCGAACCAGCAGTGTGTGTGTGGAGGCGGGGGTGTTGTGTTTGTGTAGCGTCATCTGGAAAAAAAGACTCATCACACTCTGCGAGTAAGTTTTCTAGAAACAAACACGGGCTCTCTTTAGACAATAAATATGTTTGGGGCAACCTTAGATTGTACAGTAGGTCCAATATGTGTACTGCTGTTTGGAATGCTCCAAAAGATATTTGTGTGTGCACCACCTTGAATGTGTGATGTGTGCATATGTGACACGCATAATAAGGCTGTCCGTCCGTCTATTAACTGATAGGATTGGTGCTAGCAGGCTTAGCTATTTGAGGAGTAATTCATTATCGCTTGTAAACTTCGCAAAATCAATATTAAAACATATTTGTCTGCTTCCTGTGAAAAGGTGGAGATATCAGCAGTTCTGGTGCCTCAGAAGTTGAGCACAATAATAGCTCAGAGCAACTTACAGGTAAAGAGCAGAGGTCATCTGCCATGTGTCAATATGATCAATAGCTATGACTAAAATGATCAGTGTTATTAAAGCCCGATTTAGTTCACACAAGTTGAGCTGTTGGTTTTTATATTTATTGTTCCCTGTTGCATACAGCATTCTGATAAAACATTTTGGATATACCGACTGGCA
The DNA here is from genome assembly GCF_902148845.1 of Salarias fasciatus. Classification (NCBI taxonomy): domain Eukaryota; kingdom Metazoa; phylum Chordata; class Actinopteri; order Blenniiformes; family Blenniidae; genus Salarias; species Salarias fasciatus. The sequence goes on along the minus strand of NC_043755.1, from coordinate 5,034,937 downwards.
AAATAAGCTGGTATCTAAATTGTTTTCATTTTTCACTTGAACATAATACCACAGCATTATTTCAGTAGTGATGTGTTGTGAAAATATTTTATTTATTTTATGTTATCAGTACATGCATAGATTGCCCAGGCTAAACTTGAAATGATAAGTGAAATCTGTGGTAAAGTGTGCTGAAAAAAAATAAGCTAAAAAAATGTTATTTTCTTGTTATGGTATTATTAATTACTCGTATCGATACTTGGTATTGACAAATACTCAAATATCAGTGCTCGTATTTGTTCAGCAAGAAAGTGGTATCAGGACATCCATAGTTTTTACCGGTGAGCCTTTTTTGTCATGGCTTTAGCAACAAAACAATACATGTGGAAAATGTTCAACTCAAACAGGTGTTGAGCGGCAGCTGAAGCAGGGACCCCGCCCCGCCTCCGCCCCGTGAGGTTCAGCTACAATGCCCCACGAAATGGAGAGCAGAATACAGAGAACGAATTTAAATCGGTTGGAAAATAGCAGCAGTTGAGCCCATTGAGGGTAAATAAAGTTACACACCATTCAGACCCACACCATCATCACAACAAACACAGCTATAGTTGATTGTTCATGTCTTGGGTGCAGCCACTGTGTGAGTCGTGCATAATACAATAAAATTCACCAAATAATCTACAATGTCCACATTAAGGTTTCGGGCGTTGCTCAGCAGAGCTCAGTGCAGACTACAACCCGAGCAGCTTTTCAGTCCAGCACAGGACAAAGAAAGAAGGGCAAGAGTATCACATGCCTATGGTCAATTCAGAACTACAGATTAGCCACATTTCTTTCGGGGTAATGTTTGCTGATGTTGAGTGCATGGAAGACAGCCTTTTTTCTTTTCTGTGATGTCAATCTACCTTATTTCTCAAACAATAAAAGAAGATGCTGCATTCCTGCACGGTTTCCATGTGTCCTCACTTCAACACACTAATTGTAATGAAATATTCAGTTGTGTTCTGAGCGGGGGAACAATGGCAACATTCAGGACTGCAGCCCTTCGAGGACTCGGATTCCTCACCCCTGAACTAGAACATCAGACACACCTCTTCACCTGCTCATTCAAGTACAATTATAACATTTCCCTTAGACTAACAGAAATATTTAACAATAGTTATCAGTAATGCACAATGTCAGCAAATAATATTCAGTCAAACTAAAATGTCAGTATCATCCCAAAAATAAATCTTTCAAGAAGTAAGGTCTCAATACCACACTCCCAATTAACTAATAAATCTTACATGGTTTCAGTACAGCTAATATTAACGGGTAAATCTTCACACGTCGTTTAACAAACAACAGTTCCTCATTGAACAATTCAAACAATCAAGTATTAGATATTTGCTCTCAGAGGAAACCAAAAATGAACAAATCCTGAATTAGTAAGTTGATATTCAATGTAGATGAAAGCAACACTCCATATACAATGACTAATCAATGAGGAGACAGAACATCTTGATTGCATTAACTGGATTGCATCTGTGCGTTGTTAGGACGGCAGCGTTACCTATGGTCTTCCTCTTGTCCAGTCCTTTTCCCACACAGTGCAGAGCTGCAGTGACCACGGTGGGCTCAGAAAACCCCAGCACCTTCTTGACGGTGCGCTCCACCCATGGCCTTAATTCCTCGACCTCCCGCTTCGGAAGAGACATCCTCCACTTCTGCAAAAAAATCAGTGAATCAAACACCATGTCACACAATTTGTGGACGTTCATAACAAAACAACCACGTTAATCCTAATGGCCCGGAATGTGCAGGCACGAATGTGCACGAACGGGACCATCAGAAACACCGCACGGGGTGCACACACTGGATAGCTACACAAACACAGCCACCAATTCAGTAAAGCGCACAGTTAGTCGGTGTCTGATAAGTCTCTTTCCAGGTGTCTACGATTGGATTATATTAAGTTAAATAAGCTAACTCGGAGCAACACACAAGCTAGAATGGATCACATCCGCCAAAACTCCCGAGGACATGCTAACTAACGTTAGCACATTGCTGGAAGCGCGCAACCAACACAAACGGAAAAGTCCAATATCAAACACACAAACCTCTAAATTCGGCGAGTATCTGCTGTCAGTCCACAGATGCTGGAAAGACAAAACGTTCAAATTGTGGTTTTTGCAGTCTGGTGTGCTGAAATTGAAGAGTTTTCGGAGAAACTTTCTGTGAACCTGCTCCGTTCACACAACGTTTCTGTCTCAAGACCCGGAAGAAGAAACGCGGAGACTTCTTCTTCATGACCTTACTGTGCAGTGTGCTCGAACAAATGTTCTCTGCCGCCACCTACCGGCGAAGAACAGCCACTGTCCTGTCTGTCTTCACTAGTAGCAGGTAACTTTAGCAAAATACAGATGGAAATTCAGAAGTCATAGTTTCTAAAAGTTACACAACTTTACTAAAATCACATTGAATTGTACCGCTAAGAGTTATGGAATATCGTTATTGTATTTCTTCTGCATTATGAGCGTAAACCAGGAGGACAAAGGCACAGAAATGCAAACAGCAGTCAATCGTGAGTATTAGTGAATTTCTTCTCACTTGAGGTCACTGGAGATCGTATTTCCAGATTGTCTCTCTTTTGATTAATTACAGTCTTTATTGTACGTTTTCATATGTTTGCTGATCTTTTTGTGCAATTTGCTCATCATAATTAGCTGTTTTTGAGCCTGTTACAATTAAACTTTTCCTGTAATTTCATGTAAATTTGCATGTAAATATTTTGTGACACATTCTTGTTTAATGTGTTTTTCAGTCGTTCTGTTTGTCTGTGTAGCCTTTTGTGTCCTGTGGTGGTTTTGTGGTAATTTTCACCTTCTTTTGTACTTGTACATTTCTTGGTGGGTATTTCTTTTCTTTTGTGCTGATTTCTGCTTTTGTGATAATTGTTTTGGATTTATGTCCATATTTTATTTTGATCATTTATTTACTTTTTCTTTCATTAGTCATTCCCTCACTCTCTTTGATTTCCATTCCCATTACATCATCTTCTTTTAATGTTTTATATACTTACTGTAGTTATTTTGCATCAGTTTTTCACTTCCCTCTGCAATTTTGTGCCAGATTCTTTTCCTTGCATTGCATTGAAATAAAACGTATTCATTGTGTTTTAGCATCAAATTTTCCCTTAGGGCTCATTTGTAGTGTTCAATAAGTTGTTAATGACATGGACAATCTAGTGCAATCAAATATGTGAGCTCACAGAGATTTTCTGCTTCTATAAAGGTTGCGCTTGTACAGTTTTTTGCCCCATTTGTTTTTCATTTTAGGTTTATTATTGTGTTTTTTTTTTTCAGGAGATAGTGTTGTCCTTTAAGAGTGCATGTTAATTGATTACCATAAATGTATTTCAATATTATGCCATCTACTTCAACAAAATGTTCACTTCACAGATAAACAAGTAGTTACTCATTACCTTTTTAACAACCTCAATTCACACCGAGTATTATCTGTGTGAGGAGGACAGAGCTACGGTGTTGAAACACAAATATAAAAACCTGATGTGGATGGGGTTGCATTTGATTTCTGTAAAAAAAAAAAAAAGGGATTCAGATTCTTTCTACACTGTTTACACTGACACTGTTGTTTGAGCTTATGTAAAGATACCCCCCCCCACGCGCACACACACACACACACACACACACACGCTCAGTCTTGTATTTCTATCCTTGTGGGGACCGTCCATTGACTCCCATTCATGTCTAGCCCCTAACCCTGACCCTTACCCTAACCCTAACCCACACCACAACAAAGCCTAACCCTAAAGAAATGTTTTTGCACTTTTACTTTTTTCAGTAACAACAACATGGTCAAGAAAACACTGTTTCTCCTACTTAGGACCGGAAAAAGGTCCCCACAAGGCACGTCGTTTCAGGTTTTGCTATCCTTGTGGGGACATTTGGCCCCAACAAGGATAGAAATACGAGAACACACACACACACACACACACACACACACACACACACACAGTCTTCCTTTCAAAGCCGCTATCAAGGGTTAATAATTGTCTGAATGTTGTCCCACTAACCATGAACCCAGTTGTAAAAAACATGGGATTATCATGTGATTCTGTTTTTTCCTGATGCCGTCCCACCCCTCTTTTTTTCCCTCTCCTCTCTGTCTCTTTCTTTCCATGATATGGGTCAACTGTGCGCACTTGTAGAAGTGCAAGCATGAATCAGTAGTAGTGAGCCTGAGGCTGCACCCGTCTGCCAAACCCCCCACCCCTCCCGAGCACAACAAGCCGCGTCCATGCTTTCACTCACAGTGCGAATGCCATGTGTGCCAGTCAGGATAAACTGTATGCACAGCGTATTATAGGTGCCAGACGTGCTCATTCTGCACAGTCAACGCGTCGGCCATTCATCGCAGCGAACATTCACTCCCGCTAAACGCCGCACCCTCGTGTAGACCTGTTTATATGCAAATTCATCAAAGCCACATCATCCGCGGTTTAAGCGCTCGCTCACATTCTGACTCACTGTTTACATCTGTGCACAACAGCCCAACTTACTGTATGTGATTAACCAGGCTGAGCTTTCCTGCTGCCCTCCACTTTGGCAGTTCAAATTTAGGAAGCTTCTTATTAGCATCGTGCAGTAAAACACTCCAGTGCAGTCTCTACACCATCAGCACAAATGCCGATGTGCATGAAAGTACCACCTGGAATTCAGAATCTAGTGTCAAAGTTCGAGTGTTGATTCAGCCACAAAAAAACACCAGTAGTAATTATATTAATGGAGGGGTTATCATAATTTGGGAGGAGCCCCAGATAGGAATTTGAACTACTCTGTACACCCCAGATTACCAAACTGTCACACAAAGTAGTGATTATTTATCGAATGCAGTCCGTGGAATGAACAGCTGTTGGTTCCTATAAACCAGTAGAATCACTCTTCTCCGAGTTTGATGTTTGCTGAACATCTAAATAAAACGTGATTCTAAAACTTTATACCTTTAATGAAACTGTTCATCATTTCACCCTCTACTTATATATTTTATCTAACTGGTCTGTAATAAATGACATCTTTTCAGGAACTGCATGTTCACTGGTCATCATAAAGCACACAGACACTAATGTCATATACTTAGGTGTTTATTCATTTATTGCAGGTCATATTGTGATAATACTTAACCACATTATTGCATTTCCCAGGTCCAACTGATATCACACAGGCCCAGCTTCCAGCCTTTTGGTTATTGATGAATCCTTATATTTATTAAGTTTCTCAGCAGCCAAAACCTGAAAAACAGAATCCTTACATTGAAGCTTTAGAACTCAGAACTGGATGCTGGGTAACACTTCGATAACTGAGTATCCGCAGTTTGAGGCTGGGCCTGGGAGTTCGATGTACTTTACACCTTTTCTCTCGTATGTGGCTTTTTTTTTTCTTCTTTTCTCTTACAAACCAAATACATGTGTCTCAAGTTGAAAGGAGGCAATAAATTTCCTGGAGTGATGAGTGTTTGATGGATGTGAGCTGGGACCGGTTCCAGTGCCTCATGACCCCAACCTGAATAAACCAGGACAGAAGATGGATGGACGTTCACTCTATTGTCTTCAAGTAAAAACTTGTGAGACGTTCTTAAAAGTGTGTACTCCATTACTATCTTAGAACTGATCAGAATTTGATTGCCATATATGTTTTTTCAAATATTTGTGGATAAAGATGTCAGGAAAGGCCCAAGAACTTAATTTTGATTTGCTGTAGCTGTTGTGGTGGGATTATGTTAGTGAAAGTTTAAAGGAAATGTGACCTTGCAAAACAATTTATCTACATACCGCATGCGGTAACTATGGAATAGTTTCCTACAAATGTGTAGGATTAAGATAGCTTGACTTTGTAATGATTTATTTCTTGTACAGCAGCAGTACTTAATAGTAAACAGACATTTTTTCCACTTACAGTCATTCAATGTGATATGACGATTGTTTTATCTGTCAAAGCACACATTTGATACATTATTATTTAAATAATGTATGGCTATGATAGCTACCAGTATTCCGTTTATATGTGAGATAAATCTAGATAGAAATCACTTTAACAGTTAACCCACTTTATTCACCTTCAGGACATGAAAAGTAGAACCGTTAATAGAGCGAACACAGAAAAACAGAGCGACGTGCACACAGTCACATCTGCAGGCCACTGAGTCACCAATTAACCCAACACGCCGGTCTTCACACTTGGAAGGAGAAGAAGCCAAAGTTCTCAGAGAAACCTTCAACCTGCACAAGGAGAACATGCAAACTTTGCACAGAAATGATGCAAACCCACAATCGAACCATGTGACGTGAGAGTACCACTTCACAACCGCGAATCCAGGTCTGTGCTCTCGGTCAGTGTTTTGGATTAAAAAAAAAAACAAAAAAAAATTATAATCCACAAACCCCGACTATGTATTTTGTTACTGACACATTTACTGCTACTGCAACTTATGGAATAAACAATTAGTGGTCTTTTTGAAGTGATTTTTTAATGAGAAAAATCTTCTGTGATAGCAAAAATAACCAGTTTTGAATACTTCGAATGAGAATTTTTTGCATTGTTACTATCTATTTACTGCATTATCATGAAACAAATCATTAGTTGAATAAAATATAGCAAAATTAGTGGCTTAGATTTTTCTGTTGCTGTATTTCTATCATTTACAATACAGAAATTCAGAAAATTTCAACATTCACAAAGTCATTACTCAAAACTGTTTTCTGCTTTAACTTTACAAATTGTAAAGTAGTTTATCAAACTTCCTGAATATTTGCATGAAACTCACCAAAACCATAAATCAATGTGTTTGTGATCGATCCCTGAAGGATCCCTTAAACAGCACACAGATTACTCACATTATTTACCCACCCGACCCCGTGATCACTGAATCCCCCGGTTGGCACCTCACACGGGCTGTCTGCCCCCCATCCTCTCTCTCTCCTCCCTCTAGCCTGTTATGTAATGAAACCTCAGCACATAATACTACAGTGCCGCCGACATTTCCACACAAGTACATGCAGAAAAACAAAATGTACACATGTTCGTCCCCGCAGTGGCTAACGCGGGGATTTCAACTTGCGTGTGCAGCTAAAACAAGTGTGATGTATCATCACAGGGGCTTGTAGCGAGGGTGGTATGAATTAATCTATTGTGCTGCTGAAATGCCAAGCATGCACGCCCGCAGTTAGTTAGCGACCGCGGTTCAACATCTGCAATGCACTAATTGTTGAGGCGCACAAGTGTTTGCTTTCAACAAAACATTATAAATATTACATAAGAGTAGAATTTACGACTTCCTCGCCCGATGCTCGCCACGTCCCTCCGCCGAGCCTTCTGATTCATCAACTGTTGGGCTTATGGTATATTTCATCATGCTGACCCAGTTTTATTTCATTGTATCTGACAGGAGCAGTAAATCATCTTGGAGGATAGGATCTCTGGGGACTCCCCCTGTCTTTATTTCACACATGTGCTGCCAGGACCTCGGATTGCGCATGAGTCTGAGCGCACGTGCAAGTGCTAAATCCCAGATCGCCAATCGTAGCGGCGTTAGCTTCTATCTCTTACTTTTGCCCCTCGTTCATAGCCACCTGCGCTGGCGAGCCCTGCCGTCCGTGCACGGCCCACGGCCCTCCTTCCCCCCCCCCCCATCATTACTGTGTCTAACCTCGGTGATTCCCTTCTCACTCCATGTACTTAAATAATTGAGCAGTCGTGTAAGATGGCGTCATCACGCTCAGGCTCCCCGAGAACACATCCAGGCCAGAGAAACTGATGAGGATGTTAGTTGCCTGTAGCTCCACGCTGCCCCAAATATCACACACTCACACACACAAAGTCATGAGATACACGTGCGTCCTTGAGCATGTGGTCCCCGGTATCTCTGTCTTTTACCGGGTCCCCCGTCGGTGACGCGACGGCAAAGTGGACCACAGATGGACGGCGGGCAGGGCAGAGCGGCCCGTCAGCCCCACACACACCGAGGCCCGTCACCGCTGTGAACTCCAGAAAAACAGAAAATTACTTCAAAAACAGCTTTGATTTCAGTGGCAGGCCTGGGCCGCGGTGCAATTTTAATGAGCATTGAGGCTGTTTTGGGACTCGTCTGCACTAAAACCCCCTGTGGACTCAGGGTGAGTAAGAAGGAGCGTGTGTGTGTGTGTGTCTGTGTCTGTGTGTGCGTGTCGTTGTAAAATCATAGTGTGGCTTTGGCTCACGTGAGGTTTACTGGAGTGCAGCGAATGAATCACGGGGGGGGAGGGAGTTTAAGAAGTAAGTAAATAAGCCCGTCGATGTGCCTGCCTCTTCATTACGGCCACGGCGCATCCTTAAATCATTAAGTTGTTAAAACCAATAATGGGACACGGACTAACAATTAAAACCTACACATGGCGGGATAAGAGGTGCAGTAAGTTCATTATGTGCAATCCTATTGATGCAGGGACGCACATGCTCTATTAATCCAGAGCATGCCTGTTGGAAGTGAAAACAACGGCGGATATAAATCACATTCATTTTTCTCAACCTTCACATGAGTCCATATGGTGTCTTGACAACAACGGGCCAATTATATAAATAAGGGCAGCTCAAACGGGTGCAGCTGGTGGGAAATAAAGAACAAGATATGACAAAATGAGTGGTTAAAAAAAGAAAATGTCCTCCATGCTCCCCCAAAACAGTAGTTAGGTCAGGTGTCCTCCCCGTGCCCTCCACACACCGTCTCTTCCTGTCCTTTTCCTCGTGCCCCTCGTTTCCATCCTCCAGAGGAGAAAGTCGGTTGGAGTGGGAGAGGTGGTGGGGAACTGGAGGGCATGGGCTTCTCTGCTAAAAACTGCATGGATACAAGGGGGGGCTGAAAGGATGGGAGGGAAAGAGGGAGGGAGGGAGGGAGGGAGGGAGGGCGTCTCTGTTGTTGTAACGTAGCGCAGTCAGTGTGTCAGAGACAGGCCCATCACGAAATCAGCCAGTCAGTGTGTCAGAGTGTGTGGCGGGGAGTGGCGCACGCGAGTGCATCTGCCCGCCTGTGACTGCGGGTGTGTTTGTGTGTGTGTGTGTGTGTGTGTGTGTGTGTACGTGCAGCATGGCCGATTTCATTCCTGTCTGAGCCGGGAGAAGTCAAACCACACCCTCCCCCCAAAAAATTGCCACTCTTGAGCCCATGTGCGCACAGAGGAGAGGATGAATGTCTGAACGCTTCTCATTCAAGGATACAACTTTGCTGTCATCACATGCATGTTTCTTATCTGATTTATTGTCTTTCTCATGATAAAAGTAAGATAAAAAGATCAAAAAGTTAAGGATTGTTTCTCCATTTATCAGGTAATAAATTACAGCCTCCCACATTACTGTTAGTATGAAATATTTTGGCAGTACTTGTACTCTGAGTATTTTTTGTAACTTTACTGAAATTTGAGAGCGTTTTTTTTTCATATTCTTATATACAATCATAACTGCTAACTGCACACACATTTTTTTTAATTAAAATCCAAACTGTTTGTTTGTTGCCAGTGATGGTAGAGGAAAAATTTCAGCTTTATAGTTCATTTTTTTACAGCATGGTGATTTTTGAAAAAAATATTTTATTAACCATCTGAATGATCTTCTTTGAAAGTAGATATTCTATGAAAGTAAAGTGAATGAAAGGGCTACTACTAACCATGCAGTGAAATGACTTAAACGCTTTCAGCAGACTGCTTTTTCTGAAACTTCACTTTTAGATCACTTTCTACTTCTGACTTTTGATGTTTTTATCTTGGCTGTCTGGCAATATAATGTGTGGTTAAAAAAAAACTCACATTCCGATACATTATAATACTTTTAACAAGTACTATATTACCACCAGACTCTTTCTCTCCCTTTTTCTTCTTTTCATCTTTTTCATAAATTCTGAAAAAAATCCCTTTTTGAGGCAGCAATGTGGGCGGTGCGTCACGGACAATGCAGGCCAATTTCGAACTGACTATTTCTTAAAAGGACGGAAATCTATGCTCAGTTCAGAGATCAGACGTTCTCCCACATGCAATTCTTTTGATTAAAAAGAAAAAGCTGGGTGGAAGAAAACTCAAATCACCGCCCCAAAGTCTTCTAACAGATATAGGAGGTATTTACTTATTATAATCTCTCAAAATAAACGTCCGCCTCACGCAAAGTGAGGATGCAGGAGCGCCTGCGTTCTGCAGTAGCAGCTGGCTGGAGGATCAACCAGGCCCCCCCGCTATTCTCAGTCAGATTACAGAGGCCGGAGTCTCACACCCTGCTGCCACCCCCCTGCTTGACACCGGCCTCTCCTGATGGCCCCCGCCACCCGACCGCCCGCCCGCCCGCCCGCCCCACGCCCCACGCCCCACGCACACACACGTTTCAAAATGTACAGTCTGTAAATCTGCCCCCCCACTGAGTCGCACATCTGTTAAGCGAGAGCTGCTTTCCAAAACAGGAGTCTTATTTAGGCTGTCGAATCGCAGCAGGGCAAACAAACAACAAAAAAAGTAAAAAAAAAAAAATTGTGAAGACAGAAGATACAGGACAACAGCTTATTTTTCCAAAAACGTGTCATTTATTAAAAGATTTTTTTTTTTTTCCTTTTGTATCGTCATTATTGAAAAGAAAATTAAGCCAGGAGAGTAATATTGTGTAAGGATGTGGTGAGTGAAGACAGAGTTTTAGTTAAGAAAAGCAAAGATACTAACAGGATTGAGGGAGCCGAAGGGGAGAAAGCAAGGGCAGACAAGTGCAGCAGTGAGGGTGGGGGGGAGGGGAGGAAGGCCGGGGCAAGAGGAGGAGGAGGAGGAGGAGGAGGAGGGGGGCAACTACAGTTAGCTTATACAATGTCAAAAGAAGAAGGCAGCTAAAATCAACAAGACGTTATCGTTTGCGACCAGTCAGCAGCGGTCGCTGCAGTAGAAAACATACATGAAAAATAACACAATGAAAAAATAAGTGCAGTTGGTTTCTCTGACACACCACGGCCGTAGTATAAAAGCAAGGAGCAAGGTGGAAGACACCCCCAGCCCTGTGATCACCGAGTCAGCGTCTGGCACATGTCGCGCAGGATGGGGGCGAGGCAGACTCACCCTCCGTCCGCCTCCTCCACACACCGAGGCAGCAACATGGTGGCTGCCAGTGGCTCCGCGCTCACACATGGTGCTTTTATTTATCTGTTTATTTTATTTTGGAGGAGTGTTGTCGGGGGGGGGGGATTATTTCCCCCCTTTTCTCGTCAGGTAAATAGTGTATGAACCACTCATACCAATTTAAAAATATTTCAGTCTAAATATTTACAATACACGTTTTATAATCCAATCACTACAATTCACATATATTTAGAAGGATATCGTGAGCAGGTTTCCAAATGAAGAGAGGGAGACTCCTATGAAATACTTACTCGAACTGGAATCAGAAGAACAATAGCAGCGGTAGAGGGTGGCGCACATAAAGATATCCTCCCTTACATTTATATTATCTGTATTTTCAAGTTTTCAAGAGCACCAGCTAGAAGTGCAGTTCAGTCTAACAGCTGATCAGAACATAAAAGAAACAAAAAAGGAAAGCCCCACAGGCTTCAGCGCTGCTTTCCATTTGCCTCCGATGTTTGGATTTCCCACCTTTGGGTGACGAGAGTTTCTCAGAAAAGCTGTCAAAAGTAATGTTTCCGGTTTATCAAAACATTGCAAATCAGAAAACAGCGTGGATGGTACCAAGCTGATCTTGCGCCGGCTCTTTTTTAGAGTCATCGAAACGGTGGAGAAAGTTCGACATGTTGCTAAACACTGTTTCTGCTAACATGCGATACCAAAAAACCAAAGTCGGAGGCAAATGGATCGCAGCGAACAACACTGGAACACGACCAGGCAGAATGTCGCCACTGCTGTCGGCGTGTCATCGTAGGAGATGGAGGCAGTCTGGATCCGCTGTAAATGTCGGAATACTAGAGAGTGTAGTTGACACCGTCGATGCTGTGTGTAACGTTTGAAGCGGGACGACTACATGTAGGCTTTCGTGTTTTGAATGTGTTCTGGTTTTATGCGAGCAAACAATCAAAATGCAGTATGAATGCACTGTAAGCACCAAATGCTTTTTCCGAACACATCCTATTTGGTTAAAGGCACAGTAGTCTAGTTGTCCGATCCGAAGATTTTTCACTTCCTTCTATTGTTCCCTCCTCATAGTAGCAATAAAAACCACAATGTTCAACAGCATCTTCCCAATCACCTCATAAACTGTAGACCAAACTATGCGAGTGCACGCACAGAAGGCAAAAAATCAGCTGCCCAATAAATAAATACAAACAATAAATAGATGTAGTGTCAGATCAACACATGAATAAATTAACTGTGGGACTTGAGAGTCGTCATGTCTTTGAGTGGTCCTTATCTTGTACTCAAGCTGGTCTTCTTTTTTTTAAAAGTCTTTCTTGAATTCTCATGACAGTGATGGGAGCAGGCAGAAACATCTGATCCGCGGCACACCGGCAGAGGTTCCGGTGACCTCCGACCCCCGGGGTGTGACTCCTGTCCGCGCCGCTGATCTTCCCGCACAATTCTTGTGTTACATTCGTGAGTTGTGACATCGGTTTCCCGCCGCCTCCAATGACTTCGACACGCCACGTGTGTGTGTGTGTGTGTGTGTGTGTGTGTGTGTAGTCTGATGCTGTGTGTTTTTTTTTTATACACCGTATTTCTCACATGACAAGCTACAGGATTTTCAACGATTTCAGTGTCACTTTTTGCTTTTCTCTGCAAGCCAGACGCCTCGGTTCTATCTACAAGTTAATGTAAAGTCAAGCATGTCTCCTGCTGTGAGGTTAGAATGAGTTCACAGCTTCACTCACTCAGGATTGAATCACAGCGAGTTACTTCATCACGATAAACGTCGGAAGTTTTCCTTCTCAATACTGACATCAGCTTTTCTATTTTCAGTGCGTCCTTCCGAGTTAGACGACTGCTGAAACAGCCGTTTCTCAGAATATTGATTGCTTTCTTGCTGAGGAGAAACTCAGGATAACTTCTAAAAAAAATTCATCAGAAGCGCTCCGATTGGTCTCTCCATAATCTGTCAAATACTTTTGATTTTCAGGCGTATTCTTTATTCGTTTCCTTTCGACTGCAACCTGGCTGTATTATAACTGTGATTAATGTTCTTTTAGAGAGTTGACTCATTAGAACAGGTTTTGTTTGAAATAAGTGGTTGAGCAGCGGTCTTGATGAGGGTTTTTGCTTCATCCGTCGTTTGTTTGTTCAACTTGTGTCGCCAACAATTCTTTTTTCCCCCCGCTTCCTTCTGCTTTGATGGATTTATAATAACAGGCCTCCAGCCTTCTTCCCTTCTTCCCGTCGCAGCAGCTTTAAGCCCGGTGGTGGAACAAAGCGAGGCTGCCGGCCCGTGGCTCTCTCTGGGTGTATCAGGTCTCTAAGGTGGCGGGACACGCCAGGGGCAAAGGCTTGAGCGTGACGTGAGGGGAGTGGCTCCGGTCCTGACACGTCTCGCCGCCCTCCCCCTCGCCCTGCTGCTCGGCGTCGGGCTGGCTTTGGCACCGCGTTGGCTTCTTCTGATTTTTGGGGTGCTTGTGCGGCGTGGTAGAAGATATGGAGCTGTCTTGCATCGCTGGACTGCCTCTTCTTCCCGGTGCGAGGATTTTTTCGTAAGTACCTGCCAGTGCGGCCGCGCCCTCGTGGGGGACGCAGGCCTTCCTCGGGGATAAGATGGGCGCCACATGCACCCATGTCAGGCTGGGCTCGGAGCTCTGACCGGCTTTGTACTGTGAGAGCTTGCTGTGTTCGTCGCCGTCGCTGTCTGTTCCCTTTGTGTCGTCGCTCTGGCTGTTACCGGCTACATCTGGCGAGTTTTGGTTTGCATCAGAGGCCAGTGGTGGAGAAGAGGGAGGGCCGTCTCTTTCATCTTCGTACGGCTTGGCGCTCTTCTCCTCTGCGCTGACACGGGGGCACTTGAGAAGCACGGGAGAAGGTGTGGGGGAGTCCGTACCTGTCCAGCTGAGCCTGCGCTTCTGCAGGGAATGAAGAGGAAAGCATTCTGTCAGTGACTGTAAAGCTTAATTTGGCGGTGGTGGGAATAGGTTTGTTTATGCGAGCACGCCCAGGGAAGGCGTTCGCGCTCACCTTGACGGGAATATGTAACTGATCCCTGTGTTTATGTGGCGGAGTGGAGCTGGATGTGTCCTGGAGGCAGCGCGTGGGAGATGTGGCCACACTGGAGGCTGCAGACACGGGCTGAGTGGGAATCTGTGGGAACCACAGCTTCAGCATCATCTCCACCTGCAGCAGAGTGTTCAGGTACTTCTCCCTACAGGAAGTGGAAGGATAATGAGAATGTCATTCTACTGCAGTAAATAAAACACAACATGAAATTTCTGAGCCTTGCATGTAGAAGGTTGGTGGTTTTCTACATGCTCTATGAACGCTGTAACTCTACCCACCACAGGGTTTGTTCAATAAAACATGCTTTGGTAGATGAGACCTGAAATATCAGATGACTTCATGTGCACCTTATGCAATGTATTAATCATTTATCGCTAAGTGTGCACTGACCACTGTTTAGTCCAGTTTACATTTTCACTAGTAAACACGCGGTAAATGATCTATATCATATGAATAAGGTTTACCTCGAACACAATGCGCTGTGCCATGATAAATGCCCCATGGAATTTATGCCGCAAACAATCAATTCCTAAATGTTTGAGAGTCATAACAATGGTAGGAAGATCTGGTGAAAGCAGACGGCCTTTCAGAGGTTCTCTCACATCCTGTTTAGTTGCTCTAGACAAAGTTCATATGGCATTTGTAGTTTAATCAAACTCCAACAGATCCCTCATCAGATCCACGTTCCTGAGTGCCCTCCGGGGTTTAGGCCTCACAAATGAGCAGCGCTAACAGCGGTGCGCAAGAGTTAGCTTCAGTTCGGCCACACCGGCCAACTGCGAACCCGAGTGTGTGTCTAAACACGCTGGAAATGAGTTACAGAAACACAGAGTGGGCTGCGTGACAATGTGGAGGATAACTCACCCAATGTTTGGTCTCTGTAAAACCCCCACAATCCTCTGTATGCGATCCATGGCAACGCTCTGCTGGAAACTACTCAGACCTGTTAGACAAAAAAAACATAATCCTCACGTCAGAGTTTGCTTTGAATGGATGCGGACGTGCACAGTTGTTATCTCTCTTCCTCCCCAGACTTTCACTTGTGGTAAAGTCTTGTGAGCTAATGAGTCAGCCGCAAAGACTGTTGTTTTCACGCGCGCTGCACTTTGGGACTGCATCAATAGGCTGCGTCAATACTGGCTGCTGCACAAAGAAACACTCCCTATAGCAATGGACTCAAGCCACTAAGATCATATAAACTTGTGTTCAGCATCCACAACTTTGGCCGCTTGTCTGCACACACATTGGCCGGGAGCCACCGGCGTGAGGATGCTTACCCCGGTCGAAACGGCCCCTCTTCAGTCCATTCAGCAGCTCCAGCAGGGGCCTGATAAAACCTTGCAGCTCAGCACACTGACAGAGGAAGTGGGAAAGAAGATAGATTACTACTCCGGCCTCGGCGTCTGCCGGGCTTTCCTCAGAACACACACTGCTTTGTCATCTTTCTCCCTTTACCTTCTGAGCAAACAGCAGATCTCCCTCTGATTTCGGGATCTGGCTCGTCTGATCCACTTCGCCCAAGTCGATGTGCGCCGCCTTGCTGCCACTCTCCGACCTGTACGACTCGTCCTCCTCCTCCTTGTCGGTGAAGCCGTCGCACGCCCACTGGGACCCGGGGCTCTCCGATCCCGCGTCCTCGGCGGCCGGAGCCCCGCTCGTCCCGCCGATGATCACGGAGGAAGAGCTGTCCGTCAGGAAGACGTCGGTGTCGTCCTCCGCCTGCTCCGAGTCGCTGAACAGGAGGCTGTCGCTGGAGCTCAGGGAATCGAAGGAGGGCTGCGAGGAGGTGCTGCCCTGGGACTGCATCGCTGTTGGGATGGCAGCAAGAGGGTCGGGATCACTGAGAGTTCTCACAAACAGAAAACGAGGCCGTCTCCTCACAGAAAAAGCAGCGTGTTTGAAGTTTTTACTGAAGTCAGTTCAAATGTGAACAGACAAGAAAGAAAAGGCTCAGCCGCAAATTCATTGCTTCCCATTTGGCAATACTCCCGTTTCCGTATTTCTCCACCAAAAATAATCAGCCCTATTACTCAAAATGGTGGGTATACCAGTGCCCTAGTTAAACATGGTGCAGAGTGGGACTGGGGGTAGGCAGTAGGCACACAATGGTAGTGCATGTCTGGCTCCCATTGAGGAGATTGGAGACTGGAGGAGAGTAAAATGTGAGGGGGATGGGAGCTTGTAGAGTAGTGAAATCAGAATAAGCACACACACTCACTCTCTCTCTCTCTCTCTCACTCCCACAGCCTCCAGTGCTCTCTCTCGCCCCTCCTCTCCGTCTCGGGCTTGTTCTCCATCCCCCCTTGGATACACACTCACACACACAAACCACTCTCTTTCCTCTCTGGCTGCATTTCTGTATGCCTCTCATCTCTCTCTGCTCATCCTGTTCGTTATGCACACAAGCCCTGTGCCCCCTCTCCCTCTTCCTCTTCTCTCCAAACCAGCCCTCTTCCTCTTCCTCCTCCTCCACCTCCCACTGCCTTTCCTCTCTTACTCAAATTTTACATTCTGTATCTTTGGCCATGTGCCGTTCCTTCATCTTCCGTCTGCCTTCCTCTTTCCTCCTCAGTCTGTGATCTACGAGTGCCCGCTGGTCTCTGATCCCACCAACACACCGCGAGGGGAACAAAAACTTATCACCAGACAAACGGGACGCGTATTTATACAACAGATAAATTCAAAAGTCAGCCACAAGCAAAGGTTAGAGGGCACAAAACCGACTGCAGAACTCATTTCACACAGACTTTATGAATCCTGTTTGTCATTTACGGCAGACAGCGTGCAGCGACGGTCACATCTGACGTGCGTCTGATGGCTGGAAAACCAAATGTCATGTTGTTTACATGCATTAATCAACCAGAAGATCTACTGTGAGGACACAATTTGCTGATTTTTTTTTTTTTTTTTTTTTTAATGTCCACGCCCTGCTGTATGGTTTGCCTCCCAGCCTGTGGTGGGCAGAGCCGTGCTGGGATGGGATGATGCATGTGTCGCCTCAGCCTGCACAGGTAGACAAGGACCATGAGGCTGCGTCTCAGGTGTTGGCAGCCCGTGTGTGGGGGTGTGTGTGCATGAGTGCGTGTGTGTGTGTGTGTGTGTGTGTGTGTGTGTGTGTGTGTGTGTGTGTAGCACGATGCCAAGCAGGAACCCACACACACACACAGACAGAGACACGCCGCACATGGATACAAGGTGTTCAGCACATCCAGAACAGTTAACGGGACATCTGAGTAAATGTTAAGTGGGAGTGATGGAAGTGGCAGAGGAACGGGGTGTATCATTTCTAATTCCGACGACATAAACCTCATATTTTATAAAGAATACTTAGAACAAAGCAGTAGGAAAATATATACAAATTTTTGGGATATTTGAAAATAAATTAAAAAAAATCCGAACAGCAGCACATATAGAGGATATACCGGGACAGGAAATTCCTTTGAGCTTGACAACTTCGGAGACAACGAAACAAAAAAACAAAAAAAATCCTCAGAGAAAAATCCTACCTTCAGTAATTCTGTGATCAAACTGCAGCTTCCACAATCTCCGGCTCTCCGGCTCTCTCTCCGGTCCTGATGGGTCTGATCGTCAGTGCGCACTCCGCGGCTGGAGCATCAGGGAGCCAGCGGCGGCAGCAGCTCTCTCTCCCTTCACACACACGCACACACACACACACTCCCTCACACACACGCTCACGTACACACCGCCCGACCGAGCATCGGTCTGTGCCTCCGCTGCCTCTTTCTCTCGGCAGTTTACGAGCGTCAACATGTGCGCGAATCCACGTGCCCACGTTTTGCGCTCACCTCATTGGCTGCCGTCCCGGCGGCGGCGCACGCGATTGGCTGACACGTCCAGCCAGTGACGTCTCCACGAGCCGCTGAGTGGACGCGGACCCGGGCGCTCGCGGCCCGGCCCACTCATGTGTCGCCCGTGTGTTTGGTGCCGGGCAGGGCTGCTTCTACTACTGCGACCGGGTGTAAACACACGAACGCACGTAGACGAGGGATGCACAATATGCTGGATACGGTTAATGTATATATGAAACGGTGACTCCACCCTCAAACTAAACATGGGGGGGAGGAGGGGAAAAAAAAACAGTGCAAATAGCTTATGCAACGCAACTCATCCATAGCCGATTTAATTGCAATCATCAAACACAAGCAAAACACGGTGACCTTTCATCCAATTCGCACATTAATGAGAAATAAGTCAAATCTATTTGTTTGGGTAGAACAAATGGATTAGAGCTTCAATCTGGACAGTCTGTTTTGAACCGTGTGGACTGGAGAGTAAACATCAGGGACCTTCAATTTTATCTGGAAATATAGCTTAAAACGGCGAGATGAATCAAATTAAAAACGGATATAAAGCAACCCAAGTGAAATGCAATCAGTTGTGTCCAATAATGTGATGACTGATGTGTGGTGAGATTGTCCTTCATTTGCTAGATGTTGTGTATTCTTGCTGCACTCTGGTTTCCTCCTGCAGCTGAAACATAGGGTATTTGGGTGTTATTTGGTGAGTCAGTTTACGCTCACATGTAAATGTGAAGGTGTGTTTGTGACTGTCTGTTTTTGTTTGCCGTGTGACGAGCTTGTGACCCGTCCAGGTAGAGGTTAATACCAGGTGTTAACTCTGAATGACATAGAAGTGACACGTTGGTCATATGACAGGGCAAATCCTTTAGCGACCCCGAGAGACGTCGGTTTAAAAGATAGATTAATGGAACAATAAAATAACAGTTGCACTAAGTGATGCGCCTCCACCACTTGCAACTAATTACCCTGCATTCATTCGTTCATTGCTTTTCTTTTTTCCAACCACCTCATTTTGTTCACTTGGTTTATTTTCAGTTTCATTACTATCTTTTCTACTACTACTGTCACTATCGGTTATCTAGTCTGCCAAAATTGTACCTCATTCCTTTTATGAGAGTGCCGGACAAATTGTGTTGTGATTTTATTCAATGTAGTTCAAAAAAGCCCTCTCACCATTTGATGGAAATTGATTTTCAGGAAGTATTTTATAAAGCCTGATCATCTTTTAGAAAACTACAGCATCCCACAACAGGCAAGTGCCCAATGGCAAAAAATCCAACCAAGTCTTATCTATATTTACTAGCAAGAAACAACAACCCTTCATCCATATGTCTTACATGCAATAAAAGGCTTTCAGGAGAGGAACTGAGATGTCAAACTAATATCACAAAAACACCAACTTCAAAGACACAGATTACACAATGAGATGAAAGCAACTGTTATATGATGCAAAGCTTGGCATGCATGATCACTGAAAATGATCCATATATACAAAATACACAATTCAACAGTCATCAGACCTAAAAGAACACAAAAAAACAAAGACCTAAAACATGGACAAACATCAACAACATATGTGATGTAAAATACCTATAACATGCTGCAAAAATAGGCAAGACGTGAAAGAATGGAAACACAGAAACAACTGCAATCTGAATCTATATGGTTTGTTGTTGTTTTGAATCTCATAATCCTCAGTGAGATAAGTAGGAGGTCTTTCACGTGCCTGAGCTCATTGTTTTATAATCTGCCCATAATTGTGGGGCGAAGACACCTTTTCTATAATGTTACCGTTAATGTCAGCAAATTTACAACAAAACTATGTTTTCATTGTAAATATGAAATAAAGTAGTTGTAGGGATCAAGCACATCTCAGTGTAATGACCGTTATGTGGTGTAGCGAGTTCATTTTACACAATCCGTCTCCAGGCAACCTCAACAACTCCGATGTTTGACTCTGTGATTTAATTGTCAGAGTGAAGAATGTGACCATACATGTTCCCCTCTCTTCAGCCTTTCTAATGAGGATCCTCAAGGCTAAACATCAGCAATGTAGTGTACGCTTGAAGACTATAGGAGCGAAGACCTACAAAATGAAGTGTATTTAATAGGATTGCCAGAGACAAGCATTCATGATTCATCCTTGGCAGTAGGTCATTCGCTAATTTCAACGCGATTTTATCATTCTATCGCTGAGAAAAACCTTATCATTTAAAAGTAATTCAGAAAGTCTTCTGTTTTTTTACATTTTATACATCCTGCAGTATTACTTAAACAGCTTAAACGGATTGAATATTGCTTTGTAAAGAAAACAGGCATTTTAAACATTCATTTCACTGCCAATGATTACATTTTAAATAACTCAAACAAATTCATCGTAGGGGAAAAAAAAAACAGATAAAACTGGGGTTGTTTTCATTTCAAATGCAGTTGATTGTTCTGTTGTATTCTAAGTGTAACTATATTTTCCTGTCATAAACACAACAACATCAAAACATGTGACAGGAATGTGGCCAAAGCGTCACACATAAGCCTTGTATGCCAATGGTTTGCAGGCAACCTCCCCCCTTTGCCTTTAGGCTGTTATGGAGTGAACCCAGTCACCTCCTCTTGAAGTCTAAAGTCCAGTAAAGCAGCATGCATAGAAGACACAAATACACACTGTCATCTGTCACACACTAATCATATGTATTGGTGTTTTCCCCCCTTTTAAGACCTTAATTGTTGGAGGGCTCACTGGTATTTATAGATGGGAAAAATCAGTGTAAAACACGAGGAGCTGTGTTTGCCTCTAAGCCTGCTTTGCGTGTTGGAGTCAGGGATGTGGTACGTGCAGCAGCGCCCATCCCCCACTATACATACAACACACATACGAACCCACTGACCTCCTCTCCTCAGCAGACCTACAGAGGAATGCCCTTGGTTGATTGACAAGCGCTGTTTTGGAGCATAGAAAATATACACAGTCCACACACACACACACACACACAGTCCATGCATTGACCTAACAGCTAGGTCAACAAACCGCCCCCCTCTCATTCTTATCCATTGGTTATAGTAAACCAGAGGAAAGGTTTCTGTTTGTATACGTAACATTGACCAGGTTGGAAAAGCTTCCCACCCCCCACCAGCATTCCTCTGCAGTACACGAACCCGGTGAACCTACTCTGAGTTCATGCGTGCTGAAGACCACCCCCATTATTTCCATCTTCTCCCTTCCCCCAGAGTCCCATCCCCCTCCTCGCTGCCGTGTTTTTCTCCTCTCACCATCCTCCTCTCGTTATTGTCACATGTATTGACATGCTCGAGAATCCAATAAGGGTCGTGGTAAGACTAAGCCCGGTGGTGGTCATCAGGTTCATGAAATGGGTCAAAGTGCAGTCCAGTAAAATGGGACCCTCGTGTAGAAACTAAAGTCATCCTTATCTAGGTTATAGTGGGGGGAAAATGATGCATGCTGGTTAAAGAATACCCGAGTGTCACAGCAGTTGCTGTGTGGAGTGAACGATTCTTGCATTTGAAGGTTATGTCCTTTAAAAGCTTCTCAGCACAACAGATGATTTAGATTACTGGGAAGAGGAAACTGTGTGAGTGTAATCACAACATATGATTGTCAATATGTTTGAAATGACAGAGCTAAGGTCTTCTTTCCAGTGAAGGAATGTGACCCTTCAGGTGGTGAAAGTATGCAGGCGTTTCACATAAAGTCATGAGCAGGTGCGGCTGGTCACAGAAACCACAACAGAAATCTAATCTGCCTGAGGGAAGACAGAGCCTACAGAGAGACTAAACTGTTTCCCCCTTCATTCCATACCACCATATCACATTTCACCTGGAAACCAGGGCAGCTGAGAAACAATTAGACAGTCTCGTGCTCAGTTTTTTTTTTAGTTCTGCACCTGTTTGCCAGCCTTCTTTTTCCTCAGCATCTTAATGTACGAATAAATTACAATAAATGGTATCCATCAGTTTTTGGACAATTAAAGAATTTCAAGGTGACAATGTGGAAAAAACACACTAATCTCTTGTGTGATCCCATACTGATCTGTCCTTGATCAAAACACCGTAAGCTCACTTTGCTCCAAATGGTCATTGCAGTGTGCATGTGCATGTGTGTGTGTGTGTGTGTGTGTGTGTGTGTGTGTGTGTGTTCTTGTATTTCTATCCTTGTCGGGGCCAAATGTCCCCACAAGGATAGCAAAACGTGGAACGACGTGCCTTGTGGGGACCTTTTTCCGGTCCTAAGTAGGAGAAACAGTGTTTTCTTGACCATGTTGTTGTTACTGAAAAAAGTAAAAGTGCAAAAACATTTCTTTAGGGTTAGGCTTTGTTGTGGTGTGGGTTAGGGTTAGGGTAAGGGTCAGGGTTAGGGGCTAGACATGAATGGGAGTCAATGGACGGTCCCCACAAGGATAGAAATACAAGACCGCGCGTGTGTGTGTGTGTGTGTTTGTGTGTGTGTGTGCGTGTGTGTGTGTGAGTGTGTGAGTGTAAATGGGTGTTTGTCACTGATCACATGAACTGAGCACTGAGCTGAAACTGCTGAGGCTTCATGAGTGGTAATCCTTCATTGTTTTAAAATGCATACAGCCTTTATTTTTTTAGTTTATGTTTAACTAATGATGGTACACTGATTGCAGTTACACAATCTATGATCAAATAGTAATTTTAAGTGTGAACATGTAGTATATTGACATATTGACTTGTCGTTTGAGTAGGATTTATGGGATTTATGAAATAATGACAACACTTCAGCTTTACATTTTTCATAACACAATATCCTGAACACCATATGTCCCATATGCAATGCGCATATGATGCAATTAACTTGGAAATATAGGAGGGGGGATCCTGACACCATGCTTGATTGCATGTATTATACCATTAAAATAAGTGTAGATCATGTTGAGGCATTGCCTTCATGCTTGTCATATGTAGGGTATTTAATAGCACAACAAATTGCAGGGTTGTGCTTTTAGCAGCCAGTCTTAATCCCCAACATACATCTATTATATCTGAATGGCTTGAAAAATTGTTAGTTGATAATAATTTTAAAAGCTAAAGCAAGAAGCAAAGTGTTAATTTTTCTCTCATCAACAATCTGGGATCAAATTGTCCATTTTTAACTGTATTGATGAATTCTCTTTAAAGGATTCAAGCAGTTCATAGCAAAACAAACAGGTTCCATTAAAAAATAAAAAATAAAAATTATAATAAAAAGACTAATTGTTTTCAATCTGTAATTGATTGGCCATTACTACCATTCCTCCTTTGGCAATTTTGTGGCTGACACTGATGGAGCAGTACTTTCATAAACAGCTCCCGAGGTTACCAGATACTGACAATTCAACACAGGTGCCGTATGCGTTTATTTAGTTATTTTCTGGTTATATGTTTGACAGTAAATCACTATGAGCTCACAGCAAAAATGTTCGTGGTAAGATTATTTTTGATAATTAAAACCTCCTCTGCCTCCATCTCTTCCAGAAGCTTCTGGGCTTCTCTCCGCTCACATTCGCGCAGCAGAGACATGTGTGCGCCGGTATAAACAGGGGGGATGTTCACATGTCAGGGAGATGCTCCGCCGGTAGATTTGTGAATGAAATCGCTGGGCACGCCCCCTCCGTGGGCCTAGCCAATGGGGTTCGCGAATATTTTAGCCACGCCCCACAGCGGAACGCCGGCCAGCCAATGAGCGGCCGGCAGGGGTTACTGCTGTTGCATAATTTGGCTGAAGTGTTTCACGTTTGAGCCGTCCGGTACAGTGTGAGAAGATGGAGCGGAGGAGCAGACAGAGGAGGTGGAGAGCGAATAAAACCGTCCTATTAGAGCCCGGGCAGTGAGTTAATGGCAGGAATATTCGTCACCAGTCCAACAAATTACCGGCAGCAACCTTTTAATAGAGAGTAATACGGGGGTTAACTCGTGGCTTGAGGCTAATCACGTGATTTCAAAAAACGTTGGGGCGGAAATATCAAGTTACAACAAAGAAACAGACCCACGGCCAATGACAGGCATATGTGAAGTGACATATGTGTTGTATAATTACAAAACTCTAAATGAAAACTTTATTATTGTCAAATATCTATCCATCTATCTATCTATCTATCTATCTATCTATCTATCTATCTATCTGTCTATCTATCTATCTATCTATCTATCTATCCCCCATAGCTTCTCTTTCCATACATCATGCTGCAGAGAGTGATGTAACCTTTGCAGTTTTATTTTAATGTTTCAAGTTTATCCTTGACTCCACGGTGTGATGTAATCCACATCAAAAGACTTCTTGCTTTCGAAATTTAAAGGAAAATGCACCTTGGAAGATCACTTACCCTACATGCATACATGTAAGAAAACACTTAATTGAAATAATATGATTTAAAAAAAATGGCAGAGGTCGAAGAGCTCAGTCAGTGGTGTAGTTTAGGTTTAATTGGTTTACAGTGAAACATTGATGGACTCAGGGGGTTCAGAATTCCTGGTTGTTTTACTCATATTACTGTAATTTTAATCGTGGCTATTAATGACCTTTTAGTATAAAAATGACCGTCGCTGTGCTGTTATTCGCCATCTCTGGAGGAACCACATGCTTGCAGCCAGTCTTTGAAGTGACAGACTCATCTCGTTTTGGGACGCAGTTTCTTTCAATGGACTTGACGTGAAGAGGGCGTCCTCTAGTGTTCACTTTGAAAATGTCCTCCATATAAGCTCGGTGTACGCTGCACGGTACACATGTTCAGTTTTAATGTAACCAGACTTACACTGAAACATCCTTGGTCCAAAAGCGTGAAATGCAAACACAGACTGTCTGTCTGATGGGACGAATGATGAAACAAAACTCCACAGAAGGACCAATAATTTAAGTGTTCCAAGTTTTTTTTTTAATCTGTAAGGATCTGTACGATCTGCTGGTAAGCTGATGAAATTCAGCATGCCAGTAAAAATGAATGCTTAACACTAGTGACCCGGAAAGGTCATTAAAAGTCACAGAGTGGCATCCATCCATCTTTTATACTACTTTGTCCAACTTAGAGTTATGGGGTGTGGCAGCTGAGCCCAGCTGACTATTTGTGAAGGCAGTACGCACACTGGACAGGGTCGCCAGTCTATCACACAGCAAACACAGAAGGAAAGATTCACACACATGCACATTCACTCTCAAATGCATGCTCTTTGAACTGTGGGAGAAAAAAACATGCAAGAACACACAGAACATGCAAACCTGTCATGGAAAGGCTCTCCAGCCCAGATTTGAACTAGATAACTTAGTAAGTGCCTATTTAACAGTGGCTGTCACAGTAAGTCTTTGCAAAATTACTCTTTAAACTGAGTTAATTTCTACGTTGGACGGCCTTCCTGTTGCATACAGGATTTGATCCAACTTGCACCATTTTCAAGAAGAGTCCATTCAATGCAACAGCTCTCCAGTGGAGCAAAGCACAGACGTTATTGCTCTGATCAGGACAATGTGACGGTGAGAAGCGATTTGAGCAGAACCACTATTACAACTAAATCAGCTAATATGATTCCTGTTACCATTTAAATCTGTTTTCTTTTTATACACTTATTTTGAACTGTTCAAAAACCTTAGAGAAATACTAGAGTAATGCAAAGAGTAATAACAGTTTGAGTCGTATCCTCCTGTCATAGCTTTCCACATTGAAGGGTATGCTGCTTGTGAATTATTCTGGTCTTTTTGGTTGCTGTGTCGTTCAAATTAATGTATGTTCTGAAACTGAAGGGGTAACACAACAATGTAAACATTATTAGTTCTGCCTAAGTAGTATGAAGTACAAAGTATTACAGGCTAAGTATCAGAGGAATTTGCCGATTGGCCAGTGAATGGTGATGAGCTCCAAAGGAGTTTAATGTCAGACTCAAAGAAGCTTCTACACTGAAAGAAATCAGAAGCAATCAGCTCATCAAGATAAGTTATTTTTCGTTTTTCCATTTGTCCTCGGTGCACATGCGTCACTTGGCCCTTATTCACGTCTGTTTTCTCCACTTGGTCACTTTCCTTTAGACCGCATTCCTTCGTCTATCATGCTCCACTTCTCAGTGCAGTGGTCACCTTGCTCACTCAGCTTTCCTTCCTTATTCAGTTGGTCTCTTCCTGAGACGTCCTCTGGTCCGGTGCCTTGTATGTCACAGCGGATTCAGCGTGTAACGTCCCACTCACTGTTGAACAGAGCAGTGGCAGGTGGGCTCGCCAGGCTCAGTCGCTTCCTCCCCCTCCTGCTGCCCCCCCACTCTCTCTCTCTCTCTCCCTCTCTCGCTCTCTCTCTCTCTCTCTCTTCCCCACTTGGTCCTCATCTCCATCCACTTTTATTCATTTCTGTGTATGGGGAAAAGAGGCAGAGCATGGATTCTTTTGGTCCCTTTATCCTACTAATACTTATGTTTTTCCAGTGGACAGCTGCTCCCACTGCCGGTAAGGTCCCAATTTACATAGAAATAAACGCCATGTGAGGGTTTTTGGCGCGGATTTTGGTGTTTGGGTTGATTGTTTGGGAGTTTCAGAGCAGGCTTAACTCGAGGAGTTGCCGTTTTAAGTAGAAGAAACAGTTGGATTAGGAAAGTAATCATGATGCTGCAAAGGGAATACAACTCACAGTTTAGTGTGTCACTTGGCTGATAATTTAATTTTAGATCAGTAGAGTTCAGGCTTTGAGTCTAGAAATATTGCCACTATACAGAATTTTCAAAATGAACTTTTCATTTTTATTCATTTGTTGTTGTTTCTTTCAGGGGAAGTCACCTGGACCTATTCTGGTAAGTTCTGCTTTTCTTTCATTGAGCAAAATAGTTTTGAGGTAATGTCAGCATGGCAAAGGTCTCGAAGCGAGTGATGGAAATCACAAAAGATGCAGAAACATAACTCAGCGTACGTCCAGCAAATGTTAAACTCTGGTGCAGAACTTCACAACAAGAAAAGCTCAATCCTAAAATCTCAGATAGTTTTAGTCATGTTTAAGACATAATCTGAACAATATCAAGTCCACATATATAAAAATCAGAAAAGGATAGTTTAGAACTATCTGAATGAAACAACTTCTAAACAGACTTTTTGTAATAAACTTTATACAGCCGGTTAGACTTTAATCTGTAATACATTCAAACCATCAGAAAAAGCTTTTATAACTTTAGATTTGTGTCTTTTTCCTCTGATATTTCCCTCCACTCTCCCCCTGCTTTCCTCCCTTTCCCACTTTCTCTGTATTAGTTACAGTTCAACAAGCTGGCATGAGCACAACAGTCACACAGAAATGATGAAGGGGTGGGGGTGACAGGAAAAAAAAAGCAAGAAATAGAGGGTGAAAGGGAGAGGGTGCGAGAGAGAGGCAGGTGCACAAGGACGTGTGTGCGTGTGCATGTGTGTGTGTGTGTGTGTGTGTGTGTGTGTGTTGGGCCGAGATAGGGAGATGGGACGGGATGCAGCAAAAGCATACCAAATCGCGCACTGTATTGTTGCAGTGCACAATAACCTATGTGTTGATTGTGTTGTTGATGCACACTGAGCTGACTATGCTGTGGACAATGACATTGTGGGAATGAATGGGGCTCACAGATTTTCACCCCCTGCATGTATTCAGGAGGGCCACACTGAGATGTATAGTACATGCAGAATGCACAGCAAACCTTCGAGGCCGTGCCTGGAACCATTTGGTATCTAGACATGTCTGCTGAGGTTTTATTACAAAGCACAGATAGGCGTGTGCGTTGTGCAGCAGCATCTGGTGTAATCTATTGGCGAACATTCTTGGTTTTTCGTGATCAGGGTAGTCATTGTTGGCAGGTGTAGGTAGTAGTCTGTGATGCAGTGACTGAAACGCCGCTTACTCAGGAAGTGAAGAGCAACTGATTACCAATATGAAATGAGTAGTGGGATCATCAACACAGTTGTGGAGCAGCAGAGGTGATGCCTCACTCTCTGTCAGGTGCAGGTGATTTAAAAGAGCACAAATCAAACCCATGGTTTGAAGGGTGAGTAAAATAACTCTTGTTTAGTTGGCAAGGAGTGTCTCATAAGTCCTGAAGTAACTCCAGTCAGTTCTCATGACACACATACACACAGGGGATCATGAACAAGCAGTCACAAACATTAGCTTCTCTTTCAGTACCAGTTTGAAGTCATATCGTTTTATTCGGTAGTTGTTTTTTTTTTCTGCACACCTGTTTTCATTAGTGCATACATCCACTCATAGCAAGAAGTGCAAACAGCCAGATTACAGAACATTTTCCTTCAACTTCGACTACTTTCCTTCAACTACAATAATATTACAATGTGCCCACAATTCATACAGGGAGACAACAGGAACTTATACTTTCCTTTCTCAAGTACCTACCTTCTCCTAATTTCCAGTAACTATTGCAGTGACTTCATGACATTTTAGAAGAATAACTACAAACTGTAATGAAGTTCAAATTTTTAGCAACTTTCAAACCATTGACGGGTGTGCTCGGTGGACACTGCTTTGCATCATGTGGCAACTACTGAGCACAAGTCAGTTTTGTTTAAACTCGCGTTTTGTTGCACAGCAGAATTATGTGGGGTGAAATGTTTTTCTTCCTCAGCAGATCAGCAGCGTTGGAGGAAAAGTCAGTGGTTCACCTCTTTATGCGCTGTCAGTGAATGAAACTGCATGCGAGTCTTTGTTCGTGGCTGCATTCAGGACGCAAATAGCATGCTAGGAGAGGTAAACCGGGTGCAGAGGGTCAGAAATTTCGGCCTCTGGTCGCCATGGAGACCTCCATGACAACCAGTGGCGGGACGGCGGGACTCACTTTTGAAGTTGGGTCGTGGTGCGGGGCTTTGCAGCGGAGAGCAGCGAGGGGTTTGTGGGTAGGGGGCAGATTAGAGGTGCAAGGTGGGGGTTTTACATGCGGTGGCATGTGTTTACATCACTCACGTAAAGTTTTTCTACTCAATCTGTGTGAATGTGGGGAAGAAAGACTTGACTAAGGGAGACACTGTGCCTCCACTTCTCACTGGACTATAGAAGAAGCTGCTTATTTTAATGAAATGTGAACGTTGCAACAGAAAAAACAGAAAATCCACAGATTACAAACGTGTTACTGTAAGATCTGGACTGAAAACATGGCTGGAAATGCTACATTTCTCGATGAGAAGCCTGTCAGGAGTAGTGTGGCCGTTTTCTAAAGCATTCCTCTCTTTGCAATTGAAATTCGGGTTCCTGGACTCACTTGTCACTCTTGTTTTCACCCAGGGCTTTTTTTTTTTCTAACTTTCTTTTATCATGTAATCGACCAGACGGGTCTTTCTTTTCGTCCGGTGAACACAGCCCTGATAACTCTCCTCTCCCCATCTACCTTCTGTCCGCCTTTAAGATACAGTGTTTAACGTTTTGATATTTCTTAGTGTGCAGGTTTGAACAAAATCTTAAATGTTCATGAAATAAAGTGAAAGTTTTCAAAAAGAAACCTCATTCTGCTGTATGAGTGTCAGAATACTGGCAGCTTTGTGAGCCAGATTGAAGCAAGAGGCTTTATGTAGATCCAAAATAGAATAGAATGGAATAGAATAGAATGGAATAGAATAGAATAGAATAGAATAGAATAGAATAGAATAGAATAGAATAGAATAGAATAGAATAGAATAAAACTGTCTGCAATAGATAATTATTTCAATAACATCCACAACTACAAACATTGACCATCAATAACACATTTGATTTCATGTCCTTTTTAACCTACTGAGAAAAACAAAGTGCAAGAATGTGAGACGGTTGAGTATCATTTTCTCTCAGCTTATCTTCTTCTCTCTCCTGTGACAAAAAACTCCTCTTCCCACTTCACATTTCTTAAATTCTGTTTCGTCAGTTCTGGATTTCTGTGTAGTCACCGTGGAAACACTGAATCACTGAAAAAAATGCTGAGATAGAAAAAAAAAACATTTGTTGGAAATGCTGGTGACAGATTATTGTTTGTGAATTACGGTACAATAAGAAGAGGAGCACCAAAAGAGGAAATTGAAAGAGTAATGAAAACACGGATTCAAGTTCATGAAGTGTACTTGAATGCAAGTGAAATTACGGCTGTAAAAAAAAAAGAAAAAAAAAGGAAAGAAAAGTCGAGGAACAGCAAAAGCGTCTTCTCTAAAGAAATACACAAAATAGGAGTTATTTTTTAATTATTATCATATTCAGTTGTACTTTTCATAATTCACTTCACTTCACCCGAGCAGATCCTAAACTGCACTGAGGTCTTTGATAACCCTGTGGTCGTTTCCGGAGTGAACTGAAGCCAAATCAGTTCTGTGAGAAAACAACTTAGATTAAAATGTATTCATAACTGTGGGCATACTCAGTTGTGTGTGTGTGAAAGTAGAATTACATAGATTGCATAGTGGTTAGCACTCTCGCCTCACAGTGAAAAGGCCGGGGTTCAAATTCCTGATGTCCCTTTCTGCGAGGAGTTTGCATGTTCTCCCTGCGTGTGAGTGGGTTTCCTCTGGGTACTCTGGTTTTCTCCCACAGTCCAAAAACATGCGAGAGGTTACATGGTGACCCTAAAGTTCTCCACGGAGTGAGTGTGAGTGTGTGGTTGTCTGTTTCTGTGGGCTTGTGGTATAGAAGCTGGACGGATGGATAAACATTTATATAAAACATACCACTAAAATGTGTTGCATCAATAACAGTATATTATCAATATTATCAATAAGGCAAAAGAAACCCCAAAAAAATCATGAAAAATAAGAAGAACAAGATGTAATTTATGCTGTAATATAAATGAAAGACATTACTGCAATCAAATGTTTCTTTTTTTTAGGTTTCTTGGACATACGTTTTTTCAAGTGTGTTGATTCCATCACCTTTCTTGGGAAAGTGACTAGATTAGTTAACTTTCACATTTCTTCTGTTTTTATTGAAATTATTAATTGTGAATACATGCCAACCACAGAAACCATGATGGAGTAGTTCTACTAAACACTGGGAGACATTCTGCTGTCATGTTTTGGCTCTTTGAATTAGGTAAAGCATGGCTTCCTTCCCTCAGTGAGCTTTATTTGTGTGTAACATCTGGGAATGTGAAAAACAAATAAATGAAACCCACATTCAACGAGTGCATGATTCCCTTTTCAAGCATACGCCCAATTCTTAATGTATCCATTTTTTAAATTGACTGAATGGTGAATTCAGTGTGCTTTGGGTACTTCAGTCATTTAGACCCTCATGTAAAACACATTATTTCCAATCCAAAAGAACAGAGACATGTCAGTTAGAACAACGTGTTTCAGGATTACCTTATTGTGTCTGCAGTGACACGAGAAATATTGGACCCCACTGCTATTCCGGAAAAGCAAGGGTATCAGTGAGTCAGCTGAGAAAACGTGCAACCTCTTCGCTGCTGAAGTAACATTTTCCACCAAAACCATCGTCTCTGTCAGGAAACATCCATGCTGAACACTTCAGATCTGATTTGCCCTGAGAAGCAGCAGGCTTTTCCAAAAATGAGTCTGAAGATAAACAACATGCAGGGTAATATTTCAGCTCTTTCCACAGATTTATCAAATGAAGTACAACGTTAAAACAATTTGTGCTATTTCTTGACTGCAACAAAATTCAAAAAGGTAATACGATAAATGGAAAAGTAGGACCGGATTTTGGGGAAATTTCTTGAATTTTGCACGATATTGAGACAGGCTGCAATATTACTGATCAGGTTTTTCAGATTTGTTTCCCCCATAGGAGTTGCACATTACTTACATATAAAGTAAAGAGAAACAAAGTTCATATTTAAAGATCTTACTTTGTTTTCCTGACATGTGGTTTCAGTGGGTTAGAAGGTATTTTGAGGACATGAAATCAAACGTGCTGATTGATGGTCAGTGTTTGTAGCTGTGCATGTTTTTGAAAAGTATTATTCATCCCAGACATTGTTCACTTCGCTGCTCTCGGGCTGTGAAGCCATAGAGGAGTAATTGTCCTGCTTAATTAGGCGGCGATCAATGGAGGCTTTTCACCGAATGGCGGCGAGCCGGTGGTCTGTGTGATTGGGTGACATCACCGCTTGTGTCTCTCCTTTGTCGAAGGGTTGGTCGGTCAGTCCGAGTGGTCGGAGTATTTCCCCGAATGCGGCGGCACCTCCCAGTCCCCGGTCGACGTGACGACCACCAAAACCCGATACAACCCCGATCTGAAGGCCGTGACCCCGCTGGGCTACAGTCAGCACGGCAACCGGCCCTTTTCCCTGCACAACAACGGACACACAGGTAACTATGGCAGCCCGCTCCCAACAAAACCCCTCGGCTGTGTGTTTTAGCAGCGCTGTGGTGGAGCTGTTGACAGTGCACTCAAGTGTAACCTGGCAGCTCTCCTTCAAGGCCCTGTAATCACATCCACTGAAAAAAAATTGTCCACTTTGAGACCAAAGGCGCAATTTCATCATCAAGTTTGGCTGAAATCGAAGGGAAAACTCAGCAGTTTTCTTTCACGTCTCTGCCTGTCAGTGGTGATTGAGCTGCCGGAGTGGATGGGGCTGAGAGGGCTGCCGTGGCTCTTCACAGCAGTGCAGCTGCACCTTCACTGGGGCAGCGGCGGCCCGAGCCACGGGGGCAGCGAACACACCATCAACGGGCAGAGTGCAGACGCAGAGGTACGGCGAAACACACTCCGCTCTGAACCGCAAATAGGGAAGGCTCGGTCTGAAACACATTTTCATTCAAATACTGATCAGAGCGTGAATCATCCCAGTTTAAAGAAAACAACAGTAACAAGACACAAGCAGTGAGTTTTCACAGGTAACTGTGAAGATATGAGAACTTAAAAATGTTTATAATAAAACTGTGATTATGAAAAATTTCCAGCATTTTAAAACTATATTGGCAATAAGTATGCCTAACTACATAATAAAATATGAAAAAAAATATCTTGAAATATTTTTCAATTTTTAATTTTGGATAAATACATTTACATTCAAACTGACAAGTCGACACAAAGCTGTGCGAAAACACTGATCTTTTCTCTTTTTGTGCTCATGATTTCAGACAAAGTGTTCTTTGATAATAGTAGCTGCAGGGAGATCCAGATCTTCTTTACTGCAGTATTGATATGAAAAGCATGCACAGACTGATTGGCTGGTTTTCTAAATGAAATAGTTTTTAAAAAGCCTTCAGAGCTAGTATTCTAGTATTTCACTGAGTAAGTAACTGCTGGTTGTGTCAGGATATTTTACATGGGAAGATCTAATTGTTCCAGACTTGATGATCGTCTTCAACATATAAACAATACTAAGTTATGAGAGGCAGAAAATAACAACGCAGCTCATTAAATTAGTGTATATTTAAAAAAAATATATATAGCTCTATTGACAGTTGTACAGTGTGGAATTTTTATTTTTTGAGATGCACCTGTTTACTGCAGATTATTCAAAAAAGAGAGAAACATTTTGACCTCCCTTTACTTTCATCTGTTCATACAAGAGCAGCGCTCAGGAAAGATGGCCGCAAAACATGAAGAGATTACCAAACACGTATTATTGGATTCCTTTTTCAGTCTGCGCAAGAATGTGAGACTGTCGAGTATCATTTTAGTCTGTGAGATTTCAGTGAAAACATTGAATCACTGACAAAATGCTGAAGGGAAAAACCGTTTTCTGGAAATGCTGGTGACAGGTTATTGTTTGTGAAATACTATATTTTTTTTAAGAAGGCACTTTTTTTTGCCAAATTACACTGTATAGCCACAGAAAATTATAATGTGGACTTCAGAAGGTTATCTAATTGAGATTTTTTTTAATGCCATAAATGATGTTTATATTTTTCAGTTTAATGCTTTTCAACAGATTCATTTATTTATTTTGGTTTTTGTAATATAAATGGCCCATAGTTAAATTCACTCTTTTCTTGAAGTATTTGAATAAGCACCGATCTCACTCTGAAATTAAAATGAGCAATTTTGAGTATTTATATTATGAAGGGTAAAATATAGTTACAACAATGTAATCTACTGTTAAGCTTCCACCAAGCAGCACCACCTTTATCTTGCCAATAAGTGAGTGAGTCAGAAAGCACAAGTAGCCACAGAAATACCCCAGCAAGCTTCTTAATTACAGTAAAAGTAGTATTACTAATTTGATGCTTCGACTCTTGATTAAGAAAAGCTGATTGAAGTTTTCAGAGACGATATGACAAAGAGTGAAAGTTCTCTGTCTCTGCACCTGGTTTCCTGTCCGGCTCTGCTTCAGGGATGGGTGGCTGATGTGAGCAAAGCTCCAATCACGCAGATCTGATTCGAGCAAGACCGGGAAAAAGGACAAATATGACTAAAAAAGAAGGAAACCCGTCATGCATGAGTGCATCTCTTACATAATGAGACAATTAGGCACCTTCTCGTTAGTCTCATGACTCAGAGAAAAGCTGAGTTTGCATGTAATCTCCTGTCTGTCGCTCTCTCCCTCTTTACTTCTGATGAACCGCTGGCCGTCAGGGTGAAAGTTCAGCACAAGCTTCTCTGCCTGTCTCACGTGCTCCTCCTCTTCCTCCTCCTCCTCCTCCTCCTCCTCTTCCTCCCTGCAGCTTCATGTGGTGCACTACAACTCAGAGCTTTACCCCAACATGTCTGCAGCCATGACCCAGAGGGACGGCCTGGCCGTTTTAGGGATTCTCATTGTGGTAATCAAACTCTGTTCAGCTGTAGCTGAGGTGCTCGGATAAACTGCAGAAATATTTAGTTGTGCTTTCTCAGACAGGTGAGGAGACAAACCCGGGATTTGACAATATCTTAAACTACCTGAGCCGTATCAGACATGCAGGTAACCCGGATTCTTACTGACACAGTTTTTAATGTCTTTACATTTTATTTAAAATGAAGTTGACCATAAACAATAACTGTCTGGCTTTATGCAAGTATTTACAACGAAAGCATTCACAAAGAAATGTCTATTTCTTACTCAGTTCTTCGTCTCGTGTGTGAGTGAGCCTCCTGTTCCTCTCTTTTCATTCACTCTCAGATCAGAAGGCGTTCATTCCTGCCTTCGATGTCCAGTCTCTGCTCCCCAAGGATCTGGGACGCTACTATCGGTATAACGGCTCCCTGACGACACCCCCCTGCTACCAGAGCGTCATCTGGACGCTGTTCCGCGAAAGAGTCCAAATCTCTAAGGCTCAGGTCTGTTTGAAAACACCGACCAGCTCAAAAGAACCAGTGCATCTTATATCAGTGTGTGATCCAGACAAATTCAGCCTGAAATCTGTCATAAATCAAAAATACAGGTGACAGAATCCTCTTAAAAAGAAGAAGAAAAAAAAAACCCGAATATGCATAAACAATATTTATTTATTCTACCATGAAATCAGCAAGCGTGTGTTCCCAGCTCCAGTTGGAGACACATGAAGGGGGGCTGCTTGAACTCAGCCTCCACTCATTTAGTGCCTTTTCAAGAAACATGCAGCGTATTTTAGTTCTGTCAAGATCATGCTGTCACGTCGATTTTACATTTAATTTAGATTTTTAAATGGATGTGACTATAAATGTGTCTATTTCTCTATGTTTGCTCTGTTTTGGACTGGTAAATTGAAGGATTTCACATTTAATAGAAATTATTAAATTAAAACTGAACTGATCAATGCCTCAGACTGACTTTAGGGTGCAGAGCCGAGCACAGATTTACTCCGATGAAAAAGTAGAGAAATACACATAATACTATTTTAAAGTGATCTTACAATTTAATTGATATCTATATATTTAAATCACTGTTCCTAATTTGGAATATTTTAAAATCAGAAAATATGAGGAGGGTATGGATATACTGCTTGACTAATTATTAAGCAAAAAATACAACATTCAACATTTTTTTTTAAATTTAAATTCATGAAGGTTTTTACAATATTATGAACAACCTCAGAAGAATTGTGACAGAAAATTAAAAAAAGCACAAAAGCCTCAAAGATCTGAATATACTATCTATATGTGTTCTAAATGATCCAGGTAGGAATCGTCATGGCTTGGAAAATTATTTTTCTGAAACAAATGGCTTCATCAGTTTCTGCAGTTCCCTTGAGCAGTTTACCCCACCAGCCTCGTCAAGGGAGCAACATGACCCTGACCAGGAGATGAAAACTCTTCCGAGACATAAAACCATGTCCAGTTGACTCTATCCACCGGCTCTGAGATCCACAGCAGGTGTGCTGTCTGTCTGAACAAAGTGCGTACTTTAAATATAAATCTATAAATGGATCAGTGACATGTGAGCCGGGCCTGAGGTCAGAGGTTAACAGGTTTGAATCCCACCGCATGACCCTCGCTCCCAGGGTGACGGCTCACTGATCCGAGCATGTGTAGTTAAGGTTAACGCTGAATAGGATGGCTTCAACGCAGAGAGTGTGAGCTGGAAGTTTCACCTGCCACCGAACTGGCCACACCGATTAATAAAGCGATCACAATAAAGTAATAAAACGTATCAGTAATTGTTTCCATTCACGATAAAAAGTAATCACCCCACTGTGAGGTCTTGTAGAATAACCTGCTGGAATAATTACTTGCTTCAAATTATTAACTATTCAATACGATTACCTGTGTTGTTCAGCTATTTTGCTTCAGAGTCAATTTAACAATGAAAGGAATAAGAAAGTGTTTTCTGCAGCCTCTTGTGTCTTTCTCTCTCATTATGCTGGATATTGTGTTATTACCTCCTCTCTGACTGTGTAGGTTTGCAATATGTCGCAGGAGGAGACATGACCGGACATAGAAAGAAGACATTTGTGGGACAAAGTAGTATTAGTGAGCATAATTTCTTCCATATAATTATTGAGAAGCAAAACAGGTATTGGAGAACTATCATTTATATCTAATTTAATACAAGGACAAACGGGACGCTCCAGAATGAGCCATAACGCCAGCAGCAGTGTGACAGGTCAGCGGGCTGGATTTAACCCTCTTGCCGGACAGTTTGACCTGCGGGTGACACAGTTCACGCCCCTCGTGTTTCAGGTTGACCATAAAGTCTAAGAATAGTCCAGCTCTATCTGACCACGTTCTGTATTGTTCTGCCCTTGGCACTGAGCAAATGAATTATTGTTTCTGTGTTCAATATTTGTCTGATCCTCAGTTAGAATCTGCCAGCAGCCTTCCTTCTTATTTATCTATTCATGTTGC
This sequence comes from Salarias fasciatus, assembly GCF_902148845.1. Lineage (NCBI taxonomy): Eukaryota > Metazoa > Chordata > Actinopteri > Blenniiformes > Blenniidae > Salarias > Salarias fasciatus. Next base: position 4,997,828 of record NC_043755.1, on the reverse strand, counting down.
TATATGTGGACATTCGGATGCTCATAGCTCTCTATAAGTCCTCCTGTGTTTTCCATGTCTCTGCTCCAGCTGCTGAAGATGGAGACGATCCTTTATTCCAGTAAAAGTGACGAACCCGACAGGATGCTGCTGCAGGACAACTACCGCACGACGCAGCCGCTCAACCACCGAGTGGTCTTCACCTCCTTCTCTGCAGGTCAGCTGGAGAGAGTTAATTCGTCGCCCAAAAACAAACACACCTCTCTGTTGTCGACCGCTGGCATGATCGATAGGCGCGCGCCGGATAAGCGGACAGAATATCTGTACTCAGACGGTTTATTTTTGTTCTGGCCGTGGGTGTAACATATGATTAGAGCACTATTAGAGGTTATTCTTTAAAGATTGAGTAAAGGTCACAGCCAATCTGTTTTGAGCTCCGGTATTGTTCCCCATCAGCACGCCCACACCGGCGGACTGTGATGCCAACCTGCTGCTCGGAATACAATCCACAATCACATGCCGGTGGGTGGCCGATTGGCCGGAGCTGGCAATTAGTACAATGCATGTCGAGATAGCAAAGTGGAATGTAGGAATTTTAACAATTGCTGGTGACCGTCTGAGAAAGAGCCTTAGGAAGAGAGAGCAAGAGCGAGAGAGAGAGAGAGAGAGAGAGAGAGAGGGGAACACAGCGGAAGGCTAGAAAATCAAGGAGAGCTGTGTTTGTTTGCGAGCTGATTAGAGAAAAGGATTTACAAAAAACCAAACACTGACTCCATTGTTGTCACACGAGTCGACCGGAGAACAGGGGAGAGGAAAAACCGACGGGAGAGAGAAGTGAAAGAGGGAGACAGAGTGTTGGACAAAGACAAAGGGGAAAGAATTTGTGTGAAGTGCTCATTGTGGCGAGTGACTGAACTGGAAGGCCTCTGATATCAGCGCTGCTGTCAAACGCCAAGCAGAAATAACACTTTCAAACAGCTGATCTGCAGATTCAGCTGAGATAAACCAACCAATCACCATCATCTGTGCATCTAGTCTGATTGGTCTAATATATTTCTTTGTTTTTCGTAGAATCGGGGAAGGAGCTCTCCTCTGGTAAGACTGCTGGTTGAGAATAATTCAACCTATCCGCTAAAGCTCCACCCTTCCTGTAATGTTTTCATCTGTTAAAGAGACACAATTTAACAAAAACAAAAAAAAGCCTACAAGCTTCTGTAGGGCTGTTGAGCCAAACAGGCTCAGGTTTGGGTGTGTGGAGTATAATGACTGATACATTTCCGTCTGCAAGCAGCTCTGCTGCTGAAATCAAAGTGTCCATTGGCACAAACAGAAGCCCAGGCTGCCAGCCACATGTGTTACATCCAAATCACTCCCCAGAAACAAACACAATGAACAAGCACTTGACTGGCCACCTCATGCAGCAACAGTCTGATGCATTCAAAGAAATGCATAGATACAGAGATTTACTTCCAATTAATAACTTTTTGTTATGCAAAAAAAAAAAAAGAACTATGGATCAATTCATTAAAAACTAAAACATTGAATGCATGTGCATCTGGTGTTTGCAGCTCTGCCTCTTATCAGCGTGACTCTCCCTGCAGGTGAAGTCACGGCCATCGTGGTCGGGGTGATGTGCGGCTGCGTCGGCCTGGCAGTCATCATTCGCTTCATCGTGAAGACGATACGGTAGGAGGGGTTCACGCCGCCTCACTCGCTCACTTCACCGTGTGCTCCTTCCTGTGCTGAAGCCACTTGGAGAGGAAAAAAAAAAAAAACCAAAACATCCTGCCCAGCAGCAGAAGACCGGTGGCGGCGTTACTGTGGAAGAATTCAGCTGCTTCTCACTGCTTCTCCTCTCTCTCGGCAGATTTTTTAAACTCCTTCACCTCGAAACAGTCGTGGTAAACAGGTGGCTTACCTGATCTCACTACTGACACGAATGCCCAGCTCGCACTCAACAACTGTGATTTTTCTTCTCGCGCTTCAAAGATATCCTCAGTGCTCATCTTGTTACACTCAAACTCAGGGATTTTATGTACAGAAGTAGAAAAAACACGATATTTAAAGATATCATCACACCAGTGTTGTACTGCCAGTGTCATCTGCAGAAACACTGGCAGCGTGCCACGAACAAAGAAATCAGGCACAGACTGTAGTGTTGGGAATGTACAAGTCATGAAAACTCCTTATTTGACAGGATAAATTTGATGCAGAACTGTTAGAAATCAAAGGAGATGCAGCAGCTGACATGAAAAACCCTCATGTTAAAAATTTGTGCATTTATGGAACATTACAATATACACGTGCTTCTCAAAATACAATAATAAATCAATTTAAACAGTGAAATTAAATTTTAAAATATTTCATATTCATCAATAGAATACTTTTTTCTTTGCTTGTATTTTTTTGGGTTATATATGTTTCATTCTTTATATTTAAACCCTTTAAATTATGACAACCAAAAAAAATCTAAATATTTCAAAATATTAAAATACCGTATTTCAAGAGATTAAATGCGTTTTTTTCTATTTGGAGTACAGTATGCATGTTCTCCCCTGTGTGTGTGTGTGTGTGTGTGTGTCTGTGTGTGTGTGTTCTCTCCAGGTACTCCGATACCAATTAACTTTACTATTTTTTTTTTTTACAAGCACCTGCAAAATTTTCTCTGAAATGCTAAAGAAATGTGGCACTTATGATAATTTCACCCTCAAATCTGAAACATTTGACAGTCTTGAGTAGAAATGTCAGTAAGTGCATCATGATAATCCCTTTCAGAATATTTCTCAATGAAAAGCTGAAACACTTTAAAGATCAGCACCGAGGATAATCTGACCGTCTGGCCTCCGCTGCAGTAACACGCCTGTTTCCCAAATGATTCGTTTGTGCTTTCTCTCATAATTACCTCTGGCTAATGGAAGTGTGTGGTGGGCTTTTCTCGAGGCCCGCCTGTATGTGATTTAACCTCTCCACTGCTTTGGTTGGTGTTTCTCAATCTTCCTGATTTTTTATTGTTGTTTTTTAAAATTTGTGTGTCAAAGTTTCGTCCTGATTCGGTCGTGTGATTCTGTCTTCTCATCTCGTGACAGTTCTACTTCTAGCTGGGACGTCCTGCACAATAACCGGCCCGCTCCCATGCCAAGGTTCCACCTTCAAAATCATGACCTCCAACACCGAATCGTAGAATTAGAGCACTGATCACGTCTCTCTCACCCAGTCGTTCACCTTCACTTATCCCTGGACTAGTTTAACACCCCTCCCAGATTATTCATGCTTATAGAAATTCCACATTCTGCCCTGAATAATTGCATCGTTCCCACAATTGTTGCCAGTGTTCCAGAAATGATTTAACATTAGTGCATACTAAGAGGAGTAATACTTTAATCCCAAAGCTTCAGGTGGTGTTGTTAGTCTACTAATGCGTGTAATTCTCACTGGATGTATACGTTGCAGCATCATTAAAGCTGGGAATTTATTTGTGTACGCTTAGCCAATTATACACATATATTTAGTCATATGAAGAATTTGTCATGATATTTAAAGTGAATTTTATTCTTAATAAGTAACTTTGAGCTAATGGCAAAGCTGATATGATGATGATGTGTCGCTGCTTCACCGGGTTCACCATTTCACAGCCATTATTGATGAAAATAAAAAACTCTTGTAGAAAAATGATACATCCAAATATAGCATCCAATAATTGTTGAGACGGCAATATGGAATATGTCATAGGTTACAAAGTGAAAGTCAGAAAGACTGAATATTCTAATTTCATCTACTTCTTGATAAATTCAGGTAAAAAAAAAAAATCAATCATTTGAGTCATGGCTCAATTCTGATATTCGAAGCTGTGGTTAAACCACATTTCCTCCCATGTGCTTGAGTACATCACACACATCAACACGAGTGAGAAAGAAAAAAAAAGGGGCATTTTGCACTAGAAAACAGTGGTTTCCCACCTGTTTCCTCCACAGGCTCAAAAAAAAAAGCCTGCAGACCTCTTCTTCAAGCTCTGATTTGCGAAAACATTATTATGAAGCCAAACAGTGTCGGCCATGTTTGTTAGCACCTCACTGTTGTTTTCTTGGACACGAGCCCCGGCCAGGTTGGGAACCACCGTTTTAACACACACTTGTTCTGGAGCGTCCATCACTGTTCTACTAATCAGCGGTAACTTTTGTATGCTGATATCACGCTGTTGTTTTCCATTCAGACTGTTTGTTTTAACCAGAGCGCCCTCTTCTGGGCAATATAACAAACTTCTCTGACAGAAAACTTGACTCCTGGCTCCACGTCTTTGCTGCACGTGTTCTGACTCAGTGCCACGATGTTTCCCGTTGCTGTTTCAGACTAAAGGAGCCGGAGAAGGAGAAGGAGAAAAAACAGGACGTGGCCCTGAACTCCACCTCAGCAGCTGAGAAGAAGGAGGAGCCTTCGCCGTCCCCTCAGAGCGAGCCGTAGCCCACAGCTCCGTCCACCTCAGTCCAGACACTCAGACCTCGTCACCCCCCCCCCCCTCCCCGTCAGTGATAGAAACACTGACCATGTCTCCACAGAGGACAGAAAGCAGGAAGTCATGAAGATACCTGCTGACCTCTGTCAAATGTCTTTTTTTTCCCCCCAGTTTGCACATGAAGCACTTGGTGTACATTTGTCATATTCTGCTGGTTTGAGTTCAGGCCTGCCTCAACTTCTGGACTTATTCATGTAAATACTCTGTAAAGTACACTACTTTCCTTTTTTCTTTTATTTTTGCCACATTTTGGATGATATTTCATCTTGTTCACTTTGTTCTTTGAAACATGAGCACACTGCACTATATGAGTTGTTTACTGGTGAGTTAATTATCAGTGTACTATTATTGTTCTTTTAGTTTTTCCCCTGAAACAAAGTAGAGATGATAATTATTAAATATTAAAGCACATGAAGGGTGAGTAAGGGTACTTGAATTGTTTCAACAGATGCTGTTTGAATGTTTTAGCTCTGGATTAAAAGAAAAGAAATAGACAAAAAGCAACAGATTATGTTGTAAAAGTTTGTGTTGTTTTTATGTACATGTGATTATTTTGTTGAAAAGAACATTTTGGGTGCTATAAATCATATTTCATGTCTAACTTATCTCCATGGGCACCACATTAAAACACTTGGATGTAAACCTCTTGTGTTTTTCTTCTTTTTTAACGTGTCACTTTACAAACAACATGGATTTTTAAAGTCAAAATTTAAAACTATTGCATTTTACGCCAACTTATAAGCTACATAAGCAGCGTAAGCATTTTTTAGAGTACACAGAGTACAATTAGCTTTGTGACATTTTAATGCCATTAACAGATATGTACGAGACTGCTGCAGCAGACACAAAACTGGGCATGATTATTTATTAATTTGAGATTTCAGTGTTTAACAATATTATAATTTCTTTATGTATTGTTACCATTTATTGACAACACCATAAGAAAGTATTACAAAGAACAAACCAAAAGAACAAAAACCAACAGAAATAAAGTGACACTGAGGTTCATAAACAACGTCAACAATCTTTACATCTTGACTCAAGATGTAAAGCTTTTGTCCCATTTCCTCCTAAATATCACATTTTACTTCAGGTCTTAATAGAAGGTTGTTGGGAATCACTGTGGAAAAAAGAAACGAGCTGCCATTCCTTTATGAGCAACATCAAATTAATCCTTGAATTGTACACACAATCAGCTGACTACCTAACCTTGTAATTTAATTCTTGCATAATAAACAAAATATGAGCAATTTCAAAGGTTTGATCAGAAAAAGTAAATCCACAACCAGCAGATCATCAACTCCTCCAGGACAGAGTCGTCCGCCTGCTGTTGTTACGGCGGCAATAAAAACTTCACATTTATCTGTCAAATGGAAATGTTTCAATATTTAGTAAGTAACAGAAGCGGTGATTTCCTTTTTTTTATGGTCTGTATCATTTCAATGGACAGTTTAAACAGTGTTTTGTGCAATGGGGATATTTATGTGTTAGAAAAGGGAACTTGTGGGTTTTGTATCGTTTCCGCTCCGCAGCTGTGAGTCTTATTTTACTGCACAGATGTTTAGACTGAATGAACAAGGGAGCAGAAATAAAAACCTCCCACACAAACAAGGCACAGCAAGCTTTGGCTTTGATTTGTGAAAGTGAATGAATCTCCACATTTTGAGGACACTAATGTTGCCTTGCATTTATTCATAATGAATAGTTTTTTTTCTTCCAGGCAATGCGTTTGATGACAGGGTGAAACTATGAGTCAGCTTTCATCGTGTTCTATTTCAGCTTTTCTTGTTGAAATACTAAAATTCACAGAATATATTTCTGGTTTTTAAAGAATGGGCGTATTTTTTATTTCTCAAACAGAAATCATCGAAGCAGTGTGAAAAGAGATACACTTTTGACCGCCTTTGGATCAGAACATCAGGAAGTCCGACTTCCAAACAGAAGACGCTTTAGGCGTGAGATGAAGCACATGAGTGGGTGAAATGTGCATCCAGCTCTGTGAGGATGTTTCATCCTGCCACACTTTGAAAACTCCTGCTTTAGTGTGCGCTTTCTTTGTTTTTTATTTATTTTTCTGTTCATGCCATGCTGTCTGTGTTTGCTGCATGAGTTAGTAATGTGATCCTCAGAGGTCAGATTTTCTTCATGAACACATTTCCCATCCAGACATTAGAAACACTTCCTGATCATTCTCATACTTATTAAGTAAATAATTTTCTAAGACGTAGAAGAAGCAGCAGTCAGAAAAGAGCTCCCTGCAGCTCTGGCAGGTATTTATAGCAGTAACTGGATCAGCCCTCAGCAGCAGGCCGCTCTGAAGCTCCTAGGCTCTGAGGCACAGCCATGTGGACAGTTATGCAACGCACACACAGCTGAGGCCACACCCACGGACACTGACAGGAAGTGGAATGCGGAACCGTAACTGAAGGACCGGGAGAACAAACAACACATCTGGAGCTCTCAGGTCGCTTCTGCTGACACAATCAGGTATGCGAGAGTTCCCCGCATGTGCAGGAAGAGTTTTTACACCCTCTCCTGGTTTCATGGCTGAAACTGGCAGCCGGACTGTGTTCATGCTGTTTACTTGAAGAGGTGGCATGTGTGCTCAGCGGTGAAGGCGAATGTGAGCTGTGAATGGGATCCATGCAGTGACGTTGTGCTTTTCTTTTTACACTGTTGCCCTTCAGAGTGTTCATTTGGCCGCAGGACTGCTGGGTAATGGCTGCCCCCGGAGTCTTCCTCTCCCTGGCTCTCTGTGCCCTGCTGGCTCATCAAATCCAGGCCAAAAACGAGGCTCCCTGCCAGGCCTCCAAATGGAACAACGGCTTCAGGACCTTCCTCAAACGTCACATCCGCTCCGGCACGCCCGGCTCCCTGGACCAAAACCAGTGGGAGGCCTACATCAGGAACAACGGCGGCTGTGACAGACCCACGCAGTCCTTCATCCACCCGGACGAGCTGGACCGGGTGAAGGCCGTGTGCTCCAGCCAGGGAGGGAAGGTGTTCAAGGAGAACCTGTGCATCAGCCGGCAGCCTTTCTCCTTCGTCACGGTGAGGAGCGAACCGGGAACCTGCGGCATCCGGAGCATCCGAGAGGAGACCAAACACCTCATCCTGGCCTGCGAGGTGTTGGAGAACCAGTGCCTGCCTGTGCATTTTGAGGGAAACCCTCAGAATCTGAAGCCCAGCAACAACGCCAGAGGATGCCAGGACCCACAGACCACAGGGCGAGCCAGCAGCTTGAAGATGACCTGGCTCTGGCTGCTGTGTGTCCTACCTATCGCTATTTATGGATACTAACCTTCTGGGGTTGTTTAATGTCTAATTAACGGCATATCAGGGATGCATTTCAAAAGAATTTTAATGTTTTAAAAGTGCACTTTTGTCCGAAAAGTTTCACCACATCACATCTACAAAGAAAAAGCACTTGAAGGAAAAAACAACAGGGAATTTATTATTATTATATGATTCAAGCTGTTTTCATGTGCCATTTAATCATCAATTCATCCACTTTTTATCTAGTAGATCATCTTTTTTCAAAGTGCATCAGTTTCTCCACTGAATACATTTTAAAGGGAATCTCCAGCTGGAAATCTTGTTCAGGAACTTTTACCGCCTCGCTCGCTTTTTTCCCTTCATGCTTGTGTCCATAATTTTTTTCTCAGATATATTACGCTGAAGGTATTTGAAAAAGTCATATCAAAAAATCAGTACTGGGTCACAGACACTGGTGTATCGATTAGCACCATCACCTCTCGTGTTCTGTGCTGGAAATTTCGTCATGTTTTTATTGTGCAGAGGTTTTGCCAAATTATTCAGTTTCAGTTTTTTGCAATAGTTAAAAAATATTTCAGCTGAATTAGTGACTGTCAGACGTATCCTCGGTGCGAATGTGAGCACTGTGATGGAGGCGATCAGCTGAAACAGGTCACCAGCTCAACTGCCTCGACTCTCAGCTGCATGAAGTGGTGTCGAAAATTAATGAATGGAAAATAGGAGTGTTCGTATATTTACAGAGTTGTGCCATTTTTGTACAGGCCAGAACAAATTAATTGATAAGTGTTAATTTGTGTACACGACCTGTTTTTGCTTTTCAGTATTCTGAAGAGTTGAGCTCTGTTTTTAGGGCAGAATTTCCTCCTTATTATCTAACCTGTGGATCGTATAATTCACAGTTTGCACAAAAACAGAATTGGAAAGTGGACAACAACAAAAATCTTCCAGTGTGAACAGTCTGCTTCAATGGCTAAAGGGTTAATAAAAGAAAACAGAAATAAACCGAGACCATTTCTGGTTGTAGACATCTGGTTAAACCTGGTTCTGAATTCATTTCCTGTAAGTACGCCTTTATACACAGAAACCTGAAAGGTTTTTGTTTTATATTTCAGGATTGTACTTCTTGAAATGTTCCTTTTATATGCATGAAATGGTTTGTTTTGTAATGTTTGATTATGGACTGCTCAAATACAGGATGATGCTGAATATATTTGATATTTTGAATATTTGACCTCTCAATAAATTTATATCAAAGGGTTTTTTTTTTGATTGTTTTTCTCTTAGATACTCTCCAACTTGCATATCTCTGATCACTCTGACCATACAACACATCCAAACACTGATGGTGAGAATTCATCGAGCTGTCATGAGAGACTGAAAGAAATGCTTACATTCAAGAAGCTTTTCAAAATGTTGTGACTCCCTGAGCTTCACCACTTTCCCAAAAACAATCTCCACGAATCAGCAGAAATCCAACCACTGTTTAGTCAGAACTTCTCAATTTCTGAACGACAAACATTTCTGGAAGACATTTGGTGGTTTTGGTAAAAGTGAGGAAGTTTTCATGAAGCTTCAGTTCAGTGAAGCTCACATCAGACAGGAAACTGCAGCTAAGATGCGATCATCCAGCTCAAAGTGCACATCAGCACTGAAACGTCACTCCAAGTGCAACATTTAGCAGAAGTTTTTTTTAAAAAAATAAATTTTAAATATTAATTTCCATTCTGTCTTAAATGCACAGTCCAAAAATAGATCTAAAATTGTCTTTTGATCTCTTTAAAAATAACTCTCATCATATTAATTTCATTTAAGCAGACTTCAGAAGAAGCTTCATGGCCCCTGAATCCTCCCCATAGCAGAGGTCAGACCAACACTTTCAGAACCATCACACTGAAGTCTAAACCCCAGATTGGCTTTGACGTGACTGAAGACATGGATGGATCCCAGTTTGTTAAAAAAAACAAAACAACACATTAATTTCAGTCTGCCAGACTCACAGAGTGGTTCACACAGAGAGGAAAACACACACGTGGGTTGTGATTTGCTGTGACTCCTCCTGTCCCTCTAGCCATGGCTTAATACAACACAACAGATAAAAACAGCACGGACAACTGCTTATGCTGGATTAATTGATTTCAACAAGCTCCACACCCTGGAAAGAACTGTTTGCAAAAATCTCAAAGCTGACACCTGCTCTCTGTCACCACTAGATGGCACCAGAAGATAAAAAAATAAGTTAACTTTTCTTGTCTCTTTTCTAGTTTGAAAGAATGCAAATTTAAAAAAAAAACACATTTTAATGAAAGGATTTGAGACATTCTGCAGTTAACAGCAGACATGGATCTGTGTAGGTCTATAGATTTAGCCTATAACTGTGTGTGTGTGTGTGTGTGTGGGGGGGGGGGTTCATGTATAAGTGTACATATGGGTACTTTTCAGCTATGATTTGAAAGGAATTACGGGTCTAATTATTATAGAAATTGAATGTGAATGTTAACATAAGAATGAATTCAATATAAAGAATAAACAGCCACGTTCGTATTCAGTTTTGTTAACAGATTGTCAGTGGTTATTGATTTGATGTTTGAATTAATTAATGTATAGTATGATATATGGATGTGTACATGCATACTGCAAAAGAAATGTTTATGTCTGTCTGTCTGTACAATTAAGAATCAGTGAGATTTATTTTTCAATTGTATATTTTTCTACCTTCTTCTCAGACAGACCCGACCATTTCTTCTTTTGTGTCTTAATCTTGATATGAGATTATTGTTTATTTCTTTATATGTTCTAAATGAAGATTTATGGAAAAAATACACCTTTTGTGGTATTTGCATGCATCATGTAAAGTTTTTTTTTTTTTTTTTAAATGTAAATATATGGCATTTCTCAAAATGTCAAACTCTGGGCCTTTGTAGACTCAAACATTGTTTTCTTTCTCCCTTTTCATTATCATGAACAATATGAAAGAGATCAAAAGAAGGTCAAAGAAGACAAATCAGGAGAAATTATCACAATAAACTACCTGTCATTATGTAAAAAGTAAATGTCGACATCTGAATATACATCAATCTAATAAAATCAACTGTAAAATGAGTGGCCATGTGATTAAACTTTGATATTATGTTTTTGACTCATTTGTTTCACTGATTCACTAAACTGCACGAAATATGGAGCTTAAAGATTATTTTCAGAGACAAATGCAGAACGTTGTTTGCATTTGGAGCAGACAGCCCGAAGCCTCTGTGATTGCCCCGCTCTGCGGCAGGCAGACCAAAACAATTGTTTCTCAGTTCAGGATTCAGCTCTCCAACACATTACTGATTCTTTTCCCTGCAGTTTCTCACAGTCACAAGATCATGAAGAAATCACATTTCCACTGAAATGCCATGTTGTCTGCTGTCGGCCTTGAGGCACAACTGCGCTATAAGTACAACAAATGCGACTCAAGACCCCAATAAAACTCATAAATCTGAGGCAATATTGTCAGGTAAGTGTTCACAAAGAGCAACGGTGACCAGAGGCTGACCTGCAGTTAACCGAGGCCGTTCCTGCACCATCGTCATCATCATAAGGTCATACGTGCACACGCACGCAGAGCCGTGCACGTCATGGGAGTGTAAATGGAAATGCATGCATGGGCTCACACGCAGAGCAAAAAAAAATGCACGAGCACACAGGCAGACTGCCGAGACACAATCGGAGCTGAGGAAAAAGCCAAAGTGGACAACAATCGCTGACTGGGCCTGAGGAGGAAAGGCTACAGGAGAATAAAAGAATGAGTGCAGAGTGAGAGGCAGCCTGAGGGTGGAGGGGCAGAGCAGGGGGATGCGAGAAGGAGGGGTGACACGATAAACACACAGCGCTGCACTTCTATTGAACCTTTTTGAGGTTTAGAGAAAACACACAGCCCAACGGCATCGAATAAGGCGAAAAGCAATGAAAGTATGGGAACCGGCGCTTGTTTTGTTTCTCAGCTCTCCCCGAGTCGACTTCAGCTCACTGTACGACACACAATCTTCCTCGCAAACACCTTTTATCTCCTTCACTTCCTTGCCTTGCACATTTGACCTCTCTCTTTGCTCTTTTCAGTGATGCCCTCCTGTCGTCCCCCAGCAGCCTTCCTGTCCGCCGTCAGGCGCCGCCGCATCGTTTCAGGCCACACAATAAGGTTTTACAGTGCAGTTGTCGTGTCGTTAGAACTGTAGGTGGCAGTGACACGGGGGAAAACCCGCGAAAGCAGACGGGAACGCTGAATGGACCAGACAGCCGGCGGCTCCAAAATAAATACGACTTTTATTCGTTTTGATTCAGTGAGCACGGCTACCTTCGGCTCTCCTCCTTCCTAATCAGACCTCTCTCGGCTCTCGCTCTCCCGCTGTCCAGACCAACTCATAACAAATGGGCACGATAATTAGAACCACAAAGACTCCCGGGAGAGGGGGGGGGGGTTTAGGAGTTGGGGTGGGGGGGGTGGGGGGGGGGGGGGGTGAGGATGGGGGGATGTCTGAAGGACAAAAGGAGTGGAGTGTGAGCATTGAGCAATACAAGCGTCTGGGTGCAACTGCACCGGCATCTGGAGGCTCAGCCTCATGTACACAACCAGGCTCAGCTTGAGTCATACAGGCACACACACACACCACGTGTGGTGTGCGCGTGTGTGTGTGCACGTGTGTGTGCGTGTGTGTGCAGACAGGATATTAAGTCACAGTTTGTGCTTCATGTTTTTTTTTTTTTTTTTGTGATTCTTCCAAGAATTCTTTTATAAAAGAATAACAAAAAATGTATTATACATATTCACTGGCATGTGTGTGTGTGTGTGTGTACATGTACAGACAGACATATTATCATGTTATAAAACAAAAGCATTTTGCATTCATTCTTTCATCCTCGTCTTCTCCTGAAAACAAGGCCGTCAGCCCACGGCGATGTATCCGCTGATCTGATCTCGTCCTCTGCGCTGCAAACACACAGTGCCAGTCTGTGTGAGATCTGACTTTGACTCTCCCTCCTTTGTTTCACTTCCTTATCTTCTCCCCTCTGCTCCGCGGTCTCTCCCCGTGTTCTCAGTCGGACGCTGCCATCGCCGCTGCTCTAATCTAACCCATGTGCTTTGCCGGGTCAGCATGCCGGCGGCCCACGCCGCTGCACAAACAGTCGGCTTGCGAGCGCGTGCGTCGCTGTGCCTGGATGTTTGTGCTGTGAGCGCTGATCCCCCCCGCACACATTTTGACTTGTAGCCCCCAAACAATGAAGGATGGGTTTTCACTTGTCAGATTGCCGTTTTTAGAGAGCAGCAGAGGGTTAAAGAGGTTCAAGGAAATCTCACCGCTTTCAGTTTTGTCCTCTTTCCCATTAAGGTAATCACCTCGCAGCCCCTCAGACTCATCTGACGACCCCATGGGGAGGCTCTAAGCCCTAGCTGATGCGGAGATAAATCATAGAGGAGAATTACAGTAATTCAAGGAACTTTTGGCTGCTCGCATGTGCGCTTCTTGCCCAGTGGCTTCCTGTGAGGGTAAAAAGGTCGCTGATAATGACTTCCAGGAGTCTGAGGTTTGGAGGACTGGGGTCAAGTTCACATCTGGGATTACTAGGGTTACCGGGGTCAGCGTTTTTACTGGAGGTCATCCGGATGATAAAGTGGAGAATGCTACTGAAGTGTGACTTTACTACAGGCTGATCGCGCTCGCGTTCACACGCACAAGCTCCGACCGGCACGGGCATGCTGCCTGCCACTTTCCAAAAAAATGAAGATTGCGTCATGACCGCATCACAACAGCCAGCGCATCTAAAATAGGTCACTATTGAACAAAACACAAAGAATTTTCGCATGAAAATCATGGATTCATGAAAACAATAAGTCGCATGTAGACAGTCGGACGTGTTCTGCCGTTTGAATGAGGGGAGGAAATAGGAAACAATCAGCAGTGTGGGAGGAAGGGAGCACGGAGATGTGTTGCAGGTCACCCTGGCAGAGTGTTGATAAGGCCGCTTCGTTTGAATGGAACAGAAAGCAGCAGAGAAACAGAAATGTAAAAAAAAAAAAATACAGCATAGGGCGTAAACCTGTTTGAGTTCAGAGGCCACAGAGAGCTGAGAGATTGATCTCAAAGTGTGCTGCAACAGGAGAATGATAGCATGCCAACTTTTAGATAACAATCCCAAAAGCATTGCTTTTTTTTTCAGTGGAAAGATGAATCAGTGCACGTTAAAAAGGCTGACTTTTAACCCACTTTTTAAATACTTGCCGTTCGACTCATCAGTTGTGAATTTGCGCTGCGGTACGTCGGCGAATCTCAACGTGGAGGCCGGGCGCCCACTGGACAGGCTGCGAGTCCGTCACGCCACAAACACCTGAGGAAACAAACAGCATGTTCACACTGCAACCCGGGAACTTTCATGTCACCAATTATCAGGAAGTACGTGTTTTTGGACTGGGAGATTAAACCTGATTCAGGGAGAACATGCAAACTCCACACTGCAGTTTGAACCAGGGATGTTCTCACTGTGAAGCCAGAATGCTAACAATGCTAACACATGTGGCTTACACTTTAAACCTCGGAGAACAAAGTGAAAAAGCAGCAGCTGACTCAGTTTTGTTCATAACAACTCTGTCACTTTACACTCTGTCAGGTCAGGCACTGGGGTCAGGACTGGACCCTTTGGAGGACATTTGTGGCCCGCAGGCCACATGTTTGACACCGCTGAACTACAGAAACAGGTCTGGGAAACCACCAACACAACCGGAGAGTTAAAAGCTGTATTCTGCATGAAGAATCCATTTGAAGCCACCGATTGTAATTTGAGAAAATCTTTGACATTTCCACTGTTGAGAAAACTGTTGTGGCTTGTTTAGTCTGCAGAATACCAAAAGGTTGGTTTTCTTTTGTTTCTTTTAAATCTCAGCTCCACAGTGGTTGAATTAGATAGTTCTGTGTATAACCATAAGAGGCAGAGGACAAGCTGACATTTTTGAGACAAAGGTTTGGCTTTTTTGGCTGAAAACAGAACAAACACAATCCTGAAGAATGTGTGATCCTCAACGAGAAACTATAGCAACTATTGCTGCTCATTATTTTATTCTTAGCAATAACTGAGAAGGTTTTCTGTTATGAACTCGTGCTGATCGGAGTCACAGTAGCCTCTGTCTCGTACAACCTGCCAGTCTCCAACAGCAGGTCCAAATATCATTTACCAGCAATAATCTGAGAAAGACAGAGATGAAGGTGAGCGAAGAAAAGGAGCAAAGAGCAAATGTGAGGAAAATAGTTGGCACCGAAGGAGGAAACTTATACTTCTGATGCCTCCAAAGATAGACCGGTCTGTCTTCACATATCAGCTGTCGTCATTCTTTCACTCTTTCTCAACTTTTCCTTCTCTCTCTATCATCTGTTGGCTTTTGATGTGTGATCTGGCTCTCCGTCACTGACTCACTCTCTCTAACCTCTCCTCCACAACAATGAGTTAAAAAAAAATGACCTGTGCTCCAGTCTCTAACCTTCTCGCTCACTTTCCCTCCTTTTCTTTCCTCCCCGTTCCATCCTTCTCCCCTTCTGTTTTCCCCTTCTACGTCTCTTCAACGTGCTTGAGGAATGTGTCAGAGCAGCACAAAAGAACAAAAGCTTGATCGGAGGAGGAGGAGGAAGAAAAGAAGGAGATGGGGGGAGAAAGTTGCATGAGGTAAAGGAGAGGCAGAAAGAAAAGAGGGGGAATGGAGGGAAGGAATGAGCGGCGAGAGAAAAGTTGAGGGGAGCAGAGCACGGTCGAGTGGCTCTGAATGCTGAGCGGCGCTTTGTCATCACATGCTGACATGCAGCATCACACACATTTCGGAGCTCTTTATTAAGCTCCCCCCTCACCCCACCGCCCCCCCTGAACAGCATGCACACAAGATGGGTGAGGCTGTCATTGGGCTGTACTGCAGGGCAGCCTGTTTGATGCAGTGGCCTTTGATGCATTTCTTGTTAAGTCATGGTAATGTGCTAATGGCCCCAAGATAAATCTTCCCGAAGCTTTTGTAACTCGTGAATCAGTCACTTTCAGACCGCAGGCGTGATCAATTCCCCTCTTCTGAAGAGACTGACTGTCTGACAGACCAGCACTGAGGCGGCTGACTCTCTGGACAATGACACCCTGTTGTTCACATTTGAACCAATCACCTTGCATCTACACCTTTTTTAGTCATAAGCTGTTTTATTTTAATACTGTCAATGCAAAGAGTTAAACAGAGGAGAGTCAGACAAATGAGTAAGTGGCATGGGAGAGTGCCGTGGAAATTACAGCTCTTGTGAGAACATGCTGAGAGTGTGGCACGGTGTGTGGCCAATCATCCTGTGTGTGTGTGTGTGTGTGTGTGTGTGCCGATGAAGAAAACAATGAGGAGATCTTTGTTCATCAAACAGACCCGCGGGGCCTGATGCAATCCTCTGGATATGGACGCAGGTCTGTGCGTAAAAGCGCATATCGAGTTACCAAAAATCAATCTCTCCTCTGTTCGTCAGCGTGTCTTTCTGGTACGTCTGACATTGAGACGCTGCGGCCTGAGTGTGTGTGTGTGTGTGTGTGTGTGTGTGTGTGTGTGTGTGTGTGTGTGTGTGTGTGTGTGCTTGTAGCCTATGGTTTGCTAGAAGCCTTTCTTCCGATGTATTTTTTTTTTTTTTTTAAGTCGCCCGGGTTACTTGGCGCTAATTCGCCGTGCAGTGTGGCGGATGGGATCATCCATCAAGAGTCAATAGTTAACGTCGGCTTTGTCCATTTGCTATCCATCATCAACGCGTGCGTGCGTGCGCGTGTGCAGACATACACAGTGCGCGCGTGAGTTTTCTTTATAGGACGACACCTCCGAACCCCCGGCCCCTGACCCTGCCCTGTCTGACGCGTCTCCCTTGGGGGAGGAGGAGGAGGGGAGACACCGCCGACCTGGCCAGTCCCACCTCTTATTTTAATCTCTGCCTCTCTCTCTGTGTGTGTCCATCATGGGCCCCGCTGTGTTTGTTCCTCTGACGCACGCAGACCCCGTTAAACGGATAGCCCGCCGGTCGCAGCCAGAAACTGGATCCCATTACCACCGCTTTTATTTTTATGACAGCGCGCGGTGGCTTTTCAGGAGGCTCGAGGTGAACTTGGCCTCCCAGACTCAATCTCTCTCTCTCTCTCTCTTTCTCTCTCTCTCTCTCTCTCTCTCTCTCTCTCTCTCTCTCTCGCCTGCCAATTTACCAGTGACCACATATCAGCCTTACCACATCCTCCCTGTTCGGCTGTAATTGCAGTGTTTGCATTGCAAAAGCATAAACACGTTGTAAATATTTGAAGAAGTGTGTATCAAACCGGTGCCGCACGTCTTCGCTCGGTCGTCGGGCATTTTGGCTGATATCAGGTGCGCGCGGATGTTGACTGAATCCGGACAACTCTGGAGTGCCCTAATTGCTTTCTGGGGCGTGGTCAGGTCCGATCTCAGACTTTTTGCCCGTAATCTGTTGGCCTCTGGGGCGTGTCCGTACAGAAAGGGGCGTGCGTGTCCCAACTCAAGTATCGGCGCTCTCCGTGCAATTCATTTGGAGCGCACCCGCTCATAACGCGCACTGGTGCACATATGAGACAAGAGATCTGAGTCTTTTTTTCCCCCTCATACCCCGCTGAAAGGACAGAGGCTACTGAACAAGCAGAATTAAACCATCCGGCAAACTCTGCTTTAGAGGAGACAGCTGGAGCGTTTTCGACGCACAGACGCACACAGACAGCCGCGCATCCGGCAGACTTGGACCTGACACTTCACCTCCAGCGACCCACGCTTTACCTGCATCTAAACATGGAGCGCAAAATCCCAGATTTCTCTGGCACTTGGGAGATGAAGAGCTCTGAAAACTTCGAGGAACTCTTAAAAACATTAGGTAAGTGCTTGGTTTTTCAATGTTCCAGCTTGAACATCTTTCTCCCCGTGCCGGTGATTTCCTTTGGGGCGTTCAGGGTGAAGACACAGATCTGTTGTGTCATCTCAAACTGTAGTTTTTTTTTTTCCCCCTTTTCTTTTCTTTTCTACCACAGTAGGTCAAATCTTTCTCCGCATCACCCAGTGGGACACTGCACGGGCGGGGGGTCTTTGTCATTCTGCAGAACCCAAAACTCAGCGCTTGGCCCCCAGCCAGCCTCGCCGCTTTTTTTTTTTTTTTTTTCCTCCCATCTCCCCTTTTGGCCTTCCCCGCGAACACAATAGAGACAAACGGCGGCACATCTGTCCGTGTCACAGCCTCGCGCGCGCGCGTTTGTGTTATGAAGGGTCGGGGGGCGTTATGGTTCAGTACAGTGCAGAACAGTCGCACCATGATCTGAAGTGACAGAGAGAGGGATGAACACCTGCTGCACGCTTTATTCTGTTTTGTTGTCCGCGTTTTGCGCCACATCTCTGGTGCGCGTGCGCGTGCAGCACGCCCATCATTTATCGGTGATCAATTCCCACGAGGACGCCTCCTGGATTTCATGTCATCTCTTGGAGATCCAGTGACTGCGCAGAACGCTGCCCTTTGATTTCTCTATTTCACGCGCGCGCGCGCGCGCACCCGCTCAGCTGCATGCATAGGGCATTGAAACAGATGTCAAGTGGCACTATTGTCCTGAATATAGAGCCATTACCACATGGCGGGAACACGGATTCCTGATTCCTGATGCACTAATTAGCATTTCACTCCTAACTATTTGCCTCCATCACTCTTTTCATGTTTGAGGCAGAGAGGTGGAGGGTGAGGAAGAGCGTATTACAAAAGGGAAAAATGGCACTGGGCTGATAAGTGAAAGGCTGGGATTTATGTCATAATTTGTCTAAACGTGTGATTTCCATGATGAAGATGCTGATTTATGGGGAAATGTCATAGATGTCAGGAAATCGGTTCCAACAGATCTCTTAACCTCCCCACCGCGTGAGTTCCTTTAATAATCCTCCGCACTGGCAAGACTGACAGACAGGAATGCTCCGCTCTAAATCCCAGCATCGCTCGGGCCAAAACGCAGCTGGACGCGGGCTGTCAGCACCCACCTACCCTCTTCCATCCATCCGTCCTTCCATCCATCCATCCTCTTTCCCTCTCCTCACTCTGGCTCACCCCCCCCTCTTGGCTCAGCCCCCCCTCCCCATGTGTCCCAAATGCTTCCTCTGGCCTCTGCTCTTTGACCTCTGACTCTGACCGTCTGTCCCACGGCGGCCATGCCCGTCCCCCGGCATTCGTATCTGTGTGAATTTAACCATTTTGGTCTCAGCTTGGGAAAAGTCTGTTCAGATCATTTCAAACTTTCAACAACCGGTAGTTACTTGAGAAGCTTCAGCCCCATTCTGTCACTTCCAAACGGTCCACGGACCAGCACTTGACCTCGGAGTCCCAGCCAGCAGGACACATTTCTGGTACTAGTTTTAATAGTTTTTGTCATGCTGTTTGAGTTATTTTGTATAGCAAGTGAGAGAAAATGTATAATTTTAAAATTAGGGAAATGAATATAATTTATATGACCAGTAAATGAGGAAATCTTCATATTTTATACCTTTTTTAGATCATTATTAAAACATTTTTTGTCAAAAATAAAATAATTTATGCAGTAGAAAAAGTAGATTACAATTCTAATAGTTGCAGTGGCCTTGTTTTATTATTTTTTTATTTTTTCTAAATAAGGACATTTAAAAATGATCGTAAGTACTAATGCTCATATTCCAGATAGTACTTCTTCATGTAATCTATTCATGAAGTTTTAGATGTAATTTGCATGGTAAGTGTCTACACACTCTGCATAATGACGCTGCACAATGTGCCGCACACCCGCACAGCGCTGGACAATCCTGCAAGCTGAATGACTTTGCATTTTTCTGTGTATATATTTACACTTGGTGACAGGTGGGAATGTGCGAGAGGTGAGAAGTGTGAAACCCAACTCGGTGGTGGATACACACTCAGGAGATGAACACACACTTCCCCTCACACTTGGGCAGGAGTCTTGACACACCACACACACGCACGCACGCACACACACACACACACACACACCATTGTCCCGCGTCTGACTGACTCTCCCCCACCCTCTCTTCATCCTCTGCTCCTCAATCCCTCCTTTTTCTTCTGCACTAACCACAGCCTCCCTCCTCTCTATATTAACTGTTTGTAGATCAGTTCAAAAAAAGTTTGCATATCCATCGTTAACTAGCAAAAGATGCAAAAAAAAAAAAAAAAAAAAAAAAAAAAAAAAGAAGTAAAAAAATAGGCAATATTCGACTAGGCATTCATATTTGGCAAAATGTCCTGTAATTCTGGATAGATTCAAGAGAAAAAGACAATTTGTCTGGTTTGAGAAGATTTAACATCTTATTACGTGTGTTATTTCGTCTTTCTTCTCTTACTGCTTGAATTCATTTCCTTGTGATGAAAAAGCAAAACATGTTTTTGCTCTTTAACATATATAGTTGTCCACTGATGAGATGTATACAAATCTGGGTTTGATTCAAATTAGCAACATCAGACAGCTGAATGGTGAAAAAAGCGTCTGGTACGATCCTTGCTATGAGTGGAATATAAACCGACTGGCTTTAATGGTGTGGAAACAACACCTGGAATGCATTAAGAGCAGAGGTGACTTGAGGCAAGTTTGCAACAACTGTTGTTAAGGAGTTCAAATTTGTGGGTGATTTATTGTCCATGCCTTTTTGTCTGCGCTCTCATGTGACTGCTGTGACATCTTGACTTGTGCACGCCGTCTCTGGAAGCTATATGGAAAGAGAGTTGATGCAGGAAGCCTAAATCATGAGAATAACCCCAGTTATGTGAAGGTGTAGATGTGCAAAAATGATTAAGTCCAGGGAAAATGCAGATTTCTTTCAGTCTTGTCTTCATCTAAAGCTCCTGTCGTCTCTGTCGTGTGTCGACTTCCAGGTGTCAACGTGATGCTGCGCAAGATTGCAGTGAAGGCGGCCTCCAAACCCCTGGTAGAGATCACGCAGGACGGAGAGACGCTGTCCATTAAAACTTCGACCACAGTCCGCACCACTCACATCACCTTCACCGTGGGGCAGGAGTTCAATGAGAGCACGGTGGACGGGCGTCCCTGCACGGTACGCCACCGCACACAGACTACTGCTGCATATCCAGACTGACAGCACAGCCTCGCCCTCCCTCTGTCTCTGCAGACCGATCCTGCTACGCTGCACTCCTTCACTCTTTTTACAACCCCCTTCAATTTCCTCTCGTTCCCCTTTCCCCTCTTGGTGCCCTTCCATGCCCTTAAGTCGCTCCCTAATTCTCCCCGTTACTCTTCCTCCTTTCCCACCGGTGGCCTCTGTTTGGCCGTCTCCAAAGCAAACACGTCCAACCAGCCAGCTTCCCTCTCCTAACGATGAGCACATCACAAGTTATCACCCCTCAGTGATCACCGGCTTCCCTGTGTTGTGTCTCCCATTAGACTCTCCTAATCATGTCCCTCTCCCTCAGGATCGTCTGTGCGCCCATTCGTCTACATTTCCACCTATTAACACAACTCTTCTCCTCCCCCTTTCTGTGTCCTCAGAGCTTTCCACGCTGGGAGACAGACAGTAAGATCAGCTGTGAGCAGACTCTGCAGAAAGGAGAGGGACCAAAGACGTCCTGGACCCGTGAGATCACCGCAGACGGCAAACTCATCCTGGTAAATAACAAAAGACATGTTTCCGAAGCGCATATTGTGAATATGTTGACATCAACCCAGTTGGCATACTGAGGAATATTTGTTAGAAGTCAAGAAAAAAAAAAAAACTTCCTGCTGATGAAGACTGTGTAGCAATGCAGCTACAATATTTGAATATTTCAGAGTTCAAATAGAGAGCAGAGAGGTGGATTTGCTGGTAAACACACAGCAGGTTTCTCTCTCAGGCTCCCTAGACTTTCTAAAAATAATCAAATCGAACCAGGAGGAGAAATTTCAAAGCTCATCAGGTTCATTTCATGTTTCAATGCTTGTTTTGTGTCTGCATCTTGTTTTTTATATTCACCCTGAGAATTCATAATACTTGCTGCTAATTGCTAAGAGTGATGTACACATGTATTTTTTTTAATGTTGATGATAAATCACCCTACTTTCTCCCTTTACCGTCACTTTTTGGGGGTCTTATCAGTGAAATAAAACTACACAGTGACTTGCAGGCTATAATCTGTGTTGCCTTCAGTTTGTGTAATTATAGAATTTCTCCCAAAATACTACTCCAAAATTGTAATTACTGCCCTAGCAAACGATTGAAAAGTTATTTAGATAACATGCCTTTTTTTGGATGCAGCACATCTTTAAAAATCAGCTTGCACAGGATGCAATACATAAAGCTAATTTTTTCATTTTCTAACTGACAGCTAAAAAAAGTCTCTCTTCAAATCTGGGTTAATAATTATATCTAAATACCAGTCAGCCAGTTTCAGTTCTGTTGAAGCCTTAAACAAAGCTGTCCTTTTAGAAGGATCCCACCCAGCCTGCGCTCCAGGTCAAATTAGGAAAAAAAAAAAGGAATTGAAAATATTTCAATGCATTTAAGATAATTATCAGACAGAGCTGCACCAGTAAACCAGTTCAAATGACGGAGACACGGCCTCTCTCACACTCTTCTGTGGAGTAAACAGTGTTCGAACGGAGCAAGACGCAAACAGAAAGCAACATTAAAGGGTAAACTTTTGCAAAGAGTTGGTAATGAACTCACATTTAAGGCTTCGGGCACCAAACCCACAACTGATTTTTAGGAGCCAGCAGCAGCACAAGAGGCTGCGAATGTTTTTGCTGAGCAAAGCATGTTTATCCCAATAATTTTCCATGAAGAGGGGTTTTTTTTTTTCTCAGCAGTGTGGCACAGAGGCATTACGTTGGTTTTAACTGCTGGAGTTGTTTTATACAGGAAAAGAAAAGAGTCGAAATTATGAGGTTTACGGTGGACCAACGCCGAGTGTTCTGCGAAATTATACTTTTATTATGAATTCATGACCAAGATTTTTTTTTTTTGTTTGGTTTTTTTGTGTTTGTCCCAGTGCGTGCGAGTGCAACTCATTAAACGCCCTCACTGGCCTCTCTTTCTTTTCAGACCATGAGAGCAGATGATGTGATATGCACCAGAGTCTACGAGCGACAATGAACAAGAGCACTTCTCACTTTTCATCCTTCCGGCCCCCCACCCCCCTGTCCTGCATCGCCCCTGCACCCCCCCTCCTCTGTCAGTGCTGGGAGAGATCGCAATCTGTAGTTTAATTCCACTGTTCCTGTTAGCTTCACCTTGTTAGAAGTACGGTAATAGCATCTAGCATGTCACAGATACACTATAGTCTTATCTCCTGTTGACCGTCTGTCTCCCCTCCGTCAAGCACGACCAGCTGGAGCTCTAAACATGAAAGCGTATGTTGCATTGTGTGTGTGCGTGCATGCATATGTGTGTGCGTCAGTTCATGCATTAAGGCATTGTTCGATTGTGTGTATCTGTGTATATGTGTGTGTGTGTGTGTTCAGCAGACGAGGTGTGAGTCTATATTAATAGACTTGTAAGCCAATCTACGAGCTCTTCCAGTTTCGGGTCAGTTTTGACGTGTCCCTCTTTTTTCTGTAGCCCGGCTCCTCGACTTTTTCTATCTCATAACGCCGTTTTATATTTATTACTCCACTAGAGTCCGTTTTTACATTGTGTCTCTTTTATATGAAATGTGATCATAGGAAACAACACTTTCTATGGGGAAAATAATAAACCACAATATTAACTACGCTTGACGTCAGCGCCGTTTTTCTCCGCTGAAGTGAGCGATTAAGACTGTAAAAGTATTTAACGGTGTGTGTGTGTGTGTTTCATGGTTTGTGAGTGCAGCTGCAGAGTGGGAGCGCATTAGATGGCTCCATCTTATTTTGGACTTTCTGTCAGCTGTCTGCAACTAGAATAACTTGTCTGTCCCCTCCCTTTCAGCCTCTCTCTCTCTCTCGCTCGCTCTCATTTTTTCTGTCTTCCCTCCCTTCCTCTTCCCTCTGTCAATCAACTCCGTGCCACATGGCCTCATTATACCGCTCTCCCTGAGGTTTCAAGGCTTCAAACTGTCCAATCAGTGCAAATATCACTCATCCAGCTGTTTTCCCTGGCAGCTGGCCGCCGTAGGAATGTTACTGCTAAACTCTGCTGGCTTTTAATTTCCATTTTAGCCGCCAGTTGGGAAGATATGCTTCACATTGTTAATGAAAAGACCATTTTTTTCTATACATCCATCCATTGTCTGTACTGTTTTGTCCAAATTGAGTTCACAGAGGACTGAAGCAAATGTCTGCCCTCAGTGGGGGAAAGGGAAACATGCATGAACATCCACTGACCAAACACTGATGTTTAACATAGTGAAGATAGAGGAAAGCAGAGTATCTTTGGAATGACATCCCAGACATGGAAAGCGACCGTGGAGAGTCGGAGGACAGACAGCCGGCGCACTGTGACCTTTTGGCGTGGGACGCCGGACCTCTTGACCAATCGTCAAATGGTCAGCGTGCAGGTTAGTGGGCGTCTCCGCAGGCAGGAAATACCAGTTGGATCACAAGGTAAAAGCTGAGTGACAGCGCAAGAAAATTAGACAGCAGATGTGCTTCACGTCGACTGAGCTGTTGAGAGTTCTGGAAATGGAAAAAAAAAAAGATATAAAGAAAAAGGAGGGCTGATGCGGTAAAAGATGGATGATGGTGTTAACACACACACACACACGTATTCCAGAGGAAGGAATTCAGTGATGACAAAACCGTTCTGTGCAGAACTATCTCTTTATTTCTGCGTATGCCCTGCAGCTGTGTGGAGTTACAGTGTGACCCCAATAAAGTCCCTCCTCTGCCTCCCGCTCTAATAAAAGAGGTAAATAACTACCCCTCCCTCGCTGTTTATTACCCCCTGGGGCAGTAAAAGGCAGCTGTCTGGCCCTCTTCAAAACGTCCGGCCTGCACTGGACTCCCGTAAAAAAACACACACACATCTATACATACACACACACACACACACGATGAACTGAAAACACACAGTCTGGCACAGACCATCAAACACACTGTATGTTTTTCACAATGCTGCTGCTGTAACTCAAGGTGAGTGGACAAACTGTCCAGAGCCAGAAAACCTGCAACAACATCTCTTAAACAGCGCGAGAGAGTGAGCAATACCAGGAGAGAACAGAGGGAACGGTTGACGTCGGCATCCTGACTGTTGCTTTTCCTGGTTGTTTCATGAAGAGTTAACAACAGAAGGCATTGTAAAAAGCTGCATTCACTGTTGTGTGTAGAATATAAACAGACATACTTGGAAGGATGAATAATTAAACACAGATCATGCGTGAGAAATAAGTAGAAATCTGACGCCACTTCACATCCGTAGAGAAATGCTGCATTGGCGACTGACATTTACGGGACAGCGGGTTGGTTTAGGCACCCCGGGGCTCTGGATGACTCAGGGAGCAGGTTGATAGATGGCTTATGTGCAGGAAGGAGCCCAGTGTGTGTGTGTGTGTGTGTGTGTGTGTGTGTGTGTGTGTGTCTGCTCGCCTGCATACTCGTGTGTGTCACAAAAGTCAAGACGGGTGATTTGTGAGCTGGTTGAAGCAATTATCGACAAAAGGGTCAAGATCGTTGAGGCTGGAATAGCAGAGAAGTGGGAGGCCTGGGAGGAAAATGCCCTGCAGGTGGCTGGGAGGGCGAGCGTGACGGGTACAAAGAGGCGCATTCCTGTCGCATCTTCATGAAAGTCTGCTGGTGAGTTCACACACACACTCACACACACACACAGACACACACAAATTTATTGTAAAAGATTGCAACTGACAGTGTGCTGACAGGTGTGTGTCATTAAACACCCCCACATACTGTACAGCCTCTGTCCACGATATTCCTTACACACACACACACACACACCTGCAATCCTACACTAACTGATACGTATGACTAACAGTCACACGCACCGTGGTGCACTGATCCTCTGTGGCAAACGCAATTAGACCACCCAGAAACCTTTGAGGCCTCCTGTAAAACACTGGTCAAGAATGGTGAACATAACAGCAGAGGAAGCACACACACACACACACACACACACACACACACACACACACACACACACACACACACACACACACACACACACACACACACACACCACTGTTCACATACTGTACGCTCTCCAGATGAAGTCGATCCAACATGTCCACATCTTCACAAACAGTAATTAGGTTTGAATTATGACCCTCAATTACCTTGAATTTCCCTTTTTTTTCCTCCTGATCAAATTTAGAAGTAATAAGCAAGAGGAAAGACATGAGCGAGTGAGGAAGGCATTCAGGCAAGGAGGTCTGGAAATCAGCAGAATGCGGGCTGGCACCTCGGCCTACTGAGACTCACAGGACTCTCCAACTGAGAGACTTCCAGATCTCATCGCTTTAACGTCTGGGCTGGAAATCTTTCCTTTAGTGGAAATAAAACGAGAGAAGAGTCCAGCTGAGAGATGCAGAGACGCTGAGTCACAGCCCAATGAGGGAGTGAAGCAAGGACGGAGGTTTCCTTTAAACTATCACGTCTAATTTTATAAAGGATGAATCATTGGCTTCCTCATAAAGAGGGCAGGGCTTTATTTATGTGCTCCGCTCAGTCATCTGTGGGTCTGCTGCTGGCTCGGCGGGGGAGAATCTCTTTACTAATATCACCAGTCCTGCTCCTCTCCTAAAAGCAGGACAATGATCTTACAGTATGCTGGAGGTTGGATGAATGGAGGCTTTGTACAGAGGAAAAATGCAATAACAAATCTGATTACATACTCTTGATGTTGACCTCTGGATAAACCTGTGGATAGAAGATGCAGACAAAAAGGTCTTCAGTACTTCAGATAAATCAAACCTTGGTTTCATCAGAACATAAAACATCCTGCATGTAATGTGGAGGGGGGGGGGTCTTGCTTTATGGAAAACTAATAAGGAAAAATGATGCACTTCTTACAAATTCACTACTCTTGGTTTCCAACTTGTCAGCTCAGTATCCAAGTCAGCGTACGATGCTGTATACTTAAAGTTATATGAGCTGGAGGCTATTCACTGTATGGCGAACATGAACTCATGAACTCAGCGTTTGCTAACAGATTGACTGACTGTGGACTGATCATCCATCCATCATGTTCACCGTTTTTCTAAGTTGGAGCCTTTCTCATTCAACACTGGCTGAAAGGCAGGTGGAGGTTTCCACAGAGTGGAGACTCGTCACGCTGAAGACTTGCCTCATCTCCAAATTCCTCGGGAATACTCCATAGATTGGAATCATCCACAAAAACAGGATGATAGATAATGTTTCTTCTTTTCTAAAGCATAGCAATAAAACATTTAAACAAGAGTGATTCCACAGATAGAGGTTAAAAGACTGTGTGGTTCTTACATTTCAAAATTTACCACATGAAGTAGCAGAAGTTACCAGGATCATTCGCCACTACTTGTTCAAAAACAATGGCCAGAGCCTCCTGACCCCATCAAGACGGCGGCAAGTGGAATAATGGTAATCAGTTTGTTGCTTGTTGCATTTTCTTCTTTTGTCTCTTTCCTGCCCTTTTCTCTCTTTCTATCCCCTCATCCCATCCAGAACCGCAGAAAGCTGCCACCTCAGAGTTTGGCTCTGCAAAGGCTTTTCCTTTCCACCGTCTGCTCTTCTCGTTCCAGTGGAATTGTGGGATTATTCTCCATAAATCATATGAATTAAACGAACTGAACTAAAATGTCCAACCTATAAACGTCCTTTCACTTCTATCCCATTTACTTGTTCGGTATTATTTTATCTGTGCCTCAAATCAAAGTGTCTTCACAGCAGGGCTGCGATGTGTGTGTTGAACCATACACACCAAATCTCTCATTTGTTTTTTTTGTTTTTTTTTAACCTTATTCACAGGACAGATGTGCCAGCATACTTTGATCATGCAGCGCGAGAGAGTGAGATGAGAGGAGGAGACGCCAAGGGAGGATCATTACTCCTTGAAGGGTGATTGATCGTCACAACTCCGTGACTCATTGCTTGTATTTAGGATCAGCTCATTGCAAAGTTTCTCACACATACACTAATGCACAAAACAATGCACACATGCTTTCAAGCCGAGCATTAGCTTTGTTATAATTTATGACTTCGCACAGATAAATGTAGCCCTGGCTTTCAGGGTCAAAGAGCCTCGCATTCTTCGCATTGGAAAAAGAAAAACTAATGAAGCCATTAAGCATCTTATGATGGAGGATTGAAAATCTAAAAAAAAAAAAAAAAGAAAAAAAAAAAGCAACAGCTCAGTCAGTGGCACGTCCAGAGGCTGTAATTAAAATGAACCTGGAAACCTCATGCATGAGGTTCTGCTTATCACCCTCTGACTCCTTTCCTCTGTTTTCCTTCTCCGTCTCTTTCCTGTGTTGACTAGCTCCAGACGCACGCTGGAGGCCAGCGCGCCGTGGCCAAACACGGCGTGACGCTGACCGCGGTGCGCCGCGGTGTCGTGTGACTGGTCACAGAGCCCTGCGATTTAGGAAACGGCGGTGGAGGAAACACACCTAGTGAAAAACCAGCCGGCTGCCGCACACAAAAACATGTGTGTACATGAAAAGCAACGGTTAATCCCTCAGCCGCGGCCTAATATTTGACGGATGCGTGAGGGGAATGAGAAACAGACTGTTTTCTCATGAAATAGCAATGCGGTTCACTCCTCGTGGGAAAAGATAGGGAGGGTATGCACGCTGACAGACGTTATCGTTGACCGCAGGTGTAAAACGCTGGCGCAGCTCCTGCCCGGCGCATCAGGAGTGACGTACCGGGAGCACCTGTTGACGGATAGCTCCGCTCAGTTCTTGACACCACAGTGTCACTACCGTCCAGAGCACCTACAAATCACGGCTACCCTGCTGCACAGACAGAATGTAACACGGCGGTGCGATCGTCTCCTGCTGCCCTCCATCCATCCATCCATCGCTGCACGTCTGACACTGATTTACTGATCCTCCAGCAGAGAAAATATCCCACGAACATGCCAACCAATGTAGTGCGCCCAGCAGACATTCCATTTTCTCAAGAAGAGAGACCCGCTGAGCAGCAGACATCAGTCCAACACCCAGTGTTTCAGCAGCGCTCCTCGGCATCAGCCCTAATTGAAAGCATGTTTATTTTAATTTTCAGCGGTGCCACATTTGTAAGGAACATGCATTTGTGGGAAGTGCAGAAGTGTATAAGTTGAGAAAATGAATAATTTACCGGCTGTTCGATGCCACTGCCAAACAGCTTATTCTGGAAGGGATTCCTGTTCTGCTTAGAGTTAGACAGGGGTGTCTAACATGTGGTCAAAACTAAAATGAAACTGCTGTTCCTCATTTGTCTGCATTGTTCCAGTGAGAGCAGAGAATGGAATGTAACCCCGAGATCCAGAACTAAAGAGTAGACAGCAACAAGTAACAATGATAGATTAGTATTTCACAACTGAAAACTACTAAACTAACATTAGGCATTAAAGCCAAACCAGGACGGTTAAGGATTAGGGCCGTGGAGACGCTGCATTCTGGGAAGTGACAGGTTTTTGCATGTTCAAATCTGAGAAACACTGTGACAGTTAAATATCAGGTTGCTTTTTTCTACTCAAGTTTCTCATAATATTTTATAAAAAAGTGTATAAATGAACCTTGTTTCAGGATTTCTTCAGATTTCTTTGCATTAAAACTAAAAATAATCCTTATCATCAGTATTTTTCAGTTAATATTCCATCTCTTGGAAGTGACGATTGAACAATAATGACTAAAACAGAAATACTTAACTATTGCTTGCAATGTCAAACTGGACATATCGCGCAGTGAAGTACTTTTGCCAACGGATTTACTTGATTCACTGTGATGTGCCGCCAAGGCGAGTGGAAGCTGTAAAAGTTATCCTCTGCATTGACTGGAGTGTTGTTAGAGCAGAGTGACTCTGCACAGCTTGAGTTTAATGCTGACGTTAATGAGTTCCTGCAAAGCTGTCGTTGCTACTGGTGTGAAATGGCCTTTGTGTGTGTGTGTGTGTGTGTGTGTGTGTGTGTGTGTGTGTGTGTGTGTGTGTGTGTGTGTGTGTGTGTGTGTGTGTGTGTGTGTGTGTGTGTGTGTGTGTTGGCTCTGGCCGCGGTTCCACCTCTGTGCAGGAATCTGTGGTTGTGTACAGTGAGTCTTGGGTGCGTGTGAGAGACAGTGCGTCTGACTTTGCGTGCGGCTGCCAGTCGGCTCTGCCAGTCCAGTCACAGTTACCAACACATCCCAAAAATGCTAATGTGCATCGCTGCACAAATAAAAAAAAGCACATGTATGTCTTGGCGTGGGGTTTCCTCAGATCGCTGCACATTGCTGCCAGGAAATGATAAGACTGGATTCTCAGTAGATTCTCAGGAGATTCTTTAAGGTCATGACGAACGGGCGTAGAAAAAGACTGAAGACGGAGAGAAAAGAAGACGAGAAAGCTAATAAAGGCAAGGACACGGACGAAGACCAATGTCAGTAAGGCAGTAATGGTGAAGAATTGACACAGCAGCTGAGGACCGTTCTAAGTTAATGATCATCTTCCCCCCTCTGGACTCATGAATCAGAGTTAATGTGGTCCTCTTGGTCAAGATGTGTTGGCGACTTATGGCTACTCTGCAAAACCCTGGTACTCTATGTTCTACTGCCAATAAAAATTCATTACTCTATAGTAGATCTACATTGAAAATATCTGATTTTTATGTGACCTAAAGAACACTGTGTTTAATATTTTGAATGTGAAAGGAGGGTTTAGTATAATCCGCCATCAGTGGCTATAATCTTGCACTTCACAGGCAAACTGGCCTTAAATGATCTTTGCAATCAGCTATAAAAAGGAAACATCATCAATTCTGCAGCTGTTAACATGTCAGGCTGGTCAGAGAAGCGTAGAGACTTCATGAGTGGAAAAAGAGCGACACCGGGTGGACAGAAGTCAGAAGGGCTTTCTACAGCATCTGATGCTCATTTCTAATAACCATCAAGCATGAAATAAAACATGTCATGAAGTGAACGCAAACATTACTCATGTTAAATAGTAAAGTACATAAATCAAACATTCCTATTTTCAGGAGTATGAAAAAGTTTCAAAAGATAAGTGAATCTCATTCAGTGTGACAGCCATTAAAAAATGCTTTGTGCGTTATTTGGACTAATAAACATCTAATAAACAAAACTATTTCAAAGCATTTTTAGAGATAATTGTTATCATCATTGCCTTCATCAAAAAAAGAAAAAGGAGGCCAAATGATGTAATGAAATATTCAGTTTTTAGATCTTTTTTATTTAGGATTTTCACGACATGAAATAAAACAATAAGGTCAGAAATATGTACTTTTTATACTTTATGTGGCATAAGTCTCAAATATACTGAACGTTCACAGCATGAACTGAAATGTAGATTGTCTGTTTAGTCATCAACCATATAATTTTCTTTTTGCTGTTGATTCTCTTTTTATCCTTCAGTGCCATTGTCTGTTTTTCAGTATTTATGAGTGATGAACTGTCCAAAAGATCAAGGCCCACATGCTGTACACTCGCGCGCACGCACGCACGCACGCACGCACAATTTCAGTAAAGATTTCACAGTTAGTCAATTTCATGCTCTCTGACTCATCTTTAAGATCCAATCTAAGCTGCTGAAGACATTTCCCTCCTGATGAGGACATTCACACCAGATCAGATCTTTAGTTTCAGGTTTTGTACCGCAGGCCGTTTAAAGTTGCCTTTTCTTAAAAATCCCACTGTTGATCTCAGTATCTTTAAGTTATAGGAATCTTGCCTCCAAATTATCAAAATTTTTGCCCATCACAAATCAAAATAAATCACAATAAAATATGCAATGTGGGTATTTAATATTCCAGATATTTCCACATACTTTAGGTGAAGATATTACCATGCAAGACCAGCCCAGTCAGAACAGACGACTTTGTGAATGGATGTCTCAGATAACTCAGACATATGTGAATCTATTCTAACATGCAGATTATCATTTTTCCTCATGTCTTAATATATGACAAACAAATAAATCTGTCAGACAAACTGGGGTTTTCTGGCAAACATGAAAGTCTCTGGTGCGCTCACAGGGAACGTTTGAAGGCTTTAAATCAGGTGTAGTTAACCTGCTTTAAAATGATCCTCCTACAGTCAAAGGAGAAGGCTGTTGAAGTGAAGTTGCAGCTAACACTAATACTCAGCTAGAAGTGTTCGATTGTTCTGGATTTCAGCTGTTAGAGAGTCAACATCAACCCTGGGGTGCTATGAAAGTCGGATTGTTGGAGGTTATTAGAAAATGGTATTTCATCATTTCTTGGCATCATGTTGATCAATGATCCCACTGAATTATAAGAGGGAGTTCTTACTGACTTATTAAACTGGTAAGGTGCAAAGAAAACGAAATTCTAAAATTATGGACTTACTTGAAACAATGGGGCTGGACAGCATACTGAAAATCATTTGGTCTGGTTGTATCTTGACACCATTAGCACATGGAAGTACTACTAATCATCTGTTTATAGCTTGGATATGAAATCATCTCTTATGGATTTCAGTTTTCTTCTACTTAGTTGGGTAATCCTACTGCTCCCGTCAAACAAGTGTAAGATAGATCTTACCTGTTTTCCTTCACATCACGATCAAATCTTGTTGCCTCTTTTTCCACCTAAGGAAAGATTATCAGGCCGTGGAATACAGCTTATTTTTATATACAGCAAATGTTTCTGTGATTACATTTTTTTCTGCTCTCGCTTCATATTATTGTATCATTATTTTTAATCATATTGTTTGCAAGGCATGGTCAGAGCGACTGAACAGATACTGTTTCACCTGAGACAATCCAGCTGATCCGGGGACATGACTGACACCAGGCCACAGGCGTGCTGATCGGTTTCATCCAGGGGTGATCCCAGCTAGCAGTGGGTGAAGACAGGTTACAGCCTGGACAGACGCCCAATCCATCACATTGCAAAATGGCTACATACACACAAATCTGGACAATTCAAATTTATCAATTACCACAGATGAATGGTTATGGACTGTGGGAGGAAACTGGTGTAGTTCACACAGAAAGAAGTAGCAGTGGAGTAACGGACAGAGTGAAGTGCTGTGAGGACTGCTCGAGCAGTGGAAAAGCTCTTTACAGGTGGAATCCACATCTAAATCTAATGGCCCAGATTTGAACCCACAACATTCTTGCTCTGACACTGAACAGTTGTTACTGTAGGACCGCTATAAAGGAGTTCATACACAGGTGACTGCTGAGTCTGTTCACAGAGCAGAAAGGCGTGTTTCCTTAATGGCAGAGGAAAAAATGATTCACTGATTCTTCTTTCATTCATGTAAGACGGTGTTGCCTGTCTTGGGAGCCACAATCCTGAGTGAAATTGATCAAATCTGAAAAACTAATCTGAGGCCGTTTGATTTGGCCTGTGAAATCAATGAAAGGACAGTATGATAAAATGACAAGGCTACTGGTGGAAAGTCAGCGTAAAAACTGTGTTGATCATTTTTTGAGAGTTTTAATTCTTTCAAGACAGCAGCTGCTGAAACCCTCAGAGAAGATATACAGCAAAGTTGACCTGGATGCAAGGGTCAATAGACAGAGGCTACATTGAGGATGAGACCAGATGAGACTGTTTCCAGATACTTGTAAGTTGTGTATTCTTTCCATGTGGCCTAACATAGGTCTGAAGGTCTTTTTACCTTCAAGCGAAAGAGATGGACACAGTCAGCGACAACACATTATTTTCCACTGTTGCAGATGAATGATATTCAATTCATAGACAGGGGCAGAAAATTGCACAAAGAAAATATCATGACACCAACACCTTCTGTGGTGTCACAGAAGAAGCTGAGACTTATCAGGCTGGGTAAAGTTTTGTGAGCTGTCTGTTACACCAGTCTGTGTGAACTGCAGCCACTGCTCCAGAACTGCTCTTCCAAGAGGAGCTAAATATAAAGCTCCTGTTGATGATATGATTTCTTACTTTATGTTTATTTGGTTTGAATACGGGTACATCAACATTGCTGGACCTGACAGGGGAAGAGAAACACAGGAAGAGATAAGGGGAACAAATAAACAGAGAGGAGAGAAAGAAGAAAGTGCAGCTACAACAAAGATTCTTTGATTGGAAACTATGAGTTTTAAATCTGTTCTGTCAGTCAGAATGGAAGAAAATTCAACCCCTTGTGTGGAATCTGATTATGTCAATTTAACTGAAAAACAAACAAACACAATGTACCTTGTTCCATATGAGTTGGACTCGAGTCGACTTGAGTCTCTGTTTTGATGACTTGTGACTTGAATTGACGAAAAAAACGAAAGACTGAAGACTCGACGTTGACTTGGAAGTTGAAGACTTATGGCTTGACCTGAGACACAGTGACTTGAATGGCTGTTGTTGGTTTCGTGTTTTCAATTTTAAAATAACTAGAAATAACATCAAATATCGTCAGGCGTGAGTGCGCGTTTAGAATTGCGCTATGGTTGGATCAATATCCTGTCAGTCATGCACTCACAGCCAATCAGAGAAGGGCTTCTGGTCCCACAGCCAATCAGAGGACAGCGAGGAAGGCTAGCAAAGCAGAAATGTGACAAGACGCTAAATTTCTCGGCGTCGTGTCGGAGTTACTTTGTTAATTTTCTTAGAAATATAAGCTACATTGACTCTTGCGGAAATCACTGTCTCTGATAGCTGCTGTGCATTATGTGTTTTGTGAGTGATATTACAGCGACTGTGAAAAGTATCAAAACGAGGCAGGCAGTTCTACTGCCTCTTGGTAGGGGGCGCCATAGAGTCCAGAGACTACTGACTCTACAGCTGCAGAGAAAGAAACCTCCACATGATGGAGGATTAAAAAGCGAGGATCAGGCTATTTTCGAAACTCGACTTTCACTTGAAACAGTGGGTAATAATTTAAGTTATTTTATTTCATTTTATCCATAAGCATCGGAGTATGAACTCAAAAGAGAAGTTAAGGTAAGACCATAATACATTTTTTAATTAAATGTGCATCACATGGTCTAAATATCAACATTTCCTTTTGCATATTATCATTTAACTGTCATTTCATCCTTACTTATTTGATTTTTTTTTTGTATTAATATCCTATTTTCTATTCTGTGTGGATCAGCTGGGAATAGTGGTTAACTCTCACTTCACAATGAGAATGTCACGGGTTCAAACCTATCTGGAGTTTGCATGTTCTCCCCATGTCTGAGGTTCCTCCCACAGTTCATAAATATGCATGTGAGTTTAATTCCAATTTCAACTCAAAAACACCAATAAATGCATAAATACAGTTTGTAATTGAGATGTGGGAGCTCTTGAATGCCATAATGCTAATGAAACTTTCCAGTAGCTCCAGCTGACCTCTAGATGGAGCTATTGTCATCCTAAAAGTTATGTCCACAGGGCTGAAAACGTTGCATTGTCGATTTACCGTGATCTCCGCAAGAACGATCATGTTAAACAGAAGACTAAATTCGTATTAAGTCATGTATATGTTCTTTATCAGGTCTTAATAAATAAAAGAAATAGGATTAATTGTAACATTTGTTTCAGTCTTTTTTTTAAACCTTCTTGCCCTTTGGCTAAACTTAAGAGGTTTTGATTTTTTTTTACAGCGCACCTCGAGTGAAGTGAACAAAGTGGGAGATTCTGACGGTCAGAGTGTGTTTGACAGAAAGGAGAGTGTGTGAGGAGGGGGGAGAGAGAAGGTTTGAGGTTTGTCAAAGTGAGCCAGTCGCCGAGACAGAGAGGAGTGTGGTGGATGGAGCAGGGCGGATGGAGGGAGGGAGGGCAGCGCCGAGGATAAATGCGCTCTTTCATTTCTAACTGAAAGAAACCCGTTACTGCAGGCGCGCGTTTACACCGACAGAGACGCACGGAAAAATAAGTCTCCCCTCATACCTTTTACTATGGATGGAGGAAAATCAGCGTTCAGGATCATGGATGACAAGATATGAATGAAAAGAAACCGCGCGCGCAGCAGCAGCAGCTCTTCACAAACTTTGGCTTTGAAAAGTTTCAGTCACAGGAGAGACGCGCTCCAGCCGCAGTCCGGAGGGACGAAACCCGCTGCTCGCTGACTTTCTGAGGAGGTCACACACATTTGTAATGGTTTAATGACTTTGAACTGTGCCTCTTGCTGGATGGCACAGGTGCAGTTATTTTCACGGCCAGAGCGCGGGTCACTGGAGCATTACGCAAAGTATTACTTGATCATTTCTTGACATTTTAGCGCACTTGGACACAGAAATCCAAACATCATTTGGAGTAATCGTCCTAATCACAGAATTCAATTAGCGGATTGACCAGGTAGACTTCATTTTCGTGTGAATTAAAGGGGTCGAGCCTGTTTATGAGCCTGAAGTGCGTGCCACACACGCACAGTCGACATGCAGCAACGTCTGACCGGATTTCACGCTCCTCCTGAGGAAAGCTGAAAGACAGGAAGAAAAAAAAGACCTGTACGTGTTTGGATGAGTTTGTATGGTGGACATTTCCACCACCTCAGGGGAGACCACTTTATAAAAGTGGTTAAAGAAAAAAGAAGCGAACTGACGCTCGGATCTGGTTTGATCAATGGAGTTGCGTAAATACCTGCTGTTGGTGGAGTTCGTCCTTTTTCTCAAAGGTAAGATCTTTTCAGTTATCTAACATTTTATTTTTGTGTATCCAAATCTAAACATTAGTTTTCACACTTTTAAGAACGAATGAAAGGCTGTTCCTGTCTGTGAAGGCAGGTGAATCAGTTATTCTAGTCATTGCTGGATCCTTTAATCACTGTCATCCTAAAACTCTGTTTCAAGTGGGTTTTTGAAGGCAGTGGGGGCGCTGAGAGTTACACATGGGAGGCAGTGATCTGAAGGCTGGAGTTGGAATATTGACAATCACAAAGATGTTTAATTGTTTAGTGTCTGTTTGTTTATCCTATTTTTGGCGGTTTCTCTTTGTACAATATGACTTCGTATTCCACTGTGTCAACATTGATGGTTTCAATCGTCTCTTCAACATCTGCTTGTTTCAGTTCAACAGATTTCTAAATAGTTTCAGTGGTGTATAACAAAACTACTTAAGCATATTCAGTTATGCAGTGTCATGTTTATGTTCATTGAATCCAAAAGCCTGTTTAACATAATCAACTAATAAGTAGTTTGAACTTTATTGAACATCATTTAAAGTTAATTTATGTTAATTCAGCCTGTTAACTTTTCATGAATAATCCCCTCAGTGCTTATATTTCATGTTTCAAGAACACACAGCTAAAGTTAAACTACAGAAAAATCAGATCAGGAAGTTGAATCCTTTCTCTCTTAATCTGTTTAAGTCTTCATGTCAGTCACCCCGATCATTTTCTGCCGTCCAGTTCCTCTGCTGTCCCTCATTTCTGTCTCTGTGGGTGATACGGTCATTAACCTCGTCAGCCTTGACAGACAGCAAGTGAGGATAATGGTCACACGTGCCTCCCCGAGTCCCACAACGGTTTACTCTGTGACAGTAAACCACTGACCATGGAGACATTCCTCAGGTGACTGTGTGCAGGGGAAGAAGAAACGCAGGCACAATAAAACACCTGGCCGCACTCCATTTGCCAGACAGATCAAAGGAATTGGAGGTTCTGCATGAGTCCGACAAAATGATGTTTTGCGCTTCAAAGTCGGACCCTTTGGTAAATCCGTCAGTTCTGTTAGTG
Source organism: Salarias fasciatus (assembly GCF_902148845.1). NCBI lineage: Eukaryota > Metazoa > Chordata > Actinopteri > Blenniiformes > Blenniidae > Salarias > Salarias fasciatus. The sequence goes on along the minus strand of NC_043755.1, from coordinate 4,960,349 downwards.
CAGGGGATGTATTTCATTCTGGATGGAGGCCTCCAGCCGGCAGATGATGTTAGGAGCCATCACAGATATTCGTATGTATCGTCTGCCAAAAGGTTACTGGTTCATCTCCTTTTACCACCGACACCCTCTGACCCCGGCAGCTGTGTAACTCGACCTCACATATCATATCAGCCGTTTCCATCTCTCAGACTTGATGTCTAAAGTTCCGCCTAATAAGGCGCCTGCCATGTGTGTTTTCTCTCGCCGAGCATGAACACCAGCTCTGCTTGGAGACTCATGTTCACCGTGGCACAGCAGTCACACACACGCATGGACACACTCACACATACACACACCTCACAGAGTCATTTCTTCTCACCTAGAGGGTAACTGAAGAAAAAGACCATTGTTGTCTGCCATCACTGTGCGTTTGTGCAGCTGATAAGCGGCGGGTCATTATAGCACGCAGCCATGAAGTCAAATGAGATCAATAGGCTGAGAAATTGTGCTGTGCGAGGTATGTTAATGCTGATGGATCACACAGGACCTCTGAAGTTATTCCATAGATTGAATTGTTTGCATTCGTGGTAATTTACAGCGTGATTATCCACGCTTGTTCAGGAACTTAAGAATGAATGGGAAGTGGGTGTGAGGCCGCCGACACCAGCAGCAGGAGTGGTCCAGCAGCAGGAGTGGTTGATGCGGACAGATTTAGCATATCACCCCTCGGTATCTGTACCGTTGACGGAATTTCCCCTTTTGACTTTTTAGATGTGTACAGCAGATATGTTCTAGCCCGTGTGTGAGTCTGCATGTGTCACACAGGAGCATGTAGGTGAGTGAGTATGTGTGTAATGTTAATGGCTTCAGCAGAGCCCCTCTGATGCAGGCAGCAGGCGCCCCATGTCTGTTACACTCTGTTATGCCTTACCGAGATGTCAAACACAGGTGTGTGTGTGTTTAACTTTGTTTCACTGGCCATTCATAAATTCTGGCTATTATTCTCCCAGCTTATCTCCTCCTGTTTTTCTGGATCTTCTCCCTCCAGTAATTGGCGGGCTTTCATCCCGACTCCCACTCTTCTTCCACCCACATTTCCCACGAGAGGGTGACAGAGATGAGAACAGAACACGATTGAGATAATGGATAGAAAATCTGTGTAAGAGTGTGAGAAGAGGCCGTGGAAAGGTGGAATCAGCCAGTTTAATGAAGATGACAGAAACAGACAGTAGGAAAGGCATCGCTACCGCCGAAGAAACATGGTGGAACTTATGTTCATAGATTAGATTTGAACAGTGCGATCAGCCATAACATGTCTACATTATGTTGGGCAGTCGTGGCTGAGTAGAGGAGGTTGTTCTCCAGTCCTAAGGTTGGTGGTTCCATTCCCCATCTCACCTCGTCTATATGTTGAAGTGTTCTCGGAAAACATCTTGCACTCCTCTTTCTCCCTGCAGAGGCCGAGACCCTTGAATTACTGCCATTTCCATTGGTGTGTGAGTGTTTATGTGAAAGTGGGAATGTGGCTTAACAGTATAAATCACTTCAAGACTGGTGAAGAGGTGAAAACACACTCTGTAAGTGAATTTATGATGTTGTCCTCAAACTTTGATCACTTTCTGTCAGAACTAGTAGTTCATCTGTTGGATCAGATCACAGATCACATGGTGCAGCTTTCAAACACATCACTGAACCGTCCTCAGTCCTTCCTAACTTAACTTGGGCTTCTGATAGATACCGACCACTGCAGATCAGGAACGTCAGGATGTTTTGGAGATGCGGCGACACAGTCATAGGCATCACAATGTGGCAGTAAAAATCGTTCAAATCCGAACCTGAGGTTTTTGACCAGGGTTTCACAGTCCAGATGGGTGACTGAGAGCCAATGGGCCTTTTGCACCACTGCCTGGAAGAAATCAGACTGTTGAGCTTGTGGCCAATTTTGTAATCGCGAAATACCTTCATGTCTTTAATGTCATGTCATTCATGTAATCTCTAATTTACTTTTATTGATTTTCATGTTTGCATTGTCTTGTAGTTTAAATATGCCCTCATATACATACGTCTCCCTTTCACCTTTATTTTTCTAAATGTAGTAGTTTGTTAATTTTATTGCATTTGCTCAATTTTCCTGCTTGTTATACATCAAATTTTAGGATAAAATGTTCACTTTACCCCAACTGTATTCGAAACACTAAAGTGTGCTATAAATGCAAGCAATGCCTAAAGACACAGCAGCGTTTACTCAGTGCTTTTTCCTCCACTTATATGCACAAATACATACAGAAGACATATATGTGCATGCGATACAATCAGCCTTTCACATCAGGCAGCGGTAGCGCTCGGAGCTGAACGTGTGGTCGAGAGAATCTGGACTTAGTTTGGCTTGATAAATGTTTGCCATCCGTTGTCATGGCAACGGGTGGTCAGACAGCCTGCGGTACAGTGTCGTATATAAACCCCAGTGAAAATGGAACCAGGAGAGAGAGGACTACCGGACAGGAAAAACAGGGGGTGATGGTATGTTTTTTGTGGAAGTTTGTGTGTGTGTGTGTGTGTGTGTGTGTGTGTGTGTGTGTGTGTGTGTGTGTGTGTGTGTGTGTGTGTGTGTGTGTGTGTGTGTGTGTGTAGTAGTAGAAAGTCTGGTTTGTTTTGGAAAAACAGTATTGGAGTGTGGAAGTGGTTGAGAAGATGGATGGATGGATGACATTGGGACAAAAACAGTTTTCCCCACAGTGTTCATACAAGGGGAATAACTACAGGCACCAACTCTGAAACAATGCAAGTTTACCCTTTCTTAGTTCTGAAAATGGAAGATTTATTATTTAGGAGTCTCTCTAATTTTGCCTACTCGCATTTCCTCCAGCTAAGTGCATTAAACATCTGTGCAGGATCTGATAGGAACATTAATATAGGGACACTCACTGGAGGCTCAGATGCAAAGTTACTGAAAGTTTGAGCAGATCTGCTAAAAGAGCAGAAACAGGACTGCTGGCTGGCAGCTCTACTGTGCCGTTTATTGTTGAGATGACAGTGAAAAAAATGCGCAAGTCAGCCTGTTGTACTTAAAACAAAGAGTTGCTTAGCCTGCTGGAAATATCTTTATGCATCTTAAGTCAACTGCTTTGGGATGCATTCCAAAATGTGTTTTTTAGCAATTGAAGAATCAGAGGATCATGAAAGTTACTAAAAGTTATTAGGAGGCTAACTACTGAGTTTACATGTTTGTCTGTGGAATAATGTTGCAGGTGTGGCTTTAAACACAACAACACAAAGTGCAGTCGGACAATCTGGACATTGATGGAAGAAAAGACAATGTCATTACGGTACAAACATCTGTCAGGAGAGGAAAAGTGAAAGAGCAGGTAGGAAAAAAAGTTATAGTGTGTGAGAAAAGGCAGGAGCTGAGATGAGAGAGAAACAGAGCACATATCCAGTTTCTCTCTCAAAACCAAGTGGAATCCCCCTCTGATTGGTCTGGCCGGGGTAACTGCGTGTGTTTGTGTGTGTGTGTGTTTTTGTGGGGAAGTTTCTGTGTGCACACATGCACGGGTAGCTGGTGCATAATCACGGCAGCAGTGTTCTGGTTTCATTCTCTGTCTCTAGGGTCTCACCAGCTTACAGTAACAGACGTGTTGCAGTTGTTCCAGAATGTCTAAAAAGCCCTTTTTTACCATTCAACACACCCTGTTTCCCAAGACTACAAATAACATAGAGTAGATACACAAGTGGGACAAGTTAAATACTGACTGTCAAGAGCTGCACATGGTTTCTTATTCTGAACTAAAAATAATACATGACGGTGCCCTTTCATTTAGGAGGAAATGTGGAGGTAGGACATGTAAAACAGTTGATTTCCTGTGAGCCACTGGCTCACAAGTGACATAATATCGAGTGCGTTCTCTCAAAACACTGTGTGATCCTGTCTCAGGTTCACTGCTTTTCCTTTCCTTTGAATATTGTCACTAGTCACTGACCACGAAGACCCTGCAGCTTTGAACTTGCTCTGACCCAGTCCTCTCGCCATCACAATTTGCTCTTTGTCCGGCTTGCTTTAATCCTCACTCTTATCAATTTTTCTGCCTCAGACACATCAACAGCTGTCGTTACGAGCAATGCTGGAGCTGGATTTGGCTGTGTGTCGCTGCAGTGCAGTACCTGAAAGGATCTGTCTGACACTGCCCACATGCCGCCTTGTTTTTGATTATCTAGATCAAAGTCTTACCAAATCACTCTGGTTTTGCCAGACAGCTCCTTTCCACCCTACGCTGTTTTAAGACTGTCGTGCTCTGCAGCAGGGAGGCAGACTGCTGTCCGACAGCGCCGTGGCCCCAGTTAAAAACAGGAGACTGCCTGACACTTCAGCAGTGCCTTATACATAAATAAAACTCTAACAGACTCATGTTTCTAGTGGTGGTTAGTGAGTTGGGGGTCAGTGTGTAAAATCGTTCAGCAGACTATTTGAGCACATCTGCAGTAAAAAGCAGCTGGATACAAATCAAGCTGTGAAGCCAACAAATGTCATGATTTTTTTTCCCCCCAATTGTCCAGCCCAGTGATTGCAGTGTGAATGGTTCAAGAACTCCCTGAACAGTCCTCCAGTCAATTACGGAGCACACCCAGAGACTGCCCCATCCTTTCAGAGCATGGGCGCTGGCGTCGTCAGCCAGAAGCACCGTAGTTCTCACATCACCGCATAATCATTAGCAAACTGACAGATTCTTATGTTGATTGGCACTATGCACTTGTCTCAGTGAGATCCCAGGACACCAGACACTGCTGTAGATTATCTTTACCCCCACAAAAAAATCCAAATGACCAAAAAAAAAAAAAAAGGCCACAAAATCATTGGAGAATCACAAAGTGATGATGCTACAAAGTCCAAACATTGAAACAAAGGAACATAGAGAGACCAGCAAAAAGAAACAAAACTCAACCTATATAATATATAATAAATCGGTGTCGCGAGGTGCAGGCGATCACATCCTCAGGCACAGGCGACACACATCAGGGCAGGGAGCAGCAATCAGACACCAGGAGGGGAAGCCGAGGACCCCGGAGCCAGAAACAGAGTCAGGATCTCTATAAACAAGATAATAAAAATGCACCATGTTGTGAATGACTAAAATGTCTTCTAGCCTCAGCCAACATTTGGTTTTAGTTTGAATATGTTGCTTGTTTTCCCATTAGCTAAATGTTCAGGTGGGTTTTTTCTTTTGAGTTACAGGTTTTGTAATACATTGATTTCTAATAGTTCTTCTCAGTGTAATATGTTTGAATGAAGTTGCTCAAATCAGTGTTTTTTATGTACTTATATATTAAATAATTCTAGCACACCCCCCACCCACCCCACACCCCCAGATTTCTACTGAAAATAACAAAGAAAAACATCTATTTGTTGGTTGTTGTCCAAACATGTGGCTGTTTGGATATTTGATGGACTGCAGATCCCTTTATTCCAATATATCTTTGTTTCCCCATTGTTCCAGTTGTGAAAATCAGGGAAACATATTGATAGAATAGAATAGAACAAAATTATTATTATTTTGAATCCCAAACAGAAATTCTTGTTAGTTCCATACACACATGCATAAGATTAAAAGCATAAAATTAACAGAAAAACACAGCAAACACTATTCACAGACTTTGGTGATATAATATCTGTTGCTGCAGGAGCTCCTGCTGTGATGGACCTCAGTTTGGACCAGATCTTCCACCTGCACAGAGTCCTCCTCCTCCTCCTCCTCCTCCTCCTCCTCCTCCACCACGTCATGTGCTTGAATTAGACTTCATTTATGTAGGAAATGATGCCGTAATGTGAAACATTAATAGATAAATCTCTCACCAAACACCACCACACATTAGCTTCCTCTGAGATGACGGTCGGCCTGTTCGCAGACTGTCATCTCAGTCTGTCATCAGACTGCCTGTTACACTTTCTTTGTATCAATTCGTAAACCATTTAGTTTAACTGAATGAAAATACAGTCTGTCCTCCACTTCAATGGGCTGGACCTGTCCAGGATGTACCAGTGATCAGTCTCAGCACACCTGAACGATGTATCAAATGTAATTACTATGACACGATATGAATTCATTTCAAAATGAAAAAATATCAAATGAAAGTTTAATTAAAATGATCCGATTTCTTTTTTTTATATGCGGATCAAATGGGTGATGTACTCATGAACCCAGAGTGCTAACCATACAGCAGTCCTAATGCATTATAACACATCAGGCTAAAACAAATTCACTCTCTAGTTTGAACTCCTGTATTCGTGTTCATGGATTGGTCATCCATCCTTCATGAAATTCACAACTTCTAAAGCTTGTGCACATTTAGTTTCTCCAGTGTTGGCAGCTGGTCTGTATTTGAGTTTATCCCCCTAAACGTTGAACCATCCCGCTGCTCTCTGTCACCTCTGTGTCTCCTTCGCCTCTCCCTCTGCGGATGAAGGACCAGCCTGTGCGTCCGAACAGGGGGCTCACTATGCTTGGTTTTTCGGACTCACACCCTCTCCTGCTTCACTTCTCTTCCCTCTCCACAGACTGAACTCCCTTTTTCCTCCTCGGTTGCCTTCAGTCACTTTGTTTATCCATTTTTTTAACCCCCTCTCTTACGTTCCAGTCCCCTTCTTTCGAGGGCAAAAAGTTAAATAATAATAATGTGACTGTGCATGTGGACACAGTTTCCAGGATGATGTTACTGCCGGTGAATGCAGTTTTTGTAATAACACATTGTTAATGTACAATTTAATCTTTTTATTGACTCCTCACCACACTGAAGTCTTTCACACTGCCTAATACAATCACTGATTTTTCAATATTTTATTGAAGCATTTAATGTTGTGCAGAGTAAAATATGTGTAGCTGCATCTTGTCATCAAATCAATGTGTTTGTAGATAAAATTATATATTTTTGATATGATTTTTGCATTTGTCCTCTCTTGCAGGACTGTGCCAGTGCTTCAATATAGACGTAAAGCATCCGCGCATCTTCACCGGTCCAGAAGACGCTCTGTTTGGTTTCTCCGTCTTACAGCATGAGGCGGGCGGGGAGAAATCGTGAGTGTGTTTCAGAGAGACTGAATAAAGAGACACGATCGTCAATGCAAACACAAACAGGATGCAGGCTGACGCCTCAGTGATGACTGACCGACTCTCTCGTTCTGCTGAAGGATGCTGGTCGGCGCTCCCTGGGACGGGCCGCCCAACAACAGGAAAGGAGACGTGTACAAATGCATCGTGGGCGAGGAGAAGAACTCCAACTGCAGCAAAGTGAATCTAGGTGAAGGAAACAAATTGAAAGAAATGTAAGCGCTCGCCTGAGTCTAAATGTTTCAATGACAGACGGTGTCTTTCAGGTGAGATGGCGCTCCAGAATGTTTCCAAGAACTTGAGGAATTCCCACCTGGGAATGACTCTCACTCCGGATTCACCCGACGGCTTCCTGGTGCGTGGTTTTTGTTTTTTACTTTCGCTCTGCAGGTTTTGAGTCTCTGCGCGAGAGAATGTGGTGAGAGCAGGCTGTTCTTTTTCACAGTTTCGAGGGGTTATTTTCTCAGTTTGTTTTTACTTTTCTTATAACCACATTTGTTTTTTTCTCCTCCGTGTTTGAGCTGTAAAAAGATTGTTTTTTTTTCTTTTCACAAACACTAAATAAACACTCATTTGAATAATGATGGGAATACAATCTTAGGATAAACCCTTGTGGGCCAGTCTACTCAAACATCCTCAGAAGCTGATGATAAATCAAGATGTGAAGTCTTTAAGGTCTAAAAAAGAACAAATACAATTTACAGTGTTTATATGTTTTCATTGTGGGAATCTAATCATGAGTGCAGTGCACTCACTGATAACCATAAATTTGTAAATATGAGTGTGTGTGGTTGTTTGTCTCTGAGTTGGATGGATGGATTATATGTGTGTAAAGCTGAACCTTAAAAAAAGTGTTTGGATTTGTATTTAATAGATTTGGAGAAAAAAATCTAAATGATCTCTTATTTATTTCATGGAAACTTTGATTAATCGCCTCCTGACAACATGACAATACGGGGGAAGTTCCCTTCTTGCTCCCTGCTGGGCCAAATTTCCTCGAAAAGACCCCAGCCTCCATCCGTACACACACCATCTTCCAAAACATTGTTGCAGGGTCACTGTGAGTAACAAGCTTGTATCTAATTGGCATTATTGATTGCATGCAATTGAAATTACCAGAACTTAATGACAACTCACTGATGTAGTGATGAGACAGACACACACACACACACACACACACACACACACACACACACAGTTCTCACAGTTAAGCTATTCTCACAGTAAAAATGTAGCAGAGGCAATCAAAAGTAATGCTGTAATCATGAGCTGGCTAATGGCTGATCGTGCTTTCAGCGTATCAGTGATGAAAGACAGTAACAATTATAGATGGTGTGTGGCTTGTGGGCATCACAACTGGAAAGTTGGCTGTCTGAGCAATCAAGTTCAAGATCTCATTTTTATGAAACAACACTTAAGTCTCAGTGCTGCTGCTCTCTCTCACACACACACACACACACACACACACACACACACATCTCGCCGTCATCGTGCTGTTGCTCTCCAACCTAATTTCTCCAGTTCTGAGGCTTCTGGCTCAAACAGACGAACACAGCCACAGCTAGAAGGCAGCTGGGTGTCTTCAGTGTGTGTGTGTGTGTGTGTGTGTGTGTGTGTGTGTGTGTGTGTGTGTGTGTGTGTGTGTGTGTTTTGTACTGCTGTACTTTGCGCATTTTGGTGTCTGCCAGGTTTTTACTGCTGCTTAGGGTGTGGAGTCGTGTACAGTTCACAAACGTGGTCCAGTTGAGAGTTGTGTGTGTGTGTGTGTGTGTGTGTGTGTGTGTGTGTGTGTGTGTGTGTGTGTGTGTGTGTGTGTGTGTGTGTTTATCTTAACCCCAGTGGTCAGGTCTATAACAGGATTGGAATGCATCTCCGGCCTTTTGTTAATGACAGACCTTCCAAAAGCCATAGCACCTCTCACTTTCCTCCATCTTCTCCCTCCATGGTTCTCTCTCTCTCTCTCTCTCTCTCTCTCTCTCTCTCTCTCTCTCTCTCTCTCGCTCTCTCTCTCTCTCTCTCTCTCTCTCTCTCTCTCTCTCTCTCTCTCTCTCTCTCCCTCTCTCTCTCCCTCTCTCTCCTTCTGTTTGTGTGCTGGAGGAGAAACTTGTCCATATAATAACAGAGGGAGTAAAACCAGGATGTTTCTCTCTCTCTATCATTCCACCCTGGTTTCACTCCTTTTTCTTTTTCCCTCTTTTGTCTTTCTCTGCTGTTTGCTTGAGTTTCTTTGTCACCTCCTCTCTCCTGCCCCTCCCTTTATTCTATCTATGGTATAAAAGTCAAATAAACGTCGAGCTTTAAAGACTGAAATATTTTTATAGGGTACCCCACCGCCGCCACCGCCGCTGCCGCCCCCACCCTGCCCTCACCCTCACGCTCCCCCCACCCTGCATTTAGCACAATCAGATTGAAACTGTTTGGCTGGTCTAGGGTTCCAGCTCCGTTAAACCGCTCATGACAACAGTCGCTGCCAACATGTCAACAATAGTCTCTCCTTCCTCCGCTTCCCCCTCGTATTTCTCTCCTCCAAACCGCTCTATTGTAGTTTTTCCATGACTTATTCCGTCTTATGACTTGTTTTCTTTTTGTTCCAAGTCGGCCCTGATTTAGCATGTCTGTGTGTCTGTGTATGCGTGTGTGTGTGTGTGTGCCTGTGCTTTTGTTTGGCAGGCGTGTGCCCCGCTATGGTCACAGGAGTGCGGTACGTCGATGTTCAGCACCGGCATCTGCGCCTCAGTCAGCGACGACCTCGAACCAAGAGAGACCATCGCTCCAACGGCACAAAGTAACCACACAAACATGAACGCATGCACGCACGCTTCCATGCTTCAGAAGAGAATCACAGCAACCAAGATTTCTTCCAAACTCAGACAGTCGCCCTGACTTTCACCCAGCCATTTTCAATGTCAGCTTTACTTTAATGGGACCATGAATGTAGATATTTAGATCTGTTGCTCTGTTCAACTTGATATTTTCTAACTCCCTCATTCTGCAGGGTGCTCCACGTACATGGACATCGTGATCGTGCTGGATGGCTCCAACAGTATCTACCCCTGGTACGAGGTTCAGAACTTCCTCAGCAACATCCTCAGCAAGTTCCACATCAGCTCGGACCAGATGCAGGTAACGCCGCATCTCAGTGCCTGCTTTGTGAACATTACTATACGCCAGTAATGGAAATTTGTGGCTTTCAGTTGGAGAGCGTCAGGCACTTAAATCTCTGAAACCGCTCCGCCGTCGCCCAGAACAGTGAGGAGTGAGTCTCCCGGGTGAAAACACGCATGTGTGACATATCATGTTTGGCAAATATGAGCAGGATGAATGGCTGTTGTAATGTAAAGGGACATGAGCCCGCTGGGCCTGAGGTTACAGAGGAATGAAAGTCTGAGGATGGAGGCGGGGATCTGGGGACATGATCCTCGGCTGAACAACAAGAGGAGTGTGAAGGGGGGGTTTGAGTTATGAAAGGGGAGGTACGGGGGTAGGGGGTAGCAGGCAACGTGAGGTGAAGAGGAAATACCTCTGGTTTTTGAATGAATTCAAAAATTCCCCAAGTGCAGTGTTTGCTTTGCAAACAGGACCGGCACTTAAAGAGATAGTTCAACCCAGAAACACCGGGCTCAGATGTTGCTTCCCGCAATTATGTGCCGGCACAACCAAGAACATGTGGCATTAGTGAAACGCTTGTGTTTTTGTGTGTGTGTGTGTGTGTGTGTGTGTGTCTACATATTCAGGTTGGCATACTCCAGTACGGTGAAGTCGCAGTTCACGAGTGGTCTCTGAAAGACTACCAGACCACACAGGAGGTGGTGGAGGCCGCCAAGAACATCAGCCGCCAGGAGGGCCGGGAGACTCGCACCGCATACGCCATCCACATGGCCTGGTAGGGCTGCCGTCCGCCGTGACTGAGCGCTCGCTTCTCAAACAGTTTGTAGATTTGGCTGGCTAACTGGAAACTGCCTGGCTGTTTTCGATTTTTGGTTGTTGCATTCTTCAAGGTTTTCTCTGACTGTATCAGAGAGTAATTTGTAGTTATTATGACATAGAGGTCAAGTTTTTTTGTTTTTTTTTTTTGCATTCATTTTTGTACTCCAGGCTGTTTTTGATTTACTATAACTGAGAAATAAGATGATGATTGGACTGGATCGTGAAACACAGAGCTGCTTCAGTCATTTTAACAGTGTGATATGAAAAGAGTAGTGACAAGAACCCACAAATAATAATGAGGGAACATCTGCTGGTTTTAGTGGTTTATGCAGTCTTCAATCATGTGTGGTTTCCTTGCTTGGGCCAAAGGTGAAAAATCAAAGCAAATGAAAAGAAAAGAAGTGGAAAAAAAAAGATGTGAATCTTTGTCCCATTTGTTTTGGGGTATTGGTCAAATTTCATTGGACTGGATTGGCTGCTTGTGATATTTTGAAACTTCACTTTGACGACTTTCTCAATAACCCTGTGTGCTTTGCTGAATGCATTTCATGTGAGATTATTGTGATGATATTTTTGTCTGCTGAGAACTCATCAAACGCTTAAATATTGTATAAAGGATTTCAAAACGCAGGCAAAAATACAAAAAGAAAGTCACACTTTATAATGGATCCATCCTCTCTACCAATTCATCTGGTAAGACTTTGATAAGACTATTTCACAAAGAATGACAAGGATGAAAAATGTGGCCTAATAAAATTACATTTAAAGCTCTTAGAGGTTTAGTTAGATTGAAATCAAAGTTAATTTTTTGTGTGTTGACCTTGTCAAGGCTGGAAATTAAAACATTTTAAATCACCAAAAAGCGGCTGATGTTAAGTGCTACATTGGCTTCTCGACTTAAATAATTATACCTAATATTTAGTTATTGATATTGACAGAGAAAACTAAGTCCTGTTGTGATCCTCACTTCTTTTTTTGGATCCCCTCTAATTAAAATATAACTGGCAGCACGCTCACTAAACAGAATGAAAGATTTGATAATGTGACGGCTAACTTTTCCCCCTCCAAAGTTGGTCAAGGCCTAAAATTGGAAAAAGACAGTGTCTATAAAACTTCACAGAGTGGACATGAGCAGGTCTTTAAATGTTTGTCAGTGTCTGTTCGAAACATTATCATCCAGCTGCTCACTCAAAAAACAACTCTATAAACCAGTGATGTGTCAGTGTTTTGGGTTTATGCCTCAGTTGTGGCAGTTTTGCCTCAACTTGTCCACTTCAGAAGAAGTGGTCAAAACCAAGATAAACATGGTGTTTTTCCAATATCCTGTTATTTATCAAAGACATAAATGAAATGAAATGCACCCTGGTGCAGCAGACTCTCCTCTCACCTCTCTGTCTTCTCTTTGTGGGGGTATTTTTGGGGGGTATTTAAGCCGGTAACCCTACGCTGAAGAAACAGCTCCATTGGTTGAGGGTCAGTGAGGCGTCTTGAAATATCCTTTTTATTTTTTTTTTCTTTTCAAAATGAAATTCCTCCTTCATTAAAGTCAAACCCACATAGAGCACCACACCCAGACCTGACGTGAGGCCACAACTGCCATTTTGGGTTTCGGGATGTGTGTCTTAGAGCAGTGTGTCCTACTTCTCTCTCTCAGAGAGAGAGAGAGAGAGGGACTTTCTCTCCCTCTCTCGCTCTCTCTCATGCACCCACATGCACACAGGTAATTGGAGAGTTCCTGTTTTCTGGTACATTTGAAGGTAAACCTTGGACGGCTTTAGGAGGAGCGTTTAAAAGGTAGTTGGAACGCAGTGACTGGAAATGCACCAGTAAAACGGCACAACCGCGGCTTTAAAACACCAGTGATGAGAAGTCCAGGCACCGCTCCTGCATGTGCTCTACACCTTTTACCTTTCATTTTGCCACCTTCACCTTCCTGCTACACACTAATTTAACAGCATTGTAGCAGCGAACCGTGAAGTAAAATCCTTTTTTTTTAATGAAATATGAAATAACAACTGACACGGACATGTCTGCGACCACTCAAATGCCCAGATGGGCAGATCGCAGCTTCGACGCCGTGCAGGAAAAGTGACAGGCTAAGAAAACAGCGAGATTAGCTGAGCTGGGCGAGCTGGCTGCTGGCTCAGCAGGGCTGCAGGTGTGGCATAACCCGACCCAGCCCGGCCGGCCAAAGTAGTCCTCCCACAGCTGTAAAAATACACACACAGACACATACAGTACACGCATGCACATGTGAACACACACACACATCGGAGTCCCAAGCATAAAGTTGTGCCAGGAGGCTTTCAACTTTACTTTCCAGAGCCGACATTCACATCATTCACTCAGCAACCTCCTCACCCCGACTCTGACCCCCTCCACTGCATGTTTGATCTTTAACCTTTGCCCTAACCTTGGCCTTATTATAAAGTTAACCCTATACTCCACCCCTAAGCCAATTTAGTTCTCAGAAAAAAAAGGACATCATTTATGTTCGGACGTTTTTCTTCCACCCTTAAATTCACATCCTTTTGACGCTGATAGGATCTGGCATGCATGCTTCTCAGAACCAAAACTCCTGCACCAGTTATGATGAACGCCGACCGAAAAGCAGAGAATCGGAGCCATGATTTCCCCAGTGCGACCACACAATCACAGGAAAGATTCACCACTGTGTCACATGTTTGCGACAGGACCTTCCCAGCCAAAAACACACATTGATATTGAAAAACTGTCAGATATTGAAAAGTTGGAGATCAATCTTGAAAAAAGATCACTCACTCAATTTGTATTTTTGGACAGCTTTGTCGATATTAAAAGTAAATTAAAGGAGTCCAAGCAGTGATAAAATTAACTGCTGTGGAGCTTGATCTGTTTGAGGCATGATGACCGTCTTTGGAAGTTGCAGATCAAATGTTAGTTTATTCATATACTTCTTCAAATTGAACAAAAATGATCATAATTCATATACGAGTGCATGCCAGGACATGGAAGTCAAACATCAACGATGACTTGACTTGAAGAGGGTGTCAAATAAAAAATAACTTGCTCATACAGTACATATCTTCTGTCTCACACCCTCACACACACAGATGGACAGATAGCAGTGTTAGCACGCAGCTCCCAAAATAACATTAAAAACATGATCTGATCACTTTTATCCTGAAGTCTGTTGTTTTTCAGCTTTTGTTGGAGTAATCAGTAATTCTGAAATAATGCAAAGGCTGACGTATATGAGACATGGCTATTCATTATTGGATGGCTGAAGTACAAATACTTTTTTTCTCAGTTCATTAATTAGGCATTTTCCATGAAATTGGCCAGACTAAACTATTATTAGACTCTAATAAACTTATTATAACAGTGCTTATTATAAGAACTGCTTCTCATGTAAGAAACACTATGTCAACACGGCACACGAATGCAAAACTGCTAACAGGATGTGTGTGCATGTGTGTCAGTGTGTATGTGTGTGTAAGCGGTGCCCTGGGCGGACGTCTAAGTAAAGAAAATATCCAAAATGCCGAGCTGTTTTGGTTGTCACTATTCGGAGACATGAAAGACTGAAGCAGGGTTCAAGTACTTGGGCTTCCTGTGGGGGAGATGACCCAAACCTGAACTCCTCAAATAAAAAAAAAACTTTAAGAACAGCTCTGCGGTCAGACCCTGCAAACACTTGATGGATTTTCAATCTCTTGACCGTGTTAAACCGTACGTGTGAGTGAGAGAAGCAGCGCGTTCTCAGGGCGCTCAGGCGACGAGCACGTCGACATGTAAAAATGACAATAAAAGAACCACAAATTTGGATGCAGACCTGATGACTGCGTTATTAAGATGAAACGGCCCTCCACAATTGGATTAACCAGCGATTTCTGTATCGCTCCACCCGTCTGAGACGCTCTCTGAAAACGCACACGCACAGACCGCCGTGGCGTGTCATTACCACACTGCTGTGACTCCATAAAAAGGCCAGTAAATACAAGCAGGCCTCCCAATTAGCTCCACTTACTTTCTCTGCTCTTTCATCTCCTCTTTCTCGTCCCTTCTTTCATCCTAATTTTTCTTTTTTCTTTTTTTTTTTTTACTATTTATTCTTTCCTTTCCTGTTCACCTGTTCATGATTCATTTTTCCTCTTCCATTTCAGCATCTGCTGTCTTCAACCCTTTACAGTTTTTTTTTTTTTATTATTCCACAGGAGCAGGATTCATAGTTTTTATATTTTACTTCATTTTACTGCTTTTTTGTTGCTTTCATCATTTCATCCAGTTTGAATTCCTGTTCCATTTCTTCTCTCTTTCTTCTCAATCTTTCATCACTTTTTATTTGTGGAACATCGTCCCACCCCGCGTCAAAGCATGTGGCTATAGAACCATAAAGTATCCTTACTGTTAGATGTCTTTTTGTGTCGTATTTTACAGTATTTATCTCCCTTTCTTTTTTCTTTTTTTCTGTTTTACTTCCACTGCTCTCCTCCGTTTCTCCTCTCCTCCTATGTAATTTGCAGACTGCATAGGGGAAATGGTTGTTTTTAAACTCTTGAGTTCTTTGTGGCTTGACCACAATGTTATATTTAGGCAAGGGCTGGAGCTGGGCTTGAAAATGACTGCGTTCACCAGCGCTGACTGCTCTGCCTCATTCCGTCTGTGTGTGTTGGTCTGAGGCTCACCACCTCCATTCTGTGCCCGGAGCACGGAGCAGGTCCCACACTGAGGACAGGTTTCCTGCAGACAAACAGGGCGCGGCCCTCTCTGTGTCATGGCACCGCTGGATGGGAATGCACAGATGCGGTTACTGTGTGCGGCGGTGACAAATGCACGTCGCATGCACTGACTAATTTGATTCAACTGGCACACGTTGCATGTGTGTCAAGTACGGTTAATATAGTTGTGGAAAGGCCCATTTGTGATTGAGGTCATTTAAGAGCTTGATGGGAAGGAGCTCAGATCCAGAGCCTCGGTATTTTTACAAGCCTTTCATTTCACTCAGAAAAGCATTTTATGTTTTTTTTTTTATTATCTTACTTTTTTTTGAAACATCAGGAAACCGAGTGACTGGATTCTCCGTGGTTTCCTCTATTTTCTCTCAAATGTCATCTCAGATCAGTCTCCCTCCAGCAGGAGCCACAATATCTCGGATTTGTTGCTTTAAATCTCATGTTCCTGCTTTGTTTGCAGCACAGAGGCCTTTAGCGCCGAGCGGGGAGCGAGAGATGGAGCCACCAAGGTGATGATTGTCGTGACAGACGGGGAGTCGCATGACGGGGAGGAGCTGCCGGACGCCCTGGAGGAGTGCGAGCACAGAAACATCACCAGATACGCCATTGCTGTGAGTACATTTTATCTCACGTGGACGGACACAAACCCCAAAAAGCAGGATGGTTTATTTGAGAGTTTGATGATAAGAATGCACAGTGGGGTCTGTGGAGAATCGGTGACGTTACCCACACACTGCGTGAAAGTGGCCTCCAGAGTGTTTATTTCAACAAGTGACCACACAATACTCCCCCAAAAATAACATCTCCAAATTACCAAATGATTCCCCTGGGTGAACCGAAAATCCCTCCCTTTCATCTCCACCCGACCCCTCCGCTCACAGAAACCCGCCAAGCGGAGGCATCGGCGGTGGTTAGTATCAGAGGGGCAGACAGACCTGCTGGCAGACCCTCCCTATGCCACAAGCTTCAGACTCCTCTGCAACCACAGAAAAGAAACCGGGCCAAACGTGAAGCCAGAGAGGCAGAGATCAGACGCACTGATCCGTAGATGGAGCAGCTCTTCTGTCAGTCGGATGCAAGGAGTATACATATTGGAGCAACTTCACAGTGAAGCCAGATATTCAGGCCTGTATACTGGCTCCTTTCCAGCTTGTACACTCCACGCGCCCCTGTGCTGTATGTTGTCAGAAATGGGGGTGAGGGAAAGGGGGGGGGAATACACAATGCACCTCAGAGGTGGGAGAAAATAATTAGCATCCAGCCAGTCTAGCTTCATGCAGGAGCCATGGCAACAAAAACCAGTGTCGTGGTTGGTTGAGAGATCTTATTGGTCACCTTCAGCTCATGAATTTTCACTCCCCCCCACCCAACACACTCATCCCCTATCCCCAGTCATCAGCAATAGTAAAATTTGTATTGTTAATATGCACCGTGTAAATAATGTATTATTTCACCTTCATAATTGCGATTAACCAATGAGCTATCCTACAATCAATATGCAATATGACAGTAATGTATTGTGAGGGAAGAATAGTTGCAGGCATGTTGAAAAAGAAAAGCTTCATTGAACTGAATAAACCGTGAAAAGAAAAACAAGATATGCACACTTTAAACCCGATATATATAAAAGGAAAAAAAAAAACCAACAAGCTGCCCGGGGTTAGGGGGCACACTCAGGCTTAAAATGTCTTTTTGCTGCCTCTGAGTCATATTTAATTGGCTTTGTTCTGTCAGACAGTTGTCCACCTAGCAGCCGTCTGTGATGCAGGGCTGTGTATTTGCCGTCAGCCTCCAGCCGTGTCTGTAACGCTGCACACAGGTCAGACAGCTCCTGGCTGCGGAAGGACGGCGGCCGCACGATCCATCCACGCACCCCGTCGATGCTGCCGTCCTCCTCGTCGGACATCATGTCGATTGTGACGGCCTCCCATAACTCCATCTCCTCTGGAGCGAGGACCGTCTTCCGTGCATCCAGCAGCTGTGAAGACAGTCAGTACAGGAGATCAATACTTCACTGCTGGAACAGGGAAATAAAGTCTGAGGGACCAGCAGTAGTATTCTAACCATATCCTATACAAAACACACAATGTAATGAATCAAAGTATGGCATCTTACTCTCTGTCTTCTCTGGCGGTTCCGGGCGGCAGACTGCATGGCGTGCTTCTGGTCTGCCATGTCCGGGTGGCTGAGGCGGAAACTCCTCCGGAGAGTTTCAAAATACGTTTTACAGGCAGCTGCAAACAGCGAAATGAAGATGTTATAGCCTTTTATTTACTTTTTTTTTTTTTTTTTGGGGGGGGGGTATCTAAAACCATTTTAAACTGGCTACTCACACAGAATTACGTCTGAGTCCACCTTCTGGAAATCTGGCATTGCGACCATTGTTTTCATCAGATGCGAGGTCACTGCCACATTGTGACGCGAGCCCAGCCTGTGGAAATAGAGCAGATCATCCATTCCCCGCTCGCCACAGAATTTTGCAGTTTAATTCATTTTCAAAAAAGTCTCACGATTGCTCCGGTGCGTAAAGCAGGACGTTTCCTTCAGAATTGTGGATCCTGCGAACGGTTTCCTAAAAAGTACGCAAGAGAAACAAGTCATGTTAGTGAGTAAAGACGGAGGACGACATGATGTCGCTACTTAACGTTGACATTTCATATCATTAAATATATCCTTCAAATGGAATTCATTCGTACCGCAATTCGAGGACTGTGGGCTCGTCTTTTGCGCTTCAGCCCGTGTCCGCCGGAGAAGCTGCTCAGTTTGGCTTCCAGGACGGTTATTCTGTCCAGCAGCCGCAGCCTGACCTCCGACGCGGCGAGAATCCGCTCCACCTTCTCGTCCAGCCTGGCCTCAATCTGCGCGATCTGTCGGGACAGGCCGCTGATGCAGGTCAGTAGTTTGGTCTCGGTCTCCGTCGCGGGACTGACTGGACCTGGACCTGGACGAGGACCAGGACCAGGATCAGGATCAGGATCAGGATCAGGCCGATCCGGTTCCAGTTCCAGCCGAGGACTCTCCGCTGAGTCGGGAGGGAGACTACATGCAGCCATCGCAGAAACACTGTCAATGACGATTTGTTTGTCTGCGTTTTTGTATGCGTTCGCGCGGTTCGTGAGCCTCGCGAGGCCACCACGTGATCGTGACTTCGCACGTGATTGGATGGACACGGTGACGCATTGACGTAGGCAAAGCAAACAATAACAATGGCACGCCGGCGTCTTCAGTCGAGCAGGGTTTTCGAACAGAGCTTGCAAGATGAACATCTCCGCAAAAAAGAGGGAAAGGCCTCGTCGCTTCTGTTTTCATTGCGACAATGAGCTCGGACATAGTACATATTTTTTGCACAAAAAACACTATTTTAAAAACGGAGTTTGGGAAAAAAAAAGAAAAGGGATGGACCAGACACTGTAAATGACCCCGTCTTTTCCAACGATGATTCTGGAGGAGGTGAAGAAATACATCCACTGAATACTCATCCATCAAACAACGGTAAGCTACACAACTTCAAGTTATTTCATCTTACAATCACATTTACGGGACGTATGCTCGAAAAAAGGAAATTCTTTGGAAGTGTGCTTCAGAGTAACACGCCTAGTGAATGTGGTCTGTAGTTGAGAATGTATACACTTTATATAGTACAGATATATATATATATATATATATATATATATATATATATATATATATATATATATATATATATATATATATATATATATATATTTAATGTTGTCGAGATGAGAGTGGTAATTCTCAGTGTTGTGGCCACTGTCATGATCTTCTCCTGCATGTCTTTGTGGGATTTTCTTCAGATGAAACCACAGAGGACCAGAGTTGGAGAGAGAGATGCGATGGACGAAATACCATCAACTGACCCTTCAGATAACGGTAAGCTTCAACATTACATGCTAAATAGCGTGATGAAAAATTGCATAATATACTGATACTAAATAGTAATGCACACATTGTTATGTGGTAAACATAATTGACATAGAACACATTTCAACCATATGTGTTCTAATTGCACTTATCCATTCAACCAAATTCACACAATTGTCTGGTTAGCTGGTATGCTCTCTACTTATCAACAGAATAGGGATTATCACACTCCACCTGAGTGATCGTCGACTGTCTCTGAATGACACAATGAGCATCACCTGGAAAAATGCAGAACCTCTGTTATCTGTGCAAATCTGAACAGGGACTTACAAGTGGTGGTATCCATGTGCTTGATGGAAGTCCTTTGAGAAGTAAATTGCAAGTACTGCTGGCATTTGACTTACATACTGGCATATTCGTGAACTTGATTGCGATTGTTTGAGAGTGAAACTGCTGGTTTTTGACCATCAAGTGGTCACAAATCCCCCCTAAGTCTTGATTTCACAGTCTTTTCACTTCAGTTTGAATGCAGTGATGTCAAACCAGTTTTAGTTCAGGGGCCACGTACAAGCTCATTTGACCCCAAGCGGGGCAGATCTTTATGAGAAACATTTTGAACAACCTGGAATGTCTTCAGAAAAATAATATTATGACACAGTTTAACACGTAGACATTACAGATCACAGTTCATCTGCAGAAGATGCAAAAATGTTAGTCACAGCTATATGGAATGGAGCAAAGCGATACTATTTTTTAACTTTCTGATTAAAACAACTTGTCTAGATCTAGAAATTATTTTAAATTTACATCAATTTACCCATCTGTGTTGTAATTTATTCATTTGAATTATTCCATACATTTTGAACTGTGCATTGCTCTAACGTAATAACATTGTTTATTGATTTGTTTGATTTGATATTGATTTCTTTTTTACATTCGCCCAGGATCAAACTCTTACCGAGGAGGAGGAAGGAGAAATCCTTCCTGATGAGCAAAGTTCTGTTTTCCCTGACATGCAAGAGACAGAGGGACATGGAAGTGCTCGAGCGCCAATCATTCCCAGGTTTTCTGGACATGTCCTTAAATTCGATTTTTTGGGGGGAAAAGTTTTTTTGTGCTTTTGTATCTGAGTGTAATGAAGGACAAAATATTTGCCATGAGTGATTGGTACTTCTGTAAGAGTTTATTTATTGCCTGTAAAAAAGAAGTCATAGTAAGAACTTGGATAAAGCTGAATCTCTCAGCATGAAACAGTAAACATAGTTAAAGGATTATTTAACAAAAAAAAGATATCTTTCTCTAGAAACAGAACTGACCTAGGAGGAAAACAGAACAAATGGATCAGTTTGGTTTCAAAAGAAAATGATGCTACCCTCTTTTGATTGTGCGGTGGTGGGAATAATATTTAAGCAATTTCTTTATATGAATACACGTGTAACTCTGACTTTGTTGTTTTTCCTCCTTTTTATCATGTCTCTTTGCTCTAAAAAAAACTTGATTAAAATAAAGTGGTAACTGAATAGTTTTGTTTGTCTGTGCTTATTCCACAAAAAGTGGGAAAAATCCCGCACCCCCGCCACCCCGGCAGGGGGGCCACTATCCTTTCCACAGACAAGCCTGTCTGATTAGCGTTTCAATCTGGAAAGCCACCTCCCGTCTGTGTTTCTCTGTGCTGCCTGCTAGTTCCTGTTCACAGCCATTGACTTGAAATTCCATGACAAATTACAATATGTAAATAGGAGTAAGTAGGAAACAGTATCTGGAATCCTTTAAAAAATGTTTTTCTGAATCTTCCTGAATCAATAGAATCAATTCCTTCTGATCCAAAAGTATCAATTCATCCAAATGATGGAAAAAAATTCCACTGGTATCTATTAAATATGACTAGAGTGAAGCAAACATTTGTCCAAGCAGACATGTTTGTTGATCTGAGTAGAGAGAGTCATTTTAAGACTTGGACTTTAAGACACTTGGAAATACAATTGTTCTTTCACCCCTTTAATAGTGACCATGTGTAACCACATGAGTTAACTTCCTCGTTTTCCAAACTAACATAGATGAGTTAATGACTATAGCAGAAGATTTGAAATAACGGGTGCTGCTTGTGTAGGATTTCTGGGACTTAAGTGATAAACTTCTTATAAACGGTCATAAATGCTCATATTTTGTCCCGTTTCCTTGAGAAAAACAGTCTCATGCTTCCAATTCATGGACCTGATTGTAAAATGTGTGACCATAAACCCCATAAAACCAATAAACAAGTTGCAGCACACACTTTGGGGGCACGCTCAGCAGCCTTTGTTGAGTTTAACACTGCATTGCATTGTAGGAAACTTGTGTTGAACTGTCTCAGTGTGTCAGAAAGATTTATAGCTTTTTCAGTGACACGTATATAATACCAGAAATTATTTTTAGCTACTTAATCATGAAACATCTGCAAAATTAGAGAACAAATAACTTTGTTTTGTGCTCAGATATGGTGTTATGGTTCATTTATGCAACAAAAATCCCTTTTGTTAAAAATCACGTGCTATTTAATAAAAAGAAGTAAAAACAGAAACTTGAGATATGGGTCGAAAAGGCTCTGTGCCCTAAAGGAGAAGAGGAACAAACAGGAAAAGATGAGTAAAGCATGAGGTGGTCTCTGTGGTTGAATGTTTGTTCAGAAACTCAAAGTGATGACAGGTGATTACTTCTTGTACCAGCAGCCATGTTTAGACATTGCTCTCTGTGCTGCGTGTGCACGTGCATGCACGAGCATGCAGTGAAAATGGCCCACAGGGGAGACCTGCGACTGTTTTATCCATCAGTGACACACTGAAGACGTGTGTTTGTGAGTAATCAGTTCAGTCCGGGAGCAGAACTTTTTAATACATTCTATATTTTCCACACTCATCACAGAAATCATGCTTTATTTTTCAACAGGATTCTCTTGATTTTATTGTTAACTCTTTTAGTTCCTCTTTCATCTGTTACTGGTTAAGTCGAAGCTAACGGCCGCAGCCGTTGACAGACCGAGTGGAATTTTTCAGCGTCTGTAAGATCCTAATGTTTGAAGGTGGACTCTCCTGACGTTACACACTGCTCCCCTCTCCGTCTCCTGCCATTTGAAAACAGAGGATTTCCTTAGTTTGCTTGGCAGCGGGGGATTCTCGGGTTTGGTTTCTCTTATGGAATTTTCTCATTTGTACTTCAGGCGTTAAGCCATACTCTGTTTCTGCTGCCGTTCATCTTCAGCGTCTGTCATCTCTTCACCTCTTGGCGAGGCCTGCGCTCCTCGTTTGCAGACCTCCGGGAGCTGTCATTTCCTCCTCATCTTATGTTTTCTGCTCAATTTGTTACCTTCACGTATTGCTTGATCACTTCATACAGCTGCTACATGTTCTTTCTTCTGCTTTTTGCTTCATTAAACATCACTTTCCATCAGAAACATGGAGAAGTTATTGACCCTCTGCTACCTGCTTATTTCTTTACCATATTTTCTCTTTCTGAAATGTTTGTTATTTTTCCTCCCGCTCTGGGATTCAGGTTCTGGGCCACTACATCCGAAGACAGCAGGACCCCGAAACATTCATCAGTGAGATCAAGTATATCGCCAGCGACCCCGATGATAAATACTTCTTCAATGTGACCGATGAAGCTGCGCTCAACGACATCGTGGACGCTCTGGGAGACCGCATCTTCACTCTGGAAGGTGATTTTTATAAACTAATGAGTCAGTTCAGGTACATCTGGCAGTTTAAAAGATTAAAAGAAAATTGGGTGGAGGGAGTGTACGGCTGTCAGCAGCTGCGGGGATGTGAGAGGAAGGCCGATGAAACGCCGTGCCTCCCAGAAAGCTTGAGGGACATCAGAGAGGAAGAGGCTGGAGCAAAAGGAAGCGTCTGCCACCTCCAGTCCTCAGGGCGAGGCTGCTGGGAATCCCACCCCGACAGGGAGAGGAAGGAAGGGGAAGGGAGGGGACGTGCAGAGAGAAACGATGAGTCAGCGTCACTGAGCTGTCGTCCACCTCCAGGCACCCTGGGCTACAACCAGAGCTCCTTCCACATGGAGATGTCTCAGATCGGCTTCTCCACGCACACGCTGGAGGTAAGCTCAAGATCTGAAGCTTCTGCGTCGGTGTCACCCGGTTCTCATCCACGCCCCGCTCTGTCTGGACAGGACGGCATTCTGTTCGGGATGGTGGGTGCGTACGACTGGGATGGCGGAGTCTTGAAGGAAGGGATCAAAGGACCAATCATGCCACCCAGAGAGGCCTTCGAGAGCGAGTTTCCGCTGGAGCTCAAAAATCACGCCGCTTATCTAGGTACCCACTAAACATGGCTCATGATCCGGTTGTTTCTGTGACATGGAGTTTTTCTGTAGGAGCTGATTTCACACAAACTGCTGATTGTTTTTGAAAAAACATATGAAATCCTGAACCCATCTTTTAACTGTTCCAGGGATTAAATACTTGTAATTTAGCACCAGCCTCACCACATGTCCGTTGCTTCGATTGGCAGTTAAAATCAAAGATGTTTTTTATTGTCCTGAGTTTTAGATACAAACATCCAGCTCCAGTATTAGAGTTTCTTTAAGGCGGTGGAGGAGGTTTCAGTCCCGGATGATGTGTATTTATTTGCGTTTCCAGGCTACACTGTTTCATCTGTGATGGTCGGTGACTGGAGGACGCTGTACGTCGCCGGGGCTCCTCGGTTCAAACACAAAGGCAAAGTCATCCTGTTTGAGCTGAGTGACGATGGAGACGTCAACATAGTTCAAGCGCTGAACGGAGAACAGGTGAACATCTTGTTTTATTGCTTTTCTCTCATCTCCATCCACTCAGGTTTTTTGTGAAAGAGTGTCATGGCTGACAGTAAAGCAAGGCCTCCACCTACTGGCAGTAAAATGACACCGCATGTGTCTCTCCTTCAGATCGGCTCTTACTATGGCAGCGAGGTGTGTGGGCTGGATATCGACCAGGACGGCATCACCGACGTCCTTCTGGTCGCCGCTCCGATGTACCTCGGCTCAGGAAACAAGGAGGCTGGAAAAGTCTACATCTACACCCTCAGTGGGGTAAGACAGCGGCGGCATTACTGTTCATCTCTAAAGGTTTTCTGTTCTTACCATCAACTCCTCTCTCTTGCTCCAAGGAGGAGGTGTTTGTGTCCAATGGTACACTGAAATCAGAGGAGAAATCCCAGGATGCCAGGTTTGGTTATGCTCTGGCAGCTGCTCCGGATCTGAACCATGACGGCTTCACCGACCTGCTGGTGGGAGCCCCGCTGGAGGACGAACACCGGGGGGCCATCTATGTGTTCCATGGTGACGGCATCTACATTACCCACAGTTACAAACAGGTAGCCCTCCTTTGATCTGCATGACAGGCTCACTGATGCATAAGTTGAGAACAAGCTAATCTCAGTTGTTTTTTTTTTATTCTGCACTTCCTTCCCCGCTCACAGCGTATACCGGGGTCAACAGTCTCCCCCTCCCTGCAGTATTTTGGCCGCAGTCTGAGCGCCCGGTTGGACTTGGATGGAGATGGCCTGTTAGATTTGGCAGTGGGAGCACAAGGAAGCGCGGTGCTGCTCAGGTGGGTGGACAGAAGGAAAACCGTTACACAGAGAGGATTTGATTTGTGGCCAGAACGTCAAAATTAGATCTGCACATGTCAAAGTTTAAAGCTACTTTGTAGAATTTAGCACAGACCTGGGCGACTGTGTGTCCAGCAGTGTTTTTGCAAATCAGAGAGGGTCATCAGCCTTTCTCAGGAAATTTAGGAGTGCTTCTATTCTAAATTTAAAAAGATGACCAGAATATTCCACTTGCACATTGTCGCGGGGATGTTTACTTCTGTTTGCTCCGTCCTCTCTGCAGTTCCCGAAGCATCGTCCAGATCAACGTGACTCTGTCCTTCCAGCCGCACTCCATCAACGTCATTCAGAAGACCTGCCAGAGGGGAGGCAGAGACTCCGCCTGTCTGAACGCCACCGCCTGCTTCACGGTCGTCTCCCGCTCCCCCGGACCTCACAGCAGCAGCTTCGGTCGAACCTTTTTATCATTTCATAAGTTTCACATTCAGCGGTTTAATGATTCTCCTCAAAGCGCTCATCTTCTGCCTCCATGGCTCGTTCCCCCTCAGATTTGTGGGTGTCGGCCATGTTGGATGACAGGAAGCTGTCCGCGCGAGCGCTGTTCGATGACAGCTCACACAGACAGACCCAGCTGACACTTCCCGTCCAGACGGGAAAGACTCGCTGCTACAATCTGCCTTTCCATGTCTACGTGAGTGTTGCTACACACACATCGCATGTCTTTCCTTTCAGTCAAAGGAGAAGAAGAGGATTACACATTTAACGTGTTTTTGTTCCATCAATACAGGACACAGCAGATTACATCCGTCCCATCAGCTTCTCACTGCGGTTTAAGATCAACAACACAGAGAGCGGGCCGGTGCTAGACGAGGGCTGGCCCACCACGGTCAAGAAATCAGTGAGTGAACTCAGCTTCCCTGAAATGTTCTTTTTTGTTTGCTTATATTCATGATTATCTTGATCAGAGGCGTGAGTCACTTTACCCCCTGGCTGAACTCACACTTCCGCTTTGCATTATTCTTCCCTAATATGAACAATATAAGACCTGCTGTCCCTCCACTTCCAGATCCCTTTCTTCAAAGACTGTGGCGAGGACGATGTTTGCACCACAGACCTGGTGCTGCAGGCTCACATGGACGTCTCTGGAACCAGGTACAAACCATCCGACCTGTTCTTCAACCCTTTACATGTCGTCGGTTGTTCGGTGCTGCTGAGCTCTCTTTGTGTTTTTCTCCACAGACAGAAGCCTTATGTGATTCGCAGCCCTCGTAGGCGTCTGGCGGTGGAGGTGCAGCTCCAGAACAGACTGGAAAACGCCTACAACACAAGCCTGACGCTGCACTACTCACGCAACCTCCACTTCTCCAGCCTGAGCATTCGGGTAAATCACACAGTCGCCGGAAAACACACGCGGCCTCACGTGTGTCTGGCAGGTCCTCTTTCATTACCTCCATGTTCCTCCATCGTAGGAGGATGCCCACTTCAAGATCGAGTGCACGGCGCTGGGCTCCAACAGCCACTCGTGTAACGTCAGCTACCCGGTGTTTCGCTCTCAGTCGAAGGTACGTCCGCTCTGAGGAAACAGCTCCAGCGCTGTCCTGACTCAGCCCACTCCTACTTCACTTCCTCCAGGTGGAATGTGCAGCTTTGTCAGGTCCTTCTCTCTTTTTTCTGGTGTGTTTGTAGGTGAACTTCATGCTGGAGTTTGAGTTCAGCTGCACGTCTTTGCACAGTCGAGTGCAAATGAAGCTGAACGCTGCCAGGTAGCCGTGCAACACGAAGCACAAAAAAACTGCAGACCTGAAACACACGGATCTCATTTCATTCATTTTTACTCTCAATATGAATTTTAATTTCAAATGCAAATATATTAAGAAGGTTTTGTAATTTGCTTAATTTTATTCTGTTTTAATTTCAAGCAGATTCAAAGTAAAGTCCCTGACCTTGCTTCGTCCTCTGAGCTGTGTGTGTGTGTGTGTTTGTGTGTGTGTGTGTGTCTCGCAGTGACAGTGTTGAGCGAGAGGAGACTTTGGGGGACAACAGTGTGCAGCTGCAGAGCTTCGTTCAGTATGAACCAGATCTGTTTGTCAGCAGGTTTGTCTGCTCAAAGCTGTATAGGCCGATTCCATAAGATCATTTTAAAAATAGCTTTCCTTTGTACCAACGGACGTGTCTTGTTCTCTTTTCATCCTTTTTCTGGGCAGCGATTCTAATCTGAACCGTTACGAGGTCCACCCGACGCGGACAGTGTCAGAAGCAATCGGACCAGAGTTTCACACACACCTCAGGGTAAAGATGCATTGAAATAGAATATTATGGGATTTTTTTTTTGGTTTTTGTTTCATGTCAATAATTTCTAAACCAAAAACATTTAAAATAAATTACCTAATACTTTTTTTTTTCAAATGCACCTGTGGCCTGGTTGTAGTTGCAGAATCTGGGCTGCTACTCTGTGAGTAACCTGGAGCTGCGGCTGCATCTTCCTGCCGTGGCTGCAGGAGACCGAGTCTTCATGACCGTCACCGAAGTCTTCTCCTACAACGTGAGCAGCACTTCTGCGCGCTTCAAGTCAGATTTCCGTCTCAGGTCTGACTTATTTAAACCTGCCTGCAGGCCACAGGAGTGAACTGCAGCATCGTGAGTGATCCCGTCCAGCTGAAGGCCAAGCAGAGGGATGTGCGGCCGCTCCACCCGGAGGACATGCAGCAGAATGACGTGCTGGTGAGGCAGGAACTCCTCGTTGCATCAGAGCTGTCGAACTCCACATCGTCACCGTGCCTGTTAATAAGGTTCATCTGTGTCCGTATGCAGAACTGCAGCAGGTCCTGGTGCATCGAGATCGTGTGTGAAGTCCAGCAGCTCCTGAGAGGCCAGGCCGCCGTCGTCCGCGTCAGCCGCAGGGTCCACGACGACTTTTTCAGACAAGTGAGTCACACAGCAGATGCTCAAGACATCCGTCCCGTGACAGAAGCATCGGTCACGACGTCCGTCTCTCGTTCCCCAGGCCAAATATAAGTCAGTGAAGATAATAGGCGCCTATCGCCTGGCGGCCCAGGAGACTAACCTCATCACTCTGGGATCAGCAACAGTCTGGAGGGAGGTAAGGCTGCAGACGCACTCCAGAGGCAAAATGA
Organism: Salarias fasciatus; assembly: GCF_902148845.1. Lineage (NCBI taxonomy): Eukaryota > Metazoa > Chordata > Actinopteri > Blenniiformes > Blenniidae > Salarias > Salarias fasciatus. The sequence continues at coordinate 4,932,036 of NC_043755.1, read as the reverse complement.
AGAAATCGCTTGTCTTCCCCTGATCTCGTTTCCCTCCTCGTTAGACGGTTCTGGAGGTGCTGAAGGGCCGAGCTATTCCCATCTCGCTCTGGATCCTGATTGGCAGCATCATAGGAGGTTTACTGCTTCTAGCCCTCATTATATTTATACTATGGAAGGTAAGCCGCGTCAGAGTTTTAACTCACTGCTTCTTTTATGAAATGACGAGAATGCCATAACAGGAATTCAATCTTCCTCTTAGCTTGGATTCTTCACACGTAAACACAGAGGAGAGGACGAAAACCACGAGGACTGAGCAACACTTTCACTGCCGTGACAGCAGTGCTTCATCACCATGAGTGGAGTCGGCCTCCTACCGCGCACAGAGGCCGTCCGGGGACGGGACTCCAGACGCAGATTCAACAGGACGCTCCGGACCAAAGCCAGCATCTCCAGGGTCCAACAGAAATGCACTGCCCACTATTTCCAGGGTCGGGGGCACTTATGTAAATAATCTTTTTTTTTTTTTTTTTAAGGAAATTGTATTAAACCACAGGCTCTTCTATTTAACTTACAGGCATTTTCATGGTTTTATAATTCAATCACTTGTTCCTACAGTTTTTTTTTTTGTTTGTTCTTTAATGTAATTAAAACATTTTTACAGATCTGATCTCTGGTTACTCATTGCTGACCCCCGAAATGAGAACAGTCATACAACTTCATTTCAGATTTTATTTTTCCTCCTTTAACAGAAACATCCAAACCTAAAAACTATAAAACATTCATGGGGAAAAAAAAAAGAAGAAGTTCAAAGTGGGAAGTGTCACACTGGTAAATCTGACTCAGCTGGATGCGATGGTGGAGTTGACGTAGGACTCCAGAAGAAAGATGGTTTCATCGACTTGGTTTTCTGCTGAATCTAACCTGGCGAGAAGAGGAAGAGAGTCGGTTCATGTGTCGTTCTGTGCAAATAGTCTCTGCAGGTTTGCACTTAAAGACATTTTAAACCTTTCATTTCAGTTCCAGTGTGTGTGCTCAGTCAAAATATGGAAAAAGAATATGGTCCTTGTCGTGTTGAGAACAGTAATAGAGAAAATAAAATGCGTAAACAAGGAAATAATTAATTGCGAATAAATAAAGCGCCTACTCATGGTATGAATGTTTGCGTTGCAAACTGCAGGAACATAAACAGATTAATTTGGTGCGTTCTCAGCAGCAGAACCAGGATTTTAATCTTGAGCTCCTACTTGTTAACGTGAAGCTTTAAGGAATCGAGCTGCTGCTTTTCGGGAGCCGTGATCATCTCCTCCACCTCGGTCAGCTGCTCTGGCTCGGCGCCACTGGCCTGCAGAGAGGCCAGGATGGCTTCGATTCGCTGAGATTTCTCCAGGAGGCGCCTGCGAACCAAACAAACCTGATCACTCTTCTGATCCGTGGAAAGAATCTGAACGTCGATCGGGTGAAATTAACTGGCCTACAAATAAATAACAACTCAAGAGCGACTCACTTGCTCTCTTTGGTCTCGAACAGTCGTCGCTCTATGAGATTGGCCACCGTCTAACAACAAAAATAACCAGAAGCACGACAGAAGCAGCACGATGAGTAAAAGCGAGCCTGTAATTTGTAGTTTCCTTTCGTCCAGAGCTCTGAACGGCCTCTGTCGTACCTTGAAACAGTTCTGCAGCAGCATCCGGGCCGTCGGGAGCTGATTAACAGTGTAAAGATAGAAGGTGCGAGACGGAGCGTAGTCCGGGGTCTTTGGGACTTCCTGAAATAAATATAACAGTTGTTGACGGAGGAAGCGAAGGTGGATCAGATTTTATTTTAAACTTTGGCACAAACCATCAAGTCTCGTCAGACAAACTGCCAAATGGGCACTTTAAACAATTATCTGAGCTGTGATTCAGAAAACAGAGTCAGACATATTGCCAAGTCAGCTTTTAAAAGATCTCATCCGATTAATGACAAAAGATTTAAAAAAAAAAAAAAAAGGAGAAGTCAGAACTTCACTTCTAATTTCTGTTCCTTTTCATCCAGTTACTCATCAGCTCTGTTGTGTGATTTGCTCAAAAAAAAGCAAGTGTTGTTTACCAGCCCTGTAATACCTGCAGCTGCACCAGGTTCTGTGAAAGCAGCGTGTACAACATGTCCTTCGCCTCCTTGGCGGGAATCATGGCGAAATCCTCCACCTGCTTCTGCTCCAGGTGGCGTTTCCGCAGCAACAGACGGAAGATGCGGGCGGACCGGGAGCCAAATCTGATGAGAATCCGAGACGGTGAATTAGGAAGTTCTCCGTCGACGGGACGGCACGGTGCCGCCGAACAGCGACTCACCTCTCCTGGACCGCAGACTCGAGCGTGGCTCGCGCTAAGTTCGCCAGCGATTTGTGCAGATCTGTGTGTCCGACTGAGAAAAGCAACTTCTCTTCATGTTCCACATGTTGAAATGTAATGAACCGTTTGAAAGGATACTGACAACAAACATCCCTCCTCCGCTTTCACCAGCCTTCCCCACAAACTCCATCTGAAGAGAAGAAGAAAAAAAAAAAAAACATAAAAAGATGAGAAAATCCTTCTGATTTCATGAAATCACAGTTAAACTCTGTGCATCATGTGGTCGGGGGCGTTTACCGGGTCGTCCACCAGCAGGGTGAGGTACTGGTCTAAGATGGGTCTGCCGATGTTGTAGCCAACCGGGAGGGACCTGAAGATCTCGTTGGCGGAGAGCGGCTTTGTGCAGGCTGCTGTGGGCGAGGTCGTCACCTCACTCATCCTCAGCATGGTTCTCACGATTTCACTGCTCGTCTGACAGTTCAGAGAAAGATCCAATGAAATACGAAAATAACTATAAAAATGTTTATACAACCATACAATGCAAAAATAAAATCTTAAGATGTTATGGATTGAAGAAATAACCAACAGACATTTGATAATACATTAAAAATATTCTAAACCTATAATCTCAGTCTTTGGAAAAAGAATTCTAAACCATGGTGAACTGTTTTTTTGAAGCGTCAGCGTGAGCCTGACCTGGTCCAGCTTGTTGGCCACAGCGCTGATGATGGCCTGGTCTCTAAAGTGCTGATGGAAACGCTCAAAATTCACCTGCCAGTAAATCCCCTCGTCACCGTGAGCCTGCGCAGAAGAAAACAGAGGGAAGAAGGTCTCACAAGATGGAAACAAACCAAAACACGTGAGCGACATGACAGTACAGAGTTTAGAGTAGTGAGACCCACCGATGAATCCATTCTCGCCCTCTTGGCGCTCCTTTGCTCCTCCCCGTCCTCGCTCGCCAGCTGGCGCTTTCCTCGCCCAAAGAGCTTCACGTCAGGCACTTTGTAGCAGTCGGGGAAGCTCTCCGGGGTGGGCGGGGCAGCACTGACCGGGGTAGAAGGAGTACCGGGGACGGCAGGAGGCCCACCTGCAGCCGGACTGCTGCTGTCCTTCACTGCTGCTGCTGCGGCCGGAGGACAGCGCTGCAGGAAATGGGTCTCCACCAGTTTGGAGAAGGCGGAAGACACTTCACTGTAATCCATGCTGCGCCCCTCTGCACAGAGAACAGAGAGAAACCTGCTGTTTCATGAAATTAAGCGCTGACGTCAAGGCCTCACTACGCTGAAACACTGACCCTCCATGTTCTGCGTGAGACGGTCTGCCACCGACTTCACCGTGCTGCTCAGCGTCATGTGGCCTCTCTGTAGCAGCTCCTCTACGATCAGCTCCCCCGTGTCCCCGTACAGCGTTTTGGCCGTGTAGATGTAGCGGGGGTAACGCAAAATCCTCAGGATGAGATGGGAGCTGGTGTCGTACTCTGTGGGGCTCCCGGGTCCTTTACGGCCCGGCCTGTACAAACAGAGTCCATGCTGAACCAGCACACACAAAGACTTCTTCACCTGGAGGAGAAGAAAAAACAAACACCCATTTTAACTCTTTAAAGAAACAGGTAAAATACACACAATACTGCATAACTGAACATTTTAATGACCGTTCAGCAATGAAAAGACAAAACTAAGCTTTCAGCACTGTGTAAAAACCGCACAATATACAGAGCTGATCACTATATGAGCTTTATATAAGCTCAGTCTTGGCATTGTTTCACTTGTGAATCACAGCAGCATGAGTTTATCCGCCAACACTGCATTTTATTATCAGTGTGAAAACAACAATCCCAGCTGAAGCTGTGTGTTGCCAAACAGCAGTCAGGTCTGTGCAGCAGATATGAAGCTGGACTGAGCATTGTTCTAATTTTTTTTTTAATCCTCTTCGGATCAAAATTACATTCAAGATTGATTTATTTTATTTTATGGTTGCACAAATATAGAAAAAAAATGCAATAAATGAGGCCTGATTTCCTTTTTCCAGAATAACTTTGAATATCTGAGGGTTATTAAATATGCATTATCCTGAATTCACTGTTATAAGTCTAAACTAAAACAAGTGGGGACGTGTGTGTGTGTGTGTGTATGTGTGTGTGTGTGTGTGTGTGTGTGTGTGTGTGTGTGTGTGTGTGTGTGTGTTACCAGTTTCAGGGAGACGTCAGTTTCATGAAGGATGGTTCTTAAGTTTTGTGACCCGCTCCTGAGCAGGTGCGTTCCCACTTTCTCCACCACCTCTCCAAAGTGCTCCCGGAGCAGAAGGCCACACAGACGCACCTCCTGGGAAGTCATCTGCACAAATAAAGAAGAGGAAGAAAAAACATGAAGAACACAAAGAAGAAAAGCCTGGAAAAACAAAGAGTGGCTTTAGGTGTTCAAACCTGTATTAGCACAACAGTCAACATGTATCATCCATCAAAAGAAACCTTTCTGTCACTGAAATTAACAGCATTGCATTTTACTTAAAATACATCTCATTAAAAAAAAAGCCACAGCATGATGGTACATTCCTAAATGATTCAAACCTGCAGGGGAAACAAGGAGTTTATGTGTATTTGGATGCTCTAATTGCCCAAGAAACACAGTGATGTCTCAAAATGTGTGAATAGTTCAGGCACATGACATAAATGTTGTTTTTCTTTTTTTACAATGACTCTACATGATTGCAAAATATCCTTCCAGTTGTTTTTTTAAGAACCAATTCACTTTTCCAGCCATTTGTGGTCCTTCTGAAACTTCTCTTGAAGTTCAAAATGAATATGAGCAGCTATTTTTAATTTAATATAGTTGAAATAAACCCTCTTAATATTAAACTCTTTTCTGACTTCCATGGACATTTATGTCACAGATCTTTATGATTTAGCCGTGATCTAAGAGCGTGAAGTGACCAATATTAGTTATTGGCAGTCAACACCCCGCTTGCTCTAACAACAAAAAGGAAATGGAAACAAAAAGTTAGGAGTAATGATAATAAAATAAGGAACTGGAATTGCATGGTGCCACATATTTCCCATCAGCAATCATTAATGATATGAATGAACAAGGGTCATACAAGGATTCCTGTGACAGGCTTTGCACTGAGAAAAGGTGACTGAAGTGCAAACAATGCTATAACAAAGAGCAGAGCCAACCATTAATGGTGTGGCTTACTTTTATTATTTATTACTACAGCAACGCGTCAAATTTGTTATCGAGCTGTGAATGGTGCAAGCAAAATCAAAAAGAAATGGAAAGTTAGGAGGAATGAAGAGCGGTTTTGTGTCATGGTTAATGCGGCTTGAGTTAGGATGCGTTCAGGTTTAACTGTCACTTTTTTTACTCTGAAGCGGCTAATAAAGTAAACGGTTCCCTCTTTGACAGAGAGGTGTAGTCTCTACTCCTGGACACAGAGACAAGACAACACTGAGTGCTTTGGACAGAGAAGGGAGCACGTGAGCATCATGTCGTCGGGATGAAGATGTAGAACTGATAAAGTTTAAACAAACCTTTCCCACGGAACAGTTTCGGGACCCCCACGGCACAGACCCCACGGCAGCTCCGCTGAAGCGTCCACGGCGTGAGGAGGACCCTGCACGCGGACACTTCCGGGGACCCGCCGCGGTGCATGCCGGGCTCGAGGCGGACAGCTGTCTTTAGCTCGTGGAGGACCGACGTCACTGTTTGTGCTCGTCTGCTGGCCAAGATGGCGGAGGCTGCGGCTGTTCCCCCGCATCGGTTTTTCTGTCACTGCTGTAAGGGAGAAGTGAGCCCCAAACTCCCGGTAAGTCGTGCGCTTTTTCCGCCCTCCCCTCACCCGCCGCTGCCGGATACAGGCGGCTGACAGCTCCGTGTTTGCGCGTTTATCCGTCAGTTTGGCTCGCCTGTTCCTGCTAAAGCTCCGCTAGCCGTTAGCAGTCAGTCGCGTTTGTTGTTGTTAAATCTCTAAATAAACTCGAACCAGCAACAAATCTCTCATCTGAATCGTAACTTTAAAACCCAAATGCAACAGATTTGGCCAGGCGTGTGTTAAAGTGGATTCGATTAATTTGCTTGTGTTTGACAGCTTGAGGATCTTGTGTGTGTGTGTTTTAATCACAACACAACAAAAACAACTGAGACAAAATGGACTATTCCTGTTTTTGTCTGCGTTTATAAGAATAGGTGCATAGAATGTGGTTTGATTGTCTTTGTAGTTTTTGTTTCTGTTGACAGGATAAGTTCGGGGAATTTACTGGAACATACTTTAGTGTTTAGTTTCACTTTTGAAGCTAAATGTGACCTTAAATTAGAAGTCAAAACACAATTATAAACAACAATTTTATAAATGTTCTCCTAATCTTTACATACTTTTTAACATTTTCCAAAGCCTACTTGGATTGAATAGTCTTGCAGTCTGTGGTCAATCTTTTGGCATGTTTTATTGAAATAAACGCAGTTTAATAAAACTGTTATTTTTGTAATACAGCTGAAATAAATATGTCACTTCATCTACGGAATTTCCCGCAGGTCATTGTTATGAGGGTATATTTTACCTGAGATTTAATCTTAGACCAGGACACTATCCATGTTTGAAACTGGAAACGCCACAAGTTTATATCAGAATGGCTCATATTTATTTCCAGAGGAAATTTGTATATGATCATGCATTATATAACATTCATCTGGTAAAATCCCCTAAATATAAAGAACATAGACAATGAGGCGAGACATCATCAATATTGCAAACTAACTAATAAAGCATAAAGAGCAGTTGATGATTCTCACATGAACCGACTACACTACAGTCAGCCGAGTAAGTTCTAACTTCACTGAGGCTGAAATTTTAAGTATGTGATCTGCGTAAGAGTTGTGGCTTGAGATGCCTATTCAGCCTTCTTATACCTTTTTCAAAGCTTAGTTTCTTTTCATTTTGTGATGTTATGAAGAGTTATATCTCAACAATTAGCCAGTTATTACATTACTTGGTCCTCAATAATTTACTGTGCTTTTTATTACAGATAAAAGTGTATTTTGAAGCATGTGTGTTTGCTCTGGTGTCTATTTGTTATCTACTGCTGTTTGGCCCTCGACTGGGCAAAAACATGCCATTATATAATCATTAACCTTTATTCGAGGTCAAATTTTCTTATTCGAGCAAGCAGATCGGAAACAAAAAGCGAAACCTGTTTTCTTTTTGATTGGCGTTATACCAGATTTTGTTGGTAAATATTATTTGGACAGAATGCGTGAATGCAAACTGTTTCAGTTTGTCTATGTGGCTGTCAGGAAGTCAGTGAAGCAGACTGCTTTGTCAGCTGTATCTTTATTTTTATGATATGGTGAAGGGTAATTCCAGGCCGCCCAGTCACTGACTTCAAACTGGCTCTGCTGCCGTTCACACGATCAGTCCTGTGGCATGTCTTCAGGGAGCCAACTGATTGCAGCAACCCTGAATTATCACGTCACACTACTACGGTATGTCCCAAGGGGCGACTGACAGTCATGTATCCATTTAAAAATGCTGACTGGATAACCTGCGAGCAAATGACGTGCTACTGACATGAGCTGTTTGTGCTTACTGCAGAGTTTATTTAAACCAATTCAGAGCATGGGATTGGCATTTGGTGGCCACAAATGAAAGAGATCGCTAAACTTTCTTACAAGTTTGATCATGGTGTGACTCTTCGTGAAGAACGGTGTATGTGCGTAACCTTTTTCCGCGACATACGTTGTTTTGCGAAGCTGTCAGTCTCTTCTCTTTTAACTGTATGTGGATAATAAACCAGCCCTGACTTATGGTGGAAGAATAATACATGTGTTCATTGTACAGACTGAAAGCAGGGTTTCCTCATTGTGTTGCAGTGGTTTCTCACAAACCAGCGCTTTAGGTGTGGTTGGCAGACCAGCTCTACCTCCTCGGTCACATTCACATACTGATTGATTAAAAAAAAAAAAAAATGTGCTGATCATCCAATATATTCAGCAAGTGTTTTTATACATGTATCACAAACCCAATATCAGAAACATATCACCTTCTTGTTATTTTCTCATAAAATATGACTATAACATTAAAATCACTTCGCTGAAGTACTGGCCAAGATTAACAATGACACACAGAGTTTTCAAAGCATGTAGGACACATAAAAGAAGAAAATTGTTATCATGATTAACATAACATTTATAAATTAACATGTTTGTGACAACGATCATAATCCTCAATCAATAAACAGCATCTCTTCTCCGTCCAGTCATGTCTTTCTGACTGTAAATGTGAATGCAGAGATGAATAAACATTCATCAGTGTTACTGCGAGTGTGAGAATTTGTTGCTGTTGTTTGTGTTATCGACTGTATATTTTGAGACAGTGGGTGTGCCAAAGCCTAACATTTGAATACTCGCCCGGGGATGTGAGCATTTAGAACGAGTCGGTCCTCTAACGCGTTTGACTGTCATGTGACTCAGTGCTGATCGTGACTCTTTCCAGGAGTACATCTGTCCACGATGTGATTCAGGCTTCATTGAGGAAGTAACAGAAGACTCCAGGTGAGGAAGTTCGGTTATTCTATTTCAACTTTGCAGACTGCGACATAATGCCATTACATGTTAGTACTGGCCTGAAAACAGGGCAGATTCATGGATCTAAGAAACGGTAATGGTATTGAAGCTCCTCGGCTCACGCTGCAGGATTTGTTGCAGACACTGAGGCTGAACATGTGTACAGGATCTCATGCATGTTGTTGATTTTGTGTCTTGTGCGCTGTTTGTTTCAGCCTCCTAGAAAGTGGTGCTAACGGCATAGATGACACAGCCACACAGTTTGCAGAGGTATGAACCGATCTGAAGGCAAGAGAAGCAAATGCAGAATCATGTGACTAAATAGTGTTTTTCTTTTCTTTACTTGCTGCTGTTTGTTGTCACTCATCTTTTCTTTTAATTTCCCTCTCTGACTTTCCTACCGCTCGCTCCGTTGCTTCCTTTTTTTCGCCTCAATCTTTCTGCTCCTCCACATCGGCTGTGTGATCACGACGCGGCTGTAGCTGTGGCACCTCTTGTTACTGGAGCGGCCTTTCACAACAGACAGCGACACTCCTGACTCAGAACCCCGGCTCCCCGGTGGACGCCTGGGGAGTTTCAGCGACCTGGCGGGGCTCGGGGGAGGACCAATCGGGGGATCTGTCCCAGCTGGCCTCGGGGGACCGATGGGCGGCCTGCTAGGAGCCGGGGAGCACTGGGGCCCGGGACGCCCACCACGTCTGAGCAGCCAGAGGAGATACAGGTCCAGAGGCAGCAGTCGGCCAGACCGCTCGCCCGCAGTGGAAGGGTGAGTAACTGAAGGAAGTGTCTGGTGCTGGAATCTCTCATCCTCCCACTGATAATGACAACAATATTTATGCTCTTATGATTGGAACTGTTTGGCAGTGACACTAACTTGTGTTTTTCTCTGTCAGGATCGTACAACAGTTTCTTGCTGGTCTCTTTGCCAACTCTGGAGTCCCTGGCTCTCCTCCCCTCTCTTGGTAAGGCGTCGTCACGGCTGCATCACTCCGTCAGTAACTTTTAAATGCTGTTCTCCACCAACCTGGCTGCAATGTGTCTCCATCAGGACAGGGATGTTGCACTCTAACCCAGGGGATTACGCGTGGGGCCAAGGAGGGTTAGACGCTGTCATAACACAGGTGAATCGAAAGTTTTTCAAACTCATTAGCATGTTTGTGATCCTGCCAACTCCTCTTCACTCATGCATATGCATGTGTCTGTGTGTGTGTGTGTAGTTACTAGGTCAGCTGGAGAACACAGGGCCTCCTCCAGCGGAGAAGGAGAAGATCTCCTCTCTCCCAACTGTCAATATCTCTCAGGAACAAGCAGGTGAGTCAAATCCCTCTCTGTCTCATTATCATGCACAGTTCCTCCAGTGTGTTTAACTCTTTGTGTGTGAACACTTGAGGTGGCTGCTTAGCTGAACACAGGTTGCAGTGTGTCTGCATGTTGTAAGGTTTCTTTTAGCCATCTCTGGACACATGTCCTAATTTGGATGAAATCCTGAAGCTGTTGTTGTAATGGTCAGTGTTGCAATTATGATACGATTTGGTTGTAGATAAACAAATAACCACCAGCATGATGCTGATGTCTTCCTGGTTTTGATTTGTTCTCCCAAATAGCAGGCTTGTGGTTTTCTCTCAGCCACAAGTTTTTCTCTGAACACATTTTCTCATTTGAGTCCCTTTCAGCCGTCCCAGCGCTCATTCTGCTCTCTCTTCACGCCCTCCGCCACCTCAGCCACTCGCCTGGGCGTCAAGGCCAGGCCCGGTCGTCCAGATATGTTAGCCACACCATCAATTTTCGGAGGATGAGGGCGGTTCTTTTTAAACTCTGCCTGTATGGTCGGGGTTGTTTGCTGCATAATAAATTCGGGGCCATTCAGACTCCTTTCTGCAGGTGTTACATGATAAGTAGCATTACATAACACAAGCTGGGAAAAGTTTGGCTCAGTGCTGCTCGTTACTCCTATTGACACTGCAGTGAGATTAATTTGGGAGGTTTTGTGCAGCCCTGTTGGATTGTTAGTTTCTCCTGTTGAAGTCAGAAGCTGGGATTAGGCTAATGAGAGGATGTGTGTTCAAATTTTTTCTTTCTTTTTTTTCCCCCCAATACTTTCATGAGAGGAACTGGAGTACAGCGAGCTGCAGCGTTGCAAAGCAATGAGAATATCTTATTTTGTGTTTGCATACACAAGACTGGGTCCACTTTTTTCCGATTTGAAAGTATGGCTTTTTTTTTTTTTTTTTTTTTTTTGGATATCCCACAGCTGATGGGGAAAGTCTTTCACCTCCTCTGCCCTCTTATCATCTCAAACTGTCATTTTTACTTAAACCACCGTAAACCAGTCGTCACTAATCGGAAGCAGAGAATTGTCAAAGTTGGTCTGAAATGCACTGAACTCCCGGCTGACAGCACGTCTGCAGCCCAGCCAGAAATAAGCCAATTAGAAATTTTGTCATTTATTTAAAAGTCTGTGCAGCATGAAATGACTCTCAGGCTTATTACGCTGCCGTCTGCCAAGAGTCGCCTCTGAAACCGTGTCTGTTTCGGGACGAAACGCCCATTAACCTTGACGGCATCAACAGGTTGTTCCATGAATTACTTGAAGACGACATCTTCGGTCCGTCGCCTCCTCCCTGCTTTTCTTTCCTTTTTTGGCTCCGTCCCTTTCTGCGCTTGCTATCTTATTTCACCATTCAGCTCTGTGTGGGTAGTTTTGCAGCTACGCCTTTAGATATGAGCTGACCTACTGGGATGAATTAAAGACTTGTTTTTTGTTGTTGTTTTTACATCTGTATTTTTTTTTTTTTTTTTTTTTTTTTTGAACGATCTGGTGCTTTATTTATTGATGAGTGCACAGGTCGGCCTCCACAAGGAGACTTAAAACATCCAGAAGTTTTATTGAGTTACTGATATTCATGACCCGAAATCCCATTTGAACGATTAAAAACACATTCGTGTCCTCTCTCTCTCCCTCTGTCTCTGCTGCAGACTGCTGTATGGAGTGTCCAGTGTGCAAAGAGGACTTTTCAGTAGGAGAGCCAGTCAGACAGCTACCCTGTAACCACTTCTTTCATTCAGACTGTATAGTACCATGGCTGGAAATGGTGAGTAACCAACCTTTTACTGTTTCGAATAATGAAGGAACTTGAGAAATGAGCCCAAATGCTAATGTTGCGTGCGCCGCCGTGCAGCACGACACATGTCCAGTGTGTAGGAAGAGCTTGAACGGAGAAGACAGCAGCAGCAACCAGCCCCCGTCAGAGTCCCCCTCCCTCTCCATGGACCCCCGCACACAGGAGAGATGGTCCTTCTGAGACGCCCACCTGTTCCCCTCGCCCACGTCCCAGCAGCACACCGGGAAGATTGAACGTTTTCTCACTTTCCCGTGTCTCTCCACATCATCACCATCTCAGTCTGACATTTTTTTTTTTGTTTTTTTTTTTTGTATTTTTAATTTTAATGCCTTTCTTCTCAACCAGTCCGTTGAGGTCCGCTTGACCTGTAATTTCTTTCATTTTTCTGAGTAAAAAAAAACAACAAAACCCTAGATTACTGTCCTAAAAACTCCTACTCTTCAGAGGAACACGTTTTTATTTTTCACGTTTTCCTTTAAATGTACTGCTACGTCATGCTGCGGTGGACAAACGCCAGACTTTACATCAATATCATGCCCTCGGTTTTCCATCCCAAGATTAGCAAAATCCTGCAACTGAGCCTGTAAGGCATATGGGAGGACTGTAGGGGACGCTTTCTCTCTCGGCCTTGGCAGAAGCACGGCAGAGCAACGTGAACACCTATAGCACGCTTGTGAAGGTCCGCGCTCCGGCTGCCGAGGATCAACGTCGGTCGAACTGTTTAGATTTTTACAGTAGCTTGTTTTTATTGGATTAATTGTAAAGGTGTTCATGTTATTTTGTCTACGCTCTGTGGTGCGTTTACATCTCACACACACACACACACATTAAAAAAAATTTTTCATGATGAGTCGCTACTGGAAGTTTGGAAATTCCTGGCAGCTTTCAGGACTCGAACTAAACGTACCACTGAGAGAATAAAGCGGAAGTTCTCCTCGGCTCGGCCCTCATCCGACTCCTCCTGGTGTGTATATACGTTCAATAACGCCCTCCGTCATTTTTATTCCTGTTTATGGCTGTCCTCCTTTGTTTCTCATTCTTATCTCTTTTCGATGTAAATAATTTTAGTCCAACTTAAGGTTTGCAAACTTAAAAAAAAAAAAAGAGAATTGAGACGCAAATGTGAAATACCTGGTTATCAAACTGTATATTATATATATGAAAAAAAAATGTCTATGATGTATTAATAAATTGACAAAAAAAACAATTCTCACGTCAGTGTTCATCAATCATCTTCTTATGGATGTTCTCCTGTTGCCTCTATGTCCCAAAAAAGACTTGACACATTTTGAACAATGTCAGCAGCTTTATTCAGTACAGAAATTAAGATCAAGGAGTCATTTAGTGTTGGTTCATGTTTTAATCTGTTTGTTTCTGACACTTCAAGCAAGGCACCAATGCTGCAGCACTTCAATTCTGACAAGACATTTACTATTGGGAGTCATTTATGATGAGAAAAGCTGCATAAAAACTTCAGAAGTAAAATGATGCTCAGATTTTTGTTTGCTGAAGTTAATTAGAATTTCTTGTTAGATTACTGAAGCTGCACAGCAGAACAGACAATAATCCCTCACTGCAGCGGCGGCTTTGGTAATGAGAGTGCTTCATTATAAAATGATCTTTTGGCTGCATGTGAAATATCTGGACCGTGGTTCAAGTCAAACAGGTGCGCAGTGCATTAAACTCATGTTGCTCGTGTTATTGATCACGATGTGTTCCAACCCAGTGTGATCAGAGAGTGAGCCGGAGCAGCGGAGGAGATGTAGCCCACGGCGGGATCCCAGACCTCAAACTGGATCTCTGACGGCGACCTAACGACACACAACTCGGCGTCACATCAACACGTTCTGGCACATTTTATGAACATCCAAGAGGAGACTTGTTCAATATGTACCTGTTTAATATGACGAGCACCACTGAGTTATCTGGTCTGATGAAGGCCGAGTATTCCAGCCGCGTTTCTTCACTGGCAGACACTCCCACGCGCTGAGACCCCTCCAACAAGAACTTACTGTAGAGACGGGGAGTGTGTGAGCCGCACGGCTGCTTCAAGGCAACAAAACGCGAAAGGTTCGATTTTCTGTGCGAGTGACCTGAAATGGGCCAGGCTGTAGAAAGTTGGCTGCTTGTAGAAGACGTCACGTTTCGCATCCACTATGACGGGACTGTCGACGAAGTTTTTCACCCAGTTCGGTCCGCCGGTGTGATCCAGGGCCAGGTTCCAGTCCGTCCAGCCCACCACGTAATGGTTTAAGTCCTGCCTCAGAGAAAACACACACACACACAGTCAAACAGGCTGTTTTTAAAGCCAGGTCCGAACATGTTCGGTGTTGATCTTTGCGACTGCAGATGAGATGTTTTCATGATCTTAAAACCAAAAGATAAAACTCCTCCTGATTCTCAAGGTTTTCTCAGGCCTGAATGCATCCATGCAAAATGAACAGACTGGAGGGAATCCAGTTTCGTCTGAGAGAGAATGAAGAAAGAAAACACCCGTTCCAGCTTGCTCTGATGACCCGCAGGCAGTTAGCGGGACGAGTGTGTGTGTGTGTGTGTGTGTGTGTGTGTGCTCGGCGGAGTGTGACCTGTAAACCTGCACTGCAGCATGGAGGGAGGTGACTCACCTCTCTGGAACAGCTCGCAGCTTGTCAAAGATCGCATCTGCTCGGGCGGATCTGACCCAACTTGCAAAAAAAACAAAAAAAAACAAAACCCCTCCAGCGGGGAGACGGGGTGATCTCACCTCCATGATATCGTGCGCGTACTGTTCCGCTCTCGCCCAGCTCCCCAGCTTCACCCCCCGGTCCAGCGGGCTCCAGCCGGCGCACGCCTCCGTGCCAAACAGGTAGTACTCCGGGTAGAGGTGGTGAGTGGCTCCCAGGCTGATCTCCGCCGGGATGAGGGCGTCCAGGTACCAGTGCACCGCCACGCCGTGGATGTACTTTCCTGCATGGACGTCATTTAGAACCTGGGGTGGGATGAGAGGAAAAAAACACAAAAAACATTTTTAGACCAAAATATGAAAAAAAAAGTCTTGGATTCATTTACATTTGCTTGCACTTGCATTATGGGACAATCAGAACTTCAACAAAACCAAGACTTCATTGTTCTGCAATAAATGAGGAAGTTATTGATGCATTCGAAGAGCGATTGCGTTTTATGGGCTGTCAGTCTCAATAAATCTCAGTCAACCTTCCTGAGACCTTTGAGCAAGATTCATTGCAAGTGCTTTCAGCGCTGCAGGCCACGGCAGCTATAGATTTGATTAATTTTTACCGTATTGTATTACGGTAATCCCTCTGGGGAAATTTATTCACCGAATTGGCCCATGGGTCGGCCGCTACCAGTGCATGTTTTTAGACTGAGAGAGGAGGAATAACTGCAAAACGGTTTCGTATTGGACTGTTTTAAGGGACTTTTTTTCCAAACACATACTTATTTTAAGTACCTCTAAAATACAGAAATTTGTCTTCAGGGTGAATCTTGTCGGTGATAAAAAAAAAAAAAAAAAAAAAAAGCCGAATCATCTCCTGATTATTGACCGGTAATGTCTCATGTGTTGCAGAGTCATTCTGTGCTGTGTTGTTTGTGGTACAAGGGCAGCCTGAGGTATAATAAAGTTTGCCATGACTTTCCCCACCCTCCCTCGGTCTCTCTGTCCTTGGACTCACCACTTTGGCCCAGTGAGGCAGCAGCAGGCGGTTGTCATCCAGTATGAGGATGTGAGTGCGCGGGAATGACGAGGCCTGCAGGGCCGGGCCCAGATCCAGAGCCACCCAGTCCCTCTGCTCCTCCGGAGTGAAGCCCAGAGCCTGGAAGCTGCGGTGAATCAAAGACGCTTCTCAGTCTGTTGCATCACGCTGAAGCCACCGGAATTTATTTCAGTTTGATTTGAAGTCATTTAACGGACCTGTAGTTTGTCAGCCGTCCTGCAGAGGGCTCATTTCCTGTGGTGAGCGCCCAGAAGGTCAAGTTATACTTTGCATATTCCTCCAGGAACCTGAGAGGGGAACAAAAAACAAAACAGTTTTCTCAAACTGTAGAGATCATGTTATATTATGATCTCTCTGCTTTATCATCAAGCCACAGATGAGTTTGCGGCCTCCTGCTCACCTGACGTAGTACTGCGCCCACGTCTTATGCTCCTTCCCTCCCGGCCGGCCCTTCAGGGAGCCCTTCCCCGTGAGAGCGCCGTTGGTTTTCATCCAGGCGGGAGCGCTCCAGGCGCTGGCCAGCAGATCCAGGCGGCGTGGAGACAAGGCCTGAGCGCGCTGCAGGAGGGGGATCTGGGAGGGAGGGAGGGGGAGAGATGAGACCACGACAGATGGAAACACGTTTGTGTGAGGAGAAAGAGAAAGACCTTCATGTTGACGTCTTCAGCGGCCAGAGTGAAGTTATCCAGGCCGTAGTCTCCAGGTCTGTCTGCATACGTGTACAGACGTGTGGAGAAGTCGCAGCTGGCCATGGGGACGCGCACCACACTGTAGCCAATACCTGAAATAACAATAATAATCCTAATACACACAATGAATTACTGAAACATGCTGCAGATTCCATTCAAGCTTGTAGTTTTTTTAATTTTAAGAATCTCAAAACGACTTTATTTCTGTCAAACTGCTCTGCAGCAATATCTCATTTTGGTGACTTTAAAGAAATTCTATCTGGGCTTTGTGGATTTTTATATACACAATGGGTACGCTTACATATTTACTTCCTTTAAATATTCTACAAAATAACTGGTCTGGTTATGGTGTAACTGTCAGCACTTTCTTTTAGACTCTCAAGTGGAAGCAAAATAAATTCCCATGAATTTATATGAAAGTTTTAATAATTGATAAGATAGCATTTAAATATTTCACACAATGGTCGTATGGTGGCGGTTTGTGATTATATAATTCACTCATGTCTACATTGTAGTAAAAACCAACTACTTCAGTAGTTTTCAGTGTTGGGGCTGCAGCAGAGGCACCATCTTCAGATTTCACACAGGGTTAAATATATTATTAAAATGCACGTTTTCAGAACTGAATTCATTGAAAGTATAATGAAAAGAATTTAAATTGTAAAATAGTTGTTAATTGTGTAAAAACATGAGCCTAATCTTTATAACATTAGTGAACGGATGGATTATTCCCTGTGTTTCTGCATACACCTGTAAATGTACAACAGCGAAAAAAAAATCATCTAAATTCAGCCAGTGAGAGTACAATAAGTTCATAACAGCTTGCAGACTGGATGGCCACATCTTTACCTCAATGATATTAGACTTATGGACGCTGCTCTTCATTATAGTTTATCTCAGCCCACCAGACTCTAAAAGACATCTGGAATACTGTAAAAGATGAAGTATGAAATATGACAGGCTTCGTTCTAACAGAGCACTGATACAAAACACAGCTGGCTTTGTGTTTTGCAAAAAACCCAAAAGTGTTAAATTTCAATGTTATTTTTAGAGTGTATGAGTCCATGAAGAATGGTGAACCACGCTGTGCCTTGGTGGTTCACACTCTTTCTTTATATTCGTCGTATCCCTGCTTCGAACCTGAGTGGGCCGGTCTGCATAGTTTGCATGTTCTCCCTGTGTATGCATGTGAGTGTGTGTGGTTTAACTTTCCGCCTGTCTTTGTGTTCGATGAACGATTTTCACCCAATTGAGATTCCTCAACATTTAACCATCTTTTACAATAACCAATATAATTTTCAAGCCTTGTCTTGTATCATTTTGACATCCTGACTTGTGGCCCTCACAGACGCTCCTCTTGATGGAGCGTACCTTCACCGGAGAAATACTGCCGCAGCAGCTGGTCCTGGGCAGCCGCAGACAGGGACAGGATGTTGATGGCCGCAGCATCCGTCATCGATCCGCCGAAGCCCCTGATCCTCTGGTACTTCTGCTGGGGAACGATGGTCAGCCTGACGCCTGAAAGGAAACAAACTCAAGTAAAGCAAAGCCCTGTGTCGACCACCTCCACCTCCACCTCCTCCTCCTCCACCCACCTGCTCCAGAGCTGTTGGCCTGGACCTGACCCTGCGTGACCTCCAGCCTGCTGCCGGCCCTGCTGCTCAGGTAGGAGGTGAAGCCCCCCAGAGGAGGCAGGCTGGCGGAGCCCACACTGTCACAGTAGGTTGAGTTACACTCACACACCACGGAGTCATGGCCAAAGCTCCTGGCAACGCATTTACTGCTTCCTGGAACAGAGATAAATCACCCGGTCACTACTTTTCTGCGCATTCAAGCAGCAGTAAAGAAAAACAAACTGTGTGTGTGTGTGTGTGTGTGTGTGTGTGTGTCAAACCATTAGTGAGGATCACTTCTGCTGCAATGACAACAACAGCCAACAGCACAGAGATGGACCAACACACCGACATCATATCTGCAAAAATAAATTAAATCCTGATGAAACCACAATATGCCGGTTCAAGATTAAATGAATAAAGTTTTAGTGTAAACAAACACGAGCTGTTTGTTTGTTTGTTTACTCGGCGGACACACTGGAATGAAGCGTTGTCTCACCTGGCAGCCTTCAGAGGAGAAGTGTCATTTCCTCATCAGCACAGACACGTATTTACTTCAAGTTCGAGCCCACTGATGAAGGAGCATGTCCACTTTCACTCTGTCGGCCTGTCATGTGACCGAGGAGTCACGTGACAGAGGCTGCGGTAACCGGAACCTGCAGCCAGGGGGCGCTCTGTCACCCAGGGTCACCAGGATGACAAGAGTCCGGATTAAATCCATGATCAATGTTATGAATTCAGTCATATCAGACCATTCATGACCTTATCACCAGGATTTGTTTAATTTGTGTATTTCTTCCATGATTATTGCTCGTAGTATTTGTAGTTTTATGAATAATGCGATTAATATTACTGCTAATTGGGTAAATACAGGACAATGGACATTGAACATTTCAAAATACATTTTTGTTGTCATTTTATCAAGTCTTGAAAATCAAAACAGTATACCGGTATCAAATAATGATATTTCTATCTATATAGCATAAGATCACATTTTCTCCATCTGAAACCTGAGTATACATATCAGTCTCATTTCCCACTTGTTAGATTACATGTCTCGGTGGTCTGGAGTTGATCCCAGCTCACCTCAGATGAGGTGAGGGAACGAACATACTCAGGACCCGAGATACTGGAGTGAAGTACCAACAGTTATTGTTCAATTATTAAGCAACTCCACTTATTCTAGATGAACCAGATTCACTACATGAATTAAAAAGGAGACATAACCTAAACCAAAAGACATGTTGTGTCATTATTGTGCTTTTAATTTGCAGTGGTGGAAACAACCAACCCAGTCAAGCTCATGATCAACACTTGACATATTTTCATGGAGAAATGCAGACCAGACTTTCTTAGTTAAACATTTTATTATCAAAGATACACACATGCATCAGAATTTACACAGAGATACACTTTACAAACATGGACATTTATGTCTTATACAAGTTTGACTTGACTCTTCATGTGATTTCATAAGAAGCCACAAACTCTGTCCATCAGGCTCGGATTCCTGTTGCTCAGAAAGACAAGTTCTTTCTTCCCTTCCTCTGTGTGACCTGATGGGAAACAGCAGAAAATCTCAGCCATGTCCGCCTGTCGGGAGTCTGCTGTTGGAAGTCTGTACTCACTCTGCGGATGCTGCAGCCAGCGGCGGTCCAAGTAGTACAGGTAACAGCTCTCGAACTCTTTCTCGCTGTAGTTGGACACCGACACGGGGATGAAGGGATCCATGCTGTCGAAGCCTCTCTGAGGAGCGCAGCGCAGACGAAAGGTCAGGATGAAACAAAACTCCAAACCGACTGAAGAGTTCTTAAAATAAATGACTCAGATCTTTTCTCGTGTTTTCTCAACTGTGGCGACAGACTGAGGGAAAGAGTTCTGCTTCTTTTTGTTGTGACATTTAAAGAAAGTGAAAAAGAACAAACAGTGGAACACAATTAAATAACGCATTTCAAAATATGAACTTGCAAATAAAGAGGTTCAGTCGGTGGTCAACGTTAGACGTCTGAGTGGCGAACACTGTGCCATTATGAAGCCAACGTATTTTATCTGGCGAGAAGTTTTTATGACCAACTTTCCCCACAGTTCAGTCGTTGCGAAGAATGAGAGCAAGAGGTGGACGTCAGAGATGGATTTATTGCTCCATTAGCAAATTGATCTTGTGACATACGGCCATGGGATAAATACGACTGTGATAAATAACAGCAGGAGTCAGTCACATGATCCAGCCCCGCAGAGAACCAACTGGACTCCAGGCGGCGGAGGCGGGATGGAGAAAAGTCTGTTTCTCCAAAGATCACCGAGCAACCACAGAAAAACAGAGAAAGAAGAACAAAGTGCCTCCAACACTCACAGCCAAGGCAACACACAACAACAGCAATGACCTCTGACCTGTCCCAGCAGCTCCTGAGGCAAGTAGGCGGATTTTGGGGTGTAGAGAGAGCCGGTCTGACACACCGTGGCGATGATGGCTCCACCAATCTAGGATATGAGAGTCTAAATTATTTTAAAAAAAATCCTCTTGGATTGTTGAGGTAACTAAATAAAGCTGCGTTCTTCTCACCCAGTCGTTCTTCATGAGCTTCCTCAGGTTGTGAATCAGCGTCAGCTCGTCTGGATTCACCTGACAGAAGCGACAACGTAAGAAACGCATGGATGCAGCAGTGAAAGGAGACGCATGGCGGCATGTTTCCTCACAGCGCTCTTATCCTCCTTCTTGATGGTGGATCTTCCCCACAGGGCGTTGACACCGTCCACGGCCACGGCCAGGCGGAAGTCCGCGCCGGGTCGCCCGCTCTGCTGCCTCAGCTCCTTCATCAGCGCCCCGATCACATCGCTGCTGCTCTTCACGCGGGCGATACCCTGCGGCGAACGAAACCCCGTCAGACGCCCGACGATCACAGAGAAATACAGCGGCACATAACTCTGCCGCAGGAGGACAGCTCAGCGGCACGGTCATGGAAAAATGTGTGCGTGTGTGAGGGGAGGAGAGAGCAATCAAGTACACAACTGACGTCAATTTGAAACCTCTAAATATTAAATACAGATGTCAAAACGCAAACACCTCACAGGGCAGCTGTCGTCATTATAGAGTGTGTGTGTGTGTGTGTGTGTGTGTGTGTGTGTGTGAGTGTGTGTGTGCGTGCGCTGGAATGAGTGAATGTGATGGATCCAGTAAAGTTAAGACTGCTTGATGAGTAAAATGCGGTCCATGTGTTGAAATATTTCTGCAAAATACTCAAATTCTGGATCTCATCTTCAAAACCGTTAAACACAAAACAAGGGCAAACGGATGATTGACAGAAAGCAGGAAGATCTCCAGCGCTGCTGCTCTTTCTGTTGCCACGGTCCAAATAAATTGTGCTGATTCATTACAGCGTTCAGGCCATCGGCTATAAATCCCCACCCCGGGCACAGAGGAAGATGAAACTTTAATGACCACTCTGAGGGATTCAAGTCAGGTTGAAAATGAAGAATCAGAAACAGATGATGGGAGAGTCTCTGAGGATGAGCTCATGAACCAATGTCAATACTAAAAGAGGCATCCAGACCTGCAGCGAGGGGGGAGGGGGGGGTCTCTCACCTGGTCCACCAGCTCTCCTAGTGGCCGTCCCTCCTCTGTGGACTCTCTCTTCGTCCACACATAGCGGTGTTTTGTCTTTATCTGAAAAGGAAGCAGGAGAAATTCACTCTCCATTCAGGTTTATTTATAGTTTCTGAACCAGTTTTTTTTCTTGAACCCTCGGAGTGAAAGCTTGAAGTCTGGTATGTGATTCATAACAAGCTGGTCTGTAATTCCATCAAAGCCACACGATTTGCATGTACAGTTCAGTCTTTCATGTTTCTATTTTCATGTCAGAAAATAGAATTGGCCGCTGCAAACGCTTCCTTTTAGATCATGTAAGAAAGTTCAGGTAGCGTCAAACAAGCTTGTTGTGCAGACAGTCACAACTCATTTCAGGTCTGCAAAAGAGTGTTTGATATGTGCTCAATTTTGGGATGCCTCATGAATCATTACAGGTGCATCTAAAAAAATATGACTGAAAGTTTAATTATTTAGCAACTTAAATGTTCTAACTGTGTGGGAGTTTTTTTTCCAGGTGCCAAAGTCCAAAAACAGACAACTTGAGACTAATTTGGAGTCTTCCCCATGCGATTGTGTGTATAAATGTAAGTCCTGAGATCACACACAGTCAGCTGGAGGCAGCTCCAGTCCCCCTCAGACTTAGGTGTCATTCAATTCTATACCATATATACAAAAGCAGCCTGTAAATTCCGATACCTTTGAAAGAAATCTTTCGTTGGTGATTTTGAAGTTGCGTAGCCAGGCCGTGGCTTGTAGTGGTTGATCGAAGCGATCGGGCTTGAAGGATGAAGGCAGCAGCTCCTTGCAGTTCTTCACCCACAGGTGAGCTGTGTGAGGAAGAGGAGGTGGAAGATGTGGAGGTTTAGCTGCAGACACGTTCCGTTCACCGGTCAGAGGTCAGGGCTGCGTCTGTTTTACCGTCGGGAACGTGCAGCACCAGAAATCCCTGCGTGTAGCAGAAGTGCATCGTGTGACAGAGAGACATGGTCTTCCCGGTGCCCTTCAAACCATCTGAACAGCTTCTTAAGGACCACAGCAGGGTGTCGCAGGACCGGACGAGGAGGGGCGTGGTTGCATGTTTTAAAGGATACAGAATAAATAGCGCAGGGCAGGTTTGCTGTAATCTGCTTTCTTCATGTATGAGATGACCTCCAGGGCCGGCTGCCGCACCATGAAGCAGGCCTCATTGAACGTCTTCATCTAAAAGCACATGAATGAAAATTAATTTTCCTCTTTTAGTAAAACTCCACATGACTTACTCCTTGATTATTTGGGTGTTCCGACATCTACAGAGCAACCTGCCTGCTGCTGGTAACGCCAGGGGAGGCCGTGCGGGAACAGAGGACGGGTGTGAGCAGGCGGCAGCGTGTAGTACTGCCCAATGTGTTTCTCTGACTGGCATGCCTGAAGAAGGAAGCAGAGCAGACGAGTAAACTCTGATTTTTTTTTTAATTAAATAAATCTGAATTTCAAGATACTGTCTATCTTTTTTAAAAATCATATATAAGCCAACAGCTAAAGCTGAAAGAATCCAATGAAAAAGCTTGAAATATTTTGTTTTGTTCAAACACAACTGCAAAGAATGTGGTGAAGGTAAATAAAAAGAGTATGCAGTGATTCTTAAATGTCATAACCCTATATTTCATTCCCAACAGCACAGCAACCAACATATTAGTTAATTATTGTTATTATTGACATTCATTTTGACATCGATGGCAGCCACATATCTTGAAAAAGGGCAGGGAAAGGGGCAGGACAATGCTGGGAGAAATCAAAAACATTAAAATACCAATTGGAGATTCTGGCAACTAATTCAATCTTACAATAAAAGTCAGTACTATGACTGGGTATGAAAGGAGAATTCCGGAAGCCACGGCCTCTCGGGTGCGAAGGTGAGCAAAGGTTCACCAATCTGCCACAAACATCACCAAAAGTTAATTCCTGAACCCCAAATGAAGATCTTTGAGATCCCACTACCTATCTTTGTAAATCTCTGAACAACAGAAGAGACTAGAGGTCAAAACTGAATGCTGCTGATATTTTGGGCCCTCAGATGGCACTGCATTAAAAACAGACATGACTCTCAACAGGATATCACCACATGGGTCCAGAAAGTGTGAACACACACTACACTGAGCAATCCACAGACGCAGGTTGAGGCTAATTATGAATAGAAGAAGCCATATGTGACAACAATCCAGAAATGCTGCCTTTTTTTCTTGGTTAAAGCTCTTTCAAAATATACTGAGGCAAAATGGAAAAAACAGATGCAGTGTCTCTTTGACTTAAGAAGAAAAAAAAGCACAACAGCTTGTTGTCAGCGGAGATCTGAAAAGCCTGGATGTCTGACGGTACGGGGGTTCCATCAGTTTACACTTCTGCAAAGCATCATCAAAACCGAGGAATACTTTGTTAGTTGTAATACTGCCGTCCAGACAACGGCTCCTTCAGAGATGACGCGTATATTCCACCCAGACGACGCTCAGTCACATGCCTTATCAATCACAACTGTAGAACGTCACAGCAGAAGTGTCGAGGTGTTGAGCTGGCTGGATTGCAGCCCAAAGTTTTCACATCAGCTGAAGCATCATGAAACAAGAAATCCAGTAAAAAAGGCCCCGAACTGTTAACTAGATTCACCTATCAGGCAAGAATGAGACACACTGCTCAAATACCCAAACTGTAACAACTGGTCCTCTCAACTAACATTTACACAAAGACGCTGAAACAGCACAGGGTGCTACACAGTGGCAAACAACATCAGGAAGTCCAGACTTTTTGAGATGCTGCTGAAATCCAAAATGTGTCAACGTTCACCGTTCAACACCAGATCCGACGTTCATTTTTCAGTGCAACCAGAATATACATTTGCAAGATTTGTATTCACACAAGTAGGCCAACTTTTTCAAAACTGGGCTTGTACATGTTTTGACATGTTAATCATTTTAAGACCACTCAAATTTATGAGGCATTGTTGGATATATCCTTTAGTATGAAGGGCTTCATGTTTTACAGCTCTTAAAAAAAATCCTCCTGACTCACTGATGCTTCAAACTTCTTCTGACATAATATTACCTTTGATAATACATCACCGAGAAAAACCACATCAGTTCATATTAATACCATTAGTTTTGTGTTGTAGGTTCTCAGACGATGAAGGCGTGATTATATAAACATTGATTATATATAAAAGCTTATTACAAAAAGGATGGAAGCCCAACATCCATCAGCAAATGATTTGCCTGGGAGACAGCTTGCAGCCAACATGAATCTCCTTCTGAATCACATCTCAGTGGCTGAGTTTTAACATCAAAATTACAATCAAGGAGCTACGCATAGAAACCTATTGGGTTTTTTTCCCCAAAATAAGAGGCAACAACAGACACTCATAAAATGAAATTACTAATTAGCTATCATAGTATAATTACCCACTTTTCCACAGCTGTTGAAGTCAGTAACTCACCGGATCGCTCTCCTGTGTCCTGAACACTGAGAAAAAGTCAGGGTTCGATTCCACCGCCACAGCCTCCTGCTGCTGCCCACTGTCACTGGTATGGAGGGACCTAACCTGGGTTACCTGCAACATTTAACAAAAAAAAGACTCTCTCGATCTCTGACAGCCTCTCCATTTCCATAACGATGAGGAGTTCCTCTGTTCTGTACTGCAGATTATGATCGAGGCTCGTGCTAACGCTGATCTTACCGATGCTCGTAGTCTGAGGGACAATCTGCAGAGAGCCATGATCTGGAACAGAGAAAACAGCTGAGTTCCCAGGCAGGTGATGTGTGGACACGCAGCGTCCTGTAACCTTGCATAAAGTCTTAGCTAACAGCTAGCCGAGGCATCCTGCTCACACGTAACGGCGGCTCCGCGAGCAACCTCACCTTTGACCTTTAACCCTTCACTTCATCCAGCTCTGACCGCCGAGGGCTGCGGGTACTGTCACCCGCTCCGGAGCCGTCCCGGGCTGGGGGTTCACAGAGAAAGACAGAACAGCTCCGGGTGAAGTCAATGTGCCAGAGCCGTCATGGACACCGCCATGATGCAGCGCAGAGCCGGAACTGACGTCACAGCTCGCGCCGGCCAATCACAGCGCAGCAAGCACAAGTCAACTGCTGAGGGGAATGGAAGTTTATCTGTCTTATTTTTTCATAATTATAATGTAGACTTATTATAATGGTCTGCATTATTTCAAAATGACATTTCTTTATTTGATTAATTGAATTGTTGGCTTTAATGTGTATTCCAATTTATTAGCAATTAATCACATGTTCAATATCATGTTGCCTGCAAACTAAAGTGTTATACAAAATATCTCCCAATGACTCTTGAGAGACTGAGCCACAAATCCATTGTGGACATAAATTTGTCAAGAATGAACTGGGATAATTTGTAAACATTTTTACATTTTTTGGTTGCCTTATTTTTTTCAGTTTACATTGTGCTAAAAAATGCTTTACACAATTAATCATCATCATCATATCATCATCATCATCATCATCATCATCATCATCAGCTCCTTTCAGAGCACTCAAGGTTAGCCCTTGCTCAGTGGAAATGAGTTGTGTCTAATCTGCATACCAATGAATCTCAATATTTCATTGGAAATAAGAATACATCTGTATTATTCTTATTGCTATTGTGTAACATTTTTCAAAGACATATACATATTGAAATGTATCTGTTTCACTACTGTAATACTGATTTGTTTTTCTGACTGTTATTTCAAAATTAAGCAAAATATTTTATGTCTGAATCTTATGTTATCTCATGGAACACAAACTGAAAGCCAAACAGTGTTTTGTCAATTGCTGGTTGATTTCTGTTACTTTCAACTTGTTGGGCAGGAAAAAAAGCCAAGCATACAGTGACTACTGATGCTTGTTGTGGTGGCTCACAACCTTGCCTCACGGCAACAGTTTTTCTTATATGAGTTTCGGAGTATTTCTTGTGTGTGGTTTGCAAAATTTACCTGTTGTGTACATGGATATCCTGTTGAAACTCCAGTTTCCTGAATCCACAAACATATGAGCTTGGAGAAGTGGTGTCAGTACATAGGTGTGAATGTGATTGTCTGTTTGAGGCCATAGTAATAGATTACTGATCCGCCCAAAGCATACTCTCATTGATCCACTCACCTGAGGTTTCAGCACCCTGCATACAAATATAAGTGACAGGTTTGGACTCCTGATGCAGTTGCGTGATGAAAAAAGTCAAACTACCAAAAAATAAGAATTTCTGGTCAGAGACTTTTCAGTTCTCATGATTTTGCTTTGTGATGTAGGTGCCTGAACCCAGAGGTGTGGACTGGAGTCACATGACCTGGACTCCAGTCATGAATTTGATGACGTTTGACTTGACTTCAAAAATTTGTCAAGGATTTAAAACTTGACATGGATTTTGTTCAATAAAAATTGTACAAATTTCAATGTTTTTCTCCGTGAATAAAGTTTTTCTCTTTTTGTTTTTTTAAGAGAACCTGCAAGGATTGCTTCAAAAGCAGTATCAAACCCATTAGGTGTTATAAATAGATTAAATTTTTGAAGAAATTCTGAATATGAAAGAAGTTCATCATGTTGTTCAATAGTTGACTTGCTGCCAGAATTCCTTCTTCATAGGCCCAATAGTGCAGTGATTTGTTATTGATCTTTGTTGTTCCAAAGAAAATATTTATGTAGACTGAAGATAAGATTGTCAGTGGGAGACTGAGGCCTAGTTCATGAGAGCGGTGCCAGAGGGGACCAAACTGTTCTTGTGTCGTTCTGGTCCTTGTGGACCAGAGCCTACTTCCAGAGGGGAGAGTTTGAAAGAGTGGGTGACCAGGGTGGGGGGGGTGGGGGGTTGGCCACCAGCTTGCCTACATGCCTCAGGGTCCTGGAGGTGCACAGGTCATGTAGGGAAGGCAGACTGCAGCCAAGGATCTTTTCTGCAGAGGGGACGACTCTCTGCAGTCTGTCCTTGTCTCTGGCCGTGGCTGCAGTGAACCAGACGGTGATGGAGGAGGCGAGGATGGCCTTTTTTGATGAGGAAGCTGATGTTCAACTCCCACTTGAGGTCCTGGGTGATGGTGGAGCCCAGGAAGCAGAAAGACTCCACCACAGTGTCCAGTTCCTCTGCCCCCTTCTGGACCGGTGCGTGGATGTCTTCCTGTGGGGTGACTGGGATCTGGGCTCCGGGATTGCCGCCAGTTGTCTGGGCTCTGAGGGCCTTTCTGGCCTGCTTCTGGTCTTCTCAAAGGTGAGAGGTCATGTTTGCATGATCAAGAGGAGCTTTACACTTTTAAGCTCCTCTAGGAGGAACAAATTTGTCAGGTACATTACAGCAGCCAGATCTCCATTCTGCTGCTTTGATGCTGGACAGGACAGGTTAAACAAAAAAAGGACTTGAAGAGGTAAAAAGTAAATTTTTAAACAGACTTGCAGCTGGATTTGGACTTGCACCCTTTGACTCGAAATGACTTGCTGCTTTCACCTAGAACCCTAGATGAAACATTCAGTATCTTCTTAACCATATGTCTTAGAATCTCTTTCTCTCTATCTCTCTCTGTGTGAGAAAATTTATGAATGTGTGTGTGTGTGTGTGTGTGTGTGTGTGTGTGTGTGTGTGTTCTTGTATTTCTATCCTTGTTGGGGCCAAATGTCCCCACAAGGATAGCAAAACGTGGAACAACGTGCCTTGTGGGGACCTTTTTCCGGTCCTAAGTAGGAGAAACAGTGTTTTCTTGACCATGTTGTTGTTACTGAAAAAAGTAAAAGTGCAAAAACATTTCTTTAGGGTTAGGCTTTGTTGTGGTGTGGGTTAGGGTTAGGGTTAGGGTCAGGGTTAGGGGCTAGACATGAATGGGAGTCAATGGACGGTCCCCACGAGGATAGAAATACGAGACTGTCTGTGTGTGTGTGTGTGTGTGTGTGTGTGTGTACACATGGAACAGAAGTGGGCAGCAAGTTGGAATAGAAACTGTGATTGAATTATCTGCTTGACATTATATTGAACATTTTGTGAACTTCTGTAGCGTATCACTACTGCAACTTTATCCCTACTCCTTGTCTTTTAGATAGAGTTAAAAATGTTATCGTTAACATTTTTTCTTACTTTCTTGTTCCTGTGGTGGACGTACAGAAACCCACCAGCAGGTAGCACTGGTTGTTCAACTGAGGAAAATGTCTTGTATAGTTTGGATGCATGTAACTCAACAATAAACAAGCAGGACGACATATTGCATAAAATCATTTTCCAAGCATAAAACTGTACACAACAACATTAAGCCTCATTATTGATTTTCTCCAAATCAATAATAATAATAATTAAATACCACAAAATGAAATGAAATGACTTGGTATAGCCTACTACTGTTTTATTAATATGATCTATTCCGCCATCTCTATTTATTAGGCGCGTGTTTTCCCGCATGAGTTGAAGTCAAAACATTGTAGTTTTGAATCAGTGCGCGCGACCAGCAGCTCTCACATATTAACTTTTAATAAGTGCTAAAAGCTCGATCTGCCCGTGTCGCTGGTGTAAACTGGATCCCACTCCACATTACGCAATGCAACTTTTGCTGCCCCCCCAAATCCGACCAGCAGCGCCTACTTTCGCCAAGTCGTCGCCATTTTATTAAGCGTCTAAATCTCCCTCCCTCCTCAGACGGCTGCTCCGATCCGCAACGTGATCCCGGAGCCCCGTTTCGCCGCTTTATCTCCTCCTTTGGCCACATGAAAATGGCCACGCAATTGCATTCCCGCACATCCACCAAACCCCCCTTTGCGCTGTCAGCCTGTAACCCTGCGCGCACACACACATACACACGCACGTAGGCACGCACGCACGCACGCACACACACAGCTGCAGCCCTTCAGCCCTCCGTCGTCCCGACACGTTAACAGCCCGTGAGCGAACGAGCGAGCCCAATCCGAGGCATTCTGACTGGCGGGAGCGGAGCAACTTTCCCCGGGAGGAGCGAGCGGGGGGGGGGAGACGGATCCGGCGTCACCAGTCCGCCACCTAGCTGCGGACACGCGCCGACGGAGCTCCGCCGCTTCGACCGTACGATTATGAAAACACCCGCGCCAATGTTGTTGCACAGTCGGCTCCGCGCTCCGACGGGACCGAAACTCGGTTTTCGGGGGTGTTTTAACCTCCGCCGGCCTCACTTATGCAACCGGAGCCGCGTCTAATGCCGCGGGAGAGCTGGGCAGTACAGCGCGAGAGCAGCAGGACAGCAGCACCTTCACCTCCTGCCCGAACGCAGTTCGGCTCCGGGACGCGCTCGCGGGTAAGTAGCCTCCGTCGCCTCATTACGGATTGTCATGGCAGTCCGTATTAACGTGCGCAGGCCTGTCATCATCATCATCATCAGTGGGCTCGGCGCACTCCGGGTTTACACACAAATTTTCGTGCATCCGCTCTGCGCTAATTTTATCCCCTTGTTGCCGAGTGTGTTTTCTTTGCTCTGTTTCTCCGCGCGCGGGGGATATTTCTCATTTCAGTGTTGCTGACAGCAGCAGAAGGACTGGCAGAGGGCACGCGGGAGAGGGAGAGAGGGGGGGTAAAAAGGTGGCTCCGGGGACTAATCCCCATCACAAACACCACCAGCAAGCACATTTTCCGATGCTGCGTAGCCTCCCACTTCCATGTTGACTTTCAATTCGCGGCCGTGTGCTGCGCGTTTTTTTCAGCCGCGCGAGACGTGTTTTTAACCAGGAGTGACGACAACAACAACACGTGCATGTGTGTATCATTCTTAAGTGCGACAGCGGCGGGCGGAGAGTGTGTGTGTTTTTTTTTCTCCCCGAGGTGCGCAAAGTCATAATGGAGAAGGAAGCTGTTGTTGACGTCTCTCCGGTGGAGCAGGCAGCGCGAGAGGACGCTGGCCCCGGTGCGGTAACACCCCCGCTGCCCGTACTGTATCTACAGTAGCAACATCAGGCAGCCTACGCAGCTGCGACCCGGGTACACGGTGTACGACCAACACACTTTTAACACACTAACTAGAGGGCAAAAGTGCGCGTGAGAAGGTGAGGAAGAGGTGGGGAGGAGTGAGGAGGAAAGGGGGGGGGGGGGGGGGGACTCACGTGAGAAACTTCCCTCGCGTATCCGTGGAGCGGTCAGACTTCACGGTTCAATAATCTCAGATGCCATCACTGGAGCCCAATTTCCAGCCGGGCCGCCGCTGTTGTCAGGCAGATGATAATGGTGCTGTAGTTATTGATGATAAGACTGTCATGGGATGGTGATGATGGCTGGAAATATGGCGGGCTATTATCATGATTTAATCGTTGCCTCAGCGCTCCCGAGGAACCACACTGACTACAGTGTCAAGTCCACCCATCATCCTGTCACTGGAAATAGCTCCTGGTCTAATGTTAGAATAATTCAGAGTTATGTTTGAGAGGTATAGCTCGGGAGAGGATGAGGAGCTATTAGTATGCGCTTTGACTGATGTTGAATGGGCTTGAAAACCTGCCACTCTGATTCTCTTTTTGCTGTCACTTTTTGTTTTACTTATTTATTGAGCGCCTTTCTTAACCCTTCAAATGTCAACAGATTGAAATTCAGGGAAACAGAAAATTCTGTTATATGTCACTGGCAACTTTGAATTACATTTCTCTTTTCAACAAAAATATGGTTACATTCCACCTTGACATCACTTACAGTCAGTGAGAATTTGGGGTGCCGTACACATTACAAGGAGCATTGGGGGGGCTTACCGCCATTGAAGTGCCACCCCTGCTTGAAACTTGACTTGTGTAAAAGTTTTTCTACATCCCTGCACCCACCCTGGACAGGTCACCAGTCCAACACAGTGTCAACAGGGTGACAGATAATCACATTTACTCTCTATCAAAAACATTTTTTCAGTGCATATGGAGAGTTTTCTGACTGTGTCATATATAATAGTAATCCTGTACACTGAGCTCTGCAATATTACTAGTATAAACTTACCTTGTCATGAATTGACAAGTTTTTTTAAGTTTCACTCAAAGTCTCTCTGAATGTTGAACACAATAATTATTGCATCTATTTGTACTGCCTTTCCATCTTATCTTATATTTCTTAGAGAGGGATATTGTAATTCCTGGGCCTGGAATATGGAATATTGTACCACGTCATGTAACACTGGACTGGTATGACATTAAAGAATCCTGAAATCATTTAAGAATGCTTGAATTAGATGCTGGGTATCAGCTTGCCATTAGTAGTTTCGATGATGGAAGTATAAATAGGGAAATATGGTTACTTGCCTGCTGTATGGTTGACATTTTAATAAGTGCTTAACAATAGTATAACAACACACAGAAAGAAATAGAATTGGTAAAATCATATCTAAAAGATTAAATGGATAGGACATCCCAAGTAAAAGCTCTTAAGCCTATAAAAGCTTTTGTAAACAGATCCAAAGATGTGATTCAGAGGCTGTAGTCCAGGTGAGTCTGTCCCCACTAGTCTGAGAGTTCCGGTGTCGGTGCTTTCATGGAAAATGCTTTGTCACCACTTATGACCTCCGGGTGACCAGCGCAGCTTCATTCACAGCAAGGTTGTAGCTGCTTTGGCTCTGTGCTCTTCTCCTCATACCTGCCTCCACGTCACCCTCGTCTGGAGGAGAGATTCTCCTCCGAGGGGCGTCAGTCATTGAAGAGGACGACGGCCCGGTCCATCTCAGAGCTCGTATTATTTTATTGTAGGGAGGTGTGGCCTTGAAAAATGTTCTTCAAAACTCTTACATAACAGCGGTTACTGGAACAGATGTTGATTTGAGCCCTGCGTGATTCAAGGAAAGGGGTTTGGGTGTGGAGGGACCGAGAGGCAGGGGAGATAGCCCACTGAGCTCCTAAATGAAAACATTATCTGAGATGCTCTCGTAAGTTTAAGGGGGTAGTTCAGCGCATTGAAAGACAGATGAGCTATTTCATAAGAGGCTCTCGGGAGAGGGCTGGATGAATGCTTGGCAGGGTGTTTTATTAGAAAATGGATGAGTGTCTCCCTTAATGAGAAAAGGAGAATAATGAAGGAAACATGACAGAAGATGCTGCTTCCCTCTGATAAGTTCTGTTGAACGCAGGGAAAGTTTTTCCGCTGAGGAGAATGTTATTTTAGGGTGTGTTACTTTGCCGTAATGTCACATTAAAAATCCATTTACAATGGGGTCAATGAAAAGCTTACTTGACTTAGAGGAAGCAATGGGAGGAGGAGGAATTTGCACTCCTTTCCAAAAATAAGTTTTACCCTTTCCTACGGATTTGTGTTACCACTACTGAAAGGGGAGGAGGGGAACGGTCGCCCTGTGAATGGAAGGATTTAGGTTGGAGAGGAGGAAAAGAACGACG
Source organism: Salarias fasciatus (assembly GCF_902148845.1). Lineage (NCBI taxonomy): Eukaryota > Metazoa > Chordata > Actinopteri > Blenniiformes > Blenniidae > Salarias > Salarias fasciatus. Next base: position 4,899,122 of record NC_043755.1, on the reverse strand, counting down.
TGGAGGAGGAAATATGGTTCTGATTAACGTTTATACAGTGTACGAGTTGACCATTTTGGTGTGTGGTCTACAGAGAGAAGAGAGAGAAGTGGGGAGGGTGGGGTGGAGGTGTGGGTGGGTGGGGGTGGGGGGGGAACTGGATGGGACTAATAGAGAATGCATGCGAAAGCTTACTGCCAAACATGAAAAGGGGAGTTTCGGAGAGAAAAGAAAGTACAGCAGCGGGAAGGGTGGGAGGAGAAGTGCTTGTGGGAGTAGCTGAGAACAGAAGGCGCAAAGACACTTGGGAGCGGAGGGGAGGAGACTGGATCAAGTGTTTGAGTCAGTCAGGAGCTGATTGATTGACATATCGATCACAGGAGAGGCAGAATTTGGTTCGGGGTATAAGTGAAAGTGTGCACGTTCGGGGATTGTTTGCCGTCTTTCAGATCAATTCTGATTTCATCTTGTCAGCCTGAAGTTGCTGAGGCTCTTTTTGGGGAATGTGAGTAAATCTTTATTCCAGTTAGTGCCGACATTCCTGGAATGAGCTCCGTTGATCGGCCCCCTGAGTTTTTTGTATGATGAGATCATCTCTGTGGACACAGACTTTAGCACCTCTCTACAGCTGCATGCAGGATCGGGACTTTCCCTTCGATTTTCAGTACTGCTGCTCCTCAGCATCTGAGCTCACTGAAATGACTAATCACTGGCCTTTCTGTCTGTCTTCTTTCCTTTTCTGTCTGCCTCAAAATCTCTCCCTCTCAGTTCGAGCCTGCAGGACGGGAGAAAGGCTTTCCTCCGCTCGATGAAGGGATCCAGCCGGACTTGGATAGTTACCGTCTTCTTTTTGTGAATTTTTACCTGGACTCTGCTCTTTGCCCTTGACCCCCCCCCACCTCCGGCCCCAATAGGGCCATTTGAAAGCGTTATACTGGGAACCCTGCTGCATTGTTTATCTCCCCCCTGACGTCTCTGATGGACCAGAGAGTGAAGGGGGGATCCCCTCCAACCCCCGCCTCCACTCTAGACACCACCTCTGCACCTGAGGACTCTGAGCAGGACCAGGTGACGGAGAAGAAGAGGAGAAGCGAGGGGGAGAACGGTGATGTGGGGAAAAAGGAGGAGGAGAAAAGAGGAGCCGGAAGAAAGAGAGAGGGAGACAAGGGGGCAGTGCTGGAGCTGCTCATCGAGGGACGCTGTGGAAGTGTGGGGCAGCAGCAGCTCCAGATCTCTGGCAGAGAGACGAGCTGCTCTGAGGGGAATGTTCGGGTCCGGATCGGACTCCAGACCAAGCGTACCAAGAAGCCCCCTAAAATCTTGGAGAGCTACGTTTGCAAGCCCACCATTAGGACCTATCAGAGACAAGGCAGGGGGGCACTGCTCAGGGGGGATGGCGAGGTCGGAGCAGGCCAGCAGAGTAAAACCAGCTCTATCCCGGATGAGGCCAACAGAGAACAACGCTCAGGATTGGATGCTGGCCAGAACACATCCAAACAGACTGCATCTGCTGCCTCGCCACCACTTACATCACCATTGTCGTCGTCATCTTCATCATCGCAGCCGCTGTCATCGTCGTCCACAGTTCCTACAGCTTCCACGCCGGTCACAGTACCTGCCATCACCAGCCCCGGGACCAAGTCTGCCAAACAGGTAGGTTTATGATGAGGGAAACACTCACATCCAGCCTTCTTCAAGCCAGACAGCTCCAGCAGAATCTGACCCGAAGACAAGTTTGCTTAAAATAAAACATTTGACAGTTGCAGTGACTGCTGCTTTTAAATATTAATGACACATATGTGCAGTTGTTTTTTTTTTCTTTTCTTTTCATTTCACAGTTCACCACCAGCTTTTAGCTGCACTTTTATACTTTGAAATGCTCTGCTTGGCACTCCGTTGTTGTATGATCAAATAAACTATTGTTTCATGCTGAAACCTTAGCAGCACTTTAGAATAAACAGGCCTATAAATAGGACAACAACACAGCAACCACTTGGCAGTATTACAGACATTGGTCCATCAGTCCTTATGACAGTCACCCAAGGGGAAGCTTACGGCTTTAGCTGTGTGAACGCCACTCAAGCTCCGGCATACCAAAAATTACAGAACAAGTATAAAATGTCAAGCCTTCTCATCTCTATTAGCGGCAATTTATAGCTACCAATAGCAAAGCTTTCGCTCTCTGCTTGTGTCTCTGCTTGGCTCTCTATATCTGTCCCTCTCTTCTATTTTTACATCCCCTTTTTTCTCTACCTGCTCTCATTTATCTTTCACTCCCCCCTGTCCCACTCCCTTCCCTTCCTCTCTGTTTTTCTGCCTTTGTATCTCTCCTTTCTGTGTCAACCCCATCCTTGTTTTCACCACCTCACTCTTTCCTTTTCCTCGGCGTGGCCCCGTTTCTCTGCCTGATTGAGTCATTTTAGGCTCACTTTCTCTTTTGATGGGCAGACAATAACAAAAGCATTTCGGGTGGCTGTCTCTTTTGCATTGTCCTTCGCTGTTGTTCTCAAACTAATGAATGCCACAGCCAGAGCTGTTAATGAGAGAGCTTGTATGTTTGCCTTCCCCAGGTTCCTATCAAGCTGGCTGATAAGGCAGAGGTGAATTCAAATGGCTCATCGGAGAGAGTGAAAAAGGACAAGCCTTCGTGTGTCAGCAGCCAGTCTGTCCCTACGGGACCTAAACCCTGCTCACCCACAACAGACCGGGTCGCTGCAGCCGCTCCTTCCGTCCCCTGCGCCCAGGCAGCCTCGGAAACCAGGAATGAAGGAAACACCTCCAAAAAACATAACGGTTTGGTTCAGACAACGAAACAGAAGGGACTGTCGAATGGGAAAAGCTGTGCCGGCATCCTTGGCACGTCTGCGACCTCGACAAAAAACAAAGTTGGAAAAAACAGCAGTTCCTGCACTGTTTCTTGTACGGACTCCTCAAAAAGACCTCCCATCTCCTCAGTCTCCCAGAAAGACTTCAGCCTTTCCAGTAAGAGTAGGCCAGACTCTCCTTCCTATCCCACAGTCACCTCCAAACCACAATCCTCCCCCGCTACAGATGTCTCCTCCAACCAGTCCCAAGGTCAGGATCCCTCTCTGCAGCCTTCACTAGAAAAAAAGAGAGAGAAAGAGAAGAAAGCAAAGAAAGAGAAACGAAAAGAGAAGAAGTCAAAGCGAGAGAGACTGGAAGCTGAAAGAACAAAGACTGGAAGCAGAAAAGAGGAAGTCAAGAAAAAGAAAAAAGAGAGGGATGGAAAAGAAAGGCACAGTAAAGAAAAAGACGAAAAGCGTAGAGTTGATGATCTGTGGAGAGATGAGTTAAAGATTGACAAAGGAAAGGCGGAGAAAAAGAGGGACAAGCTCAGTCCAGACAAGCAAAGAACAGAGGATAATACTGGAAAAGGCACTGAAACGGTTGATAATGGCAAACTAGAAAAAATGTGCAAACATCCAGGCAGAGCAGACGAGAAAGAAAAGACAGATGACAGTTGCAAGCCAGTCAAACAAGCCGAGCCAGCAACCCCAACAGGTGATGCCAGTAAATCAAAAGAACAGGATGTCTCAAGATATTCAACTGTGCCTCCAAGCCACCCCCCCTCTTCTGCTCCTCCCTCTTTACCCATGCCTTCTGCCCATGCACCCATTTCTCCCCCTTCCTCCCCTCAAGAACAAGACAGCCGGCCGCTAAAGAAACGCAAAGCCAGGAGACCCAGCTGGACCAAACTGGCACACCGGACTCAGAGGACGGATAATCACGAAGCGCCATCAGACTCCCTACATAATCCCGCTCCGAGTTTCCCCCAGAACTTGAAGACACCCCTTCCTGCCAAAGCCACGGCTCAGCTTTGTGACGAATCACACTCGGCACCTTCAAGCTCCGCAACCGGCAGCTCCTCCTCTCTGTCTTCACCAACCAAGCCTCCGACACCGAAGCAGACTACATCGGACGCGAGCCCCCCTGCTTCCAGATGCCCCGTAAGTGCTGTGCGGAAAAGGGGCCGTCCCAAATCACACAGTTCCAGTCTGGATGATCCACCCCCTCGACTTTCCCCGAACGATATATCGACTGAGGTGCCTCTTCTGGGGAGTGACGGAGTTCAAAAAGCCCCTGCGCTGGAGCCAAGTCCAGTCCCGCCGTGTGCCGCTCAAACTAATCCCAGCCCCAAGAAACGTGGCCGTCCTCCTAAAAGGACCTTCCCCACGGACCAATGCAAGGATTTAACGAATCATGCTGGTCATATGGAGAGCAACAAAAATTTTCATCCCCCTGAAAAAGGGAACAGGCAGCTAAAGATTAGGAGGCTGATAAATGAAATGAAGAAAAGAAAGAAGAGAAGACTTCACAAAGTATTCTTGTCTGGATATGTTGGGAAAGCGGGACGGGGAGGTGAGGCAGCAGATGGCGAGACCTCGCTGAGAATGTGTAAATCAATAGAAGCTACAACAGTGCACACGCTCACAGCGCTGTCCTCCTCTTTTGGGAGTAAGCTGGGCCCTCAGATCAATGTGAGCAAAAGAGGAACCATCTACATGGGCAAGAGGCGAGGACGCAAGCCAAAATCTCAAACCGCTAATCCGACGTCCAACTGCCAGAGCTCCACTCCGCTGTCGCTGTTTACCAATCCCTCTGAAACTTCTCTCTTCTCCTCCAGCCAGCCTCAGCCTCCTCCCTCTCACCCTTTTCCCTCCCCATCTCTCACCCACTCCAGTGGAGCCCAGAGTCCGTACAGCGACGGGAGCCTCGCAGAACCGACGTCCTCGTTACTTTTCTCTCAGCCCTTCTCCCTTCCCTCCCCGTCCTCCTCTTGCACCTCACCCCGCCCTCCCTCCTCTTCGTCGCTCTCCCCGTTTGTGAAGAAGAGTTGTCCGTGTCAGGGAAGGCATCACTTTCCGTTCCACCAGTCTTCATGTAAGCTGTCTTGTCCGATCCCCCCTCTGCATCACGCACCCGGCTCCCCCGGCCACCTGAAAGAGGCCACGCCCTCCCCCAGGAGCGAGTCGCACAGCGAGGAGACGCTGCCGAGCGACAGCGGCATCGGAACGGACAACAACAGCGTCTCCGAGCGAGGCGAGATGCGAGGAGCCCGGGGGATGCTGAGGTTGGGTCACGGATCAGGACTGATTCTGGGCGGTCAACGACACACTTCAGCGTTCGCGGATCGTCCTTCTCCTGTCTCCTCTCCTCTTTCTCGCTTGCCCAAACACATCAGCCCTGTGACCAACCTAAACACCATGGAGCGGCACAGGGACAGACACCGGCACAGGCGCAGGGATTACGACTGCTCCTCCTCCTGTGCTTGCTTGTGCCCCTGCCCCTGCCCAGGACACAACAAGTGCTCACATTCGGACTATTATTCTTGCCTTGGGCACAATGCACTGAAGAGACAGAAAAACAAACACAAGAAAAAGCACCAGCAGCTGCACATGCAGGATCCGGAGTTTCTGGCCGATCTGGAGGACCTGATCGGACAGTTCAGTGAAGTCCACATTGGACGGCGAAGCTGGGTGAGGACGGGACTGGGACAGGGATTTGATGGGAGTACGAATCCTGGAAAGCGACATCACTCCTCTTCCCACTCCCTCCGCTCCAACATCTTTAGGATCAACCTGAATGGCTTTTACTCACCTCACCCTCCTTCCTTCTCCGCTAACCCCTCATACTCCACGCAGTCCTTCTACCCCTGTCACTGTAGCAAGAAGCCAGACCGCAGGCAATGCGGCTGCCCATCCAAATTTCAGGAAACCATTGAAAGCATGGGCTTTTACAGCAGTTATCCCCCAGCAACTACTCTTTACCACCACCTTCCCAGCTCCTATCCACTCCCCTCTCCTCACCAGTACGCCCCCCATCAGCCCCATCACGCTCACTTCCTGCTCAACCCGGCCAGATTCCACAGGCGGAGGGGTCGACTGCTGAGGGAGGGGGCCTTCGGAGGCGAGGCCGAGGGAGACATTGGGGGATCCGGTGGAGGAGGTCCACACATCAGCTCAGGGTTCACGTCCGGCCTCTCCTGCGGCTGCGGGAGAAGCGAACACAAGCATAAGCATAAACATCGCCACAGGCACTGCGAGCGGGACTTGGAGGATGAGGATGATTTGCATGAGGACGAAGAGGAAGATGGGATCGAAAGAGAGGGGATGACCAGCTCAAAGCCGAGGTCAACTTTCATTTTGGGGCAAGGAGAAGGAGGACGGAAAGGGACAAGAGGAACGAGGACTATGCTGTCTAAAGAGTCGCCTTGGTTATGTGAGAGTGGAAACAACTCCTTCGCTGCCGTCGCCGCTGCTGCATCATCATCATCATCAGCAGGAGCAGCAACAGCAGAAAGGTTCAAACAAACATCACTCACCTCGCTGGGACTGGGTTCCTCACACTTGTCTTCTTTTGGTGGAAGCTGGGGTGGTTTGGGCCAGAGCTGGACAAAGTTCGGGGGCCTCGGGGGAATGGGATTTGGAAACTCAAATCCGAGCTGGAGAGGATTTACAGGAGAGCAACAAACTGGCAGACCGACTGCATCGGATGGAGAGGATGAAGACAGCGAGGACGCTCAGGACTCGCCGCCTTACCGGAGATCCCCGTCCCCAACCCATACCAACCTGTTCACATCCGCAGCCTTAGCAACAGCAGGGAGGGGCCTGAGGAGTGGATTAGCCAGTCGGATGGCAGGAAGTGGCGACAGGTCATGGAGGAGAGACGAGCCGCCGCGGACCGAGAGGAGAGAAGCAGGTGAGGATGCGCAAACGATTCAGTCAGTCACTGTTCAGATGAGGGCGTCGCTGACAAGTTCATGCTTCTGCTTAGTGTGAGAGCATTGTGTCGTATTGCTGGAGAATGCAACAAAAACCTTAAGTGAGAGTTTTCCTTTTGAGCTTAGTGAATGCAGACGTGTGTTATTGTTTCACCAGCAGAATATATATATATATAAATACATATAGAACACCAGCATTAGTCTCAATAAAATGGAAAATATAGTGAGAAGTGTGCTTGCCACAAAAATATAACGACAGCAAACAAAATCTGACAGTGAGCTGAGTGCACAGGCTTTATGCCAAGGACCCTCTTTTCACTTATTTGCACAATGTGACAGATTTCTGTGTTTGCACAGCGTGGAGATGAAACCGTGGTTCCACTAGCTTTCCCAACACAGTGACAGGGCTGCTTTTTCTCAGGTGTTGTCGAGCCATGCATCAAAGCCTCCAGGGTGTTTGAGAAGAAATCAGACTCCATTCTTTTTATAGCCAATTTCAGATTCCCTCTGCTGTGCAAGAGAAGGTGCTTGGCACAAACATAGCCACTCTGCCACCGCTCTCTGTTGGAATAAAAAAGAAAGTATTATGGCAGAAGGGCAGTATCTTGATATGAATCTGCCAGAAAATCTTTCAAATCTTCTCGGTCTGCAGTGAACCGCACGCTGTTTCAGCCCAGGGCTATCCAGTGAACACAGTCATTAGTTAACCGCCAGATCGGCTATTTAAAGCTTAGCCTATTCCTCACCGCTGGCCAACAAGGCCCATTTGACTTGGAAAAATCCATTGAGGAAAGAGTGGTCAGTCTTGTCAGAGGCTGTGGAAAATGGAACAAAAAGATAGATGACCTCAGAAGAGATTGATGAAGGGATAGCGGTCAGAGTAGGAGCAAAAAGAGGAGGATTAAATTTGACATTTTGCCATCTAAAGAAATGCACGTGGTTAGAAGTGCAGCATCTTAACGCAGGCACATATTTTACTCACTTTGTCTGTTCAGCTCTTTTGAGACCATGTTCTATATTACCTGAACGTGCAAAAACAAAATGTGTGCAAAGTGCAGGCGTTTGCACATTCAGTTAACAAATATGCACACTGCTCTGTGTCCCCTCTCGGGTTTCTTTCCTTTCTTCTTTTTTTTTTTTTTTTTTTTTTTTTTTTTTCAGTGTGTGCGTGTACACATAAATCATGTCTTAATGCATTTCCCAGAAGTGATCTGGTCAGGGGAAATGTTGTGACTCACCTAATCTGTGGCCCATGTGCATGACTCAGCCTAGACTAGCCTCACCTCACACCTCCTGCCGGCTCAATCACTGATCCACATCTGTCTCATTTCCTCTCCACGACTTCCACCCCACCCGCCCTCCCCGCCTGCCTCCGTCTGCCTCACACCCTCCCTTCTCCGCTTTCTGTTTCCAGCGGCTGCAGGTTTACAAGGTGACTCAAGAAGCCGGGGGCAGCAGAAAGGCATGCCAACGCCAGACAGTTTGCTGGTGAAAAACAAAAGGGGGCCGGGGCGGCCCAGGAAGCACCCGCTGCCCTCCGCCGTGCCCTCCTCCGCGCCGCCGTCCGCGGCGCCGTCCGTGTCGTCGCCCGACCTCCTGCCAGGACACGGCCACAACAGAGACGGGAGGGAGGTGGGAGGGAGAAAAGAGGAGAGACTGCCAGAGAGACAGCGAGAAGGAGGCGACACGGTGCAGCAGCAGGTCACCGAGCTGGAGTTGCAGGCCAAGAGGAAGAGAGGACGGAAGAGAAAACACGGTGACTCCCCCTGTCATAGGTAAACACCTGAGCTGGTTGACTTGAATATTCAATACAACCACTCACAACTGCTATATTAACCCATCGTTTTCAGCACTGTGTGCTAAACCAGTGCCTTTTCTCTCTTTCTCTTTTCCTCTCTATCATTCTATCTCTCTTCATGCTTTCCTTTTAGTGTCACTGAGGATATACCCGAGTGTGACATCCTCCCTGAATCTTTTAGCCAATCAGAAGTCGACCAGGCTCCATCCCAGCCAGAAACCATACAAAGAGAGGAGAGAGCTGATGATCCTCCCATGAAGAAGTTTCTGAAGGCAGGGCTTTACTCGGATGATTACAAAACTACAGAGTGAGTCACCCCAGTCCGTAAACAACCTATTATAACATTTTTCGGTTATCAGCTGTTTTTGTTTATTCACCATGTTCCTTCCCTAGTCCTCCCTCCCAAGCCCAGAAGAACTGCAGAGAAGGTATGGAGTACTCGCCAGGAGAGCATGACTATACTCTTTTGCCTGCTCCCATGCACGTTGGTGAGTATAAAAGTCAATGTAAACACAGTTAGCAGACTGATACAGCCGTAATGGTTCATTTGAAGCACCCTCACTCTTCTCCAGGGAAGTACCTGAGGCTGAAACGAATTCATTTCCAGTTGCCATATGACGTGATGTGGCTTTGGCAGCATAATCAGGTAGCGTCCCGCACCGTGACGCCTTAGGCTTTTTTACACGATGAATCGTGTTTGGAGATAACGGAATAGCATCTGGAGTGGTGTATTTGCGTTGGGGTGTAATTGTCGTGCTGTTTCGTTGCAGCTTCTTCGGCAGCCTGCCGTCCCCCTGAAGAGGAAGCGGCGATACTGTGAGTTGATGTCTTCTGGTCATGATTAGCTGATGAGTTCCGTCAATACTCTCACAGCACAGAGTGTCTCACGGTACTTGTGTCTCTCCGCTTTGCTCAGGCCGATTAAAAGAGAGGATGTCATCCTTTCACCAGGCGATGGTGAGTTTTGTCACTGGAGGTTGTTTGATTGCATTTAAACTGCTGCAATTTCTTCCACAAACTTCCTTGCTGTTTCTCGAACAGGAGGAGAGCTCCAGCGACATCACCAGCTTGTTCCCTCACCTCGACATGGAGCCGCTGACCAGCGGTGAGAGGTACGAGAGCCCAGCAAGCCCCGTCACGTTAAACCTGCGCGATGCGCCGTCACGGAAGAGCGGAGGTCATCTCCTGTGTTTAATGTTTGTCTCCAGGAGCTTCGTGATGAAGCATCACGTGTTCCTGGTGAGGAACTGGGAGCTCGTGAGAGACCGGCAGATCCAGATGAGGATAGAGAGGGAGCGTGACCGGGGCGCAGAGGAGGAGGACGAGGGTGACTCGCAGCATCTAACCTGTGACAGAGCCAATGGGGACGACTGCCACATCAAGTCAGGTCCATGAAGCAAGTGTGTGTGTTCGTTTTTGTTTCTGTAGGTGTTTGTGTATGTGTACGTGGTTGGTCTCATTTTGACTGCACGTCTGTGTGGACTTTTTCTTGTACTTGTTGTTTCTTTTACTTTCAGTGTGCATGTGCGTATGTGTGTGTGTGTGTCTCTCTCTCTCTCTCTGTGTGTGTGGGTGTGTGTGTGTGTGTGTGTGTGTGTGTGTGTGTGTGTGTGTGTGTGCGTGCGCTCCACTTACAGCCCGCCATCCTCATATTTGGCTTGTCCCTCCATATCATATTCTGCAGCGCAAACTAAGTGTTTTTCCAACCACAGAATTCAGCCTGCAGAAATGTTTCCCCATTTCTGTCATCCACTGCTGGTGTCCAGGAACCCAGCAGCCGTCCGCTTGAGCAGAGAAACCACACAGTTTCCATCAACGACTCCCTCAGTGATCACACATAGAAATGAGCACGCTCACATCATTTATATCCTGGCATTACATTAAACAGATATATTCATTGAACAAGCGATCAGCTGGTTTTCTCCGCCTTCACTGACGTAGAGAACTGTTCTCCTTCTGGTCTTCAGATCACCCAGTGGGGGTGGAGGTGACGGTTATCAGCAGTGACCCCCACCACCAAAGTCAGGACACCTCCAGCTCACTCACTGCCAGCCCCCATGTGAGTTATCGCCATCCACAGAAAGCCAAAAAAAAAAAAAGTTTTTAAAAATAGTTTTAAAAATGAAAAATTCCACAAGCATGAAAATCTGTTTTTGCAATTACTTGTGCATACTTGTTTGCTGCAGCCCACTAAAACCCAGAACGGACAAGAGGAGGAGGGAGAGAAACGAGGGGAAGGAGAGGCCTGCAGCAGAGAACAGAGGAGGAAACGGCTCAATGATTTACTTATGACCCTGCAGCATTCATAAGCTAACGCGGAAAGAAAGGTAAGTAGAGCATCAGCTGCCCGGTCAAAAGAACGGAGCCAGGAGTGCAATTATCGTTTCACTGACGCTATCGACACCTTTTGCAGGTGGGACCATTCTCAGAGAGGGACCAGGCCCACCACTGGACAGATGGACAACATCGGATGTCACAGCGCTGCCGCCGACGGGAGCAGCGCCGCTGAGAATGTGTGAGAAAAAGGAAGCAGAGAGCTTGAGAATCATAGGAGCTGAAAATGCAAGAAAGACATCTCGCACACTGACAGATGAGTGTGTTGAACCTTGCGCTCTGAAGGGCATCACACCAAGGATGAAACCATGGCAACGCGTCTTTTGTCCAAGCAGCGACGGATGAGAGGAACCGAGATTGTCCCGGATGAAAGAAAGAAAGAAAGAAAGAAGGAAGGAAACAGACCAGCTGAAATGAATTTGCACTAGTGCTGGATGAACAAGCACACTAAAGACTTGTATGTAAGCTGAGTGGACCCACTTTAAACACACAAAACATAGACTTTGATCACTCTCACTTTTGGCACCTTAAGCAATTGGGTGAAGGACAGTTGTTGCGCGGGGAGTCGAAAAGTGGACATATATGGTACTCAGCTTTTTCGGATCCTTAGGTTTCCAAGAGACGAGGAGCTCAAGCTGCCCGGGGTTGGGGCGGGGTGGGGGGAGAGAATGTAGCCCGGGCCCTAAGTAGGTCAAAATTGAACCTTCATTTTCTTGTTAAGCTTTCAAAGTCACATTGCACCTTTGGGAAATGGCACGAGGAGAAGTGAGCCAGTTAAGAGCTGGTGAGACAGTGTGAGGGGTTTTTCTTCACTTTACCAAGACAGTGTGTGCTATGTACCAGTGAATAGGCCAGTGAGGGGGGGGCGCGCGAGGGGGGGTGGGCTTAGTGATAGGAATTTTGGCATCACTGCAAGAGAATTTGTAATGAGGTTTTAAGAAAGAAGTTATTTTTTGACAAACAAAAAGAGAAGAAGAAGAAGAAAAAAAAAAACCAAACCACAGCCTGTGTCCTATCTGATAAAGAAACGGACGGAATATATTCACGACGGGAATGTGTAACGTTAGCTATTTTCAGTATTTCTTCCGAGCGAGTGGAGGCGAACGTGTAAAAAGTGTTTTTGTTTACTTCAGACTGCCTTTGAGAATGTTTCACTCTTTGCTTCAGAGCATTGACAATCAGAATGTCCTGGTAGGGGAGGGAGGGACTGAAAACTCAGACTGATTTGCCCCTAAATGCTCTGTAGAAGTGCCATGTTGTCTTGTGTACGTACCTAAGCAAACTCATGCAGTCTTTAAAAGCAATATTTCTCTGATAAGGATTATATAAGAACTTCTTTTGGATTTTTTTTTTTTTAAGTTTTAAATATTTGAGGACTGGAGGTCATTTATTTCCTGTACAAATGCATAGTAGATTGTTCGCTTTGGGCTTGTCCACATAGTGGAAGTAAGCATTTAGTTTATGTGAATGTACAGTACATAGAAAGACCTGTTTTTCTCCTATCCGCAGTAGCGTGTACAATTAGTATTATACATGACAATACTATTTGGACTATACATAAAAGTTGATAATTAAAGCTTTCATTTTACTAAGATGTTTTTAACAGATTATACAGCTGACCAATATAGCAGATATTTCTCATTACAATTGACTATGATTGTATTTTTTTTTGTAGAATTACTTGATTTATCAGTTTTTTAGCCGAACGTATTTTTTTTTTTTTTTTTTTGGTCAGACAATCAGTGACGTGAAATAGTTTTTTTTTTTTTTTTTTTCCCAGTGTTAAACGTATGCTCTCTTTCAGTAGTGTGGCTTTTAATAACATGCCAAGAAAGTGCAATTTCTTTGACTGTTTACATACTGTATGTATATTTTTCTTCTTTCCTTTTTTAAACTAAGAGCACTACATTATTGCCAGTGGATGATTAACTTTATAGCAAAGGTACACATAAAGAGTAATTTATCTAGTTTGCATGATATGTAACCTTTGCCTGTTGCCTCTGATAATGTGCATCTGAAAAACAAAACACCGAAAAACAGTCAACGCCATAGAATGTCAGCTCAAACTTTTCGCCTCTATATCCATAATAAAAACATTTTATGTCTACTAATACTAAACCCAGCAAACTGCCAGTGTATCAGCTGCACTTTCTTTCCAGTGTGTGTGTGTGTGTGTGTGTGTGTGTGTAGTGTGGTGTTTTCTGAACAAAGTGCTGCAGTGATGTTAATCAGCTCGAGCTAACAGTGCTATCTAGTGGTGTTAGATTGTATATCTCACAACTGTGTTGTCCTCCATAATGACCCACAATGGAGGACGCAATAGAGAGAACACGGTTACAAGATGGGGGAGGGCTGCCGCTTCCTCCGGGGCGCGTTTCTCCTCGTTCTGCCCTTCAGACCATCCGATTGCATCCTTTTTGCTCTGTGCAAATAGGTGATAGAAAAATGTTATGGGCCTGAAAATAATGAGCTGAATGGTTAGATATGAGAAAGTGTCTCTGGGTAGTTTTACCACCTGCCTGCACTTTGGCAAACGGTGGAGTCTCCTGTCATGTTTCAAGATGGTAATAGATAAAGGAAATGTGATTTATATCAAGTAGGTTTTCTCATACATTTTTTTTTCTATTATAATTTGAAATAATTTGTCAAATACTGTCACAATGTCATTTGAAATAGTTTTGTGATGTACTGGTTTAGCCATCACATTCAGCCTGTTAAGTCTTCCAATACAAGTTCTCACCACAAGATGGCGCATCGGAAGTAGCGCCAGAAAAAATAGGAACGGCTGAAGCTTCAACTGCATAGTGGTGTAGTCTATTTGATAACCACACCCCGACTTGTCCCAGACCGAACCACTGCACCCCCCCCCCCCAGTTACAGTCCAAACTCCTAAAACCTAACTGAAGGGCACACTGGTGCTGAAGCGACTCGACGTCACCACCTAGTGGACAACAGAGGCGTGACTTAAATGTAGCACAGCTCCCCTTTAACATCAGAAGTCTTGACTGTGTTCTCTTGGGGAAAAATGCAACTGAAACAGCTGAAAAGGGTTTGATTTATACATATAATTTTATTTTGGTGTATTTACAAACAAGCACATGCAGGAGGTGGACAGTGACTGACACTAGAGGAGCACTCAACTATTCGCAACAGAGGGGACACAGGGATGTCTACAGGCTACATGACACCAGGGGGGTGGGGGTGGGGGGGGGGGGGGGGGGGGGGGTGGGAAGAGAGGCAGATACAGAAGTCATTGTTACACTCACACGTACACAAAGTGAGCCTGCAGGATGTGCCGACACACAAAGTGCTCGCAATCATCTCTGCTTTCACCGCCACGCTCGCTCGCACACACAGAACCCAGATAGATAGAGAGACACCAGATGGGGTCAGATAGAGAGCCGTTCTTTTCAGAAGCCTCCAGATCAATAAATAGCACATCAAATAAATTAACTGCTTTCAAATGAATGCATTTTATAATCTCATCTGAAAAAAAAAAAAAAAAGAAACGCAAAAACAATTGAATGCATTGATCGACATTTCTCCATATCTAGATGTCTAGATTTCCGTGTAAACACCAAGATAATATTCATTTGATGACATTGTTTTTTTTTTAATTGTGATCATTACTTACAAGTTATGAGGACTGGTTTGACTCAGTGCTACTGGACTGTTGCCGTAGTGCCAGTAATCTCATGCTACATGGCATGAACACAACAACACGAGGAAACTTCGAGGAGCTGAGCTTTCCCTGATTTACTGGCAGCAATAAAACTTTCCTGCTGAATTTAATAGAGGTCCTTTAGTGTCAGTCTATTTCAGATCGCACTCTTTGATATCAACAGTTTCACAATTCACACCGCCGCCTTTTGCTTCCCACGTTCGCTTTGCATGATAGCGTTAGCTTCAAGTCGTGACGTAAAAAAATAAATAAATAAAATAAGAAAAATCAATTGCACATTTAACCATATGCATAGTCATCAATACATATCGAGAGAGTAACTGATAAATATATGACACAGAGCAACGTATTTCATATGAGCAAACATCAGAACAGAGTTTTCACGTCCACCGTCACCACTAATATTAAATATGATCAGCAAACATGGCAGGAAGGGTCGGGATAAATACAGGAGCTGAGGCGGGAGGTGGAGGCCAGCCACCCGACCTGCAGACCGTACAGCAGCTGGCATGGAGGACGTTTCATCAGCGATGCTTCTCACTGCAGTCACTTTAAGTTCAGATAGAGTCGAACAAGGGCTCAGCGTAGCTCAGAGAAGTTTTACTTCAATCCAAGGAGGCTTTGTTTTTTCCTTTTGTTCTTTCCGGGGGTGGATGGGTGTCGGGGTGGAGATATTAGCTACAGATTGCTGTTGTCTGATAATATTTTTTTTTTTTTTATATATATAACTGGCAGGGATTTATAGAGATGCTTCCCGGCATTCATTCAAAGCATTCATGGCACAATACAATGCATACAGTTTTTAAGGTATGAGCTAAATCTAAGAACAGTATGAGTATGGCGTCAAGACAATGGCAATACATGAAGCACACAAGAGGGAAGATACTGGATTTGATACTTAAAATAAACATATATTCATTTTCTTTCCCATGTACGACAACCACTTAATGTGTCTTGTAAGTTGCAAATGTGAAGATGCTGCCGGCTTTCTCTTGCTCATCTATCTTTCTATCTATCTTGGTAATATCAATCTCAATTTATATACCTATATTATATATATTTTTATGTATATTTATACAGTCGAATATAGGAGCAGAAACACGCATGAACCAGGAGAGCGAGATGAGAGGTCAATAATGGTGAAAAGGTCAAGGAACACAGATCTACACGGCTACAATTCACTACATTACTACGCAGTATGCAACAGGAGCTATGGCCCAGTACTCCAACGTGACTTCTCTGCTCGACAAACCTGCAGGCCACAGCTCTCCGGAAGGTGGCGAGAAGAGACGCTGACGCGGCTACAAGCAAGGCTGTCGGCTGTCGCCGCCTCCGAACAGGCGGCCGCAGATCGGAAAGCACCCGGGGGCCGATTGTACATTATTTCCCCTGCGATCGCTTTCAGATCCGTCGCTCACAAGGACAGCAGAGAAATGAGAAAGAGACGTTTAAAGGGATACTTCAGTCAAAGATCAAAGGTCTTCTGGGTGTGAAACGGTCTGCGTTTGGGTTGAGTCATTTTTCACACCATCTGCTGGATCCCTGCTGCGAGACTCCCGCAGGTCCGATGCTACCAAACTGGATGGATTGTAATGGGGAGAAAAATTCCCATATGTTCATCATTTGAGAAAAGGCTGCAGACTGATCCTCATGCATGAGAAGCAACAACAGATGGTGCTATGCACTCAACGCAAACTGCGACCAAGTTGGTTTGAAATATCCCTTTCAGAGTAGTGCAGCCTCACCATCACCTCTCAATACTCACCTAAAATATAGATATTTTGTACTTTATTTATTTATTTTTTTTGTATTGATTTAGTGCAGCAGTAACGATGCCAGAGTCACATGATGAGGGAGGTGTAGCCGATCGGTACCAGCCCCTCCTTGTCTCCCTGACGGCAGCGAATCCAGTCTTGATCGACGCCTCCCAACACCACCAGTTCCTCCCCTTTGCAGAAGCTGAGCTCTGAGCCGGTCCCGTGGTGGTCACACAGCGTTCGGACTGACCTGAGACACAGGACACTTTCTCAGCGGCGGTCATCAGCATGAACACACACCGGGGAAAAAAAAAACAGTCACCGTCTGATATGGGACTGGATGACTCACAATCAGAATCACTCCAGATCAGACCAGTGAGTCACTAAATACAAATATTTAGATATTGATAGCAGGAGCAGGTCTGCTGCTAAATCTACTGGAGCTTTTTGAATGAGAATGAAGTTATGAGTTTACCGGTCCAGGGTTGTACCCCGCCTTTGCGCCAGCCCCACCCCGCCCTTGATTCTGAACTAGATAAAACCGCAGAGAAGATGGATGGATGACTTGATACCTCTAAGAGTAATTTTAAATGCTCCAATCTTATGCAACACATGCACAATTTTCCCTTTGAAGCTTAATCCAATATGAAAACATTCGTAGGAGGCCGTCGTTTCAAAATAGAAATACACGTGGGAAAAAAATCCGAGCCTCCAGCACTTACAGAAGAAAAGCAAAATGTTGTAAACGATCATCAAAGGACACGGTAAATAGCTGCCTCTGGACTTTATAATTAGGTACATACTGAATCCTGGAGGAATTACTCAACGTGAGATAAAGCTTTTGACCCACTTTGGACATCTCGTCCTGTTGAATTTATGTTTTTCTTTTCTGATTTAATGAAGCTTCAAACCACTTCATACTTGTATTTTCACATTAAAAAAATGAGTGGATTTTGAGATTAACAGAAATATTTCAACCTATAAACTTTCAGAAGCATCTCCTTCATCCTATCCCTGCGGTACCTGAGTGGTCTGGGCTTGTCATTCATCTCCAGCGTTTCAGCCTCTTCCTTCTCTGGCTCCGGCTCACTCTCTCCCTGGGGTTCGAGAACCCTTCTTAGTATTGGGGTGGAGTTACTGCTCACCATCCGGGTCAGCGCAGTGACACCAGGAGCCAACCACTGTGACGGACGCCTGGGGAACGACAGAGGAAATCAACAGACAGCAAGCATGGAGAACAGTCAACCGCTCTAACTGACTTCCACCTTGTTGTAAACCAGGACTGGCTCCAGCCATGGATATTTATTTGCTAACCTTGTAGGCGGCGTGTAACTCGTAGGGCTGCTGGGACTTTTAGAGGCTCCAAACAGTCGACCCAGACCCCAAGGAACCTGAGCGGCGCTGCTGACCGGAGTGTAGTCGCTTCCTGCCTCGGCCTGGAGGTCGGGCAGATCCGTCTTCACGTCGTCTGTCTTCGCTGCAGCCAGGCTCAGCTCTGCCAGGTTCTGGCTCAGTCGGCCGCCCCAGCGCATCACGGCCCCCCACCCCTGCTGTATCGCCTATGATAACAGAGGTTTGGGTCAGTTGTAGAGGATCACATGATCAGAGCTGATGGCAAACGGTGAAGAGTTCCCTACCTGTCCGGCCTGCTGAGCGAAGCTGTCCTCCTCGATGTTCGGAGGAAGCAACCCGACCATTTCCTTTTCCTGCACCCACAACAGCTGAGGGCTGGTCTGCTCAAAGACGACTGGAGCCTTGAGGGGTTCAGCATCAGTGTTGGGTGACACCCCTGATGCTTCATTCTTTGGATTAGTTGAGGGTGATGGTTTCACATCGTTAGCTGCCTGATTTCCTGGACTTCCAAAGTTTACTTCGGCGAGGCTTTCGATGTGCCTGCCGCCCGTGACTTTGGCCTGGGGTGCACCGGCCGACAGCGGGAGCCCCGCCTCCTGAAGAGGCGGGCTGGGGATCTCCGGCCTGTGACTCTCGGGCTCTAAATGATGATGCTGAAAGAGCAGGTCGAGGTTGAAGGTGAGCAGGCTGAGCGGCTGCAGCACGAGCAGCAGCTCCTCGTACAGAGGCTGGCAGGCCGTCAGCGAAAGACGCATGAAAGAGGTGGGGTGGTAATAGGTCTCCAGCACATCTGAGGCAGATAGAAATCGGCATTAGCGCACTGACTCGCAGACTAATAACCACGGCACAAGCTGGGAGTGAAAGACACATACCGCCGCACGACTGCAGGTGAGACAGCCAGGAATCAAGAAGTTTTGTGCTTCAGGGAAAAAACACAGAAAAGACAAGTCATGGGGATGTTACAAGGAAATCGTGAGGCTGTATATTTATTTGATGCATTTTGCTGGAGATCATGGATTGATATGAGTCGACACTTACTTCAGTAGGCCGAGGAGGAAAGCATTGAACCTGTGCTTGCTTTGTCTGAGCTGTGGCAGCTCCCCAACTCGAACTTGTAAGGTGAACAGGGCTTGGCTTTTTGGACCTTAGAAATTGGTCAGGAGGTAGAAGACCCAAGAAATAAAAGAGAAAAGAGAGGCGATTAATGGAGAAGCTAATAGAGGTGTGGGAAAACACCGGCTGTGGATTTTGGCACCTAAAGGCCAATCAATATCTGCATCCTGTTGTTCTCTTTATTCAGCTTTTCAGACTATAAATCTTACACGTATTGGCTTATGCGCAGGAAAATTAGAGCCCGATGAAGTGCAGGATGTTATCAGTATTAACCAGAAGAAGAAGGAAAAAAAAAATGCCCACAGAAACAACAACTCTAGAGATCCAAGCCCACAGTGCTCAGTAGGATACCTGGCTTTGTCGAAGCCTGGACCAGACCCCAAGCCGAGTTTGGCCTCCTGCCTGCAATCAGGTCACTCTGGTGGGGTTTCATGCCATCGGTCAGCAAACTGTGCAGGGCGGGGCAGAGGCACTGCAGCACCAAACGGCCCAGAGAAGGATTTATAGTGCTGTCTCCTGATAAGGCCTGAGGAGAGGACAGGAGCGCGGAGGGGAGGAAAATCGGATCGGATGAGGAGGAAGATATGCAGTGATTCGGAGAGACAGAGGATGAGATCAGAAAGGATGACTCAAGATAGAAGGAGGAAAGGAAATTGGGACACGTGGATGTGAGGGAGGGGGGATGGTAAAAACATGATGTGATGTGATATCATTTGGAAAGGGGAATGTAGTTAGTTTATAAGCAAACTCCTATTGCTAAGAGATCGAGCTATGCAAAGCATTCTAGCACCTTATGGGAGGCAAACTAAATATGTAGCGTTGAAACAAGAATGGATGGGGCAATGTCAAAAATAAACAAAAATTAGATCAACAATGCATTCAAATACACGTAAATTGCCTATACTTTCACAGTAATGTGCAAAAGCTTTAGGCTTGTGTGATTTGTTACCAAAACAAGCTCAACTTTTGCACAGTCCTGTATCTGATCACGTGTTGTTAAGATATTGTTTTTAGCAGCGACTCACCTTCTGTACTACAGTCCGAGAGGCGCTGAACTGGGCCAAGATGGCTTCCACGGCCACGCTGACCGCACTGACCAGAGCTGGTGGGGGGGGAGGGACACATATTGAAATAGAGGAGGACAAAGCAACAACAGGACAGAGGAACATGCTCAAAGAATTAAACACAAACACAAAAGAAGTATTCACACCTTTCTTTTCCAGCAGGCACAGAGAGGACAGGCCGGGGCCTCTCAAAGGATGCTTCACATCCTCGCCCATCCAGCGTGCCTCTGTCTTCTGCACAGAGCCAGCGAACGAGACACTGCGAACAGCTGACAGCAAGAGAACAATCACTGACTGAAAAACGCACGTTCAAAAGACTCAAGAAGCTATCGGCAACAGAAACATCATTAGTGTCATTAGTGAGAGTATTTAAACAGTGGAAGAGCAGAATAAAGCAGATGGAAGCAGATGGTGCTACTGACAACATACAGAGTGTGACCACATCCCGCAGGTCTGTGGCGAGCTTTGAACATCTGGAACTGCGGAGACGACTTCTGTGTCGAGGCTATAACAGGATCCCATGCATAACCTCAACAAATACATTCCATATAAATACTCACACACATTGTTTATATAAGTGTAAGTGTACAGAGGAGGAGCTGCGGGGATGGGAGCAAACAAATATGATTGTACACATGTGCAAAGGGCAGGTGCTGTGCACAGTCTGGGGTTTATATAAAGGGATTTATATAAACTGGTGAGGGAAATGCAAACTTGGGTTCATGTACATGGTCCTGTATTCACTCATTTGAGAAAACCTGACACGCCTGCACAGCTACAACATGATCAGTGACAGGATTTTTTTTAAATTTACATTGGAGCATCATCAAGCAGCAGCTTTTTGCTGTGCTTTACATGAAATGCATGTTTATCTCAACACAACATGCATGAGCAGAAAAGAACGACAACGTGGAGGCAGACCTGACAAGACTGACACGAAGAAAGACAGACAGAAGACAGAGAGAGGGAAGAGAGCGACTCTGGACGCCCTGTGACAGGAGCAGCTGGAGCCCTTCTGAAGGGCCTTTGCAGATTTGAAAGAAGGTTGTAGATATAGAGTATCAGATGACCAGGAGCAGGGGGGGCGGGAGAAGCTGCCGAATACATCAAACAGCAGCAGTTACCTAAAGTCTTTCAAATCTGTAAAGCCCAGTGGTCGGGAAAAAGTGACAGAAGGGTGAAGGCCACTGTATCCAGAGCAGAGAACAGAGACAGAGAGGAAACCAGACAGACATGCAAGCGAGATGTCACACGAAGAGAGAGTGTAAGATGTAGGCAGAGAGAGAGAGAGAGAGAGAGAGAGAGAGAGAGAGAAATCTTACTCGCCACGCGTGACTGCAGAGGAGCCTGGTAGAGTTTTGGGGGAAGGGGGGGCGCCCTGGGTGGTATAGGAGGGTACAGGTTTGGATAGTAGAGGGGAGCAGCGAGGGCAGGCAAGGTGTGCGAGCGGGGAAACAGCGGGGAGCTGAGAGAGGAGCCGCTCAGGGCGCCCAGAGGGGGCGCCCCGGAGCGCTGGGGAGGGGACAGGGCTCCGATAGGGCTGAGGCGAGGAGGGGCGCCCTTGTGGAGAGGGCAGTTCTTGGGGTGGTACAGGTAGCAGGTGGGGAGGGGGGGGAGCTCTTTGGACGTCCGGGCGTTGTTGCTGTTGTGTTCTGCGTGGGCGTGCGCGCGCCTCCCCGAATAGAGCGAGTCCATAGCACCGGCGCCGTTTGAAAACGTCATCATGACATCGATGTTTTTGTACGGCGTCATGCAACCCGGCGTCTCAGCGGTGCCGCTGACAGGTGTGTGAGACTCAGTCTGCAGCTCCGATTCACTGCCGTAAAGCGAGTCGAAATTGCAGATTGAGTCGGACACAAAGTCCCTTTCCTTGTTTCTGGAACCGTTGATATGTTCATACGCCGGGTGTGTGTTTTCATTAATGACATCTCCATAGTCAAGCGGAAAGTCTGCAGCAAAGTCAGTCAGGGATTCATAGTTAGACTCCGGGCTGGAGTCGTCTCTGGGAGCAGGGGGCCACGGTGGGCTCTGGTGTTGGTCTGGGGACTCCTGGCCTACGTGGCTGCGGGGTCGGGGATCTGCGAGGGGCTGGTGGTTACAGAAGCCTGGGCGAAAGCGAGGGAGGGCAGTGTGGAGGAAGTAGGGTTGGGAGGATTGGGTAAGGGAGAGTGGGGGTGAGGAAACTGTTTTATTTTTCAAGGGGGAAGCAAAGGCCAAAAATCGCAGGGTGCGGGGATCAGCATGGAGAAGGCAGACGCATTAGCAAGGTGATATAAGGGAGCAAAGCGAAGGCATGGACAAACAATACGAACAACCAAATGGGATGGATGGGTGAGAAAAAACAGGAATAATCAAAATAAGAAAAAAGAAGCAAAGAAATGGGAAGGAGAGAGAGAGATGTAGAAAATGTTATTAGTGTCTGTTGAGAGAAAAATGTACATTCCTGAGTGTCTTCCAGCAAAAAGACAACAATCGTAACACTGTGCAGTACTGCAGTATTTAAACAAGTCGAACGGCTGACAGACAGTGCATGGGAGTCGATGGAGCGGATTTATGAAGAGCAGTAAAAACACAAGTCTTTCATTGAGCAGGGGTCTGACACAACAGGAAGTGATCAAGCAGCTGTAGAAGAGTAATTGCAGAGCGATCTCACAGCTGCACAGTGGAAATACTCCATCTGTCAGCCATTCACTTCTTCATCATAATTAAAGTGCCACAGACAATTCTCAAAGATTTATTAAGTTCCCGAGTAGGTTAAAGAGTCAGGTTTTCAGTGTGACCGCCTGGCTTCACTTTCTGCTGGTATTCTATAAAGGAAACACAATTAGAGCGAAACCTCGTGCTTTGTGCTTTACTGCAGTGCCACCATCACCTCTGGATCACCTTCTCCAATCACTCTCTCCCTCTCTTTCTCTTTCTCCCCTTCTCTCTCCTTCCCCATTGTCCCTCCCCACCAGTACAGTAAACAGTGTAGTGCTGAGTCAGCCGACAGATCGCAGAGATCTGTCTGTTTCTGCTCAATCACTGCAACTTCCTCTGTGGAGGTCCACACAGTGGAATCCCCAGTGTCATCACCCTCTGTCACCTGTCACACACTGTCGGTCTAAATGCTACAAAGGGAGCTAGAAAGACACCATACCTTGGACAGACTTGAGCTTGCTTTGAACTGTAACTAACACATGATACTTCCTATTTTTCTGACAGTGGATGTCTGCAATTGGTCCCTGTGCTGAGATCCACCCCTACAGCTCTTAAAGGTGTACACTCCTACATCTGGACTGTTACAGCGTCTGAGAGAAATATTTATGTGACAAATGTTCACTTCACTTACGTGGAATCAAAAAAGTACTGAATGTTCTTATCTTGTACTCATTAAGTACACGTCTCATAAACTTCCCAAACAACCGTTTACTTTGAGACCACATAATCTAGTATATATAACTGTATTTACTTGGATAAACCATCTATATTCAAGTGTATCTACATTTTGTGAAGACATGTAGATATGAGGTAGTTTACAATAAACTTACTATCTACAAAAATGAAGACCAACATTTTTGAATATCAGAGCAAACTGTGGGCATACACAGTTTGTGTCTAATGAACCTAAAAGAAGGCAAGTAGATTGCATGGTGTAAATTGCAGAGGTGGGAGTTTGAAGCCTGATCAAGTCATCTTCATGCCATGTCTTTGCTCTGACCATGTATGACACCAGGTGAATCTAATCAACCCTGCTCCTCAGCTTGTCTGTGGTACATGGTGAGGGCAAAAACATGGCATGGAGATGACTTGATCAGGCTTCAATCTCCCACCTCTGGTAAATTGTATATAAGAATGAGCGAAATTGCAGGCTTAAAATAATTAATCATTACAATAACTTATAAACTATTTAATTACAGTACTAGTATTTGTAATTCTTTAATTGCAAGGGCAGGACTACAGAATAGTAGGAGGAAAAAGGGCTCTGGGAGGTTCCTATATAAATAAAACAGCATTATAAAAGAGAAATATGACAG
Organism: Salarias fasciatus; assembly: GCF_902148845.1. Lineage (NCBI taxonomy): Eukaryota > Metazoa > Chordata > Actinopteri > Blenniiformes > Blenniidae > Salarias > Salarias fasciatus. Next base: position 4,875,284 of record NC_043755.1, on the reverse strand, counting down.
AAATATGTTTCTTTTCATTAACGCAAAGATTTCAGCTGTATATTTTAACCATGGCCGAAGTAATTGATCCACAATCAATGTTTTCCAGTTTTCTCATGGGTCAGTATTTCTTCCTGTCACAGACGACACCTTAAAAATTAGTCTTGTGTTCAACTTTTCTACATTGTTTTGTCTCTTTGAAATTTGTTTTGTAACCTAATAGAAACTGATTGGAAAATGAAAGGAATAATTAAAAAAAACAGGTATTTGTGTCCAAATGTTAAAACAGAAAGTGAATACCTTAAAAAATCTCTCTAGCAGATTCAACAAAATAGTATTTTTCTTTTGCTAAGGACCTCTCGAAGAAGTAATAATGCCAAATGTGTTTGGCAGCAATTTAAACAATCACCCTAATGCAGCTGGACCCTGACGGGCTGAAGCGTAGTTTCTATGAGGTATACTGCAGCACAGCATGAGGTAAGTAACTTGATCTGAGCTATCTGTGCCGCTCCAGCGAGCAGAGTGGGTGGGGAGGAGACAAGACAGACAGCAAGTAAAGAGCATATAAACATCCCAAGCTGATGATAGGATCCGAATTTAAGACCACCAAACGTTAAGGGAGAGAGGAAGAGGAAAAGACTTCAAGATGCCCAGACAGGAGGGAATCAGAAAACAATGAAGCACAGAACTGAGTTGATGGAGGAGAGGAAGAGGAGAGCTCAGCGGGCTCTCCCATTACCCTCCTCTCCTCAGTCTGAAGATGAATAATTCAATAAGGCCATGGTGATGCCATAGTCTGATGACCAGTACAGGAAATACTGGCTGGAGCGTTTCCAGCCTCCCTTTTCTCCTCAAGTTACCTCCACTACTCTCACTTTCATTACCCATCCATCTCTTGAAGCTACTCATGCTCTATCTCCTGCTTCCCTCCCTGTTTATTCCTCAGTATCATTTATCTGCCATGTCAGTCACGCATCGTCTCTCTGTGTGACTCATGCTCACCCTCTATCTCGCTGCTCTTCTTCCATATACCTCTTCTATAAAGAAGCCTACATTTTCATTTCCTTGGTTTTCCTTTCGTTCCGATCGAGCTGCTCAGTGATGTTATTTGTGCTTCACTCAAATGAGCAAACTGACTGCCAGTCTGTCTTCTACCCATCTGTTCCTCTCTGTCATCTGCCCATCCCAGGTTTCTTCTGGTCGCCCGATTCACATTTACATGCTAAGCACGCACACTGTGTTTTTATGGTTCCCCAGGACATTGTGTTGACTAACATTCTATTCCTGCACATTCCCAAAGATGTAGACTCTGCTCAGTCACAACTACCAATTATCTAAATCCACACTCTGACCAAAGCGATAAACTTAGCATAACCCTTGTCTAACCTTAAAACCTATCTTCACATAAAAAAAAAAAAAAAAGATTGATTTTCCTTGTGGAACTTTATGTTTTTCCCATTCAAGGGAGACAAAACCCCATAATGTAAGTGTGTGAACAGATTTTGGTCTTCACAACAATAATAAGCACAGTACAGATAAACACACACACCTCTACTAAACATGACCGAATTTAATTTAGACTTCTATTAAACTTGAAGCACTTTTAAAAACTCACCTGCAGTTCTCGACTCAAATGTTCTTCCTCCATCAGCACGCCCTCTCTCCTCCACCTCCTCCTTTTCTTCCTCCTCCCTTTCCTTCTTCTCTTCCCTCCTAAGTTCCTCACCCTCCCACTCTCTCCCCATGGTCCACAAGCTGCTGTCGCTAATGGAGGAGCCGATCTTCTGCGACGGGCACAGCTCCAGTAGTCCACCCTCCTTGTCGGCCCTCTGGAGCATTTCCTTCAGGGCGGCCATGGAGGTCAGGGCGGGCGGCGGCTGCATGAACAGGGCCTGAGCCTGAGAGGTGTACTCCCACTGATTGCCGTCACTGCCCGCCTTCTCTCGTCTCCACTTTAAGTTGTACAGTATATCTGGATCTGGAGTGATCACCGTCGGATCGGGCTCGGGGGCAGTGATCACTTTTGTTGGGGGGGAGGCGCTCTTGTTGCGGAAACGGAGCTCTTTAAAGGTCGTGACCTTCGGAGCTGAACCTGGGGTCGAACCTGAGGTGCTCAGCTTCTTTGGGCCGTCCACGTGGGCTTTTCTCTTTTCTTGATGCGGAGGCCGTGGTGGGTCGTCGCATTCCGGCGTGAAAGCTATGAGCCAGTCGAACCGTTCAGGCTGTTCAGAGTTGGCAGGAAGAGTGCTGACTTTAGGCGCTGGGACAGCAGGGGGAATCGGGGGTAAGGGGCGTGGAGGAGGCGGAGGGGGAGGCGAATCGGGTAACTCCGAGGGGTACCGAAATGTCTCAAAACTCATATTCTTTGCGTCAGTTTCATGTGTAGTGCTGAAATTGGTGCTGTAGTAATGGTCAGACATCACGCCGACGTTCCTCCTCCTCCTTCTTGCCATCTCAGTAAAGGTAGTCCTTTGTGTTTCTTTGAGCTCCTGCTTCTTTTTGTCTTCTTCAACTATTTCTGCAGTTTGATCTCCTTCCAACTCTCTCCATCTATTTCTGGTCATCAACATTTCATCGTGTTTGCTTTCCTCATCCCCTTCCTGAAGTCTGAATCCTTGTGACTCCACACATCTTGATGTGACTGATTCACTTCCTTCGTCCTCCAACCCCCCGACACAAACGCCTAACTCTGGGCTGAGTTTGAGGAGCTCGGCTTGGGTCAATCCAGCGAGCATCAGGAGCTTCCTTATTTCTACATCCAGCGCATGGAAGGAGGGAGGAGGAGGCAGGGCAGGCGGAGGCGGTATGGCGGGTGGGGAGGAGGAGGAAACAGAGATCACAGGTGGAGGAGGCAAAGGCGGGGGGCGTGTGGTGGGTGGTGGCAGGGAGAGGGGGGTCTTTTCCTGCTCGGCTTGAAGAGCAGCAAGGCGTTGTGCTTCTTTCCGGGCAAGATGCCGCTTTCTTGGAGGAGGAATAGGAGGAGTTGGGGTTGGAATAGACGGGGGAGGAGGGGATGGGGTCGTGTAGAGGGTGAGGTAAGGGACTGGCTTAGAGGCGGGGAGAGGAGGGATCGATGGTGGAGATGGGGGTAAGGGTTTTTCACACCGAAATGTGGTGAATGTGGGAGATGTGGAGTTGGGGGAGAAAGTCAGCATCGTCGGAGAGGTGCTGACGGCCATGGAAGTGGTCTCTCTGCTGATGTTTATGTAGGTATGCAGGTCTGAACTCACACTGGCATGACGTGCGGGGGGTTTGGGGGGTCTGGGTGGCGGCTCAATGGGAGAGGGGGTGAGAGAATTTGGAACGAGGGCATCATCACAGTCCGAAGGAGCGGTTAGATCAACTCCGGCGTCTGAAAACTCCTGGGAATCTGCCATCGTTCCGCCGCCGCTTTTATACAACTTCCAGGTGAAGTCAATGTTTCCCATTTCATCCATCACATCTGAGAGGTCCTGCTCCTCCAGATCTCCAAGATCATAACCTTTCTCATGCAGTCTCGCCACGTAGGCAAGTTTTACTTCCCTGTTAACTTTTTCCAAACGATCAAGGTGGTCTAAGCGATCCCGCAAAACATCCCAGTGCTGTTCCCCCTCAAGATCCCAACGAGCCACTTGGATAACCTGGCTGAAGCGCTCCATTTTGCCAAACTCCCCAACTGACTCCAGAAAGTCGAGCAAGCCTAACTTTGTGACTTCAGAGTCTCCTTTGACTCCTAAGTAGTCAGGAGAAGGGGTGTCCAGGGCAGATGGGTAGCCCTCGTCTGGGGAGCAAGGGGAGCCTGGGGAATGTGACGTTAAAGTGAAAGGGTTTCGAGAAATAGGAAGGGATGGAGGTGAACGAGTAGGAGGATGGCAATCAGGAACTGGCAAATGAGAGTGGTCTTTGGGGGAGAGAGCAACAAAAAGATTGTCTTGGTCCTGGGAGGAGCAGATGGAAGAAGATTGATCCGCACAGTCAGACTCCAGATCAGAGCAGGAGCTGATGGAAGTGGAGGATGAGGAGGTAGAGGAGGAGAGGGACAGCTCCAGGAGGGAGGGGGGGCAGTCGCAGCATGAAGGGACCAGGGTGTCATCATCCTCATCATCATCATCCTCATCATTGTCTCCGTCCTCTTCATCATCGTCAATATCGATATCTCCGCTGCTCTCCTCGTCGTCATCTTCTTCCTCTGCCTTTACATTTTTCTTGTTGTCTAGGTTTGCAGTTTCATCTGCCTTTTTCTTTTCATTCTCCTGATTGGCAGGAGGGCAGGCCGAGGGCTCCTGCTGATCCTCTGCTTTTGACAGAAGCTGGTCCTTGGCCACTGTCCCATCCTGCCTCTGGGCCACTGGGCCTGGAGGGGGCGGGAGCTGCATTTGCTGCCTGAGAGAGACGGTATTGTTGTTGTTGTGGTTATGGTTGAACATACTGTTGTTGTCCTGGGGCGAGCGGCCGTCGCAGCACAGGCAGGGGAGGCTCGGTTCGTTGCAGTTCGGGTCAAGAGGGAGAACTGAGGGGAGCTGAGGAGGAGGCGGAGCGGCGGCAGGGGCGATTCGATTTGCCGCAGAAGCACGGGCGCTCTTCGGCTTGGGCTTACTCAACTTGGAGATCATGGGAGCCTGTTTCTGCGCGCTCAGCCTGGACTGGCTGACAGGGGCTCGAGGCTGGATGCCCAACCTGGTCCTGGTGGGAGCAGCGGGACCCTTAGTGGCGGCCCGCCGTGGCGAAGGGGTGGTGATCGTGTTCATGTTTTTATCCTCCTTCTGAGAACCGAGGCCATGAGACTTTGGTCCAGCTACAGCACTGTTGGCGCGCCTGTTGACGTCAAAGCGCCGTGTCTTTGGGGGCTGAGAGGAGCAGCTTGAGGACTGCATTGTAGAACTGTGACTTTTTAGGATACAGTGATATTTCTGTTGCTATAGAAACGAGTGGTGTAAAGGCTGGACAGATCCAAACTATGACGCACCGTGACAGTCACATTCTGGCTTGACTCCCAAGATCCTGTAACATCAAAGAAGACACACAGAATAATAGCTGTGAGCACACTATGTTTTCATACGAGGCCCAGCCTTTGAAGTTCACTCATCATCATTAAAAAGTGATCGGGTTTTTAAAATTGTATGTTTCGCACGATTTCAAACTTTCTTCAAGCACATCGTCAAGCATCAGTACTCAAGTAATTACAGGGAAACTAGAGGAATCATTTCAAGCTTTGTCTAACCGAATTGATATTGATACGAGCAGAAAAATAAGATGCAGATTGATTTTTTTTTTTTTTGTTGTTGTTGCAGCATTTAAAAAACAGCCAATTACAATGCCGTATCGCAGGTCTGTCTGCTTCTCTTTCAAGCGATAGTTTGAATAAAAAGATAACATCTAAATTAGGATACGGGGCCTCTGCAAGGTACCTGCTCTCCATGCAAATTCAAACACCCACACACACACACACACACACACACACACACACATGAATTGACACCCCATGATAATAATTGTCAGCTAATCTGAAACCTAATAACTGTCACTTATCATCTCCATCTAATATGCACAGCTTCCCCGAGCCTGGCATTCATGAGTTTACAGTAGTCAAGCTGCCTCCATCTGTGCCAGGCCGTCTTCGGCTGGATTCAAAAGAAACGACGATTCCAAAGAAAAGCATACCTGAGGGATGACTGAATATAAAGCACATTTAACTGGAGCGTGCAATAATCAGCCATCAGAATAACACAGTCTGTTTTTTTTTTTTTTTTTTTTTTTTTCTAAAAGCCCATCTACCGAGGGCTATTGCTCATATATTCCAGCACAGTGCCCTTCACATCACTGAGGAATGGAAATCTCTCCAGCAGCCTGTTTACAGGGGGGGATTTCATGGGAATGAAGCCAACAAAGCCTGGAAATAAAAACCAAACGGCGTCTGGTCGTCAGGTGTAACTGCACTGTCCTGCACAGTATTTAACCCTGCATCTATTGATCCCAGCCAGCGGCGGAGACGGGGCTGGATGGGTGGAGGAGGGGGTGGAGGAGGAGGAGGAGAGGGAGGAGGGGGGGGGGGGTCCTCCAACCGCATCGCTCTGGTATACAGCAGGCCCATACGCCCCTATTATAACTCCAAATTCATTACATAATATCCACATCTCCAGCAAAGCCAATATCCGTGATATCCGCGTCTCTACAGCAGACTGTCCGGATAAATATCTCTGAACGCAGCCGGAAGAAATGCATCTTATTTCAATCCTGCGCATCCCCCCTTGTGGAAACCGGAGGATTCACACAAAATAATAATAATAATCATTTAAAAAAAATACGACCGACTCTCTAAAACAGAACGGTTCAGAATGATCGAGCTGATATATAAATAAATTAAAAAAAAAAAACCCCAGAGAGGACTCACGATCAGATTGAGGTAAAGATGGATGAAGGTCTCCATCTCGTCGGGCTCCACAGTCCGTCTGTGAATGTGAATCTCGACGGTAACAGCCTCAGCATCTGTCTTCTCGCGAGCATCCAGGAAGCCCATCCCCTCCCCCCCCCCCCATCCCCCCCGCTACCAATCTACCAGCACCACCAGCACCAAACCACACCCACCGCCGCTCCCCTCAGCAGCGTCACGGCCGGGCGTCTGCCTCTCACCTCTTCTGAATTATTACTGGACAGCAGGAAAGTCAGGTTTATTTATTTATTCTCCTCTCTGTTAAATCACCACACTTCTATATGCTCCAAAGAAACTCAAATGCAAATCCCATAAATGTCAATCTCATGTTGTTGCTTTTGATTTGTATTTTTTTTTTTTTTTGTTAAATTTTAATAACGGTTTGAATAAAATGTGACTTATTTCAAATATGAGCGGATTCAGAGAATTTCACAGGGGCCACAGAGAGATAAACTTGGCCTGTAAGTGATTAAAAATCATCTCTAAAACTGTTGTCATTGTTTGATTGTTAGATCACAAAGTGGAAAGGAATATAATTGTTCAGATGTGTTTCTTTATCTTGCTGTTTAGGGAACGCACAGCTTCTTCATTCCGCACTGTCAACATTACATTAAGAATATTCTGAAAATAATATTAAATTCAGACTGGCCTGTGTAGTAGTGAGCAGACTCACCTTTTTGCACGAGTTTGCATGATGCATGTTAAACAGTCTAAATTGAACTCAACTGCAATTAAAAAAAAAAAAATTTGGAGGCAAAAAAACAGTTAACAAATGAAGTGTACAATGTTCACTTTTCATACAACGACGGTGGAATAGTACGTTATTTTTAAAAGTTGGATGTCTTATTACATCATGAATAGCTGGCATTCAATATAATTTACTTTTATAAAATATCATCTCAACCACACTCCTCCAACAAGCAATAATGAGATAAAAACTAGCAGATTTTGTTAATCAAGGCTTAAGTATCTGTTTATAAAATATTTAGACTGGTCCACAACAGCACTGATCTGTCACCAATTTAAACTGAGGGCATACTGAGTAGGAGGGGGTTTTGGAGAGTACATACCAAGCTGTATTGTTTTTTGTTTTTAAATCTTTCATATTTCAGTACAATTTACAAGTAACCTGCACACTCTAAAGTAAAGACAGTATTTGTAAACTGTTGCTTCCACATTTCTTGTTCTGTTGCATGTTTCAGTGAAAATGAAAAGAAAAGAAAGTCACAAATACAATACAAAAAACATGATAATGATTCACGGAAATGTATGCTGTTTAATGTGTTCTCTTGTTATTGTTGCATTCTTGACTCATACACAAAAACATGTGACATCTCATATAAAAATGCTACTTATAGACATTCTTTATTGTGAACTAAATTGTTACAGTATAAAAAGCGAAGATTCAATCACTTCCTCTGCCAGGATGAATGTACTTCAGCATGTTGACTTTCTCTTTCAGAGCTTGATCGAAAAAGAATTAAACATTTTGGCTGCATTTTCATTCTCTCATGCGATCATTCCAGCCAGGCGAATACCGAAGTTAAATCAAGGCCAGTGTGGGTCATTCTCGAGCTATTCCAATATCTAAAAGATGCTTCTGACTCTAGACAATGCCCATTTTGCAAAAGCTTCAATAAATAGCAAAAACTGAAGAGTAGCTACAACGTGTTTGATGACATCCACAGCCAAAGACCTACAAATTACTGAAGCGTGAAATATTAAAACTCCTGCAGGATTCAGAGCGTTGACAGTCCGACAAGAAAGAGAGGACCTGTTCATAATGTTTAAAGTCTCTGCCAGCAAACCCTCTCACTTGTTCCTTTTGTAGATTTTCTTGGCGAAATTGAGAAAGACTGAGTGAGGAAGATTCTGTGCGTGACAGGCGATGAGCTTCTGTAGCCGCTGGTAGCTCTCCTCTTCATATTTGTGATACAGTGTTGGCATTTGCAGGGTATTGTACAGCGCCTTGACCTTTTCCACACTGGCTTCGTCGTGCCGCCCGTAACATGCCTGATGAGGAAACGAAAACTCTTAACTTGTATTGCCATTCGAAAAACTTTTATAGAATGGGGATGAGAGATGACACAAACTTAAAGGAGTTGTAAGTTTCGAAGAATCAAGACAACCTTGATATGAGTGTTTTGTTCTGCTCTGCACCGTCACACTCATCTGTTGCCATGTATGCCTTCTTTCTGCTGGTCTTTACATGGGAAAATTATATATATATGTATAAAAAACATCCTTGAAACAGTGAAATCTTTGAAAAGACCGATTATGAACACATCGAATTCGTGCAAGGCCGTTTTAAACATCTTTGTCAAACATCATTGAGTTGTACTCGAACCAGTCTAGAGGCCAAAGCTTCATTTGTTGGATACTTTTGAAACCGTGACAAAAGCACTATGGAATGAAAAAATGAATTTTCAAGTTTTTAACGTGCCTCTTGATTTGACTGACAGATTCATTCACAGCAAATAAATATCACTGAAGTGTCCCTCAGCTCGAAATCCCTCCGTTTCTCTTTCTGCTCACAGCATCAAATGTTTGATGACTCTTGCAGCGGTGGGCTTTTCTGCCTCGGGAATGCTGATGCACCCTCACAGTGTCCTCTGCACAGGTTTCAGATGTCGGCTCAAACTCACTGGGCTGCGTAACATACATATTCATCACCACTAGGGACTGAACATATCAATAAAAATTGCAATACTCTCCCACACTAATAGAAATGTGTAAATATCCTCATCTCATTTGCCATTGGCTCGCCGCTTGTGATGCACTTAAGATTCAGGGATTCTTTAAATGCAGGGAAGATGTAATTTGAAGTGACACGCAGCATTTAAATACCCACCTCGAGCTCCGCTCTCTGCTTCGGAGTCATGACTTCCAGAGCCGTCACGACCAGCCAGCTGCACTTGTTGTCCTGGATGTCAGTGCCGATCTTCCCCGTCACAGCAGGGTCACCGTAACAGTCTAGGTAATCATCCTACCGACAGAAGACACTGGCCGGTTAGTCTGTGTGTGTCCGCTGAATGAGAAATCTCAGAGGAACATAAGACACCGCCCTCACCTGGATTTGAAAGAACTCTCCCATCTCCAGTAAGATGTGCTTGGCGTTACTGTGTTCCACTTCGCTGTCGATTCCTGACTGTAAAAGAAGCAGCAGGTAGGAGGAACATGAGCGACACAGCCCAACTGCCCCCTTCCCGAACATCTTCAAGTCATTTCCTTCAGATCTTGAGCTTAACATGAGCACACACACACCATGTACATGGCCGCTGCCACCGGGAGGTAAAATGAGTAGAAGGCCGTCTTGTATTTCACAATAGCTTTGTATCTAAAGGTAGAGAGGAAACGTTGTTATTCGTTGTTACAAACTTTGTCCTCTGATAATTCACTTTCCTCCCTTTCTTACCTTTGCATGGAGAATCTGCCCAGGTCAATCTTACCGGGCGGAGCAGTCATGAGGTCCAGAGCCTGACCCAGCTCCGTCTGGAAAGAGACCTGACAAACACACACACACACACACACACACAGAGGTGGAATTAAAAACCTGCACATCAGAGTGTCAGTGTCAATATACTCAACAATTAATTTGTAGTTGAAGCAGAATTAATCTGAGGACTACCTGGTAAACTGTGTTGAATATCTAATGGGTTTTTTTTTTTTAAATAAGATATTTGAGAAGAAAATCCTGGAGGCATTATGTGGATGAATGGAAATGAGGCACGGGCTTAACAAGTAACATGACTTTTAACCAGACTGTTTTAGGTAATGCTTAACAATAACATGTAAGAATGTAACAAATGTATCAGACTAAAAGGTCTCATCACTTAAATTAAAAAACATGTAAAGTTTTCTTCAGGAAAATATACCTGACAGATAATACGAAGTCATTCAACTGATGATCAGTGCGGTCTGGAAAACTAAACCTAGATGTGATATGGTCAAACTATGCCTGAAGGGGAATTAGAGGTAAAACTAATCTCAGTTAACTTCAAAAGGAGGAAATTACTCTCCCTTTGAAGCTACTGAACATTTAATCTGGTATCTCATCTGCTTCTCATGTCTGTTTCTCTTTGAAGTTTCTCTAATGTAAATACTGCGACTTATAAATGATAGTGTTCCCTTATGTTGTAACTGTAATAGTCTTGTAATAATTATATTCTTTGCAAATTTAATAAATTTATATTTGTTTGACAAAATACTTAATGTAGAATTAATGTATGAAGACGGTTATGTTTGATCGAGGAAGCTGAGCATTTTGAATGAAACCACTTCTCAGTGGAAAAGATGAACTCAATGGATGTGACAAATGATCTGAATAAATGCCAGATGAGAGACAGACGTACCTCATTAAACAGCTCCAGCAGGTGAACGTAGTAGGGTTGATCCCTGCAGTGTCTGCGAAGTAGTCTGTAGATCGATCCTTCCAAAAGAAATGAATCATTGATAGCGTCCAATCCGATTCCCTCCTTCATAAAGCACACACAGGCAGGATTTACATGATGATCACAGCACTCTCAATACAGAATAATCACCAACAAAAGCATTTAAATTCTAATTTATATGATGATTAATAACCTCTAACCTTCTTGTACCAGCAGGGGTTTCCTCTTCGAGTTACAGCTCCATCCATGATGTCGTCTGCCACAAGGAAAAACGCCTGAAGCTGCAGGAGACAGTCAAACGGTGGCAACACTTCAGTTAGAGAGCGTAACACCCTTTACGAAGTGTCAACACAACAGACAGCTTGACTCTGCTTGTGAGGAAAGGTTATATGTGGATTGCAGAAGTCGCTTTGTGAACTCCAACATCAGACTTTGGGATTGTGAAGCATGTATTCAACAATAGAATAAAATAGTTATGGCTGTTTGCTGGCATGACCCTTGATTTTGTGGCAAAAACTAAGCTTGAGGTAGTTTTTGTGTAGGTCTTAGGAGCATGTCTACGTCTGTGGTTTTGGATCTTTCCAACATATTGGAGTTCTTGGTCTGCACCCGTTTTTATTTTTTTAGGAAAAATATCCAAAAAAGGCAAATAACGCCCACAAATACCACCTTTGTGGTTGTGTTACGTATCTTTATTGATGTTTGGTGTCACGAATCTCTTTCTGGTCATATGTGTCATCTTGCTGTTATCTGTGTCTCTTTCCAAACGTTTGTATCTCTTTATGGTCACTACATTGATATCAGCATGTGCAGCAACAGAGTAGCAAGTATTACTAAGAAACACACACACTCACACATGTTCACACTCACACCTGACCTTCCCTCTCAGGCAGATGGCCATGCCACCTGAAATCCAGAACATCAAGACCAAAGTGCAGCTTCTTCTCAGTTGTGCAGAGGATTATTAACTCCTGGAGTTAAAGTCGGTGTCCTGTCACTTTTTACAGTTCTGATGCATGTAGTCTCTGCTTCACTGTTCTTTCAACATGCTGCAGGTTTTATGCTTGTCTTTACTTAACAATTGCATTTAGATTTTCCAAACTGTTAATTCCTGGATCTATTTTAGTGACTTGATTTAGTAGTTATTGCTTAGTCATAAAATTGGCAGTGCTGGGCAATAAATCCGGATGTTTGCTGGTTTGAATCCCACTGTCTACAGGCTCCATAAGTAAACCTCAACTGCTCAGGATTCACCAATGATACAATGATACAATCTCTAGCAAATATTATGTTTAGACAATCAACTTGCAAAGCAGCACCAGCAGAGCTCCTCACCAGTTCAATGCACCAGCCGACCAGCAGAGCCCGCTGCACAGTGTCCTGGGTGAGCTGAGAGGGCGGGACAAGCTCCCGCAGCGAGCCAATCACAGACAGCCCTCGGTTCCGTTTCCCACCGGGCGCGTTGTACACCAGAACCTAAAGTTACAAACACCGACACGTGAAACACAGCACAGGAGACACACGCAGGCGTTCACCTGCCTTAGTTCCGACCCACCTCTCTCAGCCTCTTCAGGGCGTCGGCCAGCACCGGGTCCGTGTAGTCCCTCTCGGTGAGCTCCGTGACCAGCTCCTCGAAGTAAGCGTCGAACTGCTGCGGGTCTGACAGCAGCGGCCTCTTGCCCTGCGTCCCGGTGCAGGTGGCGTCTCCCTGGAAAGACGACGTGCACAGCACAGGGGTGAAGTGTTTTAGCCTGACCGGAGACACCATCAGCCACATGCTGCGGATTAGGTGAGGGGCATTAACGACCCAGCTTAGTAAACGTCTCATTCCCGAACTACAACAAGTTAGTAACTACATAACTACATAAAATAAGCTACATAAATAATTCTAGACTACAAGGGCAGTGAGCCCTGTGGTCGCTTCTCCTCCGAGCTCGGTGGAAGGATAAAAGCTAAACACTATTATTAGCTAGCAAGTTGGCTCGTCCTGAAAAGAAGCGTTGACTGGCATTGGAGTACAACATTTTCATGCAACTTCACAGTGGACTAACGTTGGTTTAACACAAAGAAATAAAGCGTGTTTTTATTCGCAATAAAGCCTTTACGCACCATTGTGTCACAGTCGTCTTATTCCACAGTTCTCGGCAGAAAAAGGGAGAAATAATCCCGAGTTTAGCTGTCAAACGGAGGTCTTTGAACGTCTCCTCAGAACCGGATGTGCAGTTTGTAGTTTTCTGCGGCGCAGCGGTCCTTTTATCAGAGCGCACCAGGACTAAAAGTCCCATCATTCCCTGCGGTGAGACGTCATATGGGCTGCGGAGGTTGATCCCGCCCATTCGACAGCGAACGTTTTGAATGGTTGGTTGAATCGAACCAGGATGGGCTTTCACCCCGTTCAGCCAATAGGATTGTAGGAGAGGAGGAGTTTAAGTGGAGTGGCGAGATACACCTGAAAGAATAAGTCATCCAATTAAATAGATAAATAACACTAGTGTGCAATCATCTGACACTGAAATGTATTTTTCTTTTATCTCTCTTTTATTTCATATATTGAAATACATAACTTGCATTGAAAGATTTTTGCTATTGACACTGCCATAGAAATCTGGAGTAGGTGTCTTATTCAGATACATTTATTATTCAGGTTTCAAGGCTGTATCCTGCTAAGCCTGCCATACAGATATACATTTCTTCAAATATTTAATGTTTTATGCAAGACAGGAGGTAGAAACACAGCTTGGTGCCTTAATGGGGGAGTGTGTGAGTGTGCCAGCAACGACCTGCAGGCCATGTATGCATGTAAATCTTGAAAATCAGTTACATACATATGGGTGTATCCAGAATGAGGAGACTTTACTGATATGGGGGCAGCATTGTTACTTTGTGAGCACACCAAAAAAATCTTTCTAAAGAACAGAAAAAGCCAATCCGATACAAATATATTGATACACTTCAAATTTCAGTATCCAGAGCTGTCGAATCCTTCACTGACAAAATGAGTCCCTGGAGATTTTTTTTTTCTTCTTCTTTTTTTTTCTCCTTCCTTTCTCGCTTAGTAACCATCAACAGCCTCTGGACGTCTAATAAGACGTACACCAACACAGTGAGAAGCCGCACCACATAATAAATTTAGTCTGTACAGTTACTGCAAAAAACAGAGTGACATTGCAGCTCACACCTCTTTATCTTACAGGACCAGGCTGCTTCCACTGCTATCACAAATATACCCGTGCATTTGAAACATTTTGAAACTTCATCAAAATGACATTAGGATGCAGAGGCATGTTTGTAGCCATCTGGAAGAAAAAACTTGGAAGGACACCTGTCCTCTGTCCGTACGCTCTCCTTTCAGCTAACTATTAAAACAAATACATCTCAAATGGCTACTATCATAAATCTTGGGTGCAAGAGGAAAAAAAGGAAGCATTGCCAAAAACATGCAGATAAAGACATTCTGAGGACATTTTAGTTACACAGACAGTCAGAATCTAATGCACAAGGTTCCTGCTGTATCGCAGCTGTAGCAAAACATGCAACACACGCAAATTAAACCACTGCATCCAGGGTCCACCCCAGAGAATACGTTTCAAAGGCTGTGCATGTGTCTGTGGCGTGCAGTGTTGGGAATGCTGGCTGCCTTTCTGTGTGAAGGCCATTATGTGGGTGGAGAAGTGTAGTGGTGGAAATGAACTGCAAAAAGCAAAATTCAAAAACCGCAACTCAAAGGTTTTTTTTTTCTTCTTCATGTGGGAGCTTTTGTCCTCATGTGCATTTTCATCAGTTTATTTTACACTGTTCCTAGCTAGCTATGTGTATTGAGATGCATTTTTTGTATTAATGGAAGACAAAATAACAATCTGGATGATTACTTCACCTGAATGATCCTGTCAATGAGAAGCAATGTACAAAAGGGCCAGAAGCATATTGCAAACCCATAACTATGTAATAGACTGAACGTCCATGAAAGTGATGGAGCATGAATGCCAGTTGGGTCCTGTGCCCGGTCTTGATATGAAAGTTTTTCCCAGATGAACGCTAACAGGAGTGGGGCGTCGAGTATACGGCAGAAAAGATGCTTCTGGCAGGCTGGTCGATCGTGGTTAGGTTCAGACAGAAGAGAGACAGCATCAGTCACATTTCAGTCTCACGGTCACCTCTTCGCTGCTTGTTGATCAGTGAAATAAGAAGGAGCTCTGGGTTGATGTTCAGATGATGAAGAGCACCACTAAATAAGGCCATTTGCACAGTTGGCTTCAGGAAGTGACAGTGACAAAAAAAACCCCAAACAAAAAAAAAAGCGAGGAAGACTTTCAAAATGTTCTTATGAGATTTTTTTTCACTTAAATTCTTTATGTTTGCCATCGGCCTCGTCTTTCTCGTCCCCCGCCCTCTCCTCTTCCTCACAGTACAGACTCTGAGTAGAGCGCTCCTGACGACCCGTGCGGGGGGTTTGGCGTTACTAGGCGCCGCAGTGACGCCGACGAGGAGGAGCTCAGATCTCCGCAGCTGCGCAGGTGGATGCCCTCCGGTGCCCGGGTGCCGTGGTGCCGGTTGTGTCGACTGTCACTGTGGGAGTGGTGATGTCCGCGGTGATGAGGATGATGGGAATGGTGGTTTGGTTGTCCTCGGCTGGTGCTCCAGGGAGCCCGCAACACCTGAAGGCGTCATTAGGCAAAGGTTCAGACAAGGAGGAGTGGGCTCTGAATGTAGTACTGGTTGTAGAGGAATAAGTAGAAGCCTAACAGTAGGAAAAATAATGTAGGATTTCAAGCAAAAGCCAAAATCTCAGTTCAACTAATTGTTAATAGCTGTAATGTGACTTCTCACTCTGGCAAATAAACATATGTTAATTGTAAACATACAGCCTGTATTACATCAATATTACCATAAACTTTTTACTGAGGTGAAATTATGATTGTGTCACCTGGAACACAAAATTATAAACTGCAGTGTATGTATGGTATTTAAATGAAGAGAGCTGCCTGAGCTCAGGACTGCTCCCTACAGTATGCCAGAGGTACTGGTTGCTATTTTAATGACGCTTAATTCCAAATTAGCACAGCCATGTATGGAAAATACATAAACTATTCTCTGTAAAGTGAGGGCATGTGATACAGGGGTCTGGAAATATTACATCAGTTTTCTATGAGATTGCCAAATCAGAGTTTAGAGCTGCTGCAGTGCGAGTGTCCCGACTCTTTAGTTTTGATGAAATCATTAAACTGATCACAATAACATGTAAAAGTAGTTTAGAATAAATTTCAGCATAGAAATATCACGATTAATTGATTAACTCAGGACAGGTTAAGTTCTGTCTTGTTCAGTATCTCTTAGTCATCCTAAATGGATGACTTGTAACTTCCATTTCTGTGGTTTTCAGACAGGTTAAGTTAGTAATGGAATAATGAGATCTTATGTTCATACTTGCTCCAGGGCCAGGTGGTTGGTGGCCGCGCCATCAGATCCACCCCTCCTTTTCGGGCCCTGCCCTGTGCTCCCAGCATGCTCAGAGGAGGGCGCCAGGTTACGCTTGGAACGCTGCAGGAAGCGAGCCACCAGAACCCGTGTAACCTGGTGGAAAATAAGACAATTAGTGAATGGGACACAAACAGATGAGCTTTTACTGAAGTTATTACTCCGGCAGTGTGACTTACCTTCAGGTCTCCCAGGGAGCGGTGGCAGTCTTTAGGTAAACGCACGGGGGAGGTGGGAGTCGGTTTCGAGGGGACCTGCACTCCTGTTGCTGCTGATTTCATGCTGCCTTTTCTGGGCAGAGCAGCAACTGGAGGTGAGGAGTTGCGGGGCAGCAGACACGCCTCAGACGATGGACCTTTGAGCCAGAGAGACAATTTTTGGTTTTAATCAGTAAGATATTACAGTGATCTTGAGAGTCAGGAACAGCTCTAGCCTAGAGGAAGCATGTTTGCGTGTTGTAGATTGAGCCGTAAATCAAACTGATGGGGAGCTGAAAACAAATTAACAAACCAAGCAGTCCTGAATAGACAATTAAATCAGAATTATGGCAAGAAATAAAAGGCAGAAGTTGAATTAAGGTGCTCAAGAAGTTCAACATTATCAATAATTGCAGTAGATGAAGATATACAGCATGTCTGTTTGATAAATGTTATTATCCTCAAGTTAAACTGGAATGTTGTACATTTTATAGGATAATCAAGGGGATGACATAATTTACAAGCTTGTCCATCTATTAGAACTAAACAATATGTAAATATGATACTCGTGGTTAATTATTTTAGCAGTCAAACATCCTCTTTTACATATTTGTGCCTGCTACAAGTCTTTACAGAACAAGAATGGCAGCAACTATAAATCCTGCAACATCTTTTGAAATTAATTTGCAAATAAGAAGCTGGTGAGGAGCATTATTGTTCCCACAGTAGAATATAAATCTTTATGCAAGCAATCCACTGCTTATTTAGATGTGGATGAGTCTCATAAATCACATGCACATGTCAACTCTGCTCCTTAAATTTGGACTGGTTTCAACTAGGGTTTGATGGATGACAGCCGAGAGCTGCAAATGTGCTGCAAAACACATCTTGTTAAAATAGCTAGATGTGTGTGTTGAAAGGAAACTTTCCACCTTCAATTAAAATGTTTACTGTGAAACAGTGGAGAAAGGAAAATGTGTGGTGATGACATGCAAATGAGATGATGCACTACATTTAAATGAATGCTTATTGTTTATCCAGTGGTTTCAAAGTGTGGCGCAGGCCTCCTCTGTGGACACCAAGCAGAGAGCATGGGGGGGGGGGGGGGGGGGGGTCTTTTAACCTTTCTGATTTTTTTCCCTTTAAATAATTGTGAGGAAATATTTTACTCCTTAAAGTACAGGCAATTTCCGCCTGAAATTTCTACTGAAGATGTACCCAAAGTAAACTGAATACTGCTCTTGAACTGTTTGGAGTCCATACATGGTTGGGGTCTCATCTGAAAGCTGACATCCTTAATTTTCACCCAGTGCAGTCAAAATTATTCTAAGTGATATTGGCACAAAGTACTGTATGTTGGAACACACCGAATTAAGATGAATTTTGTTTTTGCCTAAATTTTTTCCCTAATAAAACACCTGAAAATAAGTGTGGCAGCAATATGAGAGCTTGAAAACACAAAAAGGCAACAACCTGGGGTCTTACCTAGTTCAGGTCAAACTTTCATAGCAATACTACAAGAAATAAGTGTTTCACACGTTTTTGTAGAGCTATGTACAGGCGTTCCCCATTTGGCACACTTCGGCACAACGGATAAAAAAGGCTGCTGTTCTTCAACGCTTCAACCTACAGTTATAAATTTGGACTCTACGGAAAGCTTACACTCTGAGGTATCGTATCCCATATTCAGATTCACTATTAGAATCACTCACGTTTATGAAAATTGATGTATAAACATGTAGTAACACCATTTGCCAAACTTTTTGCAAAGGAAAGAGTCAAAAGAAGTGGGAGATGTGACAAATTGTTTTTATAAAAGTCAAACAACAGTATTTACAATTATTTACAATCATCACTGAAAACTAGTAAAAATCACAGTATCAAATATAATAATAAAATTAGGGATGTCCCGATCAGGTTTTTTTGCCACCGAGTCCGAGTCCTATCATTTTGAGTATCTGCCGATTCCGAGTCCCGATCCGATTCTTTTCTAATATAGTAAAATATGTACATTACCTATATATACATATATAAAAAAAGAAACTACAAAATTTATGAAAAGTTCTCCTTTATTTTCTTAACGTCAATTCAAAACAACACGTCTCTGTAATTACATCTTTCTGTAGCACGGAAAACCTAAATACATCTCATTTAAGCCGTTAAAGCCGGGCACGCATTACCGCTGAAGCATGCTTCAGTGTACAGCAGTGGCCAGAAACGTTCAATACAAAGTTATGAGGCAGTGTAGCAACACGATCTGTACCCGAAAACAGGATCAGTTATGCAGATGTCCAAGTTTGATGCATTTCATTGCCCAAGAAACAGCTGAAAAAGACCCGGCGTCAATGGTAGAACTGTGCAACAGCGCTTCCGGGTTTAATGATAGAATTGCGCAACAACGCCACTACCGTAAATGCTTCAAGGCTTCAATGGGTTAAAAAGGAAATTAAAGAAAAAATAAAGATATGTATCCAACCGAGTCCAAATCGGGAGGAAACTTCCGATCCCGAGCAAGTCAGTGATCACGTGATCGGATCGGGACATCCCTAAATAAAATGCTAATAAACTACAACAGAACACTATTTACAATAAACCAAAACCTATTTACAAATGTCAACTTGAATGAATTTCAAAAATTGGCAATATGCCACTCATTATAACAGTCACGTCCAGCCAGGAAGCAAAGTGACACATCACAAGTGAGACACTTCACCGGTGTCTTCTGGTGGCAGTGTCTGCACTTTCGCCGGCCAGCAGTGCTGTCCCCACTAATGTACACTGGCCTGTGATGTTTAGCACGGGCACGGGCAGGAGCAGAGCCTTGGACTGGCATGTCTGTGGTGGCAGAACCCATCTTTGCCAGGTCCCGTGCAAGGGTCTCCCTAAATGTCTTTTGGTTCATTGGTACCTGTCCTTTGGCAACGGCGAGCTCCTTGTGGAGGAGAAAGGCATTGACAATGGCGATATCCAGGAAATGAAAAAAGAATGTCTTGTACCATTTCTTCGTTTTGTGGAGGACCTTGTAGAACACGATGAGGGCATCCGACAGGTCCACTCCACCCATGTGCCTGGATGAACAGAAGAAGAACACAGTTAGAAAAAAATATACCAAGAAACACATATCAAGCATATAAATTGCTATATTTCATATGACATGAAACACTGTTGAATATAGTACATACCGGTTGTAGTCTAAGACCACTGGTGGAGCTGGGATGTCTTTCACTTCCCACTGCCCGTCTGCACTCCGAATCCGCCGGCTGACAGTCTCCCCTGTGTGTGCTGGGTGGAATGTCGAACAGAGGGAGACATCCCTCGTGTCTTTCCACTGTACATAGAGGAGGGAGTCCTTCCTAATCCACCTCACACTGCCACGGGGAGACTTGGAGTCCAGGCTGTTGTCTGTGGTTCTGGGAAACCCAATCAGATTCGTCCGGACGGTGCCGCATGCCCAGACCTTCAACTTTAGCAGGTCCTGGAAGAGTGTGGTGCTGGTGTAAAAGTTGTCCACAAAGAGCTTGTAGCCTGTGCCAAGCAACTGGGGCTTTATCAGCTCCATTACTGACTCATAACCGAGTCCTTTCCCTGTGTTAGCAGTTGACTTTCCCTCATAGACAAAGAAGTCCCAGGTATAGCCAGTCTTGGAGTCTGCCAAAACAAAAAGTTTGTAGCCCCATCGCACAGGCTTTCTCTTCATATACTGCTTCAGCCCAATCCTCGCCTTTGAAGCAACCATCCTCTCATCAATGGCAATCTCCTGGTTAGGATGATAGTTTCTCTGGCAGGCTTCCCTCATCTCATCATAAAGGGGCTTTATTTTTCCCAGACGATCATAGGCTGGAGTGCCTCTTCTCCCCTCATTCTCAGCATCCATTGTTGCACTGCTGAGATGGAGCGCCCATAATATTTTCCCGAACTTCATTCTTGACATCACTCTTCTGGGAAATACCAAACTGTACAGATCACCCCCCCGCCAGTAATCTGTATAGGAGGAGCATTTCACCACACCCATGTAAATCAACACTGACATGAAGCAAAACATATCGTGTAAGTCAATGTCTTTCCATGGATTTGAGGGCGTGGAGTAATGCGCACGGCCATGTTCGTTTGTGTTTGCCACAGTTGTGAGCAAAACGGTGCTGGTGAAAAACAGCTGGAAGAGTTGGACAGGTGTGTAATTTTCTGTCATGATGAGCTGGGGTCCTGGGGTGCGGTTAGGACAAAAGGTTATCCGTGGTGGCTCTATGTCAGGAATGTCCATATCGTTCCATCTCTCAGCTGATGTGCTGGCTTGGTCACTGAAGCTTAGGCTTCTTCTTGCTCCCTTCCCCTTGCCCCTCCCCCTCCCCTTGCCTCTCCCTCTCTTTGCACTTCTGGCTGGAGTTGGGAGAAGGAGCTCCTCTTCTTCAGAAGTGCTGTCCTCTTGCTGACTTCGTTTAGCAGAGGGTGGCTCCCAGTCTTCATCAGAGTGGGATGATGGCCTGTTGTATGAAGATGAGCAAATAACATAGATTTACAACTAGATCAAACTTTATCATTGCTCCAGTATTCAGCATTTCTACATCTAACAGTCTCGCAGGCAAGTCATTCACTCCGTGAAACAAAGAAACACACCTCCCCCCAGGTGAGGGTCGAATAAACAAAGAAAACTGGATTTTCTACAAAAAAAAACCTTACTGCTTTACTGCTATCAAACAGATACTATACTGCAATATAATGTAGTATGAGCATTTATACTACGGTGTAAAATAAAACAATAAAAAACATTATATTGTGTACATAAATACAAAACAATATAATATTATGCTATAAAAAAAACAATTCTGAGTACTTACTCATCAAACGTGATGTCTTTTCCTTGTAGAAAAGACTCCTCTTCTTCTGAGTCTATCTGTGAGAGACCACCGTCTTCTTCTAGTCGATCCTCTCCAGACTCATCGCTCTGCCTCTGTGTACACGCTTCATCCAACTCCCCATTGGTATATTTTCGTTTTTCACTTCGCTTAGACATTGTCTTTTTTTTTTATCCAAAAATGACTCCGAAAATACGAAAAATGGCTAAACTAAGAAGGGACCTGCAGAACGCACAAAGACTCACCAGAGACCACGAGGAGCTCACTGTAAACACACACAGATTTTGAAAAAAATCCTTTAGCAAACCCTATCACGACGCACACCTTTCTCTTCAGCAGCTCATTGGCTTACAACCCTGCCAGTCAAAAGTTTTCTCAAACGTGATTTGCTCAGTCGGAACCAAGGAAATGAAGTCCCGCCCAAATGTCTCAGTGGCGAAAACGATTGGCTGTTTAGCCTTTAAATGGCCACTATAGTAACTTGATTGGTTGAAATTTACCCGCCATTGTCCCAAGGAAGAAGAAGAAGATGATTGGTTGAAATTTGGTGTCAATCAAAAGCTTAGATGTTTTGGACAAAAAATATGATACTGGCTTGTTTGTCTGTATGCCCAAACTTGGATTATGGTCGTTTTTGTGGATTATTTTTTATTTGTGACCAGTTTATGAGCCTTCAAATGTGAGTTGTGCAGTTTACGTGATTTGTTGTTTGTTGGACAAATGTGTTTATATTGCCCGCTGTGGCAATCACATCTGAAAGTGGCGGATTCATGAGATTATAAGCTTTCTAACGATGTATAGTTTGTCTGTCATAGCATATGCAGTTTATGTGAAATTTGAAAAATGTGACTGCGGATCGTTAACTGGCCCGCGTGCTGGCCGGCATAAATAAGAACTGTGCAACTTTTTTTTTTTTTTAACCTCAATAAAATTTTTTCAGAATCCCTGTGGGGGTAATCAAAGACTTGTCACGGTGATTCGCCGGTCCCTTCACTCCCCCAGGGGTCTGTGTCCTGAAAACAGTACTTGCAACCATAACTTTCAGAGGATCCGACCCGACTACATCGCGCCAGAACAAACCTGCTTTACGGCACTCATCATGGAGTACAAGTATAAAAGCGCGCAAAACAAACATGGAACCCTTGCTAGCGTTAGCAACGCCACCCTTAGGTGCTCACGGATGGCAGAACCAAAAAGACAGGAAAAAAAAAAAAAAAATTGACCAGCGGAAAAAAAAGGAAGCGGGAGTGGGACGCGCTCTGCACGTGGGGTGGGGGGTTAATGCGGAGAACGTTTACGACAGTGTGCTTTCACAGGAGACCAGTAGGGGGAGCGCTAAAGCAAATCTTGCACAGTTCTCCTTTAAAGGAGTAATAATGGGGTAATAAATTAAATGAATAAACACTAAAATTATAAATGATTTTAACCAAAACACTCATTTTAGTCATTCGTTCATTGTTAATGTAATATTGTAAAATTTAGTGCAAACTCTCTGCACTTTGAAAAGCCTTGCTTCAGACCACTGAAAACATGAATGTAATATGATGATGGATCGGGGAAGAGTCTTACCAGTGTCTATAGAGCCTTTAGAGCCTCCAGAACCAAAGTCAACTAGGAGACAGCAGGAAGAAGGTCAGGTTATGCAAGCTAAAACTGAAGTGAAAGATGTATTCATGTCGCTGTGCGGCTCACCGGTGTCGGTGGAGGAGCCGAGGCCTGGCTCGCTGTGTGACCGCACCAGACGTAAGAACCCTTCACTATCTCTTCTCACGCGCTCTCCGTCTTTTTCGCTTTTCCCAGACGTTTGTCGAAGGTACAGGGGTTGGCGTGAGAGCTGCGGCCCGTTGCCGTGCTCGGCGGGAGCCGGGGATAAGGAGCTGAGCGTGGCAGCGGGGGCCGGAACGGGTCCTTGGCTTGTGGGGGTGGAGGGGCGAACTCGAATCTCTGGGATGTAAGTTTGCTGCTGAGAGGTGGAACTTCCTATGGCGTCCAGTTGAGAACAGCTGCTGGCCAGTGTGGGCTGGCGTTGCAGGACTGGAGATCTGGATGGGCAGACAGTGGCAGTTCCTCTAACTTCAAAAGTGAATCTTAAGTTTAAGTTTTCTTCTTCACCACAGTGCAAGCAACACATAATATGACCACAGAATCAGTCGGTAGTGATGATTTCTACTCACCTGTAGGTGGTGGTGGCGGTGCTGGGGGAGGAGCAGGAGTTGGACCTCTCTCCCCTGAGGAATCGCCGGGCTCTCGGACCACCGGCCAGCGGACTCTCCGGCGTCTGAGACGGCGGACCCCGGAAGCTGATGTA
Source organism: Salarias fasciatus (assembly GCF_902148845.1). Taxonomy (NCBI): domain Eukaryota; kingdom Metazoa; phylum Chordata; class Actinopteri; order Blenniiformes; family Blenniidae; genus Salarias; species Salarias fasciatus. The sequence goes on along the minus strand of NC_043755.1, from coordinate 4,851,672 downwards.
CTCCCCTCCGTCTGCACCGTCTCCCCCCTCGCTGGCGGTCCTGTTGCCACTCTCTCTGCGGTTCCTCAGCCCCACTTCCATCAAGCAGGAGTCCTCCGAGGGGGAGGAGTCGTCAGGGATGTCCACGATCTCCGACATGAGCAACGATCCACTGTCCATGGACACTAATGGAAAAACAGCTGGTATTAGTGCACAGTGAGAAAAGCCTCACACTTTCACCTTAAAATGTTTGGTGTTTTTATCCTCCATAAATGAAGACCAATTTTATCACTTAATTATTAAATATGCACTCATATTCATGATTATTGTCCACTTTACTCATATGTAAAGGTATACAAGTGAACGTAGAGCCACGTGTGTTTTTTGTACCTTCTCCACTGAAGGCTGTAGAAGTTCCTCTCTCTCCAGACAGCTCATTGCCATGAGGGTCAAACATGGTCGCCTTGACAGTCACAATGGACAGGGGTCAGCATGGTCACTAACAACATCACATCCAGACACACACACACGCACACACAACACCTGAGCTCACCTGACTGGCAGCTCTCTGTCCCATCACAGCTTCATAAGGAGGAGGGCAGTCGGTGGGGTAGAGAGGAACTGGACTCTCCATGGAGCCGTTATAAGTGATACTGGATTTGGACACAAAGATATCAATCACTGAACAGCCTGCATAGTGCCAAATAAATCTACATCTTATCAAACATGTTTGTGTTTTCATAACTTTTATATCTCCAGTTAATGAGCACATTTACATATTTTCAAGTCAAGTTGTCTTCTCACAAAACGTAACCGCTTAAGTTGTTTTTATTCTGGACGCCGCATCCTGAATTTTGAGTTTATGTGTTGATTCAGTGACAAAATTTTTTACTTCAGAGTATTCAGAGTTGGTTTGTAAACTTGATGAGATGCTTTGACAAAAACATCGACAATACATCTGATAAGTCTTCTAATATGGTGGGTAAGCGTTTTCCCTAATGCGCTGTAGTTTTGTCACATGACCTCTCGGCCACTAGATGCCGTAAACAAGTCATAGTCGAGCGTATTAAAAGCTTCTATGATACCTCTGAGCGTCCGTCTCTGAGCTGCAGGTATACTCGGGAGGATAGTACGGGGGTGGAGGAATGGGCGGAACAAACTCCTCAAAGTCCATGATGTTGGTCAGAAAGGCATCCTGAGGAGTGGTGCATTCTGGGTTGACTGATCGAGAACGATGTGGAGCCAGCTTGAACACATAATATGAAGATCACAAAACAAGTAAGGTTCGCTTTTGTAAACAGTTCCAAAGTCTCAAGTTTAATGTCTTTTAGAAAATGTGCTCACCAGGTGCACGAGGTCCAGGGAGAAAATGTGGATGCTGCAGGTCACGGTGGACAGCGTACAAATGATGGTGGAGAGAATGCTGAGGCCACATGCACTGAACAATAGGTCCTGCAGATAAACGAGCATTCACAAAAAACCCACATGACCGCCTTTTAGCATTTCAGATGTTGAAATGTGTTCCTTTTCAAGGTGAATTAATTTTCTAGATGAGACACTTCAGTCTGCCTACCTTCAGCTGATGCCTGACTGAGTGGCAGTCAGCGTTCAGGTAGAGGACCAGGGTGTCCTCCTCTGTGATGGAGCAGGGGCGAGTGTGTACGCAACACACACACAGGCCGTTCTCCACCTACACAAGGTCCCATACACAGTGGATTTGTGTGAAACATTAATCAGCACACCAAAAACATGTTGACAATTATTCCTGGCACGTCCTCTGTACATCTGGCGAGAAGGGCATTTTAGCATGAGTCAGAAGACGCCGCTTGCATAATGTTGTGTACCTGGCAGGTGAGCATGGACTTCACCATCTGTGCGTTCTGACAGGAGAGCATCGAGCCTGCCAGACTGAGGATCACACACACCGCCGACAGCAGCATGAACAGTGACACCTGTGGAGGGACGAGGAGACGAGAGCCGGTTCAGCGCAGGTCGCTTAAACTTGAAGCAAGACCTTGCATGTGTGTGCAACCAAATATTCACTCCTGTGCAAAAGTTCCGGGCAAGAGAGACAAAATGTTGCAAAGTAAAAACACCCTTGGAAGTAGAAGATTTAGCAAGTAATATTTATCAGTTAAGGTGACACAAAATGAATGAGCAGAAGGGAACATTGTGCCATCCATTCACCGTGTTTTATAGACAGTTTTTGAAGGTTGTCCAAAGCACCTTTCAGAATGAAGCACAGATCTGCTCTATAGACTGAAATCTCTTCATGTATGATGCCTTACCATTAATGTCAGGACTCCTAATTCATCTTTATAGCATGACTTAGTATTGAATGTCCTTGGCTATATGACTGGAATATCTTATTATTCTGCAAAGGGAAAATCTGGAAGCAATAAGATGTGTTCTTCTTGATAATTCATGAAGGAACAGAATTCTTCTTTCTTCAGATATGCCTAAAGCCTTTGCACACTGTGTTCAGTGAGTGAGGACAAAATAATCAGTGAAAGTGTTTGCTTTATGTCGAGAAGTAATTGAAAACTGGCACACTTGATGTTGTGTCTGAGGCAGCCTGTGCTCTACTGGTCTGCAGTCTTTCTTAAGGGAATAGGCACAAGGTATATGAAATATAGATTTTACATAAAGATGCTTAAATATTTAAAACTGCACTTTGACACAAGGCTTCATCAGAGAGGACCATGTGATCAGAAAGGAACACAAACCACTGGCAGTGGATAGTAATTTAAAGATAACCTGAGTGTTTACACTAATGTAAATGAAAAGTCACTTCAGTCGTCAAAGAAAGGAGAACTCCATCCGTTGATTTATCATGTTTTAGCTCTTTAAATACACACCACCAGCGTCAGAGGCCTCCTCCATGAGATTATCCCCACTATCCCTGATGCCACCACCTGGAAACAGACAGCACATACAGCGGAAAACACTCCCGTTTATGATTTCTATTGTTACACATTGCTGACGCTGCATGTTTTCAGCCAGACTCAGACTTACAAAGAAGCCCGCCCAGAACGGACAGGACTGCCTCACGCGGGCTGAGGAGGTGAAGGCCATGCTGGTGAAGGAGAAGGCCAGGACCATGGCGCCCAGGCCCAGGTGGCACAGTCCCAGGTACAGCAGCAGGCGAGCCCCTCCGGGACCCCGGCCCGACATGCCTCTGCGGCTGTCCGACCAGCCGCGGGACCCCGAAGCCGAAGCCACGCTGCTGGAGTCTGAAGGTGAAGGCATGTTTGGCTCTTCTGTGTGGAGGAGGAGGAGGAGGAGGAGGAGGAGGAGGAAGAGGCTGGGAGAGCTTTCACACTGGGTTCATAAAACAAGTGGTGTGGGCAGAAGCAGAGGAGAGCAGGAGAGGCTCCAGAGCTCCACTCTGTCACTGTGATGCACCAAACGCTCCACTGGCAGGTGCAATAGGTCCTGCGCAATGTCCCATGGTGCTGCACTGTCGTCCAGCCAGGGAGTCCAACAACTTTGTCAGCAGAAAGTTGAGAATTGAGAACCACTACACAGTCAGAGCCGGAGGACTCGCCTCATTTCATGTTCCAGTCATGAGACTAAGATTTGCTTTAGTGGATACAAAGTGTTTCACCTCAGGCAGATCACAGGCCACTGTAGCTTAGAGCATGCAGCCCGGGCCACTCTCCAGCTCAATCATCCTCTGATTAAACTCAATCACACACGCCGGGGACGATCCTTCCAGTCCTCTTAAATCTTCACATTGTTGCTGTGGTCGCTCGCCTCCTGCCGCCTCCTCCTCTCCATCTTCACTCTCCCTCCTCTCGCCTGTGGCATTGCGGTAACTGGAGACCGGAGCAGGCCGCAGTTCCTAAAGCATTCCAGAGAAAACGGGCTGATCGCTGCTGGTTTCTTCTTTCCCCCCTCCTCCGGTCAGAGATGACATGTGGCGGCGGCTCCGTGTGTCGCTCAGGACGAGCACCGTCCGAACATGTGCGCTCCACCTCCGGCGGCGACCTCTGCGTTAAGTCCCCATCCCGTCACGGAGGAGCGCGGAGACGAAAACCGAACCATCGGCCGTTTCGGGAATCTGGACCAATCACCTCGAGTTGAAGAGGAAATTAGAAAAAAATAAAAATAATAATAGTAAAAAAAAAATCTCGCATCGATTACAGAGCTGCGCCAAAAATAGCAGCCGGGCCGGGATGGATTTCTCCAAGCAGGTTTCTATCCTTGGCAACTCCAACTCGGGGGTTTTGCGGTGGTCCGCACGCACCTAGACCCCCCTCCTCCTCCTCTTCCTCTTCCCCCCTCCCCCTCCTCCACCTCCTCTTCCTCCTCCACCACCTCGTCCTCCGCCGCCTCTTTCCTCCCTGCAGTCACGCGGGCATCCCGTTCAGCCCGTGTGCTCGTGATCGTGTGTGTGTGTGTGTGTGTGTGCGCACACCGGACGTTTACCTCGCTGATTCCCACCGTCCGTCATGCAACAACATCTCCCGCGGCTCTGCCCGAATCCCGGGTAAACCCGTCCCAGTTTATCTTTAATTCATCCGGTCTTCACTCGCCCCTGCCCTCCGCCGCCCCCCCGCGTCTCTCCCTCCGGTTATTGGCGGAGCTCTGACACCGGGAGAGGGATGGATCGTGTTTGCAAACCCAAAACCTGCCCTGTACGTGATGACAAGGCACGCAGGACGTGCAGGAAACTTGGAGATGCGGCAGAGCGCGCGCACACCGTCCTGGTGCTGATGCTGGGAAGGAGGGGTCGTTGCCTAGCGACAGGCTCCGTACTCTGCTGCTGCAGAGAGGGGAGACACTGTACCGGAGGCGGGACTGGATGGAAGTTGATCAGAAGATTTCAGGGACTCCTGTCAGGGACTTTCCACAGCTGACTCCATTTATAGCAGGCAGGTGAAACATATGGCCCACGGGCCAAAACTGGTCCACCAGAGGGTCTAATCCGGGCTGCAGGATAACCTTACAAAAGAGTGACATTTCATTTCAAACACAACACAGATTTTCTTCTTCTTTTTTTTGTTAATGAAAAACTATCCTAATTAGAACAAACATTGGCATTTTATGTAGACTTTTTAAAAATATAATTTCATTCCACTAAAACAGAATGAAATGTTTGTAGTTTTTATTATTTCTAAGCTATTTTCCCTCATTTGATTGGTCGTGCCCATTCAAGATCATTCACAAAAGGTCCATTAACAAAAATGACTTACACACCCATAGTTTATCAGTTGGGATGGGCAACTGTGATGACTGTGATGAAAGACATCCAACACAACAAATTGCTATAGCAGCTATTTCGATAAAAAACAGAAATCATATCTTTTTAATCAACAAAACTTACATTTGATATTTTTTCATTTTGAAATGAATTCATATGTGTATTTGTTATATTGTTCATGTGTGCTGATAATGGTCACTGTTACATCCTGGATGGGTCCGGCCCATCGAAGTGAGGTATTTTCATTCGATTAAACTAAATGGTTAATGAATTGGTACAAAGAAAGTGTGATTTACATCCTATTTACACTGGACAGAATCAATCCCATTCATCCATTCATAGATTTCACAGAAGTTGGAGACTGTAACACATGGTAAATCTGTGAATTGACAAAGCAGACATGCATGATGCTCACTGACGATCGGGAGCAAGAAAGGGTTAAGAGTGTTTCTCGAGGATTCTCTGATAAGACGAATGAAGGCAGTCAACTGAAAGGAAATGCCTGTTCTGTCAGATGAATTGTTTGTCTTAAGACAGAGGTTGTTGAATGTTGCAATGATGATTTAAAAAAAAAAACACCTTTGAATGAATATAAGACATTCTGAGTGCGTACAACAGAAAAACACTCAATCTTCAGAGTTTTGCCTTTTTATTTTCAAAGCATCGGGTCTGGTAACCATACATACAAAGTCCTGCAGCAAGTCTAGAAAGACACAAAATGCGAAATAAACACAAAAGGGAGAGCTGTAGGAAATTCAGCGCGCAGGCGAAAGAAGTGTCAGGATCAGATAAACACCAGTGATCACAGTCATTCCTAATGATGTGAAAAACGGCCCGAACAGGCCGACCGTCGTATCAGAGGGAGCTAATGTGTGGCGGTGTCTGGTGAGAGATTTACCAGGCACTTCGGATAAAAGGCGAGACCCACGAAATCAATTGAAAATGAGGGACATGGGACCACTGCTGCTTCCCTGGCTTTCACATCCTGTCCATTCACTTGCTTGGCCCGTTCTTCTCTCATCTCTCCACTCATCTTCTCATATTGCACTTATCTCTGTTACTATCCTCCACATTCTCAAACCATCCCGCTACTAAAACAAAGCCCGTTCACCACAAGTGTTTGTTTCAATTTCAACTCCAGGCAACCAAACCAGAAGTATATATTCTTTCATTCTCTTTGTGTGGAACCTTGCTATTTACATGTGATTTCCTCCTGGTCTTTCATGGCACAATGGCATAATTTGCTCAATATCATCATTTGTAATACTGATCACTATGGACACATTAAATTTATTATTAAAAGACAAACTGAACAGTTTCTTTGACATCCATCCCTGCACTGTATGTGTGTGATAATTGAAATGATGGGAAACAAATATGTCTGTAATGGCACTGCAAGGACGAAACACTGTGGTGTGTGAAGTATTAACATGCTTCTTTGAGTGATCAAACCTACACTGCCGTTCAAGTACATTTCATAGCCTTCTGGTAATTACTGTAGCTGTGCCATCCAGCATTCACACCGTCGAAACGGAATCTTTCATCTACAGGCCACTGATGCTCGATCATTGGGTGAAACGCAACAAGAAATGTGTCTTGTGTGTGGAAATCAAAAGATTTTACATCAAATTCTTCCTCTGCTACCAAACACAGAAAGCTAAAACATGAGGGGCTCACAAGAAACGCAATAAGGGAACAGAGATGTAAAGGAAATAAAAACTTCAAAACAGTGTTGCTAAAAGAAATGTACTGTGATCTCAAGCCCAAGAAAAACATCAGAAAAACACAAAAAAGTGAAATATACTTTGGGTCTTCTGTTTCTAATACTGCAATGGCCCAGAGTCACTGAAGACGCTGCCTCACCAGCTGTTCAGATGAACACAGTAGACGCCACAGATCATGTGCATGGGTCGAAAACTCTTTCTCAATGAAGAAATCCAGAAACCAATGTGGGGAAAAGAACAATACTTGCATAGACAACAGATTTTTAGCTATAAAAACGGACTTTAGGCACCTTTGTGTGTTTGACATTTTTGACCAGCAGGTGGAGACAATAAAACTTGGAAGTTTTTCTCAGAAACGCTGCTATGTTCTTCAGTTTTGTGCTTGCAGTCGTCACATCTAGAGAAGAGCGCATTTAGAGGACTTCTTCTCTGTGCTGCTGGTGATTTTGACCTCTCGGCCCGAGACGCCCTACAGAGTTCACGAAAAAAAAGGAAATGAATTGCAGACGTTTCTGAACACGCAGTTGCAGTCAAAGAGATAAATATATTTCAGTTTACTATTGAAGAAGCAGGTTTTGTGCTTCCCATCTCACCTGTTTCTTGCTGGATTTTTGTAGAATGTCTCGTGCCAAAGCCAGAAATGACTGCAGGTTACAGGCGAAGATGGGATAAAGAGAGTTACACATTAACGATTTTATTCCTCCACTCTTCCTGCTGACAGGGTATGACATGCACTTCCCTCATAACCATAACTCCTACACTGCAGAGGGCAGGAGTGTAAAACACTTTTTAAATCGGGTCAAATTTGATTAGTTTATTCATTTTCAGCTTATTTTTTCTATTTCTTTTCAGCAGTCAGCTCTACATGCACGCCACATGAGAAAAATCTTCAGTGTCTCAACAGAGTCTGTAGGTTTTCACCTTCCTACTATCTGCACAAGTTGTTTCAATAAGTAGGAGAGTAAACTCCCCTTTCTTGCCTATGGATCCAGAGAAAACGAGATGCAGTCAGGCCGTTAAGAATGGAAAATAATCGTAATATCATGTGGTTATGTAAATGTAAATGTAAATGTAAAGTGAACAAACAAATCAGATAAGGTGATATGTTCAATACACATACATACACCTCAACACATTATGCACTTACAAAGCAATAAAGAGCAAACAGGCGAGCAAGATGTTGCATTTTCAAGAAGTAGAAATTACATCAAGTGATTAATGTGAAAAATAATAATGTATGTAGTTGTCTTATATCTGAGTTTAAGTGTCTGAATATTCCTGCTGCTTTACCGATTCGCATGTTGACATCGAAGGATGCATCACCGTCTCTGTCGATCAGCCTTCCGAGGTACTTAAACTCTTCTACCTGCTCACCGCTCAGAGTTACGTCGGCATGTGTCTGGGTTGATGCGCTCATTGATTTCGTTTTGCTGTTATTTACACGCAGTCCCACTTTTTGCGCTTAAACTCAGTATGGAACCGCAACATCATCAGCATTCAAACTAAGATCAAACTCTACATGTCACTAGTAGTGCCAACGGCCATTTACCCTTGTCAAACGTGGAAAAGTACGGCGAGAACTATACACCAACCAACTGCATTCCATCAACACTGCCTATGAAAAATAATGACTAATAACTCTAGCGTGTTGACAAAAAAGAAGTGATGTTAGAGTTATGTTTATGAGAGGCGCACACGCCAAATTCTGTCAGCAGTGACAAGGAAGGAAAATCAGGGTTCACAGAAAAACAGCATCACAGTATAAAAAAAAAATAAACAAAAACATCACTGGGTAAAGGCACAGGAGTGTTTTTACAGCTCACCTCCTCAACGTTGATGCTGGACTTTGCACTGGTTTCAAAGAACCTGATGCCGTGATCTTTAGCCAGCTGTCAACGGCAGACACACACAGCTGCTTTCAGTTTACAGTCAGTCAGGATACGACTCATAAACACTTCCTGGTTGTTATCTAAAGTGCATCTCTCTCCATCTCTTTCCACAAGCAATGGAAACTTTTTACATATAAAAAGTAGATGTCAAAATGAAGAATCTTCCTCACATAAAATCAATATTTCTTCATCTATAACAGCAAATTTTTCATGGTCAGTTTTGGTCGAGACCGCCGCCTCACCTTCTCTCCCGTCTCCCTGGAAACTTTCCGCTTCGCCTCAATGTCACACTTATTGCCTAGTAACATCCGGCTGACCCCAGCCGATGCATTCTGGGAAAGCAGAGAATTGCAATTAATGGATCAGCGCTTGAGTTCAGCTGTACCTAAACAAGAATGTCTGCATAATAAAAGACACATATAAAGAGGTTAAAGGAGAACGCAGAAGCCTGAATATCATTTTTTTTCTTTTGTCGTTCAGAACAGCCAGAGTGATGCACACTGAAGACAGCAGCAGTTTGACAGGAGAGTGATCTCCTCACTGAATGACTCAATAAGTGGTCTCGCTCACTCTTGTTTGCAAATTTCTCCTTGACTAAAACCTTTTATAATAATGAACCAACAAAGCTACAAATGCATCAATTTCTGTTCATTTCTAAGTGGCAGGTTTTTCTCTCTGTTGAACAACCTGGAAAAAAGAAGATTCATAGACATGATGATGGCTGGTGTAACAGCAGAGGACAGAGGATAGAGGGAGGAAGATGATCTGTTAGCAGCTCCTGAAGGGAGGCGTCAAAAGTCAAAGAAGGAGAAGAAGAAGACCGACTGCAGACGTTTCTGTTTTCAGCCTAAACTATACATCCAGGGTGTTTATTAATTTTGAAACCATCTTACACCTTCACAGTTGCTTTCCTCTTGAATGCTCATTTAAGCGGATTCTTTAATTTACTTTGAAGAGAAAATGTGACTATTAACAGACTATTACAGCAAGCCCTCCAGTTATTCTCACTTATTGGGCCATAAATCATCAGGAAAGCTACCAAATGGAAAACTGGCCTTGCATTCATTTTCGTTCATTCACTTCCAAACTTCCATTCATAAAGACCTTCATCCTGAAACTTTTTTATAACGTCCCATTGTTGCAGGAAGACTTTCAGAGAGCTACAGAATAATCAGCTTCACAAACTGCTTCTTTTAATGTGAGGTCAGTCAAATCATTCTAACTCCTTACTATAAAAAGTGTTTATTGTGTTTTTTTCTGCTAAGCCTTGTATATATTAACACTTGACACTTAACACTTGACTTATTTAATTTTACTGCCATTTTGACATTTTAACTTCTATTCATTCTGAGCTTTTTATGTGTGGAGCTATTACAAAAATCTCCCCCTGTGATGAACAAAGTATTAGAGAAAGTCACAGAAAAACGTTCTTGATTCCAAATGCAGATTATTTAACTCTAAAACCTCAATTAACTCAATGAAGTAAAAGTAAAAATGTAGCATTTTCCCCATTTTACCATCACAGATCACTGTCGACAGACCTGATTCATCAGTTTTGTGATCTCTGTGACTGAAGGCCAGTGACTCACAAATTCAGCCCTTCTTCAAAGCCTTTCCTGGTTATCTGAGTCATGCATAAGTGGAAACAGCCTCACTTCTTTGATGCTCTTCATCCAGTTCTGAATGTTTTCGAAGGACTTCTCGTCTGTGATGTCGTACACCAGGATGATGCCCTGCGAGACAGACACGGCAGAGACGATTCAGGGCGCGGAGGGAGGGGGATTTATCCGGTGTGCCCGTCCTGCAGGCGTCCAGAACTCACCATGGCTCCTCTGTAGTAGGCTGTCGTAATGGTCTTGAACCTCTCCTGCCCCGCTGTGTCCCTACAGATAACACACACACATCAGAATAGGAAAATCTACACAGTTCTTACAAATGACTAACATATTTGTTTTTTTTTTTATATTGTGGAATACCTTCATAGTGCCCAGTAGTCTATAGTAAATTTGACCATTAGGATGACATTGCTAAACACAAAAATGCACATACAAAAGAAAAAAAAGATTTACTGAAAAGTGCATCAAATGTGGACATTTTCCAAGAACTACTTCTCCTTTTTTTGCCCTAAACAAAGAGACGTTGCTGCTATTTACATGTTAATATGCAGTTTACTCAAAGCAATCAAGCTACATGAGAACAGATATGAGTCATATATGAACAAAGTTGAGTGTATCCACTTAAAAGAAGTCACATGACTGATAAAGTGGACACACTCAACTTTATCTGAGCTTTCAAATATCGTCTAATAAACTGCACCAAAATAAAAGTGTCTTCACTATCCAGCAGTTTGGAGTCCCTATTTCTGATGCAGGACAGTGTATTGGACACAGCGTGGCTGCTGTGACGGCAGCCTGTCTGGTGACCACGGCTGATGGACGCTCAGACAACAAACCCTGTCATAAAGTCCTGATTTGGAGAAAAGGAGGGAGGTTCCTCTTTCCTCTCAGGAAGGCGAGGCCGAGGCCCTCCGAGGCCAGAGGAAGATAACCCAGTGAATCATTATTATCTGCTCCACCAAACGATAAAGCAATCCGCTGTCATGCCGTCTTACCACACTTGTAGTTTTACTTTCTTTCCTTCCACTTCGATGGTTTTTACTTTAAAGTCGATGCCTGCGGGACCCACAAGAGGACAGGAAGAAGGGGCAGAGGCAAAGAATGTGTTAGATATTCACTGATATTAATGGGAAAAACTCCCACGTTGCAGAACATATGGGTCAGGTGGAAACGGCTCATTGTCATGGCCATGTTCATTGTGACTGTGACCCCTCAGTGCCCCCCCCCTCCAGCCCATCCCATCCCATCCCATAGGCAGACAATGAGAGGCAGAGGTACAGGCTTGCTTTACAAACTTTCTCTGAGCTCTTTTTTTCTTTTTTTCCTCCCTGTTGGTCAGACAGACTGACAGACAGACAGTGGGGGGGCGGGGAGGGGTGGGGGGTCTACTCTGCAAAAACTGTGCATGCCAGAGAGCCAGCCATTCTTCTGGGAACGCAGAGATGGTAAGAGAGATAGGAATGAGGGTGGGTGGACCTTCTGAGTGAGAGGAATGAGATGTAAGGGAGAGATGGGGGGAGAGGGTCAGTGGAGAGACGCATTCATTAAAGGGGATGGGGAGGGGGGGAATCTGGGTAATAATAACAATAATAATAAAAGAGAAAGAAAATAAAGGGCAGGAGCAGACTAGTTGGGACATGAAGACAGTCTGGGAAACCAGTTTGTGCAGTGGGGGGGGGGGGGGAATCACAGAGAGGAAGAATGAATCTGGAAATGTCAGCAAGCATTACTCATGGCCCCGAGATTCCCAGAGGCTGATTATAAAACAAACTGGAGAAAAACGACGTACCGATGGTGGAAATGTACGTGGAGTTGAAATTGTCCTCAGCGAAACGTATGATCAGACATGTTTTCCCCACTCCGCTATCTCCGATGAGCAACAGTTTGTAAAGAAAATCATACTTTTTCGCCATGGTCGGAGAGAGAGAAAAGTTGGGATGGTCTCTTTACAGAAACGGCTTCTTTAAATCTCTTTAAATCTCGGATCTCTTCTTCCCCCGGAGGTTAAAACCCAGCCGTCTTCTTGAAAAGCTTCCTCTATGTCACGAATGAATCCTCCTTTCTTTTTTTTTTTTTCCTCCCAGACTTGTCACCGGTGAATTCCGATCCCCCTCAGCGCCTCTCTGCTGCTGCCGCTGCGTTTGGAGAAAAAGAAACACGCTCCATCCGAAAGTTAATCCGACCGACTCAGATCCGCGCTCATCCGGACCATTTTCACATAAAATCCTCTAGTCGTCTTTCTCTCTCTCCGACATTTCGTTTGCAAACATACCGGAGCGGCGACGTGTGTTTTCTCAACCAGCTGAAAAAAAAAAAAAAAAAAAAAAAAAGTTGCTGTCGGCCCCAAATCCTGCAGCGGCTGAACGGCTGCGCGCGACGTGTGGGAGTGAAGAGTGGAGCTGCAGCAGCGCGCCGCGGACGCTAGAGGGCGCTACTTACCAATGCAAATCATAACAACTTCTAATAATATTAACAAAATAGATTAAAACAAAGTTATGAAGAAAGGCATAAACAGGAAAATAAGTAAAACAAAAACAAAACAACTAAAACTTAAATATTCAGAAAGTTTGTTCCACAGGTGAACAGCATAGGAACTGAAAGCTCAGCAAAGTTCCTAATGAGGAACCCAGGGGTATGGGGCAATTAAATGTGAGATGAATTTTCACCCAAGATCATTCAAAGCTTTTGCAGAGAAGAGGTAAGATTGTTTTGACACAGCCAGTCAAGAGATGTAAGTTCAGGTGTAATGTGCTCCACAAGAGAAGTGTTTCACCTTGTTAGGATGAATTGAAATGTGTATTGTAATGCTGTAGGGCTTGGAACAGTGTGGCTGTGGCAAACATGTCTGGTTTATGAAGTGTGCAGATAATCAGATCCTGCTTTTCTCAGGTGGTACCGACTGTAAAAGGTTTGAAACCATTGTGTTGGAATTTTTCATAGGACATGACTGATAAAACTTTTTTGAAACAACTCGTTGACTGTTTTCTGAAAAGAGAACACCGATTTGTAAAACTTTGTTGATTTTTCATTTTACAAAGTAGCATCTAGATCCTGTTTTCTATTCCTTGTCTTTGAAGTATTATTTGGTGTCTGGATCTCATCATATTAGGAACTTCTTTATAAATCCCACACTGAGGGAATTCCAGATGTAGCTGCAGAAGGAAACATAAATACAGATGTGGATGGGAAAAATAAGAAACTATCCATATCCACACAATGCATGGGAATATGTGTTCAATATAAAAGATAAATGATGTGTGCACAAAGTAAAGTGAGAGCAACATTACTCAGTGGGGTGGAGCAGTGGTTTAGTACTATTGCCTCATTGTGAGAAAATCATGGGGTTTAAACACAGACTGGTTTTTCAGACTTTAATCGTTTGCAGTAGTTTGATGCGCTCGTGCAGGTTGAGGATGGAGGCACGTGGCTCCTCCTCCCGGTCCGCCAGCAGCTTCCGGTTTTGGGAACATTCTTTCTCTCAGTTACTTCCTGTTGAGACTCCCGACACGCAGACATGCCTGTAAGTAGCGACTCTTCTCCTCTGCTTTGTGTTTATTCTCTTCGTTTGGACTGTATCACAGGGCAACACCGGGTTTTCTCAGTGTAGGATTTTGAGGCAACGATGTTATTTTATTTTCTCTCTTTTAAAAAGAAGCGAACGGAGACAATATGGCGAAGCACGTGTCGGAGCGCACGAGGCGCCGCGTGGTACACGTCTTTATCTCAGAATAAATTCTCTAACATCTGGACTAAAGATGCATAAAGTCGTTTTAGGCACAGACTGACAACATGGTAAAGATATATTAGTTGATCGTCGAAGTGTTTATTGTGGATGTTTCTGTTTTCTCTTTCCAACATGTCTGCCTCAGTCTCACCAGGCTTTGTACTCAAATATCCTTTCGTTTCTCCTTCCAACAGTCACTTAGTTAATCACATATCTTGAACTAACAGCTACAAACTGAGCCTTTTTTTTTGTTTGTCGTGAGCAGGTGTCTGGTAATGATTATAGTTTTACAGTAGTGATTAAATCCTCCTGGAGGTGATCTTTAACCTGTGCAGCTCATCATATTTGTTTGTGTCGTTCAGCTCGCCAAAGATCTGCTGCATCCCAGCCCCGAGGAGGAGAAGAGGAGGCACAAGAAGAAGCGCCTGGTTCAGAGTCCCAATTCATATTTTATGGATGTCAAATGTCCAGGTAGGTGTGTTTTTGTAAAGATAACCTTCAGCTGTTGTCTGATCATACAAAATGTCAAATTAAGAGAATAATTTTAAATCTCTGGGTTTTTTTAACGACACAGACCCAGACTTCTTCATATATGGTAATAAATTGTATACATGTCAGATATTTTTACATTTCAACCTCAGTTGCATCCATGTTGCTGTAAAGCGAGGCACTAGGAGTGTGTGCACATCTGCATGTGAACTCGAATACACATCAGTTGATGCTTCATTGAAGGTCGCTGCCTGATGGAGCTGAAGCACCAGGGTGAAAGGTCATATCGGATGCTGCTTCACCACCAATACATTCTCTTCTATTGAGGAAGGTGGTCTTCACACAACTGAAGTAATCATACCTGACCTTTCCGTTGATTTTGCTTTGTAACACATGTCATTACAATCTCTTTTGATTATGATCATTCAAATGTAGCCTTTCTTATTAAAATACTTCATTCAGATCGCAGCAATACTGGTTACTATTCAGCTCTTATAGGAGGAAAATGCAGTACAAAGGCTGATTTTCACACTGGAGTGTAATGAGGGCTCCAGATGTAAACAGCCGCTCTAACAACATCTGAGCAGAGCAGTATGAACACAGCTTGAGTGATTTGATTTAGTTTAATTAAACCAAATGATCAGTTTGCTTTTGCTTCTTGTCTGAGATGTTATCTTTGTTCAACAGCTGTCCACTTGAATTCTGTTGTCTGAGATTTGAAGTTTTGATTCAAATCCAGATGTTTCTTATAAAGTACAAGCTTCCCCCTCCCTCTTCTGAATTTGCCTTTAAGTGTTGCCCTTTCATTGCTCCCTTAGTGATTGGGGTGTCAAATAAGGCAAACAGCAACTGTTGTGGTTGTTTGTATAAAGAGACTCTAATGTGGTTCTTTTGCTCAAACAGCTGCAGCTACACTGAGAATGAGAGGTTTTGTGTAACGTCTCTACAGTGAAGGTGTTCGGCTGCTGCCGGCTCTCAGTGCAACCCTTTCAAACGTGCCTCATGAAATGCTTGTGTTCATTCTGCAGGCTGCTACAAGATCACCACAGTTTTCAGTCACGCTCAGACTGTAGTGCTGTGTGTCGGCTGTTCGACCGTCCTGTGCCAGCCGACGGGAGGGAAAGCTCGCCTGACAGAAGGTATGAGGGACCCGGCACTGTAGTTCTATTCAACGAATAGGGAACGTGTACAGAAACCCACTTATACTGTGCTTCTATTACTTAATTTCCACAGTATAATGCAAATCTATCATTACTGCCATACAAAGCATTTACAGTATGTAGGAATATAATAAAGGTGTAGAAAAGCCATATCCGTGTGACGGTAGATTAAATCGGGACCAAGTCACATCTGTCTTCGCTGTTTAAAAGTCTAATGGCCGCTTGTTGTTGTACAAAACAAAATCTCACGGCTCCTCTTCATCTTCTTATAGAGATGCGTCGTCAGAACAGGCTGATATTACTAGATTTTCTGCTCTGGCGAGTTAGAAGCAGAATTAGACTGACTCCCACACATCTGCCTTTGTGTTGCCCGTTCATTGTGCCGGTCGTGAACAGGGTGTCTACCGAGGCATACAGTCACTCTTGCGGTTGTGAGAGAGATTCATCAGCTCTGATAAATTTCTACACAACATACCGCAAGCACAGTGAAGACACGCTGTCCTATTCAGACACGTTTCTTTAGAGAGAACCAGTACTGGATTCAGAGAAAAGGCCAAGCTGTTCGCGTGTGAAAGGGCGGAGCTCTCTTTACAGTACAGCAGTGAACTGGTTGAGTTTGAGGTCAAGGTTTGTTTTTCCTGGCGTCCCGCCCACTCGATCCGCTGCCGTGGAAACTCAGCGCTTGTCAAGGTGCTGCGTTGCAAGTTGCTATGGTGGCGGCGGCGCGCCTCGGCACTAAAACACTCGACAGGGATGAGTTCAGTGTTTGATAAGGCAGATGGCAACGTGATTTTCAGTGTTCTTGCATCTGTAATCGACTCGTCAGTGAATCAGCTTTTCCACAGTCTCCGCTGCTCTGGCTGGCGTTCAGCTGCTAATTCTCACTCACAATAGACGTTTTTGTGGGTGATACGAGAACATTTGCATTTGTTTTTTTCTAGGTTTTTATAGAAGTACAGGTGGCTAAAATCTTCACAACTGATATGGGAAAAGATGAAGCGTTGCTTCTGGAGCTTGAGTTACATTTACTTAGAACCTTTTTCCAGCGCAAATTTATTTTTTCACAAACTTGAAATATTTTTCGTACAAGTACAAAATGTGTTTTCATGAGTCTTAAGTCTCTGAACTCTTATTTTATCACCCAATCTGAATTTATTTACCAGTTTGGAAAAGTCGTATCACATCCTCAAGTCTTGAATAATCCAGACAGATCCTGTTGTAACCATTAAAATGCTTTTGACTCTATTTGAATTTTAACCATTAATCACCAACAGGGTTTTTTTTTTTCCTATTTTCTCACCATATGATTTTGTGTTGTATATTATGCATTTCATAATAAAAGCATAATGTGTGAAACATTATGCTACTAAACACTACAGTAAATACTGAACTGCTGTTGTGCCTGTGATAAATAAATCGGGCATTTCAGATTAGTTCGCAGTTGTTCAGAAAAGAGTACGTAAATTCGTTTAGTAAGGTATTTTAAGAACTGAGCATCATAAGTATAATAACTTATGTTTTACAGCAGTGTCAGCTGGTTTTGTAGCTTTGTGTGTGTGTGTAACATCGGTGTTGTTTCGATATTACGAATATCAAAGCTTGAAATGAGTCAGACATTGTCTCGCTTGCTCGTCAGTCTTTCTCCCTTTTTTTTTTTTTTTTTTTTCGTATGCATAGTGCTGTTGTAACCCGGAGTGCTCAAGCTCTGCTGCGTATGATGACTGTCTTACATTTTGCCAGTAAACCTCATTGTAATCACGGTTGAACGATTCTAGCGGTTCTCTAAGATATGCTCTTAACTTTTGCTCCTTAACTGAGCTGCATTTTCCTTTCCGTGTATTCTAGGATGCTCGTTCAGGAGGAAACAGCACTAGCTGTTGTCGACAGGGTTGGACACGCACATGCGTGATCGGGAGCAACGTGATGGACGTGAAGCGACACTGCCATGGAGCTGCTGCAGAGGAGGGAACATGAGGCCTGCTGGAAGACAAATCATGCAATATAAGGAGTTGTTTATCCACGGAAACGCCTCGCCTTATTTATGCCCCACAAACAGCATATCTGTTGATTCTTTTAAATAAAACTGGGGTATTTTGATTTAAAAAAAAGAAATCACAAGTGCTTGTTATCCAGTCGACTCTTTTCATCTTGAGAAGATTCCTTTTGTCTGGTAAAAGACAGTTGATCGATTGCAATGTCCTTTCAGAAGAAAAGATGCTTCAGTGTAGTAGAGATCAGCTATTCTGTGAAAAGTCTTTTGTATTTGTTGGCATTGCAATCTTCCATGAATATGCTCACATTTACTAGAAGGGTTCAGGTCAAAATGAGCCCTGATTGCTTAGTGATATAGATTTATGCAAATGTCCTCTGAAAACTGTCCACTATTCCTACAGAATGAAACACTGTGGCTTAAGCTGGGAATTACATCTTAGAACACTCTAACCGAAGTGTTGTACATTGCTAAAGCAGCACTCTGCACGATTGAATATTGATTATTTATGCCAGAGCTCCAATAACGTACATAACTTCTGAATCGGTGGGTTCGGGTTGGGAAGATGGACGTCTGCAGCGCCGTCCTCCAAAGCCCCGCCGAGTTGGTGCGGGGTCTCTTACAGGGAAATCCAGGGAGCCGTCGTCATTGGCAACCAAGACCAACACGACGTGTACAGCGTTGGTTTTTTTGTTGGCTTGTGGAAATGATTGGGTGGGATGAGTTCTGGTAACGGAGGAATCAGATTTGTGACTCTTGGATGAGTTTGGGTTGTAAACTAAAAAAAAAAAAAAATCTGATCAGGGAGTGATTCAGTGAGAACACTGTTGTTGCTGTGGTTAAATCTTTTATTAAATCGTGTTTTGCTTGATTGCACACTTTCAAATAAATTCATGGGAACCAGAAAAGGTGTGATTGAGTGATTCATCTTCTGTAGAGCTTCATCCAGGTGAGCGCCGTGGTGCCGGAGCCAATCAGCTGGCTGGGTCGAAGGCGTTGGACGCAGTGGAGGTCACAGCCAGTCCATCGCAGGCCAAACTGACTGACTGACCCACACCTTCAGGCCATTTCAGGGCACTGGTTTACCCTCATTGAATGTTTTGGACTCTAAGGAGGAAACTGGGGGGAAGTAAAGCCACAGAATATGGAAACTGCTTAGAAAGGCCCAGACTCAAACCCACAGCATCGTAAACATTCCTACATCTGTTTATGCACAAATGTAATATACTGCTGCTTCATCAAGATTTTATACTTATGGGTTTGAGATAAAAACAGCTAATTGTACTTTTAAACTTATTTTCATAAATTAACACTCATTACTTTCACATTACACTTTTGTCTTGAACAATTTGAGAGCTGATCACTCCTTTCCCTGTTTCCTCTAATTTTTTTGGAAGAACCCATCAGCATTTTCCCATCATGCTATAAAGATTATGTAACTGACAATTCCAGATTAGCTTGTGCAGTGCTGTTCTTTTTTTTTTTTAAACGGTGGTTAGAGTCATTTCTCTTGTGGAAGATGATGACCTGGCGCTGGTGTGACCTGACCCCTTTCAGAAAGCAACCTAATGGGTCTAGTTTTATCGCCACCACTGAACCTCAAGACTTATTGTTAATTAAATACACCGACGACTAACTGACGGTCGGCCGTACAAATCAACAGGAGTTAAAAGGTGACCCGAGCCACTCGGCCTCGCCGGGACTCTGTTCTAACGAGCTCTTTGCTTCACTTCACGTCACGCAGCAAAGCAGCTGTCGCTGCCGTGTGAGTCGCGGATGTGAGCGGCGGGCCTGTCGCTGTCAGGAGGTCGCCGACTTTTGATGTCTGGCTGTAATTATATTGATGGAGTGGACACGAGGTCTCGGCTCTGCACACAGAGCCGGTGACGGACGGAGCCATTGAACAGCCCGTCTCGGGTCTCGCAAGCGTCGCGGCGGCGGAGAAAATGAAGCTGTAGGGAAGTGCGGCCGCAACTCCAAACACGGAGCTCAAACGGTCTCAACTCTGTCATGGAAAAGAAGTCGTCGTGCGGCCTGATTAAACACTTCTTTGCATTTTTCACAGAAGAACACGTCGGTTTGCTAAACTGTTTGACGGGTACTGTTGAGTGACGCTCCTGTAGGCGTGAGATCACCTGTGGCAGTGAACGCAACACCATGCTGGCCGCCTGCCGGACTCTCTGGGCCGACCTGACCTCCACCACACCTGACAGCCGCCGTGACAGAGAGGACTCTGACCCCTCAAAGACCCTCACACTCTGGATGACTGAGAGCAGCTGGGAAGAGGCCCCTCCTGAGAGCAGGCGGACACTCAGCATCTGTGCACACCTGCTGGGGGTGAAAATCCGAGGCGAGAAGAGGCTCGCTGGCTGCAGATCAGGCCAAAGATGGGAGACATTTTCAACAGTGGCTGTAAAGCGGTGAGTTGTAGGCAGGGGGCGCTACAGTGCAGCTCCTCGGTGTGAAGTCTGCCTCTGGCGTTCTTCTTTAGGAAGACAAATGATGCTGTAAGACAAACAAGCACATTAATGCGATTTACATACAACCAATTATTTACCAATTATCTCAGGAGACAAAAAAATAAAATGAAATTAAGATAGATGGTGATGAGGCAACCAGGTCCTCATCAAAATCTGTGTTTTATTATTTTATGTTTTTTTTCCCATCCGTATTATTGTTCTGCAGGTTAGATTTCCTTGGGAGAAGAAAATTGAGCCCCCACTTATGAGATGAGATGATTTTTCTTCCTTTGTGTGTGTGTGTGTGTGTGTGTGTGTGTGTGTTTAATTCATGCACATGACAAATCTTGTGTGTGCATTTTGTGTGAGTGTTTGTGTGTCATAGTTTCTCTTGGAAAGGTAATCTGAGTAGCTGCACTGCTGAGAGACGAGCTGATCTGTGTGGGTCAGTCTGATCACTGATTCACTGCGTTTACCTGAAGCCACAGCAGCTATTAGTCAAATGGTGGCGCGCCGTGCACACACACTCTCACTTTCACTCCGTTTGCGTTGATCAAGACTGTTACTTCCATCAGCAAATATCAGCAGTTTTCAGCCTGAGCAATCAAATGATGATGAGACATCCTGCAGACAGTGGGAGAGCGGTCATATATGTGAGATAAACCTCATCCCGGGGGGAAACGACTGCAGCATTGTGGGTACATGGCAACAGCTCTGCATCTGCTTTCAAGGACAGAAGAAAAAAATCTCAAATATGTGAGCGTACACTCAGTGGTAAGAGAAAAAAAACCCCCCAAATCATTCAATACAACAGAAAGTCAAAGTTTCCAAACTCCTGAATAAGAGGGAGCAGAAGGAAGAATAAACTTATGTAATCTGCTTCTTTATTTCACACAATCTGTTCGCAGTAAGTATTAAAAACATACAACAAACAAAATGACTAATAATCCTGTTAATCACTACAGTGTAGTGATTAATTACTCCGTCATAGTCTAATCGTAGCACAGTCAGCCTGGGCAACAGACTCTATGCACTTGTATTTGGGATCACACCATTAAATCTGCCCTGACTTTGAATTTTTGGCCTTTGGCAGGTCTGTAGAATCCCAGCATGCATTACACGTAGTGTGAATCATTGGTGTTTATTCTCATCCTGTCTGATTAGTATGGCGAATTGCTCTATTTATCGTTTGTGTGGTTTTTCAGAATATTGTATTTTACTTCCTGAGTGAAAAGAGAACTGCAGAGAGAGACCAGGGACACATGCGAGCCAGGAAAGGAAGTGTTCGTGGGTGTTGTTGCCCCTCCACCCTAACCCCACTTAAAAATCTTTGTTCTGGAAGCCAACCCTGGACACCAGCACCGGCTGTCAAAATCTGCAGCCGTCCCTGCCAGGTCACAGCTGAGTGGGAGTCAGAGAGGAGGAAGGGACAGCAGGATCGATAGAGGGCAAAAGAATCTCTCACAGACATGGCAGATGAGTTTTTACTGTATTGATCCGAGCAGTTTGAATTCTCTTCCCAGCATCAAATCTGGCGAAATGAGAGCGCTGATATGAAAAGGGAGCATAAAAGAGAATTGCCGAGAAAAATGAAGCGAGAGAAACACCAGGAACTGTGGAAATTACAGCAGTCCGCAGAGAAAGGAGCGAGGGTGTGAATGTGAGTGTGGCACTATAGAACAAGGTCATCACATAATGGCGCCCAGCTGAGCCCTCCCACACTGCATCGGGATAAAACCACAGAGGCGGAGACCACCGGGCAGCGGCCCAGGCCACCCAGTCCATCCCCACACAGGTTGTTGTTTGAGTTTCCTTCTCTGTCAAGGACGGAGCCACTACACTTCATTAGCGTCCGGCGAACTGACCCGAACGCTGACGAGCAGGGGTCTGGATGACCCCACGTCTCCATGGCAACGACCTCCAGCAGAGCAGCGCCTACGTCTGGACCACTTGTCAGCACCCGCTGGGAGTCGGCGGTGACAAGTCGTGTACTGTGACACACTGACACGGAGCACAGCGCACAGGGCAGATGGCAGCTCTGGTACACAAGACGACAACACACAGCGGTCGTGTCAAACTGACTTCTGGGTAATTTTTATTTTTCCTTCGTAGTGGTGTCTATGGTTGATCTCAGATTACTGGTTTATACCCCACCACAGCTGCAACCAGGGCGACTTCAGCACCTGATAATATAAGACTGTATTGATTTAGATGATTGAATGAATTTCTAGGCGGCCGCCTAGTTGGCCTGTGCAAAAACCGCCACAGTTTCAACTATTTGAAAAGAAATCTTGTTCAGATTTTGTTTAAAAAAGAAAAAAATAAAGAGAAATTGCTTAAATGTCAACTTTTTCCAGAATGTACTCATATCACTTTGGAATATATTAAAGGGAAATATTTTAAGTCGTTCTTGTTTGTAGGAGACATACTGTCATTAGATCAAACTGGGATAAACGTGACCCTTGAATTAAAAAAAACATGAAAACACAAAGACATGTACAGATGCGTCTCAGAAATGTTGATATCATCAAAAATTCCCTTGTTTTTCAGTGATTGCTGCACTCACAATATATAAACTATAAAGTTATGAGCATTTTTAATGCATGCTTTAATGGCTGGTTTATTTACAGGTTAACTACTGTTCTTAAATGATCTCATTTGACAAAAAGCTTACCAAAGTTTTAAATATGCATGTTCATACCAGGACTGAAACTAAAAAGAGACACAAACAAGAAGAAAAAAAAAATTCTGAAGTTCTTCCAATGCAATTAGGTTTTAAAAAACAGCAACTTGCTATTTTTGTTATCATCTTTGATGGCATTAATGAGTTTCCACGTCATTTTTATTATCTAAATTTGCTTTATTAAAGCATTGGCCAGTTCTATTTATAGGGTGTGGAGGTGTGACCACATTTCAGCGCTCCTGCTCAGGGAGTTCGAACCTCTGAACCTCCAATCCAAGTCCCCCTCACTAATCTCTCAGCCACCACTGCCTTTTCCACTCACTCAGTGTTCCTAAACTGTCAATCCTTCATGACAAGATCCTACAGTATTTACTGCAGAGACCAGGAGAGATTCTGCTGTAATGAACTTTTACAACAGCGACACGGGAGTGACTGCTCCACACGGTGACAGAGAGCAAAATGCAGATGTTTTACAGCTGGACCGATTCTGCTCTGTTCATGTCAAGGTGAGAAAGAGATAAACATGACGAAATGTGAGTGCAAGCATGTGTCCCTGAAGGGTTGCATCAGGGAAATTGCAGAGGTGTGCCGGTCTGCTCCTCTACAACATTCCATTTCCCACCGCACAGAGCTCACCAGTCACTACGCAAATTCATTCTAAACATCAGCTTAATGAAACACACACACACACACACACACCCACACACACACTGCAGGAGCCAGGGTCAGCATGATGGATGCTAAGTCTAGATAGCCGTGAGCGCTCAAAGCGCCTGGTGACCTGGTAAAAGCAATCTGTCACGTCAGTTTGTCAGAGCTTGAAATTAATCATTCCTGTGACTCTGATCATTTCCTGCATTAATTATTCCGACCGTGTAGCTTAAATAGTCCTGGCAGTGTTAACGTCTCCACCTTGCACCGTGTTTGAAGGCCCATTTGGGAAGTTTGAGGAGTCTCTGTGATTGAACTGTTCGCCTGCCAGGCCTGGCTGCTTCACACTCCCACACCTGGGAAGCAAATTATGGTAAAAACCAACAAAAGAACAACCAACGAGGCTCTTTTCTGTGATAAATATACATTTTCGCCCCGTACAGTAATATTTGCTCCGATGACTTATCGATAGTGACGAGAGTGAGGGAAATGGGCTGGAAAAAGGAAATGAGGCTGCCAGAGAAAAGATGTAAATACAGGCTGTTCTAGTCACTCACAGTATTTGAACACACAGCTTTGTTGGCTAATTGCAGGCTAGCTCCTAATGGAGGAGATAGATAATGTGTTGGGACTGTCGTCAATAGTTAACGTGGGGAGGAGGCTCAGAAAATGTAAACATATCATCTCCAGCCAGATGCCACTCGGTTGTGTTTGGAAGCCAATGTTGCGTTTGCACAAAGACACCAGATGGATGATTTTCCTGGAAAAAAAAAAGTAATTTCTTCAGCTTCCATGCATATTTCAGTGGGTATTTGATACAAAAACATCTAATAGAATTCTCTATTTAAGCAGCAACGGATACAAAGGGTAAAAATATGGAAATTCTGAATACACACTGCACACAATGCAGTTAGTTATAAAAGAGTAACACAAAGCTCAGTGCAGCTCCATCCATTAACCATTCATCCATTGTTGGTCCTTACATTCCTGTTGAGGGTCACAGAGAACTCACAACTTTATAGGCAGGAAAGCAAGAGGAACACACACAGTTCCACCGACAACAACGTGAATGTCACCGTCTCGACTCCATCTGACCTACATTCCTCAGCCTCACTGCGGCACAGACACAAACAAAATTAACATTTGTCACATAATGCTGTTCCCCTGCTCTTCACCGTCACACCGAACGACAGAACAGATGCATGTGCATCACACACACACACACACACACACACCACCGAAATGTGTGACGCCTATCGAAACAACTCGGACCAGTCTGCTAACAGGAGTCTGAGAACCCCGGGGATCGATGATCTATAACACATTCTTTTCATGGTACATCATGCTCGGCTGAATATCATCTGACTTGAATCCCAATTTGTATTATACTACAGCCTATTACAGCTGGAATCACCCAATCAACAGTTTATTCAGGGCTAATTAAAAATAAGCACCCGGCGTGGTAGCTAATCAACAGTTTCACAAATGCATGCATGAGAGGCTGTGTTTTTGTGGCTCCCCATGCTCGGCATCCTTTCCGTGTGAGGAAACTCCCCTCTAATACAGACACAGACGGTTGCTATGGAAACCGCCATCACTTTTCATGCAAGTCGCTGGAGAGGGTTTGGAAGGGAGGCAGCGGGATTTGGGAGTGGGGGGGGGGGGGGGAATGAAGGAAATGCACAGAGCTGAAATTAATATAAAATTCTAATGTAGCAGTATCAGTGCACGGGCACCTGTGCACGTGCTCGTGCACGTACGTGACCGTCCGTGCGCCAGTGTGCGGGTGTGATAAGCAGAGGCAGGTAGGGTGTTCGCAGCATGGGAGCAAAGAGCTGAGGAAATGAAAAGCAAGAGAAGAAACTTGATGTGCTTTTGGGGAAGCAGGACTGAGGGGAAGGTTTAGGATGGAAGGAGGGAGAGAAGGAGGAGAAGAGGGAGAAAACACAGGAGGACAGAGACAAAAGAAGCTTTGCACAAAGCCAGCCTCTTCTTTTCATCCTAATACCTTCTGAATAGGCAGAAAAAAGTTTTACTGACAGTTGATGCTTGCACTTGCTCATTAAAACCAGAGGCAACACATATTCCAAACAATATCTTACTCTGTTTCTCCTAATACAGAGATTTCACCATGAATTCGGTGCTTTTCTGCACATCCTGTTGCATTTCGCTGAGCAAACGCCGTTAATAAGCTCTTCCAGTCATACTGCCGGGAGAACCGCCAGCCTGCTGTTCCAGGTTGTAATGGGTTAATATATATAAATAAACCCCGAGTGCTGATGTCAAGAGACAACTGCTGAGCGGGGCTGGAGTCTAAAAATGTCTCATTTGAATTGAACTACATACCAGAGTCCCACCTGGATGTAGAGAGTCGGAGGAGTAGCGCTCCTGCTACGCTCCTGACCGTTCCTATCTTTAGGTGGTGGACTGCACCTTCAGGTAGTCCACATTATAACAAAGGGTAACTCTGCTCTGCAGCACGAGGCTCGCCACAGAGAGGTAATGAGCTGTGACAGACCTTGAAGGAGGGAAGAAAGAGACACAGAGGAAAAAGGGAACCAGAAATTAAACGTGTGAGTGGCGTTCGGTCCTGGCTGTGAGCATAATATGCAGAGGAGTAACAGGTAGCCCAGTTATGTCAGTTATGTCAGTGGAAGTCCTATCAGGGGAGGAAGAAAAGCACAAGTCCCCTGTGGCATCATTAAAAACCCCATCGTCTCTGCCTTCATCCCAATTCAAATGAACAGGCTGAAAAATAGGTCAATCAACAACCTCTGCTCTCAAACCCCTTCTCCCTCCTTCTCTGACTTACACACACACACACACACACACACACACGTATACATGCACGTCCCCTGTACGTAGCCTGAGGGGAGTGTGGGCGGCCGGCGTTGCCATGGAGCTAATTTTGTACCGGTTCCCTTCTGCGGCGACAATGGACCGACCTGCTCCACTGATTCTACCTGTGCAGGGGCCCGATCCATTAACAGTGAGGTTTACAAAAACACTCATAGACCTTGCCAGTTTTCCATATGGAAAATGCTTTTTTTTTTTTTTTTTTGGTGCATTTTTTTAACCATCTTAAAGAAAGAAAAAAAAGATGATGACCTTTGCTATCTCTCAATTTTTGATCAATCTCTGCCCTGTGCATTGCAAACTTTCTAGGTTTTAGCTGTAAAACTAAATAAAGCCTTTATGTATTTCAAAGAATAAAAGTGCTGCAGTCCAGTCAGGGTGTGTTACATTTTATCGTCCAGGAAGCTGATTGTTATCTACAGCTTAACTTGACCAGTTAAACATTTCAGAGCCGGTAACTTGATCTGTTATATCACCAAATGCAGTCATTAACAATTTTGAAACATCACTTCCAATACATGTCATGTGTTACAGAAACCACTGATCCAGTTATGTTACTAATGGACTTAACGTGATAAAAGTTAATAGAGCACAAAAGGCTGAAAGCTTATTGCAGTGAAGCCCTTAGTCATTTGTTCCATGTGTTCGAGGCTAAGTGTGCACATTAAATCAAACCGTAGGTGTCTCTGAAAAGAGGGAAGGCAGTAATGTGAGTGAGTGATGACAATGTGCTTTCACAAAAGCGATCCGAGGAGAGACAAAAAGCACACACACACTGATGCGAGATGTTTAAATGCAGATGGAAAGATCGCATGAAGATATGTTGGAAAGACAGTGATGCAGAAAAAACGTAAACAAGACGAACAAACGGTGCAAACTTACAGAGGAATGAAGAACTAAAGCGCTAAAGCTGGTTATCTGTGTGTTTCACATGTGAATATGTGGCGGACTGGATTCATGCACGTCTGAAGAGAGGAACAGGAGCAGATGTGTCAGGAGGAGCAGGATCAGGTGACTTATAAGGAATACACAACATCAGAGGGATGCAGTGGAAGGAAGGGTGCTGACTGGGACCTGGAAAAAAAGCAACATGAATCAGTTTGAGGAGGAGAAGAGCTCCACAGGACAGCTGTCAGCGAGATCAGTGTGCATGTATCAACTTTGTTTTTATTGCTGCATTTCTTGTTTTGATTTTTTTTTTTTTTTGTATGACAAGCTGCTTTTCTTGCCACATTTTCTATTTTCTCCGTCACCACATCACCCGGCAGCTTCCCTCTACCTGTCAACACACTCCAGCACACATTCATACACACGATGCTTGCTGTTTCAGTTCTGCTCCTGCTTCTCAGAAACATGCAGACCTGCATGTGCACTAATGCTACACACAGTTCTGATCTGCTTTAAAATGTTTCTAAAGACAAATATTTTTTAATGTAATTCCTAAAGAAAATTATAAGTGGAGCTCCTCAAGGCTCCATTCTCGGATTACTACTGTTTAACAAACTGGCTCAGATTTTGATAGAGGTTAGTATTTGGAACACAAGAGAACAAAAAGTTAGTTGCTCGCATTCAGTCTGATCAGCCTTATTAATACAGCTGCATAGACAGTTTTGTAGAACTTAGAAAGAATAAAGTCTGATGTCTCAGCAGCATATAGAGAAACTAATTCATGCAATTCTCCTCAGTTGACTAAATTACCGCGAGGCCATCCTCACAGGTCAGCCTGCAGAATCCCCCAGACTGCTGCTGCTCGAGTCCTCGCAAAGAATAAGAATCGACAACATCTGTCCGTTTTCAGGTCATTGCACCTCACAGTGCAGAACAGTGAGGCCTTGAGAAAAAGCACTGTTAGGCATGCAAATCGTGTGTTACTCAGAAAGTGCACAGCCAGGCAATGCAGGATCTTTTCTTTAGAATTTACAAGCAGACGACATGGAGGGTTCATTTCACACTCAGTAAGGAGAAAAGCTGTGGCTCACACTACAAACTGAAAATCTTATATAAACCCTACAACTAAGAGATAATTTGATCTTCAAACTAAACCACCAGAGGTTGATAAAATGATGAAATCTTCTTGTGTGGAGTTTTTTTTCTTTAAATTTAATCAATTTGTAGCACGTTCAGATTTATTGGCACTAAGAAGTCCTCATTATTCCAAACCTGGAGCTGTAAACTGGTGTTGAAATACCAAGGGACTTCATTAGACCAAACGCTCTGGAGAGGAGGTGTGACAGCAGAGGTGAGCGACTCAGCTACATACAGTCCAGCTCCACCTATCACAAATCAGCGACTCTTATCCCGATCACCCACAAACCTGGGACCACCTACCCACTACTGTACAGGCCCCCCTTCAGGTGATGTACTGTGTATTCTGATGCCTTTCTATCAGGACCAGAACTCACTTTTGCCACAGTCTGAGCTGCAGGAGCTTCTCTGTTGGATTCAGTCCACATGGGAAAGTCTTGGCTTCACTTTAATATCCCGTCCAATCAGTGTTCCTCACCTCACCAGCCCGCCAATTTTACACAGGCAGTGTAAAACTAAGGAATAGTTCATCTCTGAAGCAGCCTCTGGAGGTTCTTCCTTCAGACTTTGAGCACATTTACACTGGGATACGGGTTTATAAAGCTTTCACAGCAGCCGTATTTGCAACATCAACATTATCTTTGCTGTATATATAACTATGAATGCTCATCTAAAGTAATTTATGTACTTTTAAACAAGCTGCATTCATTTTATAACGCTTTTATCTAAAGTGCTCCAGAAGTTACTTAGAGTAAATTAGAGTACACAACTACTGAGTCACAGCCTGATGGTTCATTTTGGACAGTGAGTTTATTAATGAAAGTCTTTTTTTCACTTTATAAACTCGCTCTTTCTTGCTTTCTGTGTGATAAAATCCTCTTTGACTCTTATTTGTGTTTGCAATGTGGGCAAAAACATATCTCTATTATCATTTCCACTGTATCCTCACATACCCTTGGCTGAGACAGCAATTTCATAAGTGTAATTACTTTCCTGAAAAATGGAGAGCGTCTGAGACACCAGTGGAGAGAGGAGAAAACTCAACTGTGGACATTACCTTGGCCTTAAAATTATAGACCGCTATCTTGGAAATTCACATAGCCTGAGAGAGATGATGAAAGCTGCGGGGCCAGTAGAGCCTGCCAGTAAATAACACAGATAACAAGCTCATCACATCTGGGTATGTGCTGTGCCCCGGGCTGAGCACCGCCTCGGGCTGCCTGCCTCTCACACCTCTGTTATTCTCTTTATTCTCACTCCAGGCTAAACATCCAACAGGCTGCTGTCTTTCTATAAAAACCAGCTATATTAAAAAAAAAAAAAACAAAAAACAATCAATTCTCCGTGCTGTAACGCAGAGATAATGGAAATGTCACGAACGTGTCTTCCTCCTCAAGTGAATACAACTTAAACAGGGTGAGCCATGTGATTTACATGTGGCGACCTCCGGGACGAGCACTGGCAGGAACTAATTGGAGGGTGTTTCATTTAAATAGCTTTGACTGTCATTAACAGCCATTATAAATCATTAGAAAGGCCTGCGTAGGATTAGACGTTAGGCTCAAGGGCTGTCTGGCTGTGTAGTGGTGAGCACCGCCGCCTCACGATGTGAAGGACCCTGGTCTGAGCTCGTTGGGTGATGATGGCGTGTATGTGTGTGTGATGTTAGGATCGCAGTACATTAAACCTATATTTTTAGTGTTCATTCTGCAGCTTCATAAATGGATTCTGACCCCTGGTAATCACATTCTGAAGTGTTTCGTAACAATAACAAAGTGAGATTTCTTGTTGTGATTTCATTTGATGACATTCAAACTGAGCAAATAAATACAAGAAAACCAAGAGAAGAAAGTTAAAACAACATAAAACCAGTCTCTTGTTTCCATGGTTTTCTGTCGTGAGCAATAATCTTTACAAGAACTTTGCTTCCATCCCAGATGTTGCTACACCTGGCGTGGGGAGATTAGAAACTCAACAAAGGATTAGAACCAATTGAAAAGCAGAACTCTGACAAATAATATGCAAATCCTGCAGTAAATTAACTTATTTTGTAAAAGGCTTCCCTCACTGAGAATTAATGTCTTCTGACCACAGAATAATGAGACTGCTGGTAAAACAACTCCCTCTGGAAAACTAGATGTACATCAGTAATTACTGAAAATGGAAGAGAGACTGGTGTTTGTGCATTTTATGTTTTTTTAAAGAGCCCAAAATTCGATTCTGTGTGTCAGGAGTCAAGAGAGATCAGCCGATCACTCTATTTAATATTCACTGGTATTGATCAAAGCAGCGGATGAGTTACCTAATGACAGACCATGAACTCAACATTTTCCTACACTTAACCATGTTTTAAATTTTGGTGTTTTGGGTGAAACAATTCTAGGAAAGTGCTTTGAGTCCCATTCAGGCAGCCTTCTCTGGGTGGAGCAAATTGTGAAATTGTTGCCACAATTCCACCAAAGCAGAGAGGTACACCGTCCATCCACAGGTCCGTGCTTCCAATCCCCAGAGGGAAAACGCTCATTTGATGCTGGAGATATCAGTATTGAGGACAATTACGTAGCAGAAACAGGGAGCTGCTTCCTCCGGGTAGGAAAATAATGAATAGAGGAAAAGCTTAGCGGCAGAGTGAGAGCCAATGCTGTTTCCAGTCTGGGTTGTTTCCTTGAATTAACACACACAGATTAAGACAAGCACAGCGACACGACCGCCCACACAAACCAGCAAATGCTTAATCATTTTTAAACTCCTTTTGACTGTCCTCCAAACTAAAATGACGTTAAGAGACGTTCGGTCATTAATCCCGGCTTCCATTAACGTTAATAGAAAGCAGTGAAAAACTTGGCCGTCCCTCACAGGATACAGTTCACAGCGTGTACCAACTTCACTTTTACAGTTTTATCATCCCGTTGAGGGAAACATCTTTCTACTTAAGCCAATTACAGGATTTTATGAAATAAAATAATGAAAAAAAAAAGTGGTTGGTATTTAATCTGCAACAGTTTCACGTAGTTTAGCTTTTTAAATAATCCTAACCTACCGCTGTTACTTTCTCAAGGAAGCAGCTCAATAATGATTATTTTCTTTTATCATGATTTACCCTCAAAAGCTGAAGGAGAAAAAAGAAAATGACGGAGGGGAAAAGCTTCCCCTGACCCCTGACCTCTGCTGTGGCTGCGCTTCACCGCCTTCAGGGCAAGAAGCTCTGACCTCCAGCGTTACATGAATCACACTGACTTCCAAGTTCAACCACCGTGTGTGTGTGAGTGTGTGTGTCTTAATTAGATTCTCAAGCGTCTGCACTGCCAAACGGTTGTCAGAAGGTGCTTGAATTCCATGAAAGTACAAATCTTTCCAACTCCAAATACCCGCAGAAAATGTGTCTAATCGCTTTATGGAACTAAACAGGTTGATATTTAGTTAACCGTATTTCACCGGATCTCTTGGAATTCATCAGTATCAGTTTTCAATATAATAAACAGTCTTTCAGTTTTTATCTGTGGCGAAGGAGACGTCACAGCAGAACTCAACACGATCCAGCAGCAACCAGGAAATGATCCCGCCACATGCACAGAGGGACAAAAATACAATGAGTGTTTATATGACTGAGGAAGCAATGAAAGCAAAACGAATGGCAACGTCTGATTCATCAGCATGTGTTCAGACTTTCATTATTCAGTGTGAAATTCCAAAATCTACTTTTGGTGAATAAAATACAGGGTTTTATTCATTCAAACAATAAAAAAAAAAAGAAAAAAGAAAAAATGAAAGGAAGGAAACATGAATGTAATTATAGATATATACTTTATTAATTCTCTCTGATAAAATAAAATTACAAAATAATTTCAACCCTTAAACGGCACTTTCCTTGTTAATAATTATTTAACGTATTGATAATACATATATCATAATTGCCATGACGAATGAGAAGAATACTATAGTTTAATAATAATGTAAGATATCAGCTATAACTGCGTTTAATCATAATGGTAGAAAAGACTAAGCAATACAAAGCTAGATTTCGTTAACAGCATACTGTACAATATTCCAAGCGTATGTAATTCAGTATTTCGGCCACAGCGTGTCGCTATTTGATAGTTCTGGATATTGTCTCCAATGCAAGGGTAGGCTTGTGTTTTTCCCATCACACCACTTCAGTCCCTCTCATGTGAATCTCCACTGTGTGTTTATTTATTTATTTATTTATTTCACGAACAGCTGTTCCTTCATGGCCATGTCTCCTTTTTAAGGTTAATGTGTAGTTCCCTTGTGTTCATCCGTAGTCCACCTTCATCTGGTATCGAGCCGCTCGTGTGCGGCACTGTAACAAGTCCATGCCCAGATTTTCACAGTTATTCCCTCAGAAATATTGTCAAGATATCTGCAACGCCTCCTGCTATCTTTTGTCCCCAGTGACAGCAGCGTTCCCTGCCTCTTATTGAAGTCCATTTAAAGAGAGAGCACTTTGGTTGTTGAGGTGTGTGTGTGTGTGCGTGTGTGTGTGTGTGTGTGTGTGTGTGTCTGTGTGTGTGTGTGGCAGTTTAAGTGATCGAGCAAGCGAGAGTGTTTGGAGTGTATGTCTTTACACAGAATACATTCATGGTAAGAGTGAGCTGTTTTGGGACTGCAAGCTTGACAAAGAATGGCAGTAAGTCAGGTTTTTTTCCTTAGTTTGGGGTTATCGAAGAAAACAAGCAGAAATCATACAACTAAATTATTAAAACAAGTTGATAAAGAAGAGAGTCAATATTCCAGTTGTCAGTACACCCTCTTGTTCAGGGATCTGCGACTTGTTTGCTGAAACTTTCCACCAATTCCAAACTGTCTGGAGCTGCAAAACACATTCAAACTCCAAAATGTCCACAGCTTATAAACTCTGCTGTGCAACCAGACAGCAGTGTGTGTGTGTGTGTGTGTGTGTGTGTGTGTGTTCGGCCAACACAGTGGCATGAATGCAGCATGAACAACGGTTTGGGAAGTCTACAAACTACAAGTTGGTGCCAATATATTTGATCAATGTTTTGAGAGGTTTCACTATGCTGTGTTACTTTTATAGGAGATTCAGTTACATTTTTAAAAATCAGCAGTTTTTATGAAAATTATTTATTTAGTTTTTAATTATTTGAGTCCCCAAAGCTGCTTTAGATGTTCAGTAACTCTTCACAATTTGATGACAGCTGATTTGCCACCAAGCACTAAACATCCAGGAAAACAAGCAGAACAGGAAGTGAAATGTTTTTCCACACTTTATGAAGCACTTTCTAAGTGAAGCTGACCAATGAGTGTGGTTGGAAATTCAACATTTATCACCTGCAGTGTAAAGCAGATGATGTTTTATTGTAATTCAGTGAACAAAGTATTATTTTATTCAAAAGTCTGGCCGTGGCTTTGAATCGCCTCATCAGCATCACTTTGAAAGATTGTCTCCTGGGAAGCAAAGCTGAGACGAGCTAAAATGTTAGTTTACACTGAATTTTGTCAAACTGGCGGCTGGAAAAGCAGAACTCTGTCCTGGTGAAAGTGATTCCGATTGGTTCAGTCAAACGAGAGAACAAACATAGAACTCCTGAGGAGTTTTGATTGTTATTTTAACTGTCGCTGTGCAGACAGACTCCTTTTTAACATGAAGAAAATTTGCACCAAATGTGGAGTTTTGTTTGTACAAGCACTGACTCGTACCATCAAAACTTTTCACCATGTTATAAATCAACCCTTAAGCTTATCATAACCCCCCCTTCCACCTTTTGTCCTCACACAATGATCCCAACTACAGTATAATGCACTAAAATGTAAAAAAAAGTTATTTTTCCTGCTGTTCTAATGTGAAACGTTGGTGAAAAAGTGAACAAAATTCTCATTTCAGTGTCAATATGTCCCTTAAACACCAGTTAATTTCCAGATTTGATAAATGCAGTAATAAAGTCCTGCTGTAGTTGTGTTGGGTTACGTTACCATCTGCTACCGTCTTCTCTATTACAAATAAACATTGTGATGACTCACGTCCCTCGGTATCATATCATCTTAATTCAGCCTGATCTGTAATTTGTGCAGTTCACTGAATGATTACAATTCTCCCAACCGAGTCGGGAAAAATGTCACAACTACGCACTGGAAGTCTAAACTACTGCATCAGCTCACACCCACAAAAGAGAAGTGGTAAAGATGAACTTTTTTTTTTTTTTTTTGTATTTTTTTTTTACAGTATGTCTACATTGCTTGGCAGTGCTCTACAGAGATCGACAGTGCATCGAGTGCTTGGCAGTATAGGCTTTAGTATTATCTTGTGGGCTAGTGCATTACTTTGATTGTGTGAGTGTTAATAGGGCCTGCGTTTTGTGTTTTTGTGCTGTGTTAAACTCTATTGCACGGATGATGTGTTGGTGTGATGTGCGTGCGTGTTTGTGTGCGTGTGTGTATGTGTGTGTGTGCGTGCGCGGTGCATGCCACTAGTTTTTTTTTTTTTCTTTTATTATTATCATGGTCGTATTGATCGAACCTTCTGTTAAAGGGATGCTCGTTAACACACAATTAGCATTCAGATAGAAAATACATCATAAGGATAAAAAGTCATGGTCATTAATTCCTGATGAAGCAAGTGAGAGATTGGGAGAGGGGGAAGAACGGAGGGAGAGACGGAGAAAGAGGAAAGAGAGATAAAGAGAATAAAAGGCCTTTTTCAGTAATTGGAGTGGATTCCATTTAGGAGTTCATATAATTATTCCTCGTTATTTCTCCTCCTCTTTTCTTCCCCCTCCCCAGTCTCTCCACCTCCATTTCTCAGCATTCTGACATCCTTCCTCCCCCTCACACCTTGTAGAGTCTCCATTTTTCTTCTCCTTCCTCCGTCAAGAAAAAGCACCCCAAAGTTGCTAACATGTCTCATCAGTCATACCGGCCCTCCATCTTAATCCCATTATTCCTCCTCGTCGTCCCGCGTTCCTCCCTCCCTCGTGAAGCGTTAGTTTCAGAGGATCGCCGCACATTTCTCACCTCCTCCCTCATTTCTCTCCTGTAGTCTGAAGTGAGAGCGCCGACACCGTCTCTCTCTCTCTCTCTCTCTCTTTCTCTCTCTCTTTCTCTCCCTGTTTGGTTCCCAGATCTGTCTCTTCCTGGTCCCGGGAGCTGTCCTCAGCAGCTGGAGGTGCAGGCGTTGGGACTGGCCTCCTGGCTCCCTTCGGGGCTCTGGGGCGGGGGCGACAGGGGGGACTCCAAGGCTGGAGTCGAGACCTGAAATGAGGGTTGTGTGGGAGACGCGGCCTGCACCGGAGACACCGGCGTCGTCGGGGTCGCGGTCGGTAAGGAGGCGGCCGGCGACAGCGGGACCACGGCCCCACCGCCGCCGCCGCCGCCGCCGCCCCCTCCTCTGCCGTCCCTGGAATCCCTCTCCCGGAGCAGGTGGACCAGGGCGGCGTGCTGGGCGCTGAGCGTCGCGGAGAGGTGCGCCGGCAGCGCGTTGAAGCCCGCCGTGAGCTGCTCCACCCGCTGCTCCAGGGACAGCATCTGGCGCTCCAGGTCCTCGCTGCGGTCGTTGAGCTCGGACATGAGCTCGTACATGACGCTCTGCATCTACGGGAGAGGAAGGCCAGGGATGAGCCGCAGGCACAAATACACCGACGGGATGGCTGTGAGGAAGAGGAGCTAAAAAGAGTGTAAAAGAGGCTAAATAGAGGGCGAAGTTAGTGAAATGAAACGACCTGGACAATACAAGTTGGAATGAAGAAGAACCTGTCCATTGTAGCATTGAGGAGAAAAGCGTGAGCGAGAGAATGAAAAGAAGGCAGCGTCCTTGCCGCGAACATCCTGGGCTCTGTAACCATGGTAAACGCACAAGTGGCCGATTGAGATGGAGTCACTGAGATGGCAAAATCACAATATTTGGAGCTCTCAGGAAGCTCACACACACCCGCGCTCAATCTTTGCGTCCTCTCTCAAGTCGGTATTTCACTCGCTGTCCTCTGTGTGTGTGTGTGTGTGTCTCTTTCACAACCACACACACACACACGCCTGTGTGTGTGGTTGTGAAAGAGACACACACACACACACACACACACACACACACACACACACACACACACACACACACACACACACACACACACACACACACGTGTGCGCTCACATTCTCACTCAAACACCCACACGATAACAGAAAAACACGAGCGCCCCCCTCCCTCCTCGCGTTTCCTCCTCGCTCTCTCACTCAGTCATCCCTGTTTTAACACTTGTTCTCGTTGCTAGGAGACGCAAAGCCACAGAAGCGAGCAGGTCAGCGCCGAAACGGAGGAACGCCGTAGTATATTTTGGTGGGGGGAAACGGCACGTTAGGCATGCCTGACGAACCTGTGTACATAAATGAAGAACAGCGACGTGTGTGTGTGTGTGTGTGTGTGTGTGTGTGTGTGTGTGTGTGTGTGTGTGTGTGTGTGTGTGTGTGTCAAGTGCAAACGTCTCACCTTCGAGAGGTCCACTAGTGTGTTGGCCTGATCGCTGAGTTTCCTCTGCTCCATTTTCACACTGCGTAATCTGCAATCGGACACACACACACACGTGCACCCATGAGACACACAGGTACAGAGTTGAAATACGCAGTTGTCGTCGGTCCAGAGGGTTTAATCCCCGCGGGTCCAGACAGCAGCGCTGTGTGTGTGTGTGTGTGTGGAGCGGTCACCTTGCCTGCTTCAGCTTCGTTTTTTACCTGCAGTCTGTCCCGGGATTTGAATGTACAAAACCCAACCAGCACACGGTGTGCTCTCCAACACCGCAGGTTAAAAAACACACGATAAGGCCGAGAGCTTGAAATCTCTACAACCAAAAGCAGCCGTCTATCTGACAATCAGAAGACGATATAATAATTAGTACTTCCAATCTGCGCTTTCACAAAACAAATCAAGCACCTTCTTATTGTATAATGAAGTGCAGAGTGATTTCTTTCCTGCGGCTGCGCCTCTTCATGAACTCACCTCGCCGTTACACTAACAGGTCTGATCCAGAGGCAGGTCTGTGCCTGTGTCCGCCTCTCATCTGCAGTCCACATGCATCAGGGTTAGCCTCTCCATGTTACAATTAAATGAGTCTTAGGGTCTCTTGACTCCTGCTTTTGAAGGCACTCGCTAATGTTCTCGAGAGCGGGGTGCATTGTGGAAGATCAAACGAGCCAGAAACATTAAAGGGACACTTAATTTAGATGCCAGACGGAGGAGATACAAAACTCTTTTAGCCAAACAAAACTTTAACAAGATATCCACGTGTGTGTGTGGCCATTCAAGGATAACAGGGTGAATACACACTGGGTGAATAAATAAGAGAGTGCGATTAAGTTTTGCTGTTATCTACTTGTATCATCAGCAACGCTCTTTTGTAAAGATGATATGATGATCAGAGTGTCTGCAATAGTACACAATGCACTGATTATCACCGTCCCACAAATGTATTTGCCTAGAGTGAACTTGGCCTTTAGTAGATGATGAATCATTGTGAGTGTGTGTGTGTGTGTGTGTGTGTGTGTGTGTGTGTGTGTGTGTGTGTGTGTGTGTGTGTGTGTGTGTGTGCAGGGATTCATGCATTTTATCTGATTATCAGCGTTGATTCAACCTGTGGGTGGATAGAAAGTACAGCTGATTTCAAAGGCTTCATCAGCTCTGTGGGACAGTAGTGTACATGTGTTTGCACGTGTGTATGCATGTGTGTGTGTGTGTGTGTGTGTGTGTGTAAGGTGTGTTCTCACTGATGTATAGCCTGGAGAAACTTCCGCTGATGTTTGCGAACTCTGGAGTGGTCGATCTTCTTCATCAGCTTGGTGTGTTTGTAGATGAGCCAGGTCTCCCGCAGCACGTTCGCCGCCGCGTTCTTTATCTGCTCGCAGACAATGAGCACAACATACGAACACACACTGTTAGCAACAGGTAGCCCCTGGCAACTGAATCAGGCAACAGGTTTGCCGAGCCCTGCTCTCTTTTTCCCCTCCTTTCACTATCATTTCTATACAAAGAAAAGAAGAAAAAAAAAAATCAACCATCATTCTCTTAGAGGCTGCCCTCATTCTCTCTGTCTCTCTTTACACAATTCGACTTGCTTGCCAATGCTTTTCATGTGCGCATAAACAGCTCTCTCCTTAGGGAGATTGGCAATGAGAACCAACAGGAGTCTCTCCCTCTCTCACTCACTTCTCTCTTTTCTCTTGGTCTGTCTACGTGCCACATCCTTTCTCAGCCGGCGTTCTCCTGACTGGATGCAGTAATCCCGACACTGCCGCTTCGTTCATTGAAACCAGTTATCTTCCATTTAAATGTGGCGACGACCAAAAGAAACAATCATCTCAGAGTTGTTGCTCTCAAACTGGCTGTCAAAAGACATTCCTCGTCCCTGCAGACGAGGAACATTAGTGATATGTGTTTATATAATGAGGTTCCCTCAAGAAAAACCACCAGTGCAAGATGGCGGCTTCCTTCCATTGTGCTGGTCAGACGTCGGTCTCGGCTGCTTTTAACTCCGGTCAGACTGAATGTGGGAACACTGAATTAATAAAGTACTGATTCTAAATGTCAGTGTCAGTTACGAGTCAATAAGAAACTTGATACTTGTCCGGGGCTCTTTGTACATGAGTCAATATCAATATGGGCTTGCGAGTGTTTTATGTGTTGAACATCTCTATAGGCTGCTCTTTAGCTGCGGCGCAGGGGTCTGGCACCCCGCGTCAAAGGCGAGGGTGGATACCATAAAGCAGGGAGAAGCCAGAGAGAATCTGTAAGGACATAAATTGAATGAGAGACTTCAAAGCGATGCTGAGCACTGAACAAAGAACAATTATACCCCCGTCTGAGGAGCACAAAAGACCCCGGCAGCCCGGCTAATCAGCACCCATCCACTGCAGTCAAGGACTGCTCACATACACGCCTCCACACACACACACATGCAGACATGCACACGCCATTGGCTGCGGATGAAGGGAGTAGGAGGCCGTGGGGCCTTGCAGATGTGCTTTCAATGACACAGAGGAAGTCAAACCGGAGCGGGCTGATCTAACGCGCTATAGATCGTACATAAGGGCGCCGACATCCAGCCTGTTTTTGTCACCAGCTAATCTTAACGACAGCATTACAAATGTTTTCATTCCTGACATGACAACGTGTCAGTGGGCTCACGGCAGTAATGTCGTGATTACTGACGTCTTTCTAGTTGTGTTGAGAATCACAAGACAAAAGTTTTAAAGTGACTGGAGGATCTGCTGGAGCGGACACCTTCAGCTGGAATGAGAATAAAACCGTATATTTTCAATCACTGTCCAGCCTCCATACGGTCCGTTCCTCCAGGCCCATTGGTAAACTGATACGTCAAATATTATTTATTAGTTGGCTAAGCACCGCAGGGTCAGTGAAATATGACTGATGACTGTACTTTGCGTCTGGCCGGTTGGAGGCTTGTTGTCCAAGCTTTCGCACGGGCTCCAAAAATCTGTCCTGCATCCTGAGAGGACGCTTAACCTTCACTGAAATCTTGGTGATACGTCCAGATGACTGTGATTTATGACGCCAGGCCGTTTGTGTTTTTCCTCTCCTTCAATAAATAAATGTAGAAAACTGCGGCAACTTCATTAACAAAAAAAATAAAAAGCCTGAACGTGAACTGCTCGGAGCGCGCCGCGATAAAACCCAACGCCAGCGACGGGGGCAGCCATTTCTCTACCATATGGCGTGTACTTGGGCAATCATTTCGCAGCCATATGGTTGGTTCGGGTCAAAGATCTGTTCTGGCTGCTCCCCTACATTGCACACCTTATGGCAGGTACATGTAAAGTCTGTTCGGACAAGGGGGTTCCCACATCGCAGCGTGCTGACGGCATATTGCTAAGAATAAATCAATCAGCCCAAATAGAAACATTACATCAAATTTCATGGCATTTTTACATAAGCATAGACTTTAAATAAGTAATTACTGGTGTCATTAACTAAAAGAAGAATTGGGTTTTGACATTTAATTTGATTAGATGGATAAAAAAAAAAAAAAAAAAAAATCAAGAAATCCCTGATTGTCTCGTCTTCTATTTTTTTTTCCACAGTGGAGACGTCACTTGAGGAAAAGCTGGAGTTGCTTCACTCTTCTAACCCAGACAGATTTAATGACCTGCGTGTGCAATTAGCAACGAGGCGCTGTGGCACAAGACAAACAATGGCGTGTTTTTGGGAGGCAGACAACATAAACAAACAAGCCAATTACCTTGGCAACCCCCTCACCCATGTGTCACGGAGACACGTGGCCTCACCTGCTCTGATCTTCCCCTCCGAGAGCGGCGGGAGAGGCAGGTCCCACACGCTTACGCAAACCGCATGCACACACGCGTGCACAAACATCACAACCGCACCGGCCTGACTTCAAAGGTCGGGCAAATCAATGGAACGCTATAGGACATTTAATTATGGTTGAAATAATGATTAAATAACCCCGATGTCGTCATAAATTATTTACCCCCCTGACTTCTGGTGGGTGCTCCATTAAAAGGACACACACGGGTTCAGAGAGTAGAAATATTCACTGAAATGTTCTAATACTTTCTTAAAGGTATTGCCACGATGCATCTCACTTCTTTTATGGATCAAAAAGCACTGAGAAAACATCAAAAAAACAAAAAACAAACAAACAAAAAAAAAACATTTCACAATGCAAAGTGGAAGCTGGCCTGTTAGGAATCATCAGGGGTGAGTTTGCTCCCATTTGGCGTTTGGTATAAACATTTAACACGGGCAGCACCTCCCGGTTGGCCAGAGTCCAGAATGCACTCTGAATATTTGAAGAGGACGAAGCCCTGAATATGCCACAGGGACCTCTAAAAGCGCTGCGAATTTACCGATACTCGGCGTAGAAATGGCAGAGGTGGAACGAGTGGTAAAAATCAACATTAAAGCACAATTACTGTTATGTGCAAGGTATTACTCTAAAATATGAGCATATTGTCAGTAAAAACCTCTTCTCAAAAATACATTTCTTATTATCAATGACTCTTTAACCATTCTTTTTGCATTAAAACATTTTTATCTATATAAAATGTTTACGTTCAAAGCAGATATCTGAGTAAAGGTAGTGTAAATTAGCGTACATGATGTGTATTATTATACTCAAGTATGAGTGCAATTATGTACTTGAAAGAAATACAAGAAATATTGACCTCTAAGTGTGTTTATTTTCGTATGCAGCGTAAGGAAACAGTTAAAGGACGCCGGACACCTTGTCCTGAGAGAGCGGCTGGTTGGAGATTTCTGGAGAAGGTGAAGAAGAGTCTTCAGCCATCAGACAGCATTGAACTGTCCTGTTTAATAAAGCTAACAAATGAGATTGTCTAACTAACTAAGTAACTAAGTAACTAAGTAACACTGCCTATCATGTTAGCACCATTGTTCTGAATGAGAATCAATAAGAGAATTAATAAAGCATCAAATTGTTGAGCAGAATTGAAAATGGAATCGGAATTTTAAAACCCTTCATTTCCCATCCCTCGTCTCAGGTCACCCTGGACCACTATTAGTTAATCGTTAAACCTTTTATTAATGAGGTAACTTCTCTCTTATCAGTCTATATGATATGTGACAATTCCATGTCAACAACTTTCTGTCTTTCTGTCCTGTGGTCTGCTCTCTTTAATTCCTGCATCTCTCTACATCCGCCAGGATTCCTCAATGTGGAACTGAAAGTGTGATTTTTCTTTTCCACTTTTTCAAATGCTGACTGATGTGGAATTCTTGGTTTGTTCTCTTGTATTTCTTATGGAAGCCTGTCATGATCTCTCTATGTTGTGATTGGGGCTATAGTAGAAAAACTTTAAACTTTTAAATGAGTTTTCCCTTAATAAATAGAAAACAATATTAATGCAATAACAAATAATTCCACATCAAAAAAGCAGCCTCGAAAAAAAAAAAAAAATCCAAAAACAATATATGCAAAAATATAATAACTATGCAGATAGAATTAAGCTCTAAGTAATGTCAGCGCTTCAATTCTTTACTTATGGCCAGCTGCTTCAGCGAGCGACACTGGCTGTACATCACATTACCATTACAGGAAGAGACGCCACTCCAGCAGCTTACAGCAGCGAGCGAGCGAGTGAGCGAGCGCGCCCGGCGGTTTCTTTCCAGTGTTGAGTGCACTCTGTGGATGTTCAGGGTGATACTCTGACCAGATGGACTTCCAGCCGTGCTCTGAATTAACCAGTACTTGAGCGTAGGGCTACAACTCCGAGCAGAGTGCCGGCGTTTCAAATACAACTTTTAACTCTCGGCGTCCAGAAAACAAGCGGACGGGGCGAGCGCTTCGCACCTCACACATGGCTGGTTTATGGACCAGCAGCACACTGGCTGTTATTTAATTAACATCTGAGTTAATCCCTATCAGAAGGGAGGGATTTGACTTCGCTGAACGCTGTGTGAAAATTAACCCTGTGCACTGAAGTTTGAATGATGCCTTTAAAGCACTTCGTCCTCAGTGATAAGGTTCTGAGGTCCCCTGCATCCAGTCCGCACCGCACAGGAGTTTGGAATCTACTTGATGACTGTGTGAAAACTCTGCAAGGAAAATCTAAAATCACTCAATATTTGAAGTACATGACATTACCGTTCATGCTAAGACTGTTTCTGGCTCAGGTTTGGGGCTAGACGTCCTTTCTCTGTGTAGTTTGGACCGTCGGCCTGTGTGTGGGTTTTCTCCTACAGTGCGAAAGCATTCGAGGTTGAACGGCGCCCCTGGGTGTGAATGCGAGTGTTTGACCTATCTCTCTCTGCGTTTGTCCTCTAATGGACTGGTGGCCTGTCCACGGTGAACCCTGCATTCATCCTCAGCATCGCCTCCACCTCGGTAAAGAAGACGGTTAGACTCCCGAAGAATAAATCAAAGCTGATTTTAACAGATTTGATTGTCTTTGTGAAAACCTTTCGCCCCCTGTGTGGTTTATAAATCAGAAAACTTGAGGTTGTTCTCACTTCCTTTTCGGTTGGAGGTAAACAACCACACCCCGGCCCACATTAGCAAAGAGCCACCGTACTGGCATTTAATTGACATTCTTCATAATCCTTCAAAGGGAACGAGGCAGCATTTCACTGAGGTAGAAAGCCAGCATGTGTTCTTTTTTTTGTGTGTACTCACATATGACGGTGGCAGGATGTAGTCTCTATCATTGCATTATTTATTATAAAGCTTTGACTGATTGCATTCTCATGTAATGATGATATGGCAGAGAAAGGCCATGTAAATCAATGTGCTGCGATCTCTCAACCATCAGGAAGACAGAGCAGGACACAGTTACCACCTTATACACCACAGACCTCTGGAAAGCACTGTCACACAGCTTTGTTTTAAAC
Organism: Salarias fasciatus; assembly: GCF_902148845.1. Lineage (NCBI taxonomy): Eukaryota > Metazoa > Chordata > Actinopteri > Blenniiformes > Blenniidae > Salarias > Salarias fasciatus. The sequence continues at coordinate 4,807,880 of NC_043755.1, read as the reverse complement.
AAAACATCTAAATTGCTCAATAAGTTTGTTAAAATTACAAATTTTTTTCTTTGAAAGAATGGCGTTTATTTACATTGGCTTGGGTTGGATGAAATGTAAATAGCAGAATTAGGAAGCCTATATTTTAAATTCAGACTTTTTGTTGCTAATTCAAGACTTCCAGAGTCGATGAGAATGTCTTCCAGCTCTCGGTCAGTGAGTCCAAATGGGGAATGATATATGTGGGCCTGCCACAGAGGGTATTTTTTGCACGTGTCAGGGGGCATGTGGAAATATTGCAAATCAGCTCAGCCAATAGAGGCTTATGATTAAAGCTGATGCTTCGGCTGATATTTTACGTTATTATACACAATGATCATCATTCGTACAGGCAGTCTGAATTCAGCAGAAAAGGTTAAATTTGCATAAACACAGTGTGACGATCCAAACAGCGGATATGTTTGCATTTATGTGAGTAGTTCTAATAAATTGATCAAATTGAGTCAAACTAAATACACATGTATAGAAATGATGTGTAAGGCTGCGTGTGGTTTATCATGATTTGCATGGAATTATTCAAATGAGTTTGAATATTTGACCATATATTTTGATTATATATATATATATATATATATATATATATATATATATATATATATATATATATATATATATATATATAAAGCATAGAATTTTAAATCTATCCAGATCTGTCAACAAAATAAACGTCATTAAACCACTGGTGTCCATGTGCATATTATAGAAAATGTACCGGAGATGCTAACACTGTCACACCACACAGACACACACACACGTAGCACATTGTCAGAGGTGTAAAACGTCTTGTGAGAACACTTTGGGTGACCCGACCAAAGCCCTGCAGGAAGACGAGGCGAGCGCCGGCTCCGGCAGACACGGCGCGTTTGGCGCCTCTGTCAATATTTTGTCCGAGCTGAAATTATTGATCACCCCACCCCATTCAGTCACCCACACAACCCCGCCGCCATAATGTACCCTACATATTTGATACGGGAGCTATTTTTAAAACTTGGGTCTTTCAACTGTATGAAAAATTGAAAAGGACTGGGGGAGGGAGCAAGTGAGGGATGGAGGGAGGCTGGGAGGGGGCAAGAGAAGGAGAAAGCCAGGGGAGTGTGGGGAGGCGAGAAGGTGACAGATTGAGAGAGAAAGAAAGGGATTTACTGTAAGAGAGACAAATGTCAGAGGAGAGGGGAGGTTGAGGGATGGCCATGTGGGAGGAGAGAGATCGGCGGTGAAAAGAGAGGGAGAGATGAGATGGTGAGAGTGAGGGAGCGGAAGAGAGGGAGATAGAGATGACCTTTTCGTTGCTTTCGCTCGCTCAAACAACACGGCGCTTTGTCACAACGATACAGGGTGACGGTGCGACGGAGTGGTCAGAGAAGGTGGCAGAGTGGCAGAGAGAGGACGAGCCGTTTAGCCGGGCTCTCTCCGCAGAAACCTTTAAAACACAGTGCGGAACCAAAATGATAGTTTTCCCGTATTACTGCAACGGTCCGGAGCAGTCACTCACTACACTCAAGCCTACACACCCTCTTGGTGAGTTGCGTGTCCATCATGAAGTTGTGTACGTGTTTTTCGGCCTTGGTCAGCTCCAGCTTCCTGGCTACCACGGCAACCACCAGAGCCGTGCATCCAGCACCCTGAGAGAGAGAGAGAGAGAGAGAGAGAGAGAGAGAGAGAGAGAGAGAGAGAGAGAGAGAGAGAGAGAGAGAGAGAGAGAGAGAGGGAGCGAGGGAAGAGGAGGAGGAGAGAACAGAGCACTGAGTCAGTCGCTACAGAGGAGGAATTGGTAAAGCAGTGGCTTTTGGACAAGGAATTAGCCCCGGATGATTGAAAGGAGCAAGGACAAATATGAGGGAGGGAGTCGAATGACAGGAGGGGAAGTGAATGGGTGATAGGAGAGGATTAGGAGGGATAGCTCTGTTCCAGATCCACATTTCCTCGTGTTGAGAGGGGAGCCAAGTCTATTTTCACCTCCAATCCATCTGGTGTGAGATCCCTTCTATGTCGCCTCTATATGTAGCTGAAAAACATGCCTCTTATAGATTAAAAAAAAAAAACCCATCAAAGATTGACACCACCTAATTTTGTTTAATTAGATGCTGTCAATCTGAATTACATGGTGTCAGTCTCCCCCTGTCACCGGAGGCTCGAGGTCCGCAGGACTTGTAAAAGTGTAGAACAGGGACCGGTTTGTCTGTATTCCAGCGCTACCCACATGGGACATATGGCAAATTCATTTGGGAGAGAGTGACAGCGGTCCCTCAACCGGAAAGACATGCTTGAGAGGAGAAAAGGAGCAGGAACACAGGGAGGAAGACAGACTTAATTAACTTTCAGATTAGACACTGTTTTCAATGGGGCTGCTGAGTGCTCACAGGTTCCTCTGAAGGGGCAGGCAAGGAGAGGGACGGGGGGGGAAATGGGAAAGAAAAAGAAGATGAAGAGAGTGAGGAGCCGTGAGTAAATATAAATGGGAAGGGAAGGAAACATGAAGAGAGGATGGAGGGAGGGATGAACACACGAGTCAAGGGTGTGTGCACCGAATAGGGGGAGAGAAAGATGGAGAAGGCAATGTTAATGAGGTCACATATCTCCTGATAAGTAATGAATTAAGATTAAGAGTGTTTAATGAAAATGTATGAGTGTCTTCCTTGCTGCCTCTCACCGTGGGAGAGAAGCAGACAGAGAATACAGGAGGCAGCCTATAGGAAAGCAAGAGCTGGGGAGCACGCAACGTTTTTGAGGCAAGTGGGAAAGAGCCGGGACTTCATCGTGCACACTCTTGAACGACAAGACAGGTTTTCCAAAAATAACTTCGGCTGGGTTCAGTAAAATGTAACGCACAGCCAGGCATTAGTGCCCACGTCTATACACTCATCCACTCTATTTGTGTTTGTTCAACAACGATGAATAAAATATGATGAGGGCCAATGGAAAACCCTCAGTGGATTGGTGCATGTCTGCTTTAGGGTAGGAAGTCCTCTGCACACTGAATGCACCATATGTACAAGTACAGCGTCCGCGGTCACAACTGTGTGTACTCGCGTATGTTCCTCGGTTCGAAACAGCAGGGGACTGATTGGTTTGTCAGCGCGGGCTTTGTGTGTGTGTGTGTGTGTGTGCGTGCGTGCACGCACGTGTTCCCGAGTGCGTGCGTCGTGCATGTGCGAGAGCTTGTTTGTGTGTGCGCCTGCATCCATTTGATTCCAGCAGGGCTCTCCTCGTGCAGTCTCCACAGAGCGACGCGGCTGATGATGGCTACGCTACTGTGATTTGTTTGGTGCGCCTGGGTGTTTCCCTCTGCTGCCTCCAGTTCAGCGCAGTCGTCTACCTAGCTGTCAGAAAAGAGGGAATCACCCATCTGTGCTTCTGTGTAACATCCACACTCACACACACACGCACACACACGCACACCAGGTAAAAACTTAGCTCTAGCTTCCAGCGTGAAATCATTTCTCAGGCAGCTCAGCGAGAACACAGAGAGGAGAAAGAGGAAGATGTTTGACGTACAAAACAATGTCATTTATTTTGTTCAATCAGTGTGCAAAGTACAAGCACTCAGATGAGCACGAAAACAGAAAGAGCACAGAAACTTTAGAGATGGAAGCTGTGATGCATCTGTGGGTCTGATAACCCAATAGAAAAGAAGAAATAACAGTAACATTTTAATCTCCACATCATCATTTGCATCTTGTAAACATTGAAGAGGAAAAAGATTTGTAGCACCCTAATGTATTGCAATTTCCGTCTTCCTTTCATTTTTGTTTTATTGTTTCATTATTATCAGTTTGTCATCCTGCACTGTCACTCTATTTGTTTGCATCACAGACTCAACTTATGGCTGCAGATAGTGTTGACGTCTGCATCCATACATTTTTCAATCTCATTTGAGTTAAAAAGTCCCATTTTACTGTCTGAAAATACAAAAAAAGCTCACAGCGGTCACCATTGCTTTGTGGTCGACTCCCCTCCTGCCATCTATCCAAACAACACACATGAAGCCACACACATACAGATCACACCTGGCACTCCCCCAGGTACCCTCGGGGCAGTGGTATATTCCAACACTGTTGGCCTTCATGTGTTGTCATAGTAACAACGGTGGGATTTCTCTCCAACAGAAGCTCATTACAATTATTTTCACCCAAGAAAGAAACATCACATCCTGTTTTCTGCCTCGACCTGTCACCTCTGCCTGGATTCTCTCGCTGCAATTTCATTCTGTTTACGGTCTGTTTTTCAATGACTCCACATATCTGGCGTCTCTCACAGGTGGCCGGCGTCCTTATTATTATGACCATTTGTTTTTTTTGTTCTTTATGTTCTAGTTTGTGGCGGGGAAATGGAGTAAGAGGGTCAGAGCATCACCAGGACGGCAGCTCTCATGGGGTGTTTCCCAGTCTGCAGGAGCCAGTATTTATCAGAGGTGGTCGAGGAAAGCTGTCTGTTCCTCACACTTTTATGCCAGATACACCAGCACATCTTCAGAGGTCTACAGGAGCTCAAACGCCACAACGGATGAAGGGAGGTTTGGCACGAAAAGGCTGACATTATTAGGAAGGCGGTCATAATATTACGGCCGATCTCTGCAGATGAGTCCGTTTTTCCCCAGCTCGAATGTTCTCCGATGACCAACAAAAATAAAACACTCTGTCCACTCTGAACAGCGTAATAAGAGTGTGTGAGTCTGTGTGACAGGCGAGGAAAGTGTGTGTGGGAGTCGTACTAAGAGTGTAAGTCAAGCTCTTTGTCAGTGCGGTGTAGAGGATGCAGACTGTAGCAGTGGGCTCGAGACAATCTGCATCCACCTCCTGTTTTGTGTCTGTCTTTGTGTGTGTGTGTGTGTGTGTGTGTGTTATAGCAAGAGATTTAGTCAATATCAAACACACTGATGGGATGATTCACCCAGCAAATGGGATTCTGTGTGGTACTTGTGAGAGTGTGTGTGTGTGTGTATTTTTTTTTTTTTTTTACTCATGTAATGGACTGCACTCTGAAGAAAGTAGATGAGCTGAGAAACACAGCGAGGTCGGACACGGAGAGGATGACCGACACACGTGCCGGTTTCGGGCAGTTTACGGGGACGAGAGAAGCGTCTGAATCATCCACGTCAGTCTAAACTGGATGAAAACTCAAGAGCGCGCAGCAGACGATGCAAAGGAAGAGCGCCGGCGGAGTTCTGATGTGAAGGGTTCGTCTAAATATCTTCTGAATTGCTCTCTTGATTTAACATCCAGCTGCTATTAAAGTGCTCTTCACAGCTGACTCTGCTGCGGTGATTATTGCTTGATATTTGGTGTACTCAAATCAAACGCTCTCGTAGCTCAATGCAAGCTGAAAATAAAACAGAAGGCAGTACACTGGGAGATAAAACGCTATTTTAGTAGGGTATAATCCCATTTTCGTCCGTATACACTTTGCATCGTTTTTCTATTGTAAGATAAACAGAACAAGAGAAACTTCCGTTGATTGTAAAATCCATTAAACTGCCGTCATAAAATCACACCTTAGCATTTAATTTGAAGGAGCTAAATACGGCGATTTACACAAATTGTGCATATTTCCAATGAGGGGATTTCAAAGTCGACGGTTGTAAATTAAATTTGTTTCACACTTTCTGGAGCCAGTTGTGCTGATGGCGCTTCATAGATCTGTGTAAGTTTGAGTCGGTGTCTGAAGCCGGGACAGTGGATGAGTTGCGCGTGCTTTTCTATTGGGCGAAGCGTCACTGAAAGAACCGGAGTGCAGGCTGAGTCATCTGAAATACGACAAAGCTTTACAGACAAAACAGACAAAAGGAGAGAATTCGATATATATGTTCTACTCCTCCTAAGCCTTTTAGAAAGGGCTTATTATTGGAAAACGTGTTGGAAATGTCAGACAGTAATAGTAACATTTTTGTATTAAAATCTGGGAAAGTAAGCCTATAAGCCCTTTTTGAGCCAAGTGAATAGATTTGAAAATACTTGTTTCACCAGAATATTCCTTCTGGGGCACCAAATAGACCTGCCTAGTATATCAAAATGTGGCTTTATGGTGGTAAAAGTGTGGAGAGTCACGAGCCAGAATGAGCCCCGGTTTGTGGAAGAATTCATCTTCACCCAACATAAAACCTGGAAGAAGTTCATGTTAGAAATATGTTCATGTGATCAAGGCTTCTTACTGCTGAGTTGATGATCAAACTCCAGGTAATTCTGGGAACGCAGACCAGTTATTCAGTAAATGTGACATTAGGTATTGAGTCTCTGTTGATTCTGGGCTTCATGACCCCCTGAAGTTGGGGCTGCAAACAATAAAACAACAAAATAAAACATCTTATCAGGGTCCGTGTGAATTGCGTTGTAGAGGAAAGGACGCCTTTATACTGGAGTCGGCTGTTTTCATCAGCTCCCTGCTCTCTACCACATCAACCGATCACTGCAAAGCATCACTGACAGCATTTAAGAGGAACCAGTGATCGGCAGAAGACCGATCAATAGACAAGGTTGAACGCTGTGATTGCGCCGTCGTCGCTGCTGCGGCGGCGATCGGCCAGAGGGCGTGACCGAGCCACATGCGGCTCGCTGCAGCTAATTAGGAGACGTGTCATCAATGGAAAAGTGTGAATCCGGTGGAGTTTGGGTCTTAATGATGTCAAGGTCTTTGTGCGAACATGTTCGTTCGTATCACAGTGCTCTTTCTCCTGCCCCCTCGCTCGCAGCAGTTGTAACCAGACCCTGTTTTCTGTTCCATCATCTGCATTTCCCACCAGCAGCCTTTCAGAAACAGCGGTTTATTGACTTTGTGGTCTTCTGTCGTCATTCCTTGATTTATATGCTGGGAAAGTAGCAGACTTTGCCTCTGTGGCCACCAGGTATGAAGTAGTTATGACTGTTAATCGATTTGAAAGGATTTATTTAGTTACTTACAGTACTTTTTTTTATTAATCAAGATTAATTGCATTTTTTCTTTGGTATTTTAAATTCTGTCATGTTGAAGTTGCAGAGTGTGAGTCATGTAAACATGACTTCTGGCAGTTCAGCCAGTTTTTTGACAGATGTAGATGAATTAATTTAATAAAAACAGCGAAGTCACTGAAGTAGAATCTGTTTTAAACATACAAGTTTGTGTATTAGCTGTATTAATGACCTGTAATGCACTTTGCATGATTTCCTTAAGCTTTTTTCTTGGGAGCAGAGTGCACTGTGGCTTCATGTGCTCCCTCTTGTATTCCGGCAGGTCATCATGCGTCTCATCGATCATGCCTGTTTAGTATGATGGCAGCACTTAAAAGACATAATGTACCTTTTGGCTCTGAGGAGAGAATCCTGCCTTGGTTGCTGGAGTGTTGGTGGGTTAAAGAAAATCAGCCTTTTTCCTACAAAGCGAGTGAACACCCACTGAGCAGTGATTTCTGGCTTTTTATCTGAACAGTCCTCTGTCACCTACTGTGCTTTCCTTTTCAGAAACACAAAGCGAGAGCCTCGTCGTGTCCTGTGAGAAAAGTATTTCCAGGCAACATGTAATTACTGAGCCCTTATTTCTTCTTCTCTGACCTTATAAAAATTCAACGTGTACTTATTTGCACATTTGAATTGAGATTATGTGACATTTAACTATGGCGCAATTAAATCAGCTAATTTTCGAGCATTTGAAAAGACACTAATTGCCTCCAGCCATTCAGAAAAGTGATAAAGTGATAGCATGGGAGCAGATGTGTACATTCAAATTAACCCAAAAAGATGTGCCCAGTTGGAGCAGTTTCCACAATATTAACGCTCTTCGTTTCAACAACAGGCGGCCGAGAACGACGAAAGGAAAAGTGACAAAAGAGATGGGAGAAGGAAAAAAAAAAAACAAAAACTGAAAGAAGGACAAAGTGAAGGAAATATTTAAAAGAGGAAGGAACACCTGTGAAGTGAAGCAAAACGACGAGCAGGCGGCGGCTTAAACACTGATACTAACAGATGGACGGTAGATGGAAATAAACACATGGCCTCGGGGAAGGGGAGACGGACAGAGGGAATGAAAGAGAGAAAGAAAGAAAGAGAGGGAGCGAGCATGAGAACATGAGAGTGAGTGGTGAGGACAGAAAACCAAAGACTGACAGGGAACCAGAGAAAGTGAGAGTGGGAGGACATGGCACTCTGAAAGGTAGGACCTTCATTATGCAACGAGGACAGACAGGCACACACACACACACACACACACGTACGCGCGCACACACACACAGAAGAAATCACATCGCTAACATGCTCTTGTTTGCACGCCCACACACCCAAAACACACAGAGGCACAGATGCAAGCTAATTCAGAGAGGATTGCCCAAATTATACAAATGGCAGAATTTCTCTCGCAAATGACAGCATGCTCTCTAATCTGCTGACCTTTGAACGAGGCGAGGACAGCGCCACGGGGAGTCAATGTTAGTGCAACAGAGAGAACAGAGGGAGAACAGAGGGAGGAAGAGGAGCAAATGTACTGACCATGATGCCTGTGAGCAGACAGACTCCTTTGCCACAGTAGGTGTGAGGAACCATGTCTCCGTAGCCGATGGACAGGAAAGTGATGGAGATGAGCCACATGGCTCCTAGGAAATTGCTGGTCACATCCTGGGCATCGTGATACCTACAAGGAGACAACGTCCCGGTTCAGGAGACAAAGCCACTCCGTGATAAATCAGTCAATAAATAAAAACCCAAATATTGAAAGCAACAGGTCTTTCCGAGTCAGTCTGAAAAATATGGGCATCAAACCTGAAACAACAATGACAACACTCATTTACATCGTTCCCAATACTGCTAACATAAAGGAGGTCTTTCAAGCAAAGAAACAATGCAAAATGAACTATTTTTCAACTTAACAATGGGAGTATGTGACGGATTTACTAAAAATCAGAGTTTTTTTCATCCACAGATCTTGATCACATTGTGCCGCAACTCTCACACCAATAATTGCTCTTCTCATGCTAGCTGAATACTTTATTTCTGGTAAGTCTGTGGTCTGGAACTGTTGAACCTGGTCAACTTTTATCAATTTAACGAATTCAGTGAGACCAAAATACGTTTTTTTAAAAGTGTTTTAATAAAATAATTGTTTTCCCTCTACTTATATCTTTACAACATAAATGATCTCAAATTTAATGAGACAAAATGTTAAAACAGGTTTGCTCTCTGGCGCCCCCCCCAAGGGGACACCTGCCCTATTTTGAGAACCACTGCCTCCCTTTTAAGAGAGACAAGGTTCCCGAAGTCTTGACTGTGCTTCGTTTTTGAAGCAGTCAGTTGAATTTAGTGTTTTTCTCCTTTCAATCAATTTAGTTTGTTGACAGGAAATCAGAATTAAAGTTTTACATAAACCAAATACGGGCAGCAGCAGGCCAATGATTCATTTAATCAACCTAATTAACCAACCAGACATTTTCCCAGAGCTCCGCCGTTATTTCCCAAACATCACGTCAGATTCTATCTTTTCGCCGGACTGTACTCCAGTAGCAACGCATATCCCATAAAATCAGACGAGCGGTCTCCAAATGTAGGTGAAAAAACTTGGTGCAGACTCAGAGTGTGTAACAGTGTTCTTCAACGACAGAGAAGCCAGAGCTGTCCGGAGGCCGTTTCACATCCGAGCATCTGTCTGCCGCATCAAAGGATGAAGAGTAAATCTCTTGTCTGCGCGGCCATATGCCCGATTAGCGCTGCGCTAGGTGTGAGAGGAATCCTCTACCTGTGCAGATCACTAAACCTTCCTCATGTGAAATGAACAAAACAAAAAGCGAAGCAAAACAGATACAGTTTAACATTCGATCAATAGGATTCAGCAGCAGTATGACAGTTTTTTTTTCTTTTTTAAAATAATACTATTTAACATGCTGATGTAGTGGAGCGATTCTATTGAGGCTTTTTGTTTCACAATTGCCAGAATTCGTCTTAAGCTTATCATAGAAACAGGTCAGAAATGATCAGCTTGACCCGCCTGAGGTTAGCGAGACCTGAATCCATGAATCTGAATCAGCTAAAAATGTCCCACTGGTGGAGAGGGAAGCTCAGAGAAGGTAGCCTGATGAAACGTACCCACACACAAATGAGAAATATTTTTATAACTCGTAACAGCAGTTTTAACCATTGGCAGATATTTTAAAAGCAGGTTGGTTGATGCGTTTGGTCTGATTATTTCTTTTTTGAACTGTAAAAGGCCGCCGTTGGGTGAAGTCTTGCTTCTTGTTTGTTATTTTCATGTGAACTGTAAACTGGGATACGGCGCTTTCACTACTTGTATTTATTCCAGTTCCCAGCTGCTTCTTGACTGGGGAGTCCAGTAAACACCCCCTCCTAACGCCACAACTTATTGTACTGTCATTAATTGAGATATAACGGCTTGTTAATTCAGTTTCAGACTTGCTGATTGTTCGGGGAGAAGCGGGATACAGTTTCTCATCTTCACACTCAACAAAGCAAGCGACAGCCCTCTCTGGCAGAAAAGTACTAAGACAGACATAAAAGCAAAATCAATCCTCTCATCTCCCCCATCTGGAGAGATTATTCAAAACTAACATTTCCGAGGTCAAGACTGTCGAGCTCAAAATGCTCTCATGAATTTCAAATACACCAGTGAATATATTTTAAAATTTGTCTGAGTGGATAATTTGTTCCTGTTTATAACTGATCCATTCGACTTAAGAAACAGATTTTTCAAGACACAGGGATTGGCAGAATAAATTTGGATGATGCAATTTGCAGCTATAAACACTATATTGTGATATTAACGTGTTTTATGGTGCCATTCACTTTAACTTTTTTTGTTGCACCACTGGGTATAAATACTTTACTCGTGGTGAAATATGTGGCTTGTACTCACAGAGGGGGAGACTAAACCTACTACTAATAAACACTATTTTTCATTTTTTTGTTAGAAAAACAAAACACAATGTTACAACTCAGCTCCTTAAATCAAATCAAGTCTACAACTGGCGAGAAAGGCTCATAAAATAAAGTCTAAAGATGGATTATGCTGCACAAATGTCCCACATTATATTTCCTGAAAACGTAATTCCGTTGCTTTGCTGAATTCCTGCAGCAGCCGGTCGCTGTCACCTCCGCTCACCTCTCACACACCCGTACAGTCCAGGCAGCGATGATCCACAGAGAGATGCTGAAGACCAGCAGCACCGTCCCAGGGCAGATGGTCATGAGTGTTTTCATTACAAACCGTGTGTTAAAATGGACCTGAAACACACACACACACACACACACACACACACACACACACAGTGAAAGCGAGTTCATCACTTCCACGCTTTTCTCCAGAGTTACTGCTCCTCCGCTCTGGATTGTCATCCTGCACACCGTTTCCCACACAGATGTTTTACTAATTAGTCTTCTGAGTAGCTTCTGATCGCTGCGGTGCTTCGCAGGATCTCCGGTGTAATTGGAGTGGAGATCGGGGCTCGCCCTCTGACTCGGGTCAAGCCGTACAGTGTCTTTGAGTAATTGGCCTTTTTCAGAGTAGTTTTTATCTGTAGCTCATTTGTCAATAAGTGGCAGACATCAAGTCCTGGCAGACGGATCATTTGATGGCTCAGGCCTGGAAGGGTAAAGCATCTGATAAATGAGTTGTCATTTTGGAGCCGCACTCCGATGGCAGCTTCACCTCCTCTCTCCGTCACCGGAGCCCGGGGGTCAGATGAGTGCCATCGCAGATACACTACCATCCTGCTAAATGACTCATCTGAAACCTGCTCCATGCCTCGCGCCGCCCGCTCTCTTTCTCCTCCACTTTGTTTGCATATTTCCACCGAGGGCCCCAAACTGTACTTTCTGATCTTGCGGTAATGTTTATCGTTTAAAGTCATTACAAGCCTGGCACCAATCCTTTATTGCATGACGTGTACACATTTCATCGCGCTCATATTGCAATCTCATTCTAGACATTTCTTTTCATGGCCCATTTGAGCCGCATTCAATATCTTGTTCCCATTTCACGCTCCCGTCTCATATTGTATTATGAAAGATCCACCATGGCTTACATCTAAGTGTCTGAGAACAGTAATGACAAAAGGGGAGGACGGGATCTGACCTGGTCGATGGAAACAAAGAAACCCATTGACGAGAAGACAGAGGGCAGCGGAGAAGATAAGACATTCAGAAAGATAGAGGCCAAGGACGAAAAGGGACAGCGCGGACGTGGATTCAATTCAGTGGAGAGAGCTCTTGACCTCAATACCTCCACAACTCCCTCACTTCTCTCCAGCTGAAACCTTCGACAGCGACACTCGGGCATTCAGGCAGCGGACACACACACACACACACACACACACACACACACACACACACACAGGCGGGCGCAGAGCCAATCTGACCTTATTTAGGGCACCTATACTCCGGGAGGAGGCGTCGGTGAAGAGCTTGCTGTGCAGGAGCATGACTCTGGCGATGAGGTAGAGGCGCAGGAACATGGGCACGCTCAGCACCATGTCCAGGTCAGCCTCGGCCTGCGAAGGCGCGTACGAGAAGGCCAGCCGGGCGCGCCACTGGAACTTGAAGTCGCCGGGCACCGGGTGCACCGCCGACACCAGCAGCTCCAGGGCGATGAGCAGAACCCTCTCCATGGTCATGGCGATGCGCCAGTCGTCCGCTCCGTTGTCGATGACGAACAGCTGCGGGAAGAGGAAGGACACGAGGAGAGTCGAGTGAGGAGAGGAGTTACGCTTCTTCTAATGCGTCGCGGGGAAAACTTTTTCATCAGGATGCTGCGCTGGCACTCTCCTCTCATCAGCACCGTTGACTGATCTGATGATTAAAGACACCAGCAGCAATTCAGAGTAAATGTCTTCCCTGAGACGTGGAACACTATCTACTTAATCAGTAATCCATTCAGTCTCTAAATAGTGTTCTGCCTAATTTTCATATAACCTGCAACTCTTCTTTTACTAAAATTAAACCCAAGGATGCTGAGTCATTTGGCGATATGGCTCCAGATCAAAAATACACTTTCTACACATCCTTATCACAATGTGCATCTAAACATCTAAACTGTGGAAACACCATTTGCCGGCTGTACTGTGTTGACTGGAAGAGGATTAATAATATTGTTTCAGAGGGAAATGGGAGTCAAGTTGTTGTTACCCTAGAATTTGATGCAGACTGTTTTCTTCTTGGATGTTTGTTTCTGTCGGTCTCAAATACACAAGAATTAGAATGTTGGTTTAATTGCAGTTTTCTCTACACGCATGTTGATGTTTTGTGTGTCCTAATTGCCGTGGTTGCTCCTGGATCTGTCAGCAGGGCCGTTGTTACGAGGAAGGCGTAAGAGCAGGTTTCATTACAGGAACCCTCCTCCGGACGGTGCTGACAGGAGCTGGGGGTGAGGGAGGGGGCGGCGGGGGGGCTGATGAGGAGGAGGCGCTGGAAAGAGATGAATGAAGTGCAGAGGAAATGAAGGGATAAAGATAGGAGCGAGGAAATATCAGCGAGAGGAGGGTACTGGGGGAGGGAAAAAAAACTTTTCAAGACCTTTTTGTCTTTTGGTTAACAAAAGGAAGCAACATCACACAAATCCAGATAGATTATTTAGTCTGCATCACTTCTGGAGACAGCTGGAATTTAGCAAGATGACATGATGCGTTTTCATATTTGGAAGACGACATCAAAATGCCAGGACTCAGTTGTGAAGTTAAATGCCTTTATTGGAGATTATTGCTGCTGACAGAGATGGTTATGGTGAGTGAGAGAGCATTAGGAAACAAAAACGGAACAGAAAGGTCGGGGCAGAGGCAGGCAGAGAAATGAGGAAGTCCCCCCCCGCTGTAAATCAGCTGAGCTTACCAGATGCTGCACAGCCTGGAGAAACAGCGACGCCGCGAACAATTGCTCTTTGCAACATGATTCATTTCGAGGGCTTTTAGCCCACACAAACATTTGTTTTGGAGAGAACAAAACCGATAGAACCACAGGTCAAACGTCGGCGCGCTCAGCATGACGGCCAGATTAAAGCCGCTCCACCAGCAGACCGGACGAAGCACATCAAATGTATTTAAATACCGAAGTAAAGCGGGCCTGCCAAATCTCGAGCGTCGAGAGAGGAGCGCACGGGGTGTGATTAACTCTCAGAGGGGAACGCAGACTTCTGGTGGGCTTCAGACGCCTCAGACCTCAGGATCTCTAACTCAGACTGACGTCAATTTTAATCCCAAAACAAAACAAAACAAAACAAAACAAAAATCCATGAAATATATTGCAGAACTGTGTCACATAAAGTTAATGAAAATTATATAGTGTGGGTAGATTGCGCGCCATGCAAAAAAAATTATCTTCCCAGTCATTGTGTGACGGATCGATTAATCTCAATGGATATGAATTTTGTTTGAGGATCAGAATTCTTTTTGCATTTTGCATTGAAAGATATTTTTGGTAGCATATGTTAGAATACAAAAGACAAAAAAGTATTACCAGAGTTGTTCTAATTGGAGGTTTCCATTATGAAAACCAAACAGCTAAGCAGCTGTCACACACTTAACAGTCATGGAATTTCATTGTGTTTTATGTCATTTTTAATTTGTTGTCTAAAAACGTGCTTCAATAAAACATTTTTCTTAATCTAAATAACTGTGTTGATATTATTAAAGTACAAACCAAAAATAAGAGATGCTGAAAACGCTCCCCACTCTGGTAGTTAGACTGCACCCTGACCACAACCGACTGGCTACTGGAGCTGGACTGAAGCTCTGCCAGCTCCTCCACCACCTATGGATACCCTGCAGATCTATTATCCATATTTAACGCTGCGGGGAGCCCGTGTTTTCCTTGCTCTGCCGTTTGTTACATGCTGATTGCATGTGTACACACACACACACACACACACACACACACACACACACACACACGTGGCCTCCACACACACACCTGAGTCATTGTGTAAGTCATCATTTGAACCAAGGGTCAAACCCCGGCTTTACTATGATCAAACGCGCGTGTTCGTGTGTGTATGCGTGTGTGTGTGTGTGTGTGTGTGTTTGTGTACTGTACTTGTATTTGTGTATGCCTGAGTGAGTTTGAGAGAGTGTGCAGACCCAGCCTCGTCATGGTGACTGTTGCCAAGGCGACAACATCAAAGAGCAGCCAAGCTTAATTAGGATCCCCAGTGAGAGAGCGAGAGAGAGGGAGAGAGAGAGAGGGAGAGAGGGAGAGAGGGAGGGAGAGAGGGAGAGACAGAGGGAGGGAGGGAGAGAGAGAGAGAGAGAGAGAGAGAGAGAGGCAGAGAGAAGTCAAAAAGTGGGAAAGAAAAGGCAGGCAAAGACGAGACAAGAAGAGAGAGAAAGATGTAAGAAGAAAGACTAAAGGTGTGTGTGACAGCCGACGAAGAGGAACAGAGAAGGAGGCTCTGACAGGCTGTCTAACACTCATGTTCTCTGCAGAGATCTATAAAGACTGATGTGTGGGACGATTCATATTCTAGTGACATTTATTGGAGACTTACAAAAAATATGTTTGTTTCTTCTACAGCTGGTAAACATTCTTTGGGCTTTTTTGGATTAATTTATTGTTATATTAGTAAGATGTGTATAGTTCTGTTTAAGTTTAAGGTAAGTCACTGCAATGTTTGCCTAGTTTCTGAACAAGTTTTTCTATATGTGTGTGTTTGGAAGAATTCTGTGCTCGAGCCAGGCACCGTGCATTTTGTTCCTCCACTGTGACTTGCACTTTCTTCTTCGCCTCGCTCTCTATGTTCTCTCCTTGTTGAATCCCTCACTTCTGTTTCCTCTCCTGCTGAATGACATTTCTCCAAATCAAAACGGAGGTGATCCAGTTTCTTGCCACTAGAGGAAATGAGCGCCTCTCCCTTCCTCCTCTCTCTCTCTCTCTCTCTCCGCCCTCCCCTCCTGTCCTGTCCTCCCGCACACTCCTGCTGTCGGTCTTTTCCTGGCTAAATCGCCATGAGGAAGGGATAAATAATTAAATTCCATTAGGAAGGTAATCTGTCAATGGGAGTGAGTGAGTGCCACTGCCCCTTCTGACCAAGATGGAGGGAGGTGAGGGAGGGGGCGGTGGTGGGAGGTGGGGGGAAGCAGGTAGGGGGTGTCTGTATATGTTTGCATGTGTATCTGCGTGAGAACTATCAGGAAGACAAGCCAGAGAGCAGCTGGACAAGAGGAGCCACCCCATGGGGAGAAAGGAATAAGATCACGGAGTTAGAAGTTTGTTATTTTATTAATTTTAACAAACTGTGGCACCAGAGGTCAGAGAGCAAGGTACAAACAAACCCTAAAGCGAAGAAGACAGAGGGAGGGCAGAGCAGGAAGGAATAAAAGCAGGTCAGCAGGAGGGAAAGAAAAAAAATGGATATACAGAAAAATGTGACAATGAAAACACTAAAGATAGAGTAAGGTCTCCACACAGGTGAAGAGGCCACTCTCCACCTCCAGTATCCCCTCCTCTTCTCTCCCTCTCAGACTTCTATCCATCCAGCCGAGCCCTGACCCCCTCCGGTCCTCTGGGGCAGCCGTATCTTTGTAATCGTGTTAAGTCCCTGATTGCAAATGCCTCTCATCACAGCACCAGACGTAGCGATGGCCAGGCTCCAGAGCGCCGGACGGGCAGGGTTCTGCACCGACACGCACATCTACACACATCCAGACCTCGCAGCCTCCAAGAGGCAGATGCTGGCAAATCAGCCTCCAGTTTCCATTTCCCGCGGGAGTGAGAGAGAAAAAGAAAAAGCTCATGCTGGGACACGGAGAGCCGTAATCACCGAGGGAGTCGGTGACGGGGCGAATACTGAAAAGCATCCACACATGACTTTACACGCGAGTTCCCAACTCTAGGGAACGTCTGGGCGCCGCGGCACGGAAATCCCCGCAACTGGTGGATAACTGGGGCGGGTGAAAGACCCACAAACATAGATAGACACACAAGCACAGATTCTCACACCCTGATGTGCGTGAATATTCAGCGAGGAGAACACGCAGCTCCGAGGGAACACCCCTGTGCCTGTTTCCACGCAGGCACAAGGTGAGAGAGTTCACCGAAGTGAGGAGGAAGTGTGTGAAGGTGTGTGAGATGAGGAAG
The DNA here is from genome assembly GCF_902148845.1 of Salarias fasciatus. Lineage (NCBI taxonomy): Eukaryota > Metazoa > Chordata > Actinopteri > Blenniiformes > Blenniidae > Salarias > Salarias fasciatus. Next base: position 4,790,814 of record NC_043755.1, on the reverse strand, counting down.
CGCTCATGTTTGCAGCATGTGCGTGCGCGACGCCGCATAGTTTTGAAGTCTAAAAATGGTAAGCGAGCGAGGGGAGGATTCCACCGACGGTGTCGGGAGACAAGGAGTTTCCCTCATTCAGTGAGAATATAAAAGATGAACTGTTACTGAAAATGGCCGGAGGCTAGCAAGACACAAATGGCACTTGAGAAATTAACATTTCTTGAAAATAAGTGGGTGAAATGCTTCTTTCATGTTCAGAGTCCGGAGTGGACGATTTGGTTTCCCCCCCCCCCTCAATTATGGATCCCCCGGCGGATGTGCATTATGCAGAATCCGCACAACATGACATCATTGGAGCGGCCGTCATTTCCAGACTGCGGCTCACTCCGAATGAGACAAGACAACTCTTCTGAAAGGAGCTGCTGTTCAGAGTTATTATCCTAATGCCATCTTGCATACCGATGAACGGATGTGAGTGCCAAGCTACTGTCGCCTTGATCAATGAACTGCTTCTAAAACTCCCCAAAAGTAACCGAATAACACAATTCACTAATGCCTAAAGTGCACTAATGGACTGGAGAAACATCCCGTCCTCACACACTCTCTCCCAGAGTTTCTATTTGATTAATTCCAACAACAATTCAATTTTTGCCTTTCAAGTCTGGATTTCCTTCAAGTTTATGAGGTAAAATGAATGCTTTCATTTTACGGCGGTGTATTACTTGTTCTTCGCTATGTAAAAGTGTATGTGCGTGCGAGTGTGTGTGTGTGTGGTCTGCCTGGTGCGTGTGTGCATGTGTGTGAAGAACAGAGGAGGCCACTGGTGAGCTGGCAGATTAGTGAGTCAGTCAACAGACCACAACTTCAAATGCACGGACACACAAACATGGACGTCTCTGGATGCTACATGAAAGAAGCGGCAGATAAGACCCAAGCCTCTGAAAAAGTATTCTTTAATATGTTTTTTTTTTTTTATTTTATTTTTATAAAGAGCACATTTAGCCAGCCCAGGCTTGTGGCCCTTTGAATCATTTTTCCTGATTAGCCAAAAGGCCACATGGAAACAGTGATTCATATTAACAGCTGTTTTTAAGGTGTGTATTGATTCATCATTTCCGATACCATTTGAATCGCCAGGCAACATTTTCTATGACCAATCTCGCTCAGTTCGGCTCACGGTTACTCATACTCGTGGCATGTGGCGGCACAGATTGGAACAATTGAAGCACTGAAAATGTCTCATGAGTTTTTTTGCGATAACAACTCCTGCAAAAAACTAATAATATCTGCTTGATCATTTTATTCTTCATCTGTTCTAAAAGAGTCTAAATCAGGGGGTTTCAAGCAGTGGGCGGATGAGCTCTCCCTCAGGGAGTATGAAGCCATCCACCGCCGCCACAGTGGGGAACCACTTCTACTTTAATCAGGATGATTTTCCAGAATGAAGTTATACCAAGTCCTACAGATTGATCCTCGCCTGAGACGTGCCATCGGATGGGGTTGTGAGATGATGCTTTGGAGGCACTGGCATTTTATGAGTTCTTCCTGAGACTGTATATTCAAGTGAACTCATGCAGCTTTAACAAAAAAGTGTGCAACCAGCCCTTCTTAAAAAATGGCGCTTTGGTGAAGCATCAGTCGAATTTCAGTCGATCGTAAATTTGCTTGTCAAACACTGTATTTACGCTTTCTTCAAAACTGTACAGGGTGTAAATAAAAACACATTTAATCAACAAGAACAGCGTAACTTCAGGCGCACAAGCAGCACAGGAGCAAAGCCATGTATATTTATAAGAGACATATGTATGAAACACTATTAATGCAAACATGCCACAGAGCAGGCGGCCACGTGGAAAAGTGAACTGGAAGTCAGCCTTCAGGTTTACCCTCAAGGTAAAGTGAGCAGGAGTTTTCAGATTTTCCTCCACAACTTTAATTTCTCTGCTTTCTCTTCAGAGAGGTACGCACCACACTAAGTATCACTGGAAATAATAACTGAGACACAACAGCAACAAATCTGAAATCATGCATAGATAGATACTGCACGTTCACACACAGAATATATTTTCTTTCTGCAAAATCAGAACCACACTGATTCCTGTGGCGAGAGTCAGAATACCGTGATCATGCCATGTTTTCCATGTGCATCATTCATGTAATTAAATAACAAAAGATATCGTAGGCAGGTGCAAACCTACAATATTCATAATATGGTTATGTTGCCATGGTAACGCTCTTCAAGTTAATCCAGTTTGGAACCTAACAAGAATCATCTCATCCGATCACATCTATATGTGAGACGAAGCTGTTTGACATACTGTATAATATGATGAGATGATGGCAAATGTGAAAAACATTGAAAAAAAAAACAAAAACCCAACACATTTCTAGTGTTTCATCCTACTGATGATGGGTTGTTGCAATAGTAATCTTGCCCTTTTAAATATGCGTGTGCTTTTTTATTTATTCTAAAAGGAGAATCCATGTCAACTTACACCCACCAGAACATTCATAGATTTTGCTTCAAAAATTTTCTTTGACTTGAAATGCTCTCAAGCATACATGCACTGAAATGTATTCTCACTCTCTGTTGCTGAAACACTGTAGTAAGGATATAAATAGCACTTTTTGAACATGTACATACATGTATATGTTTATGTACACACAACAGACACATGAAAAACACACACACACACACCACAATGCTGTTTGGTCAGAGTGTGGATATTATGCAAGCAGCAGCCACTGCAGCCTTGATCTGCTTGCCTCAAGCAGAGAAGAAAAATGGGGAACGGAGATTTAGTGAACTCATATTTCCAAAGCCTGAGATCATCGTTCCCCCTATTCATCTGCGACGAGCACGGACTAAAGTGGCATTACTTGATACATGCGTCGTGCCTTTTTCCTGTGATGCAACAAAAGACTTACCGCAGACAACACTTCTGACATACTGTATGCCCAAGTACTGCTCACATCTGAATAAGAGGAGCAGCTATGAGCTGCATCGCTGAAATTATGAACATTGTGAATTGAGTGCAGTGGAACTCCCTGTCCCTTTATGAGCTGAAACTATTTATTTCACACTGCCCTCTGATAAAATGTCATAACTTGTTCACCTCGTCGGAGCCAGCAGGGTCTGGCGGCCACTCGCAGTCCAATCTTGAGCTTTTACTTTTATGCAAATCACACAATTGAGCTGGAAACAGCAGTTATGAAACACAAATAAACACCTGAACGAGCGTCTCAGAATCACACATATTTGCCAAGACATTGGCAGGACATGCAGAGGACGTGAGGAAAATAAAAAAAAAAGGATGGAGGGTGTCCCAGATCAGTGTTTCTGTCCAGACGTTCCCTTCTCTTCAAGAAGCAGCCTTTCAGTAACGTATAATCCATACTTTAGCTCTCAGATTTGGACGCCGTTTCTGTCGATTGATAGATTAGCGGCTCATTCACCAACAGTACAGCTGGGCGTTCATCAAGAACTGCAAATACATTAAAGAGGATTTAATTGCTCATATACAGTTCATGAGATGCAGTTTCCTCTGTACGTCCCCTGCCTTACCCAGAATACATTTTACCCATAATACATCAGGACAATAGAGGCAAGTGTGTGAATTTGCATGTGAAAAGTGAGCTGTCAAGGTAAAAATAAACCAGCTATTTGTGTAGGACAAAATAAGGTCATTTATATGACCATAAAGATATGATCAGAAGGAGCGATCAGATAGTTGTAATAAGCAGATGATTTCTTGCCCATTGAAAAAAACCCGGGTTGACATATTTCAGACCTTTATTGAATAGTGAGGTAACACTAATGGCTTTTTTTCAAAGGTTTTTTTTCCAGTGTTATTAACATCAAGTTGGATTTTTTTTCTGCTGATTGATAAAATCTGCCTATAAATCGATTAGAAATCGTGCCAAAGCCGGTGTGCTGATGTCTTGCATTGTCTGTCTGACTGATGGTTTAAAAGAGGTGGAAAAATGCTCATTTAATCATCAAACTACGTGAGAACAATCGGGACGACATCAAGGAGCCAATTCAGTGGAAAGAAGCTGAAATTGTCTCCAAAGAAACCGTTGGGTGATTGATGACTGCGAAAATAAAACATTTGGGTGTTTAACAGCAAATATCACAGGATGGTTGGCAGTTTTTTGTGTGTGAACAGGCTAATTCGTACTCTACTAATTTCATCTCAGCACACAGTAAAATACTGAAGCAGCAGCAGCAGCATTGCAGTTTTTTTTTTTTCTTTTCCTTTTTTGGACGGTTTTGGTTTCAGCGTTCCTGTTTGCTGGATATCAAATCTTTCATTTAATATCCAGCAAACAAGCCCACGACTGTCAGTGCCGCTCAGCTGACTGAGCACAAAACTGCAAGGTTCCCTCTTCAGGCTGAACACCTCTCATGTCGGCTCGTCGTCTCTCCTCCCTGTCGCTTCTCATCGGGAACCCCGGCAAGAGAAAACCACTCCAAACACACAAACATTTGTGTTTCTTGGATTTACCTCCTAGAGGGCCCCCAGGGTGAACAAACTCATGTCCAGCCAACATTTTTCTGAAAGCACCCAAAAATCAAGCAGAACTGGTTATTTATTGAGATGATTGACAATTTTCTGGTACCAGTTTCTCAAATGTTGATTTTTTTTTTTTCTCCCCGCACACTCTTCATGTTTGTATTGTTTTTTTTTTTTTTTCTGTCGTGAAAGAATAAAACAAACCAATTTAAAAAATGCTAATCATTCCAGTGTTTAAGAGCATAATGCTCAGATGTTGATTATGAAGCTAATTGGTAGTTACGGCCTCACGCTGCTGCAGTGATTAAATAATAGTACCTTGCCTGAGGTTATCTTAACATACAGCAAAAAAAAATATTAAGCAAGTTTCAAATACAATGGATGATCATAGTTTGAGCAGTGGTTTCAAAACTATGCAGCTTTTATCTGATGAAAAAACATTACAAGTAATGCTACTATGTTACAAACAGTGCAAATGTCTGCTATCCCTCCATCCATCCATCCCTCCATCACCGATTAAACTCTTTGAGTGAAGAAGGAAAATCTGCATTTTTGCACAATCATGAAAGTAACAGCAGGGAGTGGGAGACAAAAGTCATTCCCACAGAAATAATTCAGTAAAAGGGAGATATGGAAACCAGAGGAAGGAAAATCCATCCATCCTTTGAGCAAATATCACCCTAAATACACCCGAAAGGTGCAGAGAATAGCTTGGTGGGGCATCTAAACATCCAGCTCTGTTTCTCTGTTTGCTTTAATAAATTACAAAATCACATACTGTTAGGAAATGATAAAAGCACGAGCTCGTTTCTTGTTGAAAAATATTTGTAATCTGTGATGATTACCAATAAATTGCGCAGCAATCTGAATGTATTGTTTTTCCTTGTTTCCTGCTGAGCACACTCAGTTTGGTCGTCGTCCTCCGACAGATCAGTCGAGACAGTAAAGTAACAAGAGGAGGAAGAGGCGAGAAACTTCCAAAAAAAAAACCCCCCCAGCAGACTACAGTAGAGAGAAGCGGGGTCAAAGGCGGACAAGATAAAGGTTTAGAGAAGGATTTTTTTTCGATGGAGAGAAATGTGGATTGAGTGATAAGGTACAACAGGGTGAATAGGTGAGAAGCTGAACGCTGTTTAACACGGAGGAGAGAAGTCTGGAGGAGAGGATGTGAAACTCAACAACAAAATTGAATTGAGGCCCAGTGGAGGAGAAGCCAGACAGATCTAATGTGATAATGAAGGAGAGAGACCGAAGAAGGAAAGACAAAGAAAAGCATACTGATGGTAGCAAACCAAAAAAAAGCAGTGTGAGATAAAAGACTTAGAGGAGAGGGGAGGAATGAGGATCAGTGGAATCAAGAGAAAGACGGCATAAATGCCAGCTAAACTCGATAACATGACTTTGATCCGACGAATCTGCTTCACCTATATATAGTATATACACACAACTCATGTGTGCATGTGTATTTATACATATGTGTGTGTGTGTGTGTGTGTGCGTGTGCATGTAATATCCTGTTACTTGCTGAGCAAAATGCTCCGGCAGAGTGTGTCATAATCTGAGGATGAGATCTTTATTGAACAACGCCTTTCATTTCGCACCGCACTGCTCCCCGCGCTGTGTGTGTGTGTGTGTGTGTGTGTATGTGTGTGTGTGTGTGTGTGTGTGTGTGTGTGTGTGTGTGTGTGTTTGCGTTTGGATCATCCGACAATAAAAATCTACAGACAAACAAGCCACTTTTTAATGCTGCTCATGCATTTAAGTAAACAGGTGTGGAGCCTTAAGGCAGGTGCCGAGTGATGAAACCAGCGTGCACGTAATGAGACACGCATGCTTCCAGGTGGAGCTGTATATGAAAGCACTTTTTGCACTCGTGTCGAGAGCTATATGAAAAAATAAACTTACTATATCGACACAATTACAGCAGGATAACTTGCCTCCGGCTGTCACAACAGATCTCTTTGTTTAGGTTTCTTTCTTTGTTGCCTCGTTCATTTAAAGGACTGTTCCTGCTCATTACAGACTGAGGCAGTCTCTGCTCCTGCTAATGATGAACTGCACGACTGATGCAGCATTTTAACAAAGTGCACATTAAAAGAGAAACTGCAGCTCTTCAGGTTTCATGTTGTTGTGCTTAGTGCTCCTGAATAATTGACCACGTGTCACACGCCAGCGCTGCACAACATATTGCAAATTTCTCATTCACAAAAATCAACATGTGTGATGTAATATATCACTGCTTCCATACAGCAGGCAAATTCAAAACAACACAATTTTAAAAATGAAAGAAAAATGGAATTAATTTTGTTTCCATTTAACAACTCAAAAAATAAGTTATCGACTGACAGCCTTAAATATTTCACGCCATACAGCAAGAGCACAAACAACAAGAAAAAAAAAAAAAAAACCCAACTGAATCTATTGACGCTCATGTGATTGAAACTAACTAAATAGGAAAAGTCAAACTTCCCAGTCGGTAATATAAACTGGGAGATACCCACAGTGAAAGCTCTGAGAAGTGGATCTGATGTCCCTCAACACGGCAGCGGTTTTGTTTGAACTCATACATCGTGACACTTCACTCCCACCTCTTTCGGCGAGGCAGATTTTTCTTCCTCTAATTATAAACCTTTAAAGCGATGTGTAGAGGCTAAACCTACGCTCCGAGCCCCCGAGGTGCTTCGACCGGAATTCAGTGACTGACGCACCGACACCCTTCACGGCCTGGATGAATATGTCCTTTCATTTCTAAAACAGAACAAACTCCGACTCAAACATACATGGAACCAACCGGCTTCCAGGAAGACGTCAGTCAAAAACCTAGATCTCACCTTGCACTGGCTGGCTCCTACACAGTGGCTGTAATGATTGTTAAACATGTTAAATAAGTATGTTATGTATTTGAGTGAAATGTGGAAATAAATGACACCTCCTGAGCTTCACTGCTTCCCTCTCTTGACTGACGTGTACGATGAGGAGCTCATTTATCTCTTTCCTGGAGGCAATAAAGCAGAGCTGCTCGCGGTGGCCATGTTGTTTGTTTGTTATTGCAATGTGAAACCTGTAAACCGGGAAACGGGACTTTCCCAACTGGTAAGTATCTAAATTCCCAGCTGCATGAAGGCAACATCCTCTCACTGCAACGATGCAGCATTTGTGGATTTCAGTCATTTTAGTGATCTGAGTGTCATTAGAACCAACAGCAATATGAACGGAATAAGTGAAACTATTCAAGTAAGAAAAAGCTTTGAAATGATCTCCATCTTTTCATTATATTCTTGATAATAATCCGGTTCTCACCTCCCCTGTCCTGCAGTGATACCTGCTCAGACATCTGAAAGTCCCCTCACCCCAAACTCCTAATTTAATCAAAAGGATTTATTCTCTGAGTAGATTAACAGAAGACCATTTTTTTTTTTTATATCTTTCTCCGTCTGCTTTTCCCTCCTTCACCCTTACAGTAAGTATCTACTCTTGATCTCCTCCTGCCGGCATTGGCGTGCCCGTCACGTGCGGCGTTCACAGTGTGCGTGGGCGGACGGCTGACTCTGTACGCGAATGTGACATCAAACTTGCGAGCAGTAACAAGAACATTTCATTTATCAATGAATGCTGGAGCATAGACGGGGAAACACACGAACACGTGCCTGCCGGCGCATACGCGGTGTCGGCACCTATTTTTCGTGGTGAATTTCAATACGCGGGCCCTGTGAATTACAGCCTGATTACTAGTCTATCAGCCCGTGCGTATGACGGTGAAGAAGCAATCACTGTCTGGTTATTGATCCGCAAAGAGAAGGCCTGAACCTCGGAGATGAATTCGACAGAAACGAGCCTCACAAACCTGCTGGAACTTTAATAGACATTTCTAGAAAACATCCATGTCGTGACGTGGGGTGGTAGGGGGGGGGGGGGGGGGGGGGGGGGGGGGGGGGGGGGAGAAGAAATCACGGCGTTAAACTAATATGTAGTTGGATGAATGAGTGTGGCTCTGTGCTGCAGCTGGTGGGAGTAATAGCTGGTGTGGGGGTATTCGTCGGGCCCGATTCCCGCAAGGCTCCCATAAATAGTCAATGTGCATCGATTGCAAATGGCTCCAGATGAAAACACTCGCTAAATGAGCGTGGTACCATTGTATTAGCGAAATGACAAACAGCAAAACAGATATTACGAAGCGTGAAGGCATTTCTGATTGATTGTTTCAGCTGTACAAGAGGCTGAGGCTGCGCGTGTGTGTTTGTGCGTGTGTGTTTGCGATTGCTCGCATGTCTGTGCGTGTCTATTGAATGACGGGATTGTTACTGGCTGAATGTGTAGTTAACATTCAGTGTGTATCTGCTTGATGCAAAGCCGTGCAGACTGTTCCGTCGATCCCGGTAAGACTTTCATTAATGTCATTAATCGGATGGAGTCGGTACACACCTGGGCCCCCCGGTCTATATCAGCAGCCTCGGGGACAGAAACACAGAAGGTACAACACTGGCAGAAGGGCTTCTGCTTATGTTTGAGCATAAGCACAGAAAAACAAACCATTTAATGTGTTTTTTGCAGACAGATTTGTTGCTGTAAGACACATTGATTCAGAATAAAATAAGCTGCTGCCAAACTCCTATTAGCTCGGTAAAATCTGAAGGTAAAATCCAAGAAAAGTACATGTCAACTTACTAGAGAGAGCAAGTTACTCTTAACTCTTAATGCATACTTAAGATAACATGGGCCATGTTATGTGCATGGTTGTTCTTCTTCATCATCATCATCATTTTATCATTGAAATGAACATTCATTACACTCAAACTACATTAAAACTCAGTTCTAAAATGTTTCTTGTAATGCAATAAATAGTTTAAAATTTGTCTTAGTCCTTTATATACACATTTTTGTATACGAACTGCAGGAAATAAGGTAAGAAGGGAAAAGATTGAAGAAAAGAAAAGAAATCACATTCTAACTATATGTGAAGCTGTGTTTTCAGTGCATTGACTGGGATGTTTTCTTTCTTTCTATCTTTCTTTCATGTGCGTGTGTGGACATAAAAAAGCACCATCAAGTATTTTACCTGGACTTCCCGAGCATGGTAGGCTATGATGAGCCCCAGCAGGATGACTGTGGACAGGCTGATCAGACACTTCAGGGCCAGTGAATACATGGAGCTCTGCAGAGAGAAAAATGACACACTTATGGTTACAAAAGAAGCAGCACAAATACAGGTTACTGCACATTTCAGAGTGAATTCTGGATGATTCGGTTTTATGTCCAGGGTGTAATGATGGGGAAAATGATGGGAACTGGCACCATCTTGAAAGGGGACTGATTGCTCTGTTTCAAACACTTCCTTTTCCAGACGTGCTCAAAGCCAGTTACTCAAAACCATATACAGTTACTTCTGTTACTTTTCCTTGTCTCTCCTGTTGAAGATGCCTTCATAGCGTGCATGTTGTTGTACTGTTGAGACACACTAGCTGAGCTCTCAGCATTATGTGGTTGTTAGTAGAAAGTCAAATAGTGATGCACATGATAACTTGGTCCATTTGAGTTCATCCAAAACTATTAAAAGTCTCGGATGAGGACCTGTGAGGACCCACAGAGGGACACAGGTTTCACCAGTCGTGCAGAACTTGGCGTAACACTCGTTCTTACAGATGGAAAAATGACAATGAGAAAAAGCAGCAACCAAATAGCTAACGTATTCTGCCGACATCCAAACAGCCGCAGGTACTCTCATGGAGGAAAGCCACCCTTGATTTCGGAGCTGTGAATACATCTTGGCCGCCATGGAGACAACTTTACATCGGCTAGCACTAAAGCTAACAACCGCCTCAGGGAGCGCGACGGAGAAATACAGCAGCTCTCCGGCTGATTTCCCCCCACAACAAAAGAAACAGGCTCACTGAGACCTGAGTAATTTTAACCGCATTTACAATTTCCTAGCAATAAACAGTTACTACCACATCTCTGTGAAAAATGGTGCTGTTGGAGTAACATGTGATTTAAGACATGTACCGCTTTCCCAATGTCACACCCATTGCTGGAAAGACATGCATTTATGCTCAAGCTTTTTATCAAGACATAACTCGGCTTGACGTTTCTTCACTCCCTTTTGGAGCCAGATCCTCCTCTGGATTGCATCTCCTCCAGCGGACAGTACCCTTCCTTGAAGCTCATGGTGACAGTGATGCCACATGAAAGGATCACGCCGTCGTCTTCACGCAGACAGCGAAGAAACAACAAGTGGAGCTTTAGCGAAGTGCAGCTCCTTCGTGTAGGTTAGCAGATTTTTGACTGGCCCGTTGAATGAGAAATCTCTGAATCTCTGCTGTCTGACAACACCGGCTTTGTCCAGGATATCTGAAGCCATGCAGTGATGCTGCCGCGATGATTCAAGTGACACATTTCTCTGACTAATCAGCGCTCCGCAGTGTTTCCACGTCATCTCATCAACCCAGCTCGCTTCGAGCTCTGACAGAGGCGAAACCAAAGAAATACGACATCCTGCAGGCAACTTTTGTCAAATATAAAAACCCAAAGAGTGGAGTTGAGGAGAGCTGAGCCATCCAGGCAGCTAAAGACAGCTGCACAGCCTGAGCACAGATGAAACCCAGTAGCATTTACAAAACAGTTTCAAAGGCGGAACAGAAATGGAATGGTAGTATTCCACCCATCAATATCACTCTGCAGTGGAGCTTTAAGTCCTCTGCTTGTCTGGTTTCATAAGGCTTATAATCAATGCACTGGGGAACTTCCAATCAATACAGCTCATAGCACTTCAGTGGCTTCTTTAACCCCATCACCTCACACACTCAGAGCACCACAACACTTTCCCAAGGTATACACAAACACATTTGTACATGAGTCCATTTACACAGGAAACACACAAGCTGCGTATTGGCTCTCCGAGATGAAATTAAAAAGAAGAAACGTGTTGGATTTATTACTTCCTCAAAGCTCTCTGGTGCCATTTATGAGGGTTTCCCCCCCCCCAGTCACTAAATTTCTGTTTGTGGTGGAAAAGTGTGGTGCAAAAGTGATTTAAAAATTGATATCAGATACCACAAGCTGACAAGAAAGAAAAAAAACCTACAAACACCACCTGACATGCTGTATGTTTGAGCTAATCCATACGAGAACCATGGAACAAGCAGAAAGACTTAATTCTAGTTAAGGTCTCTGACTTAATCACTATTGGGAATCAGTGCACGGGGTATATTAAACTCCGGGTAACTATAGCAACAAGGCTGATGCTTCACACAGGTAACTCTCACTGGAGAAACGTGCTTAAAAGAATATAAGAGCAAAAGTTAACCATTTAGGCCCCGGTGATTTTCTTTCTTTCCCCTGCCTCAGCAATATGGTTCACATGGGGGAAAAAAAAGTAGATAAAATGTCGCTCCTCTTCAGCTTCTCTTACTCATTGCACACATCAAGTTTCTTCATGCATCAAGGAATCAGGAGTCGGGTTAATTTTAGTGGCATTGCCATCCCAGGAGGCAGAGCACAGGCTGGGCTGCAGGGACGTTGTTCTGTCTGTCAGTTGGTCGACCACCTTGGTCCAGGCTGAAACAGCACGACGACTCACATTGATTTGCCATATAGTTCTGAACAAATATAGTGTATGTGGCTCCAAGAGGACTATCTTTCATTCAGAGCCACAATCACATGAGAAGGACCTCTGACTTTCTGTCTACTGTCACTGAGCAAGTTGACATTTTTGGCTCACAATCAGAGGCGATTGGAGAGGCTGAGGAGCGTGATCCCCCTATAGCTGGAGCACACCTCTTTTTAAAATGGGGGAGAACCACCCCGGTCTGCCTGACCGCCACGCAGTGTTGCAGAGACATCTCAGCCAAGACAGTCCCTGCACATCCAGAGACTTAAGGTACTCTGGGCGTATCTCATCCAAACCCGATGCCTTGCCACTGAGGAGCTTACCGACCGCCTCGGTGACCTTAGTTGGGCGTTGATGAGTCCTTCCCTGAGACCTCAGCCTCTGTTTGCTCCATGGAAGACATGGCAACAGGACTGAGGAGGCCCTCGAAGCACTCCTTCCACCATCTGATAATACCCCCAGTCAAGGTCGGCAGCTCCCCACCTCCACTGTAAACAGTGTTGGTGGAAGCCTGCTTTCCCTCCCTCAGGAGTTGGATGGTTTGCCAGAATTTCTTCAAAGCCGACCAATAGTCCTACACCATGGCCTCCCCAAGTCCTCCCAGACCACAGTTGTTGCCTCCACAACCACTCGGGCTGCAGTCCCCCTTATTATTACTATTATGTATTCACTTATTCCCAGGATTTTTATTTCGTGGTACGAGTTAGTTATATTGTATTTCAGACTTTTTTGCATTGATTTGTATTTTGTAAAGCATGAGAATTGGGTGATATGTTATCTTAAAAAATTAAGACAATGGTTAAAAACAATGCTATCCCATTTCTTTTGGCAACATGTAAATCGCCAGTGGAGCAGATGGTGCAAAGCGTTCTGATTGGACAAGGGCCGGACGTGACGTACTTACATCTACTGGAAGTAAACAAAAGCCTGGCGCCGGCCATTTTCCTCTCTTTCTTTCTCGAATAACTTTGATGCTACAGGTAAAAATGTCCACACTTTCATGTGCCCGTCCATCCACCCTTTTCATCATATCCATGTCTTTGATGGCTCCCATTAAATAAATCGTCTTCGGACTGCAGGCCGCCATCTTGAAATGCTGCGTTGTCGCAAGCGCAGAACAACTGGAATAAAGTTAAGGCAGAATAGAAGGCTTACATGTTGAATTTACATATAATCCCACTTCAAAATGAGAATAAAATGGTCATTTTAAAGTGGAATTGCTATGAAATTTAATATTGAACTTCTTCAGAGGTTCTCCCTTCACTCCCACTGCGCAAAGACACGTTGAAACAACGACTTTTTAGGGTCATTTTTGTACGTCCAGTTTTGGTCCACTGAAGGTGCAGACTGTAACGCCAGATGACGTCTTTTTCCCAACGTCTTCGGGAGTATAGCAGCAAAAGTGCAGAAAATTATAAATTAAACTGACCGCACTGTAACCACTGGGTTTGCAGTCTGAGGCTCAGGCATATTCTTTCAGTCATTTCAGCATTTCATTACAGACGGGTGAAACACGGGATTCGATTTCTGTAAATGGGAGGGTGAACACTAGTTTGCAGAAAACTACTCATCCTGAAATACAGTGCAACACACACGAAACAAAGTGGTGGTTTTAAAAATGTTTCTTTTGTGTTTCACCAAAGTTCACAATTTGATGAAATTACGTACTAAATTTAATCGCTTGGGCGGCTCTCTTATTAGACGTAATTCTATCTTTACGAGACAATGAAAACAAACAGACTCCAAGAAAAAGAAATACAAGGCGGGGGTTAACATTCACATAAACACTTTTTCAATGGTAAATTTATAAACGTGTCTGGATGTTGAAATAACGTTTTTCAACTGACATATTTCAGCAAAATTTTTAGAAATCATGATTTTAAAAATACTGACGATTACATATAAATCTAAAAAATGTTGATATTTCAATGTTGAATCCACAGTGAGTTTACAACACAACTTCAATTGTGTGTCATTTAGTGTCAACGTTGTTTTGACGTTGAATTAACGTTTTTCATCAACTGACATTATTTCAACTGAATGTCAACGTTTAAGGTCGGTTGAATGCCAGCTGGGTCATTATGACGTCAAAAAAAGGTCCAATACTGACTTCTGAATCTTGGATCCATTTTGTACGTTCTGCGGACGTCTAGATATGGTCGTTGACTGACCGACCCAAAAATGACCTGATCTGCACTTCTTCCTGACGTCAGATGTTTGGTGGGTTTCCACATATCATCATCATCAGGTCTATTTTCACTGTTTTCAAAGTATTCTGGTTTATGAAAAATATAGTTCCAGCCACACTTGGGAAGACGTATTTCCTGGGGGTGATTTTCGCGTTGGAGGGGGTGAGTGAATTTATTTTTTTCCCCACATCCTTCCCAGGAATAATTACAGCTGAAATTGCCTCCGTTTTTTTTTAATCAGCTTTCGTGTGAAAAAGCAGGAAGTTACTTTTTATGCCAACCTGAATGAAAAACATTAACACCAACTTATGGGCCTCTGTCGGAACCAATACAACGAGAGGAAATTATATTCATCAGCAGAGCTACAACTAATAAGCTCATTAACAGTCTGGCATGGATTGTTGTTCTCTCTGAGTCCCAATTATATCAGCCTGTATTTGGTAACAACTTTGGAAACTGCTGGTGTTAAAAGCCTCTTACACAAGATGTCAGTCATTACTGTTTGTATGCCGCTCATAGATTAACATAAACTCGTTACTTTTGTACAACGATAGCCAAATAATTTTTTTCTCAAGTGACTGGTGAAGATAAGCAGGACTTTTTCTGAGGATTTATGCTGAATTTTGAAGTCTCCGACGGGCCATATCACATCATATTTAGTCTGAAAATTAACCCTCAACAAATAAAATAATCAGCAGGCTGCGGTTTGCTGCTCCGTGCAGCTTCTCTTTTGCTTTTTTTTCCATTTTTCAGTGATTAAAGCCACTGCAATAACCGGATTAAAAAGTACAATAAATGTGTTTCAAAAGCAAGCGAAGCGGAGGTGAATTAAGAGTGAAAGTCATGCTATAAACCTTCAGACGTACCTTGTCTCATCCTAACTACGACAGAACTGATTTGTCAGACTTCCTTGTGATTTTCCAGTTGAAACATTTTGTTGTTAATGTCTGTTTGGATCCACTGATAATAAGAAGGAAATTTCATATAAACCTGTCATACTTGTTTCCCTAACAGCTCAGAACTTTATTTAATTTTAAACTATACATATTATTCCTTTTGCTGCAATAATCCCCCCATACTCCACACCTTCTTTATAATTGGCATCAAGATTGTCAGGAACTGGAGTATAAATGTATTTCCTCTTGAAAATACTTTTTTAGTCTTTCGCTATCGCATAAAAAGAGAAACGGAACAGTAAATGTAGAAATGCCTGGGGTCAATGGAAGGGAGATGAATTGGTGGAGCAGTGGAAGAGGCAGATGATGGGGTGAGACGGAAACACACGATCCATTGTGGCGACCCCTGAAGGGAGGAAAGACCAAGACGGAGATGCTGTCATCAAAAAAAAAAAAGTGTATTAAAAAAGAAGTATGCAGAACTTCAGGATTTGACCCAAGACAGGCGATTCTGTTTTGAAGATTTTTGTTTTTTATCACAAAGCCACATGGATAATCGACTCCAACATCCTGAAACTCCCCGATTCACAGCTCCCACAGAAAGACCTCACATATAACTGCTTTTTATTTTTCTCTGGAGTAAATCACTTGTGTTTTTTTTGTAAATGACAGAAGCCACAAACAAAATTATACAGTCTCTTTCATTTCACGTTTGATTTTTTTAATCTACTTTTCAGAGTAATTTGTTAACTTTTTATTCAGCGTCTGAACGCAAAAGCTTTGACAACCTGTCCAGCATTTGCATAAAAAGAGAGATTGTATAGAGATGCAAATTGTTCCAAAAAAAAGGGAAATTATTTTCACTTATTTTCCGAGCTGCAGAAACAAATCTGGTTGCATTCGGTGTTTTATTCTCTAAAAGCTGTACTCACTCGACTGATTCATTTGTTCATATCAGCTCAAGGACTTTGTTTTGAATTTGCAGAACGAAAACACACAAAACCCCCCCGAAGCACATTCGTTTTCAAGAGATACACAAGGTCCAACGCTGCCTGCAAGAGAAAAGTTGAGCTACCTTCAGACTGCTGCTTCGGATCAGATATGTCAGTGGTTAGGGAGGACGCATTTCAGTATTCAACACCGAACGCCGTCTTAATCTGAGTGTGCACTCAGAGTTTAGACACAATGCTCAGCCCTTTCCTGCACAAAGTCATTAGGCAGAATCCACATTGCATTTTTGGGTTCATGAATATATATTGCAAGTCACCCTTCTGGAAAATAGAGTGTGTGAGAGTGTTATTTTGTTTATTTAGGGTCTGTGTTGATGCTTCATGGTCTTAATGGTATTATTTCAACATTTAACACAAACACACACACACACACACACACACACACGGTCTAATGTGTTAATCCTTGCTGACAACCTCCTTGGTTGAGAATATTATTCCCCGTAATTATCAAAATATAAGAGGACTGTTTGTGCGACTGTCGACCCTTTTCACCCTCGGTATAATGCTCAGAACTGCACAAACACATACGGGCTTACTCACATTTGTTGCTCGTAAAGTGTGGTTATGGGCCACTGCACAACACCGAGAAAATACCGACCGGCTTTGGCTCACATGGTTTCCTCTATCAGCTCGCCCAAAGACCCGAGCTGTCTTCTGGGTCTCTGTTTGCTTGTGCGAGCTTTTCCTGTCTCGGTAACTCTCCTCTCTCTGCTACAACATCTCATTTGTACTCACTGAAGCAAACTCGGAGCAAAGGAAGCCAACACGGTTGTGCTAATGAGAAAAATGCGGGTTTCAGCCTTGGCTTTGAGCAGCATATCCGTTTAAACACAGTCACACTGCTGAGCTGAAATGCGACCGGCCTCCAGTTCACGTCGCCGTCTCTCTACTCTGCATTTACCCCCAGCCATCTGTCCACCATTCAGATTTTTTCACAATTCTGTCCATTACGCAGCGTTTTTGCTTCAGCCTGTTTCCACTTCACTCCTTCCACATTTATGCTGAATAACTCATCTGTGAGGGAGAAATACGTGCCTCCACGCTGCCTTCTGTTCATTTTGGCTTTTTTATACCACAGTCACTGTGAATTCTGGATTCTAATTGGCTGGAAGGAGTACATTAGTTTTCAGTGGCTGCCATCTCTGGTTTAAGTGTTTGCCAGTTTGCATGAATTGCACAGACACTTAAACTGAAAACTGAAATGATAAAGGAAAGTGCGTACAGATGTGGCAGCAGACAGCTGCAGCTCCACCGACAGGACAACAACACACACAGCTACTAACTGCACCTGGTATGATTCTAATGTGTCTTAACTTTTTCCTGTCATGGGATGCTGGAGCAGATCCCAGATCGCACACCTGAAACATGTGACCGGTCCATTACAGGGCAAATGCACATAAACTGACAATCACACACACACACACACACACACACACACACACACACACACACACACACACACACACTCGTATTCAGATAGGCATTCTCTGGAAAACGAAAGAGAACAGTTGCTGGAGATGTGAGAGAGAAATGTCGTCCAATTAAGGTTTGTTCCAAGATTAAATCTGCCCAAACCATCCTGGGATTTATGTGTTCAGCTTGTTTAAATGCCTCAGTTTTTCTCTATAGGTGTAAGTCTGGAACAGACAGGACTGTTCAGCACCTGAACTTAACCACATGTTGAAGGACTGTAAAGAGCTTCTTCTCTGAAAAGCACGACAAGCAGCAGATGTCACTCTGAAGCATATGAACGCTTGTGTGTGTGCACGCTTACGTGCACTGAATGCAATCCCATGCTGTCACACTTGGGAAGTAAAAAAAGGAAGGAAAGGTTCTGTGGATGATAGTAAGGAACTTTTTTTTTTCATTTTCTAAAAAAAACAACGCATTTTAGAGTTTGTTCAACAAATTAGTCAACCTCTTCTCATCTTTATATCTGAGTGTCAGTCTCTCAAAAAAAAAAAACCCCAAAAAACCAACCTGTTATTCCATGTTTGGACTAAACATTTAAACTTTTATCTATGTGTATTCCTCACACTACTTTTTTTTAACTATGTCCTTCCATTTAAAGATGTCGAGCACTGCAACCAAAAGGAAGCAAAATATCATATTATTGAGTTTTCCAGTCTGATCTAATGATGGTAAAGTTATCTGACTGGTGCCAGAGGGCGCCGCCTGTTTGTTTGATGCTACTGAAAAACAAAGAAGCAGATAAAACACCATTTAAACTGATAGTATCACTGGAAGCTAAAACTGTTTGATGCTGCTGGTGTGAAATTTGTTTTTGATTTCATTAAATGTTTAACTTGAACATCAACAAAGAAATCGATGGAAAAATATTGCTTCACATTTTCATTAAGTTGTGTCAAAAGTCATTAAATGCTTTGAAAAATGTGTTTAAAAAATGTATTTAAATACTTGTTCATCACTCTGGAATGACTAAAACCACCCAAGTCAGTGGCAGAGATGACTCAGTCAGATACTCAAATGATTTCGGAACAAATAGCAACTAAAATTTCGGTCTCATAAAATGAGCAGAACATCATTTCGTTATCACATAATTTCTCCCACATTAAAAGAAAAAAAAAAGACATGTCGAATCTGCTTATCAGTGCTCCTGATAAGTCAAATAAAACGATGGGTAGGATGGAGGCGATCTGTAGCTGGAAACTCGAACGGTTACCAGGTTACAAAGTGCCATTTTCCACTCGGAAGCATTCGCACGACAATAACAAATCGCTCACGATCTGATTCCACAAGAATCTGGCTGATAACAGATCGTTTGGTCAACACACGGATGGAATTATGCCTATAAAGTCAATATCACTGATGGATGTTCCTTCAGGCCATTTGGTGAAATGAGTGTTTCTTGCAGCTTTGTAAACACATGCGCTAAGTGAATGAACATGAAGAACATTAAAAAGGTTTTGAGCGACACACTGTCCCAGTCTGATCCCACTGAGGTGTGCATTTCCCACCTGTGAGAGACTTCGGAATGCTCCATATGAGCGATGTAACTGCTCCTGTATGTAATGTGAACTTTGGGGTAAAATCAGTTCTTGTAAAAGCAGAATTCCTTTGGAAAATTTAACACTCAATAATCGTTTACTTTTTTAAACAAACCTAATTAAATGAATATTTAGTGTTTGTTATTGTTATTAACGAAAAGATTACAAGCAGGACGGACAGAAATGTGGCTTAATGTGTGTTATGTAAGTGTTGAGCTGCTCCTTGTTTGTGAGAAGTGCTGAAAACGCCCACACACTCGGGGGTTAATTCAACGCCAGGAGAAACACCAGCGAGTGCAGTTTGACGGGGATTTACCTGCTCCGGTCTTTTCTTGATGAATGATAAAAGACCTACTTTATTTCTATTTTTTTTTTTTTTGTCACAGTGGTGTTGCCCGGCAACCGACAGTGTACCAGCGATCTCAGGTGCAATTATTTGAATAAGTGATAAACGGCTGAATTTCATTTTGTTGCTACAGTTTCAAGGCGCTGTTACTGCGGACTCACTGGCGGCGCTCACAGGGACACCTGCACGGAGGAGAGTCGCCGTTAACGCTGTTAGTAACACCTGCGCTTTAGTGTCTCCGCTGGAAAATGGATGTGCAGGAACGCAAAACTGCTGTTCATTAAGAA
This sequence comes from Salarias fasciatus, assembly GCF_902148845.1. Taxonomy (NCBI): domain Eukaryota; kingdom Metazoa; phylum Chordata; class Actinopteri; order Blenniiformes; family Blenniidae; genus Salarias; species Salarias fasciatus. The sequence goes on along the minus strand of NC_043755.1, from coordinate 4,770,976 downwards.
ACGGCCTGACAGCATCCAGTTCACACTAAAACAACACACTGTAGACTTCACTGTAGACTTCACCTCTCGCGCTTATTTTTCAAGTCTCGGAAAGCGTTTTTATTCATAACGTAAAACTATTCCATTAAAAACTCCCTAGAACAGAAACTGAAGCAGTTATTGATGTGAAAATGTAACAAGCTGGCAGTAAGAGGAAAACTAAATAGTCTAATCTCTGTGGAACGATTGGGAACTTTCTGGTTTATGTATTTTGGTTTCGGTTTCGATGTACGGCCATTTTTCTTCTCAGGTAGACCATAAAATAAGGTTATACATACTGAAGGGCAGGACACACTCTGGAGAGGTCACCACTCCATCATACTGCAATCGTATAGAGACAGACAGCCACACACACTCATATATGGCTAATTTAAGGTCACGATTAACCTCACATGCATGTTTTTTTCACCCAGAGGAAACCAGCAAGATTCTCACTGTGAGGCGAGAGCGCCAACAACCGAGCCGCCAACCAGTTTTATGTCGTTTTAAAAGTTTGCGAGGTGCTCCATCAGGCTCATTCAACCCCGAGGGTCGCATGTCTGACACCCCTGATACGGTGCTTCATGTGGATATGTAGCCCACGGATGTGTGTTTCCTCTTCCTTCTGCACAGCTGGGCTTAAGTGTGTGATTAGTGTGTATTGATCACCGACTTGGTGGAGAGCGTGCAGAGATAATGGGTTTTTGAGCTTCTTTACTTCAATTAGCGAGCAGACGTACGTGCACACCTGTGCACGTGCTCACGCGGACGAGAGTCCCCCCCCCCCCCCTCCCCCCGACTGTCCCCGCCTCACCCTTATTGACACAGACGAGAGGGCAAATACGCGCCGCTCGGCGATACGCGCGCCCCTCTCGCAGCGATAAGTCGCGCGCCACATGTGAATATCAATGAATATAAATGCGGATGTATGTTTGCATGTGCGTGTGCGAGTGTGTTGTAATGAGTTGGCCTTGGGGTTCTCTCCCTGTCACACTGATGCCTCCTCACAATCAGTCTCCAGGGAAACAGGCAGGAGACAGAGGAGCGATGTCACCTTAGCAGGATAAACACACACATGCACTGCATGCGCACACTCGACTTCACATTGACACACACCATTACAGCCATACACACTCCATTAAATCCAGACAAAGGGAGCTGTGAACACACACACACACACACACACACACACACACACACACATATTAGCAGGTGCATCCACCGGTCGTATCATGACAACGCTGAATACATGAAGACATAAAGACACTCATTCCCGACATGAATACACAGAGGAGACAACGCACACTCTGTGACGTGAATGTTTATGTTACCGGTGAGTGATGCAAGTCCTAACACACCCATGTGTACCAACACAGTCACACACGCAGACAGGGGGGAGGCTAACCTTGTTACACTGAAAGAAATGAGCATATTTGTACCTGTTAGTAGCAAGACCTGTGGGATCTACAGTCCCTCAGAAGCCTGTGATCTAGAAGATAAAGGGAGTGTGGAGTGGAGGAGAAGGGAGGAGGTGGGCGAGGAGGGGGGGAGAAGAGGGGGGTGGGAAAGGCGGCACAGAAGTGCTGAGATGGCTGATAGCGCCTTCAGAGAATATGGTGGCAGTTGGCGATTTTAATTCCCCGATCATCCGCACGTACGGTCGGAAAAAGCAGCGCGCAGCCACTACTGTAAGTGGCCGAGCAGAGGAAGGTCCGGATAGGTCTGCCAGTAAATGTCTGCGAGAAATGTCATAGATATATGAGCGAGGGCGGGCGGTGGGGGGAAATGACAGTCGTGCAAGAGGAATGAGGAAGATGTAAGCCTTCTGAGATGGCAATGACCCCCTTGGGGATATGGAGACATATTTAAGACTAGCCAAAGAGGAAACATAAGCATCTCCTGCGAGGGAGAAAAAAGGAAGGTGAGAGTGGCGAGCGAGCCCTGCTGCTGATCAATGGAATCATTGATGCTTGTGGTGAGAAACAGACAGTGAGTGGGTCTGCGCGCTCTCCGCCTCACACGTGTGCTAAGTGTGTGCTAAGCGACAGCGTGACAGGTGAAGCCTACGACAGCTGTGAGTTCCCTCGGAATAGCCGTGGCAGTCTGAGGCGCGGCGAGGAGCGCGGCCCCCGCGTGGGCCCCGGCGGAATGATCTATTGATCTGACAGTCACAGGCCACATGGCGGCGTCCCCAGCGTCCAGCGGCCCTCAGTTATTCTCAGATGGAGACACATGTCGGACTGGGCCCCCCTGTTCCTACTGTAATAAAATCAATAATAGAAGCTTTTTTTAAGAGGAACTGTCTTCACAGCGCTGTTAACATTCTGAGGGGCGGCGGTCCGGGGTCAGCAGCGGCGCTGGCGATGGCGGCGAGGGGTCACACGCCACGCGGAGTTAAAAGCGGCTGACACTTTGAACGGGTACAGTAGAAAAGATAAGTTATGATGGCAATTTAAAAAGCTCGCTTCACTTTCATCTGTGAAGCTTTTTGTGGGAAAAGTCACCATTTTGCCTGAGAGCAAATTAAATTATTTCACATTCATGAATTATTTCATCATCCAATATTCTCGCAGCATAATCCGTCTCAGCCCGACAACTGTGACTAGATATTTACAGTACAGGAATTTACTGCTTAAAGTGCTGACTGCTCTGCGTGACAGCCTTTACTCTGTCCGCAAACCCAACGGAACTTCACGAGATCAGACGCGACTGAAATGATCAGGATGAGAGCAAGCGAATAAAAATCTGAGCCGCAGCGACAGTATGTGACGACAAAAGGCTCGGAGAGTGTTTCTGCACATGAATATACATATGCTTACTCACTTTAGCTCCAGTCACGAATACAGTGTCCTCCGCGGTTAACCTTTTTCCCTTTATCCCTCGTAACACACGGAGAAACACATGCACGCTCCACACAGTCCAACCCGCCCTGTTTAGTTCCATTCTTATTCTTCATCTCTATTTTTGGGAACAAGATATAGCAGCTGGACCTTCAGAAAAAAAAAAAAAAAAAAAAAGAAAGAAAGAAAAAGAAAAGGAAAAAAAAACAGCACGAGCTTTGGTAGAAATACACACACACATACAAACACACAAAAATGGACAGTGACATTTACTAAACACCTACTGTTAAAAGAAGAAAAATAAATACTCAAAGATCCATCCATCCATCCAGAATGGCAGCTCCTTTCATGCACTGACAGTGAAAATCACTCAGACAAATCGTGGTTAAAGTTACATTTCACATGAGATTTTGCATAAAAAGACTTGTTGTTGAGTTAAAGATTAGGATTAGAGTTTTTAGAGGCAGCTATATGTGGAGGTGTTCAGCATGTATGGAATAATCCTGTAACTGTCACACCTGTTAAAATGTGTTTATTTCATCTTTCAGTTTGTCTTCACTTCATTTGCACTACAATAAATTTGAAGAATGTCTTTGAAAAACACAGAGATCTTTCCCGAACATGCACAAGCAGGCAGTGTGTGCTCTCACAGCAGCGCTGACGGCTGTCAATACACAGTCCAGCCACTCAGAAAGGCAGCATCCAGTTTCGATGCGCAGGTTGGTTTGGCATGTGCATGCGGAGGCAGGAGGCACGCGTGTGGGTGTGTGATCATTATCAATAATCAATATACGAAATCATTCAAAGGCGCCCCTCACTTCCAGAGTGTTTTTAAGTGCTGCCTGAACCTCTCCACCTTATTCTGCGCTATCTTCCCCATTCATCGTCCTTTCCGATCTCTCTCTCTCTCTTTCATCCTCATGATGTCGATCCATTTTTCACAACAACCAGCAGGCTTCCATCCACCTCAATTACCTAAGTGAGAGTTTGAGCTGTCTGGTGGGACTTCGGTGTCTGTTGGAAACAAACCAAATGCAGAAGCACGAAAAAAAAGAGAGAGAGGACAATTTATAGTCTGCTTTTGAGTTGAATTTTAAAGCATTGCGAACTGATTCCCTCCTTGAAGCCTGAATTCTTGATTAACTGTGATTTTCGGTTCTTAACAGGATACCGTAATGATCATAGATTAATCAATATCGTAGAAGCTCTGCTAATCACAGTAATCACCTAGCACAAATTCACACGTCAGTCCGTATTGATAGACAGCACGGCCTGTTCGAGATGAGGGCTGCATTGATTGTAACTTAAGAACCTAAATCAGGCTTTTCATTATCGCCTCTCATTTTTTTCTCTCCTTCCACAGACTTTCATTCTCGCCCAGTCGCTTCTCTCTTCCGATCACACTCCCCCAGTTCGACGCCCACTGCAAGAGCAGAGGAGCAGAGGGAGAGAGAAAGGGAGGGGAAAAAAAAAATGAAAGAAAGAAAAGGACTAAAGAGCGCAGGATAAAGAGACAGGCGCGCAGCTGAGATAGAGAAAAGGACGGACAGAGCAAGGGAAAATAAGACAGCCATCTCCTTCGAGAAGCAGAGCAGGCCGGCCGAAAGGAAGGAACGAGACAAGGGGGGACTGCGAGAGAAAGTCAGACTATGAATTTTCATTAATGAAAAAGACACTACTTCTTAAACAATGAATATAATGAGATGGAGACAGTGGCAAAGAGAAAGAGAGAGAGGAGAGAGAGAGAGAGAGAGAAGCAAAGGCACAGCGGGCAGTGCAGACCAGACAGATCCTCCGTGCACTGACAGTAACAGGAAGAAACCGAGTACCGACCGCAGAGACCACAGAGCACCGACCGAACTAGAAGAGGAGAGTGGGAGGGACGCCAGACACACCCAACTGTCTGATTCTAATAGACGACCCGTGATCGTCCGCGCCCATACGATCCCTCATACTCACTCACATGATCAACGATCCATATGTGGAAGAGCGGCTTCCACTTTATTAGCTGCGGAGAAAGACCAAAAAAACCTCCCTGCGTGATGTAACAGACCAGAAGAGGACAGAAGTAACTTCAGGAAGGTGAGCACGAGATGCTCCCAGGATCACCGACACAACCACGCACGTACACACACACAAGTACACAACCAAAATAAACAGACAAAAGCAGCCAGGGGCCAATTCAGCTTATTACACTCCCCATTACACAGACAAATGAGATCCCGGACTCCCACAGATAATCGGTCCCCCCCACCCCCCATGTCCTCTGCATCGTGACATTAAGTCACTCAGAAGCAGCAACGGACGAGCTTGGTCATTAAGTCAACACAACAAGTCAGCAACTGATGAAGGGTTCAGTTCAAAGCCAAAATCAAGCATAAATTCCACAATCGGACACATTTAGGTTTTCACATTCCAGCTACTGGTAAATGAGTACCATGCTACTGCAGCTATCGTTTTGCTTTATCAAGGGAGTGCTCTGGTTGTTTACAACCCCACCTTCAGCTATTTAACAAGAAGAACCTCTGTGGTGTTACTGATCCTCTTCTGGAGATAATACTGAACTATCAGAGTTCACCTTTAACGTTTACAAGCAGCAGAGGTCAAGATATCTGGACTTTTCTTCTTCTGCCGGAGTTCACCAGTACAGGCCACTTCCCATGATGCAACTCATTATTGAACTCTTCCTGTCTGCATCCTGTCTTCTGTTTTCCTAAACTTCATTTTCTAAAGCATGTGCCATTGCATAACCTTCCCTGCATGTGCAGAAATAAGAGCTGATTCTGCCATGTCGGCGTCGGGGTTGGAGAAACTTTGCTAGGTTTCTGGCATTGCATAATTGTGGCAGCACTCACAGTGGATGAGGCCTTGCTCTTTGTGATGTAAATGCATTCGAAAGCGTCAGTTTGTGTCACTGGCTCACATGCTCACCTTGCTGTACACGCCCCAGGACAGCTCCGTCTCGATCACCATGACGACGATGCCAAACATCCCAAAGATGAGGGCGTAGTCGCTCAGCCTCTTCCTTTTCTCGAACAGTGCCCTGCGGTGGCCCAGCTTATAGCCAATGTTTTGGTTCTTCCGTTTGGGGGCCTTGGAGGTGCTGCCCCGGGCGCCGGTGCCCACCGCCCCGACCCCTCCCTGCCGGCTCCCCCGCCCCGACTGCGCCCGCCGGCTCTCCACCAGCGCGTGGTTCTGATGGTAGATGGACATCTGGTTGGACGTGGAGTCGCTGATGTCGTACGCGCTCCTGGGGTACGGCGAGTCTTCTTTGGACGAAATGACGATCTCCGGGGGGCTCTGGGCGGGGGGCTGGTTGGCGGAGGCCTGGGTCATCGCGTAGGTCGGAGGGGGCTCGCGCTGCCGCTCGTGACCCCCGGCGGCCGTCGCCCCCGCAACAGCCGAAACGCCGCCCTCTTTGGTTTCGCTGCTGCTGTCTGACTCGATCAGGTTTCTCCTGGAGGCGCTGAGGCGGCTCAGGGGCTTCATGACTCCACCTGTGTACTTACAGGAGCTCATGGCGATCTCTGTGAAGGGGTTACTGTCCCTGCGGTGGACCAGCGGGCTGGCCTGCCGGTGCTTGCAGCCCCTCTCTCGCTCCCTGTCCCGGTCCCGCTCCCTGTCCCTCTCCCGCTCCATGGAGGGCGAGTGGGAGGCGTAGAAGAGGGCGTTGTAGACTGGGGAGTTGTCCCCGCTCAGGCTGTGCTGTGAACCCAAGCAAGAGGAGAGCGGGGTGCTGGTGGGGTGCAGGGCGTTGGGGATGGGCGGGGGCAGCGGCTGCGCTCCAGAGGAGGACAGGGGCAACTTGGGGAGCGACGTTGGGGGCAGGTTGGGCGTGGCAGGCGACTGGGATGGGGTGCTGCCGTTCAGACGGTCCAGGCTGGATCCTCCCATGTGGTTGGAGTGGTTGGATCCTGGCTGGTTGCCAGCGGTGGCGGGATGTGTGATACTGCCCAGGGGAAGGAGGAAGCGCTGGTCCTCGTCCTCGCTCCCTCCTAGCAGAGCCAAGCTCAGAGAAGGGGGAGGCTCCATAGTCACAGCTCTGGCAACCCGCCTCTCTGTGGTCAAACACACACAGAAAGGAGAAGCACTGTAAGAGGAGACCCGGGAGATAATGATGGATGACGCTGACTCTTTATCATTGTGGTAATAATAAAGGAAATAATAAAGGACAGACAGAAAGAGGGGCTGGAGGGAGCAGAGTGAAGGACAACAGTCAGTTTAAACAAATGAGGGAGAAAACTGAACTCCAAAAAGCTAAAGACATATGACACAGCGGGGCAACCGAGTGAGGAAAAGTGGCCATAATTGGGGAATATATTTATCTTGAGTCACAATTGAGTCAGCTGCCCAGTGTGTGTGTGTGTGTGTGTGAGTGTGTGTGTGTATGTGTGTGTTTCCCAGTGTCTTCTTGTTCTCTCACATCCCACAATGCTCCCAGCAATCTATTCCATAAAATGTCATCTGTGTTACATTCTTGTTAGCCAGGAGGAGGATGGTGCAGATCCTCTGGCTCTACACTGTGGAAACGAGCTCCAGCCCGGAGACCGTGAGGATATTATTCCCACAGTCAGTCACTCAATCCTGAAAGCAGGACAAGTGTTCGAAACCCTCAGTTCACTACAAGTTGGCTGCATCCGATTGATCCAAAACAATAACCTACTTTCAGTATGATATAACCAGACACCTTCATCCCCTCTTCCTCCTCCTCCCTGTCTGTTCCTCCACCTACCTCCGACCTCTTCTCTCTCAGTCCCTGTCCCCCAGGGTGGATGTGTTGAATCACTGGCTGGATGAAAACAGTCCGCCACACTTTTTCTTTTTCATGTTGTCACGGCCATGCCATCACCTCCCCGCTCGGTCTCCTCGCATGCAGGCTCCTCCACAGGTCCTCGCTCGCGCCCCTCGAGATTTGCGCGTCGCTCGCTCTCCTCCGCAGATGTTTGCCTCCGTGTCTCTGCGCGCGCTGGACGCGATCAGTTCGCTTCCCTCTCAGTCATCCGCGAAGTATCGATGGCTCCCATCTTTTTTTTTATCTTTTTTTTTTGATCCGATCAGTGAAGATAAGCAGCAGATGAGGAGGAATAATCCACGGTGACTGGATTAAATCGCCCAACCTGTGGCTGCCGTGCGCGTTAAAGACGAGCTTCGGAGGGGAAAAGACGCACGGCGGATGCGCTGGCGGTCCCTCGGACGAATGCGGGGAAAGTCTGGGATTTAACGTGCGACTCCAGCGACTCTGCCTCAATCTACAGCTCTCTCCGTCGCTTCCTATCCGTCTCTCACTCTCTCCTCCAACTTCTCTCCCTCTTCTCTCCGCCTCCAGATCTTTCCTTCCATCCCCATTGGACGGAGCGGGAGAGGAGAAATACGCGGAGAAAACAGGTGGCACGATTTGTAAGTCGAATGTGATCGTACCCGGGGTTATTTCGGGTTTATTATTTCTACTGTAGCCCCGGAAAAAAACAAAAAACAAAAAACATGTGATCTACGTGGCATCTGTCTGTGCAGTCTCCATAATAAAGACTATTACGTGACCCGTGTGGTCGTCGGTGGCACCTGTTGCAGGACCCCGCTGAAGGGCGCGTCCAAAATACATCCAGAGAGCAAACAAATGGACACAAACATTTCCCACAAATCAACAAATTAACAGAGTATGTCTGTGGTGAAAAAAAAAAAAAAAAAGCAAAGGCATCAACAAACCTCCAGACAACATATGGGGAGGAGGAGGGTGCGGCTTCAGCTCCAAACACCTTTTTATGCCAATGAAATGACTTAAGATGACTAATTCCGGAACTCTCTCTCTCCTGTTTGTCAATACTGAGCTCTAGTTTTAAAGTGTACATGAGAATATATGGTAAAGTGATCAGCTACCTTGATAGGTGTTTTTGACACCAATAAGTTAGTCTGGAGCCACAAAAACCTGTTTAACCTTCATAATAAGGATAAAACAGCTCATAAATGTGTATATATATTGATGTTTGGTGATGATGATATAGAATGTTTGGGAATATTATTCCATTTTTCGACGTTTCAGCTTTAGAAGCCTTTTTAATAGGCTTTGGCTTTAACCACTTTCAGCCACTTGTGTAGGATTCAGCCTTGAAGCAGTTTGAGCCAATTTGGCTTGGATTAACTCAGCTCTGCAACAATATCTGGAGCTCTGGCTCTTCAGCCCCTACTTGTGGCTCTCTGGAGCTTTACAAATTTATGCACAAATGAAGATTTTTATCAAATGTTTACAAGAGAGATTCTAATTTCACAGCTCAGTGGGACAATTATGAGGCTTCAATCTAAGATTGGTTCATTAGTTTGTCTCCTAAAATATGCCTGACATCTGAACATATCACCTGCTTTCTGCACTTCTTAGTAAAGTGATCATATAACCCCGGACAGACTCATCTGTTTCTGCTGGCTTATGGAAAGTATAGAAAAACAACAACAATGTTAAATTATTACTGAGTATAAATTACAATTTTCATTAGTCACCAAAAAAGGTTGTTGAACTTCAAACTTTTACAATAATAATACACAATCATCTTTTCACAAGATATATAAAATTACAATTAATTTGTCATTGCAATAGGCTGTACATAAGATATGAAGTGTCTTTATTTATGGATATTATTTAAGAGATGAAAAATAATGATTACTAAAATAATTAAATAGTAAGTCAGTTGATCAGTTTTCATTACCCTAGCTAACATAACTCCGTAGCTCCCCAATTAGCAGAATTTCCACTTGAAGTGTTCAACCAACATTCATTGATTGTATAATAATATGTGTCATGTGAGTGGAGACAGTGTTAATTTGCAGATTTTCATGGGGAAAGCTTGTTGACAGTTACTTGCTGTCATGATGTGAACATCACCACCTCTGAAACATTTTGAATAGGACGATGAAATTATAAATCCAGCAAAGGGGAGTGTATTCAATATGTTCCGTGGTCCGTTCATTTGTGCATTCAGAGAAAAAAATATGTGCAAACTGGGAAAAGTCTGAAGACTCTGCAGAAGTTGGTTTTGCCAAAAGTAAAAAAAAAAAAAACATAGTTATTCCCTGTTATTTATTATCTTATTTTTGCTTGGCTCTATAGACATAAATTATGGCATTCCCTCCCCCAGTCTTGTTACTACAATGATTTATAGTAGCCATCATCAACCATTGTTACTATAAGTCTTCATATATTTTAGGATAATGATCGTCTGTTGTTGTTGATGTTACCAGGAGAAGTCAAAGGAATAGCCGTACGGTAAATATGGGGAGAAAAAGAAACATTTATACCTCTGGAGCTTCATTTCGTCCCCCTCTAGGTTCTCTATTTTCGACTCTGACTACAGAAATCAAGCAGCACTGCTGGCAGCAGTAAATGGTAATAATGGTCACTGGAAGGTTGGGGAATAAAACATCTGAACCTGGTAACTATACCAGTCCCCAGCTGTATGAATTCAACATTAGATTAGCAGACTGCTTTACCTGGCGTAATGGCTTTAATATTGTGGCTCCCTGTGAGCTTTGTGCACCTTAATCGGATGAGAGCAGACACTGAAACGTGCGGGAGGGGATTAGAGCGTTTCCCTATAACAGGTCAAAGGATCCTGCAATTATGCAACCTGACAGACATCAGTAAAGCAAATCAGATCATGTGGAGGATGACTGTAAGTATTTTCACAACACCAGACATGCGCCAGCTCCTCACCGCACAACACGGAGCAGGAATCACATCATGTCGTTGACCTCATGCATTTATATGGTAATCCAGTGTTAAAACGAGTTTGCATTTGAGATTTTTTTTTTTCTTCTCTGCATGTGAGTGCTCTCCAGTCTGAATATGACGGCGCTGACTGTTTCTTCCCCATGACTTGGAATAAACAAGGTGATGTGTTGTTTCTGCCCCGGGGCAGATTGGTAATGGGTCAGCGATGAAGAGTGGCCGGTTCAATAAGCTCTAAATCCTCCAGGTAAAGGCTCAGGGAAAGGTCAAAAGTCACGCCTGCAACCACACTCATCAAAACCATTATTTAATGATTTATTTCACTTTGCTATTGGGAAACAATGAGGTGTGGGGCCTAAATATATAAATATTCATCTATAATTCATGCAAATCATAAAGTGCAACTCCTTTTCTAAAAAACACACATTTTGTTTCAAAGTGAAGTAATTTTATGGAAGGATTTTTTTTTCTCCTAAAAAAAAAATCCTTTCTTTCATGAGATTGCTTTCTTTCTTTCTTTTTTTTTTTTTTAACCAAATGCATTGGATGAGATGTGTCAAATTTTACAAGACCTGCTAATTAAGTACATTAAAAATAAGCTTCAGCGTGATTTTCAAAATAAGGAGGAGATTTAAACCAAGATTTAAACTCAGGTTAAGGTTTTCAAACATCTTAACCCTTGTAGAGCGCTTATCGAAACACTTGGGCAACATGAAAAAAAAAACATGTGAAGAAGGATATAAACACCATGACCTGGAATGTTTATTCAATCAAATCTTTAGAAAAATCTAAATCACACATTTGTACTGTTTCACAGGTTTTCAAGTTGTACGTTTTTCACTGATTTCTCTAAATGGTTTAAAAAAACATAGTCTTGTTTCTTTGTAAACTTTTCGTCACACGTTTCTATAATATCTAATTAAAAACAATTTTAAAGAAGAATTTATTGAAGACAATATGTATACAGTAGATTATCTTCTTCTAGTGTCATTTTTCATCAGTGCAGGTTTGAATATGATTACATTTCCATGAACTAATGATAGTTGTCAATTTCATACAATCTATTGAACCATCTTAATTTAGTGAGAGTTGTTGAGACACACAAGATGTTTAGTCAGTTTTTACCACCGTGAAAGTTTCTCCTCTGTTGCTACAGGTCATGTATATATAGGTGTGTTTTCTTCTTATTTGATCAAAATAATCGACTCTGGTGAAAGTGGTTTGAATGTCCAGCAGGTTATAAGTTTGAACCTTTCTGTGATTTATTCTGAGATACACTTGATCAAAGTCTGTGTCACAATTGCTCAATTGTATAAAAATGACCATAGATGTTGCTTTGATAAAAGTATCCGCTAAACAAGAATGTGGTATGGAAAAAGCAAAGTCTCACTGAAACAAAAGTTTGCAAGAGAAAACTATGTTGTTTTTCATACTCCGTCAGTCAGCAGAGAAACCAAGAGAGAGTTCAACAAGCGCATTACGACACAATGAAGCATGGTGAATAGAGAGCGGGTGGCGGAGGTCCGGGGGGAGATTAGAGCTGACAGAAAATAAGAATGGTGGCAGGCCACGCCGTTTATCCATCACAAGTCTTAATATTGTCAACAGAGATTAGGAGGCAGCGCGGAAAGATGGAGAGTTTGGAGCAGCGAAGGCAGAAGGGAGTGACAGGTGAAAAATGACGGGCACTTTGAAGGAAAAGGTTAGTCTGCAGCCCTGCCCTGCAGCATATGTTGGACATGTGGAGAAAAACCCCAGGAGAACAAGAAGGTGAATAAGAAATACACACAACTTAGAAGATGCTGGGAGGAATCCAGAAGATTCCAATTAGTATTGACTTGAAGGATCGGATGGTTATGAGATGTACGTGTTACATTTTCAATCCACCGAATGAACAGGAAATGACAGAGAAAAGAAAACCTTATGTGCAGCTATAGAAGCCACCACATAATGATTTTCCATAGTGAACTCATTTCATTCATCGCTCCCACAACAAACAACCAAGCAGAACAATATAGTGGGTTGACAGTTGCCATGCCAACGCTGTAGTATACAGATGAGTTCCCACTCCGTTCGTGCAATCTCATGGTCTCCCTCCCGAGTTTGAAGACACATAAAAGCCCGACTGCATGGAATAATACAGAATAAAAGGATGCAAAACTAACCAACACACACAGCAGGTGGAGAGGACGTGACGATTCATACAATCAGGATCACGAAGGAAATGAGGAGCAGCTGGTTTTCTCATCACCTCACAAGTTCCGCCACATCCATTTATGATTTCTGCTGCGTGTTTTATTTTCACAGTGAATTATACATGATAATCCATTCAAAGGACACTGGTTCACTTTTAAGCAAAGTAATTGTCAAAGACCAGTGCCTAACTTATCAAATCCTTTAGATGTGCTCATATTACTGCCAAAACAGGGTAAAGACTTTGATCGCTCTCACTGCTATTATCCATTCAGAGACTATTAAAAGCAAACATTTAGTGAGAGAGCTAAACATTCAGAGGGTTTTGTACTTGATCTGCATAATACTATACTATTGCAAAGTGCCGGATCAATACATGTTATACAATTTCCCTCCAACATCTTCAACTCATTTGTTATTGTATACCGTTGCATGGTGTTTGATTAATGTTGTCCATTTGCATTTGCCTCTAGGTGTGCTGTCGTACCAGATTTTATTTAGCAGCACTACGATCTCAGCACGGATTCTGAGCGATCGCCAGCGCTAATTAACACCACGATCTTTATCTCTTATCTATCCATCTTCTTACATACGTCACCTAAACTAGGTCAATATCGCACTCACAGGACGCTCGAGCCCATTTCAGCTGTGTTCACATACAAAGTACACTCTGTACAGGTCACCAGCAGGTCATCGCAGGGCCGACAGAGACACATTCACACCTGCAGGCTTTTCAGAGTCACCAGTAATTTCACTGAGTGGGGGAGAGCCGGAACTCTCCAATGGAACTCGCTCATACACAGGAAAAAACATGCAAACTTCCCACAGAGAGGCCCAAAATCAGACTGGAAATAAGGGTATGCTTCCTGTGAGGTGAAGATACAAACCACTACACCACCATGCCGCCCTATCTGTGAGAATTTATCAAAAGAAAATCAATCAGTGACCTAATTCTAACTTCAGGTGTTTGTAAAAGTTATTTATATCAGGTAATGGTAAAAAATGAATTTAAAATTCTGTTTTAGAAGTGTGTTTTTTTTTTTTGAGTCACAAGAAAGATTTCATTAAATGACTTGTCGTTCACACTCTGAAAAAGCAAACACACCCCAATGTAAAATACCGTGTAAAATTTGAAGGCAGGCGTGGGTGAAAGTGCTACTTATCCATCGGGTGTTACAAAGAGGAAGGAATCTGATTAAAATTCATTCCGCAACAGAACACAGCAGCAACAAACACAATGGATTATCGTCGTCGTTTTAAAGCAGATCAGAGAGGCCTGGATGTGAGAGCGAGAGAGAAGTTTATCTGGAGGAAAAAACTGAAAGACTCCATCAACTACATATCAATAAAGAGATGTTTATAACAACCTCAGGGCAGCGTTAATTCCAAAACTGTGTGAAAATACCAAGGAGAAAAACAGCGCTGATTCAAAGGAAAAGGGGCAGTGGAATTTAATCTTTACTGTCTTTATCCATGATTATTTACTAGTCTATTTGAAGAAATTCTTCCATTTTCAACATTTGATCAACTCTTCTTATAAACTAAGACAAAAGCAGCCATATTAAAAAAAAAATACCCAACAGCCACCAGATATTAAAATCCATCAAAATGATATCAGAGCCACCAGGTAGGAAGCTTTTTTTCAGTTATGTGAGTTGCAGGTCTGTTGTTACACCTCTGAACCACCTCCCAGATCACTGTGTCGTTTAGTGCATTCACGACGACAATGCAGATATGCAGCACGTGCACAAGTGATTTGATAAATCTATTTAAAGAGCGTAGTAACACCGCCTCACTTCGATGTGATTCAGGGGTCTCTTGATGAGGAACATGTATAGAAGGATTTTTGGTCTCAGAGAACCACCTGTTGCTGACCACACTGATGATAAATATCCTAGAAGTGATGAGTAAGTGCATTGCACAACTGCATCGCTCATCTTAATAGACCGCTGGACCGGCCTGGCGCTGTCAGACAGGCTCTAATCGCCGGTCGACGCTGTCTCCGTTGTCTCCTAATGGCTCAGAAAGCACCGAGGTCCTGGAAGCCACGCCGTCTGAGCCGCAGCTTAAAAACCCCCGCTGCAGCGTGCAGATGGATCTCCGCTCAGGAAACGCCGCTCTGACCGTCCGGCCTGGGAGAGGCTAATCAGATCCAGAGGACGGGAGACGACAAGGTTCAGAGGCGCTGGTGGGAAGGAACCAACGCCGGAGCTTCCAGGAAGTAGAGGGCCGAGCGTCCACTCTCCCATTTAAGTGGCGGGCAATCAGCATCAATCAGGCATCTGGCCTCCAAACAACTGCGGCCTTTGTAATGAAAGGACCGACACACATGAAGGCACACAAGCTTTCCGGATTCGCCTCCAGCAACACCTAGCTGGCTGGTTAAGCTCTCCGCTGTCATTGACTAATATTTGAGAGTGTTTGAAGAGTTCAGAGGGTAAGTACAGTTTTACAGAGTCAGCATGACAGCGAGGCGAACGCCGCGGCGACGCTGATGTACTGGATGTGTGTTTGTGTCAGCTGTCTGCCGGGTGAAAAACCACTAGTCAGCAGACTGGTGACAACACCGAATTTTCACTCATGCTCAGTTTCCCTGACACTTTATTGCTCAGGGACAATATATTTTATTTTTTTTCCAGCGCTGCTACTCGCAGGTTCAAGGCAGCGGTGTCAAACATGTGGCCCGCGGGCCAGAGCCAGCTCACATCAAGGTCAAATCCAACACGACCTCCCAAACCGTAAAAAAATAACAATGGTCAGTTTGACTGCCGCTCCTGTTTGTTTCCTCTGGGAGTCACGCTGCTTCCCAGTGAGATGAAGCCGCATCAAAGCCAAACCATGAGGAAGAGTCAGTGAAAACATTCCCCAGTTCGGAGAAGTGATGGAGTGCCGCCACCACGCCTGCATTAAATACAGTAAAAGCAAGGATGTTCGGCACAAAGACGTTTCTATAAATGCGTGAAGAGTTTCTGAGGCTCCACAGTCAAAAGTGTTCAGTTCATCTCCTTACAAAACGCTCATATTCTCCACATCTCTATCTTTTTCCTTATTCAGCTGAAAGAAATCCATCACAAAGCGACAAGGGTTCGATGCTCCTGGTTTTGTATCAGAGGTTATTAATTTCAGTTTTGTGAATGCAGTCATGTATTTTTCCTGTGACGCTGGGCTCCAGCCCTCCCTGCCAACGGCCTCGGACAATGAGTCAACAGAAATATTTCTATTTTTTTAGACTGCGACTAACGGTAAATTGTGCAGCTGCACGTTTATTTTTTATTTATTTTTTTTTTCCCACCACACTTGCTGCCAGTTTTCCATGAAAGCCGCTAGATTTTGCAGGCCGGGGATTTCGCGGTTCGCGGTTCATACCTGAAACCCAGAGGTCTGAATGCAGATAAGTTAGTTATGTGGGGAACATGACATCCCCGCTCGCAGTCCTGTCTACTAAAAATCTCTGATTGCCGGTGTGTTTTTCCCAGCTGACAGAAACGGCAATTAGCGAGCCTTGTTGAATCCCAGAGCAAATGTGAGATGTGTCCGGATGTGTGGAATCATGCAAAACTCACTTCTCGTCCAATTTCTAACACTGATTAGGAGCAAGGAAAAAAAGAAGAAGAAGAAGAAGAAAAAAAAGAATAAAAACACTGGTTGCTTCCTGCACAGCTGAGGCCATGCTCTCCTCTAATGACGCTGATTGTTGAAACAAGGTGATGTGAAGGACCTGTGGCATAATACACATCCTCGAACTGCGGAGAGGTCAAATTCAGACATGTTTAATGTGGAGGCGACAGAGAGTCAAGGCTCCGTGTCAACCTTGATGGAAGAGGCGATAGAGCAGGTATGCCTTCAAGCGCCTGCAGCTGTCATCATAATAACATCCGAAGGTGTTTCAGATGCTAAGTACAGTTCCAAAGAGTCAGCATGATAGTAAAGTTTATGCGGGGTTAGAGCCTGTGTGTGTCTGAGATGACTGCAGCCTGCCTGACTCAGCTGTCTCCCACCTCTCAGCTAAGTGACACTGTGTGATTTTTGCCAGACTTCTTGTGACACCTACTTTAAAAAGTACCATTCTGCAAAAAAGAAAGAAAGAAAAAAAAAAGAGGAGTACTTGGCCAATAACAAGCAAATCACCACATTGCTTGAATTTCAGTATTTGTGGATAACAGAAAGTGTGTGGTAGGCCTCTGCTGGTGGAGAGGTGGAGAGCGTCCAGGGAGGTCACAACGAAAAAGAAAAGTCTTGAAAAGATATCAAATTGATCGGATTTTCGGAACTGAATTTACTGTAAGAGTAATGAAATATGAGTGAAACAGTCGCAGCACTTGCGGACTACATATCTTAACATGTAGTATGATTCTAAATAACAGTATTTAACCAGCTTGAGAAGTGTGTTTTGACTCATAACAGGCCTTAATACTAGTGTAATGTGAAAAAAACTGAGCAGGTTTGGTATTCAACCAACAATTACTTGGTGTCAGAGCCTCTCGTGTTTAAAGAACCCCTGGATTATACTTTACAGTCACTGTCATTATCATAAAGACTTGTGTGAGTGGTTTATTTAGCCAGTAAATACTTATTTGAAATGAGGTATTTACTTTAGAAAGGTCAGCTAACCATTGTTTACTTCTGTTCGGCATAAGAGAAATATTGTGGCTACAGCCTAAATCCCTCCATCCATCCATCCATCCATCTATTCATCAAGTAAATCAATATCTTCTAAAGCATTTTAACCACCTCCCTGCTGCTGGAGTCAATCCCAGCAGGTCACCAGTCCATCACAGACAAACATATTAGCACCAAAACAATCTACTGTCTTCACTCAGCTTTGAATACACGCGTCTGGACTTCTGGAGGAAAACCTACAGAACCACAGGAAGAACACTCGATCAGGCGACAGAAATAACGCCAAATTCATTCAGATTCATAGACCACTTCTCAACCAAGCAGGAGCACGAGCTGAAAAAACCAACTTTCAGATCATTCATCTATAAAACTCTGTTATTATTGTTGTTATTGGACTGAATGTGTGTTTTTCTTGCCGCCCCTTCACAGAGAACAGACACCGGTTAAAACAAACAGGTTGCACCTTAAATGTCACGTTAGGTTTGGATTGTCACACCTCGGCGAAGCGTTGAAACCTTGGTGCCTGATAGTTTTTGACAGTCCGAATATAAAATAAAGGTCAAAATGCACACGAAGACACCGTTTAAGATTCACAAGTGCTGATACTCTGTGACATTATTATGACTGAAGTGGTTCACAACAAGTGCACACATGCATTAATGTGCATTTATAGTTATTTTAATGTGATTTTAATAAAATCCCACTGAGTGTCACTTACAGAATAATTAGTGCAAACAAACACATTTATGGGTTTGTTTTGCTGTATTGTCAGATTTTATTAGTTTTGATGTCTTTTCTAATACATCTCTGCATCAGATCGACCAATAAAAGCCCACTTTCCCCTCACAGCACATCCTGTAAACTCTCTTGTCTCTCCGGTGCTTTAACGACGTGATGCTCAGTTTAGACAGCTATGATCTTGTACTGTTTGGTCTTAGCATCCGAGCCCCCCCCCCCCCCCCTCCTCTGCTCAGCACTCATGTATTCCCTCCATCCCTGCTCTCATTTATTTCCATTGGAGAGCATCGATTGGCTTGTTTAAGCCCTTCGGTCTGGACTAATATTTCACTTCGTGCAGCCTCCTTCCACTCGTCCTCTCCTCCCTCCGTTGTGCTTCACTCCTCTCCCTCTTCCATTAGTCCGGCCCCCTCCCACCGTCCTAACACCTGCCTGGAGAAGGAGTACGAGTCCGACTGGAGGGGTCTGATTGAAACCGGCCCCGGCCGTTAACACACACACACACACACACACAGACACACACACAGGCCTCGTGAAAGGCACAAACATGCATCTGTATGTGTCTGCACGCTTTGAAAACGACTGCCGGAGAAACACAGGAGGAAAATCGGATTGATTTCTTAGGGCAGAACTGTAATTAAGTGCAGAGGTTATTAACATATAAAGTGGTGGAACCACTGTTCGGCTGGATAACGTGTCCATAGTTTTGTTTTCCTGCAGATTGTTAGGATTGCTCTTGTCTACGCCCATCTCTAATAAAGCAGACTGTTTGAGGGGGATTATCAATAAAACTGTTTATGACCCACTATGCTGATTGTTTGGCAGTATTGCCGTCAGCGTCCCTCTCAGCTGGCTCAAAACATTACTGAACTGAATTCCAGCTGTTTGTTCCCACTGAGACAAACAAAGACATAAATAACACTCCAATATCTGATTATATTGAGACTGTGATTCCTGCATTGGTCCATTTACACCGTTATATATGAACACTAGACAGGAGAGACACTTTGAACTGAATTTGAAATGAAGGCAGAACAAAATGTGCATAATATTTACAGACCTGGAGATGATTTCACATAAAAACGACATACTTTATAATTATTTTGCTTTGATGAAGCTGAAAAGGAACTTTAAATGGAAAAAAAAAATTAAGAAAAAATTGTTGGTTGTTTGTTTGACTCCACACAGACTCGGAGTGAGGCCGTTCAGGTGACAGTAGAGAGTCTGAATGCTGTTGTTCTGTCGGCATTAACAAAAAGCTCCACTTCTGTGTTTACTATTCGGTCTGCCGTCGTTTCCCGGGGGGTGAGGACAGACTTCAGGAACCATCCTCACAGCACACAGGCATCAGCTGAATAACATCCTGACTGCGTTTCGTTAAACCACTTTACTACTCAAATGACAGGACTTCTATTTGATGACTGTAAGATAGTCTAAAATGCAGAGTGAGTGATTATTTCCATCCGTCTTTAGATTCAGTTCAGATTCGGTGTTAGCTTCAATCTACATGTATTAAAGTTTAAAGTGTAATTGGTCTATGAAGGTCAGGAGTAGATAAACGCCAACATTCCCTCAAAGTCATAACTATAAGAAATACTGAAGCATGTGATCCGTATGAGTATCTGATGTATTTTCATGTGGTGAATGATGAGCAGCTCCCATCAGGGCTCCTGCAGTCTCCTCCTCACACAAACAGGACCCGCAGGCTTAAGGTGTGCGTACGCTTCCATCTGCTGATTCTTTGAAGCATTGCAGGAGGCTGTGCGGCCAAGCTCCAGCTCCTCAGTATCATCCACCCACTCCAAACTTCAGCCCTTTTCACAATGTTTCCGCACAAGTGTAATGCACAGATGTGCCGCGGACAAACAGCAGCGAGCAACTCTCACAACTCTTAACTCCACTCACACACAGCTCTTGAAAAATGTTCACAATCCCCACAAATACGCATCTTTCTCTGCGTCGTCCGGACGTCTCATCCCCCACAAACGAGACAAACACGGACAATATAATAGATTGCTACTTATTTTATTTTAAATTTTTCAAAATTTATAGGTAAAAAAAACACACCTTATGAAATTGCAATCATTCAAATTTCATGAAAGCAACTGTAGATGCTTTACAAGATATATGTATATATATACATTGGGCTTGCACATATACACAAAGACATAATGTATATACAGTAATATAAGCACACATCCACTGATGCACACGGTGGAGTCCAGAGGTCCGAGCTGGCAACCGACGCTGGCGTGAGTGCAGGGAAAATGCAAACCTCATTAAAAATGTAATTTTAAAGCAGATTAAAATGAGAACAAACTCAAAAAGCTAATCCTGCTTACCTGAAATACAGCTACATTTTGAAAGAGGCCAATGGGAAGTATTGAGACAGAGAATATAAAGTCGATTCAGAGTGAAAACGACCTGAAGAACTCAACTTCACTCTCCTCAGGGAGGCGACCGTATGGGCAACACACAGCCTGAAGCCACTGTGTTCATTCAGCATCAAGGCCACATGAAGCCTGGAGTCGACTTGCATAGCTTTCCTGTGTGGTCATCGGACCTGAACTGCGACAAACGTCAGAGAGACACACACCGGAGCACGTTACATCTCAGCCACGAGCTTCATGAAAGCAAAAACAATGTAGATCCGCAACTAATCAGCATCTCAAGAACTTCAGGGAAAATTAAAAAAAAAAAAAAAAAAAAAAGCTTTGATGCATGCGAGCTTGTTAAGAGTCGCCTCGGCCTTTTGGACTCCGCCGTGCACCGGCGTGTGTTCGTGTGTTTCTATGTACCTGATGTATATATCGCATCAATCACCCCCAAATCAAACACTGACAATTAAACTGTTTTTAGGAGCCGGCGATGCAACACACTCCGCAAGCCTGTTTAAATCCAGGTGTAAAAAAAAACAAAAAAAAAAAAACACACACACACAATATGCAGGCAGGACTGTTGAGGATTTTGTAGCATGACCTGCTTCTGATGACCCCCAAAAGTAAAAGAAATAAAGAAAAAAAAAGACTAACAATCAGAAAACACACAGACAAGCACACACACACACACACACAGACAGACACACACAAGCAATATGAAGTGAAACGTTGTCAATGGAGGTTGTGGCGTTGCTTATTTTCAACACCAACGCTGGAAAGCAAATAAATTTTGAAACACACTGCAATGAACGTTGCTTTATGAATGGAAACCATGGCAACAACACGTGGAGCAATGAGTCGGCTGTGGGTTTACCGTCCGTCTTCATTTCACAGCTGGACCCGAGCCCTCAGAGAACTGGAGTGAAGGCCTTAAATATCTGGTGAGAAATGTTCGCCACCAGTCCGTCTCTGTCCCTTTTGATGTTCTTGTGGACAGTAGAGTGTTGTGTACAGTTAGGCGGGACCGCACACTGAGTGGGAACTCGTTTCCTGGAAGAAACAGTTTTCAGAAATCAAAAACGTCCTGCTCTGAGAGCCCGACTGCATCGACTCCTCGAATGTCAATTCACTGGGAGCAGATAAAAAAAAAAAAAAAACAACAACACGCAAAACATCCTCAAACTCTGAAGGAACAGGACACACACACGTGTGACGTTTATGTTGGGTTTCTTTTTTGGCAATTGACAGCTCAGGTAACCTGCTGTTTGCACTGACGAAAGACAGAAAAACAGTATAGAAGATGTCGACAAACAAACTGTTGACCAGATGGATGCAGTCCGGCTGCAGCAGCCGCTGTGGTCACACACCGCCTTCTGACTCATCTCTTTCCCAAGTAGTGTTTACAATATTTTGTACAACCTATGGATTCAGCGCCGTCTTCATCCTTCAGTCATCTTCCGTCTCAGCTTTTGGCCGCCGGCTTCACAGTTTAATGTCCTCCTCCTTTATAACGTTTATAACTCTTTCTTTCAATCTGCTCTGTGCATCTCACCCATCCATATTTCATCAGAGCACCGCCGCTCTGCTCTACGCCTCCTCCTGCTTGAACTCTGTCGCTCCTCCGTTCCTGCTGTTCCCGAGTCCCATGGCGACGCCGCCGCCGTCGCTGTTCCCGGTCCCCTCCCCCGCCTCGAAGCTCTTCTCCTCCAGCGGTTTGCCGATCCACGCCCCGTAGCCGTGGACGTTGAGGGCTTCGAAGAACTGCTGCTTCACCGCCTGGAAGGACAGGGCCGACGTCTTGGCCTGGGCGTAGGACGGCAGCGAGAGGAGGTCGCTGCGGCCGCAGCGCTGGCACAGCGCGCGGAACAGACCGAACAGGTGGGACTTGGACACGCGGGACACGGCCAGCTTGTTGCTAGACAGGAAAACAGTTGAAGGTTGTTGAGCTTAAGATTGATTAAATAAAAAAAATGCAGAAACAGACATTAGTTATGGGAAAAAAAACTATGTGTCAGGCATGCTGGTGGGACACAGCTTTCCCCCGGATCACGCGGCGATTCCCATTTAGCCTGCGTCAACGCCTGCTGATCGCCGCTTCGGCTGACTTAATTTACCGCTGAATGAAATCTTTAGTAATTTGACAGCTCTTACTAAACAACACAGAGTTCTTGTGATCGTGAAGGTTTTAGGAAAATATTAACGATGTTGTGGAACCAGGTGTTTCCCAGAAAACCTGTCATGTCAATCCATTAAGATGAACTGATAAAACAAGAAAGCAATCAGAACACAGATATTGTGCAAAACAGTGAAGTCACTGAGAATCTATATAGTTCTGTAGAGACTTGGTCCAATTAATACAGAGACATTACTTAAAAAAGCCTCACTAAGAACTAAATATTCCATTTCTGATGAGAGATCAGGCTATAATGTGTGTCTATAATAACCCTGAGAAAGAACATAACATGGATCAGTCTCTTTGTTCTCCGTCTTCAAACATACCCGTCCTGCTTTCCTTTGGTCCCGTCCAGCACCTCCACACAGTGCTGGTCTGGGAAGCTCCAGTTGACGCTGGACTCTTTGGTTTTCCCGGTGTGACGCGTGGAGTCGTACACGCTCACTCTGCCCACCTGCGGCCCGGCGACGTGGGAGAGAGTTACTGGCACGTTCGGATCGTCCTTCAAACATCAGTTCTAAAATTAGCGTGCATAATGCACGTAAGAGTGATGTAATGCAGCCTTCGTGCAGCCAGTTTCTGTGTTGGCGTGAGAGTTAAAACAACACGAAACAAACGAAAAAAACAAGAATCGTGCTGCTGCCAGCGACTGTAATTCTTCTTTTTCCTCCCTGACCTGCCTGCTCTTCATTAATTGATGAATGAGCCACATTTAAATAAAAGAGCCGTGGAAAAAAACCCCGCCGTGCGGGCACAAACAGGAGCGCTGGCAGCTGAATTGATGAATTCAGTGAGAACGACCTCAATATTCCTGATTAATGTCCGAGTGCGACATTGCCAACAAAACTTGCTTCGATTACCTCGGGGTGGTTCAACCTGAAGGGAGGGGGGAGGTTCTGGGTGAACGCCTCGCCGTCTCTGGCCAGCCGGCAGCAAACGGCGCGTGTCAGGTGGCCGTGGCTGTACAGGTAGCCTGGGGGGGGGGGGGGGGGGGGGGGTGGGGGGGTCACACAGCAGACACCCGAGTCCAGGAGAGGCCGAACCACACACAGGTCACGGAGTTTCAGTTTAGTGAACTTTACCAAGCGTGATGGACTTCAGGTAGATGGGATCCAGGAAGTGGGTGAGCAGCGCCCCCTGCAGGCCCATCACGTTCCAGCGCAGGATCTTATCGCTGCAGCTCATCGTCCGCAGCCTCTCGCCGTGCTGGATGCCGTCCCAGGTGGGCACGATGGCGCTCGACTCCACGGGGATGGTGCCCTCACCTGACAAATGCAAAACACACACACACACACACATAAGCAGAGGTTCCCCTCTCGCGTTCCGGTGTGAGGGGAGGCTGCCGCCCGTCTCACCGTTCTCCACTTTGGTGCGGAGCTTGCCCTGCTTGGCGTTCTCAAACAGAGGCTGGTGGCCCTCCACTTCATCTCCTGCCTCGCTGCACGACTTATCGAACAGGGCGCCGTCGCCACAAGGCGCCGTGCTGCAGGTCAGAGACAGAGGGGAGACGTGACGGTATTGATGACACACACGCACAAAGTGACCCGCCGCTCCAAAGAAGATCTGCACATCCAACGCGGAGGTGTCAGACGAACGGACAGGGAGGAAAGAAGAGAGCGCTGAGGGAAGGTGAACCGGGAGAGAACCTGATCGCCCACCTGATGTAGAGGTGGAAGGTGATGTCAGATTTAACCCGCAGCTTGTTGTTCTGCGTGGGCTCGAATATGCTGTCTTCCACGCCGTCGTAGTGTTTGAGCAGCTCGCTGTACAGAAACCTGAGAGGAAGAGAGACGACCGTCTATAAACGACGTCCTGCCGGCGCTGTCTGAGCTGGAGGGTGGCGTATTTTTAGACGAGGAAGGAGAACACTGGTGAAGAAGAAACGGATCGGGTTCTACCGGACAAATCCTCTTCTTGAGATGATTTCCGCGTGGCAATCATTAACCGTTTCCCCTTTAAGGCTCAGCTCCTCGCCTTTAACGCAGCGATTCCCTGGCGAGGAGGGGAAAAAAAAAGAAAAAAAAAAAAAAGAAGGACACACACTCAAAGTCAGAGAACATGACAATGCAATGCCTCTCAGTTCTGCAGTGACCCAGTTGTGTTGTGGCTTTGTGACAGGGAAACGCCTGCGAGCACAGAAATCCAGAAAACTCAACATCAAGGAAAACTACTGTGGCAGCAGGATTTTTTTTTCCCTGTTTCAACAGAATTCCTTGTTTTATAGGTCACACTCCGAATGAGGAGGACATACCGGTTCCAAGGCTGACGACAGTTCCCAGACCTTCCCCTCTTCTCATGACGATGGTGGCCAGGATCTTCCGTCCCAGCAGGCTGTGCTGGATCCGGGTGGTCAGGGCGTTGAAGCGCTGGTGGCTCAGCATCGCTATCTGGTCGTGCAGCGTGCTGCCGCTCACTGGAAGCTGGAAACCCAATAAAGAATTTTTCCATTTTAATTCATACAAGTTCGTTTTGGGCAAAAATCCTTGCAATCTAAGAGTTCTGTCAGAGTGCCGGTGTGTTAGTAGTTAATCTTTATCACTCCACACACTGCACAGTGAACCGGGACACTCTGTGACCGAACCTTGAACCCTGAAGGTTGAAGTTGCAGACAGATTTGAAATAATCCTGCAGGAAGGTTGTCTGAAACACTTTTCACAACTAATCACATCTCCTGTATATTTAGCTCACAGTCTCCTGCCTGTTTGTGTAATCCCAAACAGACTGCGTGACGGTGAGAAGAGGAATCCACTGAGGGGATTCATTCATACAGCAGATCACATATTTGCAGCCTTTATGATCAATGAAGTATTTTTTTTTCTTTACATATACATCTTTGCACAGTACCTCACATCACAGCATCATAACACTGAAGCAGGCGCCAGTAAGCTGCCGTTTCAGCACGTGGCCTGCTTTACGCTTGGTTATGAATCATGTTAAAATGACACCACAAAGTACTACAATTACTGACGAGCGTGTTTCTGGTATTTTGTCAGAACAGCGATTTAGGTCTTGAGCTGATCATCTCTCCGGCATTTACTGCAGATTGCTTCCAGCGCAACTTTTCAGCACAGGTAATCAAGAAAAAGACGACCTGCTGCTACGCTCTGCAATTTCATTCATCGCATTATGGACGGCCTTAATCCCATTATGAATGAGAGGAAGCTCTTTTCGAGCTGCCAGAATCTCAAGTTTGGAGATGGAATGTAGGGAAATGTTGTAAATCCCACACCTCAGCAGGGATGAGCTCCCCGGTGCGGGCCGCCCTTTCGGCTTCCCCGATGAGAACGCGCAGGGCGGCGTCTGCCGCTTCGTGCTTCCCCTGCTTTTTGTTGGAGGCGCAGACCGGAGGGAACCAGCGTCCGCCCAGCTTGGCTTGATAGGTGAACCTGAAACGGGAACGTCAGAGCGGGTTTTGTCACTGCCGTCTGCATCTCGATGGGAGTCTCTCTGTGCACTCGCGCACGTGCTCACACATACTTGGGCTCGTGCGGCGGCCCGGACTGGCCCACCAGGCGGATCTCGGCGGCGAAGCCCCGGGCTCTGGCGTACTCCAGAAGACCTGACACTGCATTGTTGTTCAAGTGGTTGATGAGGTCGCCGACCCCGGCCTCGTGGGCCGCCCGCAGCTCATCTGCGGTGAGAGGCGGCAAAGAGGCGCATGTCCCAGAAGCGCCCAGATCTCCGTCGCTGGAAGTGCCCAGGGGCAGCTGAGGCTGCGAGGAGAGAGAGAGCGAAGCCAGGGGAGTGAGAAAGAGCAACGGATTCTCGCCGTCTCAAACTGAATATGAGCGTTTCCTGCGCTTCACTCCGCACCTTGTTGAGCTGCAGTCTCCCGTCAGCCATTAATTCTTTGACGGCCTCCTCTGCTGCCAGCTGGCGGGCTGCCTTCTTGCTCGGAGCCGAGGCTTCTGCAAACAGGCTCTCTCCAACCTTCACCCTGTACATGAACCTGAGCGCAGGACGGAGTGCAACGGGAGATGATTATATTGGTTTGTGACTGAGCTCACACACTTCACGCTTCCTTCATTTAGTGACTCCTGATTCCAGACACAAACCCAGAAGTTTGAGTTGTAGCTGCTAGTAACTGAAATAAATCATCTGCATCCAAAACTGTAGAGAGGAGACAAACAGAGATCTGATTGTGTCTTTGTCATATGACTACAAGACTGAAGAGACCATGAGCAGAAATAACTGCTTCCCCGGGGCAGAAATGTTCCAGAAACAGCAGAGGGAGGAGGTCTGGGGGAGGACAACGTCTTGCGGTGCAGGAGCCAGTACCTGGGGTCATGTGGGGGGCCTGCCTGCCCGGTGATGATGAACTCGATGGGCTTCCCGCTGCGCTGGCTGTACTCCATCAGGACCGACACCGGATTCTTCCCGCCGGGCAGCGAGCGGGACAGGAGCTGGCGGGGCCCCTCCGTCATGCCTTCCACGCTAATGGACCCCAGAGTGGACCCCAGAGTGGCCCCTGTGGTTTCAGCTGCGCCCTGCATACGAGACGACACAGAGACAAGACACACACATCAGCTAATGCTTCAACCAAGGAGCCTCCATCAAAAAACAGTTACAATGTAAAGGCTAAAAAACAGATATTTAAGCCTTTCATTCCTATTTTGTCATTGCTGACAGGATTTGGCGTGCTGCTCATAACGGGAAAAACTCCCAGGCTTTTTATGATATCTAGGAAAAAGAAAAACCTCAAACGAGTCACACTACAGCGGTTTGAGCGCCCGGTCACAGACGAGGTTACGCCAGGGAGAGAGGCCGGGTTTGTTTTCGCCCTGAAACACTCACACTGGGGTCAGCGAGGAGCTCTGTCGGCTGGTCGCCGCCGGCTGCGTGTCCTTCGTCCGCCGTGCTCGTCCCGCCCTGCATCTCCCCGATGAGGATGCGCAGGGTGGCCGCCGCCGCGTCCTTTTTGGCGACTTTTTTGCTGGAAGCTTCTACGATTGGAAACAGTCTCCCGTTGAGCATCACTTGCATACGAAACCTAGGAGGGAAAAAAAAATAAAATAAAATAAAAACCACAGCGGTCTGTCAATATGTCTTTTCTTACAGTTTTTCTCCATTGGTTTGGCTCATTTCTTGAAACTGAAATTACATTTTCAAAACTCGAAGATCATTTTGGCAAAATGGTCTTACAGTTCAGCTCAACACCATAGTTCACTTGCAAAAGCTCATCTCTCTCTCAAAACTGTTCACACATGTTTCAAAGCTTCATTTCTTCCCCATATAAACAGTCAGAGCCTCCAAAATGTAAAGATCCTTCTCAACAGCTTCGGCTCATTTTTCAAAACAGACCGGACGTTCTCAATTCTCTTGGTTCTCTTGTCAAAAACCACCTGGACGGTTCAGCAGAACCACGGTTCACCTGTCAGAGATCAGATCTCTTCCAAAACAGTTCACTCAGGTGGAAAAACTAAATTTCTTTCTCAAACAAATGGTCAATGTCCTCAAAATGCTTTGTCCTTTTGACATTGTCTGAGAACTGACAGTCAAAATGTTTAGATGTTTTGTCTTCAAGGGCAGAGGACCAATGAAATATTCCTCATCTACCTTTCTGGGCCCAGTCCTTCATTCATAATGGTTACTGTGATAATTTTTATTTTCTTCTTTGGGTTTTTTAGCTAACAGAAAATATTGTGTATAAGAAAATGAAGACAAAAAGCATTTTACAGTAAGAAGAACCTTCAAGTTCTGATTCACACATCGCTCTCATACCTCCAAGGAAACTGTTATAATTTTTATTTACACACAAAATAACTTCCATCCATCTGAGTTCAATATACTGTAAAATAAAAACAAAGAAACAAAAACAAAAAACTAGAATGTGACACTCAGAGAGGCACAGGCGCAGACCTCTGCCACAGCTCAAATCAGTCACCAACAACAATAAGAACACCATATGTGATTAAAAAAAAACATTTTATTTCTACCCAACAAAAACAATGTCTGGGAGAAAACTGTTTGTTGCATGTTCATATCTCAGCGTGTTTCCTCACAGTGACTGACACTCCGGAATCCCCCTATTTTTGTCTGTTCTGGATCCTGGGATCCGGAATACTTCCGTGATCTGGATCAGCAGCTGATATCTCTTAGAGTCCTTGAAGAACTTACTGTAATTTTTTGCTGAGCCCCCTTGTCATTTATTGTTGAGTTATGCCCAACTATGTGAAAGACACACAATATCTCTCAATGATAAAGAATCCTTTAAAAAATTCCTGGATCCAGACAGTGATCCGGATCATCACCAAAATTTAATGGATTCTAAGTTGGCCCAAGACCCACCTTTCCACAAAGTTTCATTGCAATCCGTCTATAACTTTTTCCGTAATGTTGCTCACAAACCAACCAACCAACCAACCAACTAGGGCTGAACGATATATCGTTATCATATCTATATCGGGATATGAAAATTCAGGACATTAGTTTCTCAAAATCGACGATATCAAGATTTCCCCTGCTTGCCCTGCATGTAAGCTTGTACAGGTCAGGCCAGCCAACCACAAACCTCGTTTACTGGTTGACAGCTGATAGCAGCCAATGAGAAACATCAGAGGGAGGGGCAGGACGGAGACTGAGACGCACACTCACATGTGCTACACGCAGTGGAGAGTGAGCAAAACAATAACATGAGAGCTGAAGAGAGGGCTGTTGCAGAATCTGCACAAACGAATTTGGTGGCAGTGAGTTCTCATAAAAATTTAAAAAAAAAACTGCATTTTTTTTACATCCTTTTGTATTATCAAGGCGCGAAATTCCCTATAAAATGGCGGCGGGGACCGATTGAGATCGAATCTCCGCCGGTTTAGGTCCATATAAGCAGGTCCTTACCGCCTGTTGGTTTTTTTTTATCATGAAATTGCGTTGCTTCTCTTTTAATGAATCAATCAAAACCAACACGCCTCGTAACTCTGGGATTCCATTTTTGCATTCTTCTTCTCTGTGCTTCACGCTGCACTATGCATCAACAATCACAACGCGCCCTCTGCTGGACTGAAGGAGGTACTGCTTGATTCAGGCGCTGCTGTGAACTCCAAACAACAAATAATTCAGAGCACAATGACAGCAATGGGTGTAAACAGTAGTAACTGTAAATATGAAAATCTGCCGAAACAGTTAATGATTTACTGTGATACTACAGTTCTCCACCCCTGAATGAGGCCGTCACAGCTGCAGAACAACATAAATGAACATCAGTGAGAGAGGTCCTCCAGGGTCTGATACATACAGAGACAAAACCTGGTCAGATTAAGAACTGAATAGAATCAGAATCTACACTAACATTCACAGCCATCAGCAGGATCTTAGCTAAAATACTTTGTTTCAATTGGGTGCAGCTACATTATATGAAATGTGATCTGTGCTGGTATGGATTCCAGGGTTAATGTGCCACCACCACCAAAGGAACTTGTCAAAGCTGGGATGCTTCAATCAGCAATTAGCAACATAATAAATAAAAATCATTTTATAAATTTGCAACTTAGGGTGGGCCATATAGCATAAGAAGATATACCATCCCAGACACAATGCAGCAAATAGATATAAACAGAACTAAACAAGCACAACAAAATACAGCAGTTTAATCAAAAAAATATTGTTGGATCCTGTTTTTGATCAGCATTTTACAAAATTGAAAATTAAGGACCTGTTAAAACTTGTGAGGACCTGTTAAAATTTTCTGAGGACCTGCTGAAAAAATTCGGAGGGCCCGTTAAAATTTTGACAAATTTCATGCCCTGTTTGTTTTTATTTTTTTTGAAAAATGCTTAACTTTCACTGAATCCATTGTAATATATCGTATCGATATCGAGATATCTGGCATGGATATCGAGATATGAAATTTTGCCCATATCGTTCAGCCCTACAACCAACCAACCAACCAACAAATCGATGTGATTACATAACCTCCTTGGTGGAGGTAACAAAACAAAAAGGAAAATTGTCTGTAGCCCAATGTGCTGTAAATGAAGCTGGAGTTTCACAGCTCACTTCTTCACTGGTCTCCCTCCTCACCCTCCTGACTGTCCTCCTCACCTTCATGCAAACACATCCATGTCTGGTATTCATGGTATTGAAGTGTGTTTTTGACTATTTTTGACAGTTGAACAGATGATTTTGCAGGTGGTGACTGATACAATGAAATTAGGCTGATATGTTTTGGAGAGAACAACCATTAGACTGAGAATCGATCAATCAGTTTAGATCGACATGACATATTCACTTGGGAATTGTGCTAAATCTATCCTTACTGTGCTTAATCATTTGCAAAGATTTTCTGAGACATTGAGACAGGTACTAAGACATTTTAAATGTGATGACATGAATGAAAAATGCCATTCTGTTGTGAGCAGCTACAGGGTAGTTTGGAGATTTGTCCATGTTGTTTTGAAAATGTAATTTCGGTTTCAAGAAATGAGCCAAACCAATGGAGAAAAACTGTAATACAAGATAAAGCTAAAGGAGAAGAAGTCTTGAGTGTCACTGACCTCGGGTCGTGGGAGGGTCCCGACTGGTCGAGCAGCAGGAACTCGCAGTTCTGGCCCAGATACTGGGCGTACTCCATGAGGCCGCTGACCGGGTTCTTCAGCCTCACCTCCTGCAGCTTGGCCCACAGGTTCTGGGGGGGCGGGGCGGCCACCGACACGGCCACGGTGCCGATGGCGTTCGGTTTCTCCGCCGCCTGCCTGTCGGCATCCGTCTCTCTGCGGATGGCGTTGAGGAACTCTGGGATGTCGTCGGTGGCCCACTGGCCCTCGTTGGTCTCTTTGTTTTTGCATGAGCTAAAGCAGGGTTGCTGAAGGGAGGAGTAGAGCAGGAAATGTAAAAAGTGAGGTGAAGGACTCACTGAAATCTGTCTGTGGGGGAATTTTATTTTTCAAACAACAACATGGCGCTGTAGTTTTATATATATATATATATATATATATATATATATATATATATATATATATATATATATATATATATAGTCTTAATTATTATCTATGTCCTGTTTTGATTCAATGCTCCATTTCAGATGTTCTCACCTCCTATAAAGGAGATTTTATAATCCTGCTAAAAACGTGTTACATGCACTTTAAAGAATGTCCTCCTATGCTTGTATATAATTGATTTTAAGTTACACATGTTGAAGTTTTTAACATCTTGTTTTGCCTCTTTTGTAAAACAAACTCGCATTATAATCGCCTCAGTACAGACTAACAAAGCATTTTTGAAGAACCTACTGATTACTAACTGTTGTACTGGACGCCGTTCAAATACAAAAAGAAAAAAGTAATCAGGACACATTGGAACGTCACTCACCGCTTCATTGTGACTCTGCTTCAGTAAACACCCCTCCAGCACCGGCTCCAGGCCCGGGATCTGCGGCGAAGGTAAGAACGTGGAACCTCCCCCCTCATTGTTGTCGCTCGCCTCCCCCTCCATCGGCACTTCTGCATTGGCGGCGCTCTGCGCGGCCTTCATGCTCCTCTCCATTCTGTCTTTGCGGCGAGTGGACAGCTCCCAGGTGGGGGGGTTGACTTCTCCATTCTTGGTAATGTCGCCTTGCTTCTCCAGGGCGTAGAGGGTGGGATTGACCTGCTTGGTGTTCTTCAGACCCAGGTTTTTTGCTATGACGAGCGCAGTCGCCTCCCCGGACTCGAAGAGGTACCGCAGGACGAGCTCCTTCTGGTCCGACATCATGCTAACGCTCAGCTCCGGGTTGGGGGAGCTCGCCGGACTGGGACGCTGCTCCTCGCGGTGCGGTTTGCTTGGTGGCGGCTGGTACTCTTCAGAGTCGGACGACTCAGACGAAGAGCTGGAGGATGAAATGGATTCAGTGTAAGAGTTCTCTTCTTCAACCTTTACTCTGGTTTCTGCTTCAACCTTGACTTCAGGGTTTTGAGGGACTTCAGATGAATTCTGAGCTTGGGACAGTTGCTCTCTTTCACCAGAGAAAGGCTCTCTGTACAGACACCACTCAGGAGGAGTCTCTCCTTGCTTGGACGCCTTTTGTAAGCGCTCTAACGCGTACAGAGCCTTATTGACAATGCTCTTGGGTAGACGCAGCTTCTTGGCTAAAATTTTCGCCGGAATTCTCTCATCTGGCTTCAAAGAAAACAAAGCTCTGAAGACCTGCTCTTGTATGTCAGGTGTGAGCTTGATGTCAACCTTACTGAAGCCAGATGAAGAGCGACTGTTTAACTTGATTTGTCTTTTACTGGGTCTGTCTTGAACAGACAACCTCTGAAAGTTGTCAAGGAAGGAGTCAGTTGGGGCAGACCACTGTCTGTTGGACTGCTGGTTTTGGAAATGTTTTCCTCTTGAGGCTTCTGCTGCGTTCCTGTATGCAAAACTCTGGTCCGGTCTGTAGCCCCCTCGACCTCTGGGGCTGCTACTGGGGTTTGGATAACTGCTGTAACCTGACTGGGGTTGATAACACGCTGGCCTGCCGGGAACCGAATGCCCTCCTCCGTGTGGGCCCCCTCTGAAACGCGGGGCCTCAGAACTCTGCCCTCTGAGGAACTCCGCTTGTTTGTATTGAAAGGAATTGGGCGCTAGAGCGGCGCTGTGGTTCTGGCTGTACGAGCTAGTGGGGACGGCATTAACGTGCCTCGGGAGGGGAGGGGCCGACGGGGTGAGGGGAGAAGGGGGCTGGATGGGTACTCCAGGATGAGCAGAGCCGCTGTAGTAACTCTGATGTGGGATCTGCTGCGGGCCAGCTCTGGGAAAGTCTGTTAGCGGGCCAGGCCTGTAGTGACTCTCCTTGGCCTGCGGGTGGGAAGGTGGCTGTCTCCAGTAGTGTTCTTTGTAAGGCCCTCCTCTACCTCTGCTCATAGCGCAGGGGTTGAGCGTGAAGGGGGCTGCTGCAGCTGCCTGTGCAGTTTCTGGATTGGCGTTCCTCCTCTAGCAACAAACAGGACGCCCTGATGGAAGTCAGGGCGAGAGCAGCTGCACACTGAGAGCACCTGCAACACAATGAAGGCCGAAGTTAGGAGGAGCTTCATCAACAACAGGAAGATAATGAGACTGCGTCAAAATAAGTAAAAGTCAGGTTAAATGCAAACAATCTCTGTATAAACAGAGATAAACAGTTTCAAACCCTGCTGGCGTTCCTCCAAGCAGGTCCCAGGCGTCCTTGGATAAGACAGTGAATCTATACCAGCGCCAAGGACGCATTACTGCACTATAGTTTCCAAAATGCAGCTTAACATAAAGCGAAGAATCAAACGCGCAGCTGTGACGGACGGCTGCAGAGATTAAGCTCCAAAAAGAGGACGACACTGTTGATGTTGCTGGACATATATTCAGATTATAACACAGAGTCAATCTACAAGGATACTGCAGGGTGACATACTATATCTCCCTGTCACAATGAAATGCAATCCCAGGGTAAAAGGGTGGTGATTAATAATTCAAACCTTCTTGTGACTATTCTGTATTATTTCTGGCCGTACAAATTAATGCAGGGTGTGGATCCATAGCAGAGAAGGGAAAGTGAGACAACGATGCAGACCAAAAGGACAGCCCCAAGGACATAAGAACATCGAAGAACGACAGTGACAGACGGGACAGTTTCTCGCCCGCAGTCCAGACGACAATACAACTTTTATTTGCAGAGGGCTAAATCATTCCCAAACATCTGATAACAAACATGCATTAATATATTCAGTGCCGTGAAATATTCATTTTGAGCTGCTGTGTCTAAATTTCAAATATCCTTCTCTGGTAAAAACAAACATTGATTCTGCCTCAAGTGTCGCAGCTAACAACACTCAATAATGTCTATATCAGTGAGACCGACAACAAGGAGACACCCAATACTGAGTCGGGTTTCATCCCGGCCGGCGTGGTCAGCACGGCTGACTGTATGTCACACGGAGCTGAGCAGGCCGGACGCCGCCTTAACACAACACAGTGCAGCAGCTCCATCACCGTAACAGGGGCCGACAGGTCCGGCAGCCCGGGGGCCAGACTCATCTTCGACCTGACGCAACACAGCTTCTGACAACCAAAATAACAGCGGCGCCTGTCGTTTTTCCACTGCTGGCCTTTTCTCTCAACTGATCAAGAACAACCATCTGAGAAATGGATCCACACTGCTCCTGCACTTAATGCTGCAACACCCAGAAACTAATCAGTGCCACTGATACACCTCAGGATATTCCAGTCTTTCTTCATAAACAAAAAAAAAATCCTCCACTGAGGGTCTTTGCTGCATTTTGTCATCATATTGGGTGAGCCGATATTTCAACACCGTCTACCATTCAAGAACAGCACAAACTGTTCAATAAACTGGTGATCTGTATTACGCAACGCCTGCCAGAATAGAAATGGTTTCTTAATCCAGGAGGGATTTTTTTTAACATAAAGTAAAACGAGGCTTATTTCCATCAGAATACAGGTCTTTTCTTTTTTTTCCTGCTCACTGTCTACATAATTTAATATTAACTACATCCCTGCTACAAAATATTGGTTTTGATTTGATTAACAAAATGGCTTTAATAAATAATTTCACCCTGACATGAATAAACTATTCTGACTCTGATAAGTATTTTTCATTATTATTACTGTTTACTATATTATTTATGACTTGATTTAAGTTACCCTGCCTCTTATGTTAATCATAAAAAATATAGACTGATATAAAAAAAAAATCATGATCAGAAGTGAAACCTAGCACGAGCTCAGGCTTGCAGTCTCACCTATAGCAGTTGAGAAAAGTGCCAGTCTGGAGGAGAAAAAAAGAGTTAAAACACGCCTCAGCAGCGTCCCAACGATCAGATGACTCAAAACTGAGACTGACAGCTCCAGGAAAACAAAAAGACGGGGCTTTTTTTTTTCTAGACAAGGACTACAAAGCCTGCACACGTGGAAGAGAAAGAAACAGCCGTAAGAATCTGTGAGCTCTTTAGAAAGGTCTTTTCTTCTGGAACGAAAACACCACCGAGGTCTCTTATAAAGGCTGAAATGATGCAAAGCTGCTACAACACTGGAGAAGACAAAATTCCCGGAATGAGCCTCATATGTGAAGGAAAACCGACAGTCAGTTTCGTTTTCGCTTCTCGTAAAAAGTTTAAGTTTCTATTGTGTCACGTGACCTCCGTCGGGAGGACCACGTGGTGGATGCATCAGTTTGAAAATGTTCAGAAGCAGCACGTCTCTGTTCAGCAGTCCTGTTGATCTTTGTTTAAAGGAGTGACCCTGCACTGGAGACAGAGTGTGACAATGCACAAGGGCATCCTCTCCCGAGGCAGACGCCACGTGCTCAGATCAGATTCTCACATTAAAAATAAAAAGGGGGGAGGAAAATGATGGGAGTCTGGTAGTAATGTAATACATTCAGCCAGATCCAAATATCACACCAGAGCCTGGTAGTTTTCAGTATGACACTGGTATACAGTGACAGGGGTTGTGAAGGAAATGAAACACAAATGACGGAGAGCTCCATGAATCAGGATTGCTTTAAATATAAACAATGACTCAGTGGATTAAAAAAGGTTCATTATTTACGTCAATCAGAGTGGAAAAAAGCAAAATACGTTACACATAGTGTAAACAGATTTTTTTTCTTCTTTTTTATCGTTTCAAATCTGCCAGAAGATAGTGTCTATTATGGATGCACAGTTTATAATCATGGAGGTTTAAAAGATCCATGTTATTCAGATGTAATTATAATCAATTCGGATAAAATTACAATTTCTATTGCATCCTAACAGAGAAGGTGATGTATTTTGGATTTATCTCACAAAAACTGAAAAATTTAGTTTTCTGTTGCAAATTTTACAAGTCTAAACAAAAACAGAAAAAAAATTACAGAAATGCAAAGAGTTGTTGTTATTTTAATTTTTTTTATATTAATTGAAATATATGCGAAGCTCAACCTTCAAGCATAAGAGATTTTTTTTTGGTCTTTTAAGACTCAGTGAACATCTTCAAATGTAATTTCAATGTGTAATGGTAAAGCATGAAAATACATTTCTACAATGTTTTTAAAAACGTATTTCTAACGTAGATTTCTAAAAGGGATACTATATACTGAGTGACTAGATGCATTGAACACAGATTTAAAGAAAATATGTCGTTACTAACATTAGATGTGAATAAGACATGCCATAAATCAAAATTTAATATCACAAAACAGCCTCAAACTTTTCTTAGTGAACGCTGTTAACTTTACGATTTAGTAAACCATCTTTTACATTAGTTGACCCAACACTTTACTGTCTCATCTGTTGATCGTTGAGGTTTTCTTGTTTACAGTCTGCTGAGTTGGACTGGTCAGATCGCACAGCAAAATGAATCCAAAAAACAACAGAAAAGATTCCCATGGTTGTAAATACATAGCTAACTAAAAAGGAAAGTCGGAGAGCGTTTAATGTGGAAGTAAAACGGAATAGATGGCAGCTCCAATAACTTTTGTCACCACAAGGTAAGATAAATAGATTAGATTGATGGCAGGAAAGTCCCAGATTGTCGACTGAAAATATTTATCAAGTGAAAGTCAATGGCTTTCGTATCTTGACGCAGACTTTTGAAAGAGCA
Organism: Salarias fasciatus; assembly: GCF_902148845.1. Classification (NCBI taxonomy): domain Eukaryota; kingdom Metazoa; phylum Chordata; class Actinopteri; order Blenniiformes; family Blenniidae; genus Salarias; species Salarias fasciatus. The sequence continues at coordinate 4,733,773 of NC_043755.1, read as the reverse complement.
CAACGGGCTAACTGTTCTCCTCCAGGGGAGCGCCGAGCACCAACCGGACCTGTTACAGGTTGTAGTGTAAACAGGAGAGACCCCGGTGAGGAGGTCTGCTGTGTCGCAGAGGGACTGGATGTGCAGCCGCCGCCAGCAGCAGCAGCAGCAGCCTCCTCCTCCTCCGGCTAACGTTAGCCTGTGTTAGCCGCTCTCAGGAAGCAGCGGTGCAGCGCACTGGCACTGCACCAATTCAACTACAGCTGGGAGCGCAGCCGCTCCGCCGTCTTTTAAAGTGGAACACCTAACCTGACCCGAACGCCAGCAGGAGAGTGAACGACAGACCCGCGGCTTCGCGCTTTTACCTGGCCTCGCAGATTTCCCGCGGAGAGCTCCGGTGGCTCGTGGACGTTTAATGCGGCGATAGAAACAATCAAAGAGAGAACAACGTCAAACGCCCGCGACGCACCCCCAAACAGCCACTGTCGCGTGTGGATGACGTAACACCCGGGCAAGGTTCCGACCAGTTTTAGCTGCACCCTTCACGCGCTTGTTGAATATTGGAAGGATACATTCCGATCGCCATTTATGATATTATTATAAACTATGATTACTAGTTATGCATCGGATGCAACCTCGAGCCTTTCAGACTTTAGTAGTACATTATTTGGACATTATTTATCTAAACAAATCTGTGAAGTGTGAAATGTATGTTTTGATGCATCCATAGCACTTTGTCCTGTGCAGGGTCGCTGGTTTAACTTTGGGAAAGGGCAGGACACATCGAGGGCAAACACTGGATATCTTATTTAATTCACTTGAAACCACTGACAGCTTTTCTCTGACGGTGTGTTCTCGTGTTTGACTTCGTAAAATGATTTTGGTCTTATGTCTACACACACTGCAGCACAACGCTTGACTCACAATGTGCAAAAAAGATATTCATTCACAATGGACAAGTGGCATGCATAATTGCTCTGGAGGCTGGTTACTTGAAAGTCACTACACAGTCGTCCTGGTTTCTTTTCTCTTAGGTCCATTTTCCTTAGGGTAAGTTCGAAACCTATATGTGAAATAGTACCATTAATCATATTGTCAACATGTGGCATACAATCAAATAGGATTTGTAGTATTCTCTCTAACCAAGGAGATATCATGAATAGAACTTACAAATATTTGCCACTAGTTTTGTAATAACAAGTGTAGTCAAAGTGGAATCAAAAGATTGGAAATGATCTCAAACACCTATATATTTACCTTTCAAGCTTGTATAGTATACTATTATGTATTGTAGTCACACTATAAAGCACATAGGAAATATTAGAAAACACACCATTGATTGCTAAGTAGATGATACACAGATCTATTTATCTGTCAAGCCAGATGATGATGATGATCAGCTTGTCTTGACGGCGTGAAGCCTCTATATTTCTCTATTTTCAGCTGCTGAACCCAGTTAAGGTATTGTATTTGGCCTAAAACACAAGAGAGGTAAATTACCTAAATATATATTGCAACAGAGTTATTTATGACCAGGATCCCTCAGTTCTCATTGTAGAGAAGTCTGCAGGACTGCTTTCTTTCACCTGCATAACGTCTAAAATCCAAGATATGTTGGCTCAGATTGACACAGATACATTGAATCCACCTCTAAAAAATAGACTATTGTAATCAGTGTGTCCAAACAACTCTTTATGAAGTCTTTGGTTGATTCAAAATGTTGCAAGGAGCATATTGAAAGATATAGCCAGAGTAATTATTTCACTCCAATACCTTCGCTTCATTGGCTTCCCATGAAACACAAAATAGAATTTAAAATGTGTCTTTTAACCTCACTTAACAACCGGGCTCCATCATATCTGAGAAACCTGTTAGTCCCAATATTACCCCAGCAGAACACTTTGTTCTCAGAGTGCTGGCTTTCACTATCAGGCTCTTCTCATGCAGAACCAGTTTGGAGGTTACAGTTTTTCTCCATTGGTTTGGCTCATTTCTTGAAACCAAAATTACATTTACAAAACAACATGGACAAATCTCCAAACTACCCTGTAACTGCTCACAACAGAACGGTATTTCTCATTCATGTCATCACATTGGAAATGTCTTAGTACCTGTCTCAATGTCTCAGAAAATCTTTGCAGATGATTAAACACAGTAAGGATAGATTTAGCACAATTCCAAAGTGAATAGATCATGTTGATCTAAACTGACTGATTGATTCTCAGTCTAATGGTTGTTCTCTCCAAAACATATCAGCCTAATTTCATTGTATCAGTCACCACCTGCAAAATCATCTGTTCAACTGTCAAAAATAGTCAAAACACACTTCAATACCATGAATACCAGACATGGATGTGTTTGCATGAAGGTGAGGAGGACAGTCAGGAGGGTGAAGAGGGAGACCAGTGAAGAAGTGAGCTGTGAAACTCCAGCTTCATTTACAGCACATTGGGCTACAGACAATTTTCCTTTTTGTTTTTTGCTTTTTTTTCTTTGTTTTTATTTTACAGTATATCGAACTCCGATGGATGGAAGTTGCTTTATGTGTGAATAAAAATTATAACAGTTTCCTTGGAGAGCGATGTGTGAATCAGAACTTGAAGGTTCTTCTTACTGTAAAATGCTGTTTTTGTCTTCATTTTCTTATACACAATATTTTCTGTTAGCTAAAAAACCCAAAGAAGAAAATAAAAACTATCACAGTCACCAATATGAATGAAGGACTGGGCCCAGACAGAAAGGTAGATGAGGAATATTTCAATGGTCCTTTGCCCTTAAAGACAAAACATCCAAACATTTTGACTGTCAGAGCTCAGACAATGTCAAAAGGACTAAGCATTTTGAGGACATTGACCATTTATTTGAGAAAGAAATTTAGTTTTTCCACCTGAGTGAACTGTTTTGGAAGAGATCTGGTCTCTGACAGGTGAACCGTGGTGTTTTGCTGAACCGTCCAGGTTGTTTTTGACAAGAGAACCAAGAGAACTAAGAACGTCCGGTCTGTTTTGAGAAATGAGCCAAAATTGTTGAGAAGGATCTTTGCGTTTTGGAGGCTCTGACTGTTTATATGGGAAAGAAATGTAGCTTTGAAACATGTGTGAACAGTTTTGGGAGAGAGATGAGCTTTTGCAAGTGAACTATGGTGTTGAGCTGAACTGTAAGACCATTTTGCCAAAATGATCTTTGAGTTTTGAAAATGTAATTTCAGTTTCAAGAAATGAGCCAAACCAGTGGAGAAAAACTGTAATACAATCTCTATTTTTAAGGTTTGGCTTAAAAATGTAAAACTTTCTCTTTTAATAAAGCTTACAGTTAGGCTTAGTTCAGGCCACCCTGAGGCAACAGGTTTAGACTGTTAAACAGACTTTATGGCACTGATCTTCTCTCATTCTGTTGCTCTCATCACTGTCATATATCATCATTACATGTCAATAACATTCTGTCTCTCACTGTTCTCCTTCTCTGTACCTTCATACCATATCCCCTAATCCCTAACAGAAGAGTAGAAATCCACAGCCTCTGAGCCCGGTTCTGCATAGATTTCTTTCTTTAAAGGTTTTTATATCACTTCAGCTTCAGCCCATGCTTCCCAATGGGGATTACATTGTTTTTTTTTCCTCTGTAAAAGTGCCTTTAGTATCCAGTTTGTGGCAGAAAGACTGCCCACTGTAGAAACTAGCTAAGTTGAAGGTACAATTTGTAATGACTTTATATTTTGTCCTGTAAAAATGGAAGAAGCTACTTTTATAGGATTGTTTGAATAATATTGTACAAATCTATCAATTCATCACCTTTATAATCCTGCATGTTGACTGTTTCTAACCCATAAAATAACAAATACACAACCACTCAGGAAATAACTAAGAAAAAACAAACAAAAACCACTGGAAATTATGTTGAAAATGAATACTGTTGCTGTTGCAGGCCACATGCTGTGGAGGTTTTGACTTCATAATAACATCATTGGTTTGATTAAAGGATTTTGAGCCTGTCTGCATGTCCATCCTGTGCATGGGTTTCTTTGTGTGTAGTAATTTCCCCTGACAACAATCCATAGACGTCTAAAAATATATGCATTGCTTACATTAGTATCTTTAAATTAAGCATGAGAGTGTGTAACTGTCTGTCTCTCTGTGTTTCAGCTGTGATGGACTGCACAAAATGCCTTATCCATTAGTTTACTGGGATCAGCGCCAACACTCTGAAACTTTAAGTTGAATAAAGCAGAGTAGAAGATGGACGGGATAGATGCACATATTGCACTTTACTGGCTTATCCTGAGGGTGTCAGCATTACACCGTGAATCCACCAATGTCACTTCGGACCACATCCAAAACAAGGCTTTGAAACATTGATGGTTTACCTGAATGCTCACCGAAATTTCGTGTCTACCTTAGTATTTGTTCACTTTCTAAGAAAATTGAGAAAAATAAGACTTGGCTGGATTGTCCAACTCAAATATGCCAAAGCAGTCGAGGGATGTGCAGATCCTGTTGAGGTCAGTGATCACCGCAAAGCCAATGACTGCATGAAGAGATCATGACTAAAGATGGTCTGCATGCACTGACAGACAGCTGCATCATCAGGTCTGCAAGAATGCATGAGCAGAGTCTGCAGGCTGACTTTGAGCGCCGGTCGGGGTATACCCTTCTCTCAACACATGCATCTCCTCTAGAGGAGTACCGTACTCGTTTCTCTGCACCTCTCTCTCTCTCTTTCTCTCTGCTCTGTACCAAACTCCCTCCACCCTCCACTTATTTTCTGCCGCCTTTCTGTCTCCACACGCTCCTGTTTTTATGCATTTCACCCACCCTCATCATCTCCTTTCTCCCTTTCTGCCTGTGCCACTCTTTTCTCTGCTCGCACAGAGGAATGCAGTATGAGGCGAGCCGTGGCTCTCTGGCTGTTGATTGTTGCGACTCTGCTCCGAGGTGAGTGACTTCCACTGCTGCTTTCAGTCAGACTGTACTGGAACTAGTCTGTGTGTGTGTGTGTGTGGGTTTTCCCCACATGTGCTGTGCTGTTGCATGTCAGGATGCCTGTTTTCACTCTGCACACAGTGTCCGTTTGTGTGCAGCCACATAGAGACAGAGAGAGAAAACAGATTCAATTTCATGATGAGCCAGCAACACTGTGGTGTGTATTCATTTTTACAGAAAATTAGAACTGGGCTGCACATTTTAGACTTTAATACTGCATAAAAAGCCAAAAGTACAATAGATAGACAGATAGATACATAGATAGATGGATAGATAGATAGCATGAACATGCCATCTGTGGTGTCCTGCTGATTTTAATGAAGGTCTAGTTCAGGAATGAGCATCTTTGATCATTGTAAGACTCTACCAAACGGTCAAGTTATAATGACACACTTCTGTAAGAATATATGCAAATGTAAATAAATGCTGCATTGATATTTAGTACCTAAAAAACATTTGGTTCTATAGTGTTTAAAGAACGAATGCAATCGATGTCTAGTAATAATGGTATTACGTCATTTCGTATTTCTTTTCGATTAACCCATCCATTCATCCATCCATCCATCCATCCATCCATCCATCCATCCATCCATCCATCCATCCAGGGTCATTTGGGGCAGGAGCCAACTATGGGCAAAGGCCCTGGATCGGTTGGTCGGCAGTCCATCACAGGACAAATACAGGGAAACAGGGAGTTGGACACAGTCACACAGCCTCATAAACATGTTTCTAGACTGTGGGTGGAAGCTTGAGTGGCTGCGTTCTTGCTGTGGGGTAAGAGCGCCAACCATTACACCACTGTGCCGCACTGACAACATTTTACCAATTTCATTTCACATGTACATTTGATCCTGTTTGAGTAACGTTCAGATTTTAATCTGTGTTACTGCATCCTTAATGTTTACACCCCTTTACTTCTTTATTGGAAGTATGCATTTTCATGAGCAGTACTGTGAATATCTTTTACATGTTCTAAATAAGAACAACTGTGATGTTTCAGTTTGAACCTGATCTGTTTAAACATGATCACACAGAATGTTGAGGGATAAATGCTGTGACAGAGGCTCGCGTTGCTCGTGGACGTAGATACTTCCTGATGTGAGGTCTGCCTCTCTCCGGCCAAATGGAGCGATCGCCCTGTGAAGAATGAGTCCAGGGTGATTTGAAGCTCTTGGTGGAGATATAGGGCGAAGGGAGAAAGTTGCCTGCTCTCATCGTTGTGAGTGCTGTGTGTGTCTGTCTGGGGTGTTTCGGTGTTTAATGGCCTCACTATTTCCAGCATGGAATGAAACTGACATCTTTACAGTGGCGGAAAGGCTCCGGCTGTCTCCCGGTGATCAATCACAGACGTAATTGATTAGGAGGAGCGGGGATCTTTCTTCCTCCTCTCGACTTCTTTTTCTTTCCATCTGCAAGGTTTTTTCACGCTCTCTCTTCTTCCCTATTGTCATTTACACAACGGATGACATGACTCATGTCTTCATACAAACAAAATCTTTATCAAAGCGATTATAGGTGCTCTCGCTCATGTTGATAGGCGCCTGCTGCTCCCCCTCCTGCCACCGTTAGGCCTTCTTTTTCTTTTCTTCCTTCCATTTACACCCAAACTCTCTCTGGGACTCCAGTATTGTAATCACACCATTTCTCCAAAGTGCTGTCAGCTCATCTTCCCTGACACAGCTTTCTCTCTATGTGCCAATTTTTGCTTCTCCACTAGTGGTTTGACTCCAACCCCCCAATTTTCTGCCCCCTTTTTGTACCCTCCATTAAACTCTCCTCCATCTCCTCTTCAGTGTCAGTGCAGGGTCCTCACCAGCGCTTTCTGCTCAGGGAGCTGCTGAGAGACTACAACCCCATGGAGAGGCCGGTGGCCAATGATTCCCAGAGTCTGACCGTCCAGTTCTCCTTCTCGCTGATCCAGGTCATGGACGTGGTATGCGTGGCACGGCATGCACGAATCCATCGATCGTGCACATTTAGAAATTGCACAGCTGTGTCTCCATATAAACAGACAATATCCACAAAAAGTGTATATTTCTGTCATGTTATGTTGGTTTGTGGTCCTTTTTTAGGATTAGAATAAATGTATTACTTGGGTTTTGATGAAAATCTTTTCAGACAAATGTAAAGTTTTAGTTTTGTCAAAACCAGTCAATGTTAACCTTGCTTGCATTTTAGTCTTGATTTTCATTGAACGGCTCCACAAAGGACAAAATAACTCAGTCACATGAAAAAGCTTTCTCCACTGAGACATTTGAACATAAATATTTGGTTGACTGAAGCCCTGCAGGGGTGAAATGGGGATGAAGTGGTGAAAACAATTCCACACGGAGTTTGCATGTTTCTAATGAGCTTGCATTCGTTTTATTTTTTTCCTATGTATTTGGATACTAATATAAACATAGATTGTAATCTCCAGCTCCCATCAAATCAAACTCAGACGAGGCAATTACAGAAAAATGATTAATAGAGGCATTTTTAATTTTTGGCTACTCATATTGTAAAATGGTATTGTTTCATATCTGATTTGAACAAATCCTACAAATCAAAACATTTTTCTTTTCTTTTTTTTTCTTTGTTTTTGTGCCATGCAAGGATGAAAAGAACCAGATCCTCACCACAAATGCCTGGCTGCAGATGGTGAGTATGAGCGATCTCATTAATATCACTTCATTTAGTGGAGATGTTGCCCGGTGTCCGTTGCTGCGTTTGGCATCACCACAGCACTGTTGGAGCTTTTTCTTGTTATTGCAAAAACCGATGAGCCAAAGTGAAGGACGGTTTGAGATCTGGGAGATCAGATGTATTCCACATATATTTTTCTTTCATTGAAATCAATTCAAACTCACAGAAGTAATTGGCGTACAAGTAAAGCTGCACCAATTCTAAAGCGCGGCAGTTTGGTTTATTGAACTCACTGGATGTCTACAGTGATTACATTTGGCTATAGACCAGTTTTGTGGAGGCTGTGATTTTTGTAAACGTTGCAGTTTTCCTCTGAAGCACTCGTCCTTCTTTCAGAGAGAAAGTGAAACAACCTTTTATTATTATCTGAAATAGTTTTGCTTGCTCGTCACCCCACAAGGACGTACAGTGGCCGTGCTCCTGTGAACAATACCAGCTTGAGTTTAGACCCCGAACGTCGAGCAGGAGCATAATACTACGAAAAAGAAACCAGAGAAGGAAGTAATCATAAAGGGAACACCGAACACCCTGCGGTGTGAATAATATCCCCTGATAAGAACCACACCAACCAGTACTTTGGGACTAACTAATACATTTTGCATTTAATGCATTGATTAATATGCATTTACACATTATTAATTATGAGCTGGTGATATCAAAATAATAGATCAAGCTGTACAGCTACATGAAGAGGAAAGATCTGTTCATTTCTCTTGCGATAAACCATCATGAGAAGTAAAAGAAACTGGGCCATTTCTCTGTTATTCCCTATTATCATATTCATCATTGAATAAAGAGTTCTTTGAAAAAAAAGTCCTTGACAAGAGGGGAAAAAGGGAAATTGGGGACAAGTGAGAACAGAAGAACGGTATCAGCTGTGTCAGTCATGGGCTGCACAGCGGTGCAGTGGTTAGCGTCATAACGGGAGTGTTCTCTCTGGAGGTGTGAGGGCTTTCTCCGGCCTCTCCAGCCTCCTTCAACACTCCAACGTACGTGTCTCTCAGCAGTGGTATGACCACTATCTCCAGTGGAACCAGTCTGAGTATCCCGGAGTCAAGAATCTCCGTTTTACCCCCGACCAGGTCTGGACGCCCGACATATTGCTCTACAACAGGTGTGTGTCAGACACAAACACACAAGTACACAGCCAGCGACGCTTTATGTGTCTGAACTATTGTTTCTGTCACTTCAGCGCTCACGATAAGTTTGATGCCACCTTTAAGACCAATGTACTGGTCAACTCCAGCGGCTTCTGTGAGTTTCTACCACCAGGTGAGTTTCACTAGTCTCAAATGCCCACTAATGCCCAGCTGGTGTTTAGCCAGTAAATCGTGGAATTGAACTATAATTAGGCAGTTTAGGTTTTCATGATTTATTTTCATACTCATCATTTTTCACACTGCTTTTTGTGTCTTTAAGGAATATTCGTCAGCACGTGCAGCGTGGACGTCAGGTGGTTTCCATTCGACATCCAGCGCTGTGAGCTGAAGTTCGGGTCGTGGACGTTCGACGGCTGGTTGCTGGACCTCCAGATGAAGGAGGCGGACGTGTCGGGGTACATGACTAATGGAGAGTGGGACCTGCTGGGTAGGTTCATGTGTCAAAATGAACAGAGTGGTTAAACATCCGTCAGGGTTGGAATCGCTTCTTGGGCTTTGATGGGTGTGAGCAGTGTGTGCAGTAATTTAGGACAAATGAAATATGATATGGTACATGATGGCACAATGTAACTGAAAAAAAAACATTCAATAATTCAGGAAGAATCTGAAGTGTACTCATTCTTTCGGCAGTCTCTTTCATGTGTATTCACTGCCACATTTCATTGATTTTGTTGCTATGCCTGACTTCCCTAATGCTTCTCATTTCACAGCAGTGTTATTTAATTTTGTCGGTGGTTGATAGAAAATATGCCGCAATGAAGTCTAGATTCCACATGTGTTGTTCCCTCTCCTTATTCGTCTTTTCTGATACCTATAAGTCCAGAGTCGAAGGGAAGGTGGTAGATCAAAGCGTGTTCATGTGTTAGAACGGCCAAGTCAAAGTCCAGACTTTATTCCATCTGAAAATTGCTGCTCACAGACGCTCTCCATCCAATCTGACTGAGCTTGACCTATTTTGCAAAGAAGAATGAGCAAAAATTTCAGCCTCTTGATGTGCAAAGCTGGAAGAGACATACCCCTAAAGACTAGCAGCTGTGACTGCAGCTAAAGGTAGCTCTACAAAGTATTCACTCAAGGGGATGAATACTTTTGCACGTCACACCTTTCCAGTCTTTTATTTGTAAAAAAAAATGAAAACCATGGACCATTGTCTTCCCTCTTCACAATTATGTGTCACACTGTGTGTCTGTTACAAAAATCAATACAAAATAAATTTACATTATGAACTGCAATGTGGCAAAATGTGGAAAAGCTGTGGAATATGAAGTATGAACAATACTGCAAAGAATAATTTTCTCTTGGGGACAATAAAGGTATCAGTCAGAATGCCTTATATTTTGCCGCATGTCTGTCTTTTTTTTTTTTTCCAGAGGTCCCTGGAGATCGTCACGAGGTTTTCTATGACTGCTGTGCAGAGCCATACCCCGATGTCACATTTGTGGTGACGTTACGAAGGAGAACCCTCTTCTACGCCCTCAACCTCCTCATTCCCTGCGTGCTGCTGTCCTCCATGACCCTCCTGGTCTTCCTGCTCCCCGCCAATTCGGGAGAGAAAATCAGCCTCGGTGAGGAATAATAACAGGACGGAAAGAAGAGCAGGGGTGAAGGGTGGTGTAACAATAAGACAAGGCTGTGTGTGTGGGAATAAAAAAAAAAGAGAGAGAGAAAACAAGAGGTGCATCTGTTTGGGAGATAAAATATGCAATTTCAACAGCATATTCGCCTACTCATTGACTGATTTTCTTCCAGTGTTTCTCTAACAATTTTTCTCTGTTAACTTTACTGGAGAACTTTCAGTCAGAACTCTCGGAGAGTGTCAGGAGGGGGAGACGGAGGGAAGCAGAGACAGAAAACAGAAAAAGACAAGAGTAGAGATGAGAAAAAGTAAATCGAATACGTTTTCCTTGGAGTGTCAAGAAGACAGATGACTGTGGAGAGAAGTCAAGTGCAGCATACCAAATATACAGCTCTCCAATGTACTCATGTACTTTTTCTTCCCTTTGAGATTATTAATTTTATTCTATGGATCATACTAATCCCCTGCGTCTTGTGTCTGCCTCCAGGCATCACGGTGCTGCTCTCTCTGACTGTCTTCATGCTCATGGTTGCAGAGATCATGCCTGCCACTTCAGATTCCGTGCCTCTGATTGGTCAGTTGTTGTTCCTCTTCTCTGCGTGTGCATGCATTTTGCATGAGAGTGCCGGTTCACGAAGATAAAAGACTCAGCAGCACAGTCTCGTGTGTCTCAGGTCAATACTTTGCCAGCACCATGGTGATCGTTGGGATGTCCGTGGTCGCCACCGTCATCGTCCTTCAGTTCCATCACCACAACCCCAACGACGGACACATGCCGCGCTGGGTGAGTCGCCGGGGAAACTTGTCTTTAGTCCTGACTTCGTCTCCTGGGACTTGATGAACTTTGTTTGTCTCGGCGGCTCCCAGGTGAACCTGGTTCTGCTGCAGTGGGTTCCCTGGTTCCTGCGGATGAAGCGTCCGGGCGAAGGAGCAGAACCCGTTCTCTCAAACAACCAGGCGGACTCCCAGAGCAAGACCCTGTCGTCTCCCACGACCACCACCACCACCACCACCATCCCCACCCCGGTGCCCTCCATCCTCCCGCACAGCCTCCACTCCCTGCAGGCCAGCCTGGTCCAGCTCAGCCACCCTCTCTCCCACCCGCTGCCCTACCGGACCGCCGCCCACGCTCTGATCCTCCCGAGTCAGAGCCACAGAGACCCGAGCCCCAACCCACTCCCCCAGCCCAACGGCCACCTGCCTTACATGGGCTTCCATACCATCCAGACCACCGCAGAACTGGAGCCGGTCCAGAGGGGTGGAGCCGCCGGTCTGGGGAGGAGTAGCAGTGAAGTAGGTGGAGGAGAAGGGGAGGGAGCAGCAGCAGGTGGAGCACCACTTGATGATACAAGATCCAAGTTTAGGAGCTCTTCACCAGAACCTCCGGTTGGGTCAGACCCGGAGTCCTCGACCGCGGCAGCGGGACCGTGTGTCTTAGAGGCGGCGGCGGGGAGATCGACGGCGACCCTCACCCACAGTGGGATGATCCGCTCCGTGGCCGTGGACGGCCAGCTGCAGGCGCTTTTGGCGGAGGTGCAGTTCCTGGTGGAACGTGTCCGCGAGCAGGACCGGCAGCTGAGCCTGGCGGAGCAGTGGCAGTTCGCCGCAGCCGTCATCGACCGCCTCTGCCTGGTCGGATTCAGCGTTTTCAACATCATCTGCACCATCGCTATCCTCATGGCTGCGCCCAACTTCGGAGAAGCCCTGTCGAAAGACTTCCTCTGAGAGATCTGAGAGTCTGGGAGGTGTTAAAGGGACAAATGCGAACTTGTTGGAAGCACAAATGTTGTCAATGACTCTGATATATGAAAACTGCAAACATTTCCTTTGTGGCCCGGAGTGAATGCTCGTACATTGAGTGCACTTTTGAAAGTCAGCAGCATTCAGACACATTTTTTTCCCCCTTACAACTCATGATTGTACATTTACAATGGTTTGCTTCACTGTCTAATGGTGAAACAAACTATTTTTTTTCTCTTTTCAGATGTGGCTCTGAAGGGTCAGTGAGTCCGTTGGGTTGCAGCGTTGAGTTTCGTCAGTGCCGGTCTGTTGCTTCTTTGTTTCGGTTGGTGTAGTTGAGCCAGATTGGGTCCAGCTGGTTAATGGTTTCAACCTGTTTATCACATAAACTCTCATTTTGCTGTAGCAGTTGACATTCTGTCACATATTCCTCCTTTGACTGAGTCAGTTCTTCATTTTGTTTTGCAAAAAAAATGTATTGCAAGACTAAACATGCCGCATTAAGTTAGAAAATCTACTGTCTTTGATGCATACAGAGGAGAAAACAGGACCCTCAGATGACACCACAAATAACTTGTTTTCTCTCATTCTACAAATCATTTCAAGTTTTATTTATTTACATTGAACTGAAAAACAAAACAAAACAAAAAAAAAAACACATAATACCTTTAGGTTAATCGTGTTGTTTCTGGAATAAAGACCACAAATCCTGACCGCTAAATTTGTGAAAGGATTATTACTGCAGCTGAGTCACACTACGAGGAAATGTTCATTTGAAAGCAGTAATGTGCTGAAGGTGAAACGATTCAACTTTTCAAGCAAGAAAGTTTTTTTCAGTGGTTCAAAAGTTCAGGGTTTTACTGTGAAAACTTTTTATTTCATTTTTTTATTTCACTTAACTATTTGTTCTCTCTGTGCTGCTGGAGTTTGTAATAATTCAGCTTGTTTTTTTAAAATGCTATTATTTATCAGCATAGTCAAAATTAAATTTTTTTCTGGTTTTTGTTTTTGCCTACATCAATATTGCTCCAGAAAAAAGATAAATCATGCTGATGATCATGAAATCTAATGGTTAATGGAAGCAAGAATTACCTTTCTTTGTTAAATTTTTTACCAGATTAGTGCAACCAATGCAGTTCCCCGGGCACCGAGTGGCCTGGGGAACCTGGCTTTACCCTCTGATTGTGTTTGAAATTGATTATTTACTAAAATTTACTGGTATAAGTCTCATCATTCACATGCAAACATTTCCACCCATCCATTAATACTTTCAGCACATCGATTCATATCCAGGAAGTTACAATCCAAGTGAGTGTGGCTGAATGTGAAACATGACATACGCTTCGCCAAAGTGTTGGACATTCGCATCCCCCCGTGACAGTGTGAGCCGTAAACATTGTGAAATAAACTGTCTCCCTCTTTTGTATTCTGAACATGTGTCTCAAAATTTCCTGTTGTGACTCGCCCCCTCCCCGGCCAAAGTTTCACAGAGGACACAGAGGCAGAGGACAGGGGGGAGATGGAGCAGCAAAAGAGCTGGAAAGCAAAAGGGAGGATGGAGGTAATGAACCACGACAATGAGGAGAATAAAGTGGAAGCGAGGGGCTTGTGGGAGCCAAAAAAAGAAACCCCCCCCCCCAAAAAAAAGGAGGAGGGACGGAAGACTGAAGAGCGGCAGTGAAGTGGCGTGGATGGTTTGAGAGAAACAGTGGAGGGAGCAGAAAATGTGCTGAGGAAGCACATCGGGACCAATAAAGTTTTTAACCGATTGCTCATTAATGAGAGAGGGAGCAGGGGGAGAGGAGGAAGAGGAGGAGGAGCACGGTGCATCCCCTGCTTCCTTCTCCTCCCCCTCCTCCTCAGTGCTAAACTGTACTTAGAGCAGCATTTAGGGGTGAGTGGATATATATTCATAGAGCGGAGGAGGCTGTCCTCATGTGACAGACCCTCAGATCTGGGCCAGCACGCCTTTTTAAAATGATTGACTGTGAAATAATGCAAACACCTTATGATGGTGGAATTTTGATAATTGCTGTCTTGGCACAACTCTGCTAATACCTTCATAACCCCAGGCTGTTAAGTTGACTTTAAAGGGATTTTTTTTTTTTTTTTTTGGTTAATTTTAAGTACAGTATATGCCAGAAGGCAAGCGGTGACTGAAGGTATTCACTGTGCATTTCAATGGCCTTGTGAACTTTTTTTTTTTTTTTCAGTGCTACCGGTGCAGCTGCTGAGAGATGCAATAAAGCACAAGTAATAAATCTAACATACTCTCCCATCGACTCGGTCTGTCCACCTGCTCTGTGCGCCGACCGCTCGGCCTGACGAGGAGTCACAGGAAGTAGAAGGAGCACAGTGCAGCGGGATGTGTCTCTGGTATCAAGGGGGGCCTCTGCAATCTGTGGCTGCGGTTGTCGCACAAATCTGCACACACAAAAAGCAGGGGAGGGGGGGCACAACCCTGCCCACTCACGTCTGCTGGTGCAGACCTGATGCAGTAACCTCATGGATTTTCCGGCTCCTTTTCTCACTCTATAAACTGCTGCTTGTCTGGTGCCATCAGTCCTGTATTGTGTTTGCTGATGTGGAAAGGCGCAGCACATAAAGGGAATACTATATATCCGTATAATCCTGGTTTATCTGTTCAGCCTGAACTCATGACAGGTTTTAATTAAGCTCAAAGCAAAACGACCACCAAGCTGCGTTTAATTAACAATCTACATAATAAAAAATCCTTTTAGGAGAAATGCCCATATCTATAATGTTAAATGGATTTATTCCTTTTAGAGATAAAACGTTGACAAGCATTTATAAACACTGAAAAACATCAGATTTCGGAGGATATTCCTTCAGTTTAGCTTCACATCGATCCCACATTGAACCCAATGCACTTAATCAAATGAAGAACACACTCATTAAAGGTTCTCCTCCTGTAAATCTACTGTGGTTTGACTTCATTCAATAAAACTGTTATGATTAGTTGTTTTTTTTTTTTCTATGCACAATGCAATTGTACAGTAGTGTATATTATTTGGAACAGATGTTCTATTTAACTCTACAAAGATTTATAACATTTGAACCTTCAGCTGAAAACAGAACTGTGGCGTAGAAAATTATTCCCAATCTACAAGAGCTGATAAGGTGGAAGTCATGTTTCATGTGTTTAGCATGACTCTGAAAATCTACCTTAAAAAAAAAAAAAAAAAAAAACAACAAGAAATGTAAAATTGATGCTTTTGTGCCATTTCTTGACATGATTTTAATCCAGCTCTAATATCTAAAAAAAATCTGAATTCATTCATTTCTACCTGGAGAGGAAGTTGGTTCGACTCAGAGTTTGGATGTGTGGGAGGAAGCCAGAGTGCCTGGAGGGAGTCCACCAGACACAGGGAAAAGAACATGCAAACTCACAGAAAGAAAAGTCTTCCTGTGAGGCCACAGTGCAAATCACTTTTTTTTTTTTCTAGGAGCTATGTGGGTCAACACTCGTCTTTCTCCTGATCCCCAGCACAGAGCTCCAGGTTGAAGCTGGTCCTCCTCTGTTTCTCCTCCTCCCGCTGGAGGGCATATCGCTCTGGTCTCAGAAGGCGATGATCTCCGAGTCTTTGGACTTCCTGTCAGCATGACAGTTGATCTGTTTGTCCAGCTCAGACTGAAGGGCTTCATCCTGCCGCCTCACTGCCAAGACTTCACCCTGCGACTTGGAGCTGTCAGTCTCCTCCTGGAGACTTTGGCTCTTTATCCCCCACCCAAAAAAACTCAAATAATAAATATTTATCATTCACTAAGCATTTTGATTTTGCTTTGTTCAGCACTGTGAGATCAATATTTAACTTTTCACATTTAATAAATTAGAACCTGTGCAGAGCGTGATCGCTCTAACAGCGTCTCTCAGGACATGTTAGCTTCTCAAAATTCAGACGTTCCCAGATAATATCCCACACCGCCAACAGTCAATAGCTATTAATTACTGGCTGCAGACGTTCGATGCAGGTCGATATGCAACGGGCACTTTGCTGCCTGTCGGGTAATTGTCTCCCAGATCTCATTAAAAAGAAGCCGGAGTTGGGGAGCGAGGAATAAAGTAATGAGGGCAGAAGGAAGAAAGAAAACAGGTGTGGGTACACAGAGACGGAGTGGGAGCTGGAGTGTAATACAAACTTTACAGAATAAACCTCATGCTACACACAGCGAGGGGATTGTGAACAAATTTATGATTTTAAGCAGTCCTCGACTTTCATTTTCCACCTACCGCTACATGCAACCGGCAGTGAGAGAGAAAGGAAACAGGGAGCTAACTCTGCATCAATAAATCAGTTTATTTAAAAGAATATGTTACAATTTATTACAGTAAGCGATGTAACCAAACACTCGTCAGTTTCACATTTCAGCATGTCAAAGGATCTACAAGTCGACTCTGATCCAGCTCCTGAAATCCAGACTGTATCAGCTGAATTTAACATTATAGATCTTACTGAATTAAATAATGCAGGTGACATATAACTTTAGTAAGAATGAGAATGAGAGGCCGAGAGATCGAGAGGAGGGAGAGTTAAAGAGAGCAGATTTAAGGGGGGGGGGGGGCAAATCAGACAATCGGCTGTGTCAGACATGGTTCGGTAAACAGACGGGGATCCTGGGAAATGTGTGCGGTCTTTAGGGCTGCGCATCCAGCCTCAATTCAAAGCTCAACACTTTCAATTAAACCTGGTCTACACGCCCTCAGAGACCTGCTGCAACTCATTAATCACCTAAAGCAGCTTCTGTGAACAGCACCGTCATTATAACAAGTTCTCTTAATAAGAGCCACTAATTCAAATCTATATAATCAGCTGTAGATTTACGAAAGCACCATAACCTGCTAAACCAGAGTAATGATTCACTCACAACTGGAAATGATCATTGATGACGTCCAGCAGCAACATATTTTGTTCTCATGAGTTTGTTGCCAATGGACAAATTGATTGCAGTATATTTGAAGAGGCTTCACTGAATATTTTTACTAACATGATGATCAGAAATACTGCAACACTCGCGGAATCGGCCTAATACTTTCCAAAAGAATCTGACATCTGAGCATACCAGTTCAATAATGTAATAACCTGTAATTATATATTTGTGTATTTTCAGGCCGGCACAAGTATTGCCCCAGCAGATAATCAGGTTATACCTCATTACATGGGTTTGATCATTGCATTCATCATGGAATTAGAACACCGAACGGGCTCATGTTATTTATTTCATTACGTTATGCAATCAGTTGCTAGGAAGCCTTTTAGTGATCGTATCTTTGAGGAGTGGAAAAAACAAAAATCCCTTTTGTTTACAGATCTTCATCTCGCGAACATGCAGTGCATCAGAGGTTTACCGGAGCAGCAAAGTGCTAGCTACAGAGATAAATAGTGCTGCATGGAAAAAAGGCCATTTGAATTACAGGCCTATTATAAATCCTGTGGGAGCTGCTGAAACACAGTAATCACAGAGCAGGAAGGAAGAGGAGGACCCCTGCCGTCTTTTCTGTGTAATGCATATAAAACAGCCTGAGTCCTCGGCGTCACTGCTGCCTCCCGATGCCAGGAAACAGATGCATGGAGTGTTGAAATAACACAATAAATAGAAATCAAGTTGAATGCATGGTTCTGCATATACCATATGTCGACCCAGTGTATAATCACACTGCTGTCTGTCAGTCAGAAGTGGATTGAACGTTAAGTACAAGCTTATTCCAGTAAGCCTGTCCCTATTTGCCTTCCAGGTCAGCTTTAGCACATCTGGAGATTGTTAATACTGTTGGATAAAGTGCAACATTGATCTAAAGTTCACCTCGTTCCTGCAATGAGTGACATATGCAAATAAACCAAACAGAAACACAATACAAATTTTTTTATAAAAAAAGGTCTACTTTTTCTTTCCCTTCTCTCATCAAGCCTGATCGCAATGATAAAAGTTATCTCTTGTAGTGCATAACAGATGAGTGATGATTCAGCTGTGACTTACATTCAGAGAGCGTCCCTCTTGTTTGTACCTCCCTAACACACTGAAACACGCGCACAGAGAGACACACGAGACACTGCCGCTGTAATTCGCAAATTGAGAAGCTAGGTGTCTTCCTGTGGTCAGCCCGCAGCGCCGCTGATTACTGCAATCTGTGTTCCTCTTTGTGAGCGCTGACAGGTTCCACTTTCCCTTCTGCGTACACGTATAATTCCTTTTTTCAAGTACGGCTCCTTCAAGAGGGGCTCGCAGCCTCCTCGTTTGCACGTCACGGTCCACTTCAGGTCCCTGCCAATAAGTAAAAGGGGCTCGCACGGATCCAGTCTACAGACGCCTGGTTTCTTCTGGACAGAGCTCTGCTCGATGCATGGCTATGATGTGCTGGATTCGAGAGTTCTGGGTCATGAGTCTGTACGCTTTCGATGCTCGTGTTTGTCAGATGTGTTCATCAGCAGATGCGTGTACGGAGTAGCTTCTGATGTCGGATTGAAGGAGTGTGAATGGCGTCCGCGGAGTTATTAGCTGAGAGTGGCTGGGTCTGGGGCGAGGTCAAGGCCAAGTCTGAGCTCTGTCGCTGATGACGATGGACTGGATTTAAGAGGTAACGATCTCCCTTCCTAGGTGCCCCCATCCCTTCTGTGCCTCAGCAGCTGGAATATATTCTGCAGGGGAAACAGCGATCAGGGCCAAGTCGTACGAACTTAAAAAAATCATAAAAACTATCTATTCTTGTATCGCAGGCTGGACAGAGGCAGGCAGAGCCTTACCTTGCCACACATACCATCTTTATTGCAGTTCTTATTGTCCTTGTCTGTCGCTTCCTCTTCCACCTGAAAAACACACACACGAGAGCACTGAGCACAAACAAACGGCTTGTAATAGAGGTGATTGTGCGATAGAGGAATAAGAGATACGAACCTCCTTCCTCCACTTGAGCTCACAGAAGACTCTCTCAAAGCACTCATGCATGTAGTTAAACTGAACGTTTCCCAATCACAAACACAAAGAGAAACAGAATTAAATTGAACATGAAAGTGACACTGTCTACTATTCAAAATAGTAGAAACTGTTTCTTTTCTCCTTTTGATACCACTGATGCAGTATTACTTAGCCTGAATTCTGAAAGTGCAGACCAAAACCAAATAAATGTGTCCAATCAGAAAACATGTTCAATTATATTTAGAAGTGCCAGTAATCAAGTGTCAGTTCAGGCTTAAAGCTTCGCTAAAAATCTGGCTTTGGTAGTTTGTAGAGGCCCAAAACATGACTGGTAAACCTAAATGGAGTCTCTAACTGTGTTGACTGCTCATGAAAACAGCTATGGGATAAAGCGCAACTTGGAAGCTGAAGCGATGTCCTCATTTTGCATGTTTCAAATAGGTACATGAGGAAAATGTGCTCTGTATCTCATGTCTGCATCTGCTCCTGGATCATCATGATAAGAGTAGGCGTAATAGGATGATAATTTTCTCTGGAGAGGCTTGATGTGTTCTACGAGCTGGAATATATTGGCAGGATGAAGGAAGGCGAACCACATCGTGCATCTAAAGTAGCTTCATATTCATGGTGCAGACAACTGATGAAGCACAATGTGTAATTGTAATTGATAACATGTTCTTTCATTTCACAGCCTTAAAATAAAATTCAATGATGAATGTTTCAGGGCAACAGTCTGGAGACTGGTTTTGTAAACTAAAATGTTAACAATGACCTGTAAATCTGAACATGTAGGATACAAGTTAATGTCAATCAAATAAACAGTAGAGAGGGAATCCATTGATTCTAACAATGGTCACAACTCTGTGGTTGTACGACTACAGTAGCTGTTTTAGATGGTAATAAATTTGATTAGATGTGCGTTACTTACATAAGGAGTGAAAATTTTCACCCAGCGGGGTTTCTTCTCTCCTCGTGCATATTCAAAACAGAAGGCCATGCCCTCTTCATCCGTGTCCCACCTCTGCATTTCCCCCCAGTCGAAGGCAATCACCTGGTTCTGGTGCAACAAGGAGACTTCAGGGCACTCTGTCACAAACACACGCGCCCCTAACCACACACACACACACACACACACACACACACACACACACACACACACACACACACACACACACACACACACACACACACACACACACACACACACACACACACACACACACACACACACAAGCAGTAGGCCTTGCCTCAAGTGTTCCGTCCTCGGTGCAGGCGTGCAGCTTGAAGTGGTGAATGCTGATGGCCATGATCACGTGGCCTTTACGCCGGGAGTCGCAGGAACAGTGAGGAAATATTATCTCGTTGTAGCCCTCACAACTCCGCAGCAGGCTCAGGTACTGAAGGAGACAGTGGCAGCGCGCAGGCTGGTGTTTAGATGCAGGGTGCAACGTTATGTTTTCGCTTAAAGCTATAACAGCAAGGTTGTAACAGAAGATTTCACTCATTTAATGGTTCTTTTTTTTTCTTCCCCCCCAAGCAAAAATGGGCATTTATGACACTGGAATCAAAGCTGCAGACTCCCTGATCGAACATCCTGCAGTTTGTTATATCACACAGTGAAGACACCAAACAGGTGAGAGAACCGTTGTGCTATAATAAGCAGCTATCTGTGTCAGTCGCCGCACCGTACTCTACTCTGGGGGAGAAAAGTGTTCTGTGGCGAACTGACCATGGGCATCTTCTTCTGCTCTGCCAACTTCTGCAGCTGGTAAGACTTCTGCTCGGCTTTGATGAACCCTTTCTTCACATCATCCAAAGCCTGGGAAGATTTCGGACAGAGGACATCGGTGAACACATAGTAAAAAAAAAAAAAAAAAAAAAAATCCATTTGGAAAAAACAAACACATGGAAAATTTCAGACGCGCACACCTGATGGAAGAAATAGTTGACAGCAAGCTGATTATCATTGAGCAGAATTTCTTCTTCTGTGGTGAAGAGCCATTTGCGCAGGGTGAGGCAGGTTCCCGGGATGGCTGAGGTATAGTTCTGTACATACAGTTTGTGGGGGAACTCGTTGGGAGCAAGTTTGCGCACTGAAGAAGAACATTATAAAACAACAAAGGCAGAAAGGAAAGAGGATTAGATAGAACCCTGTGCGAAGGTTCAACATTTACAGCATCATTTTGTAATCACTGTCTGATAATCAATACTGAAACCTCTGGCTGGTAATCCCCACTTTAGCTTCCCTAAGAGATTGACATAGGCGTCTTCTTCAGAGCTGCACTGACTTTGTTTGTTAAAAAACAAAAAGTATCATCAGTAAATTGTCATCAGTTTTAAAAAAAGGTTTCTACTTTAACTGAAATGTGAAATATCAGAGTGGGCAGAGGTACTGACGCTTTCTGTTTTAAAATAGCTCGAAAGAAACAGCTGTTGGAATCAAAAACTCAGTTTCTAGCAGCTGAGTCTTGCTGTGTTTAAATTTGGAGCTGTACTTGGACTTTCTCCATGTGTAAATAGACTAAATTAACCCGTGTGGTTAAGTGGCGTGTTTATTACTCACCAAAGGTGTGGTTGATGACTTCGAACAGGGCGAAGTAGCTGGCTGTTACACTGTCCATTCCTAGTTTCATAACCACAGCCTGAAGGAGTAGAAGTCAGTATGAACACAGACAAGACTTCACCGTAATGGTTCATGAAATAAATGAGTCAATCAGTCAGTAAAACTCACATTTTTCACAAAGAAGTAATACAAGGTATCTTTAAAAATCTGAATCAATTATTAAAATACCAAAGCAAAACAGAACTGGTATAAAAACCTTTTAATGAATGAAAGCAAGGCGGGCAGCGAGCGTTTACCTGGTAGACCTGGTCTGTGGTGGAGTTTTTACGGACTCTGACAGTGAGCGTAGTTTTGTCTGGCATGGCTATTCTCAGCTCCACATCCGACACACCGTTATAGTTCTCCATCAAGAAAAAGAGACAAAAAGAAATAAATGTCTGTAGATTCACAGGCTGTAAAAGACAAATGCTACATGGAAAGGGTTTTCTCCCCCCTCTAAAAAAGGTCGAGACGATGTGTAAAAGGTTGCAAATTTCATAGAAACATACACAGAGCGCTGAGACTTCTTTTATGTAGAAAAGACAGAAATGAAGAATAAAAACAGGATTTACTCATAAGTATGCAGGACATTTTAAGCTATATTGCTGAGATTATTGGGTTTTTTGTATTTTGAGGTTATTCAAATTGTGTTAAAAAAACAACAACCTTGCACGAGGCAGAGACACAAACCTTTTAAGATTAAAGACTCTGCTATAGTCAAATCCGGCCAAATGAATGTAAGCATGTTGCCTTAGTAACCGTGTCTATAATCTTCATGTTACACATGAGTTCATCGGCTAGATGCCTCATAAAAAAAAAAAAAGTATCAAAACCAAAAGCCAACAAGGGCTAAAAACTTCAAGCACTGAACAACATCAGCCGTTTGTTTCTTTTTCTAGCTGGTTCTGCTCTGTTTTATTTACCTCATCCGACTCAGACAGGAACTCCTGCATGATGTCGCTTTCTCCGATCACCCGTACAGAGCACACTGCAGGACGACACACACAAAATATTAGTGAAAAACTTCATAGCCATCAACAGTAAAAAACCTTTCTAATCATGATTTATTGCTTAATCCTACAAACTGGAGGCAGAACAATTCAAAGCAAAGGCTCTGAAAAAAAACCTCACTCCCCCCTCGGCCTCACCCTTCTCCAGGTATTCTTCGAGGCCTCTGCGTCGGGCGTCCAGCTGCTGCTCCGACAGCGAAAAGGGCCATTTCCCCGGCAGTTTGGGGAACGTGAAGTTGGCGAACTCTCTCTTCAGGTTTTGATGCAGGATGACAAACTCCCGGTAACGCTTGGAGCACAGCTGTCTGCCTGCCATGTACACATTGTAAACCTAAAGGACAGAAAAAGAACAATGAGGCATAAAAAGAGAGAAGAAATGGTAATCAGAAGATGCCATGCCTTCACAGCTTGTTTCATTCGCTCATTCATTTACTGTGTGTACGCTCACTCACCACAAACTTTTCATGGTTGAGCTCAGTGTGCTTGTAGCTGGGAACGGAGATGGGCACGGCCTGTTTGTCAGAGTAGTCATAGCAGGACTGGGCGGAACCGTCGTCTCCAGGATCCAAGCAGTCGGCCTCCTGAGGCGGGACGGACAGCACGGCCAGCACCAGCTCTCTCTCGCCGGCCCGGATCAGATCCACCACCTGCTTGTGTGTCGCCCCTTCCACATTCACGCCGTTTCTGTAGAGCGGAAACAGACAAGGATGAGAAAGTTCAGTCGTTTATAACTGTACAGCTTATCCCTTTCTAAGAATAGTGCCACTTTTACACAATGACAGAACGCAATCACAGCTACGAATGACTGTGAATTTGAAAAAACAAGTATGTCACAGACTAGACGGCCACAAAGGGCAGAATCACTCAGAGGGATAAACTTGAATGAATGAGCACATCTGTAGTACTTTGTAAAAAAAGAAGAAAAAAAAACATAACAGTGACATTTTGTAAGGAAGTAGTTATTATTTGCCCATTTTCTAATTGTACTGATCACTTGTTTAAAACCATGAGTGTTACTCATGAGGTTTGCTTGGCTTGGTACTGGGATTTTATTCCAGCCCAAAAAGACTCAAAATAACTTGAGCATCATACACACCGCAGAGGGTGTGTGCTCTCTGGCAGTCAAATATCAGAGGGATGACCAGGCTACGATAATCTCACCTACACTTAACTTTGCTCAAAACAGTCCAAGCAGTCTCTTAAAGTTTCCTGCATAAATTGCAGCTATTCACCAATAAACAAAACAAAGAAAAAAAAAAGCATACTTCAATGGAATGGATATGGTGGCAAATAACGGTGGAACTGGAATAACACTGACTAACATTCGATAAATCCATTCATTTTTGTGCGACTATAATTGATTTATATACTTTCAACAAAAGCCTGAGAAGACTTAACTTCCCTTTCAACAACTTTCGCAGACTATCCAAAATGTGTTTGGATACTGGAACAGCAGAAAAGCAAGCCAATCAAAGCCTTGGGGGAAATCTCAGTGCATGTGAAAAGAAACCATTACTACAAGCTGTCATATGTGTGTATGGTCGGTGGGACTGTCCCCCTGGCATCACAGCAGCACAAAAAGAAACCTTACGGTCAGGTGGGGAACTCTGAGCAGTTTTTTTTCCCTTCTCTAATTCAGGGTTGCGGGGCTCTGGAGCCAATCCAAGCTATCAGAGGACAGAGGCAGGATAACCCTCTGGGCACATTAGAGTCACCACCTCACCTTAAACACATGTTTTTGAGCTGTGGGAGCAAACTGGAGTACAGGGAGAAAATCCACAAATATTTAGTGCAAAATAAAAAGTGTAACAGTTAAAACTTAGACTATTTCTGAAGACCTACAAAACACCTCAGATTAACTTGGCACATTTTGATTAGTCTATTAATACCAACAGTTGTATATATTATTTTTTTCATTATTTGAAAAATGATCAGAGTACAATGTTCAACCAAAAATCACAACATGGCATTGGATAAAAGCATGACTGAATTAAAAGACAGGTCATTCCTCAATATTTTAAAAACTGCTGTGCTTTAAAGGCTTTCTGGAGTTTTGTGTGTCCTAACTGTATAATAGCCAGAAAAATATCTTGTTTTATTCAAAGAAAGAACAAAGTCATCTCCAAAGATGCCAACAGATGTTTTGTGTATCCAAAGCAGCATGTGTGTGCTTCCTCTCAGCACAACAAGGGGATTCAGACAGGAGAAGATGGGAAAACCCTAAAGGAGAATAAAGAAACGCCTCACTCGAAAACTTAAGACCAAACTCTTAGTGACTGTATTAAAAGGCTGAGGCTCTGAGAAGACACATTTTAATACCTATGGAGTTGCAAGATGAACATGCAATCAAGAGAGGCTCCCAGAGAACGAGCACACACAGCAAAACCCAAACTAATCTTGGAGGGAAAAGATGACTAAGTAAGCAGCAGTTAGCAAACAGTAATATTGGAGACACAAATGCAACAAACTTGCAGGTGTAGTGGGAGAAAGTGCAAAGTCTTCAGCAACACAAAATGCAGACTAAGCATTTTGACAGTTTATTCCCTCCTGCAGCTCCATGATGATATAATAAGCACCTGCTATAGTGTCCTTTGCACTGGTACTCTCAGCATTTCTGACTGTGATAAACAGTTTACACAGGCCATTTCCTGTCATGCATCATCACTCAGTCTTCTCTCTGTAACTTTGGTGGTAAATAATTTATTGTGTGTTTCACTATGTATGCAGTTCACAAGTTAATAGTTTTAAGTTTCAAATATATATAATTTTATGTATGCTGCATAGATATAGAAGAGTATGCAAGAATTAAATATTATGCACAAAACAGGATGCTGAAAAACACTGTCCAGGGGAATAGATTATTGTGCTTTGAAGCGGTTTCTAAATGTGCAAAGAAGTATTGATTGTAAAAAGAATAGTGGGCACTGGGCACTACAGCAGTGCAGCTAATTGTGTACACACAGATTCTCAGAAATACCATATGAACCCGGGTCAAATAAACAGATTACTTCACAAGAAGTGTACAGAGATTGAGAAACAATTCCGAATGTCTGAGTTGCAGAAAGTGAGAAATAAAACACGTCAACAATCTTAATTATGTGAAAAAAAGACCTTAAATAAAATCTCAAATGAAGAACAAGTTTTATGAGGACCAAGAAAATGGGACAGGGTAAACAATTAAAAATCATTCGCAAACACATTGAAACATAAAAATACATCTTGGTGTTTGTTTTCTCTTTTTTTGGAACAAATTGTGTTCCACTCCCACGCATCCGACTGCTGTCCAAGTGGGGACTTTCTAAAAGCTCTCAGATACTAATGTGTTATGGCTCAGTCGTTCTGCGTTTGTGCAGCTACAGTACATGTGAAGGAACATTTCCTATTGATGTGTTCTGCAATTATGTACCAAACCTTGTTGCAGTAAAGAAAACAAAGCAGTAATTGCATGTAGAAGCAATGTCCAGCAACATTATTGTTTTCACAATAATGTAATATTTTGTAATATTGCTTGCAATTTATCTGCAGGTTTTCATGGGGAAAACATGTTAGCTCATATTTGCTGTTGTTGTTCCCACCTCTAAACTTGGAATAGGGGCTTTCTCAGCAGTAAGCCTTACAAGTTCCCAGCCTCATGAATTGGCATTGAGTGCTTTTGACAAATATTTTGTGGTAATATTTTATTAAAATGCATGTTTGCTCTATATGCAGTTAGGCTGCAGGTTGAGTTCTATTCAGTCTGTTATGTTAATCAGTATGCCAGTACAGGCAATTGATCAGCACTGTCCATGTCAACTGAAAAAAATAAAGTAAAAATGCATCCATACATATGTTCCACACAGAAATACCAGGGTCAACAAACTGCCAGGTTTCGGCAGGCCATCCATTAATAAAGCAGTGTGCCAGAGGCAGCCAATCAAACAGTGAACTTCAGTGAGAAAAGCCAATCAGAACTGAACTAAAGGCATCCCTCCCTTTCTGCGTCCCCTTATTCAGCACACAGACACACACAAGCACCAGCATTGATGCTGAGCTGGATGCTGTGTGTTCTCCATAGCAACAGAGTCTAGCATCAGCAAGCCATCTCGGTGCATACTAACACGGCAGTGAGGACAGCCACCTCTGTCCTGAATGCAGCAAGCACAACGCCAACCAGTGCAACCAGTATCCAGTAAGAGCATGCAATGTTAGTTTATTTCATGATGCTGATCTTAAGGAACAAACGATTAATGTAAACAATGCAGACTATGCTGGAAGCTGCTCGTCCTGCAGAAATACTGCACACTGCACCCGGCCAGAATGACACAAATCTGTACAAGGGACGAGTTGAGAATATTTGGCATGCTTTGGGTGTGAGGGATGGATTTCAATGTGACAGGAATTACTAATGATCCTTGGATCTACTCTCACTAACAAACACAGACAGTTCTTTCATCGGGATGAACGGACACTGTGCCCTGCAGGACCTATACGACAGTGCATGCACTCACTGGCACTTCCCAGTCAAAAGCGAGCCACACTCCAAAACTCATGTTACCTTTCATTTTCATCGGCGCGATATCCCGGCGATGAAAGAGTTATCTACACATTACTTAACGCTGTAATCTTCTTAAGAGTTGAGCTAAAACAGTAGCGGTCACTTACACCTCGAGAATGCGGTCCCCCTTGGAGATACCGGCTCTGTCGGCGGCTCCTCCGGGAAGGACGGCGCTGACATGCTGCAGGGGGGCGTACAGTTCCCCGTTAATGCTCCGGAGCTGCCCTCCTTCACTCACTTGTCCGCGAACGTTAAATCCGTAGCCCGAGTCGGACTTCACTATCCGAACTAACCGCGGGCCCGAAGTAACGGTAGTCATCGTCTGGCAGCTGCCGCCGGTGCCCGGTGTTACGTTACCGCTACCGGAGCCGTTTCGGGAGGACGGGTGAGGCAACGGAGGGACCGGGGAACAAACACCTTGTCCCTCGACGTCCGCCATTTTTCCTACGCTGTCTTTATCATCCACCCGAAATCAGCCGACATCAGGTATCCGACAGGCATTAGCTTGTAGTGGCAAGCTAATCACCACTGCTAGCTAACTGACTTAGGCGCGACGGAAATAGCCGAACGCGTCCGATGATTCGCGAGAGGCTGCGGGATGCTCCGGACGTGTTCCAAGTGGATGACTGCAGACTGCAGGGCTTCTCTGGACAGGACGAGTCGCAGCTGCTCAACTAAAATGATAATTTAATCATCTTTCAAAACAACATTTCTGGACAGCTCAGAATCAAGGATGGCTATATTTTGATTTCCAAAGAAAGATGACATTTGGCCCAGGTCCAGTTGCATAAATTAAAATTGGAAGTTCATTAAATGATGTCTTATAATTTGAATACAGTCAAAGTATGCTCCCTCTCCCTAATAAACTTGAGTTTATCAGTAATAAATAATATCTCTAACCAAACAGATATTCAGAATGACTTCTCAGAGGTTAGTCAACAATCTCTGACTCATATGGCTCATATGAAACTTTTACATAATGTTATATGTAGTGCCTTGTAACTATGATCACAATACAACATAATATTAGCTCATTTCAATCCTCACTGTACAAGTAAATAAAGGATTAAATAATATAATAATAATGTTAAATAAATTCTACCAAAGACATGTCCTGCTCTGCTTTTGGGTGATGGACTCACCAATTGTATTGCGTACATAATGGATCCTGACTAGGCTATAAGTTACTAGGCGTTCCATATGAACTTAACAAAATGTGCAAATGAACAGATTATACAAGAATACACCTGATTATTTGTATTAGTAAAATGTGCAATGTAATCGATGGATCTTTGTGCAAATAATAGATAGATTTTTTTGCAGTGTAAAATGTTTTAAAGCGCTTTTCAACCAGAACTAATCATTTTTTGAGAAATAAGCAATTGCAGAATGCACAGAACATCAACAAAAACAGATGTTCCAAGAATTTTAAATATTTTTCTAAAGTCACAAAAACAGAAATCAGACAGTGCTGTTTTGTTGCTTTAGTGTAGATATTGGATACATTTCCCCAAAGCACTTTGCATATGTAATTCTTAGAGAGGTAATATACTACAGATAGGCTATTTTACTATTAGTCGATACTGTTGAGATTAGTGTGTCCAGAGTTTCAACACTTCTTTTAAAATATGAGTTTGCAATCATTGTTTGTATTTCATATTCATCTTTTTTCCAGGCATTCAGCCAAAACTGCAGTTTGAGTATAAATCTCTCTTGGTTTTTAATTCATTCTTTCATTGGTCCAATCAGAAGTCTCAAGTCCGAAGCCATATATTATTCAATTTTAATATTTAAGAATCAGGTTGAAGAGTTACAACCATCCACAAGGGGATAGCATTGGAATAATAAATATTAAAGGTGCAGAAGAATTCTGAAAGAAGCAAGTGAACACAAAGTGTTTAAAATCTTCATGAACCTTTATTTCCATATAAAACTTTTATTTCTATAACTTTCACTTTTTCTTTATAATTCTTATGAAAATATGAAGCTCAAAGCTTTGACCAAAACACTGTTTCAGTGTTAATTGTTCATGTCAAACATTGCCAGACCAATACAGTAAACTTTATTTTTAAAGTACCTTTGTATGTCTTTTGGCTCTGAAAGCACACAGTGCTATATCTGTACTCAGC
The DNA here is from genome assembly GCF_902148845.1 of Salarias fasciatus. Taxonomy (NCBI): domain Eukaryota; kingdom Metazoa; phylum Chordata; class Actinopteri; order Blenniiformes; family Blenniidae; genus Salarias; species Salarias fasciatus. Next base: position 4,704,446 of record NC_043755.1, on the reverse strand, counting down.
GGTCCCTGGTTTTTCAGGAATTAACTTTTCCTCCTTTGTGAAAAAGAAATGTTTTGCTGCCGTCAATCTACCCAGTGTGTGTGATGAAGACACTTTCTTTCAACCTGCTTGAATGCATTTCCTAAATTGTTTCACCTGAAGTGAGAACCTTAAAAAAAAAAAAACATCACCAAGTGAGTTTCAACAGGTATTTTTATTTCCATAAGCTGAACATGCTCATGCACATACATTTTGAAACATTCTCCATTTGTATGTGTTCATTAGCCTTAATGGTTTTCAATTTTTAAAGCTTGTCCAGGCATTTACTGGCGTGCGAACCTCTTGTTGCGGCATTTTGCGATGATCCCCAAAAACCTGGTGAACTCCTCTAAGTCGATGCCGTCATTGCCATCCCTGTCCGCCCTCCGCATGACCATGTCCAGATCAATTTTACTCAGTTTATCCTGGAGGGCAGATGATGGCAGTTATCAGCATTATGGATGATAATTAAAAAACATGTTACACAAAAAAGTCCCCCCCCCCCCCCCCCCCCCCCCCACTGTTCCAGCAGTAAAACAACACTGGCCATTACGTTCACCCATTCACAGGCTAATGGCCTCCATACAAACACATTTTGACATTCTCCAACACAACCATGCAAAGTGGAGCCCCTCTGCCAGTGCATCAAGTGAACTGAATGTGTCTCTTACCTTAATTTCAGGGTTGGGGATTCCGTCAATCAGCTTCTGGAACTCCTCCTTGCTCAGTTTGTCATCTTCACCCGCGTACTTACGGAACACTTCTTCAATTTGATCAGCAGCTTTTTCCAAACTGTCCATGCTGGAAGCTGTAGACACAAATAAATGGTTCACGCAAGCATGCAATGATCATAACTCAGAGTTAAAGTAAGAAACTACAGTCGAGCTTTAACCGCGTTCCACCGAGTCACCAGCATTCACCTCAGTGTTCCTCAGAAGAAGAGAGAAGATGTTCGAATCAGCTTGATCCCCGATGAGACTGATGTCCCGACTGAGACGACGCCGTCTTTTTATAACAGCAGAAACACTGTGGGTGGTGCACATGTGTGCACATACAAACATCTGGTGATTCACGTTAGTGTGCGACAGTTCACCTGCAAACCCGCTTGACCAGTCCTTTCTATTCATACTTTACAAGCAGTCGATGAATACAAGGCAGGTTCATGTTTGTGTTGTGTAACTCTTTGTTCTCTGCATGCATAGGTTGTATGAATGCAGGTGAAAACTAGATTTAGTGTCGTTATCTTTCAACCCACGAGGACTGTCGGCGTTGATTTTGATCAACTGTCAGAAAAGCAGACAAATTTCTGCAATACTGTTTTATCCATAAGAATTGTGTGTTACTACATGGACACTAAATGGTACACTAAATGGATTGCAGACTGCAGACTTGCATTGAGGCCTCCTCTTCAGTCTTTTTTTAATAAAGTACAGTTGTCAGAGTTAATCACATTAATCTTCATTACTTGTTAATGTTGGGCTGACGAAAGATGAATTTTTTAATTGCGATTAATTGTCTAACTAGGGTTAGGGCTTTATATCAGTTTAAAACTGTATTATAAACAAAGACATTGTATTAAAGGAGGGGTATTATGCAAAATCCACTTTTTTTGAGTTGTGTGTGTCATTTACCCATTAAAAAGACACATGGAGTTGTTTCCTGAACCATTCACACATATTTTGGAAATCCAACAAGGTCAAAAAGGAAATTCTTTCTTCGTGTTCAATTCTCAATCAAGAAGCTCTGGAAGTTACTACCCTAAAAACTGCCTGGAAATGCAAAACAACTGAATTTTAAACATGCATGCAATTTAAATACGATTAATTATGATTAACTATGGAAATCCTACGATTAATCGTCATTTTGAGAAAATGAATCTTTTGACAGCCTCATAAAGTTGCCGCCTCTCGTTTCACCTGTTTCACTTCTCAGTCTACTTCTTGCTCTGCAGTTTTTAACGTGTTTGAGACTTTTTATGGAATTAAATTGAATAAATTGAATATTTTTCTGGTCACTTTGGAACTTTATAGGGAATGGAGCGATTTTATTTTTGCATGAACAAAGTTCACATCAGTAATGTCAGAGGAGGAGCTTTTTTTTTTTCAAATCTAAATTCTTTTTCAATGAGTAGATGCGCTACAGTCGCTACACATGATTTAGTATGTACAACAACAAATGTTTGAAATGTAGGTTACGCCCTAGAAAACCAGTTTCTCATATTCATTTGTGCCAAGTAGCATAAATGGTCATCAGGCAATAGGTGAAAGAGACATTCACGTCCCTTTTGTTATTTCTTTTGTAAAGAATCAAACTGCAAACAAGAGGAGTTTCAGTTTAGACTTCTGCCTTGAACAAAGTTACACACCCACATCCAGATAGGTTACAATTTTTTGCTTGAATATTTTTGCTCTTCGCAGCATTGAAATAAGGAAATAAACGTACAGTTCTTCATTTAAAACAATCTAGTAATATCAGTTGAGGTGCTGAACTAGCCTGCAGACTGCTGCGGCGGTCAGTCCTCATAGTAGAGGGTTTAGGATTATTGTGTGGAGTTGCATGTTCTCCCTGTGTGAGCATGGGGTTTTCTTTGGGTGTTCTGGTTTCCTCGTGAGGGATTAGCTCATGAATTAATTTTATGTGTTTCAGTAAAATACAAAAAATATGATCAGGACGTCTGTCTTACTAATGTTGGGGGAACACATGTTTTGAACCATGATGTACATTGATAATGAATTGAAAAGATGTGATGTTTAGTCATACTTTATCCGAGCTGAGCTGTTCAAGACATGCAGTGATCATCATAACCAGACAATTAAGTTCATTTGGTGTTGACTTTCATCCTGGAAATCCAATTAAAAAAAAGACACTTTTGACACAGATTATTGGTAAATTCAAATGAGTGTGTCATTTTTCTTCATTAGTCGGCTACACTAAGCTGATGAAAAGACAAATGCGGGTGGCAGACTTTTCTGAAAATGAAATAAAACGGATACATTTTTGTTCAGATACCGAGCATAACAGCCTAAATAATGCAAGAGAAATGATGGTGATGTTTAAAGTTAAATAGTGTTTCATTTTTAAAGGCCATAGTTTTGCATCATTCTCTCCCTCTTTATGTGCATTCAACACAACAGTATACTGTAATACTCTCTCTCTCTCAGCAGCGTTGAAATAATAATAATCATTGTAATTTTTTCAAATCAAAGAAACGTGTGTGCAAAAAAACTTTACAGGCCTCTGTCTTTGTCCCTCTGTTGTCTCCTTCTGTTCTAAACCAACTAATAGTTCCATATATTTTACCCCTAAAACTTGTATTTGGCTCAAAAATTATACAAAATCACAATAATTATGATAATAAGTAAGACAGTGCTTTTTTTTTGGGAAGAAATGAGCACGAGCTGGAGCTCACTTCTGTACTCTATTGAGAACAGGTTTGGTGTCATTTGACTGTTAAACTATGCTTACAAAAACATTTTGAATGCCCCAAACAAAATCCAGGAGCTGTTAAGCTTATAAGCAAAAGGAAACATTCAAGTTCTGCAGGATTATGAAGATGAACTGTCACCATCATTGAGAGGCCTGAGATTATTCTGGAGAACTGGATGAAATAATAGCTTTGGATTGTTGGGAAAAACACCGGTATCTTACGTAATGGCCAGTCGATTGAAATGGAGCTGGACCCCATGTAAACTGTCCAAATTTAGATTAAACAACATACACTCCTTCTGGAGATTTGAAAAGGAAGAGATTACACTGGCACACCTGTTTTATTGTAGTGGGGAGAAAAATGAAAATGTTCAGACAGCAGCTGGAGCCGTCATCAGCCTTGTGTGTATTTGACATATGACCAGGAAAGGTGAAGAGTTCTGAATGATTTCAAATGTAGCATAGATGTAAAGTAAAATTCAATGGTTATTATCATAGGCAGGTTTAAATACCTTTTCTAAAATTCATTAGAGCTATATAAGGGCCAAAATGTGTCTTAAACTAGTCGGACTATATATGTATATGTATGTGTGTGTGTGTGTGTGTGTGTGTGTGTGTGTGTGTACACATATATATATATATATATGTATGTATGTATGTATATATATATATATATATATATATATATATATATATATATATATATATATATATATATATATATATATATATATATATATATATATATATATATATATATATATATACACACACACACACACACACACTTTTTTTTTTTATTTATTTAGGAGTTGCACATCTGCACGGTACACACTGTCATCTGAATAATTGCACCCGACTTTCTTATTGTATTGTATTTACTGTATTTTACAAACAATTTATATTTTATATAGTGTTATAATCTGTTGGATATCTATCTATTTTATAAAATTTAGTATTCTCGCAACTTGGGTATATACTTCTACTGCTACTATGTGATAAAGCTGCTGGAAATGTGAATTTCTCCTGGAGATCAATAAAGTATCTATCTATCCATCTATCTACAAACTTGCATATATGGAACATTAAAATAATTGGTAAGGAATGACTCACTGCATTTTCATTCACCGCTAATTGAGGAAACAAAGTGCAAAATGTTTCCTATTTGCAAACAACAACCTTACAAAAGTAACTTTAAAAAATTTAAAAAACACTAAAATGTAAACATGAAAAGAACAGCCTGGAGTATAACCTTTGTGTCCGGAGATTAAGAACATGATGAAAAATAATTTGGGTGTTAAGATGTTTGAAGCTGAGGATCATTTGTGTTCCGGCTCCTTCACCCTTCAAACCAGAATTACCAGCGCAGATTGAATAGCACTGAGAATGACTCACTATGAAAGCTGTATTGTGTTTTAATCCATAGACACACAATGTTAGTTTGATAAACTTGTGACTTATCAAGCCAAAGCAAGGCAAGTTTATTTGCTCAGTGCCGGTCGTACACAAGGCGAACAAAGCTCTTCACAAAGCCAAAGAAACACATGGAATTACATTAAAATCAGAATAAATAAAACAAGATGCTACATAAAGTATTTAAAAGACAAAAGTAAGTTGAAACAGGAGGATAAGTAGCTAAGAATTCAAACTGAGCTTGAAAACTCTTAGTTCAGAAGATTTACAACTCCAAAACGCAAAGCACTGGACTAAAGGTGAGGCGAACAGGTAGACTAATAACAGAGGGCAGTGCCCATTGACTAACAGAGAAGGTCGGTTAAATCAAACAAAAGACTGCAAGAAAGACCATTCAGCGCTTTGTAGACCTGCAGTGAGATTGTTAAACCTAACCTTTGACTCACAGGAAGCCAGAGTGATATGGTTCAGTTTCCTGTTTGTAAGGACTCTAGCAGCATTCTGGATCAGATTAAGCTACCTGGTTGATTTTTTTGTTATGAAATCATGAAATGAAAATGAAATCCCGCTGAAATAAACAACTACAGACCAATTCTGTATGTAAATTGTTGTGTTCTGGCAAAAAATATTTGTGAAAAAGTCGTCAGAGCACAAAATTAAGTTGTTTCTAATTAGGGTGCTTTCACACCTACTAGTCCGCTAGAATAAATTCTATTTATTCTATTTATTTAAGAATACATTCTATTTCAGATCATTTTCAGTCTGATTTTAGAAAGCAGCATAATAATTATAAAGTTTTAATGACTTAAATGATTCATGTACTGGACATTAAAAAATACATTTAATTGACCCCTCAAAGGATTTTGACACTTTGGATCACAGTCTTCTTGTTAAGACTGGGATCTCTGATCAAGCTGTCGGATGGAATTCGTGAACTTTGTGTCAAACGGATCCCAGTATGTTCAGATGAGCGGTTCAAATTCTTCTTTCTTCTAGGTCACTAAAGGTGTGCCACAGGGCTTGGGCGTAGGACCCATTTTTATCTCCTGTTTATGTGATTGACGTGTGACAATCTGCCAAATGGCTCATACCACTTCTACGCCGATGATATTTAGATTTTTTTCTTTACTGTTGATCTTCATCCTTTGCACAGACAAGTGATGTTTGAGGAAACTATAAGATGTCCTTCCAGTATTAACAACTGCTCAGGGTGAACAAATGGAAGGGAAAATACCTGTATCTTAAAGCATGTTACTATTTTAGTTCATAAACTCAACATTAAGATCTTTTTTCCTTTTTTTTAAAAACAAATAATGTTTTTGCTAAATGCTCATAAATGTCTTGTTTCTGCTACATTTTTACAACTTATTGATTATGGTGGTGTTCCTCATATGAGTGCTTCATGCTAACGTCTGCAGTCTGAATCCATTGTGCCTTAAGGCGACTGGGTGAAGGGTGAGGCGCTCCACACACTGGATGACCTGACTGTACCGGGCTCTTCTGGGTTTGGTTCCCTCCCTCTTTTGTAATCATTTCCAGAGAACATCCAGCCACTACTATTTACCTTTCGGTGACATTTTTCTTTAGGCCCTTCCCTGTGTTCAAACTGAACTGGGAAAGCAAAATTTTAAAATCTGTTGCTTTTTTAAATATTCCGCTATGTGTGCTGTGGATGTTGGACAGGTTGCTCTTGTTAAAGAGATTTCAATCTCAGTGGGCATTTTTATTGGTGAAATAAAGGCTAAAGAAAAAATGAACAAATAAATAGATGTAAAAACACTGTTACAGTAATATAGTTCACTGAAAATGAAGTATATGAACAGGTTTGTCTGTGTATTGTTTTAATATAAAAAACATTTTTTCTTGCTGTGTTTTTCAGGTGGTAATAGGCAGATTTAGCAATAGCTGTTAACTGTTTGGGAAAATTTGGTCTGAGTGAATAATGACCCCAAGACTTCCTGGCTTGATTTTTAGTTTTCAAATGAGATGGAGTGAACATTGAGCTTTTACCTTTCATTTTTGGGGACAAAAACAATCTGTTCTGATGGACTGAATCCTACAAGCAGACATGGCGGTACATTGTTGTTTTTGATATCAAGATTCAAGGATTACTGTTAGTGTAAATATGAAACTATTGTCTACTGTTTAAACTTTGACTTTGACCACAACTAAGGCTGCAAGGAGACAATAAGACATTTCTGTTTATTCTGATGACACATTAATATTGTTGTCTTTCTGCATTCCAAGATGGATCTATTTGTGGCAATAGGGCAAAGGCACTGTGTGCAGACATGTTGATGGCATGAGAGAATAACACCAGGAGCCAGTGGCCTGCCCTCTGTTGGCATCAGAACATAACGGTCACCTACAGAAAAAAATAAACAATAAATCATTGAGAAAAATCTCTTACAAGGTGAAAACAAAGCTCATGCATGCTCAAACAACAAAGAGGTTTTTGAATAAAAATTGGTCAAAGACAAGATGTTCCTTAATGGAGAAAAATTTTATTATTTTCAATGAATGACAAATATTGCAGCAGAAAATTGAAAGAGGTTGTCAAGGTTTTCATTTCCTTGTTCATACCTCAAGACAATTTTCTAAACTGACTCTGACTTGAACAATACTAACAATTCACAATATATATATTCATAATATGGGATGTAAACGGTAAATGGTAAATGGAATACACTTATATAGCGCTTTTCACACTGCTGGAGCAAAGCCCAAAGCGCTTGACATTGCCGATCACATTCACCCATTCACACACACATTCACACATATATGTATGATGCAGCGTATTTTGTTGGACCTCAGCATCTCCTCTCTTATTGCAACCAGCCTTCAATCAATCTTTATTTGTAAACCACTTTTCATATTTATGTAAAAAAAAACAACAACAACAACATAAAGTGCTAAACAGTAAAGTCAGTATAAAAACAAAGATGCACCTTCACGCAAGGTTGTGGGCACGCACACACACACACACACACACACACTCCCATTTTGTTTCATTCATGCTGCCAGAGGACCTCAGGGCCCGTGGGGGTTGATATGGTAAAAACAGATCAGCTCAATAAGAAGGTGTAAGGCGGTTAAGACATTTAAAAACTAACGAGAGAACCTTAAAGTCAATCCTTAAGCGGACAGGGAGCCAATGCAGTGACTTTAAAACTGGTGTAATGTGGGCCCGCCGCCTGGTCCTCGTCAGCACGTGTGCGGCTGAATTTGGTAATATTTGGAGGTTTGAAATATTCATTTTGGGATGACCAGAGTGCAAGGCATTACAGTAATCTAACTGACAAGGAATAAAAGCATGCATTAACACCTCTGTACTGGCCTGAGAGAGAAACGTTTGGACTCTGGCTATATTCTTAGGATGATAAAATCCAATCCTAGTTATGTTTTTAATGTGATAAAATTCTGCTCAGTCAAAAATCACGCCCAGGTTTATAACCGATTGTGTTGGTTTAAAATCTTGTAGTTTGGGTAAAAGTTTCTCTCTCTGGCCTTCAGGACTGACAACTAAAACCTCAGTTTTGTCCTGGTTGAGCTGTAGGAAATTCACTGCCACTGACATGATACCTGTGACACAGTTAAAAAGGGTTTCTATTGGCCCTGAGTCATGGCGATGTACAGCTGTGTATCATCAGCGTAACTATGGAAACCGATGTACAGCTGAGTATCATCAGCGTAGCTATGGAAACTGATGTACAGCTGAGTATCATCAGCGTAGCTATGGAAACTGATGCCGTGTCTCCTGATGACGTCCCCATGAGGAAGCATGTAAAGTTTAAAAAGTATGGGACCTAAAATTGAACCTTGGGGAATCTCACACCTAATTTCATGGGTTCCTGAGGAACATGTATCCATACTTACATAAAACCATCAATCTGTGAGATAAGAACTGAACCAGTCAAGAACAGTACCAGAGAGGCCCACCAGGTGTCAGTCTATTTATTAAAATGTGGTGGTCTACTCTGTATCAAGAGCATCACTCAGGTCCAGTAGAACTAACACTGTGAGCTTTTACATATCCAAATTCTACCTGATATCATTTAAAATCTTAAAAAAAAACCCATCTCTGTACTGTGGCGCTCCCTAAAACCAGACTGATGTCCTTGAAAAATGTTATTTGTGATTAAAAAGTAATTGACTTGGTTGAAAACTAGTCTTTATAAAACTTTACCTAAAAACCGTAAGTTGGATACAGGTCTGTAGTTGTTCTTCAGAACGGGGTTCACTGCTGCCATTTTAAAGGCAGTGGGGAAGACACCCATCTGAAGAGAGGTATTCATATTTCAAAACAGTTCCTCAAAGAATCCATAAAAAAGATGTCAAAAGCGGTGTGGCCATGAGATCTAAAAGGCAGGTTGTTGGTTTAACTTGGGAGAAAACTCGACCAAGAGTCCTTCATCAACCAGGTCAAAACTCTCCAGTGTTTCCTCAGGCATGGACAACGGTTCAGCCATGTCCACTGATAAAACTTTTTGGGGTAAAAGACTCAACCTGATGCCCCTGTCCATGATTTTAGTTCTGAAGTAGTCTGCATAGTTCTCACAGAGAATGTCTGTCAGCACCTTAAAAGCTTTATTAAAATTAGTGCCTGTTAAAATATGAGAGTGGAGGTGAAAAAGAGGAACCGAGGGTTGTCTTTATGGTCTTAAATAAGTTTGGAGAAATGGGAAGTTGGTGCCTGTTTGACTGAGTTGTTATAAATTTTGAGTTGTTGCTGTAAGATCTCATAATGAACAGTTCATTTAGATTTCCTCCATCTCCTTTCAGCACTCCTGCAGTTTCTTTTTAATGTTCTGATTGTGTCATTTTTTTCCCCAAGGAGGAATGAGTTTCCTCTTTAATGTTTAGGTAAAAAGTGGAGCTACTGAGTCCAGGCTGGACTTCAGTTTACTGTTAAAATCATCAACGATAAAATCACAAGGTGCAGGGAAAACCACAGCAGGAGTGCTCTGTAAAATCTCTATAGAATCTGCAGCCTCTTCAGAAGTAAGGTAGCGTCTCCTCACCTTTCTCACTGGGGCCTCCTGCTGGTTAAAAGTGCTGATGTTAAAAAACACACAGTAGTGATCAGACACAGCCAGGTCAAAGACAGAGGACACACTGATGGAAAGGCCGTAGGATATAACCAGGTCCAGGGTGTGTCCTCTGTTGTGAGCCGGCATTCTTCGTTGGTCACCACTATTTCTCAGGTAACTCTGTGATCCCAAAAAAAATCTTAATTTACTGATTAACAGTAAGTGGACTGAGCAATATTTTTCGTTTCTCTGAATATTTGCAGACAGTTTTGAAGAAACTCAGCGGTGAGGTTGTTCCAAACGTCTTGCAGATCATCTGGTGTCTACTGGCTCTGATCTTTGGAACAGCTCAGTGCGGGCTCTGCTATTGTTAATCTCTTTGATGGGGATGGTCTCTAATCTTGTATCAGGCAATTTGATAATGTCCTCATTCCTTCATATTCTTTTTAAATGAACATAAGTTTAATAGTAGTCACAGAACACACAACTGCATTACACTGAGGAACATGAAACTTCAGTGTGAGTGAAAATCCTAATGCTTGACACTCAGACACTCTTGTGTTTTGCCTGTTTGAATAAACTTTGTTTTTCATTTGCAACAAAAGAACAAGTACAACAGACAAATGTCAATTTATTTAAGTTTGCAATTAAAGGGATACTTCAACATTTTGTTGACGTATCCCTTTAAATATTGTGAGAAATGTATGTATGATTTTAATCGGGACTCATTATCAAAGTCACGAAAGTGATAAAACAAACAATTTACCTCAATACGACCCAGAGTATATTAATGAGTGCCCTAAAGGGTACCCTGGATGCAGGGCGTGTGCATGCATGTGTGTGCGAGAGATGTAAAAAGAAGGTGTGGAGTCAAATTCCTTTCTTATGTCTCAAGCACTTGTCCAAATAAGCCGCTGTACTTGTTCTGTGTGTTCGCTGACAGCATCCTTCATTTAGCTGCATTATGTGTTCTTAAATCTGGTCATGTGTTGAGCGTTCCTCCTGTGACACTGGAAACCTGTCCCACTGCACATGCGGTGGTCGTCATCATCACACAAGGAGGCGCAGAAACTGAAACTTTTATTGTCATCCTGAACAGAATAAAAGGAGGCTTACAATAAGACAAAGATAATGGATGTGACTTTTCATCATGCATGTTTTAAATGTGCAAACAGGATGAAATAAGATGCATCAGTGTCACAAATAACATATCCATGTATAAATCTTATAGAAGATAAATTTCAGGTTCTGCATAGGCGTTAAGGGTTTGTCGTCTCTGGTTCACTTCTGCTCTTTCTTCTTGCCTTTCTTGTCACCTCTTCCTGTCTTGTTGATGTAGTAGGTTTTGGCAAGTTTCGTGACGCAGCGACAATACTCGTGGAAGTTCACCTCACCGTCATCGTTTTTGTCCATCACCTTCGTGGCTTCCTCGATCTCATCTGCATCAATTACAGCCTAAAGAAAACATTCATGGGGTTCAATAACACCAAGAAAATTGCAAAACTACAAAATGATGACATGTGACTTTATTAGTGTGTTTCAATTGTAAGTCAAGCAAATGAAATATGTCAAGTTGCTTACTTTTAACTCGGGACTCAGTATTTCTTGCTCCAACATGCCTTTAACATCATCTTGTTTTATCTTGGGTTTCTTGCCTCCGTCATCACCAGCATATTTCAGGAAAACACCCACCAGATTCGTAATGACCTCATCCAAACCCGCCATCGCAACTGCTGGACAAATGAAGCGGTTATTGAAAAGATGCAGGATTACATGAACATGAAGATTACCAACACCATAGTAAGGTCCTTGCAGTTGTCAAGATGAATATTTCTTAAGTTCATGAGTCTAATAAGTGAGAAAGACACACCGGTTCACTGTGAAAACATCAGTTCCCATCCAGCTTTAAAGGGCATTTGTCACTAAACTTGAAGTAAATCCCATAAAAACAGTTGCAATGTCGTATGTTTCAGCCTCAGTCCATCTTTTCTATCACATCATCTGGGCTATCCTGTATTAGAGTAACAAATGCTGCTAGATCTGCTCTTTTTGCATCTTTCTTCCCATCAGTACTCACCGTAGAATTTGGGTGAGGAGAGATCTCGTCTGTGTGTCACCAGCGCCGTCCCAGGAGAGACTGTCAGAATGAATTGGAAAACTCCACACCCCTTCTTAAAGGGTGTGGAGGCAGACACACACACACACACACACACATTCACAGAGGCAGTGATTTATGCAACAGCTTTCCGAGTCCTGACTCGCAGTGATAACAATTTTGGTGAAGCCTCCTCTTCACATTTGGGTTTGGCATTCTCGTTTTCACAAACTTCTGTGAGTCTGTCTGTGAGTCTGTGTGTGTGTACTGTTCTGTTGGTGTAGATACTCTCAGGAAGGAAACTTTTTTTTTTTCATTAAGAAGCAGTGCAGTGTAGCTGTGTGGAAAAAGTTTGTCACAAGCTATAAAGAGAGTGTTTCACCACAGGATGTGTGCAGAGTGCCCACACTGCAGGTCTGTGCCATCACACTCAGACTGCTGCTAAGAGTCTTGAGCAGAGAAGGAAATCCTGTTCATTATCAGAGCCTAGCAGATCAAAAATTCACTACTTTTTGGCAAAATATGATTTAACACTTCTACCAGAAATGCATGGAAAGATTATTTTACTAATTTTTCTTTCTTTTAATTACAAAATCGATGTTAAAATGAAGTATGCTTTTCTATTTGAAATGCATTTAATAATAGAATAATTAGGTACTAATTGCAGTTAATATCTGTTTCTGTGTGAAATTGAAACTTTTCTTTTATCTTCTCTGGAAAAAAATAAGTAGGTTTTTACATGTTGATGATCATAAGGGTTAATAATGAGGCATTATTTGCATGACAGTTTTCACTCCTCCCTCTGATGGTATTACTTGTTGGACAGGTACAATTTTTCTTTTTCCCAGCTTGCATTGTGAGTGCACATGTGTGTGCATGCACATGTGTGTGAGAGAGGTGAAAAGAAGGTGTGGAGTCAAATTCCTTGCTTAAGTAACATGCACTCGAGCAAATAAGTGGTTTAACTTGTTCAATGTGTTCGCTGACAGCATCCTTCATTTAGCTGCATTATGTGTTCTTAAATCTGCTCATGTGTTGAGCGTTCCTCCCGTGACGCTGGAAACCTGTCCCACTGCACATGCGGTGGTCGTCATCATCACACAAGGAGGCGCAGAAACAGAAACTTTTATTGTCAACCTGAACAGAATAAAAGAAGGTTTACAATAAGACAGAAATAATGGATGTGACTTTTCTTCATGCATGTTTTAAACTTGGTTGATGTGCAAACAGGAAGAAACGAGATGCAGTTTTAATTTTACAAAGTCAGTGTCACATAGAACATATCCATGTATAAATGTTATAGAGGATGAATTTCAGGTACTACACAGGTTTCAGGGGTTTGTCGTCTCTGGTTCAGCCTCCTGCTCTTTGTTCTTGCCTTTCTTGTCACCTCTTCCCGTCTTTTTGTTGTAGTAGCTTTTGGCCAGGTTTGATATGCAGCGACAAAACTCGTGGAAGGTCACCTCACCGTCCTGGTTTTTATCCATCAGCTTCATGGCTTCCTCGATGTCATCTGCATTAATTGCACCCTGGAGAAAACATTCATGGGGTTCAATAACACCTAGAAAGTTGCAAGATGATGATTTCTGAGTTTATCCATAGCTTTAGTTCGTGTGTTTCAGTTGTAAGTCAAGCAAATTGAAGTTGCTTACTTTTAGCTCAGGACTCTGTATTTCTGTCTCCAACACACGAATAAGCTCGTCTTTGTTTAACCGGTGTTTCTTGCCTCCGTCATCAGCATATTCCAGGAAAATATCCACCACATTCGTAATGACCTGATCCAAGCGCGCCATCGCAACTGCTGGACAAATGAAGCCGTTATTGAAAAGAAGCAGGATTAATATGAACATGAAGATTACCAACACCATAGTAAGGGTCTTGCAATTGTTCAGATGAATATTTCTTGAAGTCCTGAACCTAATAAGTCTGACAGACACATCTGTTCACTGTGAAAACATGAGTTCCCATCCAGCTCTCAGTGGCATTTGTCACTAAAGTTAAAGTAAATCCCATAAAAACAGTTGCAATGTCCTCTGTTCCCCCCTAAATTCATCTCTTACATCACATCATCTGGGCTATCCTGTATTAGAGTAATAAATGCTGCTAGATCTGCTCTTCTTGCATCTTTCTTCCCGTCAGTACTCACCGTAGAATTTGGGTGAGGAGAGATCTCGTCTGTGTGTCACCAGCGCCGTCCCAGGAGAGACTGTCAGAATGAATGGGAAAACTCCACACCCCTTCTTAAAGGGTGTGGAGGCAGACACACACACACACACACACACACACACACACACACACACACACACACACACACGGACAGAGGCAGTGATTGGTGCAGAGTGTCCACTCTGTCAGTCTGTCCCATCAGATTCAGACTGTTGTAAACAGTCTTGAGCAGGAGAGGAGAACGCTGTTCATTATCAGGGCCATTCAGATGAAATCTACTCTACTTGTTGGCAAAATGTGATTTAACACTTCTACTTCTTTTTTTACAATCTGATGCCCATAAATAGGACAAAGGAGGGTTTGTGTGTTGCCCATACATAGTTTATAGTGCCAGGATAAGACAGTTTTCTAAATGCCACCATATCAGAGAGAAAACAGTAAGAATTTCACTTTTAACTTTCCTGGAAAGGGGGAAAAAAAACCCAATCAGCAACAGTTAAAAATTGAGATATGGTGCTCAAAATAAACTACACACACAAAAACACACACACACACACACACACACACACACACACACACACACACACACACACACACACAAAAGAAAAAGTGTTTCTTCTGCGGTGGGTGTGATACTGATTATTAAAGCACATTTGTGAGGACGGCTGAGCTGCAGAGCTGAGGATGTGGGTTCTTTCGATGAATCACCAGCCAGGTCGCCTCTCGCTGCTGATTCCTGTGTGCTCTCGTCTGGTAGATTTGCTTGAAGTCTGAAGAAGCGAGACACACTGGCAGTGGAGCAAGTCGCACTCTCAACAAACACTGCTACAGCCAAGACATAATCAGTCGAGCACAAAATTCCTCTCTTTTTCTGTGCAGTTTATATCAGTGTGAGCATCTCAGAAGTATATCTGAGCAGGATGCACGTTTACTTCGGTTCATGCTGCCGTTCTATAGCTGTCTAATTCTCCACTTTCCACTCCTCTGTTCCAAGGCACCTGCTCCTTTCTCTCGCTCGCCCCCTGCCAAGCCCCCATTACAGGTCAATTCACTCCCTTCACCTGGCCTGTATTACTTTCACTTATTGAACACTATCGGATAGCCTTGCAGGGGAGGGAAAGAAAAATGAGACCAAGTATCATGTGGTGTTAATGACACGAAAAAGTTCATCTTTCCACACGGTGCTGACCGGGATATGCATTACAGTCTCACTGCTGGGGATGTCCAGTTCTTCTTCAATGGTAAGTCTGCATACAGGTAGGTTTGAACTCATGTCCCTTTTTTTTTCTGACCAACCTATAACAAAAGTAAATTTTAAATAAATTATTGATTCAGGAATTATTTGCATGGTGTCATTATTTTCATTCAATCTGAAATTATTGTTCCAGATGAATTATTCACTATTTATTAAAGAAAATTATGCAAATGTGTCAAACATCTAATATACATTTTCATGTCATGAATAGGAGGAAGCTGTAAAACAGGCCTCGAGCTGATTGAAAGGAAATGAAACTTCTGAGTGTTAGCGAGAGAAAAGGCGCCTCAGCCGCCATGTTGCAGATGAAACTGGGAAGTTTGTTGTTGGGTCGAACTGAAAAGATCAGAAATAATCTTGGAAAGACCGAGAGAAATCACTCTGAGAAATCCAATGCATAAATTAAGAGCCACATCATGAACATTAGTGTCAGTTGTTTTGGGGCTGAGAAACATCTATCTTCACCAGTAGCAGGGCTCTGAGCAGCCAACTAACTGAGACACAACTCTGGAATAAATATAACCTTTAAATCTCACATGGGATTTTTATATTTCTTCTTCTAAAAAAAAAATCTCTTTGTAAAGGTCAATTGGATCTATAGCTCTGGATACAGAAGAACATTTTATTTGATATAATGTCAACATCTGAACACTGCACAGCTAAAAATAATCTTTAGTGCTTTAGAGAAGTGGACAAAGACTGAGCTCGTTAGTTACTTGTGAAGACTTTTCAGGTATCTACTTGACTTGAGGATTTATTTTCTGTTAATTTTTTTTTGCTTTTGTTCTTCTGGAAATGTTAGTCTTCTAAAATCCAATTTGGGAAAACAAACACAAAGAATATGGGAATGTCAAAAGGACAGGTTGATGATTAGTGAGGTGAAACGATTATTTAGATGTACAGCTTTATATCGTCTCTTTCAGCAAGACGATTATATCAGCCTGTTGTGTCTGGCGAACTATCACTTCTAAATCAGCGTATGTTATTAGAATAACTAATAATTCTTTTTACTACTCATTGCTTAATCGTAAAGTTTTACAAAACAATAATTATAGTGTCGGCACGTTTTTTCTTCTAACTCGCCACTATAATTTAGATAAATCCTTTGAGCACATTTCAGGGTTATGCTACTTTTGTACTTTGATTAATGCTAATTGAGCTAAATCACCCCTTGCATCTACTCTTTCACACACACACACACACACACACACACACACACACACACACACGCTCAGTCTTGTATTTCTATCCTTGTGGGGACCGTCCATTGACTCCCATTCATGTGTAGCCCCTAACCCTGACCCTTACCCTAACCCTAACCCACACCACAACAAAGCCTAACCCTAAAGAAATGTTTTTGCACTTTTACTTTTTTCAGTAACAACAACATGGTCAAGAAAACACTGTTTCTCCTACTTAGGACCGGAAAAAGGTCCCCACAAGGCACGTCGTTCCACGTTTTGCTATCCTTGTGGGGACATTTGGCCCCGACAAGGATAGAAATACAAGAACACACACACACACACACACACACACACACACACACACACACACACACACACACACACACACACACACACACACACACACACACACACACACACAAATACGCGCGCGCGCCCGTGATATTTTCTCAGCGGCCAAATGCTGTTCCAAATTGGTGTTTTCTTTGATCCAGTAAAAGAATTAAAGGCATTTTAATGCTCTTTAAACCAACAGTCTGTACAGGTCGTTTTCTGGAAAAGCAGGACATCTAGTGGCTGAATTTCAATACGATGCGAGCTCTATATCAAAGTCCAAATTTATTTCACATCAGTGTGGTTACACCTACAAAAGCTGTTTATGTGTTTCTCATACATGTCTAATGAAGACATATTAAACTGTTTTTTTCTTTTGTGATAATCCAAATTTGTCTTTATTTTCAAAACTTGCCTAATGGACAACAGCAGCATTGTAGATCACAACTCAGTCGTGAATACATGTGGATGGATGTTTTCTTGGCGCTGAAGGTAAAAGTTGACATTTCGAAGCAGGATCTGTTTCCGCTGCAGCTGCAGGGCCCAGTTCAATGCTCTTGAAATGCAGCAGCGCCACCTGGCGGTCAGATGACCACACAACTCGATGCGTTTCCAAAGATAAAATTCATGCATGCTCTCCAAAAAAAACCCAAAGTTATTACAAAACCAGCTGAGTATGCAGGAAAGCAGGGCGCACCCTGGACAAGTCAACAGCCCATAAAAGGGTAAAAACCGAGGGGCAGGGCCGCCACTACACCCACCGCACGTCTCTGTGCTGTGAGAGTACGCAGAGTAAAACTCACACATGCACAGGAAGAACATGGAGACTCCACCCATGCACGGATTGGATCCAAGGTCTTCTTGCTGCAACATGACAGTGCTGAGTAGTGAACCGCTCTACCACTCATTCAGAGAGAGTTCAGTGTAATTTCACAGGTCGGGTTGGGAGAACTAATGGAAATAAAGTAAATAAAGTTCAAATCTAAGCAGTGAAGCTCAAAAATGGGCTTTACTCAAACTGCAAAGTCTCATAAGAGAACACGGCCTTAACAGAGTGACCGAGGTGTTCACTACCCTTTGTTGTTGATGGAGTCATGATCTGCAACCAGCATGTGACGTGTTGGAACAGGTGAAGCAGTGTATTGCGCAACGCGCATTGACTGAGCTTGATTCAGCAGCTTCAGGTTCAGCATAACATCATCTACACATGACCTTCCTGCAATGGCAAGTGAGGCAGTCGATTGGTCCGATCAATATTCACCCATCCATCTTCTGTACTGTTCAGGGCCGCAGGTCACTCACATGCACAGTTGAAGATGCTGGTAGAAAACCAAGTGTAAAGGTTTGAGTTTCGTCTTTTTGATGGAAACATTCTCTTAAATGAGGCAAATGACGCAGAAAGTGAAAAAAAACAAACTGTTCTCTGCAAACTTCACTCCCTACTGTTTATGTTGGCTCGTTGCCAGTTCTCCTCTTGATGAATCGCTGGTCGACCACCTCATGTTCTGCGGCGCTTCATGTGTTTTGGCTGTACTTTCAACATTTTTTCCACCTCTTTTCGGCTGCATTCTCCCACCTAGTGATGGATGGATGTGCAGTTTATCCCCTGGAAACAGACGGCGAGGTCTGAATCCTTGGATAACAGGAATGTGAAACATCAGGAAACAGGAGGCTTGGCATCTCTTAAAACACACACACACACACACACACACACACACACACACACACACACACACACACACACACACACACACACACACACACACACACACACACACCCACAGTCTCACTTCAGGGTTTAGCCCACTCGGCCCGGCCCCTTGATCTCCAGACTCCTGTCAGCGATGTGAGCTGCACCTCAGTTCACATCTCACACCAACACATTCCTGAGTCCAGTTATCTTTATTTTTTCTCAGCAAAACATTGAAGGAGGATTTCAGGGTGAAATGATGCATGTCAGATGTGAACCTGTCGAAGGAATTTTTTTGTGCTCTGGCAAAACCTCTTCTCAATTAAACCTCTTCCATGTGTTCAAGACAGAGTTTAAGGCGTTAAAAAAAAAAAAAAAAGATTCTTCAAGACTCTAAAATAAAGTGTTGAATGTAACAGTCAGTAAAAGAGTAATCAGACGAACACTGTGACATTTTGTCAGAGGCTGTTTTTACTTCAGGCACAGACATGTGCGAGAAAAGTTATTTTCAGTATAAATCAACATGGCTGCTGTCTCGTCCGCCGGCTCATTTCTTGCTCTTTTTTTGACTCCGGACGTAACACTTTTCACAGGCCATCGAAAGGCCGGCAATTAGGGGTACAAACTCTTCAAAATCCAGTTTATCGTCCTTGTTTTGGTCAAGATCCTTCATGATACTTTCCACTATGTTGGTGCTCTGCTGGGCCTGAAATGGAGGCGATAAAGGTCAGTTGGTGACATGAAATCAACCGCAGTGAGTTATATATATGAAAGAAATCAATATTGGAAGAAGCCTAAAGATCGTTTTTACCTTCAGAAATCCAGGTAACTCTGCCTCGAGCAGTTTTTTCAGGTCTTTCTTGCTTAAGGTCTTTCCGTCTCCGTCTTTCTCTGCGTAGCTGTGGAAGACTTCGATCATGTTCTCCATCGATTTCTCCAACAGAGTCATGGCTGCAGAAACAAGAGCTGAGAAGAAGAAAAAAGAAACACAAGATTGAAAGTGGAACGAGCTTCCAGTTTCAGTTCAAGAGGTTGACTCCACATTCAAGATCAGACCAAAAACTTTCCTTCACAATTCAGGAAATGTTTTCAGTGTGTTGAACCAAGTGTCACCTCTCCTGTGCTCGCTCGTCTCCTGTTCTTGTTTCTGTCAAAATGAAACCCTCTAATCTCTGTTTTGTACCTATATCGGTGTGTGGATTACTTTGCCATCTGTCATCTTGTTTGTTGTTCTCTGTCTCAGTCCGATTCTTTCCTCTCATACTTGCTTTAACCTGTCTTTTTTTCGCTACTCAACATTTTAGAGGATCTTATAGTACCGACAGGACTATGTAACAACTACAGCTATAAAATTAAAGGATATTTGAAGTGATGAGACCTTCATCTCACACAGAAAGATCTAAACTGAAGATATTCTGCCAAGATCAGAGGCTCAACAACTCCACACGTTTCCAAGGCACTTTGGCGTTGCCACAAACTCTTGTTGCAGTGAAGGTTGCAGCAGTTCATCCAAAGCAAACATGGGAGCACAGTGAGGATGTGGGTGTGGGTTTTACTGGCACTCGCTCCAAATTCTTTGGACTGACATCACTTTCTGGCTCATGAACTGAAGCCCTTATCTCATGGCTCCCACTCTACTTCTGCTTTTCCTCCCTTAAAACCCTCCTGGGGTCAGTTTCAGAACAAGAAGGCAGGGAAACATTTTAGAGGAAAAAAGAGTGACACAATGTAACGGAAGCGTGACAAAGAGAGTGCGAGCTGTGGCTTGACGAGGAAGGGAAAAGTTCAAACTGTGCAGACGACGCCTCAGCTCGCCCCCTCAGACAGATTCTCAAGTTTCAAGGAAACTTCATGAAAAGTAAGAGAAGCACGCCCAAGCTGCCTAACGGCCCCGACAACAGACACAAAACAAGCATGAAGCAGTCAACACTGCTGGAAAGTAACGGTTAAAGTCTTACCGGATCGCACAGGAGGAGGAAATGCTGCCAGAGAGGAGAGTGGGGCCGTTCAGAAGTTTACCCACGCACTTATAGTCATTCAGGCTACGCCCAAGATGATGGAAGAGAGGAGGGACCAGAGGAGGGAGCAGAGGAGGGACTAAAGGAGGGACTTGAGGCAGAGAGACCACCATCCTGCCCAAAATCTACACTAAATCATAACACACACACACACTTTTAAAATTGTTTTAAAAGTTGTTTTTTTGGTCTAGACGTTTCATACATAGAGGAAGGTAAACAATTTTTAGGAAAGAGGATTACAGTGAAATAATGAAATATGCCTCTCAATACTGCATTTGATCAGTATGAGGCACTGAACTGCCAATGTAAAAAGGTAATTAGATGTTGAAGGAAGCTGTTTCCCTTTAGCTTCATTTGTTCCGTGAATTTTGAGCTAAATTCAGTTAAAAATGTCCGTATTCACCATGACAGTATGTTTGACAGACACCCAGACTGTAACCACTGATCACCACATATACGGTCTTTGATCATTTGAGAACGTGTTGTGATAAAAACAGCAGCACTGATCACGATATTCAGTTTTGTACTGAGGGATACTACAGGTTTTAAGTCTTTTAAAAAAAAAAGTACTTTCTGTTGTAATGATGAAAGTGAACACTGAAAAAAACCGTCACTGACAAAATCCATGAAAATCAATAACAAATTTGAGCTGAATCCCACCAGACTGTAAACATGTCTAATCACCGTCTCGCTCTGAAACGTCCATTAGAGAACGGCAAAGGCCACACTGCCATCTTCTTCACACCGAGCAGCTCTTAGGGTTTCACTTCCTCACATCTGATGCACATTTTCTAAACTTTTAACTTGTTGCAGGTGGAAAATGTGACACTGGATTCACAGGCTTCTGTCTCTAATACGCCTCTGCTGTACCTCTCTGGCAAAGGGGTCAGTAGAGGCATTTTCAAAGTTTTTTTCCAAAATGAATT
Source organism: Salarias fasciatus (assembly GCF_902148845.1). NCBI lineage: Eukaryota > Metazoa > Chordata > Actinopteri > Blenniiformes > Blenniidae > Salarias > Salarias fasciatus. Next base: position 4,682,892 of record NC_043755.1, on the reverse strand, counting down.
GTTGGACATGCAGGTGTTTATATAAAGTCTGGCAGGTAATCACTCCTGCTGGGAACTGTTGTCACCTCCACAAGTTCAAGCACATTTTCACAGTAAAATTAGGTTTTATAGGCTGAAAAACTGAGCAGATTCAACACAAATAACAAAAATCCTGCAGAGCGGTGCACTGGTTAGTGCTCTCACTTTAAAGCAAGAGGATCCTAGTTCTGGTTTTATGTAAATTGGTCTGGAGTTTGCATGCTCTCCCTGTGCATGTCAGGATTATCTCCTCCAACAGAGAAAAAAAAAGACATCTTTGAAATCAATTGGTGTTTCTACATTATTGGTAAGTGTGAATGTGAGTGTTTCCCTCTCTGTTCACACAGTGCCGTACTGCTGAAATGTGAAGTTTCTCCAGTCCTCTGTGACGACGAATTACATAAAGTGAAATGGAAGAATTGATTATTCTTATTCAAAGTCAAGATCCGACATTTCTAGCAAGTAACTAGGATGAAACATGAGGAAAAACATCACAAGAGTCAAAATCTTTCAAAAAATGTAATTAAAAAAGGATTGAAAGAACATAAGAAATCCAACCTCATGTGCCGATGAACAAATGACATGATTATTGTGTGATAATAATCCGTTTGAATGAAAAGAGCGCTGAAAAGAGTGCTGAAAAGCAGTCAGAATGGAATGTCGAGTGCTGTTTGCTATAAGGCCTTAAATCAATCTGGATGCTTTAATCACTCAACCATCCAATATCATTGTAAAAACTAAAAAAAATAATAAAATAAAATAAAACACAAAACACTTTAATCAGCCTATCCTCGCCTTATAGAGAAATATTCCCAAGATGTTTAAGTTGTATTTAAAAAGAAAAAAAAAAAAAAAAAAAAAAAAAAAAAACTTGGATTGTGGGTATAAGAATTTTTTGGTACAAAAACAATATAGTATACTGCAAAGGCTATCCGCACATGAGTAATATTGACTGGTTTGTAGGATGTAGGTGGGACTCAGCAGACTCGTCAGTTCTTCTTTTTGCCCTTGCTGGCTGCTTTGGCCGGTGTGACTGCAGGGACTGCTGCTTGGTAGAGGGCAGCAGACACTTTGTTGATGTAGTACAGTGCGAAGAGGGAGAAGATCAGGCTAGTCAAAAAGAAATGAAAAACATATTTAAGGGTTGTTTTTTTTTTTTTTCCAAACAAATCTAAGTCGATGTTGGTGGTCTGGAAAGGACAAACTCACCATGTGGTGACGCAGACACGGTGTACCAGGCCAGATGCAAACAATGACAAGCACAGGCACAGCAGGACTGAAAAATAACAATTAGAAATATAAGTGAGGAGTCTGACCTGAATAATATATGAAATGGGATAGCTCATAGCTGTTAACAACATTGCAATTCAATAATTAGACAACATTAAGAAGTCTGACAGGTGAAGAAAAAGAGACGAACTTCAATATAAGACACAAAAAGTTATATATACTAATTATGATGTAAGCACTTAATTCAAGAAAACAGACTTGAGAGAAATAATTACTCACTCTCTGGGAAGATCTTAGCTTGGAATCCCTTCCCAAAAACAAGGTTTTCCAGATTATTAAATGCCTGAAAGTAACGTTAAAGTGAAACACATCTTGGTGGTATGGATACATTTATATGCACATAAAAAGCTGCTAAAAAAAACAATCATGTGAGGTCAGGTAATGAACAATTTGGACATGAATTTAAGTTCCATTACCAAACATGCCTTGTAATTCATAAAGATGGCTTTATGTTTGATTCTTTCCATGATATCATGAGGATACAGTGAGAGAGCAGATGAAGAGGACGGAGCCCAGGAAACCTCCCAGGATGGTGAGCCACTCCGTAGATCCCAGCTGCTTACTGAACATCTGCATCCCGGCAAACACCAGCACGGACAGCAGACTGGACAGCACGAGAGACGTGCCTGTGTTCACTGCTACAGAGGCCAAAGACACAGATCAGGATGTGAGACAGAGCAATGGAGCCATTTATACACGTTTAGAGAGGCTGTCACAATATCGGGAGCCACACAAATACACGCATTATCAACACTTCAGCAGGATAATGTTGTGAATATATCCATCTTCGTGTAATATACATTACGAGGTAATGTTTTTTATTAAAATATATTTAAACTGAGGAGCTGATCAGAGAAAAGCCACGTCAGTGTTCTCAGAGAAAAGCTTCCGACTGGAATCTGTTACCTTCAAGCTACAGAAAACGCCAATAAGACTTCACTGCAATAACACGGCCTTTGATATAATTATTTTTAAAAGAAATGCAATAGAATAACCAAGTTCTAATTGACTGGTTAATCAATCTATTGAATTAATCCACTTCAGCTGCACTAAATAGTTTCTAAACGTTAGCCAACTAGCTTAGCTGCAGCTACAACCAGCCATCTTCAAATATCTACACAACTAACAGTTTCCCACGCGAGAATATAAGATATCAAACTAACGATGCACCACATACCCATGATTTAGGACGGATTGGATTCCTCTTAAATAGATATGAATGATATATACAATAACTCCAAGAAGCCTCCTAGCTGCCTCCGGCTCTAGGAACCAAGAATCTGTAAACCCGGACCAAATGTCAGGTGGGACCGGTGGGCGGGGCTACACGAGATTACGTGTTATCTTTCATCATCAAATTGAAAAAAAAAATGTAAAACTGAGATTCAACGAATTCATTTTGAAACTCGTCCATGAAATCCATCCTAAAACTTAAATAAAAAGACATGCAGGGAATACGTTGATGTAAATTGAAGCTTTTGTAATTAATGAAACTGTGAAATAATTATTCATGACTGTAAAAATTGTTTTTGGTAGAAACGATGTGGCTTTATTTATATTAATGTTGATGCAGGTCGTTAGTCTTGGTTGCTTCACTATATGAGTGACTTTGGCTAATTTGGGAGAGTGGTTCAGCTGGAAGGGTCCAGGTTTGATTCCCCAGTAGAACTGTTCTTGAGCAAGAACCACAAGCTGCTCCCATTGAATGAATAGTGTACCTTACATTTGACAGCTGCATCATTGACTTGGGGGTGTGGTGGCGTAGAAGCGGTTCTGGGATTGGGAGAGAGCGGGTTTTGAACTCTCCAATGGACAGGTCAGTGCTGTAAAGTCCCTGAGCAAGATCTTGTTGCAATGTGGCTGCCCACTGCTTCATGGGTAAATGCGGAAAAATATAACTTCTCAAAGGGAATCAACCAAGTAAAATACTTATTATTTTATTTCTAATATAAAAGTGGAAAGGTGCCTTGTTTTATTGCTTTTTATAACAAGTTCAAACATTATATACTCTCAGTTAAACACTAAGATAAACAAAAGTGATTTAAAAATCATAAATGTGTATTTTACTAAATGTATTCAACTCAACCCCTAGCTTAAGATATGTTTTCTCTTCCTTTTGTCAATAAATGCAAACAATAAATGCAATTTGTACTTTTGACAATCATAATTTTAAAAAAAGGCATTAAAAAATGCTAAACAATGCAATGCAAGTAAACTTCAGTATACCAGTCAGTGAACATTGTGTAGAAAATGTGAATAGGGGGTAGAAATAAAACACAAAAACAGTCTTAGAAAAATGAGTTTTGTATTGAATCAGCATTGGAAGCTAATAAAAACAACAGAAAATGTTCCTGTAAATATATACAATGATTCTGTGTTCCTTTCATTCAAAATTTACAAAAAAGTATCAAAAAAAAAAAAAAAAATTCAGAACAGTGTATCAACATTGTATGTCCATTACACATTACTCTGAGTCATTCTGTACAACTCTATGGACGATTCAAAACACATGCAAACAAATATTGAAATTCAAACTGATGTGTAGCACTTTGCATCAGGCCGGTGTTTCATAACGGTTTCTTCTTCAGTCCAAAAACTGCGATGAAGAGTAGAATCTCCACAAAAGCAGGCAGCACGCTAAAAAGGAGACACACACACAGGCATGTGTAAAGCACCGAGGACTAACACACACTACTGACACACTTTCATTTATATGCATTTATTTACATCCTCATCCTCATCATACTTGTGCACACCGACCTGCAGATGGCAAAAATAACCCAATAGTTCCAGCACTCCCACTTCTCAAACACAAAGAAAGACAAGGACACGGACGCGCTGCAGTGGACAGCCAGTGCTGGGTGAAACATGTCAGGGAAAAAACGAGTCAGGAAAAAGGTTTGGTAGTAGTCACACATAGACTAACCTGCAAATGGCAAGGATCCACCAGTAGATGTCACAGTCCCATTGTTCAAAAAGAAAGAAAAGTAGGGCTACTGAGGCACTGGCATGGGCTCCTGTTGCTTTAGTGGGTGAAGAAGTCAGGGCAGAGCAGTTTGTAGTCATGGAACTGTAACTGGTGACTAGACATACTTTTAAATAACACTAACTTTTTCCCTTTTACACATAGCATAAATTCACAAACTTCTAAAATTAGTTTTTCTTTTGCATTTTTTTCTTGGTTTTTGTTGAGGATGAGAGAAAATTAAAGCACTGATTCCCACACAATTGTTGCAGCTAATCCATCTATCTTCTGGAACACTTGGTAGAGGGTGGCGGAGTCAGTCTCAGCTAACTATGGATGAGGGCATAATAGAACCTGGACAGGTCACCAGACCATCACAGGGCAAACAGAGACAACCACACACACCCGCCTTCAATGTAAGGTCACCAATTAACCACACATGCATGATTTTGGATTGTGGGAGGAAACCCATGCACACATGTGAGGAATGTGCAAACTCATCTTTGCAATCAAATAGTAAACTGCTACTTCACAATCTATTTGTCCATCCTTCAAAGTGCTTATACACAGTCACGTTCATATATGGAGAGCGCTGTAAAGGATACACAGAAGTCCTTGGCTACAGTTGAACATGGACACGCCTGAGAAGAATCCGGCCAGCTCGATGGCAAACAGACCGAGGGTAACTGCCAGTGCCACCACCAACCTAAACAAAACAAAAAAAAAAAGATGTGTACCAGAGGGTGTTCATGTGGTCATAGTTGAAATGAAAGTAACAGTTACTTACTTTTTGTCCTCATTTTCATACTGCTCTTGAGTGAAATCCAAAGGCAAGCAAGCCTTGATATTATTATCCTGTGAGACAAATATTGTGTATTAATGTGACAGTTTATGACAAACTACTTTTCTTATCTTCCTGAAAGATAACCACTTGTAGAGCTAGAATCATTGATCTGGACATGCTGTGTACCACTCCTGGTTTTGAGAGGAGGTTTATCATTTTTTCCTTTATTTTCGGGCCTTTTACAGTTATTATTCGATCAGTTTGGAAAAGTATGCATCGATTCGACAATGATAATGATTGCTAATTGCTAATTGCAGCGTTGGGGTATTTTGATATTTCACCATACATTATAAACCTCAGATAAAAATTTCATTCAGATAAAAATCTCGACATTATTATAAGAGACAGGTGAGATTCACCACTTACCCTCGACCAGAAGATCGTGATAACGATGACAAGGTGAGCCATGATGGTCAGAAACCGCGCAGGGACGAGACTATTGACAGCCGACATGGTCTTTCCTTTGATTCAAAGCGTGAAAACAGAAACAGAGAAAATATCGCACAGGAAGCAGCGGATTGATAAAAACGATGGAGCTACTTCAGCTACAGACGGCTAACTGAGCTAACATAATCCGAGGCGAACATACCCGCGACTGAATTAAGATTATGTTTTCTTACGAATCACTAAATCAGCTCGAGTTAAAACCACGCTTGTAAACATTCAATAAACCTCTTAAAAGTTGGTGAGTCATCTGCATCGGATAGCAACATAATGCTAAACGCTGCAAACGTTACCACGACAACCACTCTGTCGGTACGTTCACTATTATCGGCCGGGCAAAACACAATGGTGAGCTCGGTTCTGCTGGTGTCACGTTAAAAATGATCCCTCTTCCGTTTACTGTGTATTTTTTATTAAATGGCAAGTCCGGTTGTTTTTCATTATTCGTTTGTAAATGTTTAGGCTTTTTTTTTCTTAGCTTTGTTAGTTGTTGATTTCTTTAATTCTGGGGTTTACTTTGTCAAGATTAGAGCTCCAAACATGTCATTTAGAACAGAAAATACTTTATGAATCCCAGAGGGAAAATCTTTACAGCCTTGAGCCAGAAAGAATTAAGATGCAATAAATTAGATAGAAAGCTAAAATATCAAATAAGACAGAATGGAAATTAAATAACAACTTTAAAAATGTATAAGGCTTAAATACATGTATGTACATATGTTTACATGAACTGTCTCTCTCTGTCATGACATATCAATATTAATCTTTCCTAAGTATTAAGAGAGGTTTGTTCAGCACATTCATAATATTATCCACCCCCCCAAAAAAATACAAATAAAAATAATTTAACATGTAAATGTCCCATTTCATAAAGCTGTAAGCTACAAAAACTTTTTTTTAGTCCTTTGATCATATAAATTTTTACCTACCCTAAAACTTGCAGGCGGTAATTTATTGGAGACAACCTATTTTTGACATTTAAAAGCTTAAAATTAAAAACAAATGTGACGTTTTGTTGTTGCTGTTGTTGTTTTAATTTGATAATGCTGCCATCTAGTGGCCACGTGAAAAACTGGGACACATACAATTTGACACAGAGACATATTCCAGGGTGCAAAAATAACGACGTAAAGGTTTATTTTGAGAAAAAGAGGAGGGGGGTTTCGTGAACTTTTCAGAGCCACTGTTCTTAGGATCTCACAAGAAAATGAAACGTGTTTTTTCCTGATTTATGTTAATTTCGGATAAATATTGCTTTTGGACAATCTGTGACGCATCTGATAACACCAAGCCCTGTTTTTCCAATAATGATCGTTCTCCAAGCAATGCGGTTGTGGTGGATGTCTCCTAAACACCGCCTCCCCCCTCCCATCTGGTTTATACAACAGGCAGACCCCTGGTTTGAGGCAGACTCACTGATCCGCACCTCGCTTCGTCTCTCCGGGCCCAGACAGGCTTTGCAGCCTGGTGTGATAACACTGGCTCCTATTGTTTCTGTTTTATATAAAAAAGAGGAGTTTATTGTTGCATCATCCCCTAAAGACGCCGGCATCGTTGCGGGAGCATGGCAGAAGCGGAGTTACACACCTTCACCTCGATCATGGACGCGCTGGTTCGCATCAGTGTGAGTGTGACGCTCCTTTTATTAGCCCGCACATTGCAGCCATGTGCGCCGTTTTTCTAACAACTGACCGCTTTATTTTATATTCTACCTGTATAATAGAGACTGCGTCAGCCGCTCTTCGATCCTTTTGAATGTTCGTACACATTAGGAGGCTTTTCTCTCCCTGAGGAGGTTTCATGGTGGAGTCAGATGGATGTTGGCTATTTGGTGAAGCTGTAGCATTGTGGGTATAAACGCAGCAGCAGGGCCACAATTACCAAATTATCTGAGTCCTGACACTAAATGAGGCGGATGTGCTAATGACTAAAATAAAGAGAATATTTTGGTTAGGAGTAGATTTTGCTTCCTTCATGGCAGGGATCATGCTCGTTGTCATAGAAACGGGATGCTGCGTATAGCTGTATAGCTGCAGCCGTAAAACGAGGCCTCTACATCCACAAACAGAGATCAGCACCCACAAGTCAACCCCCCTCAAAAACTGTATTTAATCATATTTTTAAATGGTTCAAATATTCCCTCTTATATAAAGGCTCATTGTGTTTTCATAGAATTTGCTTCGATCTTGCTGATCGAGTGTTAAAGTGACACTTTTCCTGAGCAGGGCTGGCTAACACAAACCACAAGCAGGAAATGCTGTTTTTTCTTCTTTTTTTGGTCTATGTTTACCCTTCCTCTGCTTCCTCTGTAGCGTCCTCAGCCTACGCAGCCTGTGCTCATCTGACCTCCTCGCTCTCACTCCTCCTACACATCTCATGCATTTATTTAGGTGACAGGAGATGAAGATTTGGAAGAGCAGGGGATTCCTGATTTATTCCACTGACTCAGCTTTATTTCTAACCCCCTCCACCTTCTCCTCTGCAGTCCAACATGAAGAGCATGGAGCGGGAGCTGCACTGCCCGGTGTGTGACGAGATGGTGAAGCAGCCCATCCTCCTGCCGTGCCAGCACAGTGTGTGTCTGCTGTGTGCAGCCGACGTGTTGGTTCAGAGAGGCTACCCTCCCCCGGATCTGCCCCCGGAGCCCCACTCGCCAGCCTCCACGCCCAACACTCGGTCCCCACGAGGGCCACGGAGGCCCATGCCCCGGACGCCCGACCGCCTGGATCACGTCCTCAGAACAGGTGAAGGAGTTTCTGAGTCCCACGTCCATCTTTCAAATTCTTCATTCACTGTAGCAGACTCCTGCTGATAAAGTTTGATGTCTGCTGGAAATTAAGATTTTAACAAATGTAAATAATTGAAGTTTGGAAAAAAAAAAAATTAACTCTTTGAGAGAAGACATAAATGATCTCAGCGCCAGAGTGAGTTATGGGAAATAGGTAGTGATGATGGTGCTCTCTCTGTCATCTGTGAGCAAGCTGACTAATCAGTGTCTTGATGACTGATGCCTCCACCTCATTATTTATTCAAATACATGTACAGCAAGTCCCATAAAGGTAAAGAGCGTGAAGGAGGCTGGAAAGACAGTCAGCATCTTCAGCGCAGGTGTGCAGTCAGAGTTTGTGAGTAAGCAAACTGCATTTCTTCAACTTATGAATAACACGACTCTGCTTATATGCAGAGACAAACATCAGCTCAGCTTTTTTTAATTTCTCTTTTTTTTCCTCCTGATATCCTCTTAACCCTTTAAATGGAATTCCTTCAAAGACGTGTATTAGATGTTTCAAGACTTGGTGGATTTATATTATGATATACGTATATTATGTTACCTTTGACCGACTACATGCATGTGGGATATTTACAAATGGACATACAGTCACTCAGACTAAATCTGTGTGCACAGTCTGTATGTTCTAGGTAATTTTTTAATCCTTAAGTGAACTACTTCAAGTGTTGTATTAACTTGCGAGTACGAGATGCTTCACTGAAGCCAAAGGGAAAATGTCAACATCCATTTATCTTCTGTAGCACTTCACCCAGCTTAGATTGGCAGAAGGCTGGAAACTGCATCTTATAAAACCCCATGCATGTATGGGGTGAACATGCAAAAGAATTGTTGTGGAAAAAAGCTCCAGTGAAGCTTCAGTTTCTCAGTTTCTCCTCTGTTTGTGTCTCCTCCTCCTCCTTCTCTCTTCCCAAACCTGGATCCCAGTGTGCGGGACCTACCCGGGCCGGCGGCGGAGAGAGGCGGCCCCTCCCCCCATGCTCTTCCCGTGTCCTTCCTGTCAGCAGGATGTGGAGCTGGGAGAGAAAGGCTTGACAGACTGCCTACGCAACCTCACTCTGGAGCGCATTGTGGAGCGGTATGCACACGTACACAACACCATCAGCCTGGAGCATGTGCTGCAGGTCCGGGCCGGGACAGTCACCGACGTCTCTTATACTTGTGGTGTGATTCAGCTCTGTCCTGTAAAAGTAGCTCATCATCATCTTATTAAACAAAGTAGGAAATGAATCAGTCAAGATTTTGCAGAGGAAAACATTTAACCAGTTCTGCAGGCATTGAATTGAAGAAGTGAATGAAGAGTTAAGTCAATAGGGTTTTATAAATGAGACAGAAAATCTTTTGCTGGAACGAATTTCAATAATGAATCTTTCCTTCACTCCGGATCCAAGGACATACATCAAGAGCTTCGTGCAGAAGGCAGGGTCATCTGAAAAACTGCCCCGCTTCTCACTATTGCACAGCAGCACTGGTCATTTTTTCTGAAGAGTTTATGAACACAAATGAGGTTTTACACCTGTGATCATGTCAGCCAGGAAAGTGAGAGCAGCCGCCTTCTGAAAGGCAGAGTTATGAGGACAGGCCGTTTAGTACGATGCAGCTGCTCCTCCTCGTCCTGCAGACACCGGTGGCTGAGAAGGTGTGACGACGCACGTTTTACTGCGCAGGATGCGCTAACAAGGCAGCTGATGGGGATGTTTCCAGGTCAGGCAGCTGGCGTGTCTGACTCGCTACCACCGTGAAGTTCAGATTACTGTCCGTTTTTACCTTCAGCTGTGTGTCTGCAAGCTGCTCAGTGCTGACATTTTTAAAATGGCTTTAGTTATACTTGATGACTCTAAATGTACATCTGACAGCGCTAATGATGGCGGATGAGGCACGGCTGACAGCTGATCAGGGAGGGAGAGCAGGTCATGAAGGAACTGGTGACATAAACTGTATGAATAAATACTGTGAATTTGGATTTTTTTTTTCTTTCTCTTCATAAAATTTACAAACCTAGATGCCTGACAAGATTGTATTTCTGTTTTGATTTCCAGTTCTTATGTGATGTTTTATGCATTGAAGCTGTTTTGGTTCTTCTGGTCACTCACTTTGCATTATAAAGATGAATTAATAACACATTTATTTTTTAAAGCCTTTTTTTTTTTAAATTTCACTGTAACTTTCACATAATGTCATAGGTTTCATCATTTTATTGTGCAGTGAATTCATTTCTCTCTTGTTCCGACTGGACATCTCATCTCTCTCTGTCCACACGTGTCTTTTAGCTACAGGCACACATTGAGTCTGGGCAGCGTGGCCATCATGTGTGGTTTCTGTAAGCCTCCTCAGTCTCTGGAGGCCACCAAGGGCTGCGCGGACTGCAAGTCCAACTTCTGCAACGAGTGCTTTAAGCTGTACCACCCCTGGGGAACGCCGCGCGCTCAGCACGAGCACATTCTACCCACCAACAACTTCAGGCCAAAGGTTTGCCGGCTTCTGTGTTTGCGCCACACGATGCACGGTAACCTTTTCCTGTAATGGCTCAGTCAGTATTTTTGTGTTCCAGGTGCTGACGTGCACGGATCACGACCAGGAGAAGCTGCAGTGGTACTGCCGGAACTGCCAGAGGCTACTCTGCCAGCTCTGTAAACTCCGTCGTGTTCACCACGGCCACAAGGTTCTGCCCATAGCACAGGCCTACCAGGCCCTCAAGGTCAGTCTGAGTGTTTTTGTAGTCTTAAATTCTGGCAGTTCGAAGCCGTTCAGCATCAACCTTCTCTTTGCTCTCACAGGAGAAGATTACCAAGGAAGTCAATTACATCCTGGCCAATCAAGGGACAATTCAGAGTCAGATCAGTCAGCTGGAAGGTGCCATCAAACTCATGGAGGTGCTCATGCTTTTTCTTCTACCTGTCTCACAATGTGCTATAGAATTAACACTTTGCTGTTTCCTTTAATGGCGTAAATGTGTTGTGCGTTCTCCAAACATGTTCTCCTGACTGTATCCATTCTCCTCATCCTCTCTGGCTCTCTGCAGGCCAACAGCACCGTGGCTCTGCAGCACATGACTCACTGTATTCAAGATCTTGGAGCAGCAATAGCCGAGCGTCAGGGGACTTTGGCCCTGGCCCTGGAGGGATCGCGCAGCCGGAGGGAGGAGGCCCTGTCCGCTCAGGCCTTCGAAAGGCAGGGGCTGCTGGAGCATGAAGGGCTGATGGCCTACACTCAGGAGCTGCTCAAAGAAACCGATCCGCCCTGCTTTGTGCAGGCATCCAGAGTAACACACAGCAGGTAATTCCTGATAAGTTGAGGAACAAACAGGTGGTGATTGGTGAAAATACTGACTTTCTTTACTAGAAGCATACTTGGAACAAGAAGCCGGACACTTTTCACCATGTAATAAGTAGAAAGTGATTTCACTTAATTTGACTGTGTATCTGCCTATGCAGGCTGGTGAAGGCGATAGAAAACCTCCAGTGTTTCTCTCTGGCCGCCGATCCTTCCTTTGGACGCTTTCACTTAGATGCGTCTAAAGAGGTGAAGCTCATCAGCAGCATGAAGTTCATACAAGGTAGAGAACCAGCTGATTTATCCCCCGTGAGGTGACGCATATTCAGCATAAAGATAAGTAAGCGTGTGTGTTTTCTTCTCCTCCGCAGCCCCGGTGGCTCCGGTCATCGACACCCAGAAGACCCTCGCTTACGACCAGCTGTTCCTGTGCTGGCGCCTCCCTCAGGATTCGGCTCCGGCTTGGCACTTCTCCGTGGAGTACCAGCGGCGAGCGGGAGGCGCCGCAGCCACGTGGGGCGGCGCCGGCTCCCCCACCTCCTCCACGGCGTGGCAGCGGCAGGACGACGTGAAGGGGACCAGCGCCGTGATCGACCGGCTGCAGATGGACAGCGTGTATGTGCTCAGAGTGAGGGGCTGCAACAAAGCCGGGTTCGGAGAATACAGCGAGGAGGTTTTCCTCCACACGCCGCCAGCTCCCGGTGAGACGCTTTAAAAGCTCTGACGTGTTTCAGCTTCATCTTTTTATTAGTTTACATTTAAAAAAAGCAAAATATATCGACTTGCCTTGTATCTAATTTGTACATTTCAATGTATTCTCATCTTTTTTTTAATTGATTAACTAATCTTGACGTTTCTTTTCTCTCCATCTTTTGATTTTCTCCATTCTCATATCTTTAGTTTCTGCACAAAGCCTTCCTTGTGTCATCCCAGTCATGCTCTTGCTTCTCCTGTCTGTCTTACCGCAGGTCTGTCTTTCTGCACTCCAGATGTTATTTTGTGTTTGTGGTTATGATCCATTGTACCGCCTGAACGCTGTTCTTCATAGTCATCCCTTCAAGATTTAGCTTTCTATCCTAGAAGCGTCCAAACTAGGGCTGAGAAAAAGGCCACTGTTTTGTACTTCTGTGTTTAAGTGCTGTGTTTTTGGAAAAATAGCTAAATAATGAAAAAAAATGTTGTTGCTGTTGGTTCTTTGGAACCAAAGTAACAGTAAAAAGCAAGTGAACTGACTTCAGAAATTTCAACTGGCACCACTGTTAGTTGCCCTCAGTGGTAAAAGTTGGAAGCTGATCCACTGATGCTCCACTGATCACTGGCGTGTGTTTTACCTTTGACCTTTCCATCCATGGTGCTTGCTTGTCGTGCGTACCTCTTCCTGGTGAAGCCACGTTTCCCCCTGAACACGCTCGTTTCTTTCAGTTCACCTGGAATTGCTTTTCCCTTCTCTTTTTCATTAGACTGTATATTTACTTGCTGCGAAGCCGCTCTGTCCAGGCTGTGCCATCTAACCCCTCCTCCTCTCTCACTCCTTTCCTCTACTTTCCTCGCCGCCCGTTTTTCCCGGCGTGACGTCTCTCCCTGTGCTCCCAGTCTTGAGTTTTTCCCTGGACTCTCGCTGGGGTTTGCACGCTGACCGCTTGGCGCTGGGCAGAGGCCAGACTTACGCCCGCAGCGTGCCGGGCCTCTCCCTGCTGCAGGCCGCCGATCGCACGCTCACGTCCTGTCACCTGACCTCTGACCTGCTGGTGGCGGACTTGGCCGTCGCTCAGGGCCGACACTACTGGGCCTGTTCTGTGGAGCCCGGCTCCTATTTGGTAAAGGTGAGAGGAGCACCTGTTGGTTAGTTTATTAGAACAGTGAGCTTGTCGACCGTAAATGGAATCGATCAAAGCTTTCTGTCACTGCGTTCGTTTCATTTGCAGGTTGGAGTCGGGCAGGAGGCTAAGCTACAGGAGTGGTTTCATCTCCCCCAAGACATGGCCAGCCCTCGGTAAATATGTCTTACTCTTGTAAATATTGATTTTAAAAGTAATTGTTAGCAGCCACACGTCTTCAAAGAGCAATATTTGACAGTAAATATAAAGCATGGAGGTGAATGAGAGCACCGCCTCTTATTGAGTCAAGAACTCCCACCGTCATTCCCTCTGAAATGTCACTTTCTGCATGCTTGGAACGACTCTCCTCGAGTTCAATTCTGTATTTTGGCCACTTAGAGGCAGTATAACCACATGAACAGCCCAGCAGCTGTTGAAGCTCTTGGTGAACGGAGTCAGTATAAGAAGTGTCTGTTATATAGACGTGGACCATTTCACCTGTTTAACCTGCCCCCCCCCCCCTTCCCACAGCTGCGACCCAGACAGCGGCCATGACAGTGGGGCAGAGGACAGCCAGGACTCGCCCCCCTTCTGCTTCCTCACCATGGGCATGGGCAAGATCCTGCTCCCCCAGGGACACGGCCACACTCAGAGCCAGGCGGACAGTCAGAGCCAGGCCGGACTGCACTCCCACAGCAGCAGCCACGGCCACCTTCCCCACCCCCCCACCGCCCCGCTGCCCCCTCGGCTGGGGGTGTGCCTGGACTGTGACAAAGGACGAGTCACCTTCTACGATGCTCACTCTTTGCGTGTCTTGTGGGAGGGGCAGGTGGACTGTTCTGCCCCCGTCTGTCCGGCCTTTTGCTTCATCGGCGGCGGAGCCCTGCAGCTGCAGGACCTCGTAGCCAATCGGAGCATCGAGGAGCCGCCGCCGCGGAGGGTGACCATCCAGACACGGGCTACTAATCTCAGTAAATAAGCAGGAAGTTCAAGGGCACAGTTTTCTCAAAGCTCAAAGCTTGTCTCTTCATGTATAAAGTTAAAGATGGTCTATATCGGGGCTTTTCAGAGTGTCGGGAGAGGAACTCACCCCTCCCCACACCTTGAAAACCACTGCTTAAAGCAAGTTGATACCTGATTTCCTTGATATTGTCAAACTTTGATGCTCCACTGAAATATTATGTCTTTCAATGTGACATTTGAAAGTCGACTATGAATATCTGACATTGTATTGCATTTGCACTCTGCTTGAAAATATCTAATTTGTCCTCTGGCTTGATCTATTTAACAGTTTTACTTCCTGGAAATGCTCCTCTGGACATTGTGGCTGAAATGATTTCAGACTATGCAGAATTTTGTTGCAGGTTAAAAAAATCTCTTTGTAGGAATTTGTTTGCAATAAAAGATGGATTAGGCCTCCCTTTACACTTGTACCATCTTGTCCCAAAACGACCGGACGCTTACAGCTGCATGCAAGTGTCATTTGGACTTGTAAACTGCTTACATGCAGATAACGACTGTCACTCCTCGGATGTACTGTATGTCTAATTTTCTATCTTAATTTTGTATGTAGCTTCAAGAAATGTCAATAATGTGAATACAAGACAAGATTCAGAGAATGTGGATATCTTTTTTTTTTTCTTCTGTGAACTGTAACGGGCTCTGTGAGGATTTAAACACTCCCATGTGGTTTTTCATGTGGTCGCTGCTGCTTTAGAAGACCTGGCATGGCGTTTCAGCTTGGTTTATTCAGATTATAACACAAATGAAAGTGGATTAAAAAAAAAGAAGAAAGGTTCAGTGTTTTTCATTTCTGACAAGTGAAACGTGATGAGGGCTGACCTGTCCAGTGTTAAACTGTGTTTGAGTGGTCTGCACATACATATTTAATAAGGTGAAGGAAGAGCAGAGAGAGAGAGAGATTAACCACTTGAAACTAGAAGACATCTATTTTACAAATTTTAATCCTCATTAAATGTGACGGTTTTGTACGGTTTTGTTTTTCCTACTGGGACTGGCAGTAGTAGTTTACTCACTTCCTGGGGTGAATGTAAGAGCCCATTTACAATGAAAGAGTTTCTAGAGTAATATTTTCAAATCGAGTGACTCTGACTGTATTTTGATATGAATCATGGATTTCTGTGGAGGATGTGTGTTTCTCTGAGCGCCGGTGGTGATTTTCATGCTTCCCGTGGTGGTGTACGACGTGTGTGATCTGTGTAGACGCCTTGACTTGTGTTCCAGCACAGCACTTGAATGACTTTAGACTGTAGCATCTCTCTGAAATCCAGACCCGCTGAGTCCGACTTTGCCTTGTTGGTAGAATGTTTCTATCATGTCGTGGAACAACAACAACAGCAGCAAAAATGAATAAAAGACAGACAACTCTAACATGAAGTCGCTTTCTCCTCAAAAATGAAATCAACAGAAGAACAACAGAATATCTGATAGTTTTATATTCTATCATATTATCAGTCAATGAGGTAAAACACAACATAGATTTCACGATAAAGGAGCAATAATGTGGTTTTCTTCACACCTGAATCTTAAGTAAGTTTCCTTGATGTAAACCACAAATATTTTTTCATTCATCTTGTCATGTTGCTGCCTTGCAGCTACAGTGAAAAGCTTGTTTTTGATGCTGTACGGTTGTCATATTTTGATTGACTCCAAACAAACACATCCTGTTTAAGAGTCAAGAACACATCATGTCTTCAGAAGTGTTTGTTTCCTGCCTGCATGTAAAGGCAAGCGTGCCAGTAATCACCCGAATGTGGCAGAGATAGATAGGATCTTTTGTGCCACGGGGGTTCAGACGAAATTAGTCTGCTTTATATAGTCTGGTCACACCTTAGAAACATGTGATGGTAACAGATAAAAAAGCACAACAGTCGTATTATTTGGAAAACACCTGATGAAGGAAGGGAAGCGAGTCAGACAGGTCGTGGCTTTGACTGGCTTTTATGAGCCACACAAAGTTCCACTGGAGGAGAAGAGAGTTTGGGTGGTATTGCATAACATCAGTGTGTGTGTGTGTGTGTGTGTGTGTGTGTGTGTGTGTGTGTGTGTGTGTGTGTGTGTGTGTGTGTGTGTGTGTGTGTGTGTGTGTGTGTGTGTGTGTGTGTGTGTGTTTTCATTGAAACCCAGGTGTCACAATCCAAGCAGATCAGGATCTCATATGTTTGCATTAGAAAGCCGAGCAGGGTCGCAGACGGCCGATAGGGGGCGGTATTGTTTGTGCCTTGACGCTTTTCTCCAGACTTGTTCTGATTTTTTTTCCAGTCAGCAGCAACAGGTGCAGCCTGTGTAACACTCGACCTGTCTGCTCTCAGAGCTGTGAGGACATGCTGGATCCAGAGGATCATTCAGCCTCTGCTGGGAGTCTTTCTGTCAGACCTGCACCAATTTAATCTCTTTCTGTTTGTCTTTTCTATTTGTTGGTTTATTTACTTGAGCCGTGTGAATCCATTACAATCGAATTGCACAGTTATTAATATTCTATTATCTTAACATTCTGTAGAAAAAGCAACAAACAAAGAGACAAAAAGAAAAAAAAACACAAAAACTCCATAAACCTTCAACAGAGCCAAAACCTCAAATCTCCTTCATCCTGGGGAAGTGTTTTCTTCTCTTTCTTGTTTCTCCTCGGGGCTTGCATCATGTCTGCTCAGTTTACTCATGTTTACCAGACAAAACTCCTCCCGGCAAGAGCTAAGCCAGTATTTGTGTGTTTGCACGCAAGCATGACCATGACTCACAATTTTCAAAAGAACATATTTGTTATTTTCCATGTAACACGAATTCATAAAATCCTCAATCAGTGAAGCTGATGACAATCAAAAGGAATATTGAAATGGGTAATCCATCCACTGTATCTATAATATCTACATTCAAATACAGTTCTGAGGTAAACTAGTCATGCCAGAGTAGTTGAAAAATGAATCTACATGTTCTGTTAAATCAATTAAGACTTGGGCTACAAAAATGTGAAACCAAAATGTTTGAACATTAATTGAAATCAGGCGCCTCCTCAGTGCTGATTTCTGATTTTCACAGTAGTAAAGCAGATTAGATGGTGAAGACTGTACTTTAGAGTAAAATTATATACTTCAAAAAATACTCATCAAAGTACCAAAATACTGTTTAAATGCAGTCATGTGATCATTTGGATGTTGTTTCTGCCGCCCCTGTGTTTAAAACTGCTGAAATTGAACAGACAGAATTGCTTCGGTTTGTGTTTAGAGTTGACTGAACAAAATGATAAAACGCTGAGCGCCGTGAGGAGTAACTTCCACAGGCAATAATATTCAGCAAACTTGCAAATGTGCACAGAGTGCAGGAAGCTGCAGAGCTCGAGCCCCCGGTCCCCTGAACAGCTGCGTCTCCTTTCTTCTCTCAGCACCTCTGCACATCACAGTGGACGTCTAAAGTCCTGCAGACACGCAGACACGCATGCCTCCCTGACATAACAGCCCCCCCCGTCCAACTCTGCAAGTTCTAACCGGTTTGCACTTTTTTTGTTAAGAAGTGAAAAGTGTGGAGCTGTTAAATCAAACAGCTCTGCCACCAGCATTTCAATAGTTCTCTTTATTTTCAGTTGCATTCACTTCGACACGCACGTAATGAAACGCAGCTCGTGGTTTACTATTGAAAAACACACCCCAAAAAAAAAAAAAAAAAATCACGATGACACACGCTGACACACACCGACACAAACACAGACACAAATCTGTCACGAACCTGTGTGTTCTGGAGAAGTGCCAAGGTGAGGGAGCGTGCACAGACAGGACCGATGCCCCTCAGGTTGAGTGACTATTTATGTCTAAGGTTGAGCCATTTTTAGACTGGAAAAACATTACGCCTCCTCCACAAGCCGTTAACAATGCGTCAGGCTTGATCTTTCATTGTGAATTCAGCAAACTTATTGACAATGCAAAATTAACTTTTTCTTTACTCTCACATCCGACAAGACGTCTCCGTGGATAAAAGCAATTTGGCGCAACTTTAATTAAATATTGCTCTCATGTAACGATGCTTCTTCGGTTCACGTGTGTCGAGCACAGCCAGAGAATCTCATATAAGCTCCACTAGTAAAAGAATGAGATACGTGACAAATGATTTATGTCAACACTGAAATGTGTATGTTCATCCATGCTGACAAGGCTTTGGTCCATGGCTGCTGCTCTGACAGCTTAATGACTGGCTGTCCACATATCACTTCACTCACTGCTCTGATTCCACAGAAAAACAATCTGAGAGTCCGAGACAGAGTGGTCTATCGAGCCATATAGCCGCGCTAAACAGTCCAAACACACACCAGACGGTCTGCGTTAGTCTTCCTTCCAGAGCAGACCTGCAGAGTTCCTTCAGAGCCAAGTAACTGCAGAAGAGCCGAAGAGTCACATTTCTGCATGTGGTTGTGTACGTGAGGGAAAAAGGAAGGTGGTCTTTGTGTGCAGCCCAGGGGACACACACACACACACACACACACACACACACACACACACACACACACACACACACCCGTCCCTCAGCTGTGCACCCTCCAGGCTGTGAGGAGGAAGCGCTGATTAAAAAAATCAAAACAAAACCGTAAGAGCCATTTAAACTGGGAGTAGGAAGCCACTTGCTGCTCGCTGCACACGGTCCATCGTAAATACCAACAGAGCCAACTGCCTTCACAAACAGCAGCGAGCACCTGCACAAAAAGAAAGGAACAAACTCACAGACAGACATGCTGTCAAGATTTTTAAAGTGTGGCTTCATTGTCTGTTGATATTATATATATGCATTTCCGTAAATATGAAAAGAGCTGGAAACTTGTTTTATGGTGATAAAAACAAGAACGAATTGAGATGTTTTTCATGTAAGTGCTTGCTAAGGTCAGCCATAAAGCCATGTGCCAGGCCAGTCACACAAATTTGACAATACATGCAGAGACTTGGCTGATTCTGAGGAGAAATCCTCATTTAAATAATGTGAATTACTGATTTTTATTTTCCTCCACATTCCTGAAGAATGATCGCCCACACATTTCTCTTTAATATGTTGATTGTGCGACTTTTATGTGTGTGTCATGCTTCAGATATTTGAAAAAAAAAAAAAAAGTTCACTGGCTTATCGTTTCACAATGTGGACCTGATTATCAATACTGCCGATCATAACAGGCGTGAAACGTATTAAACATTAAATAAATAAGAAATAGTAGACAGATCTTGAAGTAAACAGAGGAGGAAAAGGACTAGTGGTAAGACAGCAGAGGAGGAACAATAGTGGACCATGGGAATAATTTAGAAAAACAAGTCAAAGGAGGAAGACGACAGAGACTGGCGGGAAGGGTGAGGGGCTGACAGGAAAACTGAGAGAAGCACATTCCTCTTTCCCTCTTCTCCTCTTCAAAACAGCAGCTGGGACAGGTGTGCTTTTACTGATGGTGGAAAGTGCACAAGCTGCTGACTGCCTCCCAGTGTGCTGTGTGTCGGCTGCGTGTGTGTTTATGTGCTGAGTGTGCACGCTGTCTGCCTGCCGCCAGTGAGCAGGGACTTTGTTGTGTGTGATTACAAAGAATTCGCCCATAATGATGAGAATAGACATCTGAAGCCGTAGGAGTGTCGGCATGCTGGACGTACAGAGTGCCGTTGTGCACACGCCCGTGTTTAGGAGGATGCGCGCAAGAAGCACAAGAGTCAGCGTGGAGGAGACAGTCTCTCCTTCAGGAAACAGAGGGATCCTGTTTGTGAGTTGTACTCATTGTTCAGGCCTCACCAGCCCGCCCCCACCGCTCCTCCACACACACACACACACACACACACACACACACACACACACACACACAAACACACACTAAATTCAGACTGCATGTTACTATTTGGCTGTGAACCAAAGACCTGTATTCATCAGTGTAACATCCACGCTTTGATTTCAAAGACCCGAGTTTCTAATGAGGGGTGTGGTTGAGCAGTCTGTCCGACTCCGAGCGCTGACCGTCGAGCCCTTTTCACCAGGACAATGAAGAACAACCAAAAGTCACTTATCTTCCCCAAGACTCGTCATTTGTTAATTTGCACAGACAGGCCGGCCCTCCTCCTTCCTAATGACTAATATCCTCCGCTTATTGCCGGGATCTGACTCACTTGTCTGTGTTATCCGGTTCTGGATCTGTTTGGTTTTGTTTGTTCTTTCTTTTTAAGTGGAGATGATGTTGTTCTCACTTAATTATGTAACAAGTCAAAGCAGCAGGTTTATTGAAGTGACGGTGTTACTGCGTTCTCCACTGGGTTTCCATGAGGCGAATGCCAAACGAAAGATTTTAGAAGTTAAAATACATCATTACATTATTCATTCGATGTTCTTCTGACATTGCAGAGAGAAAGGTCTGAGTCCAGTAATGAGAAGGGTTAGCGACACAGAGAGTTTTCACCTGTGGATGGAAATCTCAAGATCGTTGCTCTTGTTACACTTATTGTTTTAACACCGTTGTCCGTTTTAATAACAGTTTTAGTAATAATATTAATCTTGTTTCATGTATTTCTTTGCCTGTGTGACGCATTTTGAATTGCCTTGTGTATAAACAGTCCTATAAAGAAAAAAACTTGCCTTTCCTGGTGATTTATTATCAGTCAAGCCATAATCGCCAGTATTTTTGAATTATCTTTATTTTCTTAATGATTGCATTTGTGATTAACGACTGGGATACAAGTTCAAGCCATCTGTGTTATTCGTGCGTAGATAAGTGAAGAATGTAAGCACTGACAGACCGTTTTTTTTAGCTGCTGCATAAATATGCACATTTATTCAGCTGAGGCACATTTTTAAAATTTGTGAAATTTTTGACCAACTTTCCTTAAAATCAACATGAGAGCTTAAAAAAAAAACATACAAATGAAGGAGAGAAATGTGGTTAGTGCTTTTTTAAAATAAAGCAGAGCGCAGGAAGAATTCATGCATGCAGATGTGTGTGTGTGTGTGTGTGTGTGTGTGTGTGTGTGTGTGGGAGTACAGTTCTCTCAATAAAAATGTCAAACTAGCATCATTCTCTCAAGAACATTTTTGACACCGCTGCCGGGTCTCCAAGGTGGACTTAATAACACTCCCACACACACCATAGGGTGTAATGGGAAAGATCTGTGGATGGATGGATGGATGGATGGATGGATGGATGGATGGACGGAATGTTTTTCAGAAGAAAGAAAACCAAAACAGCCAAAGAAAGCATGTGACGGGCAAACTCGCAAACTTCACAAAGAAAGGCCCCTTGAACTCAACCCAAACATGTATTTTCTTTTAATAACTGCCTCCATCGCCTTTCAGGTGTCTATTAAACACATCGGATGCCTTCTGGAAGACTTCCTGATGGTTTGTTCCACTTCATTGCCGATCCCATTTTATTGCATTGAGGCTATTGATATTCATAATACACCAGATTCCTGGAGAGAGATCAGAGGAGGAAGAACAGGTAGACGGAGGATGAGAAGGGCAGGTGTGACGACTTATGCAATTGATTTACAAAGCAAAAAAAAACTGAACGGAAAAGGCGAGTCAGAGATGGGGCGGGGTGAAGGTTGGGTCTTTACTCATCGTGTGCAGCTGTTCTGGTTTATGAAATACTGGCTAAATGCACTGGAACAATGTGTAAATCAGAGTCAAGAATAGGCCAGGAAAATGAAACATTTTCCTGGTTTTACTGTTTTCTTTTGTGTCTCGCTTTTATGGAAGCTTTGGCGTTACAAATTCCCACCTTTCTGTTCTCTCTGTTGTGTCTTTAAGCATATTTATCTCCAACCTACAGTCCTGTTTTTGCTTTTGCACAACACTCGGTTTCAACACAATGCTGTGTCGTCTGTGTGTGTACTCTGTCAGGGGCAGGCTCTTTGAGCTCAGGAAGAGCGAGGCCAGTGTAGCGCACACACACACACACACACACACACACACACACACACACGTTGAATGAGAACCTCTGGCGTGGCCTTTCCCACCACTATTCTCTCTGTATCAACACACTCACACAAACAAGCTGGTTCGCACTACTGCCCCATCAAACGGGCTTTTGTCTCCCTTTACACAACCACTCCGAGCGCACAAAAACACACTTATCGCCACACATCTGCATGGAGGCTCATTACTGCACCCAAAAACAAAGCATTCACAAATCTTGCTACTTCACAGGGTTGAAAAAAAAAATAAAAAAAGCTACAACAGGAAGAAGGAAGAAAAAAAACTATCGACTATTTAGAGATAATAATGAATACAGATTACTGATGATTAGGGTATAAATCTAATTAAATGGCACCTTCAGATATAAAACATCCATTGAGGTGAGTGAATCCGCTCCGACACGTTTGATTCACACGTCCCACTTCACATTCAATCACATTTTATGGCGAAACTAAAACTTCATTGCAGAATGACAACCAGGCACCGAAGAGTGAACATTGAACTTTATTCTTGTGAAAAAATATCGAATAAAATAAAAATATTCAGAAAACATTTCAGAACACATCATTGCCACTGATATGACACAGTAATCTCTTTGCATGGATACACAGAGGTATGAGTACAAACTCTGCAGAGATATGAAACCCTCGTTGCTCCACCGAGCTGTGGACAAAAATACGAAACCAAACACACTGCAGCGTTCCATATACGAGTACCACCGAACGGGATAAGACCGTAAAACGTGATCGAAATAGCAGCCGACAGTAAAGTAAAACTCCTTCAGAGGATCTTTGGCGAGTAAAGAGATAAGGTTCAATCCAGTCCACTGGCTTGAAAACAGATAGCAGGCTTTCTGACATGTAGTCAGATTAGTAAATGCCACTGAACATTAGTGGCAAGACGAGACCCGGCAGGGTCAAGGCACTTGGGGGGGGGGGGGGGGCAGAAACAACAGCTGACCAGCATTTAAGACATTAGGTTTTTTCCTACTATGTAAGTAACTGCACCCAAGCTGTACCTCCTCCAGAAGTAAACAAAACACCGTTGTCGTCGTCAACACTTCAGCAGTGCTGACATTTAGCGAGCTTTTCCCTTCTTTTCGTAATATGTAGCTTTGTCCCACTCGTCTGAAAAGACACGTGACGGGGAAGCTTTGTCTCCTCCGTCTTCCAATATAGTAAACAGAATCGTCGTCTCCACTTCAAACCGTCGGCGCTCACATGTGCAAAGGTTTATAGGAAGGCGAGCTCTGACTGAAACCGCCAAATTTCCAAAACAGATAAAATCTGATGAGGCTGGTCACGATGCCCGGTGTGTTTGGAACCTGCAATGAAGACAGACATGGATGTTTAAATACTATAACGTTGCTGAAGCACACTGATTTAAATGCATATCCACAGTGTCTCACCACAATATAGTAGTCAACCAGCTGAAGGCCGTAGAGGACCCAGGATGTTGAAGTGAAGAAGGTGGCGACAGTCAGAGGGAAGGACAAGCATTGCACATTGCCACTCCGCACTATTCCCACCTGAAAACAAAGACAAGTAAACAACAATTGTCCTTTAGTACATTATGTAAAACTTGTACATTCGGAGAAGAGCCATCAGCAGCGTCAGCAAAGCTAAAACCCTGGTAAGCAGAGGAAGTCTGTGCAAACTTGATGGAAAAAGGCGCTGAAGTCCAGAAGAACCCGTTTTGTTTCCGTGGTGAGCGCGACAGTGCCAAACGCTACAACACCACGACGCGCCAAATGCAATCAGTGTTTTATTTTTACAGCTCAGGAAGTAAATTCACCTCTAAACTTTGGTCTTCTCTTCCAAGTGAGTTTGGAAAAGCATCAGAGTCGCTTTACTAAATCTGCCTGACTCACTTGCCAGACTGTCAGAGAATATTTTAACGGCTTGTTACTCCTCATCACTATCTCTCAGTGTTAGACTTAAGGGGCATGTTGTAATAGTCATTGATAGGAGAGAAATATCTAAATGTACAAACGTGGAATTCACGCTTTGATTGTCATTCACACATGAAAAGTGCTGCACGGTTAGGGAAGAACAATCGGTGCACTCAGATAAGTGCCACTATCACACGAGTGTAGCAATAAAACAAACTGTATCTGAGGAGGCGAAGCACAAAGCAGAGACAGAGAATAACAGGAAGGCAGACGAGGAAAAGAAAGACAGGAAACTGACCGAGGGTCACTCAGAGCTGCGGGGCAGATGGAGTGAAGGAGACAAACAGGATGGTGAACGGAACCACAAGATGATATGAAGAGAGAAAAGGGAAAAAAAGACAACAGGAGATTGATCTCTCTACTGGTAAAGAGCTGGTTAATGGACTGAGCTGATTCGGACTGAATTCCACCCTTGCTCTCTGGCGTTGGTGCAGAGGTTCAATCAGCCACATGGAGAGCAAAGAAGACTTGATCTGTTTCGTGTTTAAACTGAATATAATAAGACTCACTGAAACTAATTCGGTAGTGAAGTAAATCAGATATTTTAACGGCACGCCCAGCGTCAGCATAACAAAACAATGCTCCAGCACATGTTTTTCAGGTTTGATTGTCACAATAAATTCCTTAGATGGGCATCATTAGGCTTGACAGACATTTAAAATCTATCTGTGACAAGATTGAAATCAAAAACATGTATTATCTTGGTGAGTTTTGCATTTTATACTTGGTGTTTTAAACCCACACACTTCTGCTGTTTTGAATGGAAAAACTGGTTCCCATCGCTCCAATTGGAATAACTTAGCATAAATCTTCCTGCAGCCTAGACAATGTTGTTCTTAGCAGAAAAATAAAACATACAAGGTTAAATGGTGACCTTAAACTATCCATAAGTGTGATTGGGAGTGTGTGTTGTTTCCTTGGTGACAGACAGGTGACCTGTCCTGGACAGAGCATCATAGAAGATGGATGGATGGAATGGAAACTAATGTGCAGACCTGTGTTGCATGCTGCTGCTGGTGTGATGTGTCTGAATGAGCCGTACCAGGTCGGCCAGCGGTGACAGGTACATGCTGACGGTGACCACGCTGCAGGTCAGGCCCAGCTGGTCCAGCTGCGACGTTCCCTCTTTGAGAAACACGGTGAAGTAGCACCAGCCGCAGAAAAGCACCGACCCGGCCACGAGGGTCTGCATCGTCACCTGCCTCTGAAACAAACGCCAAACAAGATGAAGCACAGGTTTAACGTTCACGGTGTTTCACACACCTGAGTCCATGTTTACCTTTTGTTTTGTGTAGAGCAAGTACATGACGATGTACAGGATCTGGAGAAGTGCTCCGATTGTGTTGACCAGCACAATTGTTCGGTCCCTCTTCAGGATCCCATAATACAACCAGCCTATGTTACTATGGAGACAGAGAGATGGGGAGGAGTGTTTGATGGGCTGACCAAAGCATCACAGCAGGAGTGAACTGACCAGACTCACTTCAGACAGGTGGTGAGGAAAGGGAGAAACTGGATGTTGTCAGTGCTTTTCGTCTCTCGCATTTTCTTCAAGTCGGTCCTAAAAACGCAGAAAAGTAAATAAATAAATAGACAAAAAGAGAGATTTAACGAATCCAGTGAGTGACAACACGCATGCCATATGTTACTTTCCTGCAGCGCATCACTTGACTGTAAAGTTGTGAATATCTTAAGACCAGCGGTTAAAACAAGCACACAGTTCCAACATGTTTCTGTTATTGTTTTACCAGGAGTTATTTGCAGGCTGAGCGCATGAATTAATAATGAATATCACCTGTAAACATGAACTTACAGTCCAGTAGAGAACATCCCGACAGTAAACACGATGCAGGCCCATGACAGAAACGGCAGATAATCCATAGAGCGCGAGAAACGGACTTTATCAGACTATTTAGATCGACGTGTGACCCCGCGATGCCTGCTTTTAACCTTTAACCTTTCACTGCGTAAGGCTGTCGACGTCCAGTCGCTACGAGGAGCGTTTTGTATTTCCGTGTTTGCAGTCAGTGTGCTCTGCGTTTCTCTCCTCTGATTGGCTATTGGATTGGACACGTGGGATAAATTTGTCCAATGGGAGAATAGAAGCACAGGCGACGTGGCAGTGACGTCACTACGTGGGGGGAATTTTGAAGGCAGTTTTTCAATTTTATTAAAGTAATGCAGGTAGGAATAAACATGTCTTTACGTTATTCTGAGGAATTGTCCTGCAAATTGTATGTCTTAACAGAAAATACATGTAAATTGTGAACTGTGATAAAATGGCTGTAAAAAAGAAAATCCAGTTGCATGCAGAGATTTTACACTCACTGTGATAGCTGCAGATATTTGAGTTTCTTTCAGCTTATAAGATGCTGCTGCTTCTCTGAGATAACATTCCCTTCACACCTACTTCCATTTGTCAATAAATCAATCAATCAATCTAGCTTTATTTGTACAGCACTTTTCATATTAAAACATATTAAAACATATTAAATAACATATTAAAACAGTCCAAAAACATGCATTTGACCCTGATTTGTGTCTCGGTGTGAGACTGGCTTCAGCACTTTACAACCCAGCACAGGATAATGCTGCATTTATTCAACTGCTTTTAATGAAAAGCTTTATATGGAGTGAAATTTATCTTATGACAGAGTCATAAGCCAGTATTGCCAGTATTGCGAGGCGTTGTTGTTATTATGTTATTGTTTTTACCATCCTTCGTGTATTTAACGCTTTCTTAGCTTTTTTTTTTACAGTCTCAACAGAGATTGGATGTGTTTTGAAATTGTTCTTCAGAATAATTTGCAGATTATTGTAAAACACATTGAATCAACTGACGTTTGCTCCACACAAAAACTCACCTTGTCTTACAGAACATATTTTTTATATCTATTATTTCTCCTCACCATTCTTTATTTGGATTTAATTAAGTGATCAACTTAAAAATAATTCACTTCATAAAACGGGAAAGGGACAAACACACATTTCTGCAACACTAAGTCTACCAGACATTTTCCAACAGCTAAAATGCTTTTGCAAGTTACATATTTTATCATTCAACAAAGAGCTCCATAGTGACAGTCCAGGAGCAATTGAAATGGAAAAAATCCCATATTACAATGAATGTCATAATTACAACTGTGATTCCACAGGTAATTTTTTCCTGTATAAATCATACACACATATGAAGCACGCCAGTGTGATTTGAATCGTTTTATCCTCAGTACCAGTCCCTGTAGGCGACTGCATTGTGTAGATTTTAATTTCAAGCTACATTCAGGAGTTAAGATTCATATTTCTGATGTATAATTTCTCTGTCAAACTGCTGCGGTCTACCTATTTTGCAAAGTGAAAGCTAAATGTAATGCTAATTTTCTGAAATGTTCTCACTGACTTTCATTGAACCCTTTTACCTCAAGTACCTTTTCCACTATTATGGACTTTGAGATCTCACTGCGTCTGTCAGGTTGAAGTGGCTTTCTTTTCCCACTCTACATTTTCAATTTTGACCTTTAACAACAATCTCCGATGTATAACTTTCCCTCTCTTCATCGCTAATTTAGTTTTTTTTTTTTTTTTTTTAGCTTAGCGTCCATTTGACATTTCATTTTTCCTATTATTGTTTTTTAAGGTCATTTCTAAATATACTAGGAGCAAAGTAATCTCTGTGATTTATATCAGGTCTTTCTGTATTGCAGTAGACAGTGTTCCATCCATCCATCCATCCATCCATCCATCCAGTTTGAGGTTGAGGTGCGCTGGAGCGACTCCCAGCTGACTATGGGTAAACATGGGTATGCACATTAACAACTACAAGGACATTAGAGTCATCAATTAATCTCAAATGAGTGTTTTTGTGCTGTGGGAGGAAACAAGGACCCCCGAGAAAAGACATGCAGGTACAAGGACAAGATGCACCCTCCACAGAGGAACCTCAGCAAGCTGAACGCAGATTTGTCAAAAGGACGTTTTCACCTCTTCTAGTGTTAGAAAACAAAATCTAGGCTTAGGTAAAAAATATAGTGATTATATATACGTTATATTCATTATTTTTTATTGATCTGTAGCACCATGACCTTGTATCCATAGAAATATATAGTAGATTTTATAAATGACTGAACTGATAAAAAGAAGAAAAGTCAAACAGACAAAAGAAGGTTTTAGCCAATTTTTATTATGCAACAGCAGGAAATCTTCCATCTCGACGCCTTTGAATGTAATTGTCCGTGGTTGTACCAAACTGTCCAGTGACTCATTGTGGCTTCAGCTGGCGTTCTACATGCTTTGCTTTACTCAAGCGAGATTAAAAAGACTATTTTTCATTAACTGCAATGATTTCACAATTATAGGACTTCACTACTGAGAAATGATAGAATTGTGCATTTTTGCAGCAGTGGAAGCCACAGCAAACACATCGATGTGCACGTTTCGCTGCAGTAACGTCCCATACCGATACATGAGTGCTACAGACGTGAGAGTTCTGAAGGGCTGCGATCATCTGCAGCCAGTTTGAACAATGACGTTATTATGGAAAAACACACAGTTCTGTTTCATGTTCTGAATTTGAGTGTGTGTGTTGCGCGGTTTTGCACGGCATGGAGACTTTTGGCAGTTTTCAGTCATTTCAGAAGTTTGCACGAAGGTCGCTGCCCTCTGCTCCTCCTCATTTCAGCATACAGCCGCGTGGATGGATACATATCTTCGCCTCAAAAGAGGATAGAGAGAGAAGCAAACAGAAAGGTTGTGGAAAAAAAAGAGGAAAAAAGAGAATATGGCGTGAGCAAGGAGGTGAGAGTGACATCTTCTCACCCTGTTGTCAGTGTGCTCGTGGGGCTCACCCGCTTTCTCGCTTTGGCCTTTCGAGCCTCTTTCATTCTCCTCTTGATTTCGGTGTTTGATTTAGAGACTGTGAAATTTAAGTCGGGGCATGTTGTGTCACCGTAGATGAAAGGAGTGTGCAGAGAAGGGGAGAAAACTGGGCTGGAGGAAAGATTTGGGTGGAAATGTGAAGCAGAATGGAGACATTTTGTAGGACAGGAGATTGATGGGTGTTGCCAAAAAACTGTCAGTCAGCAAAATCTCAGAGATCTCAGTGGGATTTAAAGATCCAGTCAAGGCTATTGAAGCAAAGAGAGTACAGACACATTTATTCAGTTACATCACATTTTTTATTTCACATCTTAAAACAGTTTCTTATAGTTTTTATTATATACAAATTTACAGGTAAACATTAAAAAAAACAAAACAAAAATATGTTAAACAAGAAAACTAACAAATGTCTTCTGGGAAGTCACTTCAACTTGAAGTGGGACAATGAGAACGTGGGATCACATCTGAAATGTCAGCCAGTGTACCGCAATGCCTTCAACACGGTGTAAACCAATGAACGGAGAGAAACCGTGAAGGAGCTCAGCTCCTACACGAAAACTCCTCCTCCGGTTTGTTTTTTTCCCTTGATCAGTGGATCTCAACCTTGGTTTGGCAACCTGCAGGAGGATCGAGGTGAAGTCAGTGCAAAACAGAAATATTTCTCAAACTGAATTTTTTTTTTAATGATAATTTTTTTTTTTTTCTTAATCTTGAAATGCAAAACTAAACACAACAACTTAAAGACTGAATTGAAGCCAAAATAAGGCTGAGATCTACTGGTTTGGGTTCCACGGTTTTCTTGTGTGATTGAGTGACTGAGATGACAGATGACCTGAAGAGGAGGGGAGTGCTACACAACATGACAATGATCCTACATGAGGTGAATTTGGCATTTGCCGACAACAATACACAAAATCAATAATGTCTCTACATGTAGAGGAAGGAAAAAAACACATATTTAAGTTGAGTAACTCATGCACTATTGTACCATTGGTGTGTCGAGCAGGAAAGCCAACCTGACTCATATTTCAATTTGATGTAAAGACAATAGTATTTTGATCATTTTGTCTGGAGTCTTGATCATAAAGACTGAAATGTTTGTCCATCCTGAATGGTCAAAAACTGAGAATTTCCATCCTCATCACAAAGCAAGAAAGAGAAAAAAACAGTCCACATCTTTGGAGCGATCCACGTTCCACATTCACACAGAGAAACACACCAAACACACACTGTCCATGCTCGTGTAAAAAAAAAAGACTGTATAAAAAAAAAGTCTGTCCCAACGGCCAGCATTGGGTTATTAAAGTCTCTGTCACTAAGCCTCAGTCTGCATCAGTGCAGCATCAGGGCTAATAAGACTGGGATCATGGTGAAGACGAGCGAGAAGGAGAGCAGCTGCGCTCCGGAGCTGCCGACGCTCCGCTGGACGTTGGGCAGCATCACGTCGGGGTCATCTGAGAAACGAGACGGGACAGACAGTCAGTCCGGGATTTCACGGCTCAGGAATGGTAAACACACACACACACACAGCAGTCACGCCACTGCTGTCACTAATTTATGTGTGTAAGGAATCCTCACCTGCTGGGAGCCGGTTGGAGAGGTTGTGAACTCCTCCAGCAGCAGAAAACTTCACTTTCTCCTCGTCTAATTTCTTCCCCGCCTCCTCCGCCTTGGGCTTGTCCACGTGAGCCTTTGCGGAGCCTTTATGTCCGATGACGTCCACTCTCAGCCTCAGACAGTCCTGGCCGTGGTGATGCATTGGCTTGGCTGAAAAAGCGAAAACGAGGAGAACGTTAATCAAAACATTCACAAAAGAGTCTAAAAAGACACAAGTGTTGTTGCTATTAGTGATACTTACAGATGTAGTAGTAGCTCTCTCCCTGCCGAAACTCTTTGCCCAAGGTGAAAGGCGTGAAGCGCTGGAACTTCTCCGAGAACTTTTCGGGAGCGTGTGGAGCGAACGGCCTGGAACACTCCCAGCGGAGCTGATCGAAGGAGTGCGGCTTGCACACGTCGTAGTCCTCCTTCTCCACCATGTACAAGACGTAGCGCTCGGCCGCATGCGATGACACCTCGCCGTGGGCGTAGTGGGGGCAGATGATGTCCAGATAGTCGTTGATACGCACTTCCACCGTGTACTCATCCCACAGGAAGCTGCAGGGAGACCAGGAGAGAGAGGCGGTTTAGTCACAGATGTCCTCAGCTACAAGATTTATTTTGTAACATGAACAGAGGCGGATATCCTCCATTTGTTTGATATATGTGTCCACCGTTTGGCTCTCGGGCCGATGTAATACATCTGTAGAAAATAATTATGGGGGGGGGGGGGGGGGGGGGGGGGGGGTAATCATACACTCAGACAGCCCCACACACACGACGGGCGTTCAGGTGAAGCTGCTTTTGGAGCCAGCAGACACACACGATCATGTTGGTGTTGACGTGTTTCGGTGGGCCTGTCTGGACGCGTCCGCGGAGCCGAGTGGAAAAGAACCTGATCAGGCTGGACTTGTTCACGCCGTTTTTTGGGCGAGAAAACACACCCAGAACCATCATCCCACTCACACACACACACCCCGTTTCTTCCCTTCAGCGGAGATTCACCTCTCACCTGATTCCAAACAGACGAGATGATGAGTGACAGCTCACCTCCACAATCTGTTTTTCCCCACTTCTCTTTCCCTCAACTTTTCAATCCGTACGACTGACTGACCTTCGCTGACAAGTCTTTTTAACTCATTTCGCAGCTTCTGTCTCATTAGTTTATCACCTGGATGTTGGTCCATCTGTGCTGCAGCTCCTGTTGTGAATCCTCTGGCTAATTTGTTGCCTCTATATGTACCTTTTTCCTCACAATTTCCCACCGACTCCATCAAAGTCAGAGACCGAGTGGGTGGAGACAGCCAGGCGCTCGCTCCCCGTTTCTCTTTTCATCTTTACCCTTCATTTAGTTTTACGGCTCTTTTTAAGCCTTCCCGTCTCCTCTTTGCTCACTTCCTCTGCTTGGTTCAGTCCTGGTGCACTAATGAAGTATAGAAAGATGGTGAAAAAGGAGTGGAAATCTTGCGCAGCCCCACTGCACTTTGTGGCGATTATGTTCAGTGAGAATATAAAGGACGAATTTAAATAGCCGAGGTTCCTTTTCAACCCTGAAGAACTTTAACTCTCTGTTAGGAGCAGATTCATCGCCTAAAATGAGGAAAAAGTGCAAAAGCAAATATTTATTGGCCAGTTCTACATAATAGTGCTATTTTTTTTTTCTTGACGTCAACAAAAAGCAGGTGAAACGTTGAATTGGGTGTGCAGCTGGCTGGCATGTTGCTCTGGGTGGAAGACTTGCCAAAAGTGGGGAAGCGAAGAAAGATTAATGTTGGCCTATCACTCACATTACATCCTCGGGCACGACAGGCTTTAAATTCACAAACTCAGGCTGAGCCCCGGCTGAGAGCCTGCGAGTTAATGCTTGTGTTTCACATGCTGTCGAGGGTGAAAGTGACAGGAAAACAGAGCCGTGTGTCTGCCGCTGTTTATGTGCTCTAAAGCCTGTGTTGCCCCGTCATCAAAGCCCGGGACGTGGTGGCTCTGACACCCCCCCCCCCCCCCCCCCCCCCCCCCCCGCCCCCGCCCCCCGCCTTGTTGTTGTGGCTCCTGTTAGGACCCCCTGGCCAAGTTACAGACACACTGGCTCCAAATGAGGGCCTCTAACCCCTCCTTCCTGTCTCTGTTTGTGTGTGTGTGTGTGTGTGTGTGTGTGTGTGTGTGTGTGTGTGGGTGTCGCTTGGAGCTAACTATACCTGTCAAAAAACGCTTTGTTGGTTGAACACAGTCCTGTGTTTGTTATCTGGACTAACAGGCTGAACGCTCGGCTTGTAATCAGGGCTTTCTCCCAAAAAGGTTTCTTTGTTGGTGTGTGCACTTCAGTGCAGGTGTGTATGTCTGTGTGTGTATATATATACACATTATAGCGTGTAAGTGCTTGGTCTGCTCAGGCAAGTGCATCAATGAAACTAAAAGAGACACATCTGTAGCAGCCTAATTGGCCAATTAATCTCAGATCTCTCGCCGTGCGCCTCTCCTCTGTTTTCTCCAGTCAACACAATAATAACAGACTTGCAGGAAAGAAAATGTTTGGAGGTCTCAAGTGGTTTACTGAAGTGAAGAATGGTTTTTAATCGTATAGGATACACCTTTTTCCCACACTGCCTCCTTGTTAGCGGTCTGGCCGACCCCTGCATGAATGCAGGCTTGTCAAAAGCCAACAAAACAGACAGATTCTGTTGCTAATTTCTTTCATGACTCCGCTTTTAAGAAAACTCTCCTCTTTATCCTCCTCCACACCTCCTCATTTCCCCTCCTCCGTCCCTCCGCCAATGGCCGGGCTAATTAAAAGCTGTTAGGGGTCTGGGGCCAATGTGTTCCCCCGAAAAGGAGGGGAGGAGGAATGAATGTGGTGTAATTATACCCCTTCCCTCCCCAAAGAGAGAATGCCTGCAGGCCACAGGGCCCCCTCAACCCCTGCACCTTATCCCCTGTGGAGCTTTCACTGCCACGGCCGTTGTGTTGGTGTCTAATGCATATGGCCGGGCGAAGTTTAGCAGCTGTAACAATAGCATCACAGTAGGCCGAATTTATTCATGGCCAAATTCTTGCTTAGTTGATGTGGATTGAGTTATCTTTATGAGACGTCTATGGCACTCTGTCTTCGACTGCTCCTCTTCCTGCATCTTCCTCACTTTACGTCGTCGCTCATCAAAGCCGCCTCCTGCATTTCGCCCCTGTGCCGGTGTCTGACTGACAGTTCTCGGGCGAGTGAGAGTCGCGTTAACGTGATAGCTGGATCCTTTGTGAGACGGCGAGCCAGCTGCGGGAGCTGCTGTGAACCTACTTTCCACGCGTCTACCTCTGCAGCTCGCGCCGTGTGTGCACATGTTTTCAGGGGAGAGGGATTCTCTGAAGAGCCTAATTCAGGGCGTCTAGCGCCCCGGGCTCATGAGCACATCTGTTTATCGAGGCCTTCTGGAGCCGCGTGCGTGCGCGTGTTAGCGCACGGGTGTGTGTTTTCCTACATAAGACCGAGGTGTGGGTAAACAGCAGAGGTTGAAGGTGGTTGTAGTCTTTCTTCCGATCTGCAGGTCACTTCTCACTACGGAGCTACTCTAGTTTTTGCGTCATTGGAGAAGGTGTGTGTGTGTGTGTGTGGTTATAAAACCAGCACTCATGATTAATATAGTAGGTGGCTAGTTGTCGCTTACCATTGTCCTCGCACTGCCTCTGTTCTCTTCCTTTTTTCCTGCCATCCTCCTTCCCTTCTCCCTGACAACCCCACAGCGATCCCTCCCTCCATTTGCCCCTTGAGCTCACACTGGTCTCAGTCAAACAACTGACACAGGAACTCTGTCTTCTGCCGCCCCTCTTTCTCCGGGGAAGCGTTTCAAACTGGCAGCCGGGTCAAAGGGTTAGAGTTCAGGGTCGCAAGCTTCTCTCACGCAACCAGCAGCCGAGTCAGCACCGAAGACGTGTGTTGGCATACACTCCCTGAGAGAACCAGCACGACCGAAAACACCAAACAGATGCAGCCCCCCACCCCACCACCCGAGCTCCCCGGCCCTCCATTTGCTTCGCAGGTAATCAGCGGTAAGTGCGCGCACGCTGGAATGCCACTCCAGGAGGAGGGGCGTGCGGTTTGGGCTCCGTTCTCGCAAGCCGCGGTCATCAAATTTCCAGCCCCAGTCTCACACATACACACACACACTTTTACTTTGAGGTGTACACTTAATACCCGATTAATTTGCTGTGGTATGACAGATTCACACCTCCTTTCACACGGGCTGCAGAGCTGTCAGTGGCCCTAATGGGTTTAGCTGCTCACAAGTGGGCCGCTCTAATAGAGCCAATCTAATATACAATGAAAAGTCTCTCTTTATTAGCTTCCAATGTAATTTACCTTCATTCTTTCTCTCTCACGGTCTGGAAATAAGAACCCAAGTGGGACGACTTCATTCATCCACTGTGCACCAGTGCAACCTGCTGCCGATACCTTGACTACGATTTCAGGACGCAACTAAGAAAAAAAACAGGGATTGAGAAGCGCATGTGTTTCTATAAGTGCATGAATTACATAGTTAATACGCTCTGAATCTCTCTGGCCTTTAAAACTGTCACAGGCGTTTCTTACTGATTCACTTCCAGGCTTTCACCCTCCCTCCATCCATCACTGTCCACTCTCTCCTCCCTCTGTCTGCCTCGCTTTTATTCCTGCAAAAATTAGTCCGCCCCCTCCTCCCTTTTCCCCTATTTTGTTCTGTCTCTTAACACTGACATAATATACCAGAGCTCTTCATCCAGGCTAATTTCTCAACACAAATCCTTCTCTATAGCTCAGCCAGCACCCAAACCTCCACTCCTCCTCCCCCTTCTCCTCCCTCTTTTGCCCCTAAAGTCTTTTCACCCCGTTTTGCAGCCTCCCATTCTGTCGGCGATGAATAGAAGAAGGCCAAATGGTATCATGCTTGGATTAATATGTTGGAGGGTCACTGAAAGTTAATCTGTTTGCTGGTTTAGCTTTAGGAAAGAAATATCTCAATAACTCCAAGAACAAATTATTTAAATCTTTTTCAACTATTGGAAAAAGACAATAACAAAATTGTCCAATTCCAAAGCTGAATTTCATCCGTTTCCATTTCTGCCTTTAGGGGGCAACAGTGAGCTTAAAGTGGCCAGTGCTGCCAAGGTATTCCTGAAATGCTATGAATGAGCAGTGTACATATACACACTCTCTCTCACACACACACATGCATGCCTGCCCACTCTTAGTAAGATAACAGTGGGTGAAAATCAGGCCTCTACTGTTGGTGGAAGCCGGGCTGAGAGGCGCTCTGTCCTCGTTTGGTGGAAAACTACTGGGGCCAAACAGAGGAAGGTCTGTGAGAAAGAGGGGTGGGCTGGGATGATGGAGACTGGGGAGCGAGGGGAAGTCTGGACCACAGATAAGGAAGCGAAAGGAAGAGCAGGGAGAAAACAGATACTGTGATTGGGAGAGGAAGACGTCTGAAGACTTCAGCCTCACGTACCACACATTAGAGCTTACACACATCTCCTGTGTGCTACTATATGCATGCATATTCTTTCCTATACATAAGAAAAGTTAGGTAAGACAGCAGTTACGTCAGCAGAAAGTATACACAAAGCCGTCTGCAAATGAATCAACATGTAATTGAATTTTTCAATATAGAATGAATCCATCTGGGGGATTATGGTGGGAATGCAATGAGACAAATATAGGTTTATTCCAGGAATTTGGATGCATTGTAATAATCATCTGGTAATCCACATATACGCTCACAGGGTACATAAAGCGCGGCCGACAGAGGTTACATCACATATATGGAATGAAGTACTCAGATGGTTTTGTGTCTGTAGGTCAGATGGTCAGATTATACGTCGTGCGTAATCTATGTTAGTGTGTATGTGTGTTCTCATTCGGCTGAGATTAGCGGTCAGCAACCAGACGGGACGCAGGCCGAGGAGGGGTAACTAATGAGCAAACAAAGAAGAGACAGCGAGAGAGAGAGAGGGAACAAAATGTCTAAAATGTGGTGGGAGGGGGGGTGATGGGGTGGGTTTACATCGACCACCTTCACCTCAAGCTCACCCCCTCGGGTAACATGTGCATGTAGAGACAGGCCCGCCTGCTTCAATAACACTAAAGACAGCCTGAACCAGACACAGGCCGAGATAAACAGAATATTACGTTACTCCGGCTCCTCATCGAGACATTTGCACAGATACTGGAAGCACGGGACATGAACTCAGAACCCAGGCTGCCCGAGATGGATGGTGCCAGCCAGAGACTGAAGGATGCAGTGAAGTAGAGTTTTAGTAGTATCTATATATGGGCAGAAACACAGGACACATGGACTGTACTTGAATCAATGAATCAGAGAGAGAGAGAAAAAAACTCAGATAGATAGAGGGTTTGGGGCCTGTGCCAGTCAGGGAGGAGGCCCAGCTGTTAAAAAGAGGAGTAGGAGTGAAAGGATGGGGAGTGGAACGGACAGGTACAGAGGGAGAAAACACACAAACACACACACACACTAACACACGCAACATAGGCAGCTGACAGAGTTGAGTATAGTAACAGCAGGGTGGAATGCTGGCTGTGGCTAATATTAACACCCAAGTCCTCCCTGTTGCCCCCAAGTGTGTGTAAGTGTGACTCACACATTTATCATGTCTCGGTAAGGCTGCCTCCGGTAAAGGGCCACTCCCTGTTTCACTCTGACGCTGATACGCACATGCAGACTCAACCACGTACTGTCAGTACACACACACACACACACTCGCACACAAAAACAATTGCTTCCAGTTAAAAGCCAGTTCAGGGCAGCACAAGTTCAAACTCTCCCTTTGCGCAGGCTAATAAAGTTGGCGCAGGCAGCGACACGTAGTATGAAAAAAACAAGACTGGAACAGGCAGAGAAAAACATGCCCATCCACCTGTCACGTCACAAAACGGTACACAAACACAATCAGTGTATTAAATCCCCACAGAACTTGAAGCGCGGGATTAAGCCGTACGACTTAAATCGCACTGACAAGTTGGAGAAAAACAAACACACGCACGCACGCACGCGCGCGCGCACACACACACACCTCTGCACTCTCCAACATGAATGGACAGACTGCTGCCATCTGGTCACTGTCCTCAACCCAAAGACAAATCACCACACCTCATAATCTGGGCAGGAATCAATTAGCATCAATTATCCACAGCCTGCTGCCTTCACAGGTCACTGATGGATCTAATCCCTCCGGCAGGTGACGGATTGATCACCGGGGAGGTTTGAAGTCAGGTGGGCTTTCACTGAAGCGGGGAGACGCGAGACGTCAGAGAAGAAGAGTGAGAGGTGGGAGGTGCATTGGGAGATTATGATGAGGTAAGAGAGATTAGGCTGGAAACTTGGTGGAAAAATCTAACAATGCGTCATGAGTACGTAATCAGAACTCTGACTTTATGAAGAATTATTCTCCCTCAACTTTGATGAACGTGTATTTCAGTGAGGAATAAGAAGTGGTGGAAGGAATGGATCACAATGCTGAAATCAAGTACCATTTGTGTTATACTTTGATCATTTTTTAGATTTCTTCTTTTACTCATACTGGAAAAACCTTTTGTATCATGTTATCATGAAGCAATTTATTGTGGTTCAAATCCAAAACTTTAAATATCTCTTTATAAAAAAGTACTGATTCTGCAGCAATCCTGATTCTGCACAGAATAACAGATGAAGCAGAAAGAGAAGAGTTATCAATGAAAAGTTAAATGTATACAATTTGTTCATTCAGAGATCTAACTTCAGTGATGTGCTAGAATGGATTAGATTGGTAGTTCAGAGTGGGATTAGAGAAAAACAGGTCTGTCTTCTTTCTCCGATGCTTTGAACACACTTTCTTTAGAGAAGTAAATCAGGGATCTCCAGTCTCCCGCTCCCTTTATGCAGAAGTGACTCTGGTTACAAGAAGGTCCCTTTCCCTCCCGTCTCACCTGAGCCCACCTGCCAGCCTCCTCTGTCTGCGGTGACTCAGGTGTAAAACCCAGGTGGGGTCAACCCGGGGTCACTGACTCACACATGAAACAGCTGATGACTCGAGCTCTGCTCACGACGGCAAGACTCTTCCCGTCCAATTATCAAGACAACTGTTTTCCTTGTTGCAGGGGCTCTTTTTTTTAAGCTTTGTGTCTATTGCCATTGTTAAAGGGCAATTAGAGAGCCGGTAATGTAATCAAGACGCGGCTAAAAGGCCATAATGGCTTCTGCCCTTGTTTCTTCTCGGTGGCGGGTTTTAATCGACCGTCCTTCTGTATCAGCTCGGTTTTAAAATAAAGCGTCGGGATCACTCTCCCCACGCTAAAAGCTCAATAAATCTCACAGCGATATGTCAAGCTCGATCGATCCCGGGGAGTAGTCGGGTCGCATTACATTTCTGACCTCAAAACAAAATAATCAGCAATATACAGTTTGTCCCAGTGAGTGTGACTCAGACACCCGCTATCCCCATTAACCCAAACTCTGATTGCTTTTTTTTCCCCCATGACACAGTAAACACAGGTGCAAACCCCCGCAGACAGCCCAAGTTCATACTTGTCAGTCTATTTTCTACTGTCAGGGTATGTCTGTCTATGCGTTGCGGTTTAAAAATAGTGGTGAATCTGTCCGCCAGTCTCGGCATCCGCTCACAATCCTCTGCGTTTACATCCGGCTGCAGCACAGTCCGGTCAAACGTGCGCGTGAGAGCAGAACTCGGCGAGTTTAAAGGGACAAACACAAACACGCGCGCGCGAGGCTTCACCTGGCGCGTGGAGTATGTGAAGGAGAAGCGGAGGATCAACATCGGGCCGATTCACACGCGCGCTCTGTGGCACGGCGGAAAGTTGCATGCAGGAGATATAGCGGTAAACACACGCGCGCGCGCAGTCACACTGAACAGGTAGTGTATGATTAACTTTACGGGGGAAAGGAAACACTCACACATTAAACAGCTTCCTCATTCAGAACACTCCCGATTAAAAAAAACAACTAAATCCCAGACGAGCACTTACTTGGGGTTGGAGCTGTTCCAGTAGACGCTGTGTCTCTCCGCAGAGGCGCACCACGCACTGATGGTCAGCAGCACACACACCGCGCACAACAAATCCATAGCTCCGAAACTTCAACTGGCGATCGACGAGTTTGTAAATAAACTTCACTGGATGAAGGTTTCACTCACGCGAAACTCAAACAAACGCGGGAAACCGAGTTGAGATGCAGTGATGCTCTCCTCTGTGCAGACGCAGTTCTAGACTGCTTCAGGAGCGCTACTTAACGGTTTTGTTTGAGACTGACCTGACTCCGCCCACGGGGGGCGGGGCAGCGCGTGAGGGGGTGTTTCGAGCCCCGCCCCACCACAAACAAAAGTAAATGCATAAACAGCCCTGTGGGAATGAAATAACACTGTAGAGACAATTTTAATGAAACATTTAGAACAGAATACATTCTAAATGTAATGCAGTCCAATTTAAATCATAAACCAAGTCTTGGTGTCAGTTCTAACAGCTGCAGAGTATATACAAGATGCAGAAGAGGAGCTTTGCTTCTCATTCCCTATGGATTCCAATGGATAGAGATAATATTGGGAAAAAAAAAAACGTGGGGGAGTCTGGAAGTTTGAAGTCTGGGGTGATAGGGGATCATCATCCCATATAAAAACAAAAAACAAAACTCTGAATCAAAGTAAGTACATGTTTGTTTCCTGGTATACTGATAACAAAATACTCTTAATGTCATGGAAGCATGATTTTTTTGCCTGTTATACTGAGACATTATGACATAATGTGAATCATTCTTCCCTCTACTTTATATGTCTTTAGATGTTAATGTCACATTTACAATACTTATCTTCATAATAACTACTTTCAGTGATGTGCTCATGTGGGTGACGCATTTCTTTGTGATTTCAATAATACTGCAGTTCATTCTAATGTTTCATATCTGGGTTGTCATTACCCATTGCAAAGAAATCTCCTACCTCATATTTGCATTGAAGAAAATTATATTTGTTGAAGCTTGTGTAGTGCGAAACTGAGCTGCAAATACGTCGCTGCTGTAACTTCATTCTATATGTTTAAAACTGAAGTGAATGTAGCTTTGGGTGTGTTGAAGCCATGCAGGAGGATAAGGTTTGCTTGTTGCTGCAGGTCATTGACATCTCAGCACGCAGATTACATTTAGCCAGATAGTAAAGAATTATTACTTTCTTATCAGTCGTAAACTTGTGGTCTCCATATAATTGTGTTCCCAGACAGGTAATTTCAGAAAACAACCTCGCAGATGGAGTAGGATAAAGTCCAGACCGCAGAGTGTCAGCAGGACTGTGGCCTCAGCAGGAGAGGGCTTCCCTCAGACAGGGACGGAGCCACGCCTGGGTTAGATGGTGCAGCGCCCCGGGGCTTCAGGGAAAATGGAGAGGCGCTACAGTGTGTGTGTGCGTGTGTGTGTGTGTGTGTATGTGTGTGTGATCCTCTTAAAGAACCAGGACGTGTGTGTGCTTGCCCAGCCAAGCCTCAGACTGGACACTCAGAGAATTGGAGAGTCTGCATGCCACACACACACACACACACACACACACACACACACACACACACACACACACACACACACACACACACACACACACACACACACACATGAGGGAAAACCAAAAAACAAAACTCAGTTTCTTGGATCTGTGTATCTGGAGCAAACCCAAAGATTCCTGTAAATCTCAGATATTTCTCATTTGGCTTTACTGGTCTTTAAAACCACACTTTTCTGTATCAATCTCCGCTACGGAATGGCTGAAATGTAAACACAATCCTGGCAGCTCTGAAACCATCATGTGATTCACCAGCTTCCGACTACCAGCGACACGATCACCCAGTTCGCACTCAGACAACACGAAGTCTGTCTGATTCGGTGACCTTTACTGCCAGAGGACTTCCTCCGTTCGCGCTTGGGATCTCCTCGCGATGTGTTCATCTAACACATAGCCATCCATGTAGCAAGGCAGAAACACAATTTTAGAAATTCACTGCCCACAAATACACCTCCTCTCCGTGGCTGCAGCCAACAGTCAGATGGCTGGGATCTCCCATTGCACCCTCGCACATGCAATATCTACATGCTTCACATGTATACAAACGCTTAGGTCTTCTCAGGAAGCTCTTATGTCAGCGTTGTCGCCGGAAGAAATCACACACGAGTCCTACGAGTAAAACCTAATCCTCTCCCAGCTCATGCAGACACACACAGACAGAGAAGGCCAGAGTTTGTGCAAATTATAGTACGGCGGAGAAAAGTAGGGTGATAAAAGTCACAGAGATCACATTTGAGAAGATGGAAACCCTGGCAGTTCTAAAACTGGATTAAAGGAGCTCAAAAAAAGACCTGACAGCCAACCTTCCAACAAGCGGAAACAGGCTTGTTGTTTCTTCTGGGGACATGTCTTCAGGCGTCGGAGTATTTGCCATCTTGTTTTTTTTCTGTGTAGTGTGGAAATCACACAATTGCATAATGCGCTTAATTGAAACGAAGATACGGTGGCTACCTGCGCTCAGGAGTTTCCCTTTCATTGTCTTTCAGGCGCAGCAAATAAAAAAGATTTTTATTGGAGGGAAACATGCAGCAGAGTGTAGGAATCCATAAAACCAAAACACATGGTGTTAGAGGAAGGAGAGACAGACTGAATAAATGTTTTGATAAGCAGGGTTAAGGATATATGGGAGACTGTTTTTTTTTTCCTCGACTTGATTCCCTCCAGTCTATTAAATTTTCAGCCGTTCTTCTCTCACCCTGTGGGCCTCAGGCGGGGATCAGAGCCGGGCAGGGATCTCTGTTTAAAGATTTGGAGAGGTGTCTTCAGACACACCGAGCTATATGAAGAAGGATTGGTGAATAGAAAGGAGTGAATAAATGAAACTAGGGTGGAGTGAAACTTTGAAAAGGATATTATGACAGAAAGTAAGAAGAGACATGGAAACAGTGGGCGTCAGCCACACCAAAACATAACAAGCAGTAAACAGGCATGGTGGAGAAACGACTGAGCGGTTTCTTAATTTAGTGTAAGAACACACCTGGCCAAACCCAACC
This sequence comes from Salarias fasciatus, assembly GCF_902148845.1. Classification (NCBI taxonomy): domain Eukaryota; kingdom Metazoa; phylum Chordata; class Actinopteri; order Blenniiformes; family Blenniidae; genus Salarias; species Salarias fasciatus. The sequence goes on along the minus strand of NC_043755.1, from coordinate 4,640,035 downwards.
ACACGTTTTTATTTGAGGTTGAATATGTGTAGGAGTGCTCTGATCCGTAAAGCTCTCTCTTTTGTTGTTTTGTTCCAGGAAGTGAGTGATTTCCCCTTGATTACATTTGTATCCTCTTTTTTCTTTTTCTGTTTTTTTTTTTGTCCTGACTTCATCATGCCATCACTTGTTGTGCCCCCGAGCCGCTGTAACACATGAGCCTCTCCTCGCTAACCTCGCCCTCAGAGTACGGCCGCAGCTGGCGTTAGAAGGAAGAAAAAAAACAAGATCATCTGGAGAATGAACATTCTGATGCAATGGATGTTTTCTAAAGTGGCTTAAAGGACCCAGATCACTGTAATATGTCCCAGATTACCTCCAGTTGATCACAGATTGTATTTCAAATGGATGCCTTTTGTTCACCCATCCCCTGTCATTACGGCGAGCTTAGGCTTGTTAACACTTGGCATTGTTTCATCTACACATGGACAGCTTGTCACCCTGCTGCCCTGTGTCCCTTTATCCCCTGCCTCCTGCGGGCCCTTGGCCCTCGGGCCCATAGCGGCACACTTCGACAAGCTGCTCCTTCTCTGGCACCACAAAGGCATTTCTCTCAGCCCCCATTCACGGCCATTCATCTGCATACAGGTGGTCCTCCTTTTAAACTCAGACAGGCACACTTCTGCTTCACGGCAGCCCGTGGGTCTATATTTAGCCCGGCAGGGGGGGGAAAAATACTCGTTCCTGCAGCGACAGGCTCATAAGACGACGGTGCTTCTGCTCCGAGCATCCTCTGGAAAGTTGCCACGGAGGCTGAGCTGCGATCTGAAATGTGTGGCGCATAAGCTAACAGGGTATCAAAACAAGCCATAACACACAAAACAAACTTTAACATTGTTGCATGTGTGTGTTAGCAGGGGGTAAATGAGCCGCCCCCCCGCCTTCCTGCACTAACACTGTCTCACTATTCAGACCACGGGAATCATTAACTTGGCCAGCCAGCAGGCACACTTCAGTTGCTCTCTCTCTTTCTCTCTCTCTCTCTCTCTCACTGTCACTCTGTCCTCCTTTCTGTCTCCCAGGGACGCACACACACACACACACACACACAGACATACACACTGAGCGCACAAAAGCACAAACAAGCCCCAGTGAAATATTTAACCACGCTCGCCGGCTCACACTGCCTCTGCCATCATTTGTTATACTGTATCTCCTTGTCTGTCTCCCTGCCTGTTCTCTCGGCTCATCTGTTGTCTCTGCTGTCTTTCCTTCCTTTCCTTTCTTCTGCTCATCTGTTCACTTATTTCCACGGAGCCCTCATCAGCCCCTGGCCAGAATGTACCAAGTACATCTCATCCTCTTTTTTTTTTTTTTCTCTAAACTCTCGATCTAATTTTATTTTCGTATTACCTAACAATTAAATATCTTCCATTTCCTTCTACTTTCTCATGCTCCACTGCTCCTTTTCAGTAGCTTCTCCCGCCGCTTTGCCGTAGTCCAGCTCACATCTTGGTGCCCGCCTCCTCCCCTTACTTTCAATCTTTTCTTATCCCTATTTTTCCCCCAAAAGTACCTCAAGCAGTGCATTTGTTAGAAGAGAATCCATTATCCTCCTCCATCCTCCCACCCTCTGTCCTCTTTATTCCTCTCTCTCTCTCTCTCTCTTTCTGTCTCCGTCTGTGTCTTTCTCCCTCTCTTTTCCTCACATGCTCCTGGCCCCAGCCCTATATTCATTAACATAGTGTTAATGATCCCAGATGGACTGACATGTACTCTATGGGGGCGAAGTGTGAGTGGCTTCTTCCAAGGGTGTGTGGGCGGTTGTGTGTGTCTGTACGTGTACGTGTATGTGTGTGTGTGTGTGTGTGTGTGTGTGTGTATGTGGGCATGCACGGCTGTCGGGTTTCAGTGTACATAACTGTGTGTACATATGTGCATGAGTGTGTCTCCATGTTCGCATGTGTGTGTGGGTACATGTGCTCATATCAGCACTGGAGAAAGAAAGGAGGATTGCTTATTTTTCAGTTCTGGCAGTAAATCGTTCTGTTATTACGACAAGCATTTGTGTTGCCCTTCTTCTTGAAAGCTAACAATAGAATTGATCAGGCTGCAGCCCAAAAAAACAAGAGAAATCTAGAACGACGAGGCTTCTTCTGCATTTAAAACTAAGTACAACAGTTAAAAGAAGTACATTTAAGGAGGTATTCAAGCAACAGAAATGAGGAAAATTCACTATTTTGTCTAATGTATCTTTTTGCGTCCAGTTTTGTCCGTCAATGAGTTTCAGTTCATTTTAATCTCCTCACATTCTTCTGCATACTGGATTGACGTATTCTTGAGGAAATTTCAAGTGTTTCCATTCATTTTAACTTCCCGTATTCTTTTTTTATTAGACCTTGAAATATAACCACAAATACAGGTTTGCTCAGTAATAACATTGCTACATCAGTTTTGTCTAAAACTGGAAGAAAAAAAACCAATCCTAATGTTTCTGGGCTTTATTGGAGGCCAGTTACTCTCTGTTAGTCTTGTCTCAGTCATCTGAGTTGAATGATTTTCTGTAAAGTGGTCCCTTTAGGTTTGGAAACATGCATGCTATGCTAAATGTGTCCAGGCATTAACCCAAAGGATCAGCAAGTTAGAAGAGGCTAGAAGTTCAGACATGCACGTGTGCACACGCACACCCACCCACACACACACACACACACACGCAGTGTCTGCTGAGGTTATAATGTTACAGGTGCGAGGGCAGAGAGCATGTATCCTCATGTGTCATGGATACGTTGGCATTCTTCACATGCATACATACATTGCTTGACCCTCTCTAAATATAGTTTACGCCACATTCACTAGTTGCATAAATCTCAGTTCGCATGCACTATATAAACAAGTTAAGTTGAATTGAAGAAAACAACATGACCTCCAAGCAGCTCAAACTTTACTTTTAATTCTTCTCAGTGGTGCGTTTTCTTTCTCTCGCTGGTTTTTCTTTACTTTTTTTTTTTCCCAGAAAGTTGTTGTTTCCTCTCACGCTGTTCTTTCTGCCTCCTGTTCTGTCTCTCTGTTCTCTCTTTGTCTGTCACTGGCATGATCACGACTGTTGCATAATTGCACAGTTGCTTGATTATTGGGAACGCGCAGTCTAGCGCCGGCCATGTCGGCGACCTGTTCTGCTTCTGCTTTCGATGTGAACACCTCCAACATGGGACACTGGCGCACGCCGAGACGCACAAAATCGATAACGTCCCACAGTCTATAGCATTTTCTCCGAGCCTTTGTTCTCTCCTGTTGAGACGGAACGTGGTAAAAAGCTAATGTGCTACTACAAAGACAGTATAACGCAGCAAGATCCACCCACACTCAGCCGCTCCGCCACACACCTAGAGTTATTGTGCTACTCTGTCAGCTAAATTTTAAACGCAGTTTTCGTTGCAGGTTTCTGTATTTGCTTTGCTTTGCAACAAATCCCTGTAATCATATTGTGCAAATAGAGGTAATGATAAAGGGCACGGAGAGGAATCACTGGGAATGCAAGCGCAGATGTGATCCTCCAAGAGATCATCTAATGAGAGGCTGGAAATCAATTTAGTGAGCACAGTTCATTAATAATTTATGCGGTCGTGTCAAACAGGAGATGCGAATCTGTTTATGTGTGCAACTCTGGGCAAAAAGTGGTCACCATGGTGATCTCCTAAAGCGGGGTTTTCTAAATGACACAAGTGGGTGGTGGCGATGTCTTGCCCTTCTCTTGCTCTATACCACACACACACACACACAGGCTTTCCTGCTCTCCTGGGGACTCTGTGTTAGCATACACAACAGCTGAATCCATCGCCGGGTCTCTCGTGGCGATATGTTTTACTGCGCCAACTCTGTCAATCTGGTCACAACCTTTTTTTAAGCTTCTTGTATTTCTAGAAGTTCCTCAACAAACAAGCAAAACACACACACACGCAAACACACATGGGAGGTTTGGATGGTTTATCCTTGGCAGATGGGCACATGCACAACATGTTCCTGTGGGATTTTCCACCGGGCAGCCAAACCTGATCAGTCCAGGGTCATCCATACACACAGACAGCCGTGCTTCACCCCACTGATTTATTGACTCGCTGGCACCAAAAATGATCCAGATCACCAAAGTGTGGACAGGCTGTGCCGTCCAGCTTTATGATGATGGGTTGAGGAATGGTGGGGGTCACACCGTGGAGGTTACAGGCGGAGTTAAAAACAGGCAGTGAGGGGCGGTGCGGTTGGGGCGGTGGTCTCCTCTCAAGCTCTTAACAGCTAACAGATGGTGTCCTCTGCCAGAATGGGCTAATAGAATAAAGTACTGCGATTCAGTTAGACACACGCACAAACACATTGATCCTGTGAGGGAAGAGGCTCCTGGGGATGTGACGGATGTTTCTGAGATCATTCAGTCGTTAAGGAAAAAGAAGGTTCTTGTGGAGGAGACGTTACATGAGGGATTCCAGTCATTCACATAAAATGTTCCTCTGGCACGCGCTTTTGCAGAGAATATGCGCCGGATCAAGATGTCTCAGTCACTGTGGATGCACGGTTAGCGGAGCCTCACAAATAATGTGAGGCGGTGTAATGAATTTTTCAGGAGACGTGTCCCTTGATCCTGTTTGATTTTGACAAAGACAGTAAAGCTGGAAGTCAACACCAAACCAAATCAGAATGGGATGGGTGCTCTCAGGCAAAATGAAGATTTTGTGATCGTATTTGGCTTTGATCACTGCCATCTGCTTCGGTTTGGTGGCCAAAACCTGTCGAAATTATTTTGGAATAGTTTTCACACATGGAGGATTGGGAGGAGGACTGGCCCCAGACAAGATATAATGAAGAGAACATTCCTGAAACTTACTGGAAATGAAAACACACCTGCTTCAAACAGCAGGTTCTCTGCTTTTTCTCCCCCCTTTCTTTTCTCCAAATCAGATCAGATTAATCAAACCATGTTTTTTTTTTTTTTATCTGTTATTGTTTTTTTTTTGTCATTTCTGTTTTTGTTTGTGAATAGTTTTGTGGATTTGTCATTGGATTTGGATTTATCAAGTCTTATGCTTTTCCAGTGATTTGGACGCAGTTCGGTGTGACGTTTGCAGTTTTTTTTTCCCCCCACAGACCCAAACATGCACGATGTGTCTCTGAACGGCCTTTATGGGAGTCTGTGAAAGTCTGTTTCTGCTGCGAAGAACTGGTGACCTGTCCAGTATGTGCCTTGCCTTCCACAGAGTGTAAGCTGGGATTTGCTCCAGACCCCCACGACCCTAAATTGGATCGAGTGGTGATAGAAGATTGATGGATGCTTGTTCGATGAAAGGTGACCTTGTGTGTCACAATACAAGAAAATCCCATCAATATCACTGGTAAATCTTACAGTTATTTGAAGTGACACATTGAACTTTATATACTGTATATTTAAAAATACATTTAAATAAAGTATTTTCTTGATTCTGGCAAACCTACAGCAGAGACACAAGATCTACCAAAAGCCTGTTTTCAGGGATCACATTAGCTCGGATACACTTAGACTACAGTTTAGGGGAGTCTAGGAAGAGTCAAACAATACCAGGTAGGATTAGTTATCCCCTCAAAGTCTGCATTGTTACTCTTACAAGATTTAAACCAATCGCATTACTGTATCCACGTCTACGAGGCAGAGGATACTGTATGAAGAGGAGGTAAACTACGTCTGGGTATAACAGGCTTACAGTTAAGATGTATGAGCTTCAAAGCAGCGCGGATCATTGCACTGAACTCCAAATATTTGCTTTCTGATCTGTACAGTAGCTCACATCTAAAACCACACATCTATTGTGGATTTGACTTCAGCGCCAGAGGAGAGAGAGTGAAAAATGGAGGGTTCAAATCAATTCTGTTATGTTCCTGGGGAAACAGAGTCTGGTCATCTAGGTACACGCGACCCCCGCCTCTCTTGAGCCCTTGTTATTTGTCAGAGGAATAAAAGGCTAATCCCATAATTGGACATTGAAAGTAAGTGGGTTAACGTCAGTGGCTGTGCCCTGTACGTATGTGGGTGCGTGGTTGTGTGTGGGTGTGTTTGTGCGGTGTGTGTACGTTCAGCTTGTTCTACAGGAGAGGTGAACACATTTTAGTTCGGGGGCCACACAGAGCTGGAGTTCATCCTGAGTGGGCTGGTCCGGTAGAACAGCGCCATAATAACCTTTACATTTAAATGTCAGTTTTTCTCTACTTCATGAAATCAATGATGATGGAAAATGACTACAATCCCAACATAATGATATTTTCTGGTGCAAAATATAGTGAAGTGTGTAAAAAACTTCTCCTATGATGGTTGTATGATGTCTGTTTTTACAAACTCACCCTGACTGCATGGCTAGTTTGATAGCTTCCATGCTATATGCTAATATCTCAACTTGGGTCTCAGGGTCGTGTTCTCCTCTACTAGAAAGATTTTTGTTAAAAAAAAATATATATATATTTCTTTCAGATTTTTTACCACTTTCTTGATGATTTGGCATTCTGGATTGGATCATTGCAGTCTGTTACGTGAAAGCTTTGGCCCCTGGGCCTTATGTTTGACAACCTTACTCTACAGTGTGCTTCAATGCAGAGAATTACCCCAATTCATTCCAAGAAAGGAGTCAACATCTGTAAATATGCTTGGACTGAACTAAAGTGGTTTCATCTTTTCAGGGATAATATTCAATGTTGTGAAGAAATTCAGAGATTTTCTTGTTGCCTCCAATATTCAAGATGATTTCCTATTTCAAATAATGTCTCTTCCTTGGAAGAACCAGTCTGGAGCATCTGGTTTATTGCAACACGATGGGTCCAGATCATTATGTTTCTCTTATAACTGTGTTGCATTTTCTTCCACAGAAACAGGCAAGACTGTAGCAGAGCTGTGTGCACAAGTCACTTAGACAAACTCACATAAACAATGTTTATTCCAGCCTGTCACCTTGTGTGCAGCCATGTTGAAAAACCTGGGGCTGCTTAATGCTGAGTTGACATATTAGCTTAAATTGGGCGTGGCCTTTATCACAATATGCAGGGATGAAAAATGCTCAGACCCAACATAGATCACAGCAGGAGTACATGGTGAGTGTTGAAGAAATGTTGCACAGTAAGCACTAAAAGGCTAACCTCGGGGCTAAATGTTTATTAACGTCTTCAGAAGAAACTGAAGGGTATTTTAGTGTGAACATTTTGAAAAGGGGTTGAATATTTTGCCTGAAGATTACAAACTAAACCTTTTGAGGTAGAAAATAAATTAAATCACATTTCAATGCAGATGTCTGTGGTTCATAAACAACCTGCAGTGTCTCCCAGCTCACCCCCCCCCCCCCCAATCCTCTCAGACCACTGGCACAATTAGCATTTATAAGGTACATATGTGTCATAATGATGGTTACCGCTCAGGTTGCTGATTTAATTGAAATGGCTGCAGCACTAAGGGTGTCTGGCTTGTAAACTAGTTAAGAACATTTGTGCTTTTACTTCTGCTTTCACTTTTATATGGCAATCTGCTCCTCCATGTATCTCTTAGGTTTCTGCTTTTGCTTTCTATTTGTATTTGCACCTCTGTCACTTGTTGATTGAAAGAGTTTAGTTTTGTTTACCAGAAATCTTTTATTTTACCATAAGTAAGAGAGAAATGGCTTTTCGGTGCACCTGTTTGTCCTTGACACAGTGAATTTACAATAAATTCAACTTTTCTTTGAATGATTGAGTTCAAACAGACTCCACTATAGCAGTATCTGTTGCTCACATGGACGTATCGGTATGAATATGCCATAAATGCTGATGTTAGATACAGTACATTTACAAAAACAGGTGTGAAATGACTTGAGTGAAATGTTTCAGTTTTGCAAAATACAACTATTTAACTTTTCTCTCTTTGATTTTTCAAGTCACTGAAAATTGACAAATCACTTCATTACATATGTGATCCACAAAACAAACCAATACAGACATCATTGAAATATCAGGGTATAAATCAGTTGTTCTACACAGTGGATATTTTTTGAGCTTGAAGGATGTTAAGAAGGAGAGAGAGAGAGAGAGAGAGAGAGAGAGAGAGAAAGTTGGCGATTTCATTGTCCATGGTTGGTTGATGATATGATTGCACAGTTAATCAGTAAATTTCTGTGGGTTATAGAAGCTTTCAAGCGAAGCCCTCTCCAGGATGCTTCCACCTGCGATGTGCTTCCTGATAAACACGCCAACAGTGAAGCGCCTCCGCAGCTTTCATGCTTCATGTGAGATTTTATTAAAAGTAAAAGGAGGGGATGAGTGCGCTTCAGCAGGTCCATCACACACTGTGATGGAGGCTGTGGCTGTGTGGTCAGTGTAGAAGTTTCCTGTTTTCTCACTATTCTCAGAAATCCTAATTACAGTCCTTCGGTGTGGTTATAGCTCACTGCGGCTCGAACCGACACTCACACAACAGCCTCCTTCTCTTACACACACGTACACACACACACAGTCATGAGGCCAATCCCTGCAGCTTTGCATCGCCTCCCCTCCATCATGACTTCACTGGAAATAATTCCCTGACAAGACGTCGCTGCCAACAGGGTTGCAGGTTCAAATCCCACCAGCTGCTACTCTTGTATGTCTTAGCAGCGGCAGGGCAGAGAGCTGGCTAAAGATACACAATAGGTCAGCTCTGACATTTCTAATTACAGAATAGGACATAGTGGAGAGAGGGCTGTGAATGCACCACGGCCCGCTCAGACTGACTGCTATAATTACAATCAGGCTGGATTCAGCCTGGCACGGCCAGGCCCCGTCTATAGGGTCGAGGTGTTAAACCACCCGTGGGCCTCATTAGAGGACACGGACTAATGAGTGCACTGCACACACATGCATCGGGAACACACACAAACATGTACACATCATGTCCAGAGTTCACTCTGCTTTTACTGCATTCTGGCAAGCTTAATTTCACACTTTCGCCTCCAGTGACACACACACCGACACCAGCGCTCACAGAGGGGCGCGATTTTAAATGGAGTTATTATGAATGGAGTCGGGAGAAAGCCAATTAAGAGTGTGTGATGGTAATTATTCCATCCATTTTACTGTGTGCCAGTCCACAAGGGAGCCAGCGAGCTCAGGAAGCCAACGTGAGGGAAAATTTAAAGACGTTATAAAATGGTGGAAATAGGTAAGAGGGGGAAATGTTTCCAGAGATACAGGGAAAATGGGATATTAAGCGCGAGAGAGAGAGGGAAGGAAGGAAAAACGGGAGAGGGTGAGAAGGGTAACATGATCTGCGTCCTGATAAAGCTACATTTATTTTAGAAGGTAACAGAAAAAGCTCCGTGTCTCTACGCAGATGTCCCCACTGGACGAGAAGAGGAGTTTGGGAAGTGAGACTGAAGGGGTTCAGGAGAGATGGACAAATAAAACGACAAATAGCACGAATACAGTAGAAATATATAAAAAATATATGGGAACGCAAATATATTGCGCTCTCAGGTTTGCAAGCATTCTATGGTTGATCAGTTAAAAATAATATCATGGGTGAGATCACAGTGGAGGGGATTTTACATGGTGTATAACAAAAATGATGTGTTGTGGATGGAATTGTCCCCGGGCTGTTTTGCTTGCTTTCAGCACAGAGTGGTTGGATGGAGTGTTCAGCTCCCACAAGCTCAAAACAGAAAAAAAAAAAAAAAAAAAAAAAGCGATACCACTGACTTCAAGATTCTGATAGAGGAAGTTATCGAACAACAAACATTGTGACTAATACATCTGAATTCACACACCCCCCAAAAAAAGTGATAATTGGTTACGGACTAGAAGATGTGGGAAGAATTTGAGCAACAGAAAACACTGCATCATCTAAAACAGGGTGCAATGCTGTCAGACATGTAAATTATAACGAATAGACGTGAGCATAAACTCTGTTTTTTGCACAATCTGGAACTCACACACACATACACACACACACACACACACACACACACACACACACACACACACACACACACTCTTGATGTTCCACATTCACAGAGGCAAACGTGCTAATAGTGTGTTTTATTCTGCACGTGTGATCTGCGTTGGTTCCATTAGTAGATCGGCTTCCACATGTGAGTCTGCAGACAATGCCAAGTTTTGATACGCACGAGGCTTCAGTAGATCAGAGGATTTGAAAGCAAAAAACCTGGAATCAACACAAATAACACCACTGCCAGTCACAACAAATCTGAATATCAAGGCCTGTGCGTGAAAGTCCCGGTGAAGTCAGTACTAAATGTCAAATTAGTGACACCACTGGGTTTTTTCATACAGCCAATGCACACTCCGTCATCGGGATCATTGGTCTCCTGGGCCTGGGCGGTGTGTTTCAAAGTGTTTGGGTGGGGAGCGTGTGTTTTGGGATCGAGCCACGGGGAGTTTCAAGACTCACGTCAGCGTTCTGGCAAAGCAAACGTTTTATTGCTATTGCTGTTGACTTTTTCTGTGGAGAGAAACTAAACGTGTGGACACAGAGAAACATAAACACAGAGCGACATCTCAGATTGTCTGTCTGACCCAATAAAGACGAAGCTGGCTGAAAACACACAAACCGTGTTTGTGTGTGTGTCTGCGTGTCCACACACAAGTCCAAGTTGCCGGGGCTCAATCAAAAGGACTGCCATGACCTATATCTTACTGTGCATAGTTTCAGACGGTGAACAGTAGGCTAAGCTCTACTTAAGCTCAACCCTGCGGACACCTACTACAGCTTAAAGGATTCTGGTCCGGCGCCATTAGTACAGTGTTAATACAGCTGTCGGAGAAAATCAAGGCTGTGCATTTGCTTTGTGAATTAAGCAGAAAGATGCTCAGAGGGCAAACTGTATTTAGAGCAGTTTTTCGGACATCCAGCCCTGAATCCAGTGCCCTTAATGCAAGGCCCACTCCACTCGGAGTCTCGGCAAATTAAGGACTGGTTATTACAGTCAGACCTGGATTGCGCTGCTTGGTCTCTCCAGGCCGGGCGGATCAGACAGATTCAGACGGACTAACTTTAATTGACAGATGTCTGAGAGACAGACAGCGAGCTCTGTCTCACACGCTCACTCTCACATTCTCGTGTTTCTGTCAAGCGGAGTTGCGAAGCGATGAAAGGATGAGAGAGGTTCGTGCAGCAGCAGAAGGACGGACGCGGGGATGGAAACGGAGAAAACGAGCGAAGGGAGGCGGATTTTAATTAGGCCGTTTTCTCTGCCGGTCGGTCAGTTACAACAGCCACAACAGGTGCGAATGAGTGGTCGTACAGCATCTGCAGAGCGTACAGCGTGTGATTTCTGGAGAACCTGCAGTACAATGGAAGAAATACAATCAATACGATATAATCGATTGGGTCATTATAAAAGGAGCATGTACGTGAAGAGTCGCACGCTCACAGTAGCATGGCGGATGAGACAACGCCGCGCTGCGCCGCTACATGTGTACGTGCCTCCGGTCACAGCCAGCAGCTTAATGGGCGGGAATATTACCAAGGTGTGGAACTCCACCAGAGATAAGAAAGTCATAAGAGAAGCGATATAAAGCGAGTGAGACAGACCCTGTGCGTCTGTGCTTGTTATCATAACTCATTAAAACTTCTATCTCTCGAGTGCGTGTGCAAAGTTCACCTCTGTTTCTCAAGAATGGACTTTGAAAGTTGGGTTGTTGTGACTGAACAATGAGAACAGTAAACTCTGCTTTCCGTCTGGATGTGTGCGTGCGTGCGTGTGTGTGTGTGTGTGTGTGTGTGAGGAATATATTAAATTCTCACAGAGACAGGCACAGCGATGCTCACAAGGCTCACATAGCCACCATTGTGCCTTCATCACACAGCCATTGTCTTTTCTGTGCATGTGGGCGCGCATTGCCCCGTGCATCATGAAGTGAAAGGAATCTATCGGTGCGCTGAAGCACGTACGTCATGCGTGCTCGATGGCACGTCAGTATGTTTCATGAGGAAAAGGAAAGAAAAAAAAAAACCCCAACACTGTTTGTCTTACCACATTTTAGAAAAGGTGACATCATAGCTTCTGGTAAAGGGGCGGGCGCTGATACGGCGTGATACTACACTACTCCATCACCAGAAACTCTACTCCTGTTTACCTCACCACCTGCTCGCCGCCCCTCCATCTGACTCCAGCGTTAAAGTGCTCCGCCGCTCGCTCCCCTGCGATGCTTCGTCAGCATCCTTCCAGGCAGTGAAACATGAACCCTGCAGCTCGGCGTTAAAGTCTGTCATACAACCGAGTTTTACATTTCTCCTCTACCTGCTAATTGCAGCTTCTCCGTCCTTGTTTGCTCAGACTCTGTTACGGGAGGTTTGATTTGGTTTCGGGAGGCAAGCAGGGCTGAGGAGAGCAAACAGTGAAATACAGTAAATCTGTGATTCAACTGTTGCTCAGTATCTTTCCGAGAACCTCTGCGATGATACTGTATTTGTGTCAGGATTTCCAAGATACTTAAATGTCCTTTGGTGATCATTATAAAACGAGAGTTTGACGGGAAGAAAAAGAACCCAGGAGTAAAAGTTCATTGTTTCTTACGATAAGCTGGATAATTGCCGTTTTTACTTTAGTTTTGCACACGAGCAAAAGTGCAAGTCTCTTTAATCCAAAAGAAAAAAAAAGAAAAGAAAAGCAAACCTTTTGAGGATTGCCTCGGTCCATTGTTGTCAACTCTATTGAAACTTCATGGTGCCCATCTTGCTTTACTGTATTTGTGTTGCATGAACTGTCTGTTGCTTTGGATATCTGTTTTTGATAAGTCTGACTAGCTGTGACTGTTTCAAAGTGGTGCTTGTGCTCGTGCTTTTACATTATGCTATGGTTTTGGAATGGCTGCTGCCATCGGAGCCAGGTCTGGGGTGTTCCGTTGCTCCCCTCGCTCTGTGGCACCTGGTCAGTGTCAGCGGCACTTTGACAAAAGGAGGCCGTTTTACTGGAGCCGCAGTTTCCAGGCTCGGCTTCTCCTCCTCTGAACATCTACCAGTCGTCAACGTTTCAACAGAGTGAAATGATCAGTTTGGTTATTGGCACTGCGTGTTAAAACGGTGACGTGTGTGTGTGAGCTGAGTAAACCTGCTGTGTCTACTCCACACACCTAAGTTATAATCCTCAGCTGAATAATAGACTTTCTACTAATTCACCCAAGGACACTCTCATCCATGAAAGAGTATTTGGTTGAGTCAGTGCAGTAAGAGAAGTTAGAATTTTACTTTAAATTGTAATTTTATAAAAAAAAAAAAAAAAAAGAAAAGAAAGATAAAGAAATATCTGGCCCTGTTCCAGTGTCTGCTGCCTCATCAGGACTCTGAACAAAACAGATCTTGTTCTCAATGTAGATTTCCTCATAGAATAGAGTTAAAATAATATTGATTAAATATACCCCCCCCCCCAAAAAAAAACAACAACCCTCATTTCCATACAGAACTTGCAGACTGTATTATTTCAGTTTGATTTATGACTGAAGACTGCAAGTGATCAAATCTTTGGAATAACTGAATCCAACGTGTTTAGATGCCTTTCAGAAATTGGATAATCAGAAAATCCTGGTTTACACGTTTCTGTCCATCTTTTTGTAGCGCTGTAGATCTCACACTCTCCAGAAGTGGCTTTCTGTTGACACAATACCATCTTTGTGGTCTTTTGCCTTCAGCTCACATACTTTTTGACTTTATTTTATGAACGCTGTCAGATGTAGAAATGTAAACATGCCAGATAAATGTTTAAAAATACACAGAAACTGTAGTACATGCATTTGCCTGCGTGTCAAAGGGACTTGAATAATCTGATCAATCCAGCCGTCGTATGATGACCTGATTCCTATAGTGCACGTCGCTGGCAGCCTGCAGACTTTATGCGTAAAGCACATTGATACACTGTACGTCTGACACTACAGGAACCAGTGTTGCAGCTCCTGATTCTAGGTCAGGAGAGATCAAAAGCTCCGCTCGTCTCCCCTCCTTCCTCCCAATCATTTCAAGTTCCCATCAATCAGCCGAGCTCTGTTTGGTTTCGGTGCAGCTTCCTCGTACCACAGCGCTCCGCAGGCCTGTCAGATAGATGTTTGTTTCTGCTCCGTGATGGATCTGAGCAGGGTTTTGTTTTTGTCCAAAGGGAAACAATTACATCAGTGTGTGCATGGGTTAGTGGGCGTGTGTGTGTACCAGTGAGAAGAGAGCCGGCGTTCAAGGCCGTCCCTGAGCAAACTCATTAGCTGGCCATTTGTTAGGAATGAGACAGGACCAAACAGGATGCAGTCAAACAGTCAAATAGAGAAAGATTTTGGAATAATATGGGAAGAGAAGGAAAAAAAAAAAGAGCCCAACTCAGAAGAAAATCAGAAAGTTTGTTTGGGCTTAATGACTGCGGGGAATTTGTTGATCACGCCAGTTAGTTTAGAAAGTCTCTTTATTTTGTGTCACCAGTCAAAATGCCAACAGACTCACGGTCACACACACACACAGACACACACACACACACACACACTAAATGATCACGATTCACTTCCACCCCATTAATGTTGAATAAGCTGTGATGGCAGCCTGTCTGCATGTCTTCTGAGTCCTTTATGTTTTTGTTCATATTGATGTTAAAACTTAAGTGCAGTGGGAGGGAAAAAAAAATCAATAAAGTTACAGGTCCTGCCATCAGTCCAGCCTGTACTCTAAATATTTTAAATAATGCATGTGTGGTGCAGTTTTCAGCACCAATAGGACCCGAGCCATGAAAAATATCCCCATGTTAATGGAGCTCAATTACTGAAATGGCAATTCATTCATTTGTTTCCGTCGTCCTCACCCTCGCCTACTGATTGAGAGTCTCATCAACAGTAATGTGTGCTAATTAACTTCAGAGGTGGCAAAAGTGCAGCAATTCCTCACTCCAGCAGAGGCATAAATACTTGTGAGGAGAAAAGAAAAACATCCGGGAGAAGCGGGGAGACTGATTGAGCTTCTTGACTGAAGTAAAAAGAAGTAAAGAAGAAAAAAACCCACACGCTCTGGAAGCAAAAAGCAGGGATTTGGACAATCATAAATAGGCTTTTTTTCCCCTCCTTTGAGCCAACATCTTTGAAGATCCCTCTCTTTTGCTGCAGTCTGCGACTGTCTGCATGCCGGTAGTTTATCTCAGCTGCTTGGTTGCTGCTTCTTTACGTTGTCATTAGTCCATAAATCTGATTCTCTTGAAGAACAGGTGTTACGTAACGTTGTGCATGTGGATCCCCCCTCTCTGAAGTGTCTGCATAACTCGGACCACAGTAATATGAGCGTGCACCGCTTTTGACTTCACACTAATTAAACTTCCTCTAAGCATAATGAGAAAATCAGTCTTTACAATGACCCACACTGTGCAAAAAGTGGTTTATTACTGGAGGCTTCAACGACAAAGTGCTGTTAGATAAAATTTAGTGAGACTTGTCATTCATCAGTAATTCATGGATTGTTTAGGATTTGACTCACCATGCACATTCCTGTTCAATGCTACTACATGGTTGTTAGAAACACCAGAAAACTTGGAGTTTGGGGGTCCACACACCAAGGTGGGGAGCCCCCCCCCCCCAACGGACAGCATCCCCAGCAGCAGACCTGACACAGCCCCCAGTGTTTAGGACCCCCCAAAATCAAAATGTCTGCTGTGGAAAAGTCAGAAGCTCAACACATCCCCTGTAGTTCCAGCATGCTGCACCTATGTTCTTTATAGCTCAGCTGCATATTAATGAGTGTTAATGCAGAAAAACAGGTGAGAAAACAGAGTAGCATGAGATGTATTTGTTACCGTGTCAGAAACATTTACACTGAAGGCCACTCACCATCTCCCTCCTGATCAGTCCTCTGAGAAAATGGAGAAAAATGTTCTTTTTTGCAGTGGTCTGTGAAGATAAACCTCCAAGCAGCCAGAAGTCGAGCTCAGAACACAACGACTCGGTGTGACTATCGCCAGTGTCACTGCTAAACCCGGAGTGGATATGTCAAGACATGTTTACTGAGCGATGGTGAAAGTGGTTTTGGGAAATGTAGGACATGGCTTAGTGGAACTGAAACATTCAGGTAGTTCATCAGAAAGAAGATGAAATATGCTGAGAAGGACAAAACCAAGGCTCCTTTGGTCACACAGCAGAAAAGATGGAGTCTCCGCGTGACCGTGACAAAAGGGTTTGTGTGTTTCGGCGCACATTTGTCAGTATAAGGCAGCATCTCTGAGACGGCATGTCCAGATGTTCCCAGATTATTTCTCCATCATCCATCATCCTTGCCCTTCTGTCCTGCTCCACTGACTTACTGCTGCTGATATGTGTAATCCCCACCTTTTATCTCCCCTCTCTCCCGCTCCCACGCTCATGCCTTCATTATGTATTTGTGTGTCCATCGCTCTTCTCATTTAATCTCTCCTCCAATGCACAAAGTATTTTTGGACTTGTCATACGTAACTCTGCTGTATTTATAGCCTGTAAACTGGAATGCTATCACCCCTTAACGGACATGTGTGTTAATATGCTGTTGATGCCAAAGTGAATCAAGGACAGCCTGCAGGATGTGTGTTAATGAGGTGTTTGGATTAATTATATGATACTGTACCATGTGTTGGTTGCTGTGTGTGTGTGTGTGTGTGTGTGTATGTGTGTGTGTGTGTGTGTGTGTGTGTGTGCATGTATGACTTTATTGTGCTGTTTTATATGGAGGTCTTATAGCAGATCAGTCATTCTTCAAACTCCCATATGAAGAGAACATGGGTTTCAGTCACTGTGCAATGACTTGAAGCCGCTGGTCTCTAAATACCATGTTTTATTGTGTACAAAAAAAAAAAAAAAAAAAACTTGGTTAGTTAGTAGGGTAATTAGTTCCTTTTTTATAATGAAGAGTATAATGGGGAAAATAATTGCTGTACTAATTAGTAAGATGCCTGCTGTTTTGTTTTTTTTTGTATTTCCTATAATAGCATTAAAACCATATACAGTATAAGCACATTAAATTCCCTGTGACTCCATTTAATTATTGCATTTTGTTTTAAAAATATGAAATACGTTAAATTTGAAATAGTCTTAAATCCATCCATTAAGGCAGTTATTGGTTTAGTATTTTCAATTTACACATCTTAAAAATCACATGCATGCTGGTATATTATGTCAAAAAAGAGTAAATGAACTGCATGTTGATGTTACAATATGCTACATGAGTTCAGCTCTTAGCATAATTTTTTTTAAATCCAGAAGAAAACCATGCCTTATCCAAAAGCTGTGAAGCTTTCAGTCCAAAAATAAACACCCATGGAGTCCCGTGGATAAGATTGACGCACGGTCAGAATGACATTTAGAAAAAAGGAGGAAAAAAGGAAAGAAGCTTCAGATATGTTAGTTTTTCTGTGAGCTGTTGAAATATTTCAGTCTGGAGCTTAGTGGTGCAGATCTACAGGCCAACATTTCTTTCCCCTGAGTCACGGCTCAGGGTGACTAAAAATACCAGGAGAAAACGACTCTTGACACCACATCATGAGAAGATGCTTCACAAACATTCCACTGAGAGCTTTAGCATCGATTGTCTTTATACACATAGGAGAAACAAATGTTTTAGAGGGGAACTACTTCTGTAGATATCCTATAAGCAAAATGTGAATAAACATGGTCTAAGATTCCCCCCGGCTCCCAAAGGGGAACTCATCCCCTCCCTAAATAAATCAAGTGTTTATCACCGTGTCGTGTGTGTGCGTGTGTGTGTATTACACTGAAGTCGACTGACACAGCAGATGTTTTCAGTTAACCAAGTTGTGCTCATATCAGTGTGCAAATACAACTAAAGCTAAAGTAATCCACTGACTGAACTCCTCCAGTGACAGTGAGATCCGGGCATGACGACACTCTCAGATTAGAACATTAGCGAAATTTTTTTCCATGAAAATTTGCACAGTTCACAGAAAATGTAGGTTCAAATGGTTAAAAAAATAAAGTAACCAAATAACTCCAGTATAATACTTTTGGCAGGCCTGCATGTCAATGGTTATTGTTAAAACTTTCATGGTGATATCACCATCACCCCTTTTATAGTATGTATTTAAATCAACTGGCCCTTTGAACACAGCACTGTGTTGCATTTGATGTAATCTTCAAGGTGCTGCCTCGTGTTGAGTCAAATATTCCCACAAAATGCCAAACAGCAGTGCTGCCTAAAAAACAAAAACTTAAAAAAACAAAAATCAAAATCCCTATTTCGTGTTTCAGCTGCAACATATACAAAACTGCCACATATGTGTCCATCAGACTTGAAAAAGGTATTATTTTGTTGTTGTATTTTCATTTTCTGGACAGAAGAGGCTTTGTTTCATTCCAAATACTTTGAAATTGTTTTTGTGTGACTGATTGTGGAAGAGAGATTATTTGGGGCATTAAAGCGTGTTGACCAAACTCTTCAGAGGCCTGTTTGAGGTTTGTCTCTTAAGTGACGGCGAGATGTTGTTTTCTCATAGTTCTGACCAACACTTTAAGTAAAGCGAAATTATAAGACAACTTCTCTCAAGGTTGGGGAAAGTTTCCTTTTTTCAAATAACAAATCTAAACTCAGTTTTAATTGTCTGTTGTTGGATATGTTAATGTTGTTCAGGTCACTGTTAGTTCATGACAGTGTGTGTTAAACTGTTTAAGTTCAGCTGAAGCTACATGAGTCAGCTGGAAGTCAAATGCTTCACATGTTTTTGTCTGTGTGAGTTTTTTTGATATGAACTTCCACCATTTACTTATTAAATCCTCCCAAGGTCACACAACTCACACAACCTTCAGCCATATCAGCTGTTCTTAAAAAAGAAACCGATTGATGAATGATTGATGACAAGAAGCAGCAGCAGAGATAAACTCCTGATATATGATCTTTATCTGATGACGGCTCTCATGCAGGTAAAGTTTATTCATGGTCACGGAGTGCCGTGAACGCCGGCCAAGTTTGGTTTGTGCCAAAGGTAAAGACTGCTACATTGAAATATATTTGCAGAAACTTTAAAAAAAAAAAAATTCACTGAGTGATTTCACATTTCTTTTTGTGATCCAGCCAAAAGAAAAGTGAAACACACTAATATTAAAAATGCACCATTTCAAGAGATCCTTGTGTAAATAAATCCCAGTGGATAGAAACATCTGATTGAATGCTCCTGTCTGCATGTGATGTAGCTCATTGCATTGTTCAAAACACGCCTACATACCTAAAGCACAATATATTTGTTTCATTGTGCAATTTAGTTTTCAGTGTTACTGCAAAAACATGAAGGCTGTGAAGACTGAAATATTCTGGATTTTTCCTCACACAGTTTCCACTTTGTCAGATTCGCTGTTTTATTTTGTTGCAGCCATAAAAAAAAAAAAAAAAAAGGGCCTGAAAGCCTGGAACAGAAAGACGACATCAGCAGAAGTGCATCGTTTGATCCACGGCGCACATCACAGCAGTCGCTCACCCCTCATTACAGTCCAAGCAGAAAACACGACAATCACAATTACAGGCAGAAAACAGAATGTCGCTTTCTTTGAGGGTTGTCAGCGTCTTTGAAACTGGAAAAAAAAAAAAAAGATTGGCGACAGCTAACAGCTCCTGCAAGAATTAAAAAAAAAAAAAATCACACATGATTTTGCTGTCAAATTTCACATTTAGTCTTTTCACTTGTTCTATTCTGTCCTCTCATTGAGTTAATCAGCATTACGCTGGAGCGAACAGCAGGATGAGCACCGAGGGACGTGACACAATGCCTGCATAAAGAAGATCAAACAGGAGTTATATGGCAGATTATAAAGCGTTAGATAACATAGACATGCATTAGATAATGCATGAGTGTGATGCAGGGTTCATGACAGACAGTTTTTTTTTTTGTTTTTTTTTTTTGTTTGCAGAAAATACAATCCGATGCATTTGAGCTCTGGATCTGTGTTACACTGTTTTAATGAGGCAGCGTGAACTGTTAGATTATGGAATACTGTGACCCGAACCGTAGAGGTTACGTCTGCCCAGATCGACCACAATAATCATGGTAACTGCATTATACAATTGTTTTCATAATACCCGACGTCCCACTGTCATTAGCAGGACGGTTGATTCACGTCTGGCATCCGCTGATGTAAAGGTCAGGGGGTCGAGGCTGATGAGTGCAGGGCAGCGTAGCAGACATAACCACAGACACAGCTATAAAAACACAGAAAATGATAAACCAGAGGCTTGAGAGTTGAATTCAATTCAGTTTAAATTACATGGGGTCAGCCACAACAAAGTCCATGATGTTTCGAATAAACGGGAAAGATTGCACATCTGTGTGTTTCTATGAGTGTGTAATCTGCCAAAGCATGAATCTGAGTATGGTTGTATTCCTTATTTGTCTAAAAATATGAAGTTTTTACTATGACTGCTGTAAAGGCAGTAGCAACAAGGAAGAGGCATTAAGAAGTGTATCAAGGCATGGACCTTTGCTTTCTCAGCTTTATCTTTGAAGTCATTGAGGGAGAAAGTAAACATGCAACAAGATTTTGTTCCATCATTCATTAAAAAGAAAAAAAAAAGAAATCCAACTTAAATGCATCATGCAGGTATAAAACAAAAGAAGGTAGTCAAGTCCTTCCATGTCGATTGGAGCAGGAACAACACATCAGGAAGATCAGCCAGATATAGACGTCCACCATCTTTATACCAAGAAAACAAGAAAGAAATCTACATATTTTACTCTAAACAGAAGTGTGTGATGCTGCAAAACATATTGAATCTTCAAAATGAAGACAAAAAGACACAAATTATTGTTGTTTAACATGTCTGATTGCAGTTTTACTCATTGTTAATTGTTTCAGCCATTTTAGCAATTTTTAGCTGTTGAGGCCATTTTAGTCCATTTTTATCAGTCTCAGCAATTTTCAGCTTTGATCTTTGGGCAAACCAGCATGCATGGCATCAAACTACAATCTAAGAAAACATACTCCGTTATTCCCCTTGAGGATATTCTTTCTTTCTTTTTTTTGTCTTAACAATTAAACATCCTATTTCGAGGACGCGGAGGTGCTGCTGCATTACCCCAATCCAGACAGCTGATGGGGGTCAGGGGTCTTGCTCAAGGACCCAGAGTGGAGAACCATTACCTCCAAACTCCTGATTTTAAGTCCACTTCTCTCCGTTCTCGGCCACCACTGCCCCAAAAGTGTCTTTGAAAGACTGTCTACGATACAAAATAAAGATAAACCACAACAAATAAGAGACGGAGCGGCTCCAGAGCGGCAGGTTGCAGACCTGACTGGAGAGAGCTCAGACTACAGAGGGGTAGAGACGCACGGCATTAATGATGTGAAGTCAACGCACACCTTGAATATGTGTCTTAAAAACTGTATGTTTAAAAGTTTCAGGATGGACAAAGGGCACAGACTGTGTGATAGAGCTCAAGATAAAACCCAAATCCTAAGGAGATTTCAAATTTAGAGTCTGAGGGATGCTTTGGGTGACTCGCCCTAAATGAATGAAAGCGCGGCTTTT
Source organism: Salarias fasciatus (assembly GCF_902148845.1). Lineage (NCBI taxonomy): Eukaryota > Metazoa > Chordata > Actinopteri > Blenniiformes > Blenniidae > Salarias > Salarias fasciatus. Next base: position 4,618,572 of record NC_043755.1, on the reverse strand, counting down.
AAAAACTCAACATGAAACTCCTGCTTCATTAAGCCAATGCTGATTTGTAATTACACGAGATAAGAAGATGAGTGGAGGTTTAGCGCTTGCCTTGACTAAATGAGAGAGGCTATTTGGGCTTCAGCAGGCAGCGGGACGACGCTCGCTTTGCCAGCTTAGGCCACTCCGCTCTCCGCAGACAACACCAGGGGCCGTGTTTCCTTTATTCTGCCTGCGCTTCCATGTGCTAACGAGCACACGTGTGATCAAGCACACGGGCACAAATGTGCATGCTTTCGCACGTGTGGCAACACAAATTAATTAATCTCCTCTCGGTTTCTGCTCGTCATTCGAATGCACAATAACCTACATCCCATGGTGCAGGTTACAGCCTCGAAGCTGAATCAGCCAGCGTCTGGGTGAGCGTGCACGTGTGGAACGGAGAGGCACGGACGTCCGAGCTTCCTCTGAATCACCACGGCGGATTCTCACTTGGATTTTTGTTTTATTGTATTGCTGCAGATGAGGCACAGTGTCATCCAGCCAGAAGAGAACAGAACAATTAGCCACTCATAACCAGAATGGAGTTCATTCCCCCGAACAGGGAAATTACTGGCATGAAAACTGTAATTTTATGTGGCAGTTAATAAAATCAGAAACTCGACAGGGACAAAAGGTTAGTAACAGCGTTTAAGAAAGTGAAACACAAAAGGAGGATGGAAGTTCGTCACTCTCTGCAGCTTTTGGCTCGTTCTTGCCGTCGTATGATTCATGATGATTTGAAGTCAGATTGAGAGGGGATGACGATATCTGCACGTACGCACGTGAACGCACAGCAGAGGCCGCGCATGCTCCTTTAGATGGAAACATTTTTGATTATCTTAATTTTAAAGAGCAGTTATGACACTTTGGCTGTGACATTTAGCCTTCAGCATGATATCGGTTCACCCTGATAAGAAGTCTTACAACTGGAAAATCAAATCAAAGTTCAGAGTGTGATTTATCGCCTGAGTGTGTGCGGCCACCGTGGTGCGTAATGGCTGAGGGTTTTGACCTGGAACATTTCGCATTTACTACAAAACAGATTCAAATCAATGAGAACAGATAGAATGAATGGAGATGAAGATAATCTGGATCTTAGATATGTGCTTTAAATATATAGACCAGGTTACAGTCTGCATTTATTCAGTGCATATGAGCCATATCCAATAGGGTGTGTATGTGCGCGCACACACACACACACACACACACACACACACACACACACACAGACACACACACACACACACACACACACACACACACACACACAGTCACAGTGTCCCACTAGGACAACCTGTTTTTTTTTTTAATCATTAATTCCTCTTTCTGGCCAAAGCAGTACTTAAAAAGTCCAGTCATGCGTCAGCTCGTGTGTGTGCGTGTGTGTGTGTGCACGTGTGTGTGTGTGTGTGTGTGTGTGTAGGCCAGACGGCTCAGCTGTTGATCAGCTCGCTGGGTATTTCAGGGACTGTTGTGGATAAAAGTTGAGATCGGACTCTCAGACTAAAGAAGGGAGAAAAAAAAAGATGTCTGCTTTTGATGCAAAAACAAAAAAAAAAAAAAAAAAAGAAAGTAGACACAGTCAGAATCAGTCGCACGAGAGATTAAGAGGAAATCTAGGGACAAAACAGCAGCTAGACAACACACCATATGCCCTGTGCCCCATTAACCAGCACTCCAGGCAAGATTACACTCACATGAATGCTGTGGGTCTCCAAAGCTCAACTTCACCAAACAACAAGTAGAACATTAAGCTCTTTATTTTGGCACTCTTTCTCAGATAAGTGCTGTTTTTTGTCGACGCACGTGATTTTGCATCCGCTCTCAGTGAACCAACAAATAATCAAAACAAACTCTCAGAGCATTAGAGGCTGAACTCACAAAAGTTTTAATGGTTGCCTATTTTTAGGGGAATTCAAATTAATGCAGCAGTTCTCCAAAGAAGTTGTTTAATTGCTTTCAGCTTTGGCCAGTATTAAAAAATGTTTCTCCGTAGATCACCAAGTAAGCAGTTTTTTTTTTTTTGGTAAACAACAATAAAGAATGAAATAAACAATCTCAATCATATTAGAAAACCTCTAAAGCCACAGCCAGGAATTACACCATCATCCCTTCATGTGGATCACAGGCACAGAGGCATTTCCACAGGATAACTAATGCATGCTTTGTTGTATTACAAGAAAACACAGCACCAACTAATGGCCTAACAGGCAAACTACAGGTTTCTGTGATGATTTTCCAACCAATAAGTGTTTCAACATGAAACTTTATTGAAACCCAAATTAAAAAACACTGAGGTTTCCATCGATTGTTGACAGTGATCATCAACCAGGGAAAAAAATCAAACTGCACAGAAAATCCTCCTACTGAAGCAGACTTGAACTATGAGGTGACAGCATTTACCACTGCACCACTGGTTCCTCAGGTTTCTGAACAGCTCACTGGGATGAGTGTGTGTGTGTGTGGGTGATTCTCTATGTTCGGTCTTTGATGGACTGGTGACCTGCTCCAAGTTACAGAGTAAAAACACCAAATTAAGCACTAATGATGTTCAGGCATGACTTTAAAAAGCTGCTTCAATTAATTCTGACACAGGTTGAGGGAAGAAAATAAGGCTTTTAAAATCTGAAACCAAGTTCCTGTGTTTGGTAAAACAATGAGAGCTGTTCATTGTCACACCTGAACATTTCATGACAGCTTAACACTGCTGATATATTTCACTAATCAATGGAAACGTCAACCTCTTGGTGTTGCTTTAGAAAATCGTGAAAGGATCCTGAACACTGAAACTGTGGGGACTACAAATGTCTGAGCAAAATGCCATGTGACACCGAGACACCAGTTTGATCCCACCTGTGCCACACAGATGAAATATAAAAATATAAAATAAAAAAAACACTTGAACCAACACAATGACACAAAATTAACAAAAACACCCGATACTGCATGACTCCGGAGGTGGATTAAATTTGACCGTGTGAGTGAATTTATCAACTGAATAAAATTCTGTCAGATTTTATTATCGTACCAGTAACTCTAAATAAACCCGTCTCTCATCAGGAAGAAACCTCCAGCAGATCCACGCTCAGAGGTGACGCTTTCACTGGATGTAGTTAGATGGAGACTAAGAAATATAGGACAGAGAGAAACAAACAAGTTGACATCAAACAGAGAGCTAATCCACACACTGCAGGCGGATGAGGCTTATGAGGCACGTACCGTGAACGTCTGGTTCTAGAACCAGGACAAAACAGAGAGAGAGAGAGAGAGAGAGAGAGAGAGAGAGAGAGAGAGAGAGAGAGAGAGAGAGAGAGAGAGAGAGAGAGAGAGCGAACACAAAATTATTGACCTGCAATGATGACTAATGAATGTGTGGGGAGTAAAAGAGTAGAGAAACACTCTCCTGGAAGGTGTCTAAAGCCATAGCTGGTGAAAACACATCTCAGTTGGAGGGTGTTTCCATCATCTATGTAGAATTTGTTGTTAGATTTATCGTTATTACTGTTATTAATTACTGTGAAAAAGAGGAGACAAATGTTCGGTGTTGCTGTGTTTCTAATTTGCTGTCCCTGAGATTGCTACTTGATGACTTCCTCCTCGCAGCAGTCTGAACTTGATGCAGCTTAACTACGAAAGTGATACAAGTCCAAACCATAAGCAAGTTTTAAGCCGGAGCCTTTTAACTTCTCAAACTGAAACGGTGAGTCTTGTAACTGAAAGCTCTGCTTCTGCTAAACCTAAGTCGCTAACTCAATACTGATGAAAAAATATTAGGCACCTCAGGGGCCGTGCAATTAGTCAACATTTATGATTGTGATTCCATGAATGATTTAAACTCTCTCATTTTGACTGACGGTAAGACTTCCCACTGAAACTAACAATCGATAATTGACTCCTTTCCCACTGTCTGCAGACCCGGGTGAGCGAGCTGCGTGGTTGCGTTTTCCCGCGCTGTCGATGTCCCACGTTGATGACATCATCAGCGCGACGATGCATTGTTTACACTGAGGTAAACACTGTAGAGGAGCTCAGTCCCTGTTACCTGTCGACGAATCTCCTCTTCCCCACGGATCAAGAGAAGCTCGACCCGGGTTGAAATGCCGATTAAACCCTGTCCCACTGGCATGAGGAGCCGATTATTTGCGCGTCTCTGGGGGTGGGGGGTGGAGTCGGGGCGGGGTGAGGTGGGGGTGACGCTGTCCGGCTCGGGACTGGAGGCAACCGAACCCTGCCTCTTCATCTTCTGAGACTCATACTGTTTTCCTCTGAACTCCTTTGAATCCATGTCGTTGCTCTTCAAAATAAGAACTAAAATGTTATCAAAACCACTTTTTGATGGTCTGCAAGGTGACTCCTTTTAAAAGATCTATTTAGAGAACAAATTAGGCTCAGTGTTCATTTGAGCCAATGTGGCAACCAGAGTGTAAAACTGAGCATTTCTTTCTTTCTTTTTTCCCACCATTAGGAAATCTGCATGGAAATTGCTACATTAAACCAAACAAGCTGAGAATTGTGGCATTACCATGCTGATGAGCTTCTGCACTTAGCGGAGTATCAGAGAATCATTGCTGTCATCTTGACCTGACATTTGGGTTGAGTGAAATAAACATATTTTCCCACACGTGACATGAATAAATGCACGATCTGCAGAATGGTGAGAGGTGTGTTGAGTCCTCCAGGTGGCTGCACCGTGGGACTGCACACATCTTTTGTGTGTGTGGAAAAATTCATTGCAAGGCTGAAGAAGACCACTAGGTAAGAAATAACAGAACATGAGTGTATACATGTGCTGGTGTATACATGAGTTGTTTGAGGTCATTTGTATAATTAAATCAATCCTGTGCGTAATAATGAAGCTGCATCGTATCACAATCATTGCTATATTTACAAATCTTTTGACTTATCTTGTGCTTCAGGACACAGCGCCAATCTAAACTCCCGGTTGGAGTCCAAGCAGAGAGAATTTACCCACAAATGAGCAAAATTAAAGTTTGCCAGAGGAAATACACACACATTTGCAAAGAAGGATTAAGATGATTGATTTTGTGGCTCAATGAAACAATATAAATGGATTTGAATCACATGAAAACCAACCTGTTCCTACAACAACACTGCTTGCAGAAGACGGACAATCTGTCATCAAAGGCTTGTTTTAACAAATCCAATCTCACCCGAGAAGCCTGCGCTCCTGTTGGTGTGGCTTGATTTGTTTCATTCAGCTTTGAATCGGTTCAACTGCTCAGAATAAATACAATTTATATTCATTCGACATGCTGGTTTTCCTGGTGTGGTACATGTGCTGCGGCATCTGACCTCTTCATCACAGACGTGAGTCACAGCAGCTGCCGCAGTGTAAGCCACGTGCTGATTCCAGGATTGAACACACAGGGAAATGAAAAAAAAGGGTTTTTTTCCTTTTGTAGGCATGCAGTTAATTACGTTTTTGTAAATGATGGTGTGATTGGAAGGTTTATGCATCAGTAATGAGGAGGTGGGATTTTCAGGTAAAACCTCTGACTTTTCATTATGAAGCTATGTGACCATGTTGTGACCAACAATGCTCTAAAATGAAATGAATTGATGAAAAAAGCTTTAAGGGCAACTTCAGCTCAGTTCAAGCTAGGTCATGCTCCAATCCAGAGGTTGGTAGTTAAACTCCCCCGCCTCATGTGTAGAAGAATGATGTGTAAGCACCTGTTTAATGGAAACACATTAAAGGCCATTTATTATTTATTGAACATTATAGATATCCACCAAACCCAAAATAAGGTTGCAGATAGCACGTCACGCTCCCTGATGATGAACTCCATAATCAGGTTAAACATTTATGGCGACTTTACTTGACTGTGAAAAAAACTTACTTTGCCACTGTTAACTAGAAGGTCAATATTTTTGTTTTTCAAACGTTCCACTCAAAGAAAATTACCATTTTTTTATTTTTTTTTTCATGAAGGGGTTGTTGATTATTTTATGACTTGAATACATGACTTAATTAAGATTACAAATTTATAAATTTAACCCATCAGGTGCCAGTTTTGATCATACACCACTAAATGAAGACTTACGACTGACTGACCCACCTGAAGATTGAGTCAGAAGACTGATTTTGATGCATGATTAAAGGCAAAATTTGTCCATCCATTTTCTAAACGCGCGATGCACCCTGGACCCTGCACAGGCCACTAGTCCATCACAGGGTAAGGGGGGATCTGTAGACGGAAGACATACACCTCCGCACGGCCGCACGCATGCACACAACCAGGCCGTCAGAGGCACAGACGTCACTCGTCTTAGACGGTTTATTTTTGCGCCGCGTGTCATCTTTAACCAGCTGAAGGTGCCGCCGCTGGCTCTAGGAATACAATACTTCCAGAGAAAAGACGACAGACCGTCACTCCGGAAATCTTCGGCGCAGTAATCTGGCGATTAGAGGATAAGAAAGGGGGCATGTCTGCGTAAACCGCGCAGCCCCACCGTGGAGAATAATCAATTAGATCTAAATCCAATGAGTGGATTCCAAAACCTCATCCGGCCTTCAGACCAACTACCACAATGTAATCCTGGATGCGAAGTTCGAACGCTACATTAATGCAGACTTCCCTGCTTCGCCATGCACAGTCACAAAACCACCGCCACTGCTTGAGCACATGTCGGCGATATGGCGGCTCGTGAAAAAAACTGTGACATATGGTAAACACATCACGGAGTACAGTATACAGTGCAGCCGGCGCGTGTTGATGTAGGATATTCTATTGATGTCTAGTGCATGTCAGACAGAGGAAGTAAATATAACTGCCCCATCTGTTGGGCCTGTGCAGATGCTGTCTCAGAAAGACATTATTAGTGCTAAACTTAGGGGGGGGGGGGGGGGGGGGGGGGGGCATGTGATGTGAGGACGAGGGGAGAACTAAGCAGTGACTAACACCAGAAGCATAAATCTGGGGGCGACTGACAGCATCGGAGCAGCCGTTTGGAGGGAGGATGAGAGGGAGGAGAGACGGCGAAACAGGCAGTGTGAAGAGGTGTCGGGGCCAAGCATGCTGCAGCCATTGGCAGCGGGAGGAATCCGGAGGGGAGTGTACAAATAAGGAGCGCAGGGAAAAAACAAACAAAGGAGATCTCTGAGCTGAGAGCTGCATGCGCCAGATGAGGTCCATTCAGACTGAACCTGAAGCAGCGGCTCAGAGAGAAACACTGGCGACAGGCCTGAGTTTAACACCTAGCAGTGAAGACCGTGACCTGGTGACATGAGTCCATTAGCTGGAAGCTTTGCTTCCTACTTTACACTTCCTGAAACTGTAAGACTTCCAATAAGCATCAAGAGTTCTGCTGTGAGAAAGTAGGAGGATCTCCTCTTGGAGATCACCTCCTGGTCACTATGAACTTTGTATATATCAAACGACTTGTTTTCTAGTACATATCCAAAAAACTGTCACTCTGAGTTTTGAAAAAAATGACGAAGACCTTCAAAAAACTCATTCACGTTTCTGCCGTGAACACAAGCAAATGCACCACTTCTTACAAACTGTGATTCTCAATCGGTGGTACATAAACATGTTTAAAGCTGATTTTTTTACAAGACAGAAAAACAGAATGTGCTAATACGGAAATGTCAGAGGTTATTGCTTTGCCTTCAGAGCTTTCAAACTGATATCGGAGGATTGGAAAATAGTGCCCACTAATAAAATTACATCTTTAAAACCCAGTGGGCTTCCCTCATCCAGGAACAGCAGATATTTTGACACTAACCTGCCATATCTAGAATGTACTGAGAGGGCTCTGGAAAAAGTGGGATGCATTTTAATATTGGAAACCTCTGGATCAAGACTTCAGACCCAGCTGGTGAGTCTGTTTGAGGACCGTCAGAGGACCCTTTGGCTGACCTTTACTTATTTTCGTGGTACAAGAGAGAATCTTCATCAGGCAGCAGCGTGATCAACATCCCCTCACTTCAGTGGGCTGGGTGGTTTTGGTGAATGTGTCTCCAGGAGGCACACAAGAGCACACCAAGTGCGCACTCTCATACATGAGTGGCGAGCAGCGCGTGCATATTGACGCAGTTGCCCTTATGTTCAGCGCGGCCCTTCAAACCAAGGCACATGCATCATGAATTAACGGGGCGACTCACGTGGTGAAGAGCAGCTTTTTCTTCCAGCAGGAACCATCAGGCGGAGCAGGAGGGCTTCCCTCTGCCTCAGTCTCAGGGCGCAGCACCTCACAGACGTCAACGTGTGAACATGGGCGGCAGGCTGTGTGTCAACAGGGAGGTCACCTCCTCGATGTGTGTGTCAGTGTCATGTTTTGAGGAGGCCGTGCATGTGTGCTGGAGTTACCGCCATATGCTGGCTTAAAGTGACGTTTTGTCACAACTTTTCCTCTGCTTCTCAGACTCCATCCATCTGTGTTTGATACCCGCGTTCTCCTGTCAGTGCGTCACAGCGGCAGGAATCCAGGCCGACAAAGGGCTACAGCCTGAACAAGTCACCGTGCCGTCATGGCCGTGACGCCACGAAAGACTCAGCCATGACAGCCAACAATGGACTCTTTCGAAAATATCTACATGCCACAAAAATAGTCGCATGGAGGCCGCAAACAGTAGTGTCTGCCTCATGTCCTAAAAACTATCAGCTTTCAAGTATTGAAGTTTGAATGATGTACTTGAGACTGTTATTTATATAATTCATGACAATATAACAGCACATTTCAATAGATCCCATCAAAAATGTTGCCCAAACACGTGTCTGTGTGTGTCTTGTAGGCATCTGTACAATGAGATTATTGTAAACAGCCTAATATTTACCAGCCTGTTCATGCATAACATTGGTTTCTCTGTAAAACAAACACAATCACCGAGGTTATTTTTTCCCCCTGCTGCCTGACAGGTGATGAATGAAAGCAGGAAAAGAAAAGCTGCTTTCAGATCTGTGACGGGAAGACCTTGAGTTTAAACAGTCGTCTGCTGAAGCCTGTTTGTTGCATAATTTTTCACTTGCTGGCCGATGAGAGAGCACACGTCCTTGGCCGCCGCCGCTACTCCTGCGTTTCCACTTTTTGAGAAACCACAACAAAACCCTCTCCGTGAACTCATCTACTTCAACACGGCGCAGAAATAAGCGGTTATATCATAACACTGAAGGAAATCTGCGTGTTTAATCCGGCGACTCCTGTTACACAACAGCCATCGAGGCTTTAATGGATTTATGTATCAGATAAAGGATTACAAGTTAGGTGCACCAGGGAGCATCACCTCGTGAAGCAGTGAAGCTGTGACTGAACAGCGCCCCCGTGTGGTCAGTGGGAGGTACTGCACTAGGAAGTAAGTTATTATTACAGGTGGAACAAATGTTTTTGGGAGTTTCATCTCACCAGGAAGACACGTGGCGAGAAAAGTATTTGAAAAGAGGTCCATCTATTCTTCATCACAGCTGACAATGGGCCTTTCTACAACCAGGATGCACCCTGGACAGACACCCAGTCCACCACAGAGCAAATACACACACACAGCCGGACACACACTCACTCAAACACACAGGGAATTTACACCAGTTCACGTGACTCTGGCCTGATGGACGAACAGCACAGAAAAAACAACAACAAAACAATCACGCAGAAAATCCTTTGTGTCAGTATCTTCAGTAAAAGCTCACCACTCCGTCCCCGTGTGACCCTTCAGAGCGAGAGGAGTGAAGCAGGACATTCAAATAATGGAGAGAGAGGGGAAAAAAAGTCTAAAAGCTTGGAGTGAGTCAGGGCGGTTGTTAAAATCTGACATTATTTGAACGACACAAAAACAAAAAAAAAAAACAGAAAGTGTCAGTCGCTTTGTTCACCCCTCAAGTCTACTTTTAAAGTCTGAATCAGTGCCTGGATCCTCTCCAGCAGGGCGCTGAAGCCGCTTTTCAAAAGATGATGCAGATGATGATGATGATGTGTGTGTGCATGCGTGTGTGTCTGTGATTTAATCATTAAATTACCAGGATGATTAGAACATCCACTTCTCTTAGATTATTTTATTGCAGCGAGGGCATTTCACCTGTTTTCGCCTCACCTCGTTCAGCAACAAATCACCTAGACATCATGACGGCGTCTTATTAACACCAGACTCCAGCCAAGATGTCATTTTGGATACACACTGCTTCATGTGAGGTTCCACACATTTGTAGGTGCATGGACTTGCACAACAGCCACGGCTACAGCATACCAGGAAGTTTCTGTTTTCATCCTTACTTAATCTGTAGAAATGTTTAGTTGTGTGGTTACGTTGTTCTGTCGGTCCTGCAGTGCAGGGCTGTTAAAAATATTTGAGTTCAGGGTCAGACTGGCAAAATAGTGCCAAAATAATCTTTAATTTTGAATTTTAAAGTTTTTCTTTGTTGTGGTGCAAAGTATAAGTGATGAGAATGTCTTTATTTTCACAATAAACAAACCATTCTTTTTACAGTTTGCTTGGTGGTTTGGCAGTCTGGATTGGAGCCTCTTGCGGACCGGTTTTATCCCAGGGGCCTTATGTTTAACAGCCCTGCTGTTGCGGGTTGACAGCCTATCCGTTCACCTTACCTTTCATCTATTGTCAGCTGTGATCGACTCCACAACCAGAGCTTTATAAAGCCTTATATAAGATGGATGAACGGGCTGCACCTTTCTCTCCCACACCTCCATCTACTGACCTCCACCTGTCCGTCTTCCTCCTCATGCAGAATAACTCCACCTGTTGCATAAGATCACAGACAATCAGACCCGGCTGTCCTCTCTGCATCAGCCGCCGTGTTTATCCTCCCATCAGCCGTCCATCCAGACACACAGGTACACAGTGCAGGCCTGTCCCACTGTCATTCAAATGCTGGGCCGCTGATTGAAGTGCTTATCTCTCCTAATCGGAGCATGTCGAGGTATTACTGCTGAGGGAGAGCGCCGCCACACCAACTTTGATATGGAAAATCACATCTGCGAGCTCCAAAACAACATTATCTACAGAGGACTGAATTGACCAGGTAAAACCTTTCTTGCAACCCCTCCATCTGTTGTCTTGGATTAGCTCCATGCTTATTCCTTTTATTTTCCAGATCCTCAAAGAGCGAGGGAGCAGGGAGGGCGAGGGCGGATTAGCGGGGCCGGCAAATAAAGAGGCGAACACACATCTTGTTAAAAGTAACATTTGTAAGCTTATTATTTTGTTATCATGATCATTGTTATAACCTCTGTTATGGTTTGTTCGGTTTACAGTTTATTTTCAAGTTCATTTAAAGTCATTCCAGTCGAAGGTAAACATGATTGTAACTGTTGTTTCCAACACTATTAAATGCTTTTGTTGTTTTTGCCAGACAACAATCGGTCACATTTTCACACCCATACGTACATGGAAAGACGAGAAATAAGAACACTGCTGCTCACTCAGTCTCACACACACACACACACACACACACCAGGAGTTTCAGCACACAGCCATCAAGTGATTAACTGAAATGACCTCTGACTTTTACTCTCCCTGACAATAACACACACTCGCACACGCACGCACGCACTCTCACACACGCGCTCTCTTGCTCTCGTGTCTAAGTTCTTAAGTGCAACTTCTTGAAGAGTGATTTACTCTCTCGGACAGCTCTTCAACCCTCCCAGCTCCACACTCGAACCCAAACCTCTACACCCCCACACACGCCCCCCCCCCCCCACCAGGAGCCACATGTACACCTGGGCTGGATCACACACAGACTGGATTGAAAAATCTCTTTGACTATCTTTCTGTAGGCACAATCTCTTGTCTGGGTGGCTATAAAAATGATTATGAACGTGTTGTTTGTACAGTCGGGCTGTGTGAAGGTGGCTGCAGGGTTTGATCACATCAACAATAACCTCGTAAGAAAAGAAATATGACGTGCGATTATTGCTGAAGCACCAGTGATGTCCAACCTGGTGGTCCACCCGTCAAAGAGCTGCAGAACGAAGCACACAACGGTACTTTGTTACAACCAGATCCTCCTCCAGTTTTCTTTATATTCGCCTGACATTTATCAATCTACACCAGACAGCTTTCTTTTAAAATGTCCCTCCAGGAGTTTTGACTTGCTTTCTTGAAATGATCCAAATGAAGCTGTTCCAGCTGTGGATTGGATCTAAAAATTCAGTAATACAACTAATGTAGCACCTTTGAAATGCTTTCTCTTCTCCTTTTTTTCCAAAACATGACTGAAGTCATGTTAAGTTGATTTGAGTTAACCCTGATTCAACCAGCAGGGCTCTCTTTATCTAATCTGTGTGTGAGTGTTCCCATAAGCAAATAACGGAAAAAAACAAAAACCCCAAAACAATAACACCGATATTATTCTTAAAAACACTTTTACAAGATATCATTGACTGTGAAAAAAAAAAGGTTCAGAGTGCAGCCCAAGTTTACGTATGGCTCAACCCACCCAGTTTCTCATTTGACTAAATCCCAGGCTCTCCCCCTCAAGATAACCGACGATAAACCACAGCAAACCCAGTAAGAAAACACAAGATAAAGAAAACACCACAAGAAAGAGAAACAAACGATAAAACAAGTTTCAAGTTTGTAAAAATGCTTACATCACATTTCATCTCGGCAGATTTCAATACATTTTGAATTCCATTCTTTGTCCGTTACGACATTTACACGAGTACTTGAACGTCTCACATGCCGGTGGGTGAGCCGCCGTGGGGCGGCTCGCAGTCCATCGCCATCCTCATAATGGAACCACCCTCACCTTCAGCATTGTTATCAGCTACTACGGTAAGCCACGCCCTGCTGCAGTCCGGCGCCGGAGGGCAGGGCTCCCATGGTGAATAAGGTGCTAGTTGCTATGGAAATGCTTTTCTGAAGCAACCGACTGGTACGTTTGTCTGAAGTTTGAAACTGCAGTACCTCCCCCACCAAAGCACTTGGTTTTGTATGTATAACTTGTTGCTTTAGCTTTTTTTTTTTTCTATTTTTTTCCTTTTTATATAGTTATAAGATGTACAGTATGTGGATGTATTTCCAGGCTGTTAGTATCATTTAAAATATAGTCTCTCACTCTTGAAAACAGAAACGGCATCTCTCGCACACATTTTTTCATCCTCTGGCACATGGAACACACACTCATACTGGAACAGAAAACTGTTGACAAGTGGCATCTGACATGAGTTAACAGAGAGTGGGGTTGGTAGAAGCAGGGGGGGGGGGGCTACCAACATGGACGGACCAGTGAGGATGTGTTCACACTTGTCAGGTTTGGCCCGGGAACATCTGGCATCGGGCCAATAGCTGTGATAGAGCCGTCCATCGGCGGGAGCGTGCACCCTTTGAAAAGCGGGTCTTGGAGAACATCCAAACTCACTCCGGCCCGTTTAACGTCTGAAGGAGGAATCAATGACCGAACATGACGACTGAATCATCGCCCCTCGCTGCAACTGACAGCATCATCTGTTTTTATTCTTTTACACGTTACGCCGCGCCCCAGGTGTGAACACAGCCTCGCCGTTCAGGGTTAGACTCCTATATGTGGATGGTTGAGTGAATGACAGTCCCTCCTCCTGCGTCCCGTCACCGCCGCTCCTCCTCCCCTCCGTCAGGCGGCCCGCGGTCCGCGGTGAGGAGGTTAGTATTGCTGAGTATATCCATGGCTGCGCCGTAGCCATCGTGTGCTTCGTTAACCCCGGAGATGACGGAGGACGAACCCGGAAAAATTTCAAGAACGAGACGGAAAAATAACGCAGCAATGCAGAACATCAACAGACCCTTTTCTCTTTCTATCAATGGCACGTCTTCAATTAATTCCCCGTCCTCTTCCTTTCATTAAAGTGAATGATTCATCATCTAAATGCTCTGTATTTCCCCCGACCCTGTCCAGTCCTGTTGCCCTCTGAACACTGACGGTGAACACGGGATGACACATCATCGTGGGGATGGCAACGATACACTAGTGTCTGGAGTCCCAGGGTGTGTTTGTGTACGGTCTATCAGCTACGTTGTCTAGTCTCCTACGTAGAACCAGTGTGGATCATCAGCTGGTCCCTCTTTTTTTTTTCTTCTTCTTTTTCTTCTTCTTCCTCCGTGGACTGGGACAAATTCCCATCGTCAAGATCAACAACAACAAGAACAACAAAAAAGGCAATTTCAGTTCAACTTTGCTGAAATCTATTCGATTCAGTTCATTTGAGTTCAGTTTAAGTCCTGTTGCGAGAAACTATGGCAACTAGCCCTAAGGAAGAGTAACAGCCAATCAGATCCGAGGGAAACGTCTGCGAATGGTTTTCGGTTCGATGTCAGGCCCGCCTCTCCTCTCCTGTATAAATGCTTTGTGTGGCGCGCATGATTCAACAAGCTCAACCCGTGGCTTGCTCAAACACACACGCAGACACACACCTGCAGACTCACACACACACACACACACACACACACACACACACACACACACACACACACACACACACACACACACACACACACACACACACACTCAGACAGACTCCGTCTCACCTGCACCTGTGAGCGCAGGCCGACTTTAATGGACTATACAGTTCAGACTGTGTCACCAAGTGCCTGAAGGTCTTTCAACTCTGCCCAAAACCACACCGACCCAACACACAGCTGTGCAAACACACACACACACACACACACACACACACACACACACACACACACACGCACACACACACAAACTTGCACTGCGATGTTTGAAAACTCTCATTTCAAAGTCTCGCTTCTCACTCCCCCTGCCGACCCCCCTCCTCTCTCTCCCACCCGCTGATACTGTACACCCTCCCAAGGCTAGTTGGCATGGTGACGCTGATGGGATGGCCGTTGCTAGGAGATGAAGAGAGCCGCCAGAAAGAGCATCGTCATGGTGAGGAGAAGACGGTCCCTGGACGGGCTGCTTCCACTGACGCTCTTCTCCAGCTTGGGGACAAAGGGGTTATATTCATCTGGGGGAACGAGACAAAGAGACATAATGGGAGCAGTTAGAGAGGAAAACACCTGCAGGTGTCAGAGGAGCCGTTCAAATCCTGGTATGAATATCAAGGCTGGCTCAAATGCTTCTCACAAAGTCAACCTGATGAGTGTGAGTAATTCTGGTATTATATTGTATTTAGTGATAATATCATATAAACATGATCTATTGGCAAATTATGGTGGCCAAATAAATATACATATATCTGGTTGGGATAGCAGTTGCCTTGAGGAACGACTACAGATATTAAATTCTGGTGGGATAAGTGTCAAGGCCAACTTGGATGGTTACATAATTTCTACAAAGTTGTTTTCACTTGCTTTTATTACTTTGTGTCCGATCAAAATGCTGGAATAAGGTTTTTTAATTAATTATAAACTCACGAACCCTGTTAAAAGAAACCTTAAAAATATTTTTTGGCAGAACAGTTTTCAAAGACACAGTTTGACTGAACAAAAGGCCGTTTTCAGACTCACACCCACTGAAATATGGCCAGTTTGCACCAAAAATAACACATCAGCAGTGCCACGGAGATTGCAGCTGTTATCACACACACACACACACACACACACACACACACACACACACACACACCTGGGTATGTTCTTTAGACACGTCTCTTCATGGAACATTGGCGTTTTGTCTCGTCTGGGCAGCAGACACTTCACTGCACGTCTGAGTTCACATGTGGTCAGACACTCTCGTAGTCACTCTATTAATAAGTCTGGAGACCAGACAGAAGCGCAATTGTCTGTCTGCGCTGTGCAGCGGTGAGCCGACGCTGATTACTGACTGTTTTACCTTTATAGTCCAGTGGCGTCACAACAAAGAGGGGGCGATTCTCAGTGTTTCCACTCGCCGCCTTGTCTCGCTCCAGAGAAGTTTCCAGCTGCTTTGTGGGTCAGACGGCAGAGTCAGGAGTGGCTGACACCTGGTTTCGGAGATGGCCTTCGTTGGTATGCTGGACTGGCCAGTCTAATGAGCTCTATGCAGCAGCGGCGCTCAGGTTAAGTGCTTTGACCGCTCTGTAACCCAGCTTGCAGCCGAAGGGTCGGGACACTGGCCGGTCGGGACGTGGCTTCAAGCACACAAATAGCCGACTGAGGAATGTCTTGTTCAACTGGTTTAAAGAGTACACAGACACACACTCACAGCGTCTGATAAACATGCTATAAGTGGAGCTTCAGGTGGCGTACACATTGGACCGCTCACCAGGTCGAGGTTGAGAACCTCGTCTCCACTGTGCAGCCTTCATCTCAGGGATTCTGAGTGAAAAACAGCATCGTTCGCAAAGTGTTGGGAAAACATTCTTTCATAACTCAAAGAATAAATGGCATTGTTTAATTGCTGTTGACACTTTGCAGGATGTGATATATCTCTTCTGAGTTATCATTTGTCTCTTCAGAGGTCGTCATTGAGAAAGACGCCATATTTCACTGCCTTAAAAGATAAAAATGGCTTCCTTCTAAATGGATTAATGCAACATCTTCCAAAACTTGATTCAAATTCACAGAAAACAAAAGAAAATTGTTTCTCATTTTGAAAAAGTGTGTCTGGTAGTTGCTAATATGTCACAATTTGTGAGAGTAACGTGCAAAGGTAGTAGTGAGTGACATACTGACAGCTCCAAGTGTGTCCCTTTGTTTTACAGCAGAAAGGGTGAGAACAATCTGAAAATGTTCACATTCAATCTACTTTTTATAAAATCTGATGTGAAGAAAATGTAATATCAGTGTTTGATGCTGCATTGCTGTTCAGTAATTACTGTTTTTTGTAAACTGGCCAATCGACAGAGTTAAAGAAAGCTTGTAAGCATGTCAAATTTGCCACGAAAACTCAGCAGAAGAGGAAAAACACACACTCCAGCAACGATCCAAAACATTTCTGAAGAAGCAAAAAGTGAAAGCTCTGACTGGGCCAGCATTTGTCAGCTGACTTGAATCCAACAGAAGAACTAATTATTTTGAAGACAACGATGGAGAAACAGAAAATGCACCAAGAAAAGAAAACCGGAAAGGAAGTGATCCCCTGATGTTTTTCTTCTACATTTAATGGAGGACTGAGTGTCACATCGACTCACATCAGGCTGATATGAAAGATGTTCCGAAAGGGTTTTGAGTGATTGAGGTAGTGAGGAAGTTGGTTACACTGAGTGTTGGTTTGTGGTTCCTGTATCGAATTATTGTAGAACTGGATGTGTAAGTGTCATCTAGTGTTTCATTTCTACACAGTAAATTTGAACATTCTAAGTGTTTTTTTCCCGTTTTTCCCAGTTATTGCTGCTTAAATGTATTAACATACATTTTAGACAGAAGCCCAAAACAATTCACTTCTGTTTTAATAGAGAAAAGAAGGTTTCTTTGCATTTAAATCATCTTTATTGGATGAAATGTCTCTTTTGTGGAAGCACCATGTCACATTTCGAGGAACCGTCATCGTTTGTAGGAAAGAAAGAAAACAACAACAAAAAGCATTAATGTCATTTCAAATCGAAACATAAAGTGTTCATTTAAGCAAATTCGATCCACGGTTTTTTTGGGGGGATTTCTGCTCCAACAAGTTATCACAAGCTTCTTAATTTGCTAATTTTGCCAAACCCTATTTGTCACGCACCCGTGTTCACTCGCACTACAAAGAAACATTAATTACTCCAATTTCTGAAACGCTTCCTGAAAAGTGGTTTGAGAACTTGCGAGGAAGCGATGTGTGCGTGTTGACAGCAGCGGGTGTTGATAAAGCGTTTGTTTGCTGACACCTCCGCCGGCTCCTGTTGACGGATTTAAGTGAAACTGAAAGATGGAAAGAACCACAAAGCTTCTGTCTTTTTTAAGAATTAACTCTGCTGACACAGGATGTGTTTTACATATCAACGACCACTGACAGGTTTCCTGAAGATCGTCTGTTGGCCTGCTGCTGCAGTGTTTCATGTTAATCTGTTAGATAATCAACGTGGAAATTAATGACCCATTTGAAAATAATTACTTTTGTTTCAAGTTCGTTTAGATTTGGTGTATTTTGATGCACAGGGAATTAATGTGAAAAAACGTGAACGAGAGATTTTCTTTAACTTTCTGGGACACATAAAGTCACTTATCAGCTCAGTACTTTGCTTTAATAGTTCTCACAGCAGAAGATGCAGCATATGCTCCACAAGAGTGCAACAGAACCAATTAGTGTCTCTCTCTGTGTTACTGTGGAGAAAGCACAAGTTTAATATGTCTAATGAACGCTGAATAAAAACCGTATTGATGGTCTTAAATTAATATATAATCCCTCCAGCTCGTCACAATTACATCGAATTTACCAGCCACATGGACCAAACCCATAAAATACATGAAGTAGCAAGTTTTAACTGGACAAAAGAAAGTGGATCTATAGGCAATAAATAGCATTGTGAGCGGGTGCGGGTTATATTCTTTTACTTTGAGAGCGAAATCAATAGACTCTGCTACGGATACACCTGCAACATGTATTCAGGTCTCATATTTTCTGCTTAATGTAGTCTGCGTTACACCCTTTCTTTTATAATTTACGTGTGTGTGTGTGTTCCCCTCTGGAGCTGCAGCAGGAAGGGCTGAAATGACCGAGATCGCTTTAAAAAGGGGGCAGAAAAACGGACAGCCGCTTCCAGCAGCGTCTCTGAGAACATTAACTTGTAAAGTTTTGTGTTTCAGTAAAGTTTGCGTTGTTTTTGCCATCACGCCCCCTGCTTGCTCAATGTTCTTTTTTCCCGATCTGATTATTTCTTTTTCTTTTTTATCCGATCCATCTTTCCTCTCTACTTAATCACTCCCTGCACAGATCTCCTGCCACACACTGTGTTTTAAAGCGGTTTGGTTAAGCTTTGACAAGATTTTTTTTTTTTTTTCCTCTCTCAGAAACATAAAACCATAAACCAGGAGTAAAGCTGCGTCGGTTTGGAACAGCTTGTGTCGTGTTCCTCCACTGAAATCTGACCTGATGTTGCTGGCAAAGTATCCCAAACACACAGCGGCTCAAAGGAGTGGTAATTGCTACAATAAGCCCCATTAAAGGAAAAGCTTTGGATTTGTGGACTAATGGCCGGACCTGGTCGTCCGCTGCGGTAACCTGAGCCAACGGGGCGGGTAAATGAGCATCCTCCCATAGAAAGCCATCAGTAATCACACGGCTGCACGGGGAGCTGCTCTCGCCGTTCCGTCTGCGTTGTAAATGAGATCTAAATGAAATCTAATACCAGAGGCCGTATTCAGAGGGGAACCTCTGTTGAGCTGTAGACGCTGATTGAAAGGGGCAGCGCCCAGGAAATAAACTGTGAGCAGTGGAGGGGAGAAAGAGACGGCAGCATTCGGCTTGGTTTAACGCAGAGTCATCGGGCAGATCTGAAGTCAGAGGCTCAGGCGCCGCGGCGGGTTTGCGCGAACTTCGAATAACAGCGATTAAAACCACGATGCGATGAGGACTGAGAAGGAGGGAGGAGAACAGGAAGCTGGATCGCTTCTGTATTTTCAATTTCCTCCATAACTCCCTGCTGAGTTCCTCGCTTCTCCTCGCACCACTTGGGTTTTCCTATTAATTTAACCGGCGACACGGCACTACAGGTGAAAGTGACCCGGAGGAGCAGGGGTAATCTTCGCTCTGCTGTTATGTCGGCCAATCATAACAGATTAACAGGATTCTCGTGTCGTCAGTCTGGAACCATCGTACACACAGAACGCCGCTATTGTCATGTAGAAATGTTCTGTACATTCCACCTGGAATCAGACGTGCACTGTATGCGATGTGACGTAACTAGTATATATTTTCTGCTTTTGTTTGGAGCATCTTTTGGAGCGAGAGATAGGAGTCACAGAGTCTCAAGTGGACTTGAGGCGTCTGCATGATTTCCACATGCATGTTTAACATTTAACAAATATCGAATAAGAGGAACAACTTCATTTTTACGCATCAAAAAGTGAAAATACTGGTTTGCAAGGACAACATGGCAGATTGGATTTAAAGGTCAGGAAGTTGAGGAGTCTGTGCAGATTAAAAAGAAGGTGTGGAGAAAGAAAGAAACAAGATCATGGAGGCAAAAATAAAACAAGTGAAGGCAAAGTGTCTCAACAAACCTTCATGACCTCCAGCTATTCTGCTCAGCCAGTCAGAAGATCATTAGAACAAACTGATTTATTGTGCCAGCACGAAAATGCAAGCGTGCACTAGCAGAATCATAACAACCCGCCACCATATTTTTATTTTACAAGCTGCCTGGAGAAGAGCATGAAAAATGACGGTGATTGATATGAGCATGTGTGGTTGTGTAATGGGTGGCGGCGCGCTCGGCCAGGTCGGGTTGTGCTGAGCTGTTGTCGCAACAAGAAGAATTAACCTCATAATCACTTGAGAAAATGAATCCTAAAGACTGCCCCCCCTCCTTCTTTTTTTTTTTAGATTTACTGCTCAGTTTCTGCAATCGGCCTCTCTGCCAGAATTAAAGCACAGCCAGCAGATTTAACATCATTGCCATGATTTTTCCTCTCAAGAGCAACATAAAGACAAGCAGGAAACACATGCGAGAGACGGAGCGGACAGGAAATCCAAACAAGCCTCTTTTTTTTTTTTTTTTTTCTGAATGGGTTTTTATTACTTTTCGTGGCAAATTATCATGAAACTCTGTGTTCCTCGCTCATCCGGGTGTAAACGGCATGAAATGTGTGAAATGAATATTCATGTCGTTGTTTAGCAGGATCAGCAGCTTGCCAAGCCAGCTGGTGCTGTGAAGTTAACTGCACTGAATGTAATTTTTGAAAATGGCACATTTCGCTTTGGTTCACCGCGTTTGATGCCGCACGGTCAGCCTGCCATCCAATATCAATGATCAATTTGCTGACACACGGAAAGGATGAGGCCGGTCTTACTCCATTATTTTTTTGAACTGTCAACAAGCCCAGAAGAGAACGACTGTTCCGTTTCCAAATCCTCACAGTGCTGATCTGCGGCCCCGTCGGCGTCCAGCTGTAATAAGCCACATTTAGACGAACGCAAAGCGTCGATCATTAAGTCCACTGGATCCCCTGGTACTTTGGGGACATTTGCTCTACATTTGACCCGCCTGTGTGATGAGATATTTAATGCGGCAGGGGCGGGAAGCAACAACATGAAGGATCAGTTTTGCTATTTCTGCATGTTTATGAATCAAAAACAATCTTATAGGAGAATGTTATAAATGCTATTAGAGTCACCAACCAGATGGCAAAAAAAAAAAAAAAAAAAAAAAAAAGATGAAAAAAAGAGCTCAAACTTTTAACAATGGCCTTTTGATGAGCAGAGGTCGTGACCTCTGGTGTGTGGATGGTGGGTTTTGTCAGTTGTTTAATATTTTGCTGTCTGGCCTCCAGCAGTGTCCTGTGACGTCTGTCTTACTCCGTCGACACAATAGCTGGATGTAGTGCAACATGATGGTTCCGACTGTGGCTGCTTTAAAAAAAAACAAAAACAAAACACTGAATTTTGGTCAGAATTGGGCAAAAAAAAAGTTGGACATCTGCAGTCTTACCGTTTCAAAACTGCAGACATAAACATTTTTTTTCCCATATGTTTAATGTAAAAAAAAAAAATAGCATGACTACAGAAACTCGAATATAGCGTCACTCACGTTTTCCATGAGTCTGTGACTTTGAATCCAGACAGATGTGTTTCCCAGTGACTCAGCTTTGTGTGTGTGTGATGCTTAGGTGTGTGAGTGACTCACCAATATCATCAATTTTTAAGCCTGGTCTAAGTGTGTAGTCTGGTTCTGTCGGTTCTGGCTCATCATCCACGTCCGAGGCTGAGAGAGAGAGAGAGAGAGAGAGAGAAAGAGAGAGAAAGAGAGAGAGAGAGAGAGTTAGCCAACCCAACAAATTGGGATGGAGGGAGCGATAGCTAAACCAGTGCTCCCACCTAACGGACATCAATTATATTCAACTTGACATCTCGAGAGGAACATAAAAGAGAGAGTGGAGGGCAGAGTGTAGGGGTTAAAAAAAAAAAAAAAAAAAAAGAGCCTGGAGCAGACAGATTGACAAGCCACAACAACACCAGCGGCACTGAATGAGAGCGAGAGGGAGAGGAAGGGGAAGAGAAAGAGTGAATGCGATGGGAGGCAGATCAAAATGAAGAGAGCCAGTGTGTGAAAAGGAATGAGAGGAGAGCGACGGAGCTGAGGGGGCGAGAGAGGGGAGGAGAGGTTAATACTACAGGGCTGTGGAAGTTAAAAGGACCGGACAGGCCAGGGATCAAAGTGTCTGCGAGTGTGTGTGTGTGTGTGTGTGTGTGTGTGTGTGTGTGTGTGTGTGTGTGTGTGTGTATGCACTGAGAGATTGAAGGGTGGCAGAAGAGTGAGAGAGGATAACACTACATATACATAGCAACCCACTGACCGCACATGGCAATAAATGGGTTCTGACAGGGGGCGAGGGGGGAGGGAGAGGAGGGAGAGGAAGGAGAGGACCTTCAAAGCTAGCTGCGCTTTTTTTTTTTTTTTTTTTACTGCTAGAGACGGAGGAGAAGGGAGAGAGGGAAGGAGAAGAGAGAAAGAGGTGCAGGGGGAGCTCTTCACCGCGAGTGAAAACGCTGCAGGGGAAACTCAGCAAGTGTATTAATAGTTCTGCCTGTTTTAGAACATCTTTAGATTGTGCATGCATCTGTTTGCAGTGTGTGTGTGTGTGTGTGTGTGTGTGTGTGTGTGTGTGTGTGTGTGTGTGTGTGTGTGTGTTAGTGTGTGGGAGAGCCCAGTGCTTTCCAGATGGGCAGAGTGGCCAGTAAGCTGCAGGTAAAGTCTGCAAACAAGAGTGGAGCTCGGCATCGCCGGGTCAGATGAAACACAGGCTTACCCGTGGAGCAGCAGACGTACACCCGTAGTCTCAGACAGCTGCGTCCGTGGTGGTGAGTGGGCGTGGCTGCACAACACAGAGAGCACAACACGTCGTCAACATGGTCCGTGGATTCACATGATGAAAAAAAAAAAAAAAAAAAAAAAACTCGTTAAAATACACATTTTAAGTGTATCAAGTGAAAATCGGGGTAAACTGATATTATAAAATATGCTGTAGTCCAGTGGTTCTTCACTGGTTTGGCTTCAAGACTCACTGCTTAATATCAAGAAGACTCAATGTACACCAAAAAAAAAAAAAAAAAGACCTTCAACTTTTCACATGCTCTAAAATAAAAATGGCTCCAGTTTGATCTTTCAATGGTAGAATATTACAGAATGCCTCCAAAAAACAAAACAAAAAAACAAGTGTAATTACGGACGGCAAATTGACCGGCAAATGGTGATGTAGGGTGGGAAATATAATATTTTATCTGCATTTTAATTAAACCCAAATGTCTTCACTTCATTCGATTCAGCCATAGTTAAAAGACTCAAATGTGTTTCTGTGGAAAAAATATGAAACAAGTTTGATCTTTACTGAGATGTACTTTCAAAATTTAGATCCACGGCTTCAATCTTTCACATGAACAAAACACGTGTTTTTGTCCATATCTAATATTTTGCATCATGTAATCATCCCACTGCTAAAGACTGTGAACACAATACGCTGCATCGATTTTTAGCGACTTTCTCAACAGACAAAAGCCTCCAAAACACAGGAAATGAGACAGCGACCCACTTTTTAATTCACGGCTTTAGTCATACGTCTGTTTTCTCTGTGACAGAAGTCGATGTAATTTTCCATCAGTGTGGTCAGTTTTACACAGGACGCTCTTCTCTCTGCCGGGGGGATTCGAACATGGGTCCCTCACACTCAAGATCAAAACGTAACCACCTCCAAGGGAGGCATAGAGTAAGACTCAGAGCAACACCGTGACTGTAAAAGATACGACAGTGGTGGACTGGATATAAAGACTTGTCAGATATTTTTTTGAACAGCACATGTATTTAATATAATTGTATAAAGCGATATTCAGCAAATCCAGCCTGAATACAGACTTTATTTCTTCTGCTTCATTTGTTAGAGAGGTCAAAGTACATCATCAGGCTGGTAAAGGCTTGTTTTGGCGGACGTTTGACTGTCTTTCAACTCATTTCTCACCAAACCTCACGGAAAACAACAGACTGAGAAGAAACCGTGACAGACGCTCATTTTCTGACTTTCTCATGTTCGTGTTTCCGCCTGAATTACTTTAACCGCCCAAACAAAAGAAGAGACAAGCACAAGTAACAACCTGCTTTAATAAATCTAAAAAAAGAGATTTTACAGACTGTCTGAATCATGAGTCAGGAACACCTGATCTTTATATGGTTTGACTCTGAAGGACCACACAGGCCAACGAAAAGTCCCAAACGCAGCAGCTGCAACTAGTGAAAGAGGATAAATTCAAGAAAATTTGTAAAATCTACTCAATGGAAAGACTAATGCAGATCACAATGCAGATTGGATCATTTCAGAAAATGTGCTCAGACACGGACCGGCTGTATTATTTCACAAAGACCTGACCTGCTTTAACATCTGAAATCTTTTTTTTTTTTTTTGGTGTTCAGTTTTTTTAAAGTTCCCACACATGACTTTTCATGAGGCAACATTTGGAAAGGTTTTGCCGGTGAAGCGTGTTCCGGATCGCTGGCATGCCGCCGAGGCTTACTGGGACGCTTAAATAGTCCCGGGCCATCGTTGCTGTTATTAGTGACACCTGTGCTTTCCTGCAGCGCCTCGTTCGAACGCCTCCTGTTAAAGCGGTCCGGGATTCTTTAAAGAAACAAACAATCACGCGGGTCAAACTTTCTCCTGACGGTCCGATCAATTTGAATAAAAGAGCCGAACAAGCTCCCCACATTCAGACATGCTTCCAGCTCCAATCTCTTTGATTCGAAAATTGAAAGGTGTTTTTGAGGTTTTGTGAGCGCCAGCCTGCCGAGAACCAAACAAACAAGGCAACGTCTCTTTGTAGTGACAGCACAGTGCTGCTTTTTCCACATTTCGGAGCTGCGGAGAGAAACTTTCGAGAGACGTCTCCCTTCTAGTAATGTAGGTTAAACGAGCACCGCACTCATTATACGGTTTGTGCTCGGGAATATTTGTGTTTGAACTGTTTTACGACAAACTAAAAGTTCATCAATTACGCCGCGCCACACTGGCACAAGGTGTTGCCAGTTAATTTGATTAGCAATCAACAAAATGGATGAGGCTGCTTGACTGCGGGGTAATATGATTAAGCAGCCGTTTGTTATCCCCGAATTACTTGAGGATAGACTTCGGCTAATCAGAGCTGAGTATTCATCAAATCGACGCAGCAATAAAAAAAATAGCTCTCTTAATTTTACAAGGAGTGTTTGTCGAAGAACTGTTTGATCTCCAACTGGAGAGGCAGTGAGGAAATGACGCCCCGCTTCATGCTTTGTGTACAAACAGTGCAATATGAGAGAAACGGTCTGTTCATCTGACCTCTTTTCTGAGCGGTCGCCACCAACAGACCAGGGTTCGAACCCAAGCCCCCCCCCCATGGTCAAGCATTTCCACTTACAGATGTAGTAGTACTCCTGGCCTACGTGGAACTCGTAGCCCAGCGAGAAGGCGCTGTAGCGCTGGAACTTCTCCGAGAACTTGATGGGCGCGTGCGGGGCGTGCGGCCGGTTGCACTCCCACCGCTTGAACCCCAGCTGGGGGTCGCAGTTCCTGTAGCCGCGGTAGCTGACCATGTAGAGGACGTACTGCTCGCCGGTGCCCACCACGCGCTGGGTGTCGTTGTAGTGGGGGCAGTAGATGTCCAGGTAGTCGTTGACGTTCACCTGCATCGTGTAGCCCTCCCTGCGAAGACTGGACAGACACACACACACACACACACAGGACAGATCATGAGAACTGAAATGTACAGTCAGACACACACATGATGAGCAGGGTTTTGGTTGTCCTGTTTTATTTTTTTTTTTTTTAATTGCATAATGTGTTCTCCAAGTGGACACACATACAGGTATTGTGTAATATTTTTAGACACACTGCGTACGTACGCTTTGCTCGGCCCTCAGTGTCCCATACATCACAGCAGAGACAACACAACACTTCACATCACCGCCTGGTTTGTTGTCTTTGGGATGCTTTCCGCTTGAATGTTCACCCCGTGTCAAACAAACCTTTGTCTGAGAGTTATCGAGTTATTAATAACACAAAGCGTGTGTGTGTGTGTGTGTTTGTGAGTGTGTGTGTTGGTGACTGCAGGGCTGCTGCATGCGGAGAATGTGGAGCTTGCTCTTCGGCGTGGACTCAGGGCCCCAGGGCCGCAGCTCCTTCTCCCGGTGTCAGCGTGGCGCTGTCCCTTAACCCCAGCGCTCGTACATCAACCTGAGCGCAACGCTGCGCTCACGTCAGCCGTCAACGTCCCGGCCACGTTTCTTTCTCCCCCCCCCCCCAAAGCTCATATATCAGCGTCAGCCCCAAAAAAGCCTGGGTTTGACAGGAAGATAAGGTCTGATTCTGCGTCGGGGAGTGCATGCGTGTTTGAGCGTAGTTTGTGTGACAAAGTGAAATAGATTCTTTCCTGACATCCGAAAAGCCTTCCTTCTCTCCCTATCACAGACGCGGCCCATATCTGGGTGACAAAGACAGGCTGCAGTTGTAAATCATACACACGCCGATGAACATGAGTGCCGACACACACACACACACACACACACACACACACACACTCGAGCTCACTCCCTCACACAGCTCAGTGGTGACAGCGAAAAATCACAAGGGGGCAGCAGTGTGTCGTACTCCTCTCACTCTCCTCTCTCACTCTCTGCCAGTTCTGGGTCAGGTCTCCAGGGAGATTATTATTCAATTATTAAATGAAGATCGAAACACTGTTCTCAATGTCTCCCTCTCTCCATCATTCCTCACCGCTCCGTTCAAATCCTTCCTGAATATGTCTTTCGGCCCCCCCCCCCCAATCCTCGCTCGCCATTTCTCTCAGCCCTTTTCTTTGAGACGAGCAGGAATTTAAGATTAATTGTTGAACATTCATCCTCTGCTCTGCTCTGCTCATTACATCATTCACTGCCCTGAAGACGAGACTTACTTCTTTATTGATAGGAAGCAGCGTAAAATGCTTCCAGGGAACCACGCTTATGTTTTATATTTACAATTGTGAGAGAGAGAGAAAGAGAGAGAGAGAGGGAGAGAAATTGTGCAAATTGATTTAAAGAAAAGTGACAGACAGCAAGGGACAGAAAGCGAGTGGAGAGTTTGGCACCAAATAAAAAGCAATATTTCTAAGATGAGGGGATAATGGGAGAAAAGAAAGTGAGAGAAATAGGAGGGAGGACAGCTCGGGGCGTCTTGACAGCAAGTCGCCTCTCTAAAATAAAACCTGACATTGGGATTCCTGCCGTGTGTGTCTATGTGCACACACACACACACACACCTGCTGCAGTGTGAGAGTGTGTGT
The DNA here is from genome assembly GCF_902148845.1 of Salarias fasciatus. Taxonomy (NCBI): domain Eukaryota; kingdom Metazoa; phylum Chordata; class Actinopteri; order Blenniiformes; family Blenniidae; genus Salarias; species Salarias fasciatus. The sequence continues at coordinate 4,591,234 of NC_043755.1, read as the reverse complement.
GAGGGAGGCTCCTGTGTGACTTTCTGAGCGTGTTGCACTGCAATCTGCCTCGCCTTCATTTGATGGAGCAGCATCTTTAGAGACGTGCAAACACACGAGCGGAGTCTGAACAGCAAATCTGACAGCATGTAAAAGTCGTATCAGAATGCTTGAAGATCACAACGTGTTTTAGTTTCACGTCACGGTTAATCAGAGAATCAGACGAGCCCAATTTCAGAGTGAGATTATATTACAGACAGCCTGTTGAGGGGGATTGGCTTTTTTCTCCCCTTGATTTTTTTTTTTTTTTTTTTTTTACATTTTCCTGGAGTCTTATCTTCATCGGACAATAATGCTGCTGCCTGGCATGAGCAGAAATATCTATAAGAAAAAAAATCTCTATTTATAAGTCCTCACATAATATAGATAGGTGGCTATGCAAAGGTCAAATTTGACACGACAGAGATGAATAAAATAAAACAAAATAAAGAAAAAAAACAGGTAAAACAGAGGAATCACAGTTAGATTAAAATTGGACAGTTCAATATGATAAAAATATCTAAAATGTATTATAAAATACAGCTAAAAACAAATAAAATTCTACATAAAAAAACCCGTAAATATATAGAATTGTATTTCTTCTCTTGCCGATCAGGTTATTCTTTATTCCTAAGATATAATATTGCACTCAGTGAGTGTTTGAGTGACTAGATTTACTTCACCAACAGATTGGAAAAGATAAATCAAATAGATCTATTTTAAAATGCAAGTTAAACAGACTGAAACTCACATATCGCTCATACCAGCCTCCACCAGTTCCTGCAGTCTGCCTCAAGATGAATTCAAGAGAATTCAATATATATTCTAACCTTTAAAAAAAAACCAAAAAAAAATCCCAAGAATCAGGACTGCATTTCATTCTCCCTGAGAAAAATTGTATGAAAAATAAATATGAGCCCTTCTTCTATAAAGTTTTAAATAATATTGAAGTTTATTGATTAGTAAAGCTGAAATTCTGAATAAACGTCCTCCAGACAGCTGCATTGTGCTGAAACGCCGCTAATTCCCCCTCCTCTCGGCGATACCTGATGAGTTGAAGTTGATAACGGCGAGAGTGGAGAGACGGAGCGAGACGTTTCATCAGCCACGCCAACTCCAGCGAGCCGAGCGGGAGCTTCCCGGAGCACGTAGACACGCATCCACCAGAGGGATGGAGCGATGGAGGGATAGAACCAAAGATGGGAGGATTTATGGGATGAGACGAGGGGTAGTTGGGGTTAAAAGCAGCAGAGTTCGGCCACCAGGGAGTGGAGGGCGATAGCGGGAGGGAGCGAGAAGGAGCAACAGCTAAGAGCAAGATCAAAGTGGGCCCGGATCAATGTCACTACTGTAAAATCACATCAGAGGGTGTGAGAGAGAGAAAGACAGAGAGAGAGAGAGAGAGAGAGTATGTTGCCTATATAAATCAGTCATAGGCAACATAATGCCAGAGAGTTACCCCCTGCCTGCCTATTATCTGCCTGGCCTGTTGGAGCATCGCACATCAATAAAACACTTTGACAGTAAGAGCAATCGTTCCTTTCTGTGCGTGGAGCTCGGTGAACCGGCTTACTCTGTTGTTCTCTGCTGGTCGGACAGGAGGGGACTCTGAGGTTTCAGGGAGGGCATAAGTGTTGCCCCCCCCCCCCCCCCAATAAGTCCTGACAATGTCGGTATCACTGTAAAATCACTGTAAAATGTCTTTGTATGAATAACATAAGGCACGATTTACCACATACCGAGTGAAGCCAAAAGCATGTGATGCTCTCTGTAGTTTACCATTGTGGGCAGCCTGTCATGGCTAAAGACAGATTTCTGTTCTAACACTGTACAAGCAGGCAGTGATAATACGTAGGAAATGTTCACAGGGGTTAAACTTTTGCTACAGCCTTATAAACACCGGGGGCGTGAGCGCTCGACGCCGCTAAAACTAAGAGGAGGAAGGTAACTTATTAAAGCACATTTTTCACATCCCTAATAAAAGCCCTTCCTCACGCAGGCCAGCAAATGTGAAGAACATCCCTTTAAGGCAGGCTTGGCAATTATATTATTCCGAGGGGCCTCATAAAGAGACTTGGACTGCTGTGGAGGGCCAAGCTTTAAATGAAGCGCTATGATTAAACTTGGACGTCAGTAAACAAGCAGCGCTCCACATTTGTCAGATGCAAACTACATGCATGCTTCTTAATAAGTAAACTTTAACTCCACACTGACCTCGCATCGTGGACGACCAACGATTATGTACCGTTTGAAAACACAATGGAACATTTGCTGATCGTCTTTTTTTTGCAAATCAACATACTTTCTTTAGCCCAACATTTTGCCTTGTTACACAAAAAAGTTACCTCAGTAGAAAAAACACGCCCGATTACTGATTTCTTTTATTTGTGGCTGCTGTCCGGTCCTGATCTCCTGCTTGCTGCTTCGCCTTTATGGAGCGAAGCAATCACTGCAGTTATTAGGCGCCGTTGTGCTTTTCCTACGATTACGAGTCAAAAAGAGGCGGCTTTTATTGAAAGCTTCTCAACAATGACGTGCAAAGAGTAATTTGTCATATTGAAGTTCATTTTCATCCTGCTATTATCAAGGTTCTCAGAAAGCCGTTGCCTTCTCCAGCTGACGTTGGGTGAAAGAGGTCAGCAACACGAAGCCAAACACCCACACGGGAGCACAATCATTCACACCAAACCTCGGTTCAGACTGAACAATTAAACCAATATGCATGTTTTCAGATTGTCAGAAAAAGCTATAGCAGCCGGAACAAAACCACAAAGGCAGAGGGAGACCATACAAACTCAACACACACACAAAAAAAAGGCAGATTTGAAGATGGACCTTCCTTTTTTCAGTCACTTCAGCACAGCAGAGCCTGGGACTCGTTTCTCTTGGGGAGAAAGACATCAGCAGTTTCACACATCATTTTATTTTAACAGTTTGTTCAAACTGTTCAACCTCCTGCAAATATGCTTTGTCAACATAAACATTAGACCCTCAGAAGCATTCTGTTTTCTTCAGCTGCTATCTCCTCCTCATGAAGACTTAAGTCAGCTGTAGAGCAGAATAAATCTTTAAGAAAGGATGACTACTTGACCGCGTTGCTTCAAAAGCATGCAGTGTTGTGTTCCCTCAAGGATTTTAATTCGCCAAACAAGATAAAGTGTGACAGTTAACCGTGGTCTTATCTTGAAAGTTTATGAGGTTCTGAAGAGAAATCACCACGACTTGAAAAATGAAAAAGACAGAGACGCCTCAGCCGCTCATCTTCTTTCTCAGCATGCCTCCTCCACTCAGCACGGTGAATGCTAACAGTGTGGGCCCCCAAAAAACACGATGCACCGGATGTGTGTGAGCACACAGATGATTTAGCCAACTAAGTTTTACAGCATAATCCTGACTACTGGGTACTCAACGATCAAAAGTGAAAGACCGCGGGTGTCTGATTGGGCTGCAAGGTGTGTGTGTGTGTGTGTGTGTGTTAAAGAGTTCGAGAATCAGCAGTCGTAAAGAAAAAAATATATATAGTGTCGAGATAAATCAAGGTTAAAGAAATCAAAAGAGACACTGCTGATGGGCACGAGGCTGGGCTGGATTAAAACTTGTCCAGCAGTGTTACAAATGATTGCCAATCAGGACTTAAAAGCCACTCCATCTCCTGAGGCCAGAATTCTTAATCCCATCTCGGTTCGGAACGGAGATGCTAACATTGTTGCAGGAGGACTCCAATCAGCCGGCGGAGCGGTCGGCATAATTGAATGGCTCCCCTGCTGAATGGAGACTCCCCGAGATCTGGAGCGTCAATGAGGCTCTCATCAAACAGCAACAGGAGGCCTTTCCTCCGCATCCCTCTCTTCCTGCTCTCTCCGCTCCGCCTTTCTTAATCTCCTCCCTTTTGTGTCCTGACTTGCGACTGTCCTGTCTTACGAGGTTGTGTATACACGTGCTTCCCATTTATTCTATTTCACCTGTTGATATTAAAGCCATGGACAGGTGTGAGAGCTGCGGCGCATCACTCTTCGCTCCTCACCCCCCGTCTCCCATCTTTTGCTTAATCTCCATCGCTTTGCTGAACCTAGCTGGACTCCTGGAGAAACACGTGTGTGTAAGTGTGTGCAGGAGGAGGAGGTGGGGGTGGGGTGGGGTGGGGGGGGTGAGGGGGGGTGTTTCGTGGTTGACTCGGTTCTAAATTCTCCCCATTAAAATCAATACCTGTCTAGAGTGTGTCCAACAGACTGGAATATGCTGCTTTTCTGTCAAGGACACACACGCACGTGCACACACATGGAGAGAGCCAGAGAGAGAGAGAGAGCGAAACACATGTTTTCAATCTTTTCTGGGGCATTGCCTTAATTTATATTCATTTCCTGTAAATGTACTGCAAAGCCACACTCACTACCGGCCCACCTCGACATGTGACTGACCAAACTCCAGCCTCACCAAGTAATCCATTAGTCTTTTTGGAATTTCAGGGGGTTTTCTCTTTGTTCCCACAAGTAAAAATCCCTATAATGTGAGCGTGTAAACAGATTTCAGAAGCAAGCAGACATTAACACACACACACACACAAACACACACACACACAAAGGCCTTGAGAGTGACAGCTCATCATTGGTAATTGATCACAGTACTACAGCTGACAGGGCATCTCGCCAAGCAGGACTGACATGGTCCCAGAATACAAGCAGCCTCCTCCAAATCTCTCTTTTTTCTATTTTCACCATTTTCTTACAACTTTCCTCTGGTTTGCTTCATTTTCAGACCCTCGTCTCTCTCCCCCCCCCCCCTTTTCTGGCTCTCAAGCACACTTTCTTCTGTCCTGGGCTCAGCTCGTTCCTACATCCATCATCCTCTCCCTCGCTCCTCGTGTCTTCTTCTCTTTGTCTGTGGATATTGACTCTGTGGTGAGAGCAAAGAGGCGAGAGCGGCGAGGAACCTAATGGCAGGCGCTATTAGCCCTTTGAACCGAGTTGTCTCGCTCTCGCGCCGACCCACATTCGACAAACACATTTCCAGACCATTATGTACATAATAAGCATGCTGTCCTGCACATGCATGCTCGTGTAATCAATCTTTGTGCAAAGACATGTGACACAGATGGATGGATGTAAGGAAATTAAAATGAACAAATGCATGAAACAACAGATGGCAGAAGCCAAGGCAGAAACACACACGGAGAGAAGAGACAGAAGAAAGAAGAAGAGATCAGAGCGCTGAGTAAACGAAAGGATGAACGACAGGAAGAGGAAAGAGGAAAGACAGAAGGCTTCAATTAAGAACAATGTTGTTTAACCTGTAAATAAGGCCAGGACCTGTGGTCTTTACCTTAATTTGCGTGTTTATTGATTTTGTATTCAGCTTTAATTTATCGTCCATTTCACCTCCTTCCCCCCGCACGCACAGCCTATTTTACGCTTCAAGGCGTTTCTTCGCTTAAAGCCTTCTCCCAGCCCGGAAAGCCCAGGTGCCATTCACCACGTGTCTGCCGATACCGACCAATCTTTCCTTCTTATTCTGTCACTTTGCTCCCATCAATCCTGAGCGGGCCGCTCTATCCCTCTGTTTCCCTACATCTCCCTCTGTCTCTGTTCCCAAAGCTCCGACATGAGCAATAGCGATCCCATCAGACACTGGGCGAGCAGAGGCGAAGAGGCGCGCGGAGGGGAGAAAGAGAGTGTGCGTTCCCTAAGCTCTCTCATGATTGATAGTGATCCTGTCTGATGGTTGTGTATAGACTCAGCACTCAGTGAGACATTACCCTCTGACCCGGCTATTGATTCTCGCCTTTACTGCCCCCAAACACACAACACTGGTCCTGACCCTGGCCGCACACAAAATAACTCACACACACACACACACACACACACACACACGCCTGTGCGGATAGCCGTACAGATTGATAGTTTGGGAGTGTCGTGTGAAACCTGATCAATCTGCTGCATAACAATCATTCTGCCTCAGCCCACTTCCTGCCCGAGTCACATGGCACCGGCGTCCCGCTGACTGATGTGTTTGGGTCGGGGTCTGAAGGCTTGAATATCAGGGCTGCGGGGAAAAGAGCTCCGGCGCCGGGATAAACTGTTCTCCACAACAACAACAACATTACTCAGATCCCCCTCTTGAGCCACGTTTAATAAGGGAACCGGGCTGAGAAACAGCGCTGGCCGGGCAGAAGGACAACGCCGAATGAGAAGCAGCGCCATCCATCAAGCAGCCCGGGGTCAGATTGTATTTGCAAATAATTCTTTACCTGCTTCCACTTGTTTTACCTTACTTGAACTATGAGGCAGGTGGGTCTGCCATTCAAAAGATATCCGTCAGCGAACTGCACGGCTGTGTGTGGCAAGCTTGGCTAATGTAAGGGAAAATATCACGAGCACTTCAAACGGGCTCTGAAGAACTTACCGGCCTTCTGTGACCCGCGGCCGATATCACAGGCTGAAGTTAAACACGGAGAGAACATGACGGTGTCGCAAAGACAAAGGCAGAAAGAAAAGCCAGAGAGAGAGGAGCGCCGGCGAAGCTTCGGCCTAATGGGCCTCCAAGACAAAACCACAGCTGGCTTTCAACATTAGTCTCCATGGCGACAGAAGAAGCCCTAGTGATGGAGCTATTGTAGCAAAAAATAAAAAAAAAAAGAGAGAGGGGGGTACTGGGGTTCATAGCTTTGTGCGAAAAACCCATTCCCTCTTTATCCAGCATCTCTTTCCCGTCTCTCTGATGGCTAATTAAGTGCCACTTATTACTATTCCACATTATCACAAATCATCAACTATTACTCTGGCAAATTTTGGTTCACACTGTTTGCAGGTGGATTTTTTTTTACATTACAGTTTGGTTGCAAAATGGAGAAAATAATAAAGGCTAAAGCAGCGGGCGAGAGCGAGGTTGTGTTACTAAGGGCTGCAGGCGAGATTTGGACTGGTCATGTACCGTATAACTGGTTAGATATGCAGGGCTTTAACTCCTGCACAGGAGGGAAATTCAGAGGTTAAATAAGGTCGGGAGGAAAGACACGGCTCCTCCTAAAAAGAGGAGCAGCATTTCAACAAAAATCTGATAACTGCGCGGCAAATTATGGCTACTTGTAATTCCTGTCGAACCTTTCAATTCCCTCAGAAAGACAGTGAGAAAAAATTAGGTTTGAAAAAAAAAAAAAAAGAGCGAGCACGTCTGCATTAGGGTTAAGAGCAGCTCTGCATTATGGAGGGGATGAGGACGCGCCCACCTGTGCACACGCTTGCAGGCAACCGTGCACACCCACATACACACACACACTGAGAGACATGCTAGACTTGGTTGGACACACTGGCGCCAGCCTGAAACCTTTAAGTGTTTAAATGCGTCTGGGTATTCTTGTCAGATAGAAGATGACATTGAGCTCTAACATTTCTATTAATGCACTGTGACATGAAGGATTAATTAAATGTATTCATATATCGTCAGTCAGAAAAGCCTGAAATTAAAGCGCGCGGCTGCCGAGGCGCGCGGCTAATCTAAACAGTAAGTGCTCAATTACCCGTTTAGGAAAAATGGAATCAATGGAGTAAAACAATGAAAGGACAGGAAAAAAGGAACCCTGCACTCTAAAAAAAAAAAAAAAAAAAAAAAAAAAAAAAAAAAACGAAGAAAGAAAGACAGAAAGAAGGAAACCAATGTTCAGGCTCACTTGATCTCAAGAGTTTCTATTTTTATTCTTTATCAAAGGCGAACATAAAAGACGAGTCGAGCACAGATGTTTCAGTGCTCAGACCTTCTTCCACAGGCCAAAGTGATAACGGAAACAAAAAAAGAATCTTTGGGGTGGAGAATGAGGCAAAAATCCATCAACGCCAGATTTTAACTGGGAGCAGGCGTACGGGTGATCGGTGCCAGAAAACAGAGACCTTCAGTTTGTAAATCATTCAACAGCCCTGCGTGCGTGCGTGTGTTGCACATCAACTGTATAAGCGTTTCTTCGCCGTCTTTCTTCAATCACTCCTCCCGGCCGGGCCTCAAAATGCTGCCTGAGTGAGCCTACACAAAGCTACACAAAGCTTAGAGTCCAGTCCGCTGCCAGAAAACACCCTCACCCGTAAACACACAACTTATCAAGAGGAAGTTTGGAAACGCTGATCCAAATAATGAAGAAACCCAAAACTGGAGGAGGGCTGCACAGTGGTACGGCGGTCCCTCTATAGTGAGTAGAGGATGGTTTGATTCTCGGCTCTGGGGCATTTCTCTGGTCGGTTTTCACGTTTCCCTTCTGAAATCATGCGTTTTCGAACCATCTGGAGCAACTGAAAGACGCTGGGTTAATTCAGGACTCTAACTTGCCCTCAAATGGTGTGCTTGTCTTGTTTTCAGCGTTAAAGCAGTTCGCTGGTGTTGTTTCAGACCCATAGTTCATTTTGAGCCGATTCTAAACGAGTGAAGAATCTGGAAAGAGAAATTGATTTATTGTCATTGATCTAAATGGTTCTCAGAGCACTTTTAGTGTTGATGTCATTATCAGAAGGGAGTCTGAATCTTCATATTCTCCATATTAGCGGTGAGTAATATTTTATAGCGTGATTCTATTACGCTCCTTTCGGAGACCTCAAGGCAAGCTGATATCCATAATACAGTAACAAGGTCATTAAGCGTTCCCACCTTTTACCAAGAGCAGCATCGTCCTGTTTGGCTCCAGCAGGATGAAACGCGCACGACAAGAGCCACGGAAAAACGGCATACATGCTAAAATCAATACCGTCACATGTTTATTTTAGTAAATTGAACAAACTTCCACTGTGCATCGATAGTGTTTCATGCAAGCTTCAGTCTCCAGCATTCTTCTCCTCATCTGGTCAATTTTCTCAATGACACTTTTCTTTTTCTTTCTGAGTTTGTTAGTCTCAACTGCATACCTCAGATAGGAATGGAGAACAACCATAAACAAAGCATCACTTTTCACAAATAGCTGCGAACACGCTGCCGTCCCGTGCAACAGCTGAAAGGGATGCAGAGTGAAGTGCAGCTTCAGACAACCTGTTCGTGTTGGATTAGGAGAATTAAGCCCGATATCCGGCAGATTTTTTTTTTTTTTTTTTTACGAGCCTCTGAGTGTGTGTGAGCGTGTGTGTTTGGGGGTGTCAGTGTCTGATGTGGCTGCCTCTCTCCACTGAACATGAGCAGACTCTGTCAGACTCGACAGTCTATCAGCGCAGCATCCGTCTCCCTCCCGCATCCCACCGCCACACCTTCCGCCCCGCTCTCCTCCTCTGTCTCTCCATCCTTATCAGCGTCCTTCCATCCGTCTCTCGTTCAATTTTTCATTTCAGGTTCAATCTTTCTGACGTCTTCTCACTCCTCCCGCAGCGACACCTTGTCCTCCCCTCCTGTCTTCCTCCGCCGGATTGTCAATCCGACGTCCCTGCCCTCTCTTCCTCCCGCTCTTCCTCGCTCTCGCATGAAGTCAATACGCCTCGCCGAGCGGCGGCGACCTGCCAATCACCGTGTGACAGTCAGCAAGATGTGCATTATTGTGGACTTGTGTTTGAGTACTTTTATGAGAGGTTTCTTCTGAGTGCATAGAAAAGCACTCATGGTTAAAGAAAAAAAGAAAGAAGAAGAAGAAAAGAGGAACAGCGAGGACCTCCCCTCATCTGCTCTGTGTCTAACTCCTCATCCACTTAAAGATTTTTATCTCTGGTGAGAAAGAAATCCCGATCTTCCGATTGTAATGCTACTTTAATGCTACTTCACAAAGCAGCCTGTGCAAAACAATAAAAACACGTCTTCGTACAACAGAGATGATATCGAAAGTGGTGTCCTGGATCTATGTGTTTTCTACAAATAAACTGTTTTTACCTTCAAAATGAACCTGAAAACAAGCAGTAAACATGGTGGTGTAGTGGTTATAGCATCACATCCTCGGTTTGAGTCAAGCCTTGTGGGTTTTTCTTTGTGGAGCATGCATGTTCTCCCTGTGTGTTTCTCCTCCGGGTACACGGGCTTTTTTTCGCTGTCACCACAAACAGGTCAGTTCACTGCAGAGCTCGCATTAAAGATTAAAGTCAATAAAGTCAGTCCATGTTAGGAAAGACAGTGCAACGGAATCATGATGGCGTTACGGCGTCTAATGATTTAGAATGGAAAAAAATGACTTGAACTAAATGTTCATTTGAGTGCAGTGGTTCCTTTCTTCTTGTAAAATAGTTCATAATTATTCCGCAAGAGGTGCGTTAAAAGCTGGAAATAAGCCGAGCAAACTGGCAATGTGATCCAGGATTTGCTTCTATACAGAAAACATTTCCAGAGCATTTACTGCCCATCGCCAACAGCTCCACGTGTTTATCCAACCAATTACCATTCAAAACAGAAACAAATACCCCTGTGCGTCAATATATTCCGATACAAACAGTGTTTTACAACGCATTTCGGTCGGTTTTACACATTTCAACTACACACTGATGACTCGCATATCCATAATATGTAAGATATCCACGTCTTAACGCATCGTTTTGTGGGTTTAAGGGTGTGAAATAACAATACGCTGGCGTATTATACAAACTTAAAGTTATTGGCTCTATCTTTAAAAGGAGTGAACTTAGAAGCTACAGCAGAACAAAAGCAATTAGTCACTTTGAAAAGCAACTTTTTGCGTTACTTCTAAATGTCTGCTTCAGTCGTCCTGCTAATGAGCACATTTCTATTTCGGTGCTACAGTGACAAATGACGGAGACAGTCAACCACCCCATGGGTCAGTTTAACGCTGGAGGTTTCAGTCATTCACTGAGTCACAGTAAGGTCGTCCGGACCGAAAACCGCAGGCAGAGTTCAGAAAACAGGATGCATTTAATCACAACAGAAAACCATCAGCGTCAAATCTTGATGACAGTTGGAAGAAGAAAACAAAGATATAGACAAGTTCACCTGAAACAAATCTGGTCAAGTTAAGATATGAAATGTGTCGAAGAGTTTCAGGTAATTCCAGGAGGTCGATTAAGACATGACAGTAATTCCACTGCTTTTGGCAGAACAGCAGTGACTGAATCCTTACAAACCCTGGGAACTAGTAAAATGAGATAAAGTAATTCTAACAAGCAGTCAAGTCAACATCCGCTGTAACGACGATTATGGAAAAAATAATAATCACGATTATGTTGACAGATATTGAAATCACGATTAATAACCGTGATTATTCATAATTCCAAAACTTGCGTATTTATTAAACTACAACTTGAAAGAACAGTCAAAAATAAACTTATAAAAAAAATATTAATATATTAAATAATATCAATAAAACAAATAAATAAAAATACCCAATCTGCATGCATTTCTATAAAACTTGCAAATATAGCAATATGCAAAATACACTAATGACTCAGTCAAAAACACAACCTGAAAATATTCTTTGAACTCTCTCAAAAACTTTTTTAAATAATTGAATAACAAAAGAGGGGTTGGCTGCATAGTTAAACGCTCCCTGTAGTTAACTCCCTACAGTTCAGGTTGAGATGGGAGAGTTGCCATTAAGACTGAGGCATAAGCAGGTGGCAGTGCAGTGTTGGGTTAATTTACAGGGGCCTAAAGCAGAAAGTCATCCTGCAGCCAGAGCACTGATTCCCTGTTGGGAGAGTGGACAGTCCAAAACATCATGCTTTGCCTGGTCAGTGGGTAAAATGGCAAGAAGTATGGGGATTGAGGGGAAAATATATAGTCTTGTTGTACCGGGTACAGTTACTCCATATTGGTTATTGCCTACTGCAGATGTTGATTTCTATATTCACGGGTTAAAAAGCCGTAGTAGTAGGAACTTGGTGGAAGCTGTTAATGTCAGAATTCGGAGTCGGTATGCAAATTGTACTGTCCTGTTTACTGATGGATCTAAGGATCCTGAATCAGGGAGAACTGGGTATGCTTTTGTTGTCCCTGAATTGGGTATTTTTAGAATGCAGAGGACCACGGACCACCTTGCGGGTTTATACAACGGAATTCATGGCATTGTTAATGGCGTTACACTGGATAGAAGAGAACCATATAGTGCAAGCTTTAATCTGTTCAGATTCACTAGCAGCCCTAACCTCAGCTCAAAACTTCTCGTCACAGAGCCGACCAGACCTTTTGTATGAAATACATCAGATATTGTATAGATTAAATCATTTCTTATGGGTTCCAGCCCATAAGGAGGTAAAGGGGAATGAGATGGCGGATCAGTTGGCAAAACAAGCATTAAAACAGGAAAGACTGTGGGAGGTAACCCTCAGTAAATCTGAGGCAAAAACACTGATTAAAAACCAAATTCAGGCAGAATGGCAGCGGCTCTGGGATGAGGAGGGGAAAGGAAGACATCTGTATAAGATTCAAAAGAAAGTAGGGCGTCATAAAGCTCTGGAATTGGGCAAACAGGGCTTAACCAGACTCTGGCTATGATAGGGAAACACCCAACGGGAATATGCGGGTGTGGTGAGGCTGTTGAGAGCAGAGGCTGGGCGTGCCAACAGGCAAACCAGGCAATTGCCTGGGGCCCCGGCTTTTAGGGGGGCCCCGCAAGGAGGCCCCTGAGAGACCGGGTACCCCAAGTGCTAATACATGTATTGCACAGAAACGATAACAATCGGCATTTATGATGCAATTATGAAACGACGACGTAGCAAACCCCCTTGGGGGGCCCCGCACGGCCCCAGCAGCCTTCAGCGCTGTCTGCGTCAATCAGGCGAGCCGCAAGGTTTATTGTGTTATTGATAAGCCAGGGCTTTCAAGGACTTCTGTTGGTCCCTGGATCTAATAGAAGAGATTAGGGGTTCTCTAAGTTTTTCAGTATACATATTATAGCTGGGCCGTTAACGGCGGTAACGTGCTGCGTTACCGTGAGACTCTTATCGCGCGAGAAAAAAAATGTCGAGGTTATCAATGCTTTTCAAAGTTGGGTCTGGGAGCTATGTCTACACATGCAAGCTATGCAATTCGCTTTGATATATTTTAGTGTGGATGTCTGCCTGGCCCAGCCTGGCTGAATAACGCTGTGGGGGGGTGAACAAGCCGAACCTGTCCTGCGCCGCGAGAGTCACACCGCGCTCCAGCTGAGGTAAAAAAAAACACTTGCGCTTTTAGCGGTGAAACACGGTCCATTCCTCATTATTTGCCATATTGAACTCGGCCGAATTATCAGAAAAATCACGAGGAAAAAGCTGGTATAAGGCACAAACTGAAATCAGGAGCGCAAATATGAAAAAAATTGAAAATCAAAATTAAATTACGTGTTTTGCCGGTGCACCGTTTCTCCCGCTGGGCCTTCTTCAGGCGCTGAAAACACGGAAAACAAAGTACATTTCGATTCAACACACAATCTGGCTTAATAAAGATAAGGAGGATGAGGCGCAATTTGGCGTGACTGAATTTATCCTGCCTTCTCTGTCTGAGAGTCGGAGATATGATGAATTTTGAAGAAGTGTGCGCTCATAAGAAAATTCCATTTTTCATCTGTTTATGACTTGGTTGTGACTTGGCTGATGACACATGAACACGGAACCGTGTCAAATTACCTGTTGGTTACCTGTGATGCCTGCTGATTCTTCATGTCTAATTGAATAAACAGAAACTCGTTCTTGATTACTTACGTATTTGTTATTTATGTAACACACACACATTTTGAATGGCCTTGGCAGACTTCAAATGAGCCATTTTAATCGCGATTAATCGCGATTAACTCCAGGATTACAATCTCTCGCGATTAAGGAATTTAATCATTGCCCAGCTCTAACACATATCAAATGTCCCAAAAATTGTGTGCAAAAAAAAAAAAAAAAAAAAAACATTTTCGGTGTGCACGGATGGGGCGGGGGCCGATGAATTTTTTTGCTTGGAGCCCCAAGGACCCTTGCCCCACCACTGGTTGAGAGTGTAGAGCACGTCTTGTTGCATTGTGGAAAGCATGAGGTGGAACGACGTGCTTTTAGGGGGAAATTAGAGGAGTCAGAAAGTCCTTTTCTGCTGGAGAACATCTTCAAGTATGAGCAACAGGGTTGTAAATATCTGTTCAAATTCCTAAGGGATAGTGGAATCATCAGAAGAATATGAGTTTTAGGCAGGAAAATATCCTCTGACCCACACTCCCGCACAGTAGGTGGCGGAAATGCGCCTAAAAGTTGGCTGCCACCCGCCATAAAACAACAGGAAGAAGAAGAAGAAGAAGAAGAAGAAGAAGAAGAAGAACTTCCTACAGGTTTTTGGCAAGGAAGACGAGTCTGTTCACTTGGTCTGGCTTCCGTGACGAACGAAGGCAGGTGACAACGTTTCCACCTGTGCTGAAAACCCGCTCTGATGCAGCACTTGTGGCAGGGATGCTGGAAGTCCGACGACTTGAAGCTAAAATGCTTCCAGATGACTGAAGTAGTCCTACCTTTCTTGTCAACTAAAGGCTCCTTTTCTGCCATGTTTGTAAACCGCTTCCTTCACGTGTTGCTGATAGAGGCCTTGCTGCGGCTGCGTGCACACGATGCATTCTCGTGCTTTGGCAGCGTAGGAAATTACATACACGCCGCGCCGTGCGGCAAATTAATCGTTTTTCTCCGATTATAACGTTTTTATGATCGTGAGTAACCAAAATCAAAATCAAGATTAAAATTCAATTAATCGTCCAGCCTTAACGCCTCATCGAGAGATGATCACGGATGAAAAAAGCCATATTCTGCACTTTGATAAGTTCGGAGCTTCTGTAGGATTTGCCCTTTCTCTCTCTCATTCCAACTATTGAGCTCTTCATCTACTTATTCCAAAACAAACTGCAGCCGCTGCTGGAAGCATAAAAGACATCAGTTTTTTGCGCGCCCAGGGGTATTTCTCAAGAGAGAACAGGAAATGAAAAAGGTATCAGCTGAATCACTATTGTATTTTATAAATGGGACTGGAAAGTAGCGAAGTTAGCATTTATTCATAAGAAGATACCGCAGGTTATTACTTGAAGTAAAGCGCCGTCCTTTGAGGTAAATGACATGCAAACATACAAGCACAACAACAGCCGTGAATCACGGAGCAGGTGGCCACACGGGTCCATTTAAGACCTGATGTCTGCGCCTGACATTAAGCTTTATGGATATGTAGGTGTCTCTCAGAAATGTGCTGTATTTGTTCGAAGTCGGGCATTTATTCAAAGGGGACAAAGCTGTGGGATGTGTATATGAGTGCTCATAAAGTCAGCCCACGTCCCAGTGCAACATCCTGGCGATATAAGCAATGCCTGCTCCGCTCTGCTTTGCTGCTGGAATATGAAATATGCATGGACCATAAAGAGCATATGGACCATCCATCTCAATATCCGCTACACCAAACCATCAAAAAGATCATTAAACCTAACACACACAGGCCCGCGCGCACACACACGTCTACACACAAAATGGCACATAAACATGCACTCCCACGTCGTGCATAATGGTTTATCAGTTTCAGTGCCAACTTTGTGCTGACGGTGCACGGGCAAGTTCAGGCAAAGGCGCGCGCGCGCACACACACAGGCACACACACACACACACACACACATGCCAATAGGTTGTAAAAGAGATGTTGATTAGTGTGCGTTTGGTCACTTTAAACTTCACCTTCTAATCTGAAGACATTACAAGCAGCTGTTATGTATGTAGGAAGAGTGTAACAGTGTGTTTGCAAGAAGAAACGTGCACATATGTCTTTGTTCACCTGTCTGTCACACACAAAAAAAAAACACACAGACAATCATCTCTGAGCTGTCAGTCACCGGACAATTTCCTCACCCTGTCTCCGGCAGACGCTGTGACGATCAGGCTCGGTTGCCCTGCACTGCGGGGAATTAAATTTTAATACGAGACTCGTGGGAGGGAGGAGGAACGACGCCGGAAGACAGACGGACAGATAGAGAGGCTGACAGGGGGTAAAGTGTACAGTTTAAGAGGAAAGGAAGAAAAACATTTAATATGCCAGGAAAAGAAAAAAAAAAAAAAAACGAGTGACAAAGTGTAGAAAATGGAAGACATAAGAAATAAAACTGGGATGGCTCAGGAAGGGAGTAAAAGTCTCATTTAGTCAGACTGCAGAGAAATGACACGTGGAAAACACGGTTCTACCATTGGGTAAGCACCACTGTATCTAAATCTATCCATCTGTCTTCCTTCATCCCCTGCCTCTTTCTCCCACATCTCTCTAATCTTTAACTACAGTATGTGTCAGCAAGAAGCCTGACACTAAGTCAGCGTCATATTCTATCATCCATGCAGACAGGAGCGGGAGCGCACGCAAACAGGACAGCTACAAGACGGGCCTGCTTTTTCTATCTGATCTCCTTACCCTCTCAGCCATCCCTCCTCTCCCTCTCTCCTCCATCCCAATTCCCCTAAAAGTTGTCAGCCCAGGTGCATCCAACATAAATCTGCTAATGGGCATTGCTCTCTTGTTACTTCACACTGCAGCCGAAAAAGCCCATTCCAGGCTCTGAATGGCTCTTATTTGTAAGAATGAGGGAGGAAAAGAAGATGGACAAGATGTGTTTGTGTGTGGAGTGTGTGTGTGCGTCCGTCTGCATGAGCTTTGCAGGTTTTCCAACAAAATTAAGTCTTTGTTGTCAAACTAGCTGAGCCCTCTGTCTGACAGAGATCATTTCTGACAACTTTTATATCTGTCTTTGTTTCATAAAAATGGAAAAAAAAACAGTCACTGCACACATGATTAAGAGCTGTGCTTCACATTAGGACAGGCATGGCTTCTGTAAGATTTCATAGAGCATTGCTTAATTGTGCAAACATCTTTTCTTAAAAAAAAACCCATGCATGCACAGGAAAGCTCAAAACACAGACTCGAAATAGGGATTTTCTCACAGTGCGATGACAGTTCTAATCACTGCACCACCATGCACGTCTTCAAAACGCATTTTGCTGTATTTTTCAATTTCCATGCAGTTGGCTAAATTTGAATGAGTGCTTTCTAAAAGGACGAGTGGAAGTAATTTTCTTATTTCGAGGACTCTCTGGTTGTTCTCTACACCCACAGCAGTGCAGTGGAGCAAAAATGAAGTTCATCCAGCGTATAGAAAACATTAGACTGTCATACATCTGCTTGCTGTTCAGCCGTTATTCTCATCACTTCAGGGTGGCGGTTTGAGCTCTGTTTGCTGAAGAGCCTCGGAGCCTCATCTCTGGGAGCCAGAGAGAAAAAGTCGCAATTAGTTTGTTGATAAAAAATAAACAAAACCAAAAAAAAAAAAAAAAAACCTAATTAGGAATACAAAAGTAAACAGCTAATTGTGAGCAGAACGGTGTGTTCACGCAAAAAAAGCAATTAATTTGTGGCAAATTACCTGGACTGAGTATTTACTTTTCTATTTGCTTTTGAATTAGTCGGTTAAATGAAAATATACATAAAGTGAATAAACCGAAACCTCAAGCTTTATACTTTCATTGTCATTAACTTTTCTTTTCTTTACAGATATATTTGTTTATCGCTGTGAAACTTGTGATTTGTATATTTTATTTCTGAGTTTTGAATTAAAGTTGCATGGGTACAACAAAGAAATAAACTTGAACTAAAGTACTAAATGTGAAAATTAATTACAACTTATAAATGTTAAAGAACTTTATTCACATTGTGTGGTTTATAGTTTGAGCAGGAACAACACACTCATGCAGCGGTGGCGTTGGCAGCCTCGCAATAGTCCTGATCGCCTCTGGAGGCGTGCTGTGGCGTCGGGCACCAGGATACGAGCAACAGATTTGTTAATCGATGGGCCTTGCTCGTCGATCACCCAACGACAAATCTCTCTCATGTAAACACGGTTTAACAGATGCACCGATAAAGATAATAATAAGTGTTATCTATTCCCCCAGTGAGTGGTCTTAATGTTACGGCTGAGTGTGTCCCTGCAGTCTTTCTCTTTTGAATTCATTAACTTGGTATGTAATTGTGCAGTTTATAAGGTTTCCACAATCTCCAAAATTTCCTCATTATCCCAATGTGCAGGTACATTTCTGAGATTACATTTTGTGTGTGATTAAGAAACAACATTCAAATACACATTTATGTGTCCTTTACAAGCTGCCACATGGAATCACTCACCTACAAGCACATTTTTGCAAACTTTTACCACTCCCCAGCTTGTGTCAGGACACACTACGCCTCCACGTTGCTCCAGTTTACTCCGACGCGCGGCGAGAGCAGCAATAGTCGGGGACTGACATTGGTATATTGCTGCCTTCTGGTTTGAGATTTAAAAATATCTCGTTTGAAACCAGATGTGCCACCTGCTCACCTCGGCTGCTGTGGAGCTCTTCTGACAAACCGGCTCCCCGTCTTGTTAACAGCACTTTGATTCAGCCAATTTCGGGAATATGAAGAGATGCTGTTGTGTCTTGGGAGGCCGTTGTTGTGCCTTTGTGGATGGCGGATTCAGTGTGTGTGCGTGTGTGTGCACCTTCCTTCACAGATGTGTGTAAGAGCAGGGACGGGCACAGCTGACACAAAAAAAAAAAAAAAGAAAAGAAAAGAAAAACACATGAGAGAAATGAATCAACAGTGTTTGCTATTTGACGTTTCGGTCCCCTCTGGCAAGGACTTTCTCCCTCGCCCGCCGTCCTTCTTCTCCTTCAAACACTTCCTTTTGCAGTCTTCCGTCTCTGTTTGACTTCACCTGTTTCTCTCCTGCTCCTCCGTCCCGGCCCTCCCTCTCTCTCTCTCTCTCTCTCTCTCTCTCTCTCTCTCTCTCTCGTCTGCCTCCACCAATCTATCCACCCTAGTGTAAAGTTGTAATCCCTTCCCTTCTTCTCCCCTGTCGTTTACTTGCTTCTCTATCTTAGTAATTATCTCTCCGCCCCGTCCCCTTGTCGCGCCCACTGTCATCCATCTATCTGCCTCTATGCAAAATATCTCCATCTGCCTTCACTTTCATACTCCGTTTCTCATTCCGTGCCCTTCCTTATCTCGCCGGGCTGACCCCTTCATCTCTACCCTCCTTTCTATCTGCGCTCCTCTCATCAGCGCCCTCCCTCTGCTCGCCGGCCTCCATCTTTCCATCCCACCTCCCGGTCACGGGCTGATTGAAATTCAAACCTGGGTTTTGCCTTTTTTTTTTTACCGGCGACTCGTGCGGTCAGTGATTTGCTTAGCACACACTCCCGTCCGGGGCCACGGAGGCGGCGAGCAATCTGGCGTTTGGTGTTAAGAGAGAAGATAAAGTGACATCAGAGGCTCGGACCGCTGACTTGTCCACCTATTAGTTTGTTGTAATGTTTATCATTACCGGCAGCAGCAGCAGCAGTCCGTCTCTCCCGCCTCGGCTCAGAAACTAGTTTGTCTCTCAGACACATTTAAACTCACAACTTCCCCGAACGCACGCCTCTGAGTCTCCTTCTCGCTCGACCACCTCCATTTTTCTTGCTGTCAACAAGTCTTTCTCACCTTTTTCCCGCGCGGACATTTTCATCCCATCACATCCGCTTTATTTTCCGCTGCTGGAGAAATGGCGAAATGAGGACACGGAAAGCGCAAAGAAAACAAGAAGTGATGAAGGTCGGGGTTTGTCACGGCTAAACGTCTCAAACCGGACGATAAATCAGCGGGAGATCATAACATTTATTACTACCTTCCATTTTCATATCGTTTTTAAAAAATAAGATTCAGATTTCGCAAGGGTTCCTTTTTTGTGTGTTTTTTGCTGCCAACATAGACACTGATCGCTCAAAGTCCCCCCAGCAAACACACACACACACACACACACACACACACACACACACACACACACACACACACACACACACACTGCAGAGCAATACTGAACCTTTTCCCTCTATTTGATTTTATATCATATCTAAACTTTTTTGCGTTGTTCTTTTATGTGTTATCCTTGTGCGCATTTCGTAAAGATATTTCCGAATGCAGGTAGAAATATCATCTGTTTCAGTGTTATGTGTTATTATGCTGTTATTCAGTGTCCTGGTTTCACTAGAAGACCAGCTAATTTCTATGGAAATAGGTTCAAATAAATGGGGTCATCTTATTTTCAAACACAATATGGAATGTTGTGTACATGTGTGGACATTGTCATTACATTTATTCATTTAGTCTCCCTTTTTGAAAAATGTTTCTTATTCACCATGTTTTTTTTCTGTTTTGTGCTGTGAATTTCCTTGTGTCTGAGTGGTGCAACATAAATAAACTTGTCTTGCATGTGTATACATGTATCTGCTCACAAAACTCTTAAAAACGGGTTCAGATACCTCATAAGAGGCTCCATACTTGAATGCATTTCAAAACTTGTACTTTTCTACTTGTGCCTAAGTGAGGAAGTTGATTTAATTTTCACAGCATTACATATCTGCATTTCCACTTAAGCAAAAGCAGTACTTTGTGGTCTCCCTGCAGCACTACTCCATTGAAAGACTGTACACATTTAGAATAAAAATTCCAGAAAATATACAAGTTTTCACGTTCTACCTTTGATTCAAAAATCCTCCAAATTGGCAACATTTAGCTTCATACAGCATTACAGTCCATAAGTGCAGCGGCGCAGCGACACAGCTGAGAAAGAGAAGCAGCCAATGGTTTTCGTCTTCGGTCGGATATGAATGAGAAATATTACAATGTTGTATTTTTCTCGCCCACAATAATAACTGTTAACAAAGATTTGAAGAGCAGATGGTGAGAGTGTGTGTGTGAGTGTGTGTGTTGAAAATAAGAGGCTAGGCTTTGTAGCCATTATGTGTGAAGAGAGGACAGGTTACACACACTTGCAGGTGCCACAGCTGCTTCTGCAGGCCGACTCGTCCTCAAATGCCTATATCTCCACGTGCGTGCGTGCTCGTGAGTCACTTGGCGTATTCTCACGGATTTGTTTGCCGTGTGTGTGTATTATCTGTGAGACTATCTTCTCGCAGGACAGCTGCTTCAAAGATGGCAGCGTGAGCTTTTGTTCTGTCTCTTCAATCAAAGTGCTTCCCCGCAGCTCGGCCCGCCAGACGAAACCAAAGTCAGCCAACGCCGGGCTCAAAGCTCGGCTCGGTCGGACTGAGAGACAAACAGAGAAGGAGGGACGGAGAGAGACGGAGGGAGGGAGAGACAGAGGGAGACCTGTGGGTGAGAGGCCACGAGGTCTGTTTCTGTCTCTGGTGCAATGTGATGAAACCGGCAGGCAGCCAATCAGACATGACGATGAGCCAACCGGGGAATAACCTGCGGGTCAGCTAACACAGAGTCATGCACATGCACTCTCACAAACACACACACACACACACACGCACGCACACACTCATCGACGTGTACTTGTGTGAACCGCAGCATTGTTCACTGAGGTCTGAGCAGACTTTTCTAGATATCAAGTGTTGCATGTAGAAGGTAATTGGATTGGTTGTAATTGGTTGTGGTCTGCTGGTTCGAATAGCAAATGCTGGCTTTGCATAAACACACAAATTAAACCCTTGTTTATGCTGTGTGTCTATGTGTGCGCAAACGGCGTGCACTTATGTGTCTGGGGAAGAAAAAGAGACAGAGCGGGAGGCCAGGGAGGTCAGCGGGAAAATAAAGGGGAAGGCAAAAGACCGGACTGGTCATTTCAACGTGCTGTGTGTGTGTGTGTGTGTGTGTGTGTGTGTGTGTGTGTGCATGTGCAGGAACAAAAACAAGACTATTTATTTCAGGTATTTGTTTGTATGATGGTGACTGTGCATGTTTTTGCATGCCTGTGGATGCATCGCATGGATCTGCTGCACGCTGACAGACGCCCGTCTGAAAAAGCTAAATGAGACAAAGAAACTTCAGCGACGCAGGAAACACACGACTCTCTGGAACTCCCAACGAGCGCCGATGTGCAGCGTCAGCCTTCACGCCGCCGCCTTCCCTTTATTACCCCCCCTGTCTCTTGCCTCTCTTCTTTCCCGACTTGTTTATCTTCCTCCCCGCCCCGCCCCCCTCCGTGCGGTCGTTACGGCGATGTCACGTCATCGTATCTCACGCCGGTGCAACTGCGCCTATATGATTTTGTTAAACGTCTCAGTGCCCCCTCGTCGCCGTCCATTACCGGGGGTTAACTGCACCACTTAGCAGCGACATAAGAACGGTTCTCCATGCACGGCGTTCCGCACGACAGCGAGAGTGTTAAGTGCCTGCGGAGAGAGCAGAAAGCGGCTCTGGCTTTACGTAACCGCCGTGCACGAGGCGAAGTGGGGCAGCCAGAGACATGGCGAAACAGTGGAGTGTGTGTGTGTGTGTGTTTTAACTCCGATGTTCTCCTTCGGTGGGTGTTTCCAAGTGTGAGTCAACAGTCTCAAGAAGAGTAATACTGCAGAAATGAGTGGAGACATCACTGAGAGAGAGACGAGGGAGGGAGAAAAATAGCTTTTCATCTCCAACGCAGCTCGTTCTTCAACTTGTGTGCAGAAAACATTTCGCAATTTCGGTTTTCAAGAGGGAGGAAGGATTTCTTCTGGATGCTGTTGTGCTGGTTAGTACAATTTGCCTCGCAGCAAGGATTTCCTCAGTTCCACTCCAGATTCGTAGGCCTTTCTGCATGGAAGGTGCATGTTCTACCTGAGGATAAGTGGGTTTTCTACGGCATGACATTACAATAACTTAACGAGTGACTCTAAATCGTTCATGTGTGGCCGTCCGGGTCTTTCTGAAATGAAGAGAAGAAGCCTCTCACTGGAATCTTTGGCGTAAACAAACACACTTGCCTCAGCAAAAAACTTCCCAACAGAGATGTGCTACACAGGCGTTCCCGTCATTGTTTCAGAGCGTTGTATCGCTTCCTGCCCTTGATACAAGCTGCAAACAAGAGCTGCAAGTAAAATGTTTGGAGGGGAAAACAAAGAATTAGGAGGAGGCCAGTAAAAGACAGGAGGGAAGTTGGAGGTAATAACAGGCTGCAGAATGAAAAGTGAGCGAGCCGAGGGAGAGGCAGGTAGCGGATAAAGACTTTTATAGGGAATTCATTACCATTTATTGGAAGCATCCCATCCAATAGCTCTACTGTGAGCCATGTGCAATTTCACAGTTTTGCTCCCAACCTTCAAATGCAGCGCAACAATGAGGGGAAATGAATTTGTTGTCCTGGTTAATCTGCAGGTGATAAAACGTTAATTTTCCTGCGACTCTAATCTGGGTGCATCTCCTGCAGCAACAGTCCGCCGACTTTTATAAGAGCAGTCCGACCAGATCAGTGCAGATTGAAAAGAAAATTCCACGCCGTATGCAAATTACTGCACGAGTTCTGCGGCCGCTCAGCGTCGTCCAAAGCTTTTAATTGCTTTTCTAAGCAGCTATAACATGGTTGTAGCTCAGACGACGGCAGCATTTGAACCCACGTTTGCTTCCCGTTTGTGTAAAACGTGGATAAAAGAGCTTAAGCCAAAGGAATAAATGTAATAACACATGTTCTCGCTTTGCTTCAGCGAAGACGCCGTTAAGTAAAACAACAAAGGGGCGCCTCTTTCAGCCGGTAAAATATAAATCTAATTAATTGCTTGTAACGTCTTGCTTTCGTCTTGTCTGTTGATGTCGAGCAAGCCTCAAACATATCGATTGAGACTCGGAAGAATAGCGTTTAATTTATGCGATGTCGCCTCTCGCCGTCTTTGTTCCTCCAGCTTATGCCTGAAATCAACAAAACTCCGGCGAGTTTTATTTTGAGAGGAGAAAGTGGGAAAACAGACACAAAAATCAATCACACACTTTAGGTTTGCTGCTCTTCATCCTCATCTTCCTGAGGTATGGATTTTTCGTGGCGAACTGAACTTGTTATCGGCGGAGCTCTGTAGCTTATTACCGCTGTGCTGATGCAACTCTTTAAAAGATAATTATTAGCTTCATATTCATACTGACTGATTGCCTTCGCCGACTGAATTAGATGTCTCTAAGGTTTTCGGTTCTGTTTGTAATTGAATGGAATTAATGAGCCTGAGAGGTATGGCAAGAAGTGCTTAAAACTGTCTTTAGCCATGCGTGCTAGGACAAAATGAACAATAAAAAAAAAAAAATGGATAAATGAATGTGAAAAATGAGCGAAAACCTCCGGACGCATTAGAAGATGCTTTTTAAATGCCTTGCTGATGAGCACCAAAACAGTGTTGGCTAAAAGAAAAGGGGGCATTAGTCGTGGTTGGGGCCATTATTAGCACTGCCCCTCATTTATTTTACTATGCTGGAGTGCAGATGCAGCAGGACTCGGCGGAACAACGCGGCGTCCGCCGCCATAAAGCAGGGCATGGCTCAACTTTTTGCTAAATATCATCTCTCAACTCACTTTAGGCAATTAAAGTGCACGTTTTGGATGGATTACCGTGAGAAGTATGTCTTCTCTTTAATGATGACCACCGAGCTGAGAGATGAAACGACGGCTGCCTTAATGACTCTCTGAAGTTGCAAATGTTGCTTCTCACAGCATCCAGTGTTGTGCTTTGAAGTTTAAGAAGCGTTCAAACTCGCAGATGCCTGATTTATAGAAAACCTTTAGTACATCATTATCTCAAATGTATTGTAAGTAAGAGAGTCAAGCAATGGCTGCTCACTGGTTAATTTGACTGAACATAAAGCACATGGGAGGAATCTGGCCGCCTCAATGGAATCAAACCTGGCTGTTGTCTTTTTTAAAAGCATTCATTGGTTTTCTTTGAAAAAAAACAAAAAAAAAAACAAGCCAGCCTGTCAGAACTCATGTTGGTGTTCACGCGTGTCATTAAAGCAATTCAGCAGCTTGGAACCAAAAATATGAAGGTGTGCCAGGAAATGTCAGGATGTCTTTGTCATTGTGCACACGGCTGCTGTCCCATGTGGCACAGCTGGTTAAGGCCTGTTTCAACTCGACAGCAGAGCTCAGTGCCACTGAAAACACGACTTTCTGAAAACGCAGTGGCTCCATCTTCATGGAAACAGGGCCGCAGTCTTGTACTCGTGGGTCGGGAACCCAGGATGGAATCACAGTTGTGTGTGTCGTCTAAATAGTATCAGCTGAACATGCAATATCAGTTAAATATGTTCAGCATTGTAATAGTTACATGATTTATCATGAATACAAACACTTCAACAGATGATGCTCATGTCTCTGTTGTGCCTCTAAATTTGTTCTTCCACATGACAGAGTGCTTCCTCTGTTAGTCAACTGAAAAATGAGTAATTCACACAAATGCTGTGAACTAATCATGATTAATCACAAATTTTCTTTCACTGTTTGTGATTATTTCATTTTCAGTTTTCAGAGCGTAAATGCACAGTGCATGGAAACAGCAGTTCAGCCTGTTGATTTCACCACAATGATAAATTTGGGACATATTAAGCAGCTCCACCTTATAGGTTCATGTCTAATGAAGTATGTACATATGTAAAGAGGTAATCGGGTTCAAAAAGAGTATTTAATATTGTAATTTAGGTATATCTGCAGAAGTAGTAATATTACTTTACTTTTGTGGTTTCACTGTTTGACCTTTTCAGACACTTCGAGTCTCATTGTTTTGAAAAAAGGTAAAGGTCATTCTAGATTAAAACTGCTACATGGGCGTAAACTGGAGATTTTATTCTATGATACAGTAGCTTTTACTCACGTATTGACTAAGAAATATGTTTGGAAGGGATTTTTCATTTTCTTGCTTATCTATATACTGGCAAACCAAAGGGAGACCCGGCAGCTTTCATGAGATGTGATTTTTGCCATTTTCTCCCTCTGAATGCATTTCAGAGGAACGCGAGCTTCTCCACAGGTTAAACTCCTCCTAAACCTGTGGCTGCGGCAGTGTCACGTTAAAATATCACTCAGCGGGTCACTCCGCTCTGCGCCGTGTTTAAAGAATTCATCAGGGTCATTATTCAGGAAGTTAAAAACTGATGAACAAGGATCCCGCCCGGTGACGGGGAGTGGCAGTCATTAGCGGGAGATATTAATAGACAGGCTGTTCGCTCAGGTCCAAGCTTCGCCTCAGACTCTGCTACAGCGACACTGACTTTCTGTCTCCCCCTCCATCACCTGCCTCCTGACTCCCCTCCTCGTCTTCCCTTTTCTACCTTTTCTCTCGTCTGTCTGCGGCTCCTCACACACTCGCTCACACACTCCGGTTCTCTCCGTCACTTCGCCGGTGCGCAGCAGGCCCAAACCCCTTCCCCGCGGCGGGGTCTATTTAATCCTGTTTTCCATCTCTCCTTACACTAACATCGTGGTATTCCTCGCCATAAATCCCCCAAACACCCCCTCCTTGGTCACCACACATCATTTCATCACACAGTCTCGATCTTTTCCAACACATACTTTCTTGCCTCGCTCACTTGAGCCACAGCCGTGATAAAGCAGACATTTTGAAGGCACGGTGAAGACGCTCGAACTCGTCAGACAAGCTAAAATGGCTAAAAGTCATAATTTGGTGAAGATTGAGAAAACTTTAAGGAGCAAAAGGATCAAAGTGATCACACATTTCAACAGAATCCAAAATCTAAGAAGCGTCTTAAAGTTTGAAACATTTGCTACAATAATCCATATTTCAGTACTTTCTTGTGACTGTGAAGTAATCCGAGTAAACTGAAGATACACACCATCTAAACTCACAACCGCTGTGCCAGAAACGAAACCAACAGAAAGCCTGAAGATTCAGGCACACCTAAATAAAGGAGGGAGCTGGGGAGATGCAGAGAGTTCGATTTCTAGAAGAAATCAAGAATACGGGGCTCATCTTCACTGTGCGCAGGCTAAATAAGCCTGTTAAATGATGATACGCACCACCGGCTGTGCAGTGCGTCAGGGACGCTGGTGATTGATGATCGTATGGAACTTATTCATATAACATGACTTGCATGCTTGCTTGGGTGCCAGACATATCTTTATTCTCTTTTGTCAGGCTGCACAAATACTAAAGAAAACACTAAATGCTTCTTTCTGAAGGCAAACAGGAGAGTTACTCCTGAATTATTCCTGCACAGCGATGTGGAGAGCCTCCATCAAATAGAAAACTATTTCATATTTATGCATAAGCTGACAACATGAATATTAAGATATGTCAGCGAGAACACCTGCTTTGCATAATTAGCTATGCATGCTTACAAACCATCACAGGAAGAGTCAGAAGGAATAGTAATTTGTCTGCTTACCGGCTGATAGGGATAATTTTAACACCTAAATGATTAAAGCGTCATTAACTCCGCATCCGCACGAGGTGATATTTACTACTACTACTTTAACATAATGCAAAATATTAAGTGAATCATCACTGTGTGCACTATTTGAATACCCAGAAGAGGACTTGCTCTCTGTGAACTGTTGTGATCGATGTAAAACGTTTTGCTCTAGAGGAGCAGCCACTCTTGTCATGAGTTTTAAGTGACGTGTAAAGTAAGCACCCCACATTGTATTGTAAAAAAATTAAATAAAACTGAAACCTGGAGATCATTTTAATCATATTTTTGAGTTCTTCATTGTAAAAAAAAAGAAAAAAACAGTCCATAATTGTTCCACTATTTGATAATTGCCAATGCTAAAATATTGTTATTCTTGTTTTGTGCCACAGGAGCTGCTCAGGATTCTGGATAACAACTCAGTAGCTGCACTGAAAAAAGAACAATGGACCAAAGGGACCGATCCAACATCATATTAATATTTCCAACAGAAAATGAGGAAGTCGAATGCACCCTCGTTACAAAGATGAAGAATTAACTTCGCCAACTAAAACAGGAGGAAGAAATAAACACATAAACTTAGAGTTATCAAAGGCAGCTTAAATTTTTATCACTTTGGGGTGACCCGCGGGTTTACCGCTCGCTGCCCCCCGTGTCCCCGTCTTCATAAATCCTCTGGACTCGCGCCTGATAGTGAGCAATAAATTTCAAGGATGCTGGGAAATGTACTCAGACGCCAATGAAAAAGACCGTAAATTAAACATTTATTATCATTAATAAAGACTGATATCAAACAGGGCTTTACAGTTTTTAATACCAAACTTAATTTGCTTTATGCAGCAAAAATTCATGCAGGTTTGATTTTCTATCCTTATGGCTTCAAGCGGTGTTATTCAAACTGTTTGGTGACGCTGATACAGCCACCGAAAAACAAGAAGGGAATAAAAATAGCGTCCCGTCCTTCGTCCCGACACTCTTCATCCCTCAGTAACGACCTCCTCACTTCCCCCCGTCCCTCCATCCTTAACAGACCCCCTCATTTCTTCCCAATCACCTTATCTCTCCTCTTATCGCGCCTCCATTGTGGGGCTGTGACCCTCCCAGGAGAGAGCGGCGGCTCGCCGAGGTGCCGCAGGAGGAGAGCGGCAGAGGGCAAAGTTTCCATTTCACAGCAGAAAAATGGGCTGACTTTATGTAGGTAACCTCTGTAAATGGGTTTTCGATCTCTAATTCTCAACAGATCCTTACAAACGATGGCATAAAGACACACTGGAGAGCGAGGACGAGAAGAGAGAGAGACTCTGAGACTGACCTGCATAACATTTACCAATCACAGCGGAATTTATCCATCTCCTTCACCTGGTTAACGAGTCTAAATTAGAGATAAACCCACTGTTTAACACAGAGGTACACTATAATAGGCTCTGACCTCTGACCCTTATTGGTCTTCTTTTTGTTCGAATTCAATCTTGGGGAAAAAAAAAGATGACAATGCTAACTTGAAGATGTGTGACAAATAAACTGTGTGTGAAATTAAGCACAAGTGTTGTTCCTGACCCGCCTTGTCATGACGTTGCTGCAGATGGTGTTTAAACACTGTTTTGTTGTGGAGACAAAAAGATGCAGCTTCAAACATTTTATAGATATTTATATAGAAAAGGCCACTTCATCCAGCAGAACGTAAAACACATCAACTCCCAAAGCATTTTGGCAAAATCCTCAAGTGTAACAAGCAGACTGAATGTGAGATTTGAGCCACTTGTGTAAGTTTATGTTGGCAAAAGTTACTTTGTGAGCTTAAAATAACATGAAAACCCTGAAATACCGACAGCTGGTCTTACAATCTATTGAGGTTTTTATTCTTTTAACCCTTTATGCGACAGACACAAACAGAAACTCACGCTAACTCATCAGCTCAGATAGTTACTCACGTACTTGACTGCTCAGTTTTTCATAAAAGTATAAACCAATTCATTAGATAGAGAACATCAAAATGCACATTAGATTTAAAGGAGTCAGCACTAAATAGTGCTGCATAAAATGTATGGGTCTGGCATATATTGGCATTTCGTCAGCTGACGATTGATCCCCTCGTGAGACAATGACAACTATTCCATCAGCATCACAAAAAAACATATTGAGCAACAGGAAGAAAAAGGAGTCCTGCAGCAGATGGTGAAGCATCCACTGCAACCTGGGATTACGTCAACAACAGGAGCAGCAGAAAAATCCCACACAGGGAAAAAAAAAAACTGTGGCAAGTTCCCCAAGATGTTCAACAGCGCTTTGTTTGAAACTGCCTGTTCGAAATCACTGCAATGTTTTTTTTCTTGACTCCATTTTTTTGCATCTATTTTCATAATCTTGTGGCATCTAAAAATAGAACGACTGATCCGAAACCAATCATCGATGAAGCCTAACACGTCAGAATCTAATAACAGTTTTCATATATGGTTTAAAACACCTGCATAAAGCCGCACAGAGCCTCTTCGGAATCGGGGGACTTTCTCTTCGGTTCGTCAGGCTGTGATTCAGCAGATTTACAGTTGTACTGACATTTTTAAGCCAATCAAGAAAGAAAGAGCCCATCCTCTCCTCTTAATAAGCCTGATCTGTACTTTCTGTTTATTTCGTCTCAGTCCAAATTGCTTCTAGGTGCGGCGTGTTCAAAAAGTAATTCTCCTCCACCATATTTAATTGTTTTATTGTGTCATTACTTCATGTTGCTGGAACATTAACGCACTGCACTCTCTACTATGCCTATTAAACTGTAATGGCTCTAAAAAACAATATACGCCACGATCAGACACACAGAGATGCGCACGCACGACACACACACACACGCTATCAAACATACACACTCTATTAAGCGCCAATGGTGCCAAAGAGTGATATGAGGCAATATTGCAGGCGAGCAATCTGATGAAGTGTGCAGAAACAGTCATTAGCTGAGTCGTCGTCCCCGTTCGGTTTACCACACACTTAACATCTTAACGAAGACGCTTTCACACTGCAACAGCCTATAATCACTCGCGCAGACATTATCAGACCATAACATATAAACACACACTCACTCTGTCACTCATTTACAAACCGTGAAGGCAGAGACTTTTTGCTCATTTCTCCCAGCTCGTGGAGAGAGCCTGACAATACGGGGCGTGCATTAGGGCACGTGTAAGTGCAAGCCGGCGAAAGAAAGTCTTAAATGTTTCTGAGAGTGTGAGAGGAAGTAATAAGATGAGTGGAGTGCGTTTGTCTGCCGAGAGAGCGATGATGGATTGTTGAGGAGAGGCAGGTGAAGCCGAGTATCTCCCTACAGCGCCGGTCATAAAGCAAGAGAGCAGCCTCTCCTCTCCAACAACACAATGAGATCAAATAACCTCCAGTGCCTCTAAGCACAGGCACAGGCACACACACACACACACACACACACACACACACACACACACACACACACAAACACACACACACACTTCTGGAGGTGAAAGCAACATCAGTAGCTGGCACTGATATTCAGGTTTCGCTCTGTTTTGAAACATCCATCACATTTTTGTGCTGAAAGAGAAGCAATGAAAGTATAAAGTTGAGCGCGCCCCCCCCCCCCTCCCCTGATATCCAGCGAGTGCACATATATGCTCGCATGCAGGGGAGCGAGCGCGCAGGAAAATGCATGGCGTGAAGTGTGGAGGTGAGAGGAGGTGAAGTGGCATGAAGGAGAAGGTGAGGAGGTGGAAGTCGAACAAATCTGAGGAGGAAAGAGAGAAACAAACCAAGGGAGACACTCCAGAGGGC
Organism: Salarias fasciatus; assembly: GCF_902148845.1. NCBI lineage: Eukaryota > Metazoa > Chordata > Actinopteri > Blenniiformes > Blenniidae > Salarias > Salarias fasciatus. Next base: position 4,560,367 of record NC_043755.1, on the reverse strand, counting down.
TCAGAGGGGGGATTATGACCCAAGTGTGTGTGTGTGTGTGTGTGTGTGTGTGTGTGTGTGTGTGTGTGTGTGTGCGCGCGCCTGTGTGTCTGTGTGTGTGTTGTGTGAAAAAGAGGAGAAGAAAGGAAGAATGGTATCAATCTTGCTTGACCCGACCGTTACTTTTCTTCGTAACAATCAACCTGTGAGCAAGGCATTTTACAACCAGCATCCGTCACAAAGCCCCGACGCCACCGCGGCCCGGCTCCCTTTCTGTCCCCGACAGTCATTAACAGGCCTCTCTGACTCCTCTGGCCTCGGCGCGTTATTGTGTGTTCACTTGTTTGTGTGTGTCACGCCACATGTGAGACTCCCCATCGCCACACAATGCGAGAGGAATTTCACGCCGTAATCGGCCGGGGAACCGGAACACATGGCAAACAAAGCAATCCGCCAAAAAAAACAGCGTCACTCACACACAGAATAGGGGGCACACAAGCGTCATGCTACACACACACACACACACACACACACACAATATCCAGCGCCATGGCTCCTGCGCAGGTTGGTTGGAGATAGTCAGCTTTGAGATTCTGCTCTCTGCCCTCACCTTGCAGACGGCCAATTACGTGATCAGATGTGGTCCGTCACACCGCACAGCGACACACAGACCCATCCATGTTCTCCATACAAAACACCAAAACACACACACACACACACACACACACACACACGCAATCATAGGATGCCAGATCATAAAAACATCCACCAGCGTGGTCCCAGGGGCTAATTTGGGATTAGGGTGTGTGATGCTCAAAACAGGCTGAAACATGCTCGCATTGATATGCAAATTAAACCAATCTAACACTGGCACAAACAGCCAAAAAACAGTTACTTAAATGGCTAAAAAAAAAAAAAAAAAAAAAAAACAGTTTGTACATGCACACACACACACACGCACACAGATATGCATATGAATGGCATGCGAGGGATCTAACCCAGAGCTTGGTTGTGCCTATCAAAGGCTCGTCTTTCCCAGAGACCAGTCGAGGCCCAGCATTACACACTTAGCATTAGAATACATCAATGGCGCAGGAATGGAGGCACGCAGGCTTTCAGACTCAGAAAACCCACCTTCAGCCTCTATCTTCCCCTTTTCACTCCGTCTTTGGTCCATCCCAGCCCTCCACCCCCACTGTTAGCCCTCTCCTATTATCTCCCACTCGTCTTATTCCCCCCATCTCCCGCTCCCGTCTTAAGACTCCGCTCGCCGCCTCCCCCCCCTCTTCCTCCCAAGAAGGAAGCCTTTTTAACCGTGACCAGAACTCAGAGCTGCACGGACCGTGACCACATAGCCATACAACACCAGATAGGCCGTGTGTGAGTGTGTGTGCGTATGTGACTGACATAAAATAGTCGTAGTTGGGCCTGCCACTGCTCAGTCACCCTCAGAGCGGCGAGCGTCTGAACGGGCGGCTTCAGATCCCGTTTCGCTGCGTGGGATTCGGCGTCGGGCCATCAGCATTCACCCCAACACTCCACTGACTAACTGACAAACTCCACTTAATGGAATCAAACTTGGCCCATCAGACGTGTGTCAGTGCATGTATTTGGGTGTGTGTGTGTATGTTTGTGTGTGCGTGTATCCCGTCACTTGTCTGTCGATACCCAGAGACAGCCGTCAGCCACAGAACAGCCGAGAGGGAGGCGAGAAAAAACAAGCCGGCTCTCCGTTTCTCTCTAATTACAAATGACAAACCTGCTACCAGGAGTCGGTCTGGCACCTGACGACGCATGATAACCCCTCAGCTCTCTGCCGATACTCGGCGACAGACCGGAGGCCATCTCTGTAGGTGTGTGCGCGCGCGTCTGACTGACAGAATAAAACAAGAACAGCAAATCAAACAGCATCCTGCCCCACGGCTCTGATTTCCAATGACAGAGCAAGAAGCCATACGACCAATATCTCACCTGTCTTCCTCATCTTCCTCTCTTCATCGCCCTCTTAGCTTCCACTCCTTTACTTTACGTCCATCGATTTTACACTTCCCTCCTCGCTTCCTCTCTCACTCTCTCGTTCTCCATCTCTTCTGCATCATTTAAAAACCAGCCCTTCTTCTCCAGATCATCCATTTCCTCCCTGTTGCGTAATAATCAGGTTAACACTACATTGTGGCTTGTACTCTTACTGTCTGTTATCTCTAATGCCATTATAATGATATAAAAGGCCATATGCTGTGAGTGTCATGTGATATAACATCCTCGCAACACAGGAAGGCTGTAACCTGCTCTCACACCACACGCTCTTCGTTATTCAGTGTGTATTTCAAGTGACGTGCAGAGTGTTGTTGAGAGGTAATGAAGCAGATAAGCACTTCGGAAACGAAAAAAAAAAAAGAAGAAAACTCAAAACAAAGTCCATAAGTGGACCAAACATCCAGTGCCTTGAAGTTCAAACTCTAATCATCAGTAATAACATAAAATAATCAATCATTACACAGATACTAAAATCGGGTATCAGGTGAAATTGCTTTATTATTGAAGTTATTTCAAGGTTAGACAAAAAAACAAGCGCATGCATGTGGAATTAAATTATCCACGTATAATTGGCAGGTTTCATTAAATTAGCTGTCATATAATTCTCATAAGTGCTTTGGCAGATGTACTCACAGTCTGGCAGTGAAGACATCAAACCACTTCTACTTCTGGTTCATTCTTCGCATTGGTTTTGTTGCTGCATTGCTGTTTATGCCACCGTGATCAGAGCGAGTGTGGTGAATGACAGGATCAATAAAAAGTATAACCGAACCAATAAAATTGCTAAAGAACTCTATCTTCGATGGCTAACCAAATTAGCCGACAAAGACGAGGGTGAAGGAACGCCGTCAACATATCCGTCACCATGTCTGATCAATCCTGCCACATTGATATCCGCTGAATATTTCAAATTAGATTTCCCACAAGACAAATAACCATCTAATATAATCGGATATATTTCATCTCATTCCTCATTCTTAATTATATACCTTAATAATCTGAAGCAGATGTTTCCACTTGAAATCCCATATAAATAAATAGAAAACACTGGCAAAACGCAAGAAGTCAAAATTAAAACGCTGTTTGACCTGCGGAGACTGAAATCATATATTTTTGCTACGTATGTCACTACGCAGTTAAATTTTGTTGAAGCAATCCAATAAAGTAAATGGTTTCTCTGAATCATGATAATAATAATTGCTACAAATTTTTAAATAAATTTAAAAAAAAAGCTTTGTACAAAAACTTGGCGACTGATGAGGAAAAGCGCTGGCACAAACTACAATTTCTCTCAAAAATAAAGAAATAAGAAGTAACATTTATTGATCAACTGATAATCGTTTTCCAAAAAATCAAACAAAAAAAAACACAACAGCCTTTCGTCAGGACTGTCAGATGACTTCTAAAAGTGCAATTTTAGCAGGAGGTTTCCAAACAAAAAACTTGTTTTACACTAAAGTAGAGAGACAGATTTCACACTCATGGATAGCAGCCATTTCATTCATTAATAAAAAAAAAATCAAGCCTCAAATTGATAAAAATCAGGAGCCAAATCAAAAGCTGTGGTCTGAGCTGAACAAGCCTTCCACGCCAGTTTGTGAGTTTTTCAAGCCTTCGATATTCTGTACACATTTCAGTTGGCAAGAAATAAAGTGCTGAAGCCCAAAATATGTGAATAGGAACAACCAATAATGTGCAAAAAATAGACTGGGCCAGAGAGATAAAGCCAAAGAGAGAGAGAGAGAGAGAGACGCAGTGACTCATAGACGCTCCAGCAGTGGCCTGAATGCATCGCAGACATGGGTTCACGCTACAGGAGCGAGCTTCCACTTCTTCCCATTCACACTCAGTATTGAGTTAGCATTGACACCCTCCTCAATAGCCTTGCGGAGGCACAGGGTGATGCTAACCGGGAGGCAGCATCGCCAGCCGACCCGCTCCTCGGCGGAATGGCCAGGGCAGCATTGATATGGTAATGTCAGGGACGTTTCAGGGCCAAGGCTTGGGACCGTGGGCGCTCTGTGATCCTCCAAGCCCAAAAAGGACAGATCTCCAGGGCATTGTGATTTCCCCAGTCAAGGCCCTGAGTGATCAGGATAAGCCCGTCCATGCCGCTTTAGTGCTGTCACTCAGCCGCTATTGTGGTCATGTGAACGGCCATTTTCATCACAATTGACCTCGGTTTTGGCAGTACTGTTCTGCAAGGCCTTCCTTTCTCTATTCTTCGGCGCCCTCCCCTCCTTCCCCTTCGCCCTCCATCAATGATTTTTTTTTTCCTCCATCTCGTCTTTCTTGTTCTGTTCCCTCTCTGTCTTTTTACTTTTTTTTTTCCAACAACAGAAGCCAACAGATATGGATGCTGCAGAGTTAAACTGGTCGTCTTTGCTTCTTCTTTCCCATCTCTGCAGCCCGATCCAACCCGAGCGGAGGGTGGCGTGGAGACGCTGATTATCTGCACTGATAGAAAATAGCGATGCACGATTCAATACATATGCCGGGATTTGCTGATCACCACAAGGGGCCAAAGCACTCAACGTGCTCGATGTGAGCAGGAATTTACAACACACACACACACACAGCCAGTGGGCAAACGGGTGGCATCCCTCTGCTTTATTCAATCACAATCTAACAGAAAAGATGGTATGGCGTGCTTTTTTTTCTATAAGTCGCTGTGTAGGGAAACGTGTTCTCTTGCTTTCTTCTCATTTTATTTGATCAGGGCTGGGAGAAAATAACAATGTACTCCCCTGAGGAATCTGTGGGAGGTAATGACAGCGATTGTCCCTGTGAAACGAGTTTTCCCTGCACGTGCATTCGTACATTTATGTGTGTGTGTGTGTGTGTGTGTGTGTGTGTGTGTGTGTGTGTGTGTGTGTGTGTGTGCGGTGTGTGCGTGTGCATGGAGGTGATAAGACAGAAGGGTGAGATAGAGAGAGGGAGAGGAGGAGGAAAATGAGAAGTATGCATATGTATGTGTCTAATACATGTGGGTAATGTGTGTGGGTGGTAGGCTTGTAGGCTGTGGGGCATTCGCATCCCTTCTCTTTCTCTCTGCACCCTGCCACCAAACACACACACACACACACACACACACACTCACACACACACAGGAATGGGTGGAGAGTTTGCCTGGATGCGAAGAACTCCATCAACACACAGCACATCCTATTTTACAACATCTCCTCCCCCCTCCCCCCTCCCACCACCTTTATTTTTCTCTCTCTCTCTCGGGAAGTGACACAGAATTCTTTTTAACTGCTGTACATTCATTACAACAGCAGCCCTGCTACCCCAACATCCTCCATTCACCCCCCCCCCCCCCCCCCCCCCCCCCCCCCCCAACCCGCCACCATTCCTCCCTCCCCTCCCCATTGTGGAAGTGAAATACAGACGGTGCGTGTATCCACCTCCAGCGGCCGCCCTGGACTTTGCCGCTTTCATTAAAAGCGCGATAGTCAGAGCAGGACGGGGAACTTGGCTGAGGGAGATAGTAAACACTCATTCATATGCAGCCTTTACTACGGCGGCAGCGGCACAATCCCGCACCTCAAAGCGTAGGAGCAGCGAGTGGAGCCTACAGACAGCGTGGGCGTTTTGCACGGAGGCCAGCCAGCACCGCGAGGCTCTCAGCTATCCCGACTATCTCCCTCCAACGACAACCGTTCACTCTGCCGAGTGCAGCCACATGCGCGCACAAAGACGCGGCTTGTGAATGCATTAAAAACACAACAACCACAAAAAAAAAAACATGGATGTTCAGAGAGCACAGACGACACGTCACAGACACTGATGGACAGATGCACACAATGTCTACCAAACATCATCAAAATGTTCCTTTCTTGATGAAAACCATTGACTGCGCTGCTCGATAGAAGTAATAGATTTTTACCGCTGTGACAGTATGAGAATTTTTCCAATAGATTCCTGTAATAATTGACTTTTCCATTCAGTCACCATATCTACTGATGGCTCCGTGATATAATGTTCAGCAGGTGCGCACAGTTCATGCACACCTGACAAATGTATTGATCGACGTATCTCTGGAGAGCTGGAGAATCAAGACCAATGTCTCATCTCTACCAAATTACATCTGACCAACATTTTACAATATTGAAAATGCAGTTTAAAACAACAAAGTTGTATACAAATGTTGTATGATATGGTACTTTTGTCCCTCAAGTCACAAATAATACAAAAATATTTCATTCAGAAGTAAAACTGCAAAATGAGTAAATTCACAGGAGGACTTTATTGAGCAAAAACAGCTCACTTCCTCTCACATCAGATTGTTAACTGTATTGAAGCACTTCCTAATTTTCCATCATAGTAAATTTAAATAATTTGTTTTGTTAAAAATGTGGTTCTGTGGCGTAAAAACACATGAAGCGTTCAAAGAGGAAAGATCTTACAGGAGCATGGATTACTACACGTGTAGCGTTCACTTAAATCCTCTGCAAATTCACAAAATCCTCAATATTTATCTGAGGTTTTCAAACTGTGGGGTGCGGCCCCCTTGGAGGACACCCGAGGACTTCAGGGTGGGAGCAGCAACTGAAAGAATCTGTTGACATTGACCAGTAAAAATCAGTAAAGATTTTATAGTAAAACTAACGTAAAAACAAACATTCTCAGAACAGATTTTGTTGGAACTGTAAATGTCGACTGATTAAAATAAGATGACAGACGACACATAAACACACATCAGATATTCCCGATTAAAGCATCCAACCAGCATCAGAGGTTTTTATTGCCAATGGACCAACAATATCAACAATATCTCACAATGAGAAATTCGGAAATTCAACCAGATGTGCAGCACGAGAGTAAAGAGTCGATTCAAACTGTGACGCTCAGTGAAACCTCCTGCAGAATAAGTGGGAAGTTGCAGCGTTGTATCTGCATTCAGCGCTCGAACACAAACGGGGGATGTGAAGACGAGAAGAGGAATCCCCCTTAAAGAAGCAGTAAGGATCGCTCAGAAGACACACACACACACACACACACACACACCCTTGTACACACTCAGACTGAGAGCTCATTTTCTGATCTGAGGAGAGACTTGAGAGTTGTACGGCGATGCAGAGGAGGACAATGAGGAAAAGAGGAGGCGATGCCAAGAGGCCGAGTGAGGAAGAGGAAGTCAGAGAGAGAGAGAGAGAGAGAGAGAGAGAGAGAGAGAGAGTATGAGAGAGAGAGAGAGAGAGAAGGAACATCCTGAAACATCCTGGAGAACAGTGTCTGTGGGACACCATCGATCCAGCATTGGCAGAAATAGACAGCAGAGGCTCTGTACACACACACACACACACACACACACACACACACACACACACACACACACACACACACACACAGTGGCACATCCAGAGCTTTTCATCCATGGACTAGCACACACACTTCACACACAAACAGCAACATTCAAGGCTTTTTTTGTTTAATTTTACAAGCAACATGACCACTCTGAGCTCACCCTGCTCATGCATGTGTTTCGCAGATTACCAGTTTATTTCTTTATTTTGCATGTCTGTTTGGGATCTGTTTCTGCTCCTCCTCTTTGCTCATTGACAGATAAACTAACTCAGTAAAAACCATAAAGTTCGCAGACTGTTTGTGCATTTATGCTCAAACATAAAATGCGATTCGCCAAATGCAAAGAGGAAACATTCCTACTGCTGTGTAAAAGTTAACGCTATAATCCACAGCTTCCCTCCCGACTTAACTTTAATTTCAGTTCAACCTCATTTACGCAGAGAACGGATCCCGCGGTAGACTTCCTCCAGATGCAAACAAGTAAATAAATGCAAATGCACGCACGTACCAAGCAGTAGTTCTTTACCGAGGCTTATCTATCACACTCACAAGTGTCTGTTGTGCCACACATTTAAAAAACAAACATATCTGTTGACGTAAGTTGTTTGGAAGTGTTGAAGTTTGTGCAACAATCACAAAATACAAAAAAAAAAAAAAAAAACTGCGACAAGGAAATAACAGAAAATACGTCCTTCTGTTGAGTAAACACTCTCTTACTCTGACTCTTACTTATTCAACATTTTATCATTTTTTAATGAAACAAAGTATTTTGAGCTTGTGAGAAAAAAAAATCACAGGTGACAGAAAGACGCCAGATTGTGAACATCAATAAATTTACACAGATTAACATTTTCTCGCTATAAATAAGTCATAGTTGCAGTCTCTGTGTGAATACCTCCACGTGTATCCTTCAGTCAACATATTCTTAAAATAGACAACAAGTTAGAATTGTGATAATCCTTTAGGATTTTGAATATTTTTTCTAATAAAAATTGCAGATATGAATGAATAACTGAAGCACCAGAAAACAAGGTCACAGCTGTGGTATTTTCTTTTTTTATTAATTACTCCTTTTATAAACTTCAGTGTTATTTGGGTAAGACGGTTGCACTGGAAGTGACAGTCAGACTGCTGTCCGGTGACCCCGTCATCACACCGGCTGACCCCTCACCTCCTCACCCCCTCAGACTGGGAGCTGGGAGCGCCGGCAGACGACGCTCCCGCCTCCCTCACTGGCCTGGCTCGGACTGATTAAAGCCTTCTGCTGGAACAAGGTCATAATTCACTTAGCCATTTCCCAATTTCCGCATAATTACCCTCCTGCTTCACACGCGCGCGCACGCGCGAACACACACACACACGCGTTCACACCCAAGCTGAGACACAAACACATTTCCTCTCTGATTTGTGTCATTACTGAGAGGAGAGTGGTTAAAAGGTTTCCGCGCTGGCCTCTTAGTGACAGCTTAAATGGATAAAACCTCAATTAAAGACTCTCTCTCCCTCTCCGGCTGTGCGCTCTCCGTGAATGAAATAAGCATAATTCTGTGTCTTTCTGCAGTTTTGTTGAAGCGGCCGGCTGTTTTGCCCGTTTTTCCCGTTTGAATGGCGAATCAAGCCTTCGCCACCAACACTCTGATGCAGGAGCTGAATCCACGACAAATCTGAAGAAAACACAAGTGGGATCTCATATTGTTTACATTGTGACGGACAACATTCACACTCGGGGCCCAACAGTGAGCGCCACTTCAGCCCCGCTGCTGACTTTCACCTGAGACTGTATTGTCTTTATGTGGGGGGATTACTAATTGTCATGTCTGTAGAGTTCATTACCGCCGGACCGCTCCGCTCTGCTGTGATCAGGCTCAGCATATGGCCTCAGACTGCAGCTACACCGCTATCATTAGCAACGTCGCACGCGCTCGCACGCCGTATGAGCATCTGGTGTGTGTGTGTGTGTGTGTGTGTGTGTGTGTGTGTGTGTGTGTGTGCGCGCGTGCGTATTCGTGTGCGCTGACAGTCATTATTAGTCCCCCCACAAAGCCCCAGGAGCGCTGGCGGGGAAGGGAGTCGACATCACATGGAGAATGCTAACGTACACACAGACAGACTCACACCGATATATAAAGCGCTTTGAAACAGCTTGTAAACATCACAGCCTTGTTATTAGCACCTGATTACACTGCTGGAGCTTAGGCATCGGCTCAGAGAATAATGTTAATATCAACAACAACATCAGCTCTCTCTATGTGTATGTGTGTGTGTTTGTGTGTGTGTGTGTGTGTGTGTGTGTGTGTGTGTGTGTGTGTGTGTGTACTGCCTCCAGCCTATCACTGTGGGGTTTGTTCTCTGTGGACAATTTGTTCAAATTTAACACATGGGTGGGAAAGATAAGTTCTTGTTTTTGCCCCACATTTTGCCTAAACTGTCCGGATAACAACAGAAGACGGTCACTCAATCATTTGTCCGTCAAGAGAAAAGACAATCCGTCTGCCTGCGATGGTACCATTTTAACTCTCAGCCCCAGAAACGCCGCACGGCTCCCGCCATCATTTCTGTGGGTGAATTGTCATAATCTATTTAAGTGTACATTCCAGACGATCCCTGAATAATCCGGTTTACTGTCTCTTTACTGTCACTGTCTTACATACAAAGCTCTTTATTTTCTCACTGTGCTCCAGCTCTGCTCGTATGGATGGTGTCCTGAAATGACCTGCAGGTAAGGCAGCAGAACACACACAGGCTGCAAGAGACGGAATCAGCGGTGTGTGTTTGAACAAACCATCTCATGTGTCACACAGCAATCAGACTGCTTGATTTGAAAATGGGTGTTAATCTGCTGAAAAAAAAAGCGCCGTGGTCCCACACGACGGTGTGAAATACACCGTTTTAGTACAATCGCCCATAATTCTGAAAAGTCTTGAAAGTTGCTGTGTCAGCAAAAACCGACGACGCTTTATAAATTATGTCTAGTTTGACATTTTCAGAAGAGAGGCTACGCCGCAGAAGGGGGGGTGTGGAAGCAGTCGCTTGAAGAGCAGATTAATTAGTCGCCTCAAGAAAATACAATGAGGAGTCTTTATTTTTTTAATTGAGGATGAATACAGAGTGACTGTGATTCCGAAGACGTGACGTAGAGGTAAAACAAAAAATAGATAGAGCCTTCCATTCCTGGCCGGGTTTCAGATTCCAATTTTGGCTGCAATCCCCCGTCTTTTCTATGAAAGTCTTTCCACTGCTAGCAGCACTCTGCAGCTATCTGCGCGGCTTGATGGAGCGAGCGTGGACAGCGGCAGAAGAAGGAATGCGGGGAAAAAAAAAAAATCATTTGTAGCACATTTGGAGCGAGCCCCATTTTCACAGCTGTGCACACCTGGCCCAAACCAAAAGTGCGTGGTTGTAGGATTATTGGTTTTGGAAAGTTAATTGAGCAACGCAGGCTCACCTTGTCAGAACACCTGAGAGGGGCTTTTAATCATCCTCAGACCGTGCAGACAGCACTTCGGAGCGACTACACAACGGCCTCGACGCCGAAAAGAGCAAGAGAAGCAATCGTTCTCACACTCAGTCACAGCTCTGGGTAATTTAGACAGTCCAGCCTGACTGCTGGCACAAGGCTGGAATTACCAGTAAAGACACATTATAAACCAAACCCATTGACCTATTTCTTCTTTGTCTGAACTAAACCATCTGTTTCAAAATGATGTATTATCGATCATTTCGAACCAATCAAATAACACGCATTTCGTCCACATCCATATGAGAAAAGTCATTTCCCATCCATCCATCTTCAATACTGCTTTATCTGTTCAGGGTCGCCAGGCGATGGAGGGATAACCGCGGCCAAGACCTTCGAAAAGTCATTTTGTTGATCTAAATTGTTGATCCAACGGATGCCAACTTCGAAAGGCACTCAAACAAAGCGACTGGATTCAAACAGCTAATTTTAAACTCTGACACATTTCCATTCATTCATCTCCAATACCGCTTTATCCTGCTGAGAACGGAGGGAACGAAGGACAAACACAGATATACAGACATATATTTACACATTGTGGCCATCAGTGAACCTCGCATGCATGGAGAATATGCAAACTCAGCAGAGACGGTCTGGATTCAAACCTACGACCTTGTGAGGCCAGAGCTATTAAACACATTTTGTTCATATGTTTTTTTTTTTTTTCCCTTGGCTTTGGTTGCATGATGAACTTCATAAATCATCTGTCCAAAGCCTTGACTAAGACATATTTCAAGTAAATCTATATCGTATCATCAAAACATTGGTCTTGCATATATTATCCTTGAGGCTTTTTCCGAATGACACGCATGATGAGTCCAGGAGAGAAAACTGAACACCTCCAGTCAGGAAAGAGCATCTTTCAACAAAAGCATGTTAACATTTAATGAGCATTCTTATACAGAAGAAAAAATATTTTTTCATACAAGACAAGTCTTTCTCAGCTATAAAATACATTTCAGTCATATTCATACACATTTCTGCTGAGTCATATTTTCTGTCTTTAATATGTTATTCTGTTAAAAAAAAAAATAATAAAAAAAAAACCTTTGTGGAAATGCAGAGAGAACACTGAGGAGCTCTGCAAGCGCAGAGCGTTCATGTGGATTCCTCTTTGCTTGTGAATTTGCTGCAGCCCAACACGTTACACCTCCACCTCCCTGGAGGTTGACAACCAAAAATAAACCCTCAACCAGCAGAAGCACTAGCTGTGATGCTATTTTTTGCATCTATTGTATTTTATCTGCAATAACGTGCTTTATGAAGATTATCTGGTCAAGGTCTCAGATATGCTGAGTACACCCCGACCGGCAGCAGATCATGCTGGGATGTGGGTGCTCTTTCTAAAAGGAGGTTAGGTTTTGGTCTCTCAGTTTACGTAGGAAGTAAAATGTACTGAGATAGTGATTTTAACAAGAGCTCCAAAAGGCAGAATAAATACAGTCTACAAAGCATTGGTGTTAACCACCGATCTACCAGAAGGGGATCAGCAGTCACTTAAATCGATACCAATCCTACAGCAGGCGTTCATAGCTATAAAACCCTCACTAAGAGTCAGGTTTAATCAGAACCGCCTGAATCACATAAGATGAGTCTTAACAGAATTACACCTGTGAAATCCCTATGAAGCAGCTCCTAATGGCTCCAAACCATTGCAGCACCCAGTTAGCATCTGAGTCGGGGCTGAGCCAGCACGGCCAGCCAACATCAAGACCGGACTGCCACAGCGATGTTTCCGATTCGCCAATCACGTAAGCGAGACAGCGTCTGAGGAAATGAAAGAGCCAATGGAGGTGCAGAAAAACAGGGCGGGCTCGTCTTTTTTTTTTTTCACAAGATCAATGAGTGTTATGTGTCGGAGCGTAAATAAGATCTGCAAGAATGCCCGTTGTGAGATTGATACATGAGAGGTGGTCAAAATCTCAAAGTGTCAAAGCGTGGAGGACGACGGAGGGGGGTTTAACAAAAAGAGAGAGAGAGTGGGTGAGGTGAAGCGAAATAAGACTGAAGAGCAGAGCAGCAGAATACAAAGATTTAGTCCAAGTTACTTCAACAGAGAAAGACTCTTACAATATTTACATTAAACCACACGGTTCCCAAAATACCTCCAATCCAAGAGTGAATTCAAGACTTCTGGAACGTAGCTCAGCCGCAAAGCAAAAGAAATGATCGAAAACAACAACATAATTCAATTCTTTGCCTTTCCCTTGGAAGTCCCTGAAAGCTTTTCTTACCTACCAGACAATACCTGTCCAATAGCATTAGAGTATTTACTCCTGAAGACACATATACAAATGAGAGAGCGACCGGCAGAGAGAAGACCGCGAGATCTTATTATGCAAACAGAAGCCATCCATCACAAAGGTGTTCCCTATTGCTTTTAATTAATGACGTCTCTGAGAGGGAGTGTGCACAGCACACACACGCTCACATACACACACACACCCTCACAGCCACAAGCCAGGATCCATTCACCTGTACACTACGTGGCCTTATTATCTGTTACTTATGAGTAATCGGATCGCTGTGTCTGTTTAACAGTTCAGATTTTCCCCGAGCTCCAACGTGAGGGATTGTTGCAAATGTGTGTCAACAGACTTCGCATTGGAGGCTGACATGCATATCAAAAATGGATGCACGCACACACACACACTTGTGATAGTGAGTAATACTCTTCTTTGTACAGATATTCATAAATGTAAATATTGTTGTTCTAAGTGGGGCTGGGAGACAGATAGGTTTGTGCTGCTGTCAGGGGGATTCTTGATTGCCCTGTTTAATCCGCTCTTCTACGTCTCCGTTTCCCTCTTCATTTCTCTCATGTACACGCACACGACGCCGTGAGTAAGAGCTCAGAGCGTGGATCGCGGCACTGGCCGAGCATTATTACCATCATTACGATGACCCTCCTCCTCCCGCTCTATTATAATACGACACAAAGTCCATCTGTATTCCTCCTGCCTGCCTCCCTTCGCACTCTTAGCCCCGTAGTATTTATCTCTCACTGTGTCTCTCGCCTCATATTCTGGCTTTATTTCTCTCTCGCCTTGCGTGACGTGTCTTTGTGCACTTTGACGAGCCGGATGAATATAAAACAAGTTGCACCTCAGCGTCGATTACAACACATGTGCATGTGCATCTATACCAGGTGCCACTTCTGCCTGCGACAGCTGGCTTCATTCTGGTGGCGTGCTTAGAGGTGACAATGTCATATATAAACGCACGCGCACACGGACGTGCACGCACACGCAACACCCAGAGACGTGTTTGTTTATTTGCAGCCCAATCACTTGCAAAATATACAACTGATAAATTAAGAGATATCACCAGATATCTATTATGCAAATCAGTTAACTGCTGCGTTATTAAATTACACACATACACATGTATACCCACACACACACACACACACACACACACACACACACTCTCACGCTCACACTCGCACTCACAGCGGTGGTTAATTGCCAGGTGGTGGAAGATAATGTGTGATTTAACGGACTGATGGATTTGTTTTTGTTTCGGTCACCCATCAATGAACAGAGACATCTGTAGCAGGGCAAATACACACAAACACACACACACACACAGACACACACACTGAGTTTTCCACACGCACACTACTAGACACACATTCATGCCAAGGGATATCAGAGACAAGTGACTGATAGGCAGTGGCAACAGCCTTTGTACAAGACAAATACGCAGAAAACGATCTTTCCTCTGTAAGTTCAAAGAAGTGCACTGCAGTAATGCACGTATGTAGACGCATTCTCCAAGATGTGGGAGTGCTAGCATGTACGTATGATTGCGAGCGCGTGTGTGTGTGTGTGTGTAGTAGTAGTAGTTAATCCTTGGTAACAGTCTCAGCCTGTCTCTCGTGGTTGATGAGTGGCTCGGGGTCAGAAGCTGTTTGAGAAACTGCAGGGTCCTGGGGCTTTACAATGTGTTTACCACTCAAACTGACAGCTATACTACAGCTTATTATTGGCCTTCTAAACCTCCACACTACACTGCAAGTTAGAGAAACTCCGTGGAGGCCGAGCGCCAACGGCGAGAGACACGCCAGCCAAACCCTACAAACGTTGGACGCGGTGCTGTTGACAGCAGAAATTAAAATAAACGCCAGGATTAGAATCTGAACTGGGGAGCACATTTGCAGGAGTGTATTCGGCAGGTCGCCCTGCCGTTCGTGAGCCTTTAACGTCCTGGTCCCTTTGTCTATGTCAATAAAGAAAAAGAAAACCCTGTCTCCTCTCACTTGTTTCACAGTGCCATGTGTATGGTGAGAAAGAGAGAGAGAGAGTCAGAGATGGGAAGATCAGGGATGAGGCAGGTCCGCCGAGATGCAGTGTGTTCTTTAATTAACCACAGCCTTTTATAAAAGACACACACGAACACTCACACTGCAGGGGCAGGGAAGATTCCGCCACTGGGATGAGAACAGTATTGGCAGTGAACGTGCTGAGAGAGAGGAGAGCGACTGCTGGGCTCCGCAGGGCGGCGGGGTTAAAGGTTACGCCGCCCCAGACGCTGGAATGAACACAGCCGCACTCTGAAGGCGCGGCGAAAAATTAACCGACAAATTATTTAAATAAATATGCACTCCAACAAGGTTAGCGCAGCTCAAATTACGATGAGCTGATTGCGGCGAGGTCCAGGGAGCACATCTCTCCCTGCCTTTGTGCCTTTGAGGGTTTTTTCCTCTCCCGTTTTACCTAAATCAACTTCTGGCTCTTATATGAAAAGCAAAGGTGGAATAACATTAGCATGTATTATCAAATTAGTATAGCCGAAGAAAGCGTAAAAATTGAAAATGATTATCCTAAAAGTGGACGTTTGCAAAGAAAACCAGACAAAATGATTAATTAGCGGCTGTGTATGGAATATTAGTTTTTTTTTTAAATGTGAGGGAAAATTTTCACAAATTTTTTCAATATAGTATCACAAACAGCTATCTTTTTTCCACATCTGTGACTTTATGCAGTATTTTATTCTCCTGTGAAGTACGAATTTGGTTCCCCCCCTCATAGTTTTATTTCATGCTGTAAACCAAAACACTGGCCTGGAGTTACAGGCGAACAGACTCATTCATCCTCCCCGCGTAAAAACAACAGCGCTTTCATGTTCTTTATGCCTTTAATAAGAACCGTCAAAACAATACGTCGCCATTCATCTGGGAGCCCGGTAAATTCTGTCTGAGAGGTAAATACCACACGCTGGGATGTTCTGAGGGGCACCCGGCATCAGAGATCCATCTCGAGCAAAGACAGGAGCCACTTCAAGATGGAGAACGGAAGGGTAGGTGTGTGTTAATGTGTGACATGCGCTCTTGCGTACTTGTGACCTTGTTCAGAAAGGGCGAATACGGAATATCACATAGCTCGGTAAAATGACTCGGTATTTCATGTCACGTCTGGTTTTCAGTCTTAAATTAACTTTTTTTTGTCTGTGTTTGCAACACAGTGACGGTAATTTCCTTAAACGCTGACGTACAGATGAGGAAAAATGGCGCAACATCTTGGGCCTGGTAGAACATATGACTACTACTGTGACTTGTACCAGGAGAGATAAGCTCAAGAGTGTTGCAGCAGACTGAATCCAGTAGCAAAGCCATGGACTCAGGAGGACAGTATTAAAAAGGCAGCTTTGAAAAAAAGAGAGAGAGAGAGAGAGAGAGAGAGAGAGAGAGTGAGAGTGTAGGGGGGGAAAAAACGCTTTTTCACTTGAATCAAGATAGGGGCGAGGAGCGAAGGATTAGGAGGATAACAAAAAGGCCAACGGACTGAGTGTAAACAAGAAAGGGGGTTATGGAGGGATAGAGGGAGAGAGCAAGCTGGCGAGAGCGAGAAGGAGAGATTGAATAGTGACACTGCTACAACACAATGGGGTCAGGATGAAGAAGTGCTCCTAATTGAACCAGATAGAGGAGAAGACAGCGGGAAGGAGCCCTGAAAGACTGAGAGAGGGATGGGAAGGCGAGGGAATCACGTGTGAGTCTCCTCTATTTCCCCCCTGCTCCTCCGGTTGAAGGTAGAAAGGAGAAAATTGTTCCAAGCTGTGATTGGTGGTGGGGAGAAGGAACAGAAACTAAATATGTCTGACCAGTTGTGCAACAAAAGGTGCTGAAAGGATGGATTGGAGCGAGCTTGGCTACACAGCGGGGGGCTGACTGAACAGTCCCCAACTCAAAAATAGCTTTTACCACGCCGAGAGACGTGACAGGCCTGCAGTTCCTTTACTTTGCGCATCGAAATTATTTCTAATTTTAAATACAGATGTTGAGAAGTGTTCAGATTCATATTCAATCCAAGATCAGAACTCAAGTGTGATGGCCTGAAGCTGACAGCTGAGAGAGCACACCAGGACATTTTACTTCCCTTGAACAGGTGGAGGATACACAGATCAAAAGAAATCACCCACACACACACACACACACACACACACTCAAAGCATAGAATGAAGCAGTGCTGGGGGTCTTACTGTATGTTCGAGCTGTTCCAGTAAACGGAGTGTCTGTTGGCGGACACCTGGAGCGGGTTGGCCCAGGTGAGACTCGTTAGCACCCAGAGAGAGAGCACTATCAGAGCCATGCTCCCTCCTCCTCCTCCTCCTCCTCCTCCTCCTCCTCCTCTCTCCCCCGGGTCTCTCCTCCGGGTCTCTCCGGCCTCTCTCTCGGTCCTTCACCCCACCAGGCAGCGCGGCTCAAACATCCCAGCGAACGCCTGGCGGACACACGGGACAGGGGGGGGGTCAACACAAGAAGCCTCATGCATGCACTCAAACGCTTCTCCGGACGGACTTAATAAGTGTTGTTAAAAGTCTATTGTGGCGTGAAGTGACCGGGCACCCCCACCCCCTCCATCCTCCTCCTTTCTTCTTCCCCGTAAACCAGACACTGCGAACCTCCTCCTCCTCCTCCTCCTCCTCCTCCCTCCCTCCCCAACAAATCCCGGGGCTTCACACAGGGGCTGGTTTGTGGTCCGTATCAGCGGCTCCCCTCGCTCTCTCCTCACCGAGAAGTAGAGCCGGTGAGGCGGCCAGAGGAGCGCGGGGAGGCGGTGCAGCAGGGTCCAGGCGGGGGGGCGCTGCTCCTCTCTGCATCAAACACTCCAGGAGTTAGGAGACGTGCAAACGGATTAATATTATAAAAATAAAAAAAAAAAATTAAAAAAAATAAAAAAAGAGGGGAGGGTGTTAAAAGGACTACAAAAATAAGAAAGGATTTAAAAAAAAAAAGATAAAGACAATGAATTAGTCCTCTTCTGGTTTTAACAGTTGTGATCTGCTGCAGTTTCTTTCTTTGCTTTTTTTTTTTTCTTTCTCCGCTCCAAAGGATCCGGGAGACGCAGCACGCGCGCCGCTGCTGAGGCGGTTCACCCGGCCAGTTTCATGAGGTCCTCAACACTCTTTCCGACAACCATCGTTCACGGTGAGCAGCCTGCCCACACGTCTCTCCCTCTCCCTCTCTCTCTCTCCTCCTCCCTCTCTCTCTCTCTCTCTCTCTCTCTCTCTCTCTGTTTGGTAGGCAGCACTCGTTCACTTTCTAACTCCACCCCCCTGCGAGCGACAAAAGCGCATTCCTCCAATATTGTGGCCGAGTTGCAGCAGCACATCAGGCATCACTGTGTCTTCAAGTTCCTCTCTCTCTCTCTCTCTCTCTCTCTCTCTCTCTCTCTCTCTCTCTCTCTCTCTCTCTCTCTCTCTCTCTCTCTCTCTCTCTCTCTCCCATCAACTATTCCACCTCCACTGATGGTGCAAAAGTAGAAAGCTCTGAATTTCTCTGTCGACCACCTGAAGCCCAGAGTGCCCCCCCCCCCCCCCCCCCCCCCCCCCCGCCCCTCCTTCCCGGGATCCCCAGACACTATAAGTCAGTCTAATACAGTGCTATTATCATCTGCAATCCTCTTATAGCTGCCGCGCATTAAAAAGCACTCTGAGGGTCCGCGTGCATTTTTCATTCTCCTCATGAGGATACAGGGGCGCATCCAGACAATTCCTAAGAGGGGGGCTACCTAAAACATCGTTTGTTTTTTTTATTATTTGGAATGTGGAAATTAACTTTACAATCGTAAATTTGCCTCCAGTATCAATGCCACCTGGTCCCATTTAGACCACAACGTTTTCAAGTGAGAACGGGGAAGGTTTGCTGCGTTTTTGGTGGTCTGTGTACACAACAACGATGCTCGGAGTTGGAGATAACGCTAAAGCCACTTTTTGAAAACGGCTCCCGAGGAGGAACTTTTCAAACACACTCCAACTTCCCTCTCAGTGTAAACGGGAGAAAACACAACTTTTCTGAAACGCTGCAGATAGATGGACGAAACAACAATGGCCGCCTCCGGCACGATATCTACATGATTTTCGGTGTTTTCAGAGGCCGTTCTCTTTAGAATCCCAAACTGTTAAAGTCGTGTAAAACAGATGTCAATCATGACAGGTTTTTTTTTTTTTTTTTTTTAGTTTTTGATAGTGGTGGGATTTGATTCATTTAATTAAATACCCATTTTAATTGCATCTCAACATTTGATATAAATAGCAGCATTTTTCAATTCCAACTTAGGCTGTTGAGTAAATAAAATAAATCAATTAATAGATTTCTATTTATTTAGCAGCATAATTATATTTAGTTTTGTTTCTGAACTTCTGTAGTCAACGTTTGTGTGTTCTTTAAATATAACACTATAGGAATAACTTGCTCTTTCTTTGCAGCTACATATTATAGCAGTGAAGTTATGGCACAGGCTCTTTTGGTAAAATGCTGAGTCTTTGTTGTGTGTTTTGCACACGGCCGTGCTCTTTTTCACACTTTCAGTTTTCCAAAGTGAAACCTTTAATCCACCGAGCTGAGAAACACATTTTCATCTGTCTTAGGTTTGTAGGCTGATATCACAATATAATTGATTTTTACATTTTTTTCTGTAAGCATTTAATCAAAATGAACATAATAGAATCTCAACCCTGGTTTTTACAATTAAAAAAAAAAAAATATATATATATATATATATATAGAAATAGCATCAAAGTGAAACCAAGGGCATGAAAAGTCTGGTCCTGCATTTTATGTTCAAAGTGGTTTGAGTTATACTTTCATGTTAGAGTGGCAACTTACACAGTGAGTGAATTTCTGAAGAACCAATGACGATTGGAGAGGATACACAGGGTGGCCAATCGGATTACTGGGGGATGGACGCCACGAAAACCACCAGGAGACCTCCTCCTCCTCCTCTGCTCATAAACTTTTCATTTTGCTTGCTTTCTTTTGTTTCTGGGGATGTCAGCAATGTTATTATCGATTTATTCTCATAGCATTGGCTTCCCGTTCATTTTTTTTTTTTGTAAGTTTTCTGTTATGATTTTCAAAATTAAAATATGTCCCGAAAACATTTTTTAAATTTCCACTGCTCTTCACGTGACGCATCGCTAATGAGTCAGATCTCACTGCTGCAGCTGTCTTACAGAAACATGACCAGAAATGTTCAGCGAGTCTGAGCCCTCTGTCGCCTACACAGAGGCCTTTCGGTGTGTGTGTGTGTGTGTGTGTGTGTGTGTGTGTGTGTGTGTGTGTGTGTGTGTGTGTGAGAGAGAGAGAGGGGGAGCAGACATAAAAAGAGACAGGAGAGGGAGCAAAAAAAAAAAAAAAGAGAGAGAAATAGCAGATAGGAGAAAGATTGTTACAGTTTTCTTGCTGCCTGCTGGGAATGAGTTGGTTAAGGAGAAGTCAGAATGATTTATTGGGAGAAAAAGGGAGGGAAATAGGGAGAAGGAGAGCAAGAAAGAGAGAGAGAGAGATGAGATGCCATCGGGGAATCCCTCTGTCTTCTCTGGTCCTTCCAGCCCTCTCATGAGCTGTCCATTTAATCCCCTTCCTTCCCTTCTGCCTTGTCTTCTTCTCACCTTATTCTCTTATTTCCAGTGAAAACTTCCTCTGATCCAGGATGCTCCTTTTAGTTATCTTCATCTCTGGTGGTCTACCTGTCTCCCCCACGATTTCCATGTTGCATCAGGCATGCGATTCTTTAATGAGCGACTCTCCTCTCCTTCCCCGTCCCTCTCCTATCCATCATTCATCTCTGTCCGTTTTGTGCGTCCTCTTCAAACCGGTCTGGACGCTGCGCCGTATCACTGTAGGGCGGTCGAGCGCAGTGCATGCTCAGACTCAGAATCACTCCTCACGTTCCAGTGTTAGGAAGACTAAAGGGATACGCTGACATTTTCAAACATGCTCTAATTTGCTTCCTTGCACAGCATCAGATAAGAAAACTGATACAGCTCTGCCACTGCTTAATGCTAAGCTGTGGTGGATGATTAGTTTAAGCGATGAAGGCCACAAACAAACAAGAAACAGTTAGTTTCTCTCTTCCTAACTGCGTCCCTGCCCTTGTAACAGCTTGGTAATCAAACTTATGCAAATAAGATTAATCTGCATGACTACACCTTCCAAGAATTAGCAAAGAAGTGTGTGTTTTGTTTTTCGTTTTTTTGCCTTTCTGGAGAGGGGACGCTTTAAATCCCAGCCTGTGGAGCATGGATGATTGACTGTGTGGAGGCTACAAGGGTCTGGTTGTAAATATAAGGAAGAGCTACATTTTACAGGAAGCAGTAAATCAGGCACAGGAGGACCAAAATTTCAGTAAACACAGACAGAACATTTATGTGCGATTTTGAATAACAAAAAATCCAGTTTCTCACGTCGCCATTTGGTTTGCATCAAGAGAACATTGACAGCAAGCGGCCCTGTCACTTCTAATCATACAGGTTGGATCTTTCAGCCGCGGGTCGCAGTGCCTATTGAATTCCTTTTGTATTTGGACGATTGTGAGAAACAACCTCGGGGCGGACTGCATGCGGCGACGCCGCGGCTCTTATGACATTTCCGACCCAGAAGCGGCCGGCTCCACATCTGTCGAGGGATCCTTTCTGAACTCTGTAATCTAATCGGAGGGTTTTCGCGGCACCGGCGACTGGATATTAGGCCCTTATGGCTCACATCCTTCTTCTGGGTTCCTATAAAGTAAAGCGTGTGTGGATTATTTCAGCAGGTCTCTCCACAACGCACAAAAGCATCATGCGGATATACAGTGAGCTCCTCTTCCGTGCACTTTCATGTACGTTGCATTCTAATGGCACTCTTGAACCGGGAGTCTCTTTCTCACTCCGCCTCACGCTCGCTCTGTTTCTTTGGCCTGCTTCGCTGTTCACTGTTGTGTTAGTAAATTGTACTGACACTCCCCCCGCCTCCTCTCGCCCCCTCACCACCTCCGCCGCTCTCTCCCCCCCCCCCCCGTCCCTCTCTCACCCGACTGACTGACACGAATTTTCAATTTCTCTGTTTACCTTTCACTGCTGTGCCTAAAACAACAGTGGTGCGGGGCTAAGAGCAGGGGGGGGGGGGGGGGGGCGAGCATGGAGGAGAGAGAGCGAGAGAGGAGGAGAGCTTCCACTACGACTGGATGGTGGTGGTGGTGAAGGGGGGGGGGGGTGTAGGAGGCAAAAACCAAAGAGGTGCAAAAAGAGAGAACAGGGCTTTCTCTGTGTTTTGGTTGGAGAGGAATCCAACGGGGAGAAGTGAGGGGTTAAGAGAAGGAGAAGGGGAGCTGATACTTTTGAACAGTCACGCAAACTGATCCAGCACAAGGGTTAGGGGGGAGGAGGGGGAGGGGGGGACGGGGGGGAGGAAAAGGAAATGAAAGGGTGAAGTGAACATAAGCCAGGGTTGGAAGAAAAAAGTTAGATGGGGCACAGAGCATTAGGAGTGCAATGAGATATAGAGAGAGTGAGGGGGAGAGAGAGATTTATGGAGGTAGAGGACAGCAAGAGTGATGTGTAGAGGGAAGGATTTTTTTAAGAGTAGAGGGAGAGAGAGAGAGAGAGAGAGAGAGATGGAGGAAGAGAGGGAGGACAGGGCGTGCATGGAGAGAGAGAGAGAAAGAGAGAGCTCAGAATAGATACACTCTCAACGGCATGAAATATTGAACGGAGGAGACCGAACACAAGGAGGGGCGAAGAAAATGGAGGGACTGATAAAGACAAATACAATCGTTTTGTGTGTGTGTGTGTGTATGTGTGCGCATTTGTGGTGTGTGTGTGTGTGTACGTGAGTGTTGTTTTGTAGACAGAGGAAGATGAGAGAGAAGAAGTGACAAGAATATGAAGAATAGTCGCTAGTGGCTGGAGACCAGCACACACAGAATTTGGTGGTGTTGAAAATATCACACTGCAGAATACGTTTCATCACGACTTGCACCATCCCAACACACACTCCGGCACACATTCACATGCATGCAACCCCCCCCCACACACACACACACACACACACACACACACCACCAGCACCACCAGCACCAGCAGCGGCAGCAGCGGCAGCAGCAGCACCACCCAGCTCTTTGATCTCACTGCTCACTGATCTTCTCTCCTTCCATGTCAAATATTTAGGCTGCGTTTGGCAGGTTTGACGAAAATTACCATGGAGAAATGATTTTATTTATTTAACTTCCACATCATCAGAAGTCAGTGTCAGTAGCTCTGAGAGGATGATCCCAAATTTCAACGAGAGGAGGTCGGCATTGATTCAGGAAGAAGAATTTTTTTTTTTTTTTAAGAAAAAGGAAATTCAGGAATGCTGACTACCATGTTTTTTTTAAGATCCAGAAATTCTCAAATAGTATTTTTTCAATATAAATGAACATGAGTATTTATTTGAAAAAGCTGAAAATTAAGGTTTATAGGGGGTTTACAATATTTAGTTACTTCATTAAAAAGTAATTGAATTGCTTTACAAGTAACTTAAAAAATAATTTTTGACTTCAACAATTAAGTGATTCATTTTTAATTGTCTTCACATTAACGATGTCTTAACACTTTTTTTTTTTAAAAATTGTTGCGATGCAATAGCAGTGAGAACGATTCCCTCGTTTAGTTCGACTGAAGTTACATAAATTATTTGCAGGACTACCTGGTCTGTTCTGCTGTGTGCAGAACTTGGCACTGCACCCATCCTTGTTCTTTGAAAGAAACATAATATTGAATGAATGATGAGGGAAAAGTAGCAGCAAAAAAAAAAAAAACAAACAAACAGCAGAGATAAGCTACGCTACTGTTTATTTACAGGCTGGGAATACATGTCTGGCACCGTGAAGGCAGCTGAAGCTCACAGCCACTCAGGGAGCCTGGCAGAGGGAGACAGCAGCTCAACAACTCTTTATTTAGAGCAAAGCAAACATTTTCAGCATTTTTTAAACACATTAATATTCATTTATTGTAATATTCACTTATTACACATCAAAGCTCCAGTGACCTGTATCTTCGTGACGCATTATTCCGCTGAAGGAGCCGCTGCTCATGCAACGACTTTCTCTCTCACACGTACGCATGCACACACACACACACACACACACACACACACACACACACACACACACACACACACACACACAGACACGCAGAAATGATGAGTCAACGCTTTCTACATCTGTCATCTGCGACCGAGTGTCGAGATTACGTCTCATTTTCAGATAAATAACTCAACTTTTTTTGTAATTATTGCAGACTGTGCAGGCCTGCGGCGGAGCTTAATCTTCAGCTGAGCCGGAGAAAGGTGTATCGTTTCAACAGCTGCTTTCATGGAGGTATCTGACCAACAGCTCACAGAGATGCACAATAGCAGATCTCTCTTCCCCCTCCTCGATCTCACTATCACACTCTCACACAAAGACCCGCATTTACTTTCTCTGCATATTTCTTTTTTTCCTGAAAAGATTCTGACATGGTGAATCAGATATGGGTGCACCAGTGAAGGGAGAGATGGGCTGACAGCGGATGAAGGAGAGGAAAAAGGAGATGTGTCATAATAGCAGGAGATTTACCGAGCCTTTAAGGCCCTCCAGTACACTTGACTTATCTTCTGCAAATATCCTTCTGGCACGGTAACAAATAATGTTTGTTACATTGTTAGAATTTGTGCAACTTATTAGATGAGCAGGATTTGAGAGCAACTGTTTATTGTCTTTATTTAATGTCCAGGCTGTATGTTCTTTTCTTTTTACATTGAATTTAACACTAAAATCCGCGCAACACAAACACATCATTGGTTTCAGAGGAAAAAAGTCAAACATATCTTTCTATTTATTTACATTTTGGTAGGAGAATAAATCTAAAATCCCAATGTGGTGAAAAAAAAACAAACAAATCAAACAATAAAAAAAAACATGGCACACAATTTCTGAGCACTACTCCTCCAAATTATATTCTCATTTTGACGACAGCGTCGCGCTGTCTAACAAGTCTTTGGAAAACCAAGCAGAAAGTACACAAGAAGACACGGGCTTTAGACTTCAAAACGAGCAATGCTATTTACTTCAAAGGGAAGACGCCACAAAAAAGTGAGCATGATTCAAACTGCGCTTTTGGAAAGGTCAACAAAACAGCGCTCATTGCAAAATGCAGCAAAATGAGCAGCAGCAGGAGAACGGAACAACTTAATGACACTCGGGAGGAAAAGTACATTTGTTTTACAATGACTGGCAGTCAAAACAAAACGACAACGGCGAAACATAAATATTAAAAAGATCCCCTCTCGCTTTTGTCTATCCGTCTATCCAACCACCGTCTTCAGTGTTTTGTGGAGCTGATCTTGGCTGTGCACTGTGAACTGGTCATCTGTCCTTCACAGGGTGAACACAGAGACAGACAAGCACACACACTGTCATTCATAGGCATGCTCATTGCACAGAGAGACCATGCAAACTCCAAACAGCAAGGGAAATCCAACCAGAGATGTTCCTGACAAGAGTGTTACTGCAATGAATAGATCCCACTATTGCCACATTCATTCAAATCAGGAACAGCTGAGCCAGCTCAGCACTTTCATGGAGGGCATATGGCAGGATGTCGATGACTTAATGGCATTATCATGCTCTGCATCTGTTTTGTATTTTCTTTTTATTCGTTTATCTCAAATTCTCCTCCAACTTGCCAGCCATTTCTTCACAACACCGATTTAGCACAAAAGTAAAAACTTGCCGCCGCGCTGCTACAAACAACCTTGTGTGTGTTAGTGTGTGTGCAATGTAGCAGGCTTATGTATAAGAGCAGTTGGGCTTTGGGGCTATTTAGACAAATGTTCCTGACGCCTCATATATCACAAGTCTCAGTACTGTATCATCCCCGTGAGTGTGCTTCTGCAGACAACACAGAAAAACCGGAGACAGCAGGTATACACACACACGCACACACACACGCGCGCGCGCACATGGATAGACAACCACACACACACAAGAAAAAGCAGCTTCCCTAGACAGACACACATGCACGTATGCACAGGAAAGGAACAGGTGCAGGTTGAAAAAGCCAGCTGCCACCCGTTCTTTGTAACATCTACATTTCATCAGCCGCAACAGCCGCGGCGGCGCAGGTGACGCCGAGCCCAGTGGGCGCCGAGATTAGGAGAGTGGGGAGAGGTTTAACATACACTGTCATCTAAGGTCAGATTTGCATTTTCCTTTTATTGTTAAAGGTTAGGCATTCCAGTGGCTAAGCTGATCTGAGATCAATGCCGAAAGGCACCTTCCACCCGCGAGGATCCCTTGCTGGGGCTTCTGATGACGACATCATACGGTATATGTGCATGAGGTTCAAAGGACGACGGGGCGACTTTTGCCCAGTTTGGCCATCATGATTGACAGTCGGTGTCCTCTCGGCCTGTATCTCTGCCACGCCGCCTCTCTTTTCTTTCTTTCCCTATCTCCCAATTTCTTCCCCTTTCGCCTGCAGCCTGCTCTTTGTCATTCTATCTCAATCCCCTTATTTCTGTCTCCGCCGCTATCTCTGTCGCCCTATTGCTCCTGGCCCACTCCTCCGTGGTCTATCTCTATTTTACCGATTCGCTCCCCTCCACCCTCACCTGTCTGGGTTGCTGAGAGAAAGCGCTGTCAGGTGAAACCCTGCCAGATTAACCTTTGACCCCTTGCGGGAGGTGAGACTGATTGGCCTGTAATTGCTATCAATGTAGCGTTTTGTGGAGAGAGGGTTTATCTGCGCGCCTGTCTTCACTTCGTTTGGGGGCAGCATGATCGCTATCCGGCCCAGCGGGGCTGCTGGCAAATTTAGAGGCTGAAATGCATTCTGGGTTGTGACGGTGCGTTATGGGCATAAGTGGGTCTTTGGAGCCCAAACCAAAGACGATGAAAAATCATTTCTGCTGCTCTCAGCAAACCTGAGCTTACCGTGGTGTCCACGGCATATGCACACACACCCACACACACTGATGCAATCATGAACACTGATACACAGAGAAAATGCAGGACGTAAATACAAACGAAAGCCGTTTTTCCTTTTGTTCTGACTTTGAATGGCACCTGATTTGCGTGACAGCGAGCGCCGAGGGCCCGCTGCTGCAGGTCTGTCTGATTGGGTTTGTGCGCATGAGTGTTCATGTGTGCAGAATATTTACGACTGTGTGTGCCATCACATGCCTGTGTGTGTGTGTGTGTGTGTGTGTGTGTGTGCAGAGATGGGATTCTGTGAAAGAGAGGCTCCGACTCCCAGCAGTCCTTTGTCACACTGACTGACTGCTGAAACGCTGAAAGCAGGAAAACCATTTCAGACTGTGGGGCTAAATGATGGCAGGTACTCCGATCCATCCGCCGCCTGCGACAATAACACAATACGGACCAGTCATCAACAGCCCTGTCATCTCCATCAGTAAATGCACTTCACAGAGGCCCCTCTGTCTCTGACTGCCTTTCAAACCTGTGTGTACCTGTCCCATAAACTCCACTGGTCCTTCTAGAGCCAAAGTACAGACCGAGATCAAGCCAAATCATTTATTTCAGACTATTTTTCTCGTCTTTCTGGGTTTTTTCTGCTTTGAATCGTCCTCCATTTGTTTTAGAGGTACCTTTGAACTCGACTTGTTGTGGTTAAATGGATGAGGTGGAAGGGGGGGGGGTTTGTCATTTGACTTTAATGCATGACTCACAGGAAGCAGCCACGTATATCTGCTGGTGTCGCTGCTGCTTCTTCAGCCTATTGATGAAATTAATGAGCAGGGGGGACTAAATGGGCCGTCACAATACACGGCTCTGGAGACTCGCAGAGGTGGGCGGGCGCTCACAGCGGCCAGGCGCTGACACAGCCGGCCACAAGAGAGTCAGCGCGTGGAAAAAGAGGGAAAAAAACACAGAGGGCTGGAGAGATTTTTCAAGGTGAGGCAGGGAGGAACTAGCAGGAGAAAGACATCAGACAGCAGAGGAACGCATACAGCAGAAGAAGAGAGGGGGAAAACAAAAAGCTGGTGGCACAAAGGAAAGCAGGGAGGAGAGATAGTGACTAAGTAAAAGCAGGTCTGGTCCAGGTGGGGTTCAGACAGTCAGTGTGTTATTTTAGGAGGGCAGAGGGAGGGAGGATGAGAGAACGGGATGGATGGAGGGAGGGGAAGATGAATGTAGTTAATTAAGATGAGCAGGCGGAGGAGACAGTGTGGAATTACACAAACACTAATTAGAGTCTTCGTTAGGGGGCACGAAACGAGAGCAGCACATCCATCATCTCAACCCTCCATCCCTCTTTTCTCCCTCCTTCTTTACCTCCGCTCTCTGGTTTTGCTTTCGCATGGCAACCACATTTCCTCTCGCAGTCCTCCCCTGTTCCCCCCCCCCCCCCCCCTCCACCAGCCTCCAGTCCTCCTCTGCCACTTCTCATGCCACAGCCGCCCCTCCTCCCCCTCCTCTTCTCAGCTTTCCCTATCGATCCCGTCAGCAGTTAACTAAACAGGCACAATTTAACATCTGGAATCGTAATCGAAGCCACCTCTGCCAACCTTTCCCCTCAGTCTGATCTCTCTTCTTTTTTTTTCAAATCTTTCCATCTTCTTTTCTTCTGTTTGTCTTTAAATCACCGTACCTGGAAGAATTTCATTTCCTCTCTCCCACGTCCCCGTTACGTGGCTGACAAACACACACATATTAACTCTGCTGTCAGCACAATTTTTATTGTCTCCGAAAGGCAGCCGGAGCCTCATCTCGTCTCGCTCTCCTCCTACACACTGTATACACACCACTACTGTAAACTACTTACCTCTTCTTATCTTGTTGTCTTTCCTCTTCTCTCTCTCTCTCTCTCTCTCTCTCTCTCTCTCTCTCTCTCTCTGTGAGCACTACTCATGTCCTCTTTATCGTTCCACCGTCCTCCTCAGGCTCATCCCTCATTTTCTGCTCTGGCCGAGGAGCAGACCTGCCCCTCGCTGTTGTCACCTGCATCACTCTCCCCTCACGGGACCAAAGAGATGGAAATAATAATGAGGGAGAAGTCTGGATGGAGCTGAGGGTGGTCCATGCCAGCTCTTTTTCCTGGCATTCGCCTTGCATACATATTGCATGGAGCAAATGAACGCCATATAAAAAATGTGGAATCCTGCTAACTGCTTAAATGAGTCAAATATCAAGTTGCTTTGTGTGTTTCCACATTGATTTGCTGCCATCCGCAGAGCTGCAAGTCGGAGTAATTATCCAATGATTTTAGTTTTGTAGAATAAATCAAGTGGAAACTTGTTTTTCCAGTAATAATATGAACATTTAGTTAGCGTTTCTTGAACGGTTCAATCATCTCAGAGATTGATAACACAGCCGAGATGAAGCAGTTCAAAAGAAAACTGCATATGAAGAACAGAAGAAGTAAACCTCCGTTTGATGTAACTAAATGAAAGCCAGAGACACAAAAGACAAAATCAAAGTCTACATCCTGTATTCAGTGTTTCATTCAAAGACTTTTAGGAGCTAAATTGTCCACATTTTTATCCATTTGAACATTGTCATGAATTTGTCCCTTTTTTTTTTTTTTTTAAGTCAACGTTACTTAAAAATAGGTTCAAAAAGAAAATACGTTTTTCCATATACGCTTAAACAAATAACTAAATGACATAGTTTAAAAAAAAAAAGTTGTTCATAAGCAAACCAGTGACCAGTGTTGGGCAGGTACTAAAATATTTCCACTGATTGAGGTTACTAGTTATTCTGAAGCAGCTAAATTACTTTACTATTTATTTAAACAAAAAAAACACTTCAATGTCATTTAATGAATGAAATGAAATTATAGTGACAGGTGAAAAGAAGCAGCAGCTGAGGGACACGGCCAACAAACTGACTCCAGGACAGCATTATTCAACATACTGATGATGATGATGATGATGATGATGATGATGATGATGATGATGAACCTGCTGCTGCTATTTGTTCAACCCAAAAAAATTATAGTTGAGAAAATACATTAAACATAAATCTTGCAAAATATTATTCAGAAATTTACCTTCCAGGGTTAGCCGTGTGAATATTTATTATTGACTCCTTGTTCCCTGACCCCTGACCCCGCACCGACCCTTCTGTGAGCCTCCCGCTGTAGATTCCCACACGGAGAGCCCAGACAGAGCCGAGGACTCTCGGCAGTTTGAAGCTCCACGCCCGGGTCGAAGGTCGCGCCGCGCTCACAGCTAGACTGCGCTAACAAGCGGCTGTCCGCCTGCCCATCATGTCGAGGTCGCCTCAGAGTGTCTGTCGCATAGTAATCCGACCGCTACACTTTGAATACAGAGACGCGCGCTGGCATTTTGGCAGACGAAGCCGTGTAGCGCCGCGACAGACACAAACAAGAAGCACTAAAAACACCGGGAAAAGAAGCTGACGACATCCGGACGCCGCTGTTTTCAATAAATAACAGTTTGTTTGTTTTTTATTTGGTGAAAAAATATGATACTATGTATAAAATGGTTTTCTTGCAGTCAGATGACAACATTTCAGCGCGTTTAGCGGTCACACAACATGAAACAGGAGTATTCTGTTTCACCACGTTGCTATGAGAAGCATCGGTCTTTCCACTTGAGTGACTCAGTCTGGATTTGAACTAAAAAGTCTGAAAAGACCAACACAAACAGGGCAAACAGAAAAACATTTTTACTTACATAGAGTTTTCTCTGTGATTCAGCGGTCTTCGAAGCACTTTATACTGTTAATCGCACTCACAGGAGCGTGCAGCTAACCACCACCCGCTGCGCATTCCCATATTGTATCATACTGGATTAGATTAGGTTCAATCAGATTACATTACATTGAGTTTTGAATTGATTTCCTGTTTTTCGCCGCGGTGCTGAAGGATACGGTTGGTGGCTTTGGCTTTCAGCAGGTCAGACGAGAACATGAAGAATGGTGAAATGAAAATGTTCTTAACAAACTTCTTTGTTGTCAGACTGGAAATAAGGTCAGGATACAACGGAAATTAGTCTAATTTCTATCTTTATTTATCATCCGCGTTAAGCACAGCTGCATCTTAAATCCTTTCTCCCTCTGCTTGGCTTTTTCAACTTGGTAAAAAGGTGCTTGGTTAGAACCAAAGGTGTGGTGTTTGCATGTTCTCCCTTTTTACCTCACAGGCACTCCAGCTTAATCCCACAGCTTGAATACCTTCTCATCAGGTGATATATGGGTCGGATTTTCTGTCTTTCACCTGAGGCTGGATGGGACAGACTCCACCTCCTCCCAAGCAGGTATAGAAGATGAACGGACACCTGGATTTCTGTTGCAGCTTGTATGCTCCATATTTTTTTATTTATAATTTATGTGCCCCCCATGTAGGCCTGAAGGGTAAAATTCCTTCAGCTCTCCAGATATCAGTAAAAATCTGTTGCATTGTACCAGCAAATCACCCAGTATAATGAGCCATATGAGCATCGCCTGGTCTAATTCCTGCACTGGCAGCCATTGTGACATATTTCTATAATTCCTGCTGTCCAGCACAACAGCGGCATGCTAATTCACCGTGAAACCAGCATACTGTGTCCCATCTCCGCCACTCTTGTAATCCCTGCAGGTGAGAAAGAGGGAAGATAGATTCCCGAGAATCTGATTGAGCAGCACACAGGATGAATAATTGATACGTAGGTCCTCCATCCCGACGAATATACAGAACACACACACACACACACACACACGCGGACGCACAAACACCGACTGTCTCAGAGCCCGAGCAATCGCCAGTATTTCAGGCTAAACTAATCCTCCAGAAAATGTAATACGTGATTCAATTAGTGACAGCACACAGTGCCAGCTACCTTCTGCCGATGATTCAGTGTGTGTGTGTGTGTGTGTGTGTGTGTGTAGATGTTTGTGTTTGTGTGTGTCTGTGTGTAAGCACTCTCAGTACAGAGCCCAACTAAGTCCATTCATTAATGTAAAACCATTTATTAATATAAGGTACTTTCCCACATCTCTTTCAGGTTCTCAAGCATGAAGAGCAATTTATATGCTGAAGAGAAAGAGCAGACAGACAGACACACACACACACACACACACACACACACACACATGCAGGAAAAATGGAAACTAAAAAAGCCATGTAGTAAATTTAAATTCCAGATGCATCAATGTGAATTTAAAACACAGAGAATAAACCTCACAAATTGATAGAGAGACAAAGAATCGCCTAACCATAGTCTCATGCAGGCTCGTGTTTTTCCTCCATTTCTCCAAATGATCTGTGTTTGCTTCTCCATTATTCATCACCTTGTTTTCATGCACTCCCAGTTGTTTTCCATGCTGACAGCAGTTAGGGCCATGTCACCGTCTTTCAAGTCCATTTCTGAGGATCAGCGTCTGTTTAAAACCTTTGGCCTCAAATAAAAACGGGAGATAAGAGGTTCATGCAAATCCGACATGAGGGCAGGAGCAGGAAAGCCTTTTTCTGATTAATTGCTGACAAACAGTTGGGAAAAAAGGTTATCAAATGAAACAGAGCGGTGTCAAGAGGTGTTTGTACTTCATTATTAAATACAAATATTTGCACCCTCTACTCACATTCTTAAAGCTGACTTTTTTGAACTTCTATGAATATAAAGAATTAACAGGAACAGAGTCACTATTAAAGAGAGATCAGGTCACAATAACAGTGATGACTGAATCGAAGCTAGACGTCCAAGGAGAAATTTTTAAGCTATTTTATTTCTAAAAGGTTCACTTTTCCCGCTCAAATCCGTTATACAAGATGAATCAACAAAGGTAAAAGTTAGGTTTCCTTTCGTATACGGCTATGAATGTGAAGTAGTTGAATCGGTGCATTTACCAAAGTCTATTTTTTTTAATCACGAAAGTGTTGCCATGTTAGGTTAAACATGTAAAATTTGAAAACCATGCATCGTTTTCCTTCCACTTCACAGTGGTTTATCACATGAAATCCCCACAAATTCCAGTGATTTATGATTATAATGTGGCAAAATGCGGAAAAGTTCACGAAGTATGAATAGTTTTGCAAGAAACTGTATTTTTTTCCACAGAGCCATGTTCACAGCCACACTTTTATAATATACATATTTTTACAACGGACCCTGGAACGGATGAGGAACGAGCCCAGAAACTGTTTATTCTTGAACATAAGAGCTGCTGACCTGCCAGGCTCGCTCTCTCACTCCACTCACTTCTCTCCACACAGCTTCTTCAAACAATCGTGCACTTCTTTCTTTATTTAGAAGAAAAAAAAAACTCGATAATGTGGTAAAATAGCTCCTCCCATCCTTTGAATATACGTCTTCAAAATAGTTGAAATACATTATTAAAATCACATAATCATTCCTGGATTTGTCAAATAGCAATTAATTTGCGTTTAAAAAGGCCTTGCAGTGGAACACAGTTTCTCTTCTGGTTGAACGGGGACGGGAGACGCGGGACACAGAGAGACCAGTGCTGCTCTTATTGCTCTGCCTCTCTTTCACGCTCGCTGAGTCTTTCCGTTCCCCCGAATGTCTCCTGAATGCGGCACGTGAGCCCCGTGTCCGTCTGTGAACACTACATAATGTACATGTAGATGGGAGTAACGAGGAGGTGCCAGTGCCGTCCGGTGTGCGCTCCTGTCTGAGTTATGATTGATGTCTCTCTCCTCCTTCTGCAGGCATTTAAAGAGGTAGAGGAAGGAGAGGAAGGACAAAAAAGAAGAAAAAAAAAACCCAGCCACTTAGGAGCATCTAAGCCGTTTAACCGTTTGACCTCAGAGCCATTCCAATGTCACGCTCAAACGGCGTCCTCGGCGACCTCCGCGATATCCCTCATAAATTCCAATTCTCTGAGACTTTATTGGCATAATTAAGCACAATATTGCCAGAGCATTTTTCCAGCGCAAGCGTAATAATTCAAGATGTCATTTAACAAAAAGGACAATTAAAGTTTTAATTAATGAAACTAAATGACTCCTGAAAAATTACCAGTACAATGCATTATGGGCTCAATGGATACATTTTTTTTTAATTTCTAATTAGTATTTTTATTTATGAAATATTAAGAAAACTACACAAAGCATAAAAGGTTCCCAAAACTTTGACTTTACTTTTTAAAATCTTCAATATAAAAAAAAAATCCCACAAACACATTGAAAAACTAAAATCTTTTTGAAATCTGTTAATCATCATTTGAATTAGTTGCTAATAAATATTCTTTTCTTGAACTCATATAGTTTGCTTCATATACAGTCATCTAGTTACATACATGTGCCTTAACAATGGACAATTGTACCAAATTCATACTGAGTATTATCTATTTTTCATGTTCCAAGCAAATATAAAAGCCTTTTCTTTGTGGTGTCGTGTGGAAAATTTTTGCCTTAATTCATCAAAATGTGAATTAAGGTGTCTTATAAGTTAAATATTATACAATATAGCATTTTAAATATATTTACAAAACAACTTTTTTTTCAATATTAAGTGATTTTTTTCTATATCCACCAGTCCAAACTTTGTATATTACTATTGATCATGCAGTTCTACAGTGATACTGAGGGAAAATGATTAATAATTTAACTATATAATTTATTTATTAACTTTCTTAACTTTTTCTCCTGCTGTTATCTCTATTTTTATGCCTGCACTGTAGGGACAGTGAGATGTGCCTTTGGTTCTTCTGTGTGTCATACTTTTACAGTAGAACTGACAACAAAGTTTACTTTTTACTTTTTTTTTTGTAATTACAAATGTTGAATTCAAGTAAAAGAGTGACGACTTTACAGTTTTAAACAATGCCAATAAACTCTGTTAAACTTCATGCAAAAACAGTCAAGTTTATCTATAATAAAAAAGAGTGACTCCAATCGTCAGATAGAGGTTACAGACTGTCGGATGATATGGTTTGGTCCAGCTTTTTTTCCTGAGTTACCTTTTTTTTAACATTTACAAAGACTGAATATATAAATATTTGATGCAGCTTCATCCAGCTGACTCTGGGTGAAAGCAGGACACCCTGGACGGGCTGCCCGTCCGTCACGGGGCGAACACGCATATCTTCGGACTGGAAAAGCAAACTGTGCAGGAACGATATTCAGACGTGACACAGAAATGCCACGAGCCCAACAAGCACTCAAACCGGGGGAACATTAATGTTTGTGTTGTATAGAAGCATATATCAGCTGATAATGTGGTCTAATGGTTTCATTACAAACTATATTCATTCATAAAGTCTTGTTTGTTACCAACTTCATATTTTGTGCAGAATATAAAACGCCAAAGTGTAGTTTTTGTTTTTTGTTTTTTGTTTTTTTTCTGTCTTGGTTTAATTTCACAACACTAGACACGCAAAACCCTGGAAATGATTACAAAGCGATCTCTCAGGGAAGATATGGATCTTTCCACAGTCAGATGAATCGTCTGCCGGTGAGGACAATCCAGTTGTGCGGCTGTTTTCAATCTCCCCGCTTAATAAAAGCACAACGCACAAAGCTCATCGAGGTGGAATAAAAACCCAAACTAACAGCTCAGGGCTTGAATGCAGCGTCACTGACGTGGAGCACAACGGTGCTGCTCCTCTGGAATCTGAGCCCGCCAAGTTCTCCATCATCCAGAGTGTCGTACAGTAACAGCAGAGGTTCAGTGATGCAACGGGAAACAACAGACTCAATCGACGGAGGAACCGCTTCAAACGGAGACGGCGGTCTTTTATAGAGGTCCAGACTGACCTCAAAAGAGAAATCCGATGAGCTCCAGCACCTCTGTTCGGGGAGAACTCCTCCTGAAATGCTGTGCAGGTTTGATCGGCTGCCACCACCAGCGTTTGTTCCGCAACCAAAGGTTTAACCCGGTCGATTCCAGAAGAAGGTTCCATCAGTTGTCAAGTCCAAGAGTTTTTCCTTAAAGCCGTGACGTGATCTGGCACGTTCTGCCAATTTTATGAGCAGGTCAGCGCCTCTTCAAAATAAATATTAAATTACATGTTTCTTTTTTAAATTTAACACCACTTCACCTGCAAACCCATCAAATAATGTATTGTGAGTCAGTAAAGCAGAAAGGCCGCCACTCCAGCCCCCAACAGAGAAAACTGAGCCAAAAACTCAAAGATCACAAACAGCTGTTGTTCAGTCTCATTCTCTGTTACACTTCCTCACACATTTCACAAAAGATTTAATTTTTCAGCACTGTTGGAAATTTTAATATTTTAACTAAGTTTATAGATTCCAAGTGATAACCTCACCAACTATTTTGCAAAATAGATCATTTATTAGAACGATTTGTCTTCCTTAATGAAATAAGTTTTACTGATTTTGAGTCAGGGAAAAAAAACCCTTTAAAAACAGCCCCCACTCTGGTTCACAAATTGCTCTTTTTGTTTTTTTTTTTATGCAATGCATCACTAGCAAACATCAAAAGAAAACACAGATGGATTGAGGCAATCGAGTTTACAGCGAAGACAAAAAAAAAAATTCCATGAGGTGCACAAAACATACTATTAGTTTATTACTCTGGGACTCAACTTTTGTTTTCTTCACGTTGTGGGTTTTACGCGTCGACGGGAAGCTTGTGCCTGCGCAGCAGACTTTTTATAGACCACTCGAGGTTGATGTACATTTATTCTTCTCCGACTGTAATTTGTCGGTGATGTGCGGAGACGGTGCGCCGTCACATCCAGCCCCGGGTGTTTGTCGCCGGGATAATGCGGTCGGGCTGGACGCCGTCCATCCAGCCCATCAGCGACGTTCGCTTTTAAACCGGGCGAAAACATTTCTGGCTGCCTTGAAAGTCAGCCGCTGGCCGACCGGCTGATTTGCGGTGATGGAGAATTAACCCTGATTGGCCGGCCTATATGGCCGTAATCAAAGTGGATGAGGCGAGCGCAGGCATCAGCAGGCCGGCCGGATGAGACTCTCATTATTTTCCTCCCTACTTTCTTCTCCTCTCATCCCTTACATCAATTTATAATACCACTCTCTCATTGCGTCTCTTCTCCCTCCTTCCCAAGCCTTCTGCTCATCAAATCCCCCTCACTAGACTTATACAGTACATTCCCTATTTTTCATTTCCATGTTCTCTCTCTCTCTCTCCCTCTCTCTCTCTCCCTCTCTGTCTCTCTCCTTTCTCTCTCCCCTGGATATTTAGTTTGATTTATTGCCTCTTGTTGGAAAGGTTGGCGTTTTAATAACTCAGCTCCTCCTCACCCCAACGAAGAGAGAGAGAGAGAGAGAGGGAGGGAGAGAAGAAGAAGAACTTTAGTAAGCACAAAATAAACGTGCGGACAGACAGCAAGGTTTTTCTCCTGCTTCCCTTTTATCTCCCCGGCACTCTCCGACTCTTTCATGTCTTCCGGTCCCTCTCACCGTTCACTCCGGCTGAGGATATAAAAGCTAAACGTGCGGCTGAAATGGATGTCAATTTGAGCCCCTCTCTGATCTGCGGCGAGAAAAATACACACATGCGCGCATATCTAACAGCTGTAATGGACTGAGGATGTGAAAAACTGACAACCACAGAAAAATGAACCATCTGGTTGGAGGGAGAGGAAGAGCACGGGACCGAGAAAAGAGGCCTGAACCAGAATATCAATGGTGCGGGAGGCAGCAGCAGCGCCACGGCCTGCGATACACACACTGATAATAGGTGTAAAAAGGCGGGATTAGAGGGGCGAGATCAGAAAAGAGAGACGAGGCTGTAAAAGGGGCCACTGAAGACCGGGAGGGACGGACGGCGAGAGATTTCCAGCACCAAACAGAACCTTTATTTAGACAGTGATTATTCACACTGGTCATTAGAGAACCATATCACTTTCCCTCATTTACTGAAAGACAGCAGAGGGAGGAGGGGGGGGCGGCGAGGGGGGAGCGAGAGGGCAATCATTAGAAGATATCACTTTCACCCGAGCCCTGATGAGGGGCAGAGCGGCGCGGCAGACGCTCGCAGTCTGAGGATCCACATCCTCCAGCAATCAGACAATAACCAGTAATTAATAATTCAAATTACAAACCGCCGGCCGCCGTATCGGGAGTTTCAAAAACCTGACAGCAGAAGCGTTTGAGCTGCTGTTCGTTTAAGTTTTGCAACTGGAGGTAAATCCACCTGATCAAGGTAATTATGTGGCCGCTGGTGTACAGGCTGCGCGTAGACTTTGTTCTTCTTTTACTGGCACGTCTCCTCCAAGAGCAATCAAGCTAAAGTGTATGTGGAGATAATTGCAAAAGCATAAAGCGGGATTATTGGAAAACGTGTGCATTTCCCATCTAATTAAATGTTTGCAGGTGTTCATCGTAAACCTGTCAACCCTTGTGTTCCGTTATAATGTAAGAACAGCAGAAAAGAGGCCTTTTAATGACACGCAAATCCATAAACACACACACACACACACACACACACTAAACAAAGCTTGTGTTTGATCCTGCAGTAATAATGCATACACCAAAAAAAAAAAAAAAAAAAAGTTGATGTGAAAAAAGTCATTGTTGAAGTATTTTTTTTTTTCAGTTTTTTTTAATCTGCGTTTTTTATCTCCAGGCCCTAATTTTGAGCAGTCCGACCTGTTTTAGTATTTCCTCGGGGTACAATTAACTTGCTTTTAGTTCCCACCACATAAGCATGTCTGCCAAATCCCCATCAGATCACTGCCCACTGAAACACGCTGTGGCTGCCGGAGATTACGGAGACAGAGAGGCCCTGTTAAACATTTAGTGTGTTTCCTTAATGAAGAAAGTCACAAACAGCGGCAAACAGCAAGGAACGAGAGACGAGGCAGAGGCTGAAAAAAAACAAAAAGACAAAAAGCAGGCTGTGTGAACAAATGCAGATCCAATTAAACGTAGATCTTAACCGCTCTGACTTCGCATCAAGGCTTCATTGTCACCATTTCAGCTCCTCTGAGTCGATATCCAAGGAGGGCGTTTATCATAAGTCACACACTGACACCGTGCTTGTATGCGCTGGCCTCACTTGTCAAGATAGACCTATATCTGCTTGAAAAAAAAATAAAAAATACAAGAAGAAGCAGATATTCATTTACATTTCACTCTCTTATCTCATTTCGAGCCACATGACTGAGCAGGGAAGGGATTTGTGTCCTCAAAGGCACTTTAATAGGACTTAAAGATAGTAATGGGACAAGTCGCTTCAGCTGCACATCGACTGCCTCTAATTTTACTCCATTTAAATCAAAATAACACTTTGACGACACTGTGGAAAGCCGTTGGGTTTTTTTTTTTTTTTTGATATATCAGAGCGTAAAACTGGAAGTTAGAGAAGTGTTGTTTTAGGCAGTAAATAGACGTGGACGTAACCTTCGTCGTATTTCTGGCAGGATCTCAGACTGCATGCGGAAGCAGCCGCGCAGCCTCGTTCATCTCAGAGTTAATTTTACGACAGAGGGTTCACGCAATCCATCTGGGACGGAGGAGAGAAGCGGAGAGATGCAGTGCAGGACGGGACGCAGAGGGGAGAGGAGAGGATAAATAGTGGAGGTGTTCGGGGGGGGGGGGGGGGCACTGCTGGCACGCAGACACCATGAAGAGGAGGACGGGACTGCAGCGGGTGGATCGGTGAATGGAGGGAACAGAGGGACAGATGAATATGCAGAGCGGGTCGCGTGTCCTCTTCTCGCCTCCGTCTGACTCAACTAATCATCCACAAGTGCTGCGAAGTGGAAGGGGGTGGGGGGCGGGGGGGGGGGGGGGGGGATAGGTGAGACGCAGGAAGGGAAAAACAATATGTGCTGTACGGGGAGGGAGTGAGGAGGAGAGGAAGTTCTTCGCACAAAGACTGGATATCAATAAAATAAGAAATGAAAAACGTTCCTCTGCACAGCCAGAAGTTAGTTTAAATTTAAAGTCCTTATCAACTTTTTGTAATTGCACTTTGCTACACATCAGCTTTCTGATGTGAGAAAAAAGCGAAACAGCAGCCTGAAGGCCCTCTTGAGGAGGAGTCAGAGAATATAAGAAGGTGGAGGTGGGAGATGTAGGAGTCAGTAGGAGGAATCTGGAGGTCGTGTTGCTGCCTTTTCCCAGCAAGGCTTTTAATCTACATCACATTCTGAGAAGAAATCCTGAGAAAAAGAATTATTTGGAAAGTAAACTAAATAATGTCAATAAAACATAGAAGCCTTCAACTAGTACAGGAGGATTTATGCTGAAATGCACATGAATCTCAACACTCAGGAAAATAATGATCTTAGAATGTGACAAAGATAAAGATA
Source organism: Salarias fasciatus (assembly GCF_902148845.1). Lineage (NCBI taxonomy): Eukaryota > Metazoa > Chordata > Actinopteri > Blenniiformes > Blenniidae > Salarias > Salarias fasciatus. The sequence continues at coordinate 4,520,059 of NC_043755.1, read as the reverse complement.
TTGGACTTTTAGGTCACTGTAAGTCAACACGATGTCCCGGAAAGGCATGAAAAGACAACGCGTGTGCGTTCTTGGACTTCTTAAGAGTGAAGTTAAGGTTGATCAGGTCAGCTAACAGTCTGATTTGTGTGTGTGTGTGTGTGTGTGTGTGTGTATGTGTGTGTACAAGCATAAACATCATGCAGTTTCACTGTGTTTCTTATATCTAACAAAGGACATTTTGACACACTGCAGTAGTAAACTATCGGTGAACATAACAATCCAAGTCGACTCCCGTTCAGCTGCTTCTCTTGAGGAAGGAGTTCATGCTGACTCACTCGTTCTATCCTGCCTTACATGATCGCCCAGTGGAGCAGCTAGAAAGCAGCCGGGACAGGTCAACATTTCAGCAGCATGTTTGTGCAAACAGTGTGCTGCATATTATCAATGGAGGGGGGCCTAAGTAAATAACTTACTTTATGTAAAGTAAGAGCAAATTATTCACCCTGCCAGGCGCTCTCTGCATTAAAGACAGGTCTGCATGCTGAACCTGTGGTTCTCTGAAGACGTGGCTCCCAAGCTGGGGTCCAGAATCTCCTTGTTGGGGGGCAAAGTTACCTGGAGTTGCTGAAATTGAATTTGAACATGTCAAAGAAAATCACAAGACGACACCGTCTGTTGGTGAGAGCGGCTGAGCCTGTTTGGCTTCAATGTAATGTTTTTGGCAAATCAGAGATCAGAGAGGACGAGACGCCCTAATATGAAGTTTAATGTTTAGTTGTGTGTTGTTTTGTGACCTACTTCCACAGATGTGGTGTTGTTATGTAGATTTTCTCGTTGTTAATGGTTTTGTGGTGTTGTTATGTGTATTTGCATCTTTAGGTTACATCAAAAAAACAAAAAAAAACAAAACAGGAGCAACTCTGAATCGATGATAAACAGAAAAGCCAATAGTGAAACAAAGACAAACAGACTGTACCCCACATCCGTGATGATGAGGAGAAGGAAGACACACAATCAGATTGTTCACATCTCAGAGTGTTGTATTCAGGAGGGGCCACTTACACAGTCAATGGTAACGGATAGCACAGCCCGTATCAGCGCAGTAATAGGCCTGGCCTCTTTATCTGCTTATGTGTAGAACACGGCCACAACAATAGGCACAACCATCGCATTGAAAATCTATCCGGCGTACTCAGTTCTCCTCTTTTCTTTTTCAGATAGAAACTATTAGTCACCGAAGAAGATGAAGGCGACTTCCGACGCGACAAAAGAAAGAAATGAATTAAAGGAGGAGACACAGATGACCATCGATACACAGGAGTGCAGGAAGAGAGTAAACACCGAGAAAGGCAGGTGGAGCTGAGGAAGGAGGGGAGGAAAGGCGATGGGGGCTTCAGGGGGAAGTAAGAGAGAGAGCAGTAAAAAGCATTCAATAAACACGTCTCTATAGTAACCAAGATGTAATTTGCTTGGTGAGAAAAGGAGAACGATGGAGATTGAGGGAGAGTGATGGAGAGAGGGGAATAGAAAAGCATTTACCATCACTGCTTGAGTCCAAAGCTGTAATTACGGCACTGAGATGCAGCGACATAGACGGGGGGAAAGAGAGCGAAGGTACACACGGCGAAAAGAGCTGCACACAATGTACTTTTACAAAAAGGGAAAGGTGAGGATGAAAAAATACACACAAGTAAAGCGATGACCCCATAAAATTGGCACAGTTGCAAATAAGTGTTGTGGGCGTGTGGAAGAAAGGTGTGTGTGTGTGTGGGGGGGGAGGCATCTCTAGAAAGGACGGAATGATCGGAAAGATAAAAGGAAAAACAAAGTTGTGTAGGAGGCGTCGGCTATTAGTGTGTGGAGAGCTGGTTCAACTGTTCAAAGCAAAAGAGGCGACAATTACGCCGAGTCATTAGGGCAAATAATACAGTTAATTCACCACTCGGATGATAAAGTGGAGAAAACGCAGAAAGAGATTAAGACATATTACTGTGATGAAGATGTGGAGCGAAACGAAAGTGAGGAGAAGGACAAGTAAGAGGCACAGACAAGACTTCTCATCCTAAAGAAGAAATACTCCCATCGTGAGTGACGGACCGGCCAGAGACAGTACGTAACACTCTGGCATATGGCTGATCAAAATAGAAAGGGACCAAAAATAGAGGGATTACAGAGTCGATGGAGAATGGGGCCAGTCCTGAGTGTGTGTGTGTGTGTGTGTGTGTGTGTGTGTGTACTGTATGCGTATACAGTATACAGTAGTTGATTACAGCACTGGCGAGTAGCTCGGTGTCGGTCTGTATGTATGTAGATAACAGGATTAAGAGGCGACTGACACTACTGTACAAAAGCATCTGAGAGAGCAGAGGGAGTCAAGATGAGCAGAGGAGGGACAGAAAAAAACAGAGAAAAGAAAGAACGGCGGACGGAGATGAGAAGAACTTGAAGGCAGACTCCCTCCAGGACTCGTACCTTCACCTCACATCAGTAAACGGCAGAGCTGAATAAACGAGTGCTGTTGATGCAGGCGGACCGAGGAGTTTGGTACTACAGTAGTTATCCTGACAGGTTTGATCAATGATGCTCGATACTGCAGCTGTAGCTCAACTTCTTTGCGTACATGTGCTTTTCAGGTGTCTGTAAGCCGGGATTCAGAAGAATTCCAGGGGGTGAAGTGTGGAACGTGGATGGATGAACTCAGCCTTTTTCCAGCTGGAAGCTGAATCGGCTGCAGTGACCCTGAGTAACAGGATGGATGGACGGAAATATAGCAGAACTTTTCAGTTTGGTTCTTTTTTTCTAAGTTTAAAAGCAAATACATCACTCTGCATTACAAACACATGAACACCCAATGTTGTAAAAAAAAATGGAGAAGAGGTGGTGGTTAGCACTGCTGCCTCACAGGAAGAGCGTTAGTTGTTCAAACAAGACAAAAAGGGTCTTTACTGTGTAGTTTGCATGTTCTCCCTAGCTCATAGGTTTTATATAAAGTCTGCAACTGTTTTACTCTGAAGCTTACTTTACAGTTTTGATGGCTGTACTTTACAGTTACTTCAACAAGCTCTTATTAAAATGTGTTTTAATGGTTCATGCTTTCATACGCTTTAAAAATAAAACACTCCATCCAGAGACCATAATCGCTTTTTAAGTCTTTTTTTTTTATGTTAACCAAGTTACTGTAAAATAATTGCAGCTAATCCCCTCATGATACTCAAGTTAAGACACATCAAGAAAATATGCATTGAAATAACTGAAAGTAAAAAAGCTGTCGCGCAAATATAGCGATGACATAAATAACGCTGCAGCAAAGTAGAGAGAATCAATACAAAAGCAGACTTGAAGTTACATACTTGTGAGTCACCCTGAAAACCTATTTTCTGAACGAGCTTCTTACTACGGCTCGTCATATCCAGATCTTATATAAACAAACAATTTCCTCCCACAGTCAAACTGTTCGGGTGACTTCAGGGAAAATCCCCTTCATTACATTTCTTTTGTGAAATCTCCCCTTCAGCGTATGTTCATGCTACAACAACACATAATGATCCTCCAAATCAGACAGCAGACACACCTCTGTTAATCTAATCTGTTTAGACACTGATAACAAATTTCCCCAAACTTTAAAACTGTTGCTGTTATGCATATCAAAATGAAACAGATCAGCATGGATTCTTATTTAATAGGATTGTGATGTGAATGCATGTTTGATCTGATGAATTAAAAACTCTGTGGTATAACTAAGGATGTTTACCGAAATAAAGTGAGCCAAGGAACAGTGGGAGAAAAAAAGCATTTTACCAGTAATGAGAAGATCAATGACAGCGAAGATGAAGACCGATGGATGGATACAGACAGAAGTGAAAAGAGGGAAAGATTTTTTTTTTTGGGGGGGGGGGGGGGGGGGGGGGAAGTGCTGATAATGATGAATAGCAGGCAGATAGAAGATAAAAACCAACACTGAAGAGAAAAGAAAGCAGAAGGTTTAAGTGAAAAGAAAAAGAGGACGCAAGAGGTGCAGCTGAGACTTATTTTACCCCCCACTGAGTGAAAACACCGACGTCCATCATACAGAGAAAATCCATCAGCCAAGCAATCAAAACGGCTCTTAATCTAGAGCATCATAACTGGAGATTTCAGCTGCTGCCCCCATGAGGTAATTGAGACCATTTCTCTCCTCGATCTAATTCCAGTCAGAGAGGGAACCTGGTCAATTTATAGTCTGCAACAACGGCGCTCGCCGTGGGGCTCGTGAATACTTAAACTGTTGTGTTCTTAAGACACATCCGAATTGAAAGTTAGAGGGTGTCTCGGCGAATGAAGGGGAATAAAATGAATTTTCAATAAGCTTTATTAACCTCTGGCACTCTAACAAAATTTGTTCAGAAACTGTCTGCTTCTATAGATCAATCAAAATGAGGTAGAGGCAGGAGCCCCCCTGCTGAGAGAGCTACTCCTCTGTGGTCTGCTCCACACTTGCTGAGGGAACACAGGCTCACCGGGGACAAATTAGCCACACAGGAGCACTGAGGCATCATGGGAAATTAATGATCAGGACCTCCAGGAAGTGAGCTAATGAGTCCTGGTGCCACATGCACGTGTACACTAAGAGCCACACACACACACACACACACACACACACACACACACACACACACGATAAAAGATGGAGAGAGGAGGCCGAGGAGGGGGTCCTGCAGAAAGGAAATAGCCAGACATGCAGCGGCAGCAGCTAATAACACAAAGCTATCAATGCAAGTTTGTTTGGATGAGCGATAGTGCTGAAGCAAACACACACATATACACATACACTCACGCACACACACACACACACACTTAGAAAATCAGATAATTAGAGAGGACCACCAGTGGCTTTCGCCCATGAGGGCGTAGTGATTACTGTCACTACACCCTCCCCTGGGGCGGTTGACAACAACCAGGGAATTAATACCTATCACAACACACACACACACACACACACACACAAACACACACAAACCTCAGCCACTGAACTGTGGCTGAGCTGAAGGCTGCTCCTCGCAGACAGCAGCCAAAGGGGGGGGGGGCTCCCTGCTGTTATCTTGTGCGTCGGGTTCCTGAATGTGCCATTTTGCACCAGTGTTACCTTGTTTGGAGCAACACGGCGAGACACGGGCCTGAAACAAAGTTCAGAAGGAGAGCAGGAAGGTTCCTCGTTCAGCTGCATGAACTGACTGTTCAGAGGTGCTGCAGAGTCTTGGAACTCACGCACAAGTTATGAGCACCACTGCACGAGCTGCATAGTTTAGTTCCAGGTTCATTCTCTTCGGGAAGCAAAAGCAAAGGTCTGCATGTTCAAGAGCTGAAATTTCATTTGGCTATCTGCAGAAAAGGGGGGGGGGCGGGGTGAGGGTGGGGAGGTGTCCACCCGTGCATGCTGCCCGTCTCCACACACCAGTCGGCGCACCTCACAAGGATTTGCCTTTCCAGTCCCGTCCTCCATAACCACACCCTGGAGGCCTGATTGGTCCAAAGTTTCCCGGCACCGCCCCGGGCCCGGTGCGCCCGCCCCCTCCCCCAGGCGCTCCTCCGCCTGTTGCTGCTGAGCCAGCTGGGAGTTTCAATGGATAATCTCATTTATTACTGTACTGGAAGCCCAAACAATTAATCTCAGGTTCAGACTGACTTTTTTTTTGTTGTAAAGTCTCACGCTTTCATATGGGAAAGATTCAACCAAACATGCGGAATGTGGACACACTCTCAGGACCTTCTGACTTTGGAGGTGCACACCTTCCACTGCGCAGTTTGTGATTTTTTTTCTCCTCTTATTATCTTGATTTTTTAAGCGCCCTCGATGCAGTATGCAAAACTGCAGCAGCACATGACATAGGACCTTGTTCATCAGCAGGAGAACGTTTTTTTTTCTCTCTTTTTTTTTTCCCCCGAATTTTGCTTTTGGGATCTGGTCACCTGCTTTGCGCACCGGCGCACAGAGGCGCTCCTCCGCGGGGACCAGGATGGGCTCCCCGGCGTGGACCCCCGGAGCTCTGCGTGCGTGGAAAGCCACGGTCGTCGTTTTCAACGTGATTTCGGCGGTTGCAGCCAAAAGGCACGTCGTGTTTTGGAATTCAACAAACACAAGGTGAGGGGTGAAGTCAGGAGCGCGTCACTGTTTTTTTTTTTTTTTTTTTTTTTTCTGTGCGCCTTCTGGCTGCAGCCAAAACAACACACACTCACTGGAACAAGGCTGATTCAGTCTGCCGACTTTGCACAAGAAAGACACCGAGCTGGCCCGAACTTGCTCTGCCACGCGCTTACACAACATCCTCGATAATTCCTCCTAAATGAGTCAGACTAAGGTTGAAGAATCCCAGCTATGCGGCAGATCACGTCCTTGTGTACTTAATTGAAGAGGGCGCAGAGCAGGGGTGATTATCTGAGACGCACTCAGGCCCAGGAGCTTTCCCACTGCTATTTGCCCCTAATAAAAATAAAATCTCTGGAAATACAGAGCGTCTGTGAGTTAATACGAGCCACGTTTGCCTGATGACACCTTCTCCTCGCTGCTCTTTATCATAATGACCACACTCTGACCCTGGCTTTCACCTGTCTGCTGCTGCTTGCAGTTGGTGATTATGCTACTTATAGAAAGCCAGAAGTAAGGGTTTCTTCCTAAGTGTTTGTCCTGAATGGGGCCCCAGATAGCATTCTCGGGACACAGGTGTATATTAAAGTCTAAAGTGCTGCAGTGCATAAGCGAAGATGTACTTGGGTAATGGGAAGGTGTGTGTGTCTGTTTGTGAGTGTGCGTAATGGGTTGATTGGGGCCATTAGGCAGGCAGAGTGAGGCTCACCTGCTGATCCAGGTGTTCCAGTCTGGCTAACTGAAGGGTTGAGGTGGGAGACCTGCAGGGCCAGGAGGTCTGCTGCCCAAACAGCGCAGCCTCTTTCCTCTCACCTGCTTATTTTGAGAGGCTCGCCGTCCGTAAAGCCCGATTCCCACTCCACTCTTTCAGATGAATTGCCCTTTTCACTTAATATCTCTTTGGCACGGAGAGCACTTTGTCAGTTACAATTTCGTTTTGCATTTGACATTTGTGAAAACACAAAAATATAATGAGACCACGCGTTTCTTCAAAGACTGTTTTTTGTGAAGTGTCCAGAGCTCCTCCTGGGCCGCAGTCAGCCGAGGCGACGTCCAGGGTGTCCAGGCGGGTAAAACCCGGTCCTGTAATTGGGAGCCGACAGATATGTGGCGGGGAGGAACACTGTGAGGATTAGGAAGCACCTTCTCGTCCCCCAGAGATTCAGGGATGAATGGTCACAGCCTGTGGCGGGCCCACACAGTCTGCCGCAACGCCACACAATCACAATGCCATCAGCCTCATGGTGGAGGGTAACCCACTGTGGCAGAGAATCACTCTCATCAGCAACACCACCCAATCACAAAGCTATCAGTGGAGCCGTGATGCCGTACCAAGTCAAGACTCCCCAGGGCTTAGAGCCAGGACTGCCTCTCCTCTCCTCTCCTCTCCTCTGCTCTCCTCTCCTTAGTCTTCATTGTTACATCCTGCTCTCCTTTTCATTTTTTTGTCTGCACCCCCCCTCCCCTCCCTGCGCCTCCTTCAGCCCCTTTATCTCTCACGACTCCCTCCTGCCCAGTGATGGATATTGGCAGTGTGATTAGTTGAGCTTCAGTCATTTTCCCATACCATATTTTCTATTAGCTGTTAGCCAGCCAGCCGGGTTGTCCTGAGACCTGCAGATGTAGCCGGGCGAGGGGAAGAGAGCTCAGGCGCCGGAGAGCCACATAGTCTGCTGGCTGGAGGCTGCGTCACGCGCTCTTGGCACAGAAAGACCTTGAAATTCTTAAATTATGCATTTCACTTTTATTTTTATTGTCCAAAATATTGTAAGACTTCTAAAATCTAGCCATAGTTTATAGATTGTTTGGATGTACGCAGAGTTTTCCATTGATTGAAAGTGTGTAAATCCTGGGGTTTTGTTTCAGGGATCCGCCTTGCGGACTTCTGAAGTGCCTTTTAGCATCTTTCAGCTCACCGTTTCAGCAGCCTCGATTTGTAACTGTTCTGAATCGGCTCCATTGATCATCCATCAGTGCTGTTCGAGGGAAATTGTCCTGATAAATCCCTTTGAATGCTACCTGGACATTAAACAACAGCAGAAGGACAAAGCTAATGACTACGGCTGCATTTAGCAGCTAAAAAGCCTTATTTCCCCAAGGAATTGATGGAGAACGGAACCGGGCGCATATCGACCGGAAAGAGAGGGAGTTTTGGATTTACATCGGACACGTTGCCAGAAACTTGAGCTGAAACGTCGCTTCATATCTGCTGCGTATGTAGATTAGCGAATGTTTGCTAACGCCACATTTTGACATGCTAAAACGTGAGTGTTGGACTGCGCGCTGTCTTGAAAAGTTTTGTGGTCTGGTGCTAACAGTCTTTGGTTAAATCAGTATTTCTGTTAGCAGCGACACTATGAAACCAGTTGAAGACATGACGGTGAATGCTGGGATTGTGTGTAAAGTAGCTAGCTGGTGAGAGAACAGGCCCTTCTTAATATGGATGACAGAAGATGGTCTTTAGCCATCACCTTTCTCAGCCCGTCCAGATTTATGGTTTTAATGAAGCAAAGGCAGTGAACTGGAGACTGGGGTGGGGGGGGCTCGCTGCTCTGTTCTTTGCCGTCTAATATTCTTGTAACAAAGGCTCAGTGAAACACTTTAACTGGCACACATTTAGCACCCTCCAGATTGAGAAATGGAGCCCCGGAATGGAAGTGATGGACTGACTGCAGGGTCAGCGTTGAACAATGCAGAATGGGATACCCCCGGCCTCCGTCTTTGTAGGGCTCAAGTGGTTCGATTGCCCCCTTTTCAGGATTTTATGAAGAGAGTTTACGATCATCCGTGATTTTATCACCGTGTGTCTCTCAGAGCAATAGCTCCTTATTAGAGGAGAAATTATTTTTTTTTTACTTCCTGGAGCAGTTAAAGGTTAGTAAAATATTATAACCACGGTGCTCGAAGCTTAACTGTGTGGACTTGGGTGTGCTGACAGTTTACCTCTCCCCAGAGCAGCAAGCTCAGACTGGTTTATTGGGATACCAGTCCCTTCTTGTGTGCCACGGTGTGTCTTAAACCTGTTGGCTCCGACTCTTTGCACAGCCCATTTCCTGAAACAACTGCGTCTGCTTCTCTTGCTGCATTCATCCTAATGTATCCACTTATGGTCTGTCAGGAAGGTTATTCAAAGCACGAATACTTTAAGGGTCGGATCACCCACCCCACCCCCTTTTTTTTTTTGTAAGAGATTGGCTGAAAGATGCTTTCCCCGTTCGTGCATGGGCTGCTCATACATCTGTAACAAGAATAAATGTCACCCATACCTGAACCTTAAATCATCTGCTCCATTTCCTTGCTCACCTGTGCTTTTACTCTTATCTGCCATGGGTGGAGGCAAACTTGTTGCAACAGTTCCTTTGGATCACAACTTAAAGCCTCATTCTCTGCTCTCCAACTCTTTCGTCTCCTTTTCCTTCAACTGTTTTTTTTTTTCCTGCACTGTGACAGATAGCAAGATTTCACATTAGAGATAACTGTGTTTCACCATTGGCAGGCACAGTAAGGATATTATAACATTATAACTCGTTTTTCTTACCTTCATCCTGTTCTGCTCACACTTGAACCCTCTCTGCAGGTTTGAACACAGACCTCAAAGCATTTAAGACCAGAGCAGACCCTCTGAACTCTCACTTTCTTTCCCTCTCTCTCTCTCTCTCTCTCTCTCTCTCTCTCTCTCTCTCTCTCTCTCTCTCTCTCTCTCTCTCTCTCTCTCTCTCTCTCTCTCTCTCTCTCTCTCTCCCTCACCCCTCCCGCTCTCTCACCTCCTCAGACAAAGACCGAGGGGGAGCTTGGAGCCAGTGAAGCATGCTTAAATGGTGCATGAGGAGATGAATATTTGTATTGGTTTTCTGTATCTTCATTGAAAGCAGCCCTCATAAGTCTCCCGTGTAATCTCAGCGGTGTTTATGCATCATTTTTCTCTGTGTGCACTCATGAATGATCCAGTTTAAATACCAAAGTAAATCACATTCTGCATGCCGTACCTTCATGCGCGCACAGATCTGATCTGTAAATCTGCGTGGATTGACATGCATGCAGGATACAGTAAAGCGGAAACAGGCTGTGATTGTAATTGTAACTTGTCAAAGACGATGATTGAGTTTGAAAAAAAAAAAAATTCCCTTTTCATTTGTGTGTGGCTGCACTTGCTCTGGTCTGCCTGTGTGTGTACATGTGCGTGTGTGTGTGTGTGTGTGTGTGTGTGTGCACATGCAAATGAAAATATTTCTCGCTCTGTCTGCTATCTCCCCTCTCTCTGTCTGTCTCAGTACTAATCTCTGTCTTCCCCTGGTAAATGATTAACATGGAGAACCTGGCTGAACTATAATCAACAAACCCACAGTGAGGTAATTACCACTTTATTCCCTGTCCTGCTAACAAAGCAATTTCTCTCCCTCCCTCCTTCTTTGGATCTCTCTCTCCAAATCTTCCTCCTCTCTGTCCCTCGCTCCTTTGCCTGCTCCTCATCTGTCATGTGGCTGTATCAGTGTCTGAGTCTCCCCATGTCAATGCCCATTGTCTCACCGGCTCCCGCGCTCACAGCCATGTAGATCCAGAGAGTTGTTTGCGAGCACAGTTGTGTACCTTATCTCCCCTTGTAAACGTGCTCTGCCTGTTTGTTTGTGGTATTGAGTGTATTATCCAGAGGTAAACTGCCGATGAGTTAACTTTGTGTACACTCGAGCTTCTTCGTCTTTGTCAGAAAACAATGCGGGGCGGTGATTTTACTGATTTGTTTGCCTGTGAATTGGCACATGGCACCACTGTTGTTGAAGTTCACCGCAGTGGAACAATGGTTCTGTCAGAGGTGTGAGTCATCGTGTGTGTACTTTCAGACCTGACCTGCTGGATGGCATAAACGGGAAGCCTTTATTTCCTTGCGAGGAAATTAAGTGTGATAAATTTCTTTTCGGGAAAAACAAAACCCGGAAATGCACCAGGATGCCCGCCCCATTAGAAACACTCAAGGATTTGATTCATTTGTGAACTTGCACATTTTTCAGGCTTTTACTAGTTTCACACTTGTCCTCTGCAGGAGAAGTGGCGTCGGCCGGAACAATCTGCTGTTTTGGCCAGCGGTGTGCGGCTGTGGGAACGTTTACCCACCGCTGTGTCGGCCCCTCGTCTAAATAGGTCATTGTTTTGTTTCCACTGGTTAGTTGACTTTAGATGGAGCTGGAGTGTTTGAAGGATAAGGCGTGTTATTGCCTCTGGATGCTTGGGTTTTTGAAGGTGGGGCATGCAGTTGAAGTATTGCACAACCATATCTTTAAGCTTCAAAATGTCAGTTGGCCTCATTTCTTGAATCATTTAAAGCAGATCTTTGCAGAAGCTGGAAATCTGAACTCCTGTATGAAATCAGTAATCCCCCATTTGACTGTTTAGCGATATTTTATGCCACAGAATGAAGCCAGCGTAATCGTTGCACAACAAAAATAATCTTTGCAATTGAAGTGAAAGCAGAGATAGACGTGGCACAGGAAGACTCGGGCACACTGTGTTGGAAATGAGTTTTAGGCAGAGGCCTAGCGGTGAGGATGTCTGTATTAAAATGGATCAGATAGTCACAGTGCAGCTTGGAGCCGTCGGAGCAGACATGGAGTACGAGCATGAAAGGACGGCCGCTCTCTCCTCCTGGTCAGGATATTTAGTCAATCGATACCAATTTAACACCCAGATATTATCATCGGCTTCTCGCATTATCGCCAGGCTGCATATGGACCCATCTCTTTCCCAATTTCTCTCTCCACGCCGCCCTGTTTCGTTGTGTACACACATACATCAATATTAGGTTGCATTAAGCTGTAATAAGTTGTATTGTATGAATGTCTCGAAGTGGGGCGGAACAGCTGTGGAATGAAATGAGGTTCAGTGATGTCTGGGGTTCACTTGGCTCCGCTCAGCCTGGCTTTGGCACAAAATGGCTGCTCTGCGGTGAGCGTGTGTGTGTGCGTGTGTGTGTGTGTGGAGAGGGTGGTTATGGTGGTTACGGCCTGTTGGCGAGCACTGTCCAGGAGGCATTCATTCATTCATTCATTCATGGCACACAATGAGCTGTCGTCCTGGTAGGTGTCGGGCGAGCCGTCTTCCTTTCACATACAGAGCAGCAATTATTCCGACGCATCGGAATATGTAAACTGTGGGAAACTCGGTGGGTCCAAACAAAGCAGTCTGTTTGTTGTTTAGTCGGTGTGCGCATTTCAGATTTGCCCACACATGCCTGCACAGGTGCAGGCAGAGCCATCCAGACACACAACTCGCATGTTCCTATAACCTCGCACAATGCTTCTCCACTCAGCTCAGAAATCCTGCCAAGAGGCAACCTGGGAATTCCCTGAGACAGAAATTGAATTAGTATTGACCCAGGCAGAGCAAAAGGCTGTAGCAGGAACCTGGATTATTGTACCAGACAAGGTCCTCGCCGCCAGGAGGACACTGGGATATGTTTCCATCACACCTGCACTTTTCAAAGGTGCTTAACAACAGCCACTCCAAAAGTTCTTTTTTTTTTTTTTTAATTTAATATCCTTCAAATTGCTGTTGTGCTTCCTGAGAATGATCACCATGCATCGGCTCCTGCAATTAAATCCCTTAAAATTACCCCAGCCTGTGTATGCCAACATTTGTGACTCATTTAAGGAGACGATTGTGTGCAATGACTCACTTGTTTTGGTCAGTAATGAGTCTTCCTGTCATCTGCTGCAAAGAACTCTCTCGTAATTGCTCCGCATGAATCAGTACAACTCTGTTGATCTCTTTTTTTTTCCCACTGAAATTAAATGCATTTATTTAAAGAATATATTACATTGTATATTTGACACGAAGCCGCCATGTAGACTAAATAGATAAATAATGACAAATTGAAAGATGCAGAGGGCGGCACATTTTTTAAAGTCTTTTATTAACATTCTTATATCTTCGCTTAATAGCGTATCATGCACCTTTGCTAGCAGGCTTATGGACTGTCTTTTGCGCACACAGTGTGGTAATGGTTAATACGTGTTGTATTTATGCTTGATGTGCCTCCGTAATAGCGACGTCTGAATGGCGTTCTGCCATGTGCAAGCCACATGATGGACACAAAATAATCAGCTTTGTAGTGAAGTGAATTCCTTTGCGATCCCTGAAGGAAGCGAGGGAAAAGCTGAAGTGGAAGAGAAGCAGAGAAAAGCAATGATTCTCGTGTTTTGCTTAAGGAAGCTGTTTTCTTTGACCTGCCAACTCGGCACTTTGTATTTATTGGTTAGTACTCGCTAATTAAGCCTTCTATTGGCCATACATCTATTCGCCCTGTAGCACGTGTCATTTTTTTTGTTCACGCTGCAGTACAGTGTGTCCCGACTGAGCTGGTGCGAATCCAGAAGCTCGTACGAAAGCGACGGCGACGGCCATCTTCACCCCAGAACAAACTTTGGCTAATAAAGCTGTTAGGAAGTGCAGCTGTATTGAGACACAACGCTGAGATAAAACAGCGTTTGAAAGGGGTTGTGCAGGAGCGCATTATGAGACGTCAACTCCGGATTTGTCTCTTTTTCTCAGCGATTCTTTCGATTGCCCCCTGGAAGTCGCAACAAAAGAGCTTCAAGCAAGACTATCAGGCTTTTTTTTTTTCTTCTTCTTCATTTTATTAAATTATTATTATTACTCACAGCTCCTCAAAAACACCTTGTATCCAGAGAATTTCAGAGGAGACGGATGACAAATGTTGCACTCTGTGGATGTTTTGCATCTGCCGTCTGATTCGGGGAGTCTTCTCCATGGTGGAACAAAAACTAATATTATTTTGGCATGGCTTCCCAGAAGTGTGGTACAGCCTACATTCCAGCCCCCGATGACGTGAAACTCTCACACACACACACACACACACACACACACACTCATTTTGCCTCGGTTTCTTATCGCGCTGGCATAGGGACGCCACACACTCCACAAATGAATATACACAGAGCATCCCTGCTTCTTTTTTTTTATTTTTGTCCGTCCCCCGAGAGGGTAAAGAACATTAGAGCTGCGGTGGAGGGAGTGAGGGATGGAGACGGCGTTAAGGAGAGGGTGGTAGGGAAAGAGTCAACAGATTTCAACTCCCAAAACAGCTCAGGAAGGCCCCCAGGGATGGAGGGATGAGGAGTGAGGGAGGGAGGGAAGAAAGGATGTCAGCAGGTATTACTATCACTGTCACAAGGAGGCGTGAGGAGCGAACCCTCCCTCCACCCCGACCGTTACACACACTCACACACACACACACACACACACACACACACACACACACAGGCCTGTGTACAGGTGTCCTGGACACACACGGAGAAACCCACACTTCCAATAGCACCATTGCCCTGCCTACACTCACACACACACACACACACACACACACACACACACAGAACACATGGCTGCCTGGACTCTGGGGAGACCCGGAGTAGGAATCACGCTGCATTTAGAAGTGACGCTGCTTTCTGGTTTGTGTTACAGCGGAGCAGCTACACCCGATTTAAGAGAGGGTGAAAATAAAGCATCAGATGCTCATCTGAGCACGCTCGCACGCAGAGGCTTTCAGTAACATGATGAGATATGCTTCTGCTATGTGTGTGTGTGTGTGTGTAAGCCTGTGCCAGCACATTTCCACATTGTATTCTTGAAGCAGTAGCCAGCACTGCATAATTTTTGAGAGTGCGAAACTCTTCAGGATGCTCCGTCTCCCGTATTTCTGCCTTTCTAGTTCTGTTTTTCACTTCGCCACCTGTATTCTCAACTTTTCGTCCCAATCAGATGTTCAATCACGCCTTGATAGACTGTAGACTTTAGTACTAACTGTCAACTCTGAAGTTATGTAAGTGGTGTCTACGAACACCCTAAAAAATATATCCTTTTTACAGTCATGGTATATTCTTTATTGTCTTATTTTTACCTCTTTTTTTTTTTCTGCGAGTCCATTTAAATATTTCTTGGACTCTTCTCCAGCATCCTTCTTTTACATCTGTATGGGAACTGCCATCTCAAGATTAATTGGTCCCTGTCCCTGTCCAAAAAGTGTGTTTTGTTAAATTCATCACAAATGATCAGATGGTCGTAATTTACAGTCCGAGAGCCGTTGGAGCGGCGGTGGTTGTATTTTGTGCTGAATGGAGAAGGGGAAATAGCCTTGTCCCAAATCTCCATAGCTGTGGCCTTGTAGCAGGAGAACTCATGAATCTCATTGCTCCCCTATTCAGCTGAAAATGGAGTTCCTGTACGCAGTGCGCCTCTCAAAACACTGGAGCGGACGCTCCATGTTTATGATTGTGGGATTAATCTGCGCGCTCTCCTGCAGCACACCCAGTGACAAACCCCTAGTCATGAAAGTCACAGAACTCCCCACTCACTACTTTTTTTTTCTTTTTTTTTTTGACACAATTAAAGAGGGTCCCTGATGGATTTGCCTTCAGAGCAGAAATTTGTTTGGCGCCACATCCAGGGCGCATACTTGATTACCAAACAAGTGCGTGTTTGCACCTAAATCGCCCCTGGTTTACACGGACCTGCGCACCCGCAGTGGCACATAAAGCACCTCCTGCGTGTTAATCCTGTCATTTTGGGTCATTGGGGTTCATTACTTAAAGTAGCGACCAGTCGTCTTTAATCCCAAATTAATCAGTTAATCCCGGTCCTGTGTCAGCCTGTTGTTCACACCGTGTTCGCCTGGCGTCTGCACTTCTACTCCTGACCCTCGCCGTTTCCTTCCTCTCTGCTCCTAAATCCCCCCCCCCCCCCCCCCCCCCCCCCCCCCCCCCCCCCCCTCCACTCCTCTTATTGTGTCTGAACCTTTCATCAGTGTTGTGGAACCCGACTGGCCTTTCTAAGAAGTTCAGAGCTCTCCGGCTTCAAGGCAGCCACTGGCATCAACTTATATCAGCCCAAGTGTCACAGCCAGGCATTAATTTTTATTTACATGCTTAGAGCTCACGTGCTGAAGCCGAACAAACTCAGCTGAGTTTTTTTTTTTTGTTTTTTTTTTAAACACAGATTTAGTCGTCAGTTATAAACAATGATCCCATCAAGTGTTACGAAAACACAAAAACATGTTGATTTGGGGTAAATACAAGCATTAGATGACATTAATATTACTGAGCAGTGGTCTTTCTCTTCCATCTAAATCGTACAACTGTGACATGTTTTTTTTTCTGATCGCATATTCCCACCAGCAGTTTTTTTTTTTTTTTTTAATTAATTTTTTTTATGTTGGGCCGGCATTTGGCTTCATCTGATTGATCATATAAGGTAATATGCAGAGCAAGAAAACACTGTGCATCAAAAATATCTGTATGTATAATGATCCTACATTTACTTTTTCTTACATTAAAACAGATATCTGGACGTTTTCAAAAAACGGACATCTTAAACTACGGATTGAATCCTGTGACTGTGCAGTTTCAAATATTTGTGAAAATCTCAAAGCATTGGCGATCATAGATCGAGTTTACCTTGTCCTCATTGCATTTGTTTTGCCCAAAACTCTGTTTAAAATAGGATATCTTATTCGCACTAAATATTTTTACTCAGGAGTCCATAGAGAGAAAGTTTCTTCTCTAAAGGGAAGCGTAATTATATTGTTTTAGATACATGTATATCCGCCATCACCCCATCATTATGGTTTAAAGAAAATCACATCTGTTCTTTTGTACTTTCTTGTTCACTTCAGAATCAGTACTTTCTTAGTTTACTTAAACAAGTTAAATCAGTATTTCTACTTTTACCAGTGTATTTTTTTTTTTTTTTCACTTTTACAGTGGAAAGATGTGAGGAATCGTGTTATTTCTGTTGAGCGGAATACAAACCTGTTTCAGAATAAAAAAGAGATATGTAAGTTCTTGGCTTTTTTTTTTTTTTTTTTTTTTTTTTTTTTTTTCCTGACTGGCGTTTGGCAGCCCTGGAAGTGTCCTGCCTCTGGTGTGAATATGTGTTGGTGTGTGTGTGTGAGGGCGGGGTGGGGCGGCTGGGTGGCTGTGCGTGACTAGAACAGGACAAAGCTGGCTGCCTTGAGGGGGAATAAAGGGGACCTTCCATACCCCCGACGCGCAGAGCGATATGAATCTTAACCGTTGTGACGGAGAAAGATGGAGAGGGAGAGAGAGGCGGGGATCGGCTGCGAGGGGGGAGAAGGGGGCAGTTTAGACTCCTGGGATTCCAAAGCAGTGACCGTGAAAGTGCTTAGATAAACAGAGAGAAAGACAGAGAGACGGTGGGAGGGAGGGCAAAGTGGGCAAAATGGTGAAGGAAGAAGCAGTGGAGGGAGGAGAGGACGAGAAGGTGTAGCCACGCTGACGGGCGGGGGGGGGGGATGAGACCTGGAGACGGGGTGAAATCCAGCAGATGGAAGTGAAACCAAGTATAGAAGTTTTTAAAGAAGTTCACCAAGAGTCAGAGGGACTGAAGGGGCTTACTCTATTTACTCCTTCACTCCCAGACCTATCCAATCTCTTCCTCTCCATCTTCTCCATCCCTTTCTCTTTCCATCTGGCTAAATAATTCAGGTCGGCCGGGTGTATTGGGGCAGCTTTCCTTGACGTGTCTTAAATGTGTGTGTGTGTGCGTGACTGCCTGACTGATGGACGGACGGACTGGAGGAAAAAAAAAACCGCTGCCGTCCACCTGCCCATTCCCCGGCTTAACAACCCACCGAATAATCACAGCGAGGGAGAGCGAGAGTGAATACACACCTGGGATAAATGGTCTGTAGTGCCGATCCAGCACTGACCTTCACATCAAGAGAGAGAGAGAGATAAATACAGAGTACACAAATGGGAAAGAAAGAGTGTCTACAGCATCAGAAGTGTGACCCACTTTGAAAATGATGGATTCTCAAAGCCAAGGCTGATTTATTGGCTGGGCGGATTTGCTTTGCGAGCGCCCTTTTCACTGTGGTGAGTGTTTCGGAGTGAATGTGTGTGTTTTAAGAGGTGTTACTTGCGTGTCCTCCTTAACCCACTTACACAGGTGGGCTGAAAGACCTGAGACGCCGATAAGTGTAGTTAGACATGGTTAAATAATAGATGAGGGTGCAGAGCTTGAACGGCTGAGATGGACTCGGGCTGGCAGAGAAGAAACATAACGCAAAAATATCAACAATTTGTCCAGTAATGGCATCAACGATGCGCCTCTCACAGTGGAGGCGTTAAAATTACACCAGTGGAAAATGTGAAATATATTTACTTTGTTTACAGTTGACATATAAACGCACCTTACAAACTTTAGTTTTTTAATCAGCTTTGTGTACAAGAACATGTGTCACCAGAGCTTTGAGAATAAACAAATGAGCACAATTTAGAACAACTTCAGATGAATCAAAAGAGGATATTTATGAATACGTAAATATGTTTGCCTGGCCAATATTTGATGCAATTAATGGATGAAAATACTTTGCTATAGCCCATGCTGATGTCTTGAAACATTTTTTTGAATTGATAATACTTATACTCTATAATACAGAGAGAAAGTTGCAAATTGTACCAACTTCAGCTTGAAGGTTTTTTTAAATGGACCTAAACAAGTTAACACGTCACTTTCTAATTGTTCATCAAACTCAACGGTGGCAAAACAAACACGTCTCAAAAATTAGAAGGCGACATCACACTTCATTTTTCCATAAATCTATATGTTTTCACTTTGAATCAAAGTGTTTCACTAAGTTGCACAGCAGCACTGAGGGTCGCTGATGCAGCAGTGAAAGCGATCACTGCATTGAAGTCATGCTATAAAGGTGAAATGGTAAAAACATGCATGCTGAAGGCTGCAGTGTGTGTGTGTGTGTGTGTGTCCTGAGAGGAAGCAGAAGTCTGAAGAGAAACACCTTATCTGTGACAGATGAGATCTGCCGGCAGATCGGTCAAGTTATTTGTTGAAATTTTTTGCATGCAAGAGAAAATATGAGCTGCGAATTCTAGAAATAATTTTTGGACATTTTATTTAATTTTGAAACATGGTGTGACATGTGTTTAAGAAAAAAAGTTATTGGCAGTTTCTCATGCTCTCCTTCACTCGTCCGGCTCGCTGTACGTTGACACTCTTAATCCAGCTGAGTTACACCAACAGCTGTAAATCTTGGAGAAGCTGTAAATTAGCTTCTTATTTTTTTTAAAGTTATTCATCATCAGAGAAACTGCTCCAGTGGCGCCCTGCACCATGAGCCTTCCTATACATGCTGTTTACTCAAGCATTACCTCTAATTTGCCTACACCCTCTTTTAAAACACTTATCTCCTCTGGTAGTGTGTAAATCCAAAGAGTCCAAGCAGGAACTTGAGTACATAAATGCAAAACAAATGATATTGACACAGTGGCTCGGCCCAGCCGCCTCTTTGTAGCAAATACATTCTGATAGCTATTATGAATAGTTTGAGTCATGGATTTTTTTGCGTCCACCTATCGTAGCCTCGGCTTGTCGCTCCACCCTCCCCCCACCCCCCCCCCCCCACCCCTCGGTGCTGCCGGTGTCGGAGCGCTGAGGTGCTGTAGCTATATTGAAGTTTATGTATCCGAGCCTGGCACCTGTACAGATCAGGCCTGTATTTACGCTGCAGCTCGATTTAGACGGCAGGAACATGGAGAGCACTCATTACTCTGAGGTTTCGGCCGTCCGAGAGAGGGATGCAGGGAGAAGACGGATGGAACCGAGGATGGATGGGTGGGGCCATTGGCTTGGCACCAATCCCAGCTCCGGATTGGTGGTTGTCGTGGCAACGGCACGTCTGACCTTATTTACCCCCTTCCACAACCCCTCACTTTTTCTTCTTTGCCGCACACACTTTGCTCGTCACTTTTTTTTTCCCCCCTGCGTGAACGGTGAAAGTCCTCGTCTCGTGTCGTTTTCGCCTCGCACTAATCCCTAAAAGTGTGGTCGCTTCCACGCGGAGCAGGTGAGAGTCCAGCGCAGCAGCGCTGGTGGGCACGATGAGGCAACGTTCTGGCAAGCAGTGTTTCTAGTCCGAGAGCAAAAAAAAAAAAAAAAGGAGCCATAGACAGCAAGACGGCGCTCTCGTCCATTTACGTTGTGGACGGTAATTTCATACCTCCTAGAAAAGTCACTGGAAAGCCTATTTCAGGATCGGACTGGACCACACATGGAGAATGGCGCCTATGCATGAGGGAGCGCTGTCCGAAAGGGTGGGGTGGGGGTGGAGGGGGTGATGGTTTCTGCAGACCTGAAGCCATATCAAAATAGTTTCCGTGAATTGGTTTCCATACTGATGGGTCCTGTTGGCCTGAATCGTGCGATTCTCCTCAGCTCTGCCGACCGCGGCCGGAGATCCTGTTGTGCTGCTGAGTCCAACAGAACGGACACGCATACACTCACCGAGGAGGGCGTGCGCCGTAACAGGCATAAAATAGGGTCTGTCTTTACTCGAGGATGAGAATCCTTAAGGCCGGAAGAGGCCGGTGTGTTTTTGTGTGTGTGTGTGTGTGTGTGTGTGTGTGTATCTGTGTGCTTTATCTGTAAATTGATAGGAAATGTGAGTCCATGTGGCAGCCTGCTGACCCACACAGTTTGAATGAGGAGTGGAGTGGTGTGAATGGCCCGTGCCTTCTGGTCATTTAGTGGAGCCTGCTGGGCAAGAAAGGTGCAACCAATCACTTCAACAGGGTGACACACACACACACAGACACACCACACACACACACATACATATATATATAATGGAGTGCATTGTATGGGTGAGCGTTATTCTATAGGGGAATTTCAAAGAATAAAAGTGTTTGGTTTGTCTCCTGGTGCAGGGGTTCCCTGAGGAAACTTGTTCGCAGAGGTAGTAAACCACCACCGAGATCCTAATGCATATTAATATGAGTGTGTGTGCCCAGAAACTTGCATGTCAAAAAAAAAAAAAAAACACACACACAGCTGGAGAAGGGTAGAAGGGAGAATTTAGCAGGAAATTCCACATACCGTCCACATTTGGAGATTAGGAGTCATAGCAAAGAAAGCAAAAGGTCTGGTGTCGACCAAAGATACACTTCCTGCTGACCTTGAAGGAAACGCATACACACGCGTGCGCACACACACACTCCTGCGTCGGCGTACCAAACAGGAAAGAGTAGATAAGCACAACAGCTTGCTCCCCTTAAGTCCCTCTTTCCCCCCGGTGAGGAGCGGCCGATCGCCGTGTTTGGCCGCAGTTTTGGTGACACACTGAATCTGAAAAGGCGGGGTCGGCGGAGTGCTGGGGTGTGAGAGAGGGGGAGTAAAGGATTTTTCAGTTCAGCCAGCTGGGCAGGCGGGATGATGGGGGGCCCCAGATGGTCAGAAGTGGGGGGTAACTTCCTTGTTTGTGCGCGTTGAGGGGAGTAAAGCACCAGGTTAGACACAACACTGCTGTCTGGGCTCCGGACGCAGCACGGCTTTGTGTGGGCGTGGAGGGGGGGCAACATTAGGTGAACGGGGGGGGCGTCCTTGTTTTCTCCCGTTTTGGATGCGTTCAGAGGATTGAGTTGAAAAGAACAAAATGATGAGCAGGTTTGAGCCTTGTAGATAAAGTCGTTCTCTGCAGCTCTTCTTCTGACTCATGCAGAATGATTCTTTTTGTTTTTCCTTTTGAAAACAGGATAGCCTGTGGAGTGAGAGGTCACTGCAGCGTTGTCGGCCTCAAGAAAGGAATGTTCTCTCTCTCTTTAGCTATCCGTGTCATTCCGTTCTCTCTAATGTACCACCTCTTGGCTCTTTATGCCTTGAAATCTCTCGCAGTTTCTATCAATTATTTGACCTGACTTCACATCGCTGCTGGCTCCATAAATACATTAACATGTCAGGATCTGCTCATCGTCACAAGTTTCGTCTCTTTCCAGTCACAGAAACGTCTTGGTGGGGAGGTGTGCTCACATCACAGAAAGTTTTCTTCAGCCTGTTTTGAGTCAAAAACCTGTGTCAAGTGATGTTTGCTCATAATTCCTTGTTATTCTGTTTGTGGACATATCCCGAGGGAGGTGTAGAAAGTCTGCTCATAACTGGTGGGATCGATCACGTAGTGAGCGCTGCTAATTGGCGAGCTGCAGTCAGAAGCGGGAGAGTCCTGCGTTACGCTCGCCATCCACTACAAACTCGCTCGCCAGCTAACTCCGTCGCTAATAAACAATAAGTTCAGGAGAGTTCTCTGCACCATCATCTCAGCAGGTGGTAAACTTTGCAGCTCATAGAAGAGTTTTTACTTTAGTACAGAGCGAAGTTCTTTTATATTTTAATGCAATATCTGTATGATTCAGTTTTTTTTCTTTCCTCGAGGTCACTGTAAGCTCGTACAATTTTGTACACTGGTACAGTTCACAGTTGTTAGACAATTTGCTCGAAAAAACAAACAAGACCATGGCCTGGGTTTACATCTTTATATGGAGTGTGAATCTTTCTGTCATCTGGGTCGGTGTGACCCGTTCTCCTTATAATTACACGTTGACTAAACGCTACACCCAAAACACCGAGCCGCCCCGTGTGTTAAAGTCGTGGTTGAGATTCTTGCTCGCCATGCATGATATCATCTCCCATGTGTCGAGCTCCACCCGTCTAGAAAAAGAAACAAACACCACCAGCTCGCCGGCGTCCTCGCCGGGCGCGCCAGAGTTCCCCGGGCTTTCGCCAGCGGTGTTACTGCCGCAGCCGCCGGAGGAGCCGGAGCTGTGTCATGCTATGCCCAGTGGAGGGATTGTAACCGCGGCACGCTGTGCCCAGCCAGCGCAGTGCCAAGAATTAGTGGTCGCCCTGTTGGGATCGACCACGGAAGAACTGAGGCTCAACCAAGCCTTGTGGCCTCCCGTCGTCACTGAAAGGATCCAAAAGGCTTTTTACTGTGGGGTAGTTGGCGTGCCATCACGACCACGGAGGCGAGTCAAACCTTCTGCAGACACACACACACACACACACACACACACACCATGCGACTTCTGCATTTTTCCAGTTTAAGATAAACTTGCTGTTAGTTTGGCAGTGGAATATTTCCACCCCCCCCCCCCGCCAATGTTTATGTGTGTTACGTTTACTAAGAGCCTCGGTGTATTCAGGATGCGTCGGATGCAGCTGCTGAGCGAGATCTAGTATCTGTTCTGTATTCCTGAAGCTGTGTTGCAAGATTGTTGCTCCTTTAATTATTCTCTCATATTAAAGGATCAAAGGTCTCTGCCACAGTCAACCCCCTGCATTTCATTATAACCGCATGCACACTGGCGCATGTGTCCGTGCACACACGTCTGCATCTGCAGGATATTGGCTGTGCCCATTTTTTTTTTTTTTTTTGAATTTTGAATGGGACTTGTAGTGATTATAAAAGGATAAGTGTTAGCCTTTTCAAGTTTCCCACTGAAGAGCCCAGCGTGTTCTCTCTGATTCGGCTCCTTGGTGAGATTTTTCTTTATCAACCTCGAGCTTGCGCCGGTCCTCAGAAGGGTGTCACTGATCACCCTATGGCGTAAGGGATGGAGCATGTTTTATTCTCCTGAAGTACTTTCATGTCCCGGTGCGAGTGATCGTGTGTTTGTCTGAAAGTGTGTGTATTCACACGCAGTGAGTGTGTGCGCTGCTTTTTTTTTCTTTTTTTTTTTTTTTTTGTCGTTGCCCTGTCCCTCCGCTCTGGCGCTGGACCCGGCCAATCCTGCTTTGCTGCTTACAGATAGGCTGCTCCTGCGCTCTGTTCCTTGACACCCGCGGCTCCTCCGTGCTCCCATGATGCCCCTGTGCTGTCACCACTCCTGCTGCACGGTGGCTGGCAGGAGGGGAGGATGCTGAGTGTAATTAGGGCGTAACCAAACCTACCAGGACCGGAGCGGGGGAGAGGGTGGAAGGAGAGGAGGGAGAGAGGAAGGAGGCTGACAGTTTGACATCAGTGCAGCGCACCGACTCTGTAATTGCCGCCGTGCATATGGCGCAGGCCGAGGTGGGAGGCTTGTGGGAGGGGGGCGTAGAGGGTGGCGTAATAAAGGATAGAATGAAGTCAGAAACAGGAGGGAGAGTGCAGGGGAATGCAGTCTGTGAAGCAAAAGATGGAGAATGAGTGGATGTCATAGGAAGAGGGTGAAGACGAGAGAATAGAGGAGAAGAAAGAGATGGAGCAAGGGAAAAAAAGGGCCGGAGCGGCAGAGCAGAGTCTTGAGGTGAGCGACGTGTATAGCAGGGGTTACAGCGTGTTGACACAGCACACATGTGTTATTACATGCACGTACATACACACACGCGCACGCGCCCGTGCGCTCTTCTACTGCTGGTGCACCTAAGTAAACATCTCAGCGCCTCAGAGGGGCCTTGGAAAGCACGACAGGTAGTATGAAGTGTAAACAGACTGGTGTGTGTGTGTGTGTGAGAGGGAAAGAGAAAGTCTTTGTGTGTGTATGTGCTTACAATGTTCTCTTAAGCAGACAATCAGGCACTTTTGTTTGGCTGTAATTAGCACACACAGGTAATGGAGCTATCGGACGTTGCTGCCTACACACACACACACACACACACACACACACAAGATGGGTATCGATTAGCAGTGTGTGTGTCTGTGTGTGTCTGTGTGTCCTGAGTGAGAGATCCTGATCGATTATGTCCTGTCCTGTTGATAGATCGCCAATTCTGCACGCTAGCTATTGAGCACGAAGCAGCTTTGGTGAAGCCTGCCTCCAGGGCCTTACCTGCTTCCCAAGACACACACACGTACACACACACACACACACACACACACACACACACACACACACAGTCTCGTATTTCTATCCTCGTGGGGACCGTCCATTGACTCCCATTCATGTCTAGCCCCTAACCCTAACCCTTACCCTAACCCTAACCCACACCACAACAAAGCCTAACCCTAAAGAAATGTTTTTGCACTTTTACTTTTTTCAGTAACAACAACATGGTCAAGAAAACACTGTTTCTCCTACTTAGGACCGGAAAAAGGTCCCCACAAGGCACGTCGTTCCACGTTTTGCTATCCTTGTGGGGACATTTGGCCCCAACAAGGATAGAAATACGAGAACACACACACACACACACACACACACACACACACACACACACACACTTCTGCTGTTCTGCTCCATTATCTCACATAGAAATACAGGCTCAAAGTTAAGAGGCAGCAGGGTTTTTTCCCCATTTCTTGGCCATGCTCTGCTCTTCTGACACAGTATTGTCATTTCTCCACTCATTGCTCCATCTGCTTTTGACACTCCGCAGATTTGCTGGACCATCTCGCCCTCCTGCTTCCTGTCATGTCTTTCTGTATCATTTAGATTTTCATCAGTCCTGTCTCTTTCTCCTCCACCTCCTCCTCCTCCTCCTCCTCCTTTTCCTCACTTATTCTTCTTATTATTTATTCGCTTGTCTCTTCTATATCCGCCTTCTTAGCTCCCGGCCCGCTCTGCCGTGCCCCAGCGCCGGCACTTCCACCGCCCTCCCCATCCCATGCTCCTTTTCCCTCCCATGTTCCCCTTCACTGGCTCTCAGCACACCCTTCCTCTCTCCTCCGCTCTGTCACCCCTCTATAAAGACTCCCACTGACGGACCTGAACCTTCTGGCCCGAGCCACATTTCTGCCCCTCATTCTTTTCTGCCGCGCTCCATGCGCGGAAGAGACCAATTAAAGTTCGTCTCCTCTCCTCTTCCACTCCGTTGTTCTTCGCTCTGTGTGTCTGCACTCAGACTCCCCGGGGTCGCTAATTAAAACACTTTACTTTTTCTTTTAAGTCCTTTTTTTTTTTTTTTTTTTTTCACCTGTTCATCCAACTTTTTTTTCCTCTTCGTTTGCCTTCTCGGTTTCTTTGTGTCGTCACTACTTCAACGTGCCTGTACATCTCTTTCATTACACCCCCTCGGTCCGTCCATCATTCTCATTTTTTACTCCATTTATCACACATCTTTTCATCTGACTTCTTGTCTCCTGCTTTGTGCTTTTTTTTTCTTTTTTTTTGTGCGGTTATTTTTAAAGTCCTACAGTTTCATTAAATTGAATGTACCTGTCTGGCTTTGGCCTACATCCGCTCCCCGCTGCCTCTCACCCATTAGTTTGTACCGGGGTAACTCTTCATACCGCCGCTGACAGGACCGCGGCATCGCCGGCCCGATAGAGCATACATTATGCATCTCCTCTCTTCTAATGATGCTGTCTTGTCCACAGTTTGTTGTTGTGCCAAAAGCCAGTAAACCCTGACTGACATGGATGTACTTGCACATGCCAGGGTGCTTAAGTTTGCCGGTGCTCGTGTGTGTGTGTGTGAGAGAGTGTGGCGAGCAGAGGGAGTCCGGTTTATTTCACTCTCAACTCCTCTCGGCGGTCTTAATTATCATATGAGCAATTGTTGCTCTCTCTGTCTGACGCTCGCCAATCTCCCTCACTGGCGAGGAAATAAAATTGAGTTGTACCGGTGTGATGTATAAAAATCTCGGGCGTTATTGAAGACCCACACAACTTTGTTTTTATCACCTGCGGTTATTGTTGTGTGCGCCACTGATGAACCGTCAATCTCCTGGAAGCATCCGCTTGCAGCAGGCGTTACGTAACGTGTCGTCTGTCTCTGTTCAGCCCTAATTAGCGCTTATCTTCACTTTCGGCCTTGTGTGAGCGCTCGCTGCGTGAATATTAATCCTGCTGTCGCTCTTCTTTTCCAGGTTAACAGACGGAGATCTGTCCATTCAGGTGAATCTGAATGATTACGTGGACATCATCTGCCCCCACTACCCCAATAAGGAGACCCGAGGCGCCGGGCAGCAGGAGACGCTCGCTCTCTACCTGATTGGAGAGAAGTCTTTCCAAGGCTGCGTGGAAACCAGAGGGGCCGTCAAGAGGTGGGAGTGTAATAACCCCAACGCGACATTCGAACCTGTGCGCTTCTCCGAAAAGATCCAGAGGTTTACGCCTTTCTCGCTGGGGTTCGAGTTTCTGCCGGGGAAAAACTACTACTACAGCTGTGAGTACCATGACGTTTATTTAATAATAATCCAAGAATATCAGAACAACTGTTGGCACATTCAGGCTGAATGTATCTTAACATGTGTTTACAGATGTGACACAGTGCTGATTTAAGCTTGTATTCTGTATTTTTCTGCAAAAAAAGTGAAGAAATTATTTTCTTTTACAGTTATGTGAGCTTAAAATTACATAATACTGTTTCCAAAGTCATCCATCCGTCATCTATATCGCTGCTCCAGCTGACTGTGAGCGAACGCAGGGCCAATTGGCCTCGAGTGCGTGTTTTTGGACTGTGTGAGGAAACTAGAAGAAACCCATGCATGCACAGGGAGAACATGCATATTCTGCACACAGAGAGCTTCCCTCGCCGAGCCCACTGCAAACGCAGCCCGGGCGCATCCTGGCAGCGAGGCCAGTGAGGAGGTTGTTGGTAGTGATAGAAAACATGCAGGCGGTCGGTTTGAGGTAGGAGTGCGGGAAACAGACGGGATTGGAGGAAGAGGATCCAATATGGCAACCCTTCGTGAGAAAAGTCAGAGAGATAACTTTTATTTATTTCTTGAGATAGTTTAACTTCAAAACTAAAGTGCTTTATGTAAAAAAAACTAACATTTTTAAGAAATATACTTTTTCAGGTGTAGGAGTTGTTTATGAATCCTTGCCTCAGTTGTTTTACACTTTCAGTTGTTTTACACTTTCAGTTCATCAGTCACTGCAAAGACACTTGAATGGGGCCATCCTGCATTTTTAAGGTACAAAAAAAAGTTCAGAGAAGTTTTTTTTATCACAGTTTTTTTCCACGAGCTTGTGCAGCTTAAGCCACTAATGTTTCCCATAAATTCCTACCGAGCGACATTAATACGACGTTTTCATAAACCTAACGGCGGCCACACAATTCAAACGACGGCTGTTCCATTACATGCTCCTGTGTTTGTCTCACTTCGCTCATTTATTTCAGCCACTGGAGGGAGAAAAGGGGAGGAAGCCGGAGAGGAGATGGCTTAGTGGCAGTGAAAATCACTTGACAAATTTTTTTTTTTTTTTATTATTTCACAACTTGTGGTGTCAGTCCGAGAAGGGGGAGGACATGAAACAAGGCGGAGAATGGAAGAGTCACGCAAATGCAGAGCATGGGAGGGAGACAACAAAGAGACGGAGGGACGGCAAAGTGCAGGAGACAGAAATGGAGATCAATACGGGACGACAGTGGGGTGGGGGTGAGGGGGGGGGGTGGGGGGTGCAGGGCGGGCGGAGAAGCAGACAGAGGTAGAGAAGCGTGGAAGAGTGACACAGGAAGAGAAAGCGCGAAAGACGGACACAGTCTGACAGTACGGGGGGTGGGGTGGGGGGGGTGGGGTGGGGGGAGGGGGGGGGGGGGTGAGGATGAGTGGAATCCAGTCCGGAGAAAGGGAGGCGAGGACAACAAAAGCAACGACAAAAAAGGGATGGATGAAATGAAGAAAAAGAAAGAATCTTTACATAAATTACTGTTGCTCTACGCGGGACAATAGAGCATTGTGAGGGCATGAGAGAGTTGCTCCACACACACACACACACACACACACACACACATGCATGCATGTACACACATGCACACTGGGCTATTGTGGTTGTGCATGCCAGTTCACAGCAGCACTACAATGGGTCGTCTCCCCCCCCGGTCGGGCCACATCGGCCTCAGAGCGATTGTGTGTGTTTTGTCCACATCAAAGATAAGGCGTAAAGTTGGTCCAAACGTCTGGCTCTGGGGTCCGAGCGCTGAATGGATGGGCAGCACTGGAGACTGCATAATGGCATTAGCCCGGGAGAACAGCACAATGGTATTAGAAACACTAATGGCATTAGTTGGCTCAGGCTGAGCTGGACTCGGCTCCTCTCTCCCACAGACCCAGAGTCCGCCGCCGTTTGGGTTTTTTTGGCCTGCTGAGCAACACCGACCCACTTCTTTTTACATGTGTGGACCCTGACAAACAGGAAGCACCTTCACATCCTCTGACGGCCGGCTGAGCCTCGCGTGGAAACACTGGAAGGGCAGAGGAGCAGCGGCAGCCAGATATCACGGCAACTTTGGGAAATATGAGGAGAGTTTTGGGTCCTCCAGTTTCCTCCCACAGTCCAAAAACAAGCTTGTGTTTAATTAGTCTGTGTGTGTGTGTGTGTGTGTGTGTGTGTGTGTGTGTAAGTGATGGACGGATGACTTTTCCTCAGGGTAACCTGTCCTCGCCATCCGTCAGCTGGGATCGGTTCCAGAGCCCTTCGATCCCGGCTTAGTAAAGCAGCTTAGGGACTAGATAGTAATAAATATTGTTAATTGGTGCTGGGATCCATCGGCGATAAAAAGTCAGACAGTTTTCTTGATAGTTAAATGGTTTAAATTGTAAATATCTAATGAGCAAAATGAAGAAACTGTACTTTAGATTCACACTGACACTTCATCTCTCGTACTAATGTGTGATTTAATAAAGCTGTTGTTTTATTCACCACTTATTCCCAAAAGCGAGTTAAAAAATAAAATCATACTAGTAAGACACATCCCCTAACCCCGGGGTTTTTTGCAGCTGAGCCCCCCCAAAGCTATCTGACGCCACCTCACACTTCACTTTAAAAACCACTGGTTTAAAGCATCAAGCCTGATCACAAACTGTTGACAACCAGGTGTTTAAGTACAAGACAGAAGTGTGATGTTGCGTTGCCACAAACGGCAGTCTGAAATTAGGCCAATTTTCAGATCAGGATCATCTTTGTGCTTTTGCAGAGTTTGCTGAATTCTAAATCTTTTTTTTTTTTTCCTGTGTCTTGTAAATGATCAACTGGTGGACCTCAGCTTGTCAGCTACTTGGCATCAACAAATAAACCCATAAGTTGTCCAGACGCAGCCAAACTGTTGGCTGGGGATTTGATTGTGTGACAGAAACTTTTTTTTTTCTTTCTGATGTTATGTAAAGTAATGAGAGACAAATCAACCGCTGAGCGTGTATTATATAGGGAGGGTGATTTCAGGCACAGCTAGAGGCCTTATTCACAGCAAACACTTTGTCATGCCGCAGCAGGGAAAACACATTTGTATCACATAAAATTAATGGTAGTCGAATTCCATTTAGCTGCATCATTTTCTGATTCCTGGTTTTGTGCGTGCTGGCTCACTGTCACGTTTTCATGGTTTTTTTTTGTTTTTTTTTGAGGGGGGGGCACTTGAATATAATTGAGCGCTGTTTTATGGTAGTGATGGAGCTGAGATGTTACGAGCATTTTGCTGCGAACACTCTTAAATTCCTGCGTGCACGTCTTGAGAGAGTACTTCAGGGCACTCGCACTCCATTTAGAGCTTCCTTAGATTGTCTGTCCGTGGTGCCGAAGAGAAGGATGGATGTGAATGATTTAAAAGAATGGCACATACATAAATTTAATTCATAAATCAGAAAGCTTAAGTACAACATTTGCGCTTTGTGATTTATGCATTAGCATAAAATGGCACAATGAAGTGGTTTCCTACCTCCAGCCATTCAGAAAGTGATGCATAATGTACAGTTGGAAATCTACAGCTTTCAGCTTGCAGCCCTCAATGATTAATGCTACCGAGTATAAGCCAGTCGTAAACTTTGACTTTTTGGGCCGCCGCTCAGCACAAATACTTCCCTGAATGGTGGCGGAAAAATTACTGTCTTGATGAAAAGAGTCAAAGTTGTGCTTAAAATGACGAAGTGGACCAAAAAACTCGCCACAGTTAAAAAAAAAAAAACCTCTATTGGAGTCAGTTTACTTGAAATGCATCCTGATATGCGTAGAATGAATGAATGATTTTATTTATTTATTTAAGCATTAATCTTTTTTCACCCAGGAATCAGAGGTAGCTACACATTTCAAATAAAATACATAACAATTTCAAACAAACAGCTACCGACATTTCCTGAAAAACGCATGAATATGAACACGAGGCCATCAGTCAGAACATCTGCAGCCTGATGCATCCTCCTTCCTTCCTTCTTTCAGTCGGTTTTTAAAGCATTTATAGAGACCAGAGAGAGCAGTTAGCAGCCTGCAGAAAGCAGAAATGAGCCTCGTGATGAGATTCGCAGAGCAACGACAGCAACTTCAAATGTTTGGGGGAAAAAAAAATTACCTAAATAAGAAGGGTTGAAGTTGGGAATTACTGAGTTACTGAGCGCTGGTGATTAGTCTTCTGATGGACCTTCTAACCAGACCCTCATTATCTCCACATACAAGCAGCTGGAAGCAGACGTGTTGGACGACCTCAAGAAAAAATACTTTTTCAAAAGTACAAACTTTTTTAATTGAGTGTAGGTACAAATACTTCTGTTAAAAAAAATAAAATACAAAAAAACTTTGGGAAAATGACTGATTGAAACTGAAACAATAGTAATGATTCCGCAATGTGCTCTGAATTGTGTTTCTGATGCATGTCAGAACCGACTGAATCCTAATTCCTGCTCTGTTGGCTTATTGGCTGGAGTTTAAAGGTTGAATTAATATTGATTTCATATTTTAGAAGAAGATGTCTGACCAAAATAAACTGTGGCAATAGAAAAATTAAATATCTAAGTTATTTGAGCAGGTCACCTCAAGATTTATAATGTCGTCAGTTGACTAACTGGGATTCGAGGAGTGTGAAGTGTAGTTTCATGATCTAGTTTAAGCTCATCAACCATTTTTATCTAATCTCATGGAACCAAGAATATTGCTGTTGAGATGAGACGAGCAAATAAACGAAGCTTCGCCGTGGTCCGGTCTGTTGTGAGATGATGGACTTGACTGCAGCTGTGTTTCGTTATCTTTCAGCCACCGTAGATATCGGTTATTTCTGCATCCCCGCTGTTATTGTGCGCCGCATCTTATCAGCTGAAATTATGGCGACAAAGTGAGACAAACTGTTAGCGTTCACGCGCCCGGCTTGTGCGGCAGGTCCCTGTTGAGCCGGCAGCTGTTTGTGAATTATTCAACTATAAAGGCTCTTTAACTGCACTTTCCAGACAAATTTGTTTTTAAAAGCAGTTTTGAGCTGACAGGTAATCCAGCTGATGTTCACCTGTTTTTCCCGGGTGACTCATGATCGCCATCGGCATCGACGCGCTCTCGCCCTGTAATGGTTCCTCCCTCGATTGTGTCTTTTATTGTCTTGGTGGAGATAAGTGTGCTTAGCAGTTCATTTAATTCTTGGCGTTGATATCCTGAGGTATCCGTCTGGTCAAAACAGCAACAACAACCAGCCTTTCTTTTTTTAATTGTCGTTACAATTCCTCAAGAGGAAGTTCTCTTGAGCGGAGCTCATGACGGGATTTGCCTCGGCGGATGTAAACGTCTTCTCTTGTTTGACGTGCCCGCGTGGTGAACGCTAACTGTTTGTTGGGTTTAATGAGTAAGCCGCATATTTACGTCTTTCTTCTGTTGTTCTCCCCAGCTCTATCCACACATGAAAGCGATCATCTGCCATGTATGAAGTTGCGTGTCTCGGTGTGCTGCGAGCCCAGTGAGTACACTCTGCGTTTCATCTGATCTTCCGCCCCCCCCACCCTTGTACAGCGAGACGCTGCGCTCTCACATCTCTACCATCAGGGCTGTACGGCGCCATGTTTAGGCTGCACCTTACCCGCTCCGCCATGCCTTCGCTTTCTTCCTCTCTTTTCCTCACATTCTATATTTATCTTTACTCTACAAGAATATATTTAACCTTGAAAGATGAAACAATGTGAACTTCACTTTTGCTGTAAGCCTAATTGGATTGAGCTTTTTCCCTTTATAGCATCTTTCCCTCTCCTTCCTCTTTTTTTTTTTTTTCAGCTCTCTTGTCCTCCTCATTCTCCCACTCTCCGTCTCTCTGTCCCAGTGTGAAATTCCCAGAGTTGATCTAATCCAGAGCCCGCCTGGAGTAATGTTAGTCTTCCAGTCCAGTGAGCTGCCCATTCCGGTTGGGAATGTTTCCCAGTCACTGTGGGAATCCCTGTACAGTTGTCGATGCGTGTGCGCCTTTGTGAGCACTTATGTGTGTAACTATTTGTGTAGTGCGTGTGTGTGTGTGTGTGTCTGTGTGTGTGTGTGTGTGCATGTCTGGGTGTGTGTGTTGGGCCGTGTGAGGACCTGAACCTGATTGCACACTGACCCATAGGGACTCGTGTCACCAGAAATGGACGCCCCCCCCCCATTAGGGAAATCAATGGAGTTTTTTTGGTGATGGCATGATGCAGGGTCAGGCTGTGGTCGGGGTCGGGGTTCGGGTTTAAACAAGTCGTTGTTACAGCTGAGTTTGAAATAAGTCTCCAGGAAATGAATGACAGTCAGCGCATAATCCCTGTAAGGCATCTAAAGTTATTGTGTGTGTGAGCGTGTGCGTGCACTTATTGTTTTTTGTGCATTCCTGTATGGTTCCCTGGGCATTTGGACAAGCGTGCGCGTCCCTTCACATCTGACACGTCTGTCCCAGTTCCCATCCCAGCGTGATCTGCAGGGGGGCTTGTTGTGTTGTCCCAGGCTGCAACTGTTACACACACACTCACACACACATACTTTTTTTCCAAGAAAAGCAAGCTTGATTATCAGATATGCACTGATAATGCAGTCTTTGATTTAGTGAGAATAAAAAAACACAAAAGGAAAACAATAAAAACCTGGAATAAACAGCGCTGCATCCGTCTCCAGTGAATTCCTAAATGTCATCGCTGTTCCGGTGTGAGACGGGGAGTAATTTGCTGCATTATTACCAGAGTGAAGGCTGATGACTTTTTTTATATGCTAATTATCCGGCTGTCATTAATTAGAAATACCACGGATCGCTGTTGAGTGAGGAAATGCTAATGTAGTCTTGACCTTCTGACGGAATTCCCTGATCAGCCTGTCCAGGCCCCAGATAACCTACATATCTGAAATCATCAGGATATGCTGGGAGATGTACACGACACACACACACTCACACACACACAGTTTACACTTAAAATCTCTTTACAGTAGAAAGACTTCTACCTACAAAGACAACAATGTACTGTTTCCTTCTCTTGTGTTTTTTTCCCCTCCTCTCTGCCTCTCATCCTATCCTTTAACCAAAACTAATCCCGACTAAATTTCAGGATCTCCGTCTCCTTGTCGTTTTACCCCCCCCTCCACCCCTCACTCCAACCTCCCGCTCTTTTCTTCCTTTCTTTCTTTCTTTCTTGGGTCTTCTGTCATTCCTGAAGTGGCACTAATCCCCCCCTTCTCTCTGTCTCTTCAGCTCTCTCCTCCCTTCCTCATTTTTTATGATCTTTCGCTACTGGAGCAAAACTAATCTCGGCACCATCCATGGCAGTCTCTTACACCTCCTTCTCTTCCTCCTCCTCCTCCTTCCCTGTGTTTTTTTCCCCTCTATCTCTTTGTTGTATCTCCATATCTTCCGCTGTACCGTTACTCACCGGCTCCCCTCTCGCCGCTCTATCTCTGTCGTGCGCACGCTGTGCGGCGAGCGCGTCGGGACGAGCGCGCCAGGCCGGAGAGAGAGGAGGGCGAATTAGATGGATGAGAGAAGAAATGAAGGAGAGTTGGAGGGTCTCTCTCTCTCTCTCTCTCTCTCTCTCTCTCTGGCTGTCCATTAGTGGCGGTTTGCCACAGCTGCTGTTGTGCCGCTCCCTATGGAAACACCTCACAATCTCTCAGGTTCCCTTTTATCTGACAGGTAGCATGGCAGCGGGGCGCGCGGCGCCTGTATCCTCTCTCGGCGCTGGCGTGTGCGGCCGTCGGTGACGGCAGCTCTCCCCCCGTCCTTCAGCCGCGTCCCCGTGTCTTATCTCAACTTCAAACTGGCGCCTCCCTTCCTCCTTCGCGTCCCAAGTTCTTTCTTTTTTTTTTTTTTCCCCCCTCTCCGTCCCCCGCCACAAAGCAGGTCGCCAGATTAAAAGGTAGTTCCACGCGGGGATGCCCTGTTGTGGGCGTCTGAATTAATTATCAACACATACACGAACACACACCGGTCTGAAGGACGGCCCGGCGACGGCGAGCGAGTCCATCAGGTGCGTCGTCATTGTTCCAAGGTCAGCCGGCGCTCACCGGTCCCTCCGTCGCCTCGCCGGTGTGTGAACGTGTGTGTTTATCACCTTAATTTAGCCGAAGAGCACAACAGCCTGGGCGGACTCGGTCACACAGGAGGCTTCTAATGACATCCTGAGCTGGTTGTGTTTCTATTTCCTGGTCTTTAACTCTAACCGCATTTCCGCTTTTTAGAATTTATTGTTTTTCGCCATCTCGTTTTATTTTGTTTTTTACCACAGTGGCGAACCGAAACACCTTGCATAGCTTCTCCAAATCTAAACAGATGTGTAATTTCAGTTTGGCGCTGGGTGTGTGTTTCTGGCGCAGCGGCGTGTGTTTGTTTGAACACTGTCACACACCGCGGCAGAGAAAGGGCTGGCTGAAAGGTGCTTAAGCCTGTGTTGCGTCAGGAACAAGGCTCTGAATGGGCATCAGCAGACGGGTGTCATGTGAAATCTCTGGCGCCCTGCAGCCCTCTATTGCATCTTTCACTGCCTTCGCTTCGCCTTTTTACTCCACGCTCACCTTTTTTTTTTTTCTTTTTTAATACAGCAACTGCTCCCTGAAACTCCCTGTGTTGTGTTTATCTCCTCTTGTTCTCCTTGTCGCTCTGCTTCTCCGCCTTTCTCTTTTCAGCCGTCCCACTGTGAGAAGCCATTACAGACCAACTTCGCTCTCTCTCTAATTGATTCTCCTTCTTTCTCTGTCGCTCTCCTTTTTTTTTTTTTTCCCGTCGTTCTCCTGCTGTGAGTGGTCCATTACGTTCATTTCGGTTTCCCGAGCTTCGCCGTTTCCCCTCACTTTCTTTCTTCAGCCTCTCTTTCAAGCCATTTTTTTTTTTTTTTTTTTAATTTCCTACATCGCTGCCCTCCTTAACCCCCTCCGCTCTCGCCCAAATACCTTTGTACCCCTTGAACTCGATGCACACGAGGACAACACTCAAACCCGGACGCGCGTGCACCGCCCGACCTGCCCAGTTCTCACAAAGTCCGGCGTTCGACCGACTTCACTGTTTTCTGGCGATTTGCAGATTGGTTTTGTCCGCCGTCTTCTTCTCCTCACGGCGATTTTCTTTGGCGCCGTTCCCTGTTTCGAGTGAAGTGCAGGCTCTCCTGCTTGGTTAGCATTAGCTGCCGCATGGGTAAAATGGCGGCTTGAGAGGAGAGGTGGGATGGTGGAACATTGTCTGTCTCTGCAGTGGGGCGCTCTGCCGGCAGAGGACACACACACACACACTCACACACACACACACACACACACACTCACATTACCACGGTCGTGCGTGCATGTACAGTTAGATTTACGGCTCGGCCCTGACTGCCCCGCAGAGCCACGGGTCTCGCAGTCACGCCATCATGGACGACATTTCGCGGCGAAGCTCGCCACGACCACGATTCAGACGGCGACACAAATGAGCGTCCGCATTACGTTCAACTTTTGCGTAAATGATGTGATTAAAAACCTGGTCAAAACACACAAATCACACACAGCCCGGTAAACACAAGGTATTTAACGTTTTCCTTTTAACAAGAGGGATAATGTATTTTCTCAAGTGATGCGACGCGACTCGTCCGTTGAGCGTTTCTGTTCTGTTCTCTTTTCATTAAATAACTCATAAATGGCGTGATCATTTTATTTGGCAAAAAAATATTTTTACTTTATTTTTAAAAATTACTATATTCAAATTTAGAAAAATAATGCAGATTAACCGTGAAATTGCAGACATTAGTAAATTTTTTCGTTGATTATATTTAAATGTTATGCTGTTGCAAAAACTACTACGTTTTAAAATAAGTTCATTAAAATAATATTTTTTTGTTTTTTTTCTGAAAATGTTTTTTTCATGCAGCTTGATCTCACGGATAAAAGAGGAAACTGTTTTGTTTTTTTTTTCCCCCTGTCTGGTTTGATTTATCCTACAAACACTCACACACACGTACACACACACACACTCACACTCACACACACTCCGTCCCGGTGAGAGGCGGCTGTTATTTAATGCTTCGTTAACCCCTCTGTCGTCAGTCGAACACAACCTGGAAGTAACTCAGTGCTTGGGGTCGACTGCAGCCATGTTGAATACGGTCACACACACACACACACACACACACACACACACACACACACACACACACACACACACACACACACACACACACACAGGGACACTGTGGGGTGTGGAGGAGCAGCAGTCTTCCTGCCCTCGTCACTTCACACGTTGCCTTGGCGTGTGTGTGTATGTGTGTGTGTGTGTGCATTAGAGTGTCGGTGGAGTCTTCAGGCTTGCTGTGTCAGGGGTGGGTTCAAGGCCGCCGATCGATTTAATAACACCTGCGGTTGTGCCGCCTCATCCCGGTTTCTGACCCCGCCGCCCGCCGCTCATTGGTATGATGCGGCGGCTCTCTCTTCGGAGGGATTTCAGTAGTTTTCAGTCTCACTACCTGGGATATTTTCCTCCCGCTTTCTCTTTAACCCCTCCCCGTTCCCGCCATCATCCCATCCCTCCATTATTTCCTTTTAGTCCCCCCCCCTGCTGGGAAAGTGACGCCCAGACACAAACACCCCCTTATCCTGTCGCTTTCTCTCCCTCCCTCTTCTCTCTGTCTGACCTTGTTTCAATCTTTCCAACCTTTTTTTTTTTCCTTTTTTCCCCTCTGTACTCTCTCACTCGAGTCTCCACCGGTTCTCTCTTTCATCTTCTGACCACTTCTTGGTTTCGCTCTGTCATTTTGAATTTTCTTGTATTTTTTTTTTCCCCCCCTCTTCTTTTTCATTTCCTGTATCCGACTCTGTATAATCTCGATCATTCTTGCTCCCCCTAATTTACATAACACTATCTTTTCCTGTTGCCATGATTCTCCAGCTCTTTTTTTATCCGACCTTTAAGGGAATTTGCATCGGGGACATATTTAGGGTTGCACATCCAGTCAGTGCTCATTTTTCATGGCGTTAGTCTTTGAGTAATGGTAAATAGCTTCCCCCGGTCGTTTGTCTGTTTCTTGCACTCTTTTGTTCCACAAAGCCGAAGCTTCATTGAGGAAGTTAAGCAGGCAAAAAAAAAAAAAAAAAAGGCTAATCAGCAACTTGTTTCTCTGCCTCAACTTTATCTAAATCTCTCTCTCTCTGTTGTTTTTCTCATCTGCAGCATCAGAGGGCTCAAAACAAATACAAGGTGAGACACATCATCCTGAACTCGAGTTATTTTTAGGATAAAGACCTTTATACCACGTCCAAGTGTTTGCAAATGTTTGATTATATCACGTAAACTGTAACAGGGGAAGAGTGAAAGCGTCGTGTCAGGGTCTGACCGTCGGGTATCTTCCTCCATGGGTGTTAATGTGGAGCTTCATCAGCCTCCGCTCTTCCAGGAAGTTTCTTCCACAAGAGATTTGGTTTGATTTGAGTTCAGACACATGGGCCGTGACGTCGGGGGATTTAATGTAGAACACAATCAGCGCTCCAGTTTGTCCTGAAAGCTTTTTGGATGGGAGTTTGGATCGTGGGCTCTATTTAAGCCAGTCAACTTCTTCCAACCAATTTTCAGAAAGGCCCAGAGCCCTCCCCAAACGGCTGCTCTTCATTTTCCAGCCCACTATTTATTTTAAAAAAAAGAAAAGAATCATCATATAGTGTTAATATTTTCTGTAATTTGCATCTCTTTTTCAGAAAACGTAGGTGTGCGTAGCGTTTCCTCCCAGAAGGCGGCTTCACTTCCTCTCCTGCTCGTCCTCCTGCTGTTGGGCACCTGACGCCGCCGCCGCCCTCGCCCCTGCTCTCTGTGGGATCAGGACTTGTTACTCAGACTTTTCGAGTACGCCCGTGTCGTCTGCGTCCCCGACAGAGAACGGCGCGATACGACCCGCGCGGAGCCGTTGGTGATACCCGTGCTGCCTCGTGAGTGTTTACCTGTGAAATTCCACAAAGAATCGGGCTGTTTTCACCAAAACGGGGCCGCAGTGAGTCAGGGATCGACACGCTGAATCACACTGATTCATTTCTCTCTCCTCTTTCTTTCTTTCTTTTTTTTTTTTTTGTTTACCCGACTGTTGTGTAAGTAGTAGCACAGAATCTTAGGTGGTTGTACAGCTGGACCTCGTCATCAGACTCTAATGCCAGAGAACGCAGTGTCTGTCAGGACCTGTTCCAACAGACGCGTTTCTACTTTTCCACTCCAGTTTCTTTTTAATTTCTTCTCAATGTGCTGTACTTTGTTGCTTTTTTTTTTTTTTTTTTTTTTTAAGCCTGCCTTAAGTTGGGGATGGGGTGTTTAAGGCCAAATAAACCAAGTACAGCACTACAGAGTGGCTCAGGTTGCAGGTATGTCAGTTAACGGGTGACTTTTCAAAAAAAAAAAAAAAAAAAAAAAAAGGAAATCCTGGCACGCTGTAGATGAGCAGCCACAAGTAACGGAGTAATTTTTAACTGCCTCATTTGCATCCAAGTAAGATAAATGTGTTCCACTTTAGTAACTAATTAGATTTTGGAAATAAAGGCCTTTAAAGAGGAACTGGGGAATATTGTGGAAGAGGCAGACTGGGCTGCTGCGCCCCCTGCTGGGACTAAACTGGTTGCACTGGACTGGAACCGGGCTGGCCGTGAACCCAGAACCGGGTGCCGGACGGTGATCATGGGACCCGGAGGCCGCGGTTCGTCCTTGCTGACTGGCAATTTTCAAGATTTGCTTCTGCGGCCTTTCTCTGTGCATCACAACCAGATGCAGACCAGAGAGGATCATGGGTAAACGGAGCGCTCCACTGGTTGAACCTTCTGCTGGCCTACAGTTGTGTCGCTGCACACAAGCTGTTTGCTCCATTCTTATTTTACACAATCTTAAGTTTTGCCTCATAGTTAATATATTCTGCAAATATCCAGTATATTAACTATATTCAGTACTTTCATTTTTTTTTTTTAGACATATATGTTTTTACTGCCATTATCTCACCGTTTACATGTTAAATGATTTGATGGTTTAACTTTTTTTTGTCATATGCTGATAAGAAAACATCCAGACATTGATTTAAAAAAAAAAACAATTAGTTACGTAATTTTTTCAGATTTCTAAATTTAAAATTATGGAAGACAGGAGCATGGGATTGATCGATTAAAAGAAGAATATATATTTATACTTAATTATTTCCTCACAATGCTAAAGAGACCAAATTAAGAAGAACTCTAGGTTAATTGTAAAGTTTATTCTATTAATAAAAACTGTGTTGTTAGCACTTAATATAAAATGCTGTAAATGACTCCAGTCCTGTCATTGCTTTTTTTTTTTTTTTACATTTTTTCATGTTGATTTACAAAATGGGTGACAAAATCATTATTTACAGATTTTTTTTCTTTTCTTTTTTTTTTTTTTTTGTATAATTGTGCTCAGTGATGTAGACTTTTTAAAGTTTTGTACTAGGTTGTATTTTGCGTTCCTTTCTATTTGTTTCTGCTTTCACATTTTAGTGAAGAATGTAGCTTCTTCTGTGAAGAGCCAACTGCAATCTGAGCCTTGTTTCTTTTTTTTTCTTTTTTTTTTTACATGGCGAGACGAACAAAATAAATCTGGTTGCAATTAAAGCGTTTGGAGTCGATTATTATTTATTGTTTGGATGTGTCGGCATTTTATGCAACCGCAAATCTCAGCGACGACACACACACACACACACACACACACACACATGCACGCACACCGTTTTATTTGCGGAACACACGCGTTGAGTGTAATACACAGGAGGATGGCGATAAGCAGACATCGGGGACTTGAAGTGACCTTGTGGTGTGAGAGGCCGTTGTAATGTGAGCAACCTAGTGGAATATCGAGCCGAGTTTTTATCTATGGCTCACCCCAAGCCTGATAAGACTCAGATACCCAATAGACTCCCGGTATTAATAGACCCCGGAGCGTCATTGCCAATGCATTGAGCGTAGTTATTTTCCGTCCACACAAGGCCAAGGTTGGACTCGGACCAAAAGAAGATGTTTTATGCTTTAAATATAGGAGTGTACATCCAAATAAGCTGTAAATGCATTTCCATTTATATAGGCTGTAATGCAGGATGTCATGTGAAGCTAGAAAGGCAATTTCCTGGATAATAGGGCTAATGCTCCTATTTCATGCTTTATGATCTCCTCTGATGACATGTTTGTCACTGCTGAAGCATGTTGTTGTGGAGCGGCTTTGATTCTGACCTTCATGTAGAAATCCCCAAAGCCAAACGTGTTCGTTCTTTTCCCATTGTGGTTGATGAAGTAGTGAAATCGGCAGAAAGACGGGAAAACTCGGACTGGTGTGAAAGCGGGGAAAAGGACTTTGGAGGTAGCGGCCGACCCCCAGCATCCTGAGCATCTGTTTCCTGAAGCAGCACGCCACAAGCTGTTATCTGTCTGCGTTTCATTTTTTTTAACTTTGATATCCGATATAATGAAAGAATCCAATCAAAACGAAACCTCTGGTATTTCCTGTGTTTCTGTTGCATGGCGATGTAGCAACACTGCAACTGAATCAATAACTAACTTCAGAATTCCAGTCACAAGTGGCCGTATCATGTTAATTTACAGCAATCCCACGTCAAAGTCAACTGTGAGGTATTCCTTGAGATGTCTGCGCTCATAAACAATTTCTGATCTGACAGATTTAGTTTTCAACTCTGCATCTGACAAAACATGATTCCATTTTGCATATCTGTCTCTCTCTCTCTCTCTCTCTCTAAATCACCGTGTAATTACAGTTTGTCCAATTTCAACTCTACAAATTCTGTCGTCACAAGTCACTACATTTGATCACTTCTGGGCTGAATATGTACGACACAGATTTCTCCTAATCACGTTCAGAAATACAAACTGCTGACCACCGATGGAAGTACTGGCTCGCTGTGTAATCCACACCTCTGTCGGCAGCGATTCTCCTTCAGTTTATATTTCACATCTTTCGTTCGGGACAAAGGTGAACCGAGGTGAGAGCAGGACCGCTTCAGGATTTCCCTCCTGGACAGTCCAGGTTCTTCACCACAAGTTTATTTTATTGAAGTCCAGATGTCAGAGATGCACTGCTGCCATTGTTTTTGCAAAGTGAAGCGATGCAACACTCAGCAGGTCGCGATCAGAAGCGGCGCCTCCCCCAGCCAAAGGAAGGCCTGAAGTGTGGAGAAATGACGCGGCTCCTGTTTGCTCGACGCCTTCCGCTCTCGGCTCATTGGAAAACATGCAACGATGCAAATGATTGCTTTGTGATCTTTACCGGAGATCTGTCCTTAGTTAGCTACTGAATGAAAGGAAACTATTGACTTCTGTTTCTTTTAATTGTCTCATCTCGCACGCACATAGCTACTGCAATAGGCAAGTTTTTCCAGTTCGCTTGCAGTTGTTATGTCTTGTTTTGTTTTCTCACGGCCTCTCTGCATTAAAAAATCCATCATGTGCCCATCAGTTACCCTGAGCTGGTCTTCACTGATCGGTCATCAGGGCCTTCAGTTCGATGGTGGGACTCCTTTCTCACCTCTGAACTTGTCTTAATCCATGTTTTTTTTGATGAAAAGGGGGACAAGTTGAAAAACTATTATAAAGTAGCCAGTCTGAAACTGAACATCCAGCTGTAATTTGACAAATTGACAACCTTTTTACTCAAAAATGTCTTTTTTTTTCCCTTGAATGTATGATTTTCACAGTGCAGGCTCGACACTCACACTCAGTCGTCAAATTCCTCTGATGAAAGTGGAAAGTTTCCAAGACATGTACCTGTGAAGGCGTCACTGCCGGTATAGATGCCAGTTTATAGATGGACAGGCAACCGACAGCAGAAAACATGGATCACATAAATATCTGAAAGAAGTGCTGTTAATCCATTATGTGTCACAATGAAGAAGAAAACACTTGATTTCCTCTGCAGCAGGATACAAACATCAAAATCTTTGAGTATCAAGTTGATTCATGGAGTTTCCAACCCGGGATCGTGGAATCTGTTCAGGGTCACATGAAGAATCCGCAACTGCAGAAGATGTTTACTTCTAAAAGGTCTTATTCCTGCAAAATGCTTTAAAAAAAAACTATAAATTCATGGAGAAGTGAGGCTGTTCTCGGTGGAAACGGTCAGATTGCTTTCATATTCCTCTTCTGTTCATCCACTTTGCATCATGTCACGTGGTAAAAAAAAGCTATTAACACCTCTGGTTTTCAGGATTCTCATTTGTAATGTTTTGTCACTTTTGCCAGAAACTTAGCTGGGATGCATTTTTGAAATTCACATTTGCATTTTTATTGACTTTTTTTCCCCACTTGGGGAGGAATTGTCACTTCAAGATTTTTTTTATTACTGTATTT
Source organism: Salarias fasciatus (assembly GCF_902148845.1). Taxonomy (NCBI): domain Eukaryota; kingdom Metazoa; phylum Chordata; class Actinopteri; order Blenniiformes; family Blenniidae; genus Salarias; species Salarias fasciatus. Next base: position 4,476,737 of record NC_043755.1, on the reverse strand, counting down.
CCATTTTTTTTTCTTCAATGAAAATACCATATTAAACAGAAGTTATTATTCCAAACCTATGTTAAAGGTTTCATTTTAATTTAATTAGATTTATGAATTCTTTTTCTGAATTTAATCCATCATCGTTCACTTGAACTACACATTTAATAGATGCAGTGAGCTGCTGAGGAGCGTGAACCCTCATTTAGTATTTTTTATCATGAGCTCACAAGCACATTAAATTTCAATTGGGTTTGCATTTTTTTTAAGCTAAATGCATGCATCAAGTGGAAACAGGAGAATCTTTGCTGAAGAAAATGCTTTGAACACTATGATACTACAATGACGCCATCTATCACATTAATTAGCACAGCTATTTGTACCTTTTTTCTGATATCCTCTTTAATTTAAGGTTGTGAACTGAGAAACACTGGTTCTGAAATAACGCCATTCAAAACAAGATCGGCCCTTTATCAGAGTGATATTGTGAAAAGTTTCACCAAGATGTGTTCATTAATGTTATTGCGGGTTGCAGCCAGTTGAGAGATTTCATGGATGCCAGAACTTAAGCTCCATGGGTCTTTCCAGCTCGCCAGTCTGTGGTTATCTTCAGTTTTCATCTCTGCGCACATCTGCCGGCGTCGGAGCGGGATTGGCTTTTGCATGAGAGGATGAGTCTGAGTCGCAGCTTGAAATCTTCTGACCGCTCAATCTCGCCGCTCTGGAGGTAAAAACGGGCCGTTTTCCCTGCGTGTCGAGCGTCTCGGGCGGGAGGAAGCCGAAGCTCTGAGCTGTGGACCTTCCGGATGTGGATGTCTGTGAGCAACAGCCAGTTAATTTACGCCTCCACTGCATGAGCTGCAGAATAGCTCTTAATAACATTAAGACGAAGAACTGCAGTGTGTTATAGTCTCTACCAATCAAAAAAAAAAAAAAGTTCTCCCTTCATCTCTTGCACATATTGCGTGTACTTTTTCAACTCTTTGTAATCAGATGCAGTGTATATTTCCCAAAGTGAATATCTGGCCCTTCATGCAGTGGAGAGTAAAAGCCTCGAGAAGCCAAATCTGTGAAGTGGCTTATAACAAGCAGACCTACTTAAATTCTTCAAAATCTGATTTACGGATATCCTCTCTTTTCATCCTGGGAGGCTTCGCTCCACTTGTTTTCAAAGAAATGCATTTAGGGGTGTTTCTGATGGCCCTCACAGCTGATCAATAGTAGTGCCACATATTTCATCACATACTGTTGGACACCACAGTCTGGGCTCAGAAACGGTCTCCTCTTCTCCGACTGAAAGGTTTGACTCTTAACACAAATGCAAAAGTTGAGTCATCCCTCTCATGCTCGAGCTTCAGAACTTTATTTACTAGCGAGACATTAAGAAACGTCAGCTGACTGATTGTCTTCGAACCTTTTGGAAACACGGCCATAAAGGCAATTAACTGCTAAATAACAGTCACAGAAAAGCTAGGTCTGTAAACCAGGACAATTCTGCAGCTAATCTTCACACCTGTTGGACATCAAGGCAAAGCAAAGTTTCCAAACTGACTGTAAAGAACCTGCAGGGAGGTTTGCGTGACAGACGGGCGGCGGCGCATTGTGCAGCACAGACACACACAAACCGACACCAGGCGCAGGAGGAAACGTTGCTCCTCGACCTCGTCGTAAAACGTTAACATTTGAAGCCTGAAAAACAACATCTGGATAAACTAGTTCTTTTTAGAAACATGTGCTGGGAACAGATTAAGTTTGCTTTCTTTTTTTTTTTTCTCCAAAAATGTTCGGAGAAAAAAAACTGAGCCACGTTTTAGGGAAGATACAGTTTGCCACCTGTTAGGCTGAAGGGATAGATGCTCTGCTTTGTGAAAAAGAAAAAACGGTACGGAGGAAAAGATTGATTCTGCTAAATATGAGCAAATGTTTGCTGTAAATGTCATGCTGTATCAAGATATGGAAACTGGAGAGAGAAGGAAGAGGACCAAGCAATGAAGCCAGATGACAGAGGGAACATTCAGAAGTGCAGGGGTGAAGGTCGCTATTGGCTCCATCCATCCTCCGCCCCCTCTTGCCCTCTCCTGGGTCACCTGCTGTATTCAGGATTTATCTATAGATCTTAAACATGTTGTAAAAGAAAAACTGAAATCTATCTCAAAACCTAAAAGTTCTGTGTTGCTCTAAATGAAGGATAAAATCAGTGGTATGGTTTAAAAAAAAAAAAAGTACTTTCATAAGTATGAAGCATAAAACGCTGCAGGGGCTCCAGCTTCCCGCAGTTTTACACAAAGAGGAAAATCAGCAGCAGTCAAACAAAGAAAATCTCTGTGTTCCTTGAGTCATTTTTGAAACTCACTCTGTCGATGTGTGTATGTACATATATATGCATGAACTGTAACATTTCAACGCGTCAGAAAGCTAATTACTGAACTCTGTAATGGTGACAGCTGCCGGTTCAGCTGCTACTGGCTAGACACTGGCAATAACTTACTGTTTTCTCAACTCTTCTCTAACATTTATCATATCACAGATTCAAGAACTCAAAAAAGCCCCAACAAGCCACTAATTTGGTATAAATGGGTCTATTGAAATCACACCTTTGCATTTACAGACTCATTACTGAGCACACCCTAACACCCTACAGCTTCACCTGCGATCTGGTGTCTGTCGAAGAACAGAACCTCCACGGCTCCTGGCGAGTATCATGTGTTGGTCTGTGCTCTTTGTGTCTCATTCTTTGTGTCGTTAAAGCTCTGAGAAATATTAATAATTTTGGAGCCATGATGAATACGTGTGCTTTTTAATCTTCGACTTATGAATGATGCCGGCCGAGGGCTTTTATTCAGGCGAGCTGAAAGCCGGTTGTTTGTTCTAAATCAAGTCTAAAATAACCAGGTCGGCTCGTGACGCACTCTTTCACATCTCTTACATGTGTCAGGTAGCCGGCTACAGTGTAATTATCTCTGCCATATGCTCACAAAGGAGGTACTTTCAGTCTGTCACACAAACGGGGACAAATGCGGTCGAACCAGATTGTCACAAAAGAAGAAAAACAACATGTGAGCGGTGTTGGTGTAAAGATCAAGTCACAGACGGCTTGTGCACACAGAGTCACGAGGAAAACAGGTTCAACGGTGATTACAGTGAAAAATATGACCAAGAAGTACTTCGTCTGTGAAACAGTATCTACAGATCGAGATAAGACAAGCGCAGGTCACAGCAAGGAGGCAAATAATGATTGTTTTTCCACTGAATTATCAATTAATGTGACATATTTCTGTGAAAAAAGAAAGTAGGAGACTCGTCTTCACCCGATCAGGATACTTTATGGAGCAAGAAGTCAAATTTTCTTCCTTAATCCTCTCGATTGATAATGCTAGGTTACTGACCGTCACAAAAAACATGGTTGAAGAGGTTTTATTGAGCTCATGTGAAACCTCTGGGTCTTTGGGGGGACGTTGTGCACAAGTCATAAGCACCGTTCAGATAAATCCAGTGACTGCAGTTTGTCCATTTTCAAAAATACACTCAGTGCGGACTGAGAGTCACATTCAAGGTCCTTCTTTTTAAACAGATAACACATGATAACAGAGGACAGTGGGACTCATAGTGTACCCGGCGTGTGGGAAGGGATTGCATAACCTTTTAGAAAATCTATTGTTATGAATGCTTGGAAAGTCTAGTTTAAAACTTTCCAACGGATAATAATGTTCAAACAAGTTGCTACCACAAATGTCAACGTAACCAAAGATTTGAGTCAATATTTAATTGACTCTTCTTCAAATCTTCCAGTCAGTGCCGTAAAAAGTTATCATGATCATGATGCACATATAAAAAGGTTTGGCAGACACCTGTGTGTCAGATTTACACCTAAATCTCATGAAGAAATCAAGAAATCACAACTGCCACAATATCTACCTGGTTGTCTGTGGCTGCTTCACAAGAGCCGGACGGCGTGAAGTCAATTATTTCCCAAATGTGCTCTTTGGAGAAACCTGCTGAATGGAAAATTGCTATTTATGCACCTACATGCTCAAATGAATGGAAAACAAAGGCTCCTATTTCTCTGTATCTGGTGCTGTGGGAAGATTAAAATGTTTTCAGGTAAAGCGGGCGCTCTAATCAGGACAGACGATCATGGGCAATTCAGAGTCACCATTTACCTCATATAGACATGTGTTTGACCTTTGGGAGAAAAGTGGAACAGCTGGAGAATAAGGATGCAGAGAGGTTACTGTGTACCACACTGAGGATTTTCAGAATGTTTGCAAAAAAAAAAAAAAACTCTTCTAATCTACAAAAAGCAAGAATCTTCTGGCTGACACTTTCCAAACTTAAACATCTCTCGTCTCCACGTTTAACTGGAGCGCAGGCGAGCTCCAGTCGCGTCCAGCCGAGCAGAATTTCTCTCATCGCCTCTCGCCGCGCCGGCTGCCGCTTCACACGCTCCGGCCCTTTACATTAAAGCCGCTCCGCCGTGTGAAAGGCGTTTCTGAATGCGTCCCGCGTGTGCGGACGGGAGCAGGGGGTCGCGGCTGTGTGTACCAGACTGAGAGCTGTGACCAAGTTGGGATTATGGGAAGTGGCTTTTTATTCGAACGCGCCAAGACCTGGCAAAAATGAGCCGAGTCAGTCACACTCCGCATGGCAACAAGCAAAACAGCCCCTTCTCGTCCCTCCCTTCCTTTCTTTTCCTCTCACTTTCATCCACTTCTAATGTCTGACGCTTTGATACTGAACATCCTATTTCCCGTGTTCTGGTCGGCTGGCTTTACATGCAGATGGGCTGGTGATTTGCATAAACTCAAAGGTCTCTCTTCTCTCCTGATGCTTTCTGACAACGGAGTGTCTATTCATCCTCCGTGTTAAGCATCCCTCTGAGGACTTTGCCTGAATTGCTGTCTCATGGTGCTTCAAGTCTCGTTTTACACCGCAGGAAGTGCTGAGGAATTGGATTAAGAGCAGATTCCTTCAGAGGGAAGCATCACAGGCAGACGCGCGTCCGAGTATCTGATGGATGGTTCGCCGAGATATCAAAGCCTGTCACATACTTTTGCGGGGAAGCGTGATTTTAAGTCGTGCTGAGTCCATATCACAAACAGCGTTCGCTCTGTGGACTCTGTTAAAAGTCACTCTCAGCTGGGGGGCACAGAGAGGAACACTGGAGTGTATTGAGAGAGCGACGAGATGAGCTTCTCATCCTCGCATCGCCTTAAGTGGCTGCTCTGATCATACATCCGCCGGCCGTCCTGAAGTCTGCCTTTGGGGAGCAATCCAGGTTTAAATACGCACAGGAGGGGTTAAAAAAGCCACTTTCCCTGACTGCTTGTTCCACATCATCTCAGATGACACAAAAGTTTTGCTGCATCAGAATTTTGAGAATGTTTTTGTTGCAGTTTTGTGGATTTTAAACACACTTCCGAGCCTCTGCAGCCGCCGTCCATGTCCTCTGTCCATCTAACTCTTCTGGGCCAGACGGAAAACAGTCGTTTTGAAATTCATAGGAGATACTGACCAAAAATCCAGAGTCAGAAAACACAGGAAAGGCAGTGAGGGAGACGTGCGACTGGAGGAGACAGTGGTGAAAGCAAACATGAGAGATGAAACAGGTGCAGCGAGAACGACGGAGCGACAGCTGAAAGAGGATGAGGACGAAGCTGAGAAACGATCGAATAAACAGTCCGGCTGTGAAACACTTCAGAAACGTATCAAGCAAATGTCAAATATAATTTGGATCCCCGTCCCTGTGGTGGAGGAAGAACTTCTCCACTTCGAAATATCAGAGTGACAAAGGAAAGTCACTCCATTTCAAAGAACATCCTGAACTTACAACGTTTTTTTATTTTACCTTTCAAATAACAAGATTCACAGATGAGCAGTTTCACTTAGTGGCCACCTGAGAGGTGTTCGGATCACCTCAAAATATCATGGCTTTCATGTTATTTTTTTTATACAATGTTTGAATATTGACATTAGAATAGAAATGAAAAAAAAAAGCGTTTTACAAACAAACTGACATTTTCTGCTCAGTTTTCTTCTCTTCTTAGCGTCCTTTATGTCTTAATAATGTTAACTCTTTAACATTTAACCATATTTAGTAACTTTAATGGATGCAATTCATATTTATACACAAAAATCAGGGAGAAGCAGGAATCTGTAGCTAATTTATGTAAGAAATTGGTAGAAGTTTTTACCAGCATTCACTCGTATATGCCTCTCGTTCTTTCAGATGCATCATTAAGAATTACATTTTAAAAACTGTGATTCTGTCCAGTTATGTAAACATCCGCTGATGTTATTTGTGTGTTTTCTGATACCCTTACTTCATGTCAGGGTTGTTTTGTTTTATGTGCCTTATCAGCATGATTTTCATTCAGCACTACATTTATAAAGATAGATGTTTGCTAAGTTAAATAAATTAAATTTTCAAGAATGTCTTAAGTTGACATCACTTTTATTCATCATTTCTCAAGAAGTTAAACAACTTGGTGACTATTGGTTAATTATTTATGAAGTTATGGACAGAAATGTGATTCAGAGAGAGTGGAGTGGTTCTTTTTCCTTTTAATTTATGGGAATGAATGACAGTGAGCAAGTAATAATAGCAATAGTAGCAGTAGTGGTAATAATAGTCATAACAGTAATAAGCACACTTGCTGAAGACTATTATTTGGTTAAAATGCTAAAGGTAACTTGTCAAATTTACACTGTTAAATGATTGTAGTAATAATGTAATTCTTATCCAGGAAAAAGAGAAATAGCATTACAGTTGAAGCACATCACAACTGTACATAAACACTGTCAAATTTCAGCAGTGACTTCTGGATCAGGCCCTGGATGGTCTGTAGGTGGAGGTCACTCCAGGTGTATCAGACACTGGGGAAATGCCGCACCGATAAACACAAACTGGGCTTAATTAAAAGTCATAACTCTCACTGGGCTATATATAACCTGCGAGAAAAAGAAGAAGAGGAAAAGTTGGAGTCATATGCCCACCACTGGGACACTGTATGCCTGTAACATCATTTTCCCTCCACACAAATGTAATTCCAGACAATGTCCCGGTGTGTTTATCGCAGCACCAAAACACACACCATCACATTTCTGCAGTGATTATGAAGCCTCTGTTCATCGCCTCTTTTATTACTGTTATTATTAATAAATCAGGCGGGCCGTGAAGCCCGGGCCGATAAGGCAGGTGGTGTGAGGGGGGGGGGGGGGGGGGGTGGGGGGGGTGCGGGCGGCCTCGGAGAGGTAATTGCTGGTGTAACAGTGTGTGCAGCCCCGCGGTGGCCTCGTAAGCGACCCGCTTTATTAGATCGGCCGGGATCGATCCGCGCTGCGCCGCGCGGACTAATCTCCAGGAGGGGGGGGGGGGGGGGGGGGGGGGGGGGGGGGGGGGGGGGGGGGGGGGGGGGGGGGCGGATCGATGGGCCTGGATTCAATCATGTCTGGAAACGGAGAAGGTAATTTATTGTAATCACTGGCGCTAAATGGAAAACGTGAGAACAACGCGCCCGTGAGGTCCGCGAGGAGAACTGCAGCGGCGGGAGCGCGCGAGGAGGAGACGCTCCGGTGAGCAGCGGCGGGAAGGGGGGGGCTGCTGTTCACCCCGGGGGGGGGGGCATCCAGAGCCAAAACTGCTCAGATAATACACAGTATATAACAAGATTTCTTATTTAAATTGACATTTACTTGTGTATCTTTCCACACTTTGGCGGAAGTAAACAGATAAATTCAAATAATTTACTTCCACAGATTCTGAGAGGAAAACAAGTTTTAAAAAAATACAGTTATTGATACAGTAATCCTGTTTAAAGGTTGAAATAAAAGTGTTCATTGGATATGAAGTCCCTCAGTCATCAGTGTGGGTCCCCTTGGGCACGACCTTTGACCCTGCTGCTCCCTGGGCACCTCACCAAAGCATCCCACTGCTCCAAGTATGTATCATTAATTATGAATAGGATGGGTTTAATACAGTGAATTTTCTTTATTTCTGTTGGATTTCAAAAGTGCATGACTGCAATAGTATGTTTTAGATGAGACAATTTACGATTCAGGTTGTATCATAGTTTTGAGTCAGAAGTGGATATGGGCCGGAGGTGAGAGCATGGTACTTTTCCTCCAGCAGCTCCTGCTTCCAGTATGATCCATGTTGAGATGGGTTAAAAGTGCAAAAATTACTTCATCCCATTTTGGATCAATAGAAGTGACTTGACTTCTGTTTTTTTAAGAATGTACTGAAGAGAAAGTAAAGGTGTCTGTTTTCAAGTGTAATGAATAAAAAGGTAATTTATTTGATTTATTACTTCAGAAAATAGTTTTCCTAAATGACAGAATTCAAGTAAAACTTCTTTTAACGTAGGATTCTCAAATGAAAAATAAGAAATCTCATATTTTAGAATAAATCAACATAAACATCCATTGCTGGAACTCTTCCCTCCACAGTTGAGATCTTCTGCTTTGTGCACAAACTAGTCTGTTCCCTCAAAACAAAACAAAATCTGTACCACGAGAATAAATTATGCTTCTGAAACAAACAACTGTACTAAAAAAGTCATGCTGGACGAGTGATTGCTGAGTTACAGAGGCTCAGTGAGCGTCACAATAAATGCTGCATCAGTCGAGTTCTTCTACTTTTTCTCTGACAGTGATGGCTATTTTTTTTTTTAATCATCTTTTAAAGAGAGGAAGTAAACCTTCTGGAATACAGGTATAACACACCAAGCATTGACTTACACTCGTTTTCGCTTGTTTCATCGTTTCTCAGACACCTCGGTCAGAGGGCTCCAGTGACTCGGGGGACGAGCTTCACCGGTCCGTCCCTGCTGGTGCAGAGTGAACTGTGTCCTCACCTGTGCAATTCTCCAGATCCTTTTGTTTTTTTCTTTTCTTTTTTTTGATAAAGGCATCCTTCCTGGGTTGTGTTAGAAAGAAAAACAAATGGGTTCATGAAGAAAAGATAAGAGGGGAGCTCCAGTGAATGCCCTGCAGATTATAAGACCACACTTACAGTAACATAACATAAAAAATGGAAGAAAAAAAAAACAGCACAATGATGTTTTATTCAGCAGTCCAGAGAGCTGTTACAGTAACACACACAGAGAGACACACACACACACACGCCTTTGTAGCAGGCTCACTATGCAGTCAGAAATCTCGATTCTTCAGCCAACATAAACAAGAAGACTAAAAAAATCTCTCAGTTCTGTGTGAAATGTGTGCAAAATGTGAATCGGATATTTTTGTTTAAAAAAATAAGGCTTTGGAAGCGACCGGTGACACGAGCAGAAACATCAAGCTCGAGAGGTTCGCTCCTCTTCTTCGTTCTCCAGGAGGTAAGCTGGCTTGTATCGGGTGACCCCCCGCTCATCCACCGTCTTCAGGGACGCGTTTCGACAGGTGTTGTCCATACTTCCCAGTGAAGTGTACCTGCAGGCCGACGGACACATCCTAAATGAACAGTTCTGCTTTTTCCTTCTATAAGAATAAAGAAATGAAACTAAAATTGAAAGAGAGGATGTGCAGGTAAGGTTCTCACCCTTTGTCATAGAGAATACAGTAGGGAACGTATAACGTCCTCAGGAACGACCAGATGTCGTGATACGTCCAGTCCTGTGGAGCCAAACCGGTTTGTGATTTACTGGCTTCAGTTTACAGTAACTCGATATGATGCAGGCACGTTTAGAAACAGTGTTTATACACACAATTGCAAATGCAACATGAAAAGTATCACAGTGGGAGAGGTTTCTGAATCTTCTGGAATTTTTCAGAGCTAAAAACTGGGTCAGAGAAACCAAAATGTGACGTTATGCTGAAGCTCTACAATGGATGCAAGATCTTAGTTTAACAGAAAAAATCAAGAACTTTTTTTTTAAATTTTTCTATGAATGTCTGTGTCATAAACTAACAACAACCTTCACTGAAAAGTGCCTTTTTTTTTCCTTTAAAAGACTCACAGATCCTTCAGTGTGTTTCTTCACTGTTGCAACACGGCGGCATTACCAGAGGCTTCCAGTTTGGACATGTTTTGATTTTTATCTTAGATGAAGTTGTGTACCAAATGTGAATATTAGAGATTTGGTTACTAGGAAACAAGAGTTGGTTCATTCGTTCAGATTTGGCCGAGGCAGAGACCCTCCTGGTAAAATAAATTCCCTGGCTGTGTCTGAAGCGAGAAGATTTTTCACTGGCTGGACAATCAGCAAATGTGGAAAGAAAATTATTAGGTTTAAAATTTTGACATAATCTCAATGAATCCCGAAGGTTTCTGCTTTTAGAAGTAAATGCTGATTTCATGCCTCAATTTGGTGATTTTTGACCACAGTTTGCACACTGTGGAAATCAGGACTGTGATACAGCAGCAGATTCCCAGTTTATTAAAAATTCAGATTTCCCAGAGAGGTTGAAACTGAATAAAAACACGACGACGTGATGAAGCTGTGGATGTTATTCCAGAGTGAGTCTCACCAGCAGCGGGTTGACCCTCATGTAGTCCGGCCAGCCCGGGTCGGTGGGACACATGGCGGTGAGGGTGTGTGAGTACGGGTCGCTCCTCCTGGTCCCCATCAGGACGGCTTTCAGCTCTGGCCTCCTCTCCTGCACCTCGCTCAGGGCCTGCCGGATGCTGCCCTCCACGGAGATCAGCTCCAGGTCGTACCTTTTCAAAACACGTTGCCAAAAAGTAAAACACCAAGTTAAACTAATAAAACTCTCATCTCTCTCCTTCCTAGAATGATGGCTCACCTTTTTATCGTGTCCTGGAGGAACCTCTCCATTTCTGGGAACGGCGAGACGATCCGGATGTACAGAGCCTTCAGCTTGTCTTTGCCATCTGGATGCCGACTGAGGGCGGGAAGGAGACAGAATTGGGACGTCATTAAAAACAGATAAATAACAGGGGCACAGAGAAGGATTAGACAAAACGTTATAATCTCCCACAATCTGCTCACTGCAGGTCCAGAACGCCCCAAAACTCACTCCGTCTTGTGTGAAATGTTTCTCAGTCTAGTTGCTGTCCTCAGACACACTCCATCCCACTTACTTCTTGCTGAGCTATGTCACACCCCACTGTGCACAAATGCTATCATTACGTTTTTAATTTGGGAATCTCCTTCCCCCCCTCTCGCGTCTCCGAGGTCATTTGTTTTGCCCCGATTAAAACGACTCCACATCTTCGCCCCCCCCCCCCTCCGGTCACCGTCTCAGCGCGGCGTAGTAGAGATGGAGCAGCGCCGTGCAGTCCTTCCCTCCGTTGAAGCCGACGCAGATTTCGTCGGTCGAATACCGCTCCAGCGCGGCCTCGATCGTTTTCAGCGCGGACAGGACTTTCTCGCTCAGTGCTGTGCCTGTTAGAAAATAAAATACCCACAGAAAGATGTAGTAAAAAAATTTTGTTGGCTATCGTAAAGACGATGATATTTGTAATTTCAAATATGTTTCTCTTTTATTACTTGTCGAAGCTTTAATCTCCAGTCCATCTCACGCTCTTTTTTTTTTATCATCCACTACAATTTTACAGCCATAATTACTTTAATATTTTACTTCATAATTGGTCCCAATGCCCGTGTAAAGCCTGAGTCTTCCCAGCGTGATTTACTTCAGGTTGACACACTTAAACTCGTCTCCCCTTCCCTCACCGCTGTTGGCCAGTGTGTACACTTCGGCGGTGGCGATGGACACCGGGTCTGTGACCAGCGGCACCACGCTCCCCCTGGGCAGCTTCTCCAGCAGGTGGGCTCGAGCGCCGTCCACCTTCTCCTGGCTGTCGGAGTCCAGGACCAGCCGGACTCTGTGGTAGTTGCTCAGCCAGTCGGGGTACGAGCCCAGCGCCACCTTCCGGCCCCAGCCGGCCTGGAGCTTGGTCAGGACGGGGGCGATCTCCGCCTCGTCCGCATCCACGAACACCTGAGAGGAGTGACCTTCGATCAGCTTCCCTGCGCTCATTGTACGAGGCTGCACTCAGGGTGGTGGTCTCTACCTCTCGGGTGTGAAAGGTGGTCCCTGAGCCGGCAAACAGGTGCTCCAGCGAGTTGAAGGCCCGCTCCAACAAGGACGGAATCCCGGGGAAGATGTACACGTTGTGTACGCTCACCTAAGAGAGAGTTGAAGCAACATTCAGTTAGTGCAAAAATGTGCACTTCTTACTCTTTTAACCCTATTTTGTCTTTCTGCTGTTTGAAAACCAACAACCTCTTTAAAACAGAACACAGTGAAACTGTCAATTTCACCATAATATGAACCATTTAAAAGGGTATAATTAATGAGATGCAGTATTTTGCTAAGACTGATTTTATTAGTGCCGAAGGCAATAAATTTACCTAAAAGTTATGAAATTGGTATTATTCTTCTCATCTAAATAAAAAAAAGATGGTGTTTGTTGATTGTTCTTTTAATGACTCATCTGAATGGACAGGCGTCTGGATGAGTTGTGCATCTCAGCCTGGAGAACTTTCAGAAACATTACCCAAATATAGAAGTTTGTAATGAAAATGTCAATGTGTAATGATTTCAGAAAATAACAAGATAAAAGCGCAAATGGTTTTCACGTCTGGTGTCTGAAAATGCTCAGTATAATTATTTTCTCCCATTGTTACGACTTTCTTTTCAATCCTGCACTGTGTGATTGTTGATACTGCTATTTGTATTGGAGAATAATCCAACCCCCACATTTCTGGTGATGGTTTTCATTTTGCCTCGCTATTGTCCCTCCAGTTTTCATCAGCAGCAGAAGCAGACCTCCACTCACACCGTGTTTGTCTCGTCTCATACATTTGCCCTCTGTCCGTATATTATTACACATATTTGACAGTTTTCCATTTATATAAAAAAATCACCAACGATAATCACTGGTATAAATGATAGTTTTGAGATGTGAAGTTGTTTTACTGTTTATCAGTTCATCACAGTGTGTAAAATCCAGCCTGTGCTGCCTGAGTTCACTCACCAGAGGGTAGCGGAGAGTTTGCCCGGTCTGAGGGTCGACTCCATAGTTGAGCTTGGCAGAGCGAGGCACCATGGCCAGCTTCATGGCAGCGCTGTCTTTGTCCACGACCCCGAAAAACTCCTCAACCAGGCGGGAGAGCTCGGGGTGGGGATGCACCTCTTCCTGGAACGCCATGGCGATGCTCTCGAAGGTGACGTCGTCGTGGGTGGGCCCGATGCCGCCGGAGGTGAGGAGGTGTGTGTACTGGGGAGCGAGGAGGGCGACCTCTTTGGCGATGATCTCCTGGACGTCTGGTATGACGGTCACGCGCCGCACCGACACCCCGAGTTTCCTCAGCGCCCGTGTGAGAAAGGCGCTGTTGGTGTCCACAGTGTGACCCTGGAAGAGAGGCGCAGTTCCTCCACCTTCAGTTCAACTTCAAATTCAAGGATCGCCGAGGTCTCACTTGATTCAATTCAAGGACCGTGGACGTTTTCTGAGGGTGAAACATGACACTGGACAGCAGCAAAGACTTTATGTTTAAATCATGATCGCATCAAGTCAAGTTATACTAGCAAACTTGTCCTTTCAAAATTGAGCACGGTTGCCACATCAAATAACCATCGCAAGGTTTTCCTGGGGTTATGAGACGTTGATCCAAGCTTGGATACGGTTCCAACGAAGTCAAGGCTTACTGATGAGAGCTTATATGTTAATACACTTAAATGTATTCAAGCCCATGGATTTGTCAGGAAAAAAAAAAATAGCATGGCTCTATTTTGATTCTCTCAATTCTGCAAACTCTCAAGGATTTTCAGTGGGGGGACTGTCAATCACACAGAGATTAAAATTCACACAAGAAATGTGTCATTCAGCACTGAATCACCTTGAGAATCTCATCTCCGATGATGAGGATGGCTGCAGTGGGGGCATCCCCGTTGGCTGCGATGGACGGACTGGAGCCCGGCTGATCTGTGGACATGGCTGCTCTGCTGAGATGAGCTGCCACTCTCCTCACACGCACCACCGCTCTACTCAGCGTAGGGAGGGAAAAGCTGGGGAAACCAAAAAACAGTACATCTGTTCAGGGCACACTTCCAGCAGCAAGAATCAACAAATTCAGAAATCTTACTTGTCAACATTAACTCTTAGAGAATGCATTCAAACACAAAATAAAAGAATATAAGCCATGCAGCATAGGTCAAATCTCATGTTTATTTCCATTTTTATTATTTGTTCATTCCTGCAAGGAAAAGTAAAGAAATCATTCTTACATCAACATGAATCTACATGGAGCATCCCAAACGTTTTATAACAGCTCAGGTCCTCTCCTTCATAGCTTGTCTTCTACCAGGAAATATCTTGAAATAGACACATGAATAAGCAGAGCAGAGAAACAGAGGAGGAGAAACTGTGAATAGGCACGAGCTACGTTCCTGTACACACCACACAGTTCATCTTCTACTTCATCAGTTTCTCATGATACAAATTTATGTAAAGGATTGGGAGGAGATGTTGAAAATTGTTTATTTATTACACCTGACAAGGATTAATAGTGACTTTATAACACAGGATTTAAAGTTTATCACCTGTATATATGCTCCACAAATGCAAACAAGCTGTGATTGAAACTGGGAGACTGTTAAATGGTTGCACAGAGGTTAGCGGTGTCACCTTAGAATATATTGGCATTTTCTCCCTGTGCTGATTTCCAGCTTCCTCCCACAATCCAAAAAGATGCTTATCAATCAGTGACTTTGGATGGGCTGTTAATGTAAACAGCTGCAAGGTTGGATGATTGCGTGTCTCTTTGTTTTAGTCCTGTGTCGGGGTGGTGACCTGTGCACGCTGTATTCTGCCTGTCACTCGATGTCTGCCACCCTCATCTGGATAACACAGCTATGGAAGATGGATGAAGGACTGGCTTGTTGAATAGTTGTATGAAGCGGATGCCTAACACGTTTTCCCCTCCTCTACAGCAAGCAAGCACACTGCAGTCTTTAAATAACCTTACACAAATTGACAGCATTGATCAATGGAAAAATAACTATATAAATGATTAAATGATAGGTGTCAGCAAAGATCAGTGCTCAAAAGGTAACAGGACAGTGTGGGCTGTTTGATCTGTAACATTTCCACATTAAAGGTGGGCCAGGAAATACAGGATGGTACATAGTATCAAGGGAAAGAAACAGACAAGGTGGCAATTATACCATATTTGTAATCACAGGAAGTTGTATATGTATGAGTCAGCAAATAGGCAAATGCAATAGCCACAGTATTACATGGGAATTTTACAGATTATTTATTTGCACTGAGTCAAACAACTAAGTATCTCTGAGTGAGGTTACTCTTTGTGTTTGACTCAGCCAAAGCAAAGTAACGCAGCAATAGTTTGCTTGATAGTTGATGTGGAGCTGAAACATAGATCTCAGAAGCGAGCAACTACAAGCAAGAACAAGGAGATTTTGTAGAGACAGTATTGAAATATCGATAATATCTGATCTAGACACAGAATCAGGCTTCAGACAGAACCACAGCAGTAGTTGATGTAACCTATACACCACGTTGTGCCTGCATTGTGCAACTGTAGACTACGTTGGTCATCGTGACAGGATGAAATTGCAAGGGTGCATTCATTCGTCGCCGTGATATGACACACCTCGGAGATACACAATTAATCTTCAACAAAAAAAGAGATATGCGATACGTCTCCTTGGTGGTTGCTGAACTCACTGTGAGGGCACAGGCATCTGCAAAGAAGTACGTCAAAATGCAAGGCTAACTTAACGCTACACGTGATTTACAATATTCGGAGATCTTCTTTCAACTGGAAAATGCTGCGCAGAAGACTACAAACGTAATATATAGTTGATTTTGACGACTAAACTCGTCAAAATCAAGGCAACTTACTACTGAGTCGCTTATGTCCCCGTTACGTATCCTGCCATCGGGACAAGACGTCACACCTCACAGCCGTCCAATCGTGTTCCTCCATTGAGCGCGACAGCCAATCATATTTAGGGAGGTGGGAACTAGCTTGTATGTACACGGAAGTGACTAAACGCGATCGCAAACAAATGAAACTAAAATAACAAACCTCTCGTGAAGGAAAATATATTACTTTTCCGAAAGACACGATAAATAATATCCTAGGCGTAAAACATTACTGATTTTCAATATGCCAGCTTTCCGTTCCGCTAATCGGAAACAAGCAGACCTCCGTAGATGCATAAGGAGCGGTTTTTCTTCTGTCTGGATGGTGTGGGAGCTCAGTTAACTCGTCTGCCCCCGCCGGCCGGAGGAGAGAACTACAACGAGCCCACTCTCCCCTGTTGATGTTACTTTCTTGTCCTGTGGGTGGAGCATGATAAATCCGTGTGGGTTTTCTCTAAAATACTGCACCTAAAATGAAGATGGAATTATCATCCACAAAATATTATAGGCTGGAAATGCTCTTTTAGTTTGGTTAACGATGTGAATGAATGTAAACACACATTACAGTACATGTTCAATAATATCAAATCAAAACGTTTATGTGTTGATATGATACTTTGCTGATGATGATACAGATCAGTAATAAAAAAGAATAGAATTACGAATACAAACGTTTGTTACACCATAAAGTATGAATGTTCATGTGTCAGTCTGAGGAAATTCCCTTCAGGAAATCATTATATTTGTGATACAACTGTGCTAAAACTGTGTTGGACAAGCAGTTTTGAAATGAGACTCTCTGTGGGCCTTGGAGCAGTTTTGTTTTCAGAATTCCTGTGTTGTTTTGAGATCAGTTTAGATGATATAAGCACACAGCTATTTAACAGATCTTAACATGTTAGTCAGCAAGCTGTAAAACTGAGTTGTATTTAGGCATTCCTTATTTTTTTGTCATTGTTATTACTTTAACATATTGAAAAGTGTTTGCTATCTATAAGAACTACAGTTAAAAATATTTCCTGATATGATATGATATCACATTTGTCTTTTGTTTTCATCCTTTACCGTTTTTGGTCATTTCATGTCTCACATGAGTCACTTTACTTGTCTTACTGATTGCTTTTCCCCCTCATTTTGTTTACTGGTTGTGTGTGTGTGTGTGTGTATGTGTGTGTGTGTGTGTGTGTGTGTGTGTGTGTGTGTGTGTGTGTGTGTGTGTGTGTCTGTGTGTGTGTGTGTCTGTGTGTCTGTGTGTTTGTGGTGCATATTTGTTCATTTTGTGTCCCTGCTGTTTTGCATCTCATTGCCTATTTAAATTAGCATCTTCCTGTAGCTATTCAGTTACTTTCTCATCATTTTATATGACTTATTTTGGACTACTTTGTGTTCCAGTTTTATGCATTTCATTCTGGCAGTTGTGTGCTATTTTCTAAAGACGAGTCTAATCAAATAAAATAATGCTACACTTTTCGAGAGAATTTTATTTTAGCTTCGCACAATGATATACCAGAAGATTCCAACTATCTCATCTGGAAATGAGAGGATTTAAAAGCAACAGCTGTGGTTGGAAGTCAAGCTGTAGGCAAAAGAGTATATCTTACCCAGCGGTTAAAAATGGCAATGATAAAGGTAATGATATATAAATGAATCAATATGAACCACAAGTACCCAGCAAGTGTACTCCAGGGTTTTTAACAGGAGATAACAATATTGGTGGAGGCAGGAGTGGTGCTCAAGTGTTAGTAAGGCTGGGCTACAGAGGGATTGTGACCCCTGGACATCCACCTGTTTCTCCAACTTTTATTTATTCTGAGTGATGTTCCCATATAAGGTCGCAAGCAAATACAACTCAACTGAAAAAGTAATCTGAACAAGTGCGTGGCATACAAACAGACTGTCAAAAGTGACATTATTTGATAACTGGGTAAAACAATGTGGTTTGTAGTTTTGTGTTACTGATTCTGCTGAATATCTGACATGCTGAAGAGAATCTATCACAGGGCACACCTTGTCATTTATCCTATATAGGTCACATGCATTGCAGGGAATTAAATTCCCTCTAAGGCACCCAGCAAACACAGGAAGAATATGCAAACTCATGATGGAAAGTCCCCCCTGGCCCACGTGTCCTCACGTGTAAAATGAAATATTACACAGTCTATTTCCAGAGAACTCATTTATCCATCAAAAGCAGTAAAAGTAAAACAAAAAAACCACAAACCAGTGAGAGTGAGCAGTGTAAAGAGACTGCTGGCCTTGATTTCTACAGATGTCTGTGGTGTTGTTGTAACTAAAAGAAAGAAAACATAGCCGGGGCCTTCAGTGTTTATTTTCGGTAAAATTACACGTGAACTGCAGGGATTTCTACTTTTGCGCAATGAGCGGTCCAGGTGCGGAGGAGCGCGCGCAGGAGCCGCGGCCAGATGACGCTGCCATTTGTTCGCGGAAGTGGCTTCTGTCGTGACCGGAGAGAGAGAGAGAGAGAGAGAGAGAGAGAGAAAGAGAGAGAGAGAGAGAGAGAGAGAGAGAGAGAGAGAGAGAGAGAGAGAGAGAGAGAGAGAGAGAGAGGAGGCAGGGGGAGGAGGAAGGGAAGGGAGAGTGAGAGAGAGAGAGAGGAAAGAAGAAGAAGTTTAGACTAATCTCTCATGAAGTTAATCCAAACTGTGGGGAGCGTGGCGAGCGCTAAACCATCGACCCTTTTTCCTTTCAGAGGAAACTAAGCTGAAGTTTGTGCAGCAGCTACAGCCTGGTGGGGCAGGAGGGGCGAGTCGAGAGAGGGGAAGGGAGGAACGGAGCTGGTAAGTCGCTCGTTAAAAGTTGACCACACTTTTTTTTTTTCCTTCTTCTTCTTCTTCTTGGACATGGCGTGGACTGTGCGCGCGCCGTGCGTCAGTTGTTGTACATGAAGAAAGTTTGAGTTTCCGGCCTGACGGACTGGCGTGTACGTGTGTGTGTGTGCAGAGAGCCGAGCTGGACGGAGCCTGTCGGGTTACTGTAAAAATGTAGGACTGTGCGCTCCCCCTGGGCTCGGTGTTTAACCTGTCGCCTCCTCTCCTGCTGTTTTAGTATTTCAGTTGCTGTCAGTTGTTTGATAACAGGGCTGTGTGATATTGTTCACGCTCGAGCTTGGAATCAACATTCTCAAGTTTAAAAAGTCAGTAGAAAGATTACTAATGTGCAATAACAGCGAGCCTGCATCAGAGCTCATTGATCTGCAAGTAACAGTGTCAGACAACAAACAGGAAAGTGCTTATTTTAGTACAGAATCACTGCTTTTCCCTCTTCTCCAATTTAAGAAGTTGATATTGTTTTATGTATGAATAAGAACAAATGGGAAAGTTGATTTTGATTATAATTTGATTTAAACAGTGACACTTCACGGCATGGTTTTTACTATACATAACCTAAATAAATGTCCATAGTTTATAAATCAATAATAGTAAATAATAATAATAGCCTCGCAAAATGTCTAATATTTCTAAAGTTACCATGATGTACCATAATAAAGTATCATAATGTTCACGTTTTCATTGAAACACGTTTCTGTGTTTATGTGTTTAGAAATAACACAAAACCATTGAACAGTTATCTGTAAATTCAGGAACACTTGTAGAAACAAGTTGGTTCTTGAATATTTATAAACCTGTGAAATTTCAGCCATCACCTGGGCTCAAAATATGCCACACAGGCATCAATATAGAAAACCAGCAAAAACTATTCATACACCTGAATTAAGAGGAGAGCTTCAAAATATTTACATACAGTATGTAATGTACACGAAGCGCCACGTTAACAGTGAATGGGATTGTAAGTGGTGTGTTAGTGTTGAAAAATTGTTACCACTCTCTTGCTTTTAGAAGCAAATAAAACAGTTGATTTTTAAAATATGTACATGAATAATTGGTGAAACATTTAGTCATGAAGTTAAAGTTACGAGCTTGAGTCAGACTGGGAATTTGAGTGCTTCCAGCATCAGACCAGCATGTTTCTGGCTCACATCCTGCTGTGATCTTAATATTCCTCAGTTTATGTCCTTGAGCCTTGAGTCTTCAAGACAATTACTAAAGCAGTATATCTGTCTTTGAGTATTCTCAGTGAATAATAATATGGCGAACAGCTCGCTGCCCACCCAGCCGATACAGAGTTCCTGGACGACAACCTGAGGAGAACGCGAGACCTTCCTGACAACACATTAACATGAATCATTTTTAAAAATAAATCTCAGTGACCGTATAGAGGTTATATGACAAACTTCATGTTCCTCATATATATTTTGTGTGTGTGTCCATAGAGATAAACCAAAGCACATCTCACATGTGTTGAAACAAGGTCACTGTGAGTTAAAGGTTATTATGAAGGAGGGAAGGGTAGACAAACTATCACCGCTACAGAGTCAAGGATATGTGGGATGATTGAGGTGACTGAAACCAGTGGGCTCAGTGCCCTTATCAGGGTCGGCCACATTGTTCGGGCCAGCAGCCGCTGACATAATATTATATAGTGGTAGTTATCTCTACTGATGAAAGAGAGAAGAAGGAGAACGTCCAGTCAACCACACATCTAAAAACTGCCCGATTCAGACACATTTCAGGAGCCAGATAAATAAGACACAGGAATCTCTCACACACACACAACACAGACGGGAAGCCCGACACAATCCATCAGTCAAAGCTCAACGTCCCTGCCTCTCTACCACAACACTGGCTCAGTCCAAAACCCACTTGATTAAAATTGAGTCTGTCCAATTCAGCTCAAATCGTATCGGTCGCCAGCAAAAAGCTCTTTTGCCCTGATTGATGGGACAGTGTGACACTTGATTGTTCGAGCTTGACTTTGACAGGTGTGCACACTTGTGCACATAGCCACACACTCAAGACGCACAGAAGTAAGCTTTGATTTCTGTAAGCAGGGAAAATGTTAGGGCCGATATTAGCCTTGAATAAGTCTTGAGTGATACTTTAAACATTGCTATTGACAAAACACAACAGGGAGGCGCTAAGCTCTTGTAAACATGGCGAGACTGTTGACAGGACATCGGCCTTGTGTGGGTGTTTGGTCATGCGTTTGTCTGCGCCTTTGTGTTTGAGCATACTCTATATCTGTCCTGTTGCTGGTGTGGGAGGGAGTTTAGGTGTGTTTGTTTATTTTTTGGCATTTGCACGACTAGGTGTGTATTTGCTATTGTTATGGGGTTCTAAATCTGTTTAAAGTCTTACATTATGGGGGCTTATCTTCCATGTGGAAATAAAGATCAAGTCCCCATCAGGATTATTAATAAGTACATGATTATCTGTTTTGAGGTCAAGCTAAAGGTGAGTTGGATTAAGTTTTGGGTAAATGAAGTTGTAAACAGTTAGTAATGATTGTGTTGGGAGTAAGTCTAAAGAAGATTGATATAAAGTAACGTCGTGTGTGTGTTTAGCTTGTTTTCCTGTCCTGATGGGGACATGATGCTGCTTGCACACTGACTCATTGGGGACTCACGTCACCGTGGTGACTGTAAGTCTGCAGGAAATGGATGTAAGTCAACGCGATGTCCCCCGAAGGCTTGAAAAACACAATGTGTGCGTTTGTCAGTGTATACATGTGTGCCTACATGCACGAGGGTGTTCTGGAAATAAACTGCAGGAGTTTGTTTTTGAGATCGTAGCATGTGGTTGTCCGTTTCTACCTTGCATACAATGGGACTGAGTCTCAGCTTTGTTTCCTCCTGTGGTGCATATTCTGGTGAAGGCATGCTCAAGTCTTCAGTATTCTGCATGAGCTGCAGTTAAGCTGAAAACTCCTCCTGTGTGAGGCTAAAGATGTGAAATGAGCTTGGCTTTGATGTAATTCACCCCAAAACACAGCTTGACTCACACTTTAAAGTGTGTTGATGATATTTTTTGGATTCTGTTTGAATAGAGAGTATGTATTCTCTTTGAATGGAGAGGATTGTCATCACTTCATATGAAGGTGTCATCAAAGCTGATTGCATTTGTAATAGTTGGATTGTTTTTGGAGCTCCTCCGCCTTGCTTCAGATTTGGTGAAGCAGTAAGCGTTTCTGATAAACCAAAATCACCCTGAAGTCAGGCTAATAGCAGGTCTCATTTTGTGGTCTAGACATGCGTCTTTTCTGCTCTGGTGAATTCGATGCATTGATTTCAGACAACAATGAGTCACAATTAAAATAATTGTCGCGCTGAAAACTATAACAGTTTCACATACGATGTTTAGATGCACAAGGGATAGATTTAACCAAAGTTGAATAAAAAAGAGACCTGAAGAAGTAAAGCCTGTAAAAATCAGCATTTCTCAAGTTTTGAAACAGAAATGTTAAACTTTTTTTTCTTACAAAAGAACCTAAAATCAATGACAGTGTGAGGCGTGGCTGTATTACACACCAGCAGGAAGTGTGCTTTTACAAGGGGGAATTCAAACTCGCATAAAATATAATCTTAGCACTACTTTCAGCTGTTGATTATAGCTGCCGTTGCCGTTGTAATATTGAGCTGCATTGAAACAGTCCATGAATTCATCTTCTGTGCTGCTTCATCCACCGTAGGTTTTGAGGGAGGCTGGAGTTCTTCCCATCTGACTCCGTGCGCGGGAAGAGTACAACTGGACAGGTCGTCATGCACAGTTACACACTCATATTTGTTCCTATGAGCAATTTCGAGTCAGCAATTGACCTGACACGCCTGTTTTTGGACTGTGGGAGGAAACCGGAGAAAACCCACATATGTAAAAATGGAACTCAAACTGAAATCGTACAAAGGATCATCTAACCGTCCGGCTAGAGTACTTACCACTACACTACATGGGCCTTTTTAATTACTGAACAGTATAAAACCATTATAACCTTCATAAAAGGATCGGTCCAGTGTGGAGACTGCAATTAAACCTGCTGATGAGAATTTTATGTGTCCTTATTGTGGGAAATACCCAATGAGTGTAATAATACCGTTCTGAAGTCATTGCGCATTTAACGAAAAGACTGAATTTCCAAAGTAGCTCTGCTGGAGTAATATAGAAGTGATTATGTAAACAAACCTGAGGAAAGTGGTTTGTGTTGAAATTTGGCAGTGAAGTGTTGATACTTGGTGCTACGGAGGTCACTCCGCTGGCACTGTGAAAGTGTCACTGGCAAGCAGAGTGAAGAAATAACACTGTTTATGGCAGATAAACTGTTGCAGCAAAGGGGGAAGTTGTTAGTGGAAGTTGTAAGTGGAGCGATGCAGAGAGTGGTAACAGGAAGGGAATGATGGAAGGAGATAGAGATGTGGGAGTGTGGTTAGAGCGGGTGGTGGAAGGGGGCTGGCGCACAACCCAAAATAGCCAGCTCACATGTTTGCTGTGTGCGTGGTGAGCCATTAAACCGACGAAGACCTCCTGCCTGGCTAATCCAATGTTCACACTCACCACAACTTCATTAAAACGGTGATTTGCTGTTACTGTACCTGTGTATATGTTTACTCAAGGGATTTCCCTGCGATGGCTACACACTCACTCCTACTTTCTGCACACATCCACTTTGTCATCATGTTTCTTGTCATCCTAATGGGGACTGATGTTAGACAGCGTCTCAGTCTGGCAATAGTCTACAGAAAGGTCGCTGCCTCGACCTGATTATACATCTTTGCCCCTGTTTATTGGTTTCGCTCAGTATTCGTAACAGAGTTAAATCAGATTACGGACAGACTTACAGTGTAAGAGCGGGCTGCAGATGTGACGCTGCAGCTTGTGCTTGAGATGCAGAGCTCTGCCTCAGTACGTCTCTGACATGTTTCATCCCATAAATACTAGCTGCAGCTTCCACAGACTTCTGCTGTATGCACAGAAACAGAACACACGCTTTGCAGCCGCGCACTGGGCAAGCTGAGACACAAACATCCTACACATGCAGTCCTTTCTGTTAATTCCTTTCATTCCACAGGTTGGGTTTGAACACGCACGCTTGGATTATTGCCTTTCCACCATCGCCGTTGATCTTTCTTTCTCTCACTTTCTGTTACTTTCTCCACGCTAGCGTGGTTGTGTCTCTATGTTATGTCAATATTCTTCCCTCTGCATGCTTGATCAACCGGGCCGTGTATATCAACCAGGTCCCATGACCCTCTCCACAGCCGATCCTGGGAACAATGCATGCTGGGAAGACGAGTGGCTGCAAGGCGGCATTGCTGAAGCACGTTGGAACTCCTTGAGTTTGCTATGTGTCTGTGTTATGTGTGTGTGTGTGTGTGTGTGTGTGTGTACCGTCTGCTCATGTGCACTCTGGTGTTTTTAGGGATACAGACTCACAGGCAGCCTGTGTTGGCCGATGGATTATATGGTAAGACATTCAAATGATACAGTCAGCTAACGAAAAAACACATCTTGCCACAGTGGCAAAGGAATTACTTTATTTTCACTATAGTAAATACAAAGATGGGACAGCTGATTTGAGGACAGATTAAAGCTCTCTTCCAAAAATAATCCTAATCATCAACTGATTTTTTTTTTTCAAACTGGTCAAATTCACCCTTTTTTGTCCATTTGCAATTTTAAGTTTGGTTGGTTCCAGCAAAATGCACGAAGGTTACCTTTCTTGATAGTAGGAGCATGTCTTCAGGTTTTAGTGGAGGGGTCGAATTCACAAATTTCCCTTTTTGATCGTTTTGTTTGGCATTTATTTTAGCTTAAGTTTTTGAAAGTGTAATGTTTCAAATGCTAAAACACACGAGGTTGAATGTTTCCTCTTCTGTTGAGGTGGATTACTAAGCAGCACGTGAACAGGAACATTAGTCAACAAATTTACAACAAGACAGTCAAATCAATACCGAGCAGCGCAGAACGGCGCTGTGTATCAGGGGTGTCAGACTTACAGCCTGAGGGCAGCACCAGCCTGCCAGTGGTTGATTTCAGCCCACAAGATGAGCTGGCAAAGTTTAAAAATATTAAAGAACAGATCAAAATCAATCTTTTCAAAAAAAGGCTACTGCTGAGATTAATGGACATAACACAACAATGACACTGGAGCCCAGAGATCAGCGACGCAGCAGAGGAAGCTAATTCCCTCGTTGCCAGCACACTTCAGCATCAACCCGATACTGTGATGGTGGATTTGAGAAAACATGCTCGATGACGACCACGCTGTGGCAAAGATGTGCTCAATGAAGCACTGAATTAAATCATGCAAAAAAATTCAAACAGAAGAGAAACTACAGATAGTGGATGTGGTTTTAGGAGATTTTACTGTGTTTTCCACCAAGAATTCTAATTAAAAATGGCATAATATGAAAACGCACTAACTTGTTTGAGATTTTAATATAGGCATTTTCATATTTTTAACCACTTCGTCCCAAAATTAAAAAAAAAAAAATTGGCATTGTGCTGAATATCTAATCGTATTGCATTATGCCACACCCTAAGTGGTCTATGGAAAATATTTTTGTCGCACCCTGTATCATTTAAGTTTCCCTAACAGCCAACACAGTTTTTATTTTTCATGTAACTCTGAGTCACTTTCCCAAATCTATGAAACTGGAAACTGAAATCACTGTGTCACATGAGTAACTGTGCAGCCGTGTGCACTTAATCGTCGCTCGAAACTTCACGAACTTAACAGTTTATCGGAAACGCTCAGATACAAATGCAGTCAACCACAGACCTGCAGCAAGTTACCCCCTTTAGAAAGGTGTTGATTCGACTCAGGGTATATTCTTCAGGCTGCTGCTTGTCCTGTTGGACTGAATCACGAAATGCTCCCATATATGCAAAGCATAACCTTCATAAAATAAGATAATAAAATTATTTACAGAATTGCTGTGAGAGACTGCATTAGTTTTAGTTGTGTGTTCAGAAAAGAACTGGAAAAAAAATGTTGAATCAGCATGTTCACTTGTATTTTTCATAGAAATTCAGCTGAGGACATGAATTATTCATTCCCTGGAATATATTGAGGCTCAAAAAAACAGCCGGTTATCATTCTGTTAATCCTAAGCCACAGTGTGTAATGTGTTTCACAGGTTGTGGTGCACGGTGCCAGGCTGTTGGTGGAGGGTGCTGTCTTCACCAATCACACTAATTCCATCACTGGCTGGGATTAGTATGCCAAGAGATGCTCTAGTTCTTTTCGCCTGTTTGATTTTGATCTCACACATAAGACACTGAGTGCACTACTAAGCCAAAATAATGTGGTCGAACAAGGTACTGCAGGGACTTTTTGTTGGGGTGTCATTTGAGGACTCCTCGCTCGCTGTCCTCTCCGCTGGGTTACTGTGGCACTGTATGGGTGGTTTCTTCTGCTTTCCGCAACACTGCCTTCTCATCAGATATGCTGGAATGTCAAAAATGATCACAGTTATCCCTGTTTTCTGTCCCCCTGCCCTTTCCTCTCCAAAAAAGCCGAGGTCCTGTCGTAAACGTAGCAGATATGATTTTGTGAATGCAAGCCGTTTTCTTTTTTTAGCATTGCCCTGATGAAGGATGAACAGAGTGACCTCGTGTCACCCTCTGCGCAGCACCCGGAGGAGGGTGAATCCTGTCCCACTACCCATCTGTATCCTCTCTCTACCCCCTCTCTTTCTCTCTCTCTGTCTCTCTCACTCCTGAACTCTCTTTCTCAGGTTACCAAACATGAACACAAGCGGACTCCTGAATAACTGTCATGAGCGATCCAAGCGCTCCGCACATGTTTACAATGACATACCCGTCAAACCGTCTCTCTCCTTCCCGCCCGCTTCCACGTCTCCCGTCATTCTTTGGAATGTGTGTATGCGCGTGTTAATCTGCAGACGTGCAGCATTTTATTGTGCATACACATGTATTCTGCTAAATGACTGGCTGCAGAGAGGAGGTGGGGGGAAGGGGAGGAAACAGGAAGGAGGTAGCATGGGAGAGAAGAAGGTGGGGAGGGCACAGGCAGCAGCGCAAATGTGTGTGTGTGAGTGAGAGAGAGAGAGAGAGAGGGAGAGAGGGAGAGGGAGAGAGAATGGGAGGCATCATCACCCACCCAGACTGGGAGGAGGGGAGGACAGACAGCGTGCGCGTCCCTCCAACAGACAGAGGTGGAAGCAAAGTGGGAGCAGGAGACAGACGTGAGGGGAGAGGAGGCGCACAATGAAGGAGTGCCATTGTCCATCCTGGCAGCTTTGCCATCTCACCATCTGCTGAAAGAGGGAGAGAGAGAGAGAGAGAGAGAGAGAGAGAGAGAGAGAGAGAGGGAGGGAGGGAGAGAGGGAGAGACAAGAAAAGGAGGCAGCCAAACGGAGGAGAGCATAGATGGAGTAGAGCTGCCGGCAGTGACTTTGTGAATTAATCGAGTGGAAGAGTGGATCAGAGGAGAAGCACGCTTTTTCGTGGAGTGGACGAAGAGACAGCCAGAAAGAGGAAGGAGAGGACGGATGATCGGACAGTCTGTGGCTGTTTGAACATTAATGTGGTTCTCATGTGAATATGGAATCCAGCTTTAGATGAGTTGCCATGAATTTTCAATTGCATGCTTTATAAACCAAAACAGGAACTTTGTATGTTTTTTGCCATTCATTAAAAAAAAAAGAAATGACACTTGGGAAAAGTGATTAGACTTACTTTTCACAAACCAGTTTGATATACCTTACTTTTCTCTGTAAATATAGACTTTCTTTGTGACTTCTGATTTATTTGACTCAGCAGGTTGTTTATCAATTTTTGTCTTTTTTAACTGCTGCAGAGAAAGTTCAGGTTGTTTTTATGCAAGTTTTCTAAACATCCCTTGTCTTTTCGATGTACATGTGTAGTGTAGTAGTTGTTTCTATAATTGTTGGGAAAGTGTGCGTTGCTCCTTGAAGTGGCGGCAGTTTCACGTGTCCTTGCTCGCAGTCAGTGCATGCAGCCTATGTGGGATGTCAACATTGATTGGGTTTTATGGCTGGAGCAGTGCCGGTCAAACTTTGATCATTTCCTGAATCGTATCGATCTCCCTCGGAGTCTGTAGTTTTTCCCCTCTTGTCTCGGACGAGGAAAAAAAAAAACTTGAAGTCTTTGATGCAGCAACTAATTACCTTGTGATTTGACAAAGCAATTATCTCTTTGTCTAAAGCTTTCTGCTGTTGTTGGGACTTTTCACTGTATTTCCTCCGCAGGCATCTCTTTTAATGTCTGTTACCATGGCAACGGGGAGCAGCTGCAGCCTGAATGAGATGTAAAGTTTTTTTTACTGTTGTTTCCCTTAAAATTGGTGCTGTTCTATTAGGTTCTTGTGTGTGTTTAGCAGATAGGACTGGCTGTTGATAATTCTGTACAGTTTTCTGACTTTTTTTGTTGTGTTTCTTTCTTGACTAGACAGTCTTTGTCTATGCGGAGCTCGGCAGTCTCCGTGAATCAGGGTTGTTTCAGGTCACCTGTCTCCCCCTCCCCATTCTGTGTATTCGCCTTGTCGAATCCTAGCCTGCTTTGTCCTCATCTCACCTTTATCGGTGGCAAGCTAGTACCATTTCCATCAGTCAAGCTGATGTGGCATTTTCAGGACTCACTGGATAAATTAGGTTACCTTGCTGATTTTACCTTGTACATATCACTCAGTGTGGCTGCCTGGTCCCAGGACCACTAATTACCACCTATTATCTGGTGATTAGGTGCTCTGTGTTTGTGGCAGACTATTTGTTTTATTTATTGTGTGTAGGTGAATAAGGAATTCCCTTCATGTAAAAAAAAAAAAGAAGAAAAAAAAAGAAGAGAGATCTCTGCAGCCAGTTACCTGACCTACACTGTGTTCTGTGCACTACAACAAGCCTGGGCTGGACTGAGCCAGGGTTAACTCAGTTAACAGCATCTCAGCAGCCCTTTGTTTGAGGACACACACCTGGGTGTTCCTCTGTGGTGTTACCTATAGCATTTATGTGCAATCTTTTGCCTTTTTTAAGTGCTTACACTCTCTCTCTTTACAAATTTCTGGTTTTATGAGATCCGTAACAGACTGTTTGCTTTAATCTGCATGTTCTCTGATTCTCCAAATACCTGGTGTCTTTTGTGACTTTTCCAGCCATACTTATTTACAGCTTTCTGGAGATCATCCCAGCCTGTCTGGCAGAGTGTGACAGTGACTGGATCATCAATGGTGCTTTCTGGCCAAGTCCAGATGGATGACTAGCTAGAATTGCTAGACAATCCTTCTGTGGTGCTAGACTGGTGTAGGCGATTGTTCCTTTGCCATGCGTCCAGCGCCCACTACAAGCTTCTGCGCTGTAATTTAGGCACAGCTACGTTCTTAAATGTCAGTGTGAGAAACGAAAAAATAAAAAAAGCAATCCGTTTTCTTGGCTTGACATTGGTGCCAAACTTGTAACCTTGTGTAAGTGGTCTCAGCAAGGTGTGCATAAACCTTGTGCTCCTCCAAGGGAGTAAAGTTCAGCGGATTGTAAATATTACTAGTGCCTCAACTCAACTGAGGTGTAGGTTCAGCCAGCCCGCTGCAGGACTGTAGGTGTAGTTTTGCCTCCTACTGAAGCGAGATTGCTGCAGACTGTTTCAGTTTGGTTTGCAAGAGACTGTTAATGTCAACAGACTGTTGTTTGCCTTCTCGGATGGACTATGCAGAACACAAGATGTTAGAAGGTGTCAGCGAGGTTGAACTGAGAGCTAACCTGCTGCTTGTCAAGCCCCGTCTCAGATAAGGGAGGAGAGCCGTCTTGGAATACAACACTTGGCTCGTTTATATCATATGCGCCTGTGTCAACACTGGTTTCTCAGGTAAATGACGATAATCTGGGCTCGCTATTTGAACCAGGCAGTAATACATTTACAGGGTAGGAACAGCTGTGCGTGGAGACATTTCCATAAGACACCACAGTGATGGTTTTCAATTGAGCTTTCTAGCCGGGTGAGTGAGTTCATGCTAAACATCAGTGAGCCTCCAGCACCATTCAGGGAACCCTGGGTTGGAAGTTCAGACCTGACCAATCAGATTTTATTACCATCACAACAAAGCCCACCGGTAGTCGTCATCAGCCAATGACCTACATTCTCCGGTGTTACATCACCGCCGTGCTACTGCAGTGTGTCACTGTACCAGACACAGGCAGCATCTCAGATTCAACCTTCTACTATCTAATGGTGCTCTAGAGAAAAAAAAAAAACATCTTAACTGAGGTCGCCGAGTTTAGGGAACACACTTGAACCAAGGCAGGCTCACTTGCTGTAGCCATATCAGGAACCTCAGTTAAGAGCAGGCGCGACTCTGCCAGCCTGGTTTTATATACTAACTTTTTCATTCAGTTCTTTTTTTGGTGTCTAAGTTCACAATGTCTGGCCTCTAGCCATCCACAGTCCTAACGTCGGAGAGGCAGGGATCACCATTAATTTATTAGACTGAGGGACTGTTAAACAGGGCAGCCTGGAGAACGGCCGAGCAATCGAGGGAGGGGGAGAGGGGGAGGGAGAGATCATCTGGAAGAGGAGAGAGGAAGTGGTGGCGCGGGAGAGGGCGGAGGCGTTAGAGAGGCAGAGGTTGGCGGAGTACATTGTGTGGAGGAAGAGAGAGGACTTCCAGGATAAGAAAGGAGACAGAGAGAAAGGAGTAAAGAGTGCTGAGAAAGAGAAGGAGGCTGCGCCAGAAGTGATCTGGAAGAGGCGAGACGAAGAAGGAGACGCAGGGCGAGACAGAGCGAGGGCCATACAGAAAGGACATGAGAACATCTGGAGGAAGAGAGAAAGGGAGTAAAGAGCGACAGACTTGCGAACGCGTTCCACATGACGAGTAGGTTTTAAAGAAAGTGTGCCGTCACCAAGAGTGGAGTCTAGCCATACATCAGTAAGCGTCCTCTCTCTTCTTTAGCAGTTCTGGGCTTCATTCAGCTCTGCAGGTGCTTTCTGTAGTATCGACCAGTTGAAGCTGTGTATTATGTGTGCGTTGCTGCTACGCTAGTGTGCACTGCCCCCTTTGCAATCCCCTCGTTGGCTGCTAATAGGATTTTTATGGTCTCGTGTCAAGAAGGATCGAGCTGCCAGGGGGAGCAGCGTCACACGTGCACGCGCGCGCGCACGGCAGCACACATACATACACGGGCGATCTAAGAAGCGTTGTGGGCAGGGAGAGGTTTATAATGCCTCATGCATGTTGACACATCACGTACAAATGCGCACCCTTCAGCGCAGTGAGACACATGTGAGGGGGCGGTCAGAGAGACAATCACTTGTGTTGATTCTCCATGGTGCTGGCAACAGCTGAGTAACTGGCCCTCACTCAGAGACTGTTAAGTTCCGATGAGCTACTCACAAATATTGTTTTACATAATGGCAGGATACCAAGTCGAACACTCTGAAAAGACCTAAGAAGGCTGTTTTTCCTCAGTCCGTGGGAACTCAATGAACACTGGTGCAAATTCCAACTGAACTGAAGACAACATGAGCCGGGCTGGTGCACTAAAAAACTTTTTTCTTCTACATTCTTCCGTTAACTGGGACACCCCGTTTTTCCTCTGCGCCTTTTCTCATCCTGCTTTCATCGTGGATAAAGCCGTTTGGTGTTGGCTACCTGGTAAAGACTGGAGGACAGACAGCCAGACAGATGGATGCGGCTCTTTCACCGAGCGAGACAGACAGATGGCTGTGTGTCCCTTTCGAGAAAAACTTTGAATAGTGAGACAAAAAAGACTTTCGATTGAATCACTGGAGCCTGTGTGGACTTGTGCGGATATAAAAAGAGACGCTGCAGATTAATTATGGAGCTTGTTCCGAAAACCAAGTACACCCACTTTCGGAGTGAATCGCTGAGCTCAACCGATGAAACAAACTCCAATCCGTCGTCGTTCCCTCCTTCCAGCCCCGCCACTCCTCTCACTCCCTCACCTGGCTTACCGTCCTCTCTGTCTTCCTCGTCTCTCACTCCCATCTTGCCTCCCGCCTCCCCTCGCCCGGCTGAGAACAGCCCCACCACCCTCTGCTCCTTCTTCCCCAGGATGGGGTCGCTTCGCCTGGGCGTCTCTGCCACTCTCCTCCCAGGACTCAAGGCCTCCGGCAGGACGCAGCAGCCCGCCCCCCCTGTCGAGTCCTCCGGGGACGACAGGAGCAACTCCAGCTCCTCCCCTCCTCTCCATCACCCTCTTCCCCTCCTAACTGCTCCTTCTCCCCCTCCTCGACCTCCCCTGCAGGACATGAACCGGCTGGGAGGGGTGTCCAGGAGGGCACGGGTGGAAGGAGGCCAGCTTGGAGGAGACGAGTGGACGCGTCATGGCTCTTTTGTTAACAAACCCACCCGTGGCTGGCTGCACTCTGACAATGTGGTCAGTACCACTGGTGTTTCCTACACTGTACGGGTAAGTAACACCTACGTAGAGTATAAATACATTTACAGCCCTGTGCAAAACCTTCTGACAAGAATGAGAAAGTGTTGAAAAGTTAGAGCACTCCCTAAAAGAAAAAAAAAAAATTCCATGGAATGGGAGATTACTGCTGAATGTGGCCACCCTTTGCACCATGAGCATAATTTTTTTTAGGTGAATTTGCACAATTTTGAAAAAAAAAAAAACTAATGCAGTTAGAGTTGCCTAAAAAAATTCCATTTTTTTGGGGGGGGGGGGTGGAGATTGGCTCAAACTCTGCTATTCCTTGAAATAATTCCAAACAGGCCAGAGATCAGGACTCTGTGGGACTCAAGAACTCAACTTCATGTTTATATCTCAAAATGGTACTCAATGTCAGTGAGTCTGGGACCATTCAAATGCTTTCCTGTTGTTTCTACATGATGAAATAGTGGCATGTATTTCATACATGCTTAAAGCTTTTCCACTGTGCCATAATGACACAACTGTTAAGATTGAATTTCCGTGCTTTTTCTCTATGTGTGTGTCTCGCGTTAACTTGCGGCCTCCCCGTTTCCTGAACAGTACATGGGATGTGTGGAGGTGCTACAGTCGATGCGAGCGCTGGACTTCAACACCAGAACTCAGGTCACCAGGTGAGATCAAACACTTCACATCTGCTGCTCACTCGCCCTTTCTCTCATTTCGTTTCTGCTCTGCGCATGAGGGGGCGTCGAGGTAAAAGTGTGGTTAGGTTTAGGGGAACGCTGGCTGCTTACACTCCTTGCAAGCACCGCTCACCTCTCGTGGGTTTCTTTGTCTGCCGGCTGGCTTTCTGTCCTGCTTCCGCTCTATTTTGCTCACTGACTTGCTCCTTTCTGTCTCGGTGTCTGACTGCGTCTGCTCATGTGTGTATGTAGACGCCTGCTGCTCTCTCAGACCCTAAATTAGAATGTTCTGGAATCCTGGTGGTTTCCTTCTGGTTTCCGTAGTGATGTTTGTTTGTGTGGCAAAGACGAGCCCCGTCACCGGGGACGATAAATTCTATCTCCCTCTGCCAGATCTCATTTACGCCGCTCAGTGAATCCGGGAAGGTGTGAGGGTTAATGACATGCCATCGCCAAACATGCGTGTTTTTATGGTTTCAGGGAAGCTATCTCTGTGGTGTGCGAGGCAGTACCGGGAGCCAAGGGAGCCCAACGCAGGAGAAAGGTACGTACTACACACACCAGCACACGCCCTTACTGAGCATTATTTATTTATAACGCTTAAGTGGACAGCAGTGGGGATGGTTTTCTGGATAAGAGCTAGATTTAGCTTGATTGTCCAGCCTGTGGTCAATTGGCTATTTAGTCACATGCTCTCTCTCTCTCTCTCTCTCTCTCTCTCTCTCTCTCTCTCTCTCTCTCTCTCTCTCTCTCTCTCTCTCTCTCTCTCTCTTCATCTCACACATAGACACACATACACAGATCTTGATTTAGGCTGATTGTACACTCCTGTGGTTAGTGGGCTACTCGCAGGTAATTACCAATCACTCTCTGGCCTCTCTTTCCCCTCCCTCCTGTCACAAGGGAGGCTGAAGAGATGGGGTAGAGGCTTGTGTGGAGCCAGTGTCAGGCCAAAGAAGCACTCCAGATTAGTCGACAGTCTGCTGTTTAAAGACCCCATGTGTCTGTGCACTGTATTCCTGTAAAACTGAAAAACATCCACCAAAACAGTCCATAAAACAGGTGGCTAAATCCAGTCGCCTGCTGCCATCACAGGCTGTGACCGAGGAATGTCTGGCAGTGGCGTGCACCAGACAAAACACAGTTATAGGATGTAAACTAGAATAGATTAAACTAGGCTCGTCCCTCTGATTTGACTGGACTGAGGTTAATGTGGCCTGAGCATGTGCATCCTGTCTGGACAGCACTTTTCTCACAGTATACTCCAAACACTCTGGAGCGAACGTGGATCAAAGCCATGAGAGAATGGAGGATTGGGATAAACGAGTTGGCACAATAACGCTGGCACGGCCCGTGTGATGCTGCTGGCCCAGCCTGCAGTATGTGAACTGTCCTGCCTATTCCCCATTGGTCACAGTTGGCCTTGGAGACAGGATCATTTTCACAATTGCAGCTGTTCTCCCACTCCCACACACAGAGGCATTTCCACACAGACGCCCACAGACTCATGCTGAGGCAGGGAGCACTTAGTGGACCCTCATACAATGTTCATGTTACAGAAAAAAAGAAAAAAAAAAGCCTTCTCTGTTGCTTTCTATTTGTGCACCTTCATTACTACTCATGGCCTTTCATAATTTTCTTTCACAGCCTTCCTCCCGCTGTCTGACGTCCATCTTGGGAAAGAGTAACTTGCAGTTCGCAGGCATGACAATCAGTCTCACCATCTCAACCAGCAGCCTCAATCTGCTGGCCTCTGACTGCAAACAGGTTAGACTGACACCAGCTCCCGTTTTTCTCCCAAAATCTGACCCTGAGTCACTCTCTCATTGTCACAGCTCTCTGCTGTAGCCAGAGGTGTGCCTGGTATCCAGTGTGCACTTAGCTTATGCAGTTTACTGGAGCAGATTAACTGTAGAGAATTCTCTGCTTGAGGGATTTCAATTGATTTTCTGAAGTCTGTCAACTCTCCTTTATCAAGCGATCGTCAAATTCGCTCAGTGAAAAAAGATCTAGCTGTATTTTATTTTCACTATAGTCTTTATTCTGTGTTAATATAAAGTGTCCAAACTATGCTATGTCATTATATAGCAATCTAATGTCGGCTAACCTGAATTTAAAGAAATGTTCTTGCTGTTTTTGCCAGATTTTCTGATACTGATTAAAACATCGAAGAATTTGTTTTCCAATCTAATTCAGGACATTGTTTTTGTGGTGAAGTCCTTAAACCAGTGTGTGGTGTGATCCACTGGAACATTTGGGGAATACCCAAACAGATTTAAAGCTACTCTACTCTGTTTGCTTCATTTACTCTCAGTGCTGCACAAATCGCTCTTATTGTCTTGGTTCTGCTTCACCACAGGGCAGGATGTGATCCTCCTCTTAGACCTCTAATGAGTTAATAGCTACTGAATGATGCTTATCTTTGGGGAGATGGCGTACAGTGCTGTAGTGCATTCACTTGATCAAGAAACATGTCGTGCATCACATACACTCATTCACAAATACAGACTGAGGCGCGGACCACACGTCGCGCACAGCGCATTAGCAAGTGTTGCTGCTGATATTGATCCAACGTGGGCGGTTGTTGCAAACTGTTAAAAAGGTGTTCCATCCATTGTCCCTACTTAGTTTTTTTATCTCAGCTGCCGTTGATGGTGCTTACTGGAGGAAAAAAAGCACTTTTCTCAGTAATGATTCCACATTTGTCTCTTCGTTCTCATGCTTTCATATCACTTCCCACATACTTCATGTCACCCATGTGCTCTCCTCCCTCTCTTCCGTCTCCTCTCCTTTTCTTGGATTCTCTCTCTCTCTCTCTCTCTCTCTCTGTCTCTCTCTCTCTCTCTCTCTCTCTCTCTCTCTCTCTGTCGTTCTCTCTCTCCTCTCCTTTCGTTTTCTCCACAGATTATCGCCAATCATCACATGCAGTCCATCTCCTTTGCCTCTGGAGGAGACCCAGTGAGTCACCCAACCCTCTCTCTCTCTCTCTCTCTCTCCCATCTCAAATCTCACTCTGGCCTTTTTCCATCTTTCTTCAGCCCGTACGCTCTTCCTTCCTGTCTTTCATCATTGTCTGTTCCTACGAATATGACTCACTTTATTGGCGCTTGACCGGTTTGCAGCTCCGCTCTTCCAAAACTGATCTAACTTCTTCCTCTCATCCCTTTTTCAGCTTCATGTATGTGTCTTAACTTCAGCTTTAACCTAAAAACTACGCTTTGCTTTCTGTTTTTCCTCTCCTTCCTTCTCTTCTCAACCTTTATATCTTGAACCTGCCCTTCACTTTTTTTCCCCCCTCCTATCGATTTTTCCCTTTCCCCTCCTGCCCTAACTGTCTTCCCCTCATCTCGCTCCCTCAGGATACAGCTGAGTACGTAGCATATGTGGCCAAAGATCCAGTCAACCAGAGAGGTGAGCAAAAATCAGAAAAATGACACCTGCACCAAAGCGGCATCTGCCAATATCGACAGGCGTTGTTACTTCTGTGTAGAGTTCAGTCTGATTGCATGGAGGAAGAATGAGCAACACGCATCAGCAGTAAATGTGACCAAGTACCGGTATTTCAAAATGTCAATGTGTTTATGTGCTGTAAAGATTTTGTGTATTTGTCCAGAGTGAATGGAGACAAAATATCATCAGCCTACATAAAGACAACGTGAACCTTTCAGCTTCATTTAATTTCCCTCAAAATGTTTAACTTTTAACACATTTTTGAGTTACTGTTTGTCACATCCTTTCAGACAGAACGACAGCATGTAAATTAGCCTGCGTGGACTCCTTCATCAGCCAGTTTGAATAAATTTGTCCACCCAGACACTCTTTTCTGCTTTGGCTGCTGAGTAGTTTGCAGCATACTTCATTCAAGGGCATGTTGCAGCAGCCTCCTTATCGGTTGTTTGTGTCTCCTCTCCTGCAGCGTGTCATATCCTGGAGTGCTCAGAGGGTTTAGCCCAGGAAGTCATCAGCACCATCGGCCAGGCCTTCGAGCTGCGGTTTAAACAGTACCTAAAGAACCCTCCCAAACTGGTCACACCTCATGACAGGTACAGAAAAAGAAATACCAAAAAAAAAAACAAAGAGCCCCTTTGTGTGTTGTTACCCACAATGTGTGTTTGCACTCCTCTCTCTCAGAATGGCTCCATTCGACGGCTCTGCATGGGAGGAAGAGGATGACGAGACCGCTCCACCTCCTGAGGTTCCATACTATAATAATTTCCCTGGTAAACAGCCTCCCCCTGGTGGTCTGGTTGACATGAGGACCCGCCCAGGAGCCACGCTGGTAAGAAGGACACTCATGGACACGCTTCAGCATATCCTCACACTAGCACAGCTGCAGTCAGTGGGTGAAACTTATTAAGAATCTGCATTTGAGTATTGTGAACTAAGGGCACTTCTAGAGAAGGTAGAACTGATCTATTTGAGAAGAATCATTGTTTGATATTTCAATCAACTCTTTATTTTGCTTGTGTCTGTGTTTGCAGCCTTATGGACAGCCAGGTCAGAATGAAATTCACAAGCAGCCTCTGCCGCCTCTGCCAGGTGAGCTCAGTGTCCATCCGGCACTGTTTTCCTGCATGTGAGCCACTCACTGACTCTACAAGGGAAGGACTGTCGATGATATTCAAGGAGGGTTTCCTCTGTTTCACATTGCATCTTTTTATCAAATGTTATTTCTGTCAGTATGGAGTCGTTTTTCATGGCTCTCAGTCAAATTCCCTCTTTGTAGTGAGTGAAAATAGTGGCACAACTCAAAATGAAAGGACATTTTTTTTAACCCCATTTAAGCAGTTGAACCTCTGAAAAGTTATTTATTTTGCCTGTTATTTCTACACTCATACCATAAAAAAATAAAGAGCATCCATGGATTGAATCCAGCATGTTTCTCTTGAGGCTGTTTCTAAGACCACTATCCTGTCATGATGCAAAATTCATCATAACACAGGGACCAGACCCATTTTATGGAAAAAAAGGAAAAAAATGAAATCTTGATTCATGGGTTTTCTTCTTGTTTGTTCCTTCCAAACTAAAATTATTTTCTTGCCGTTTTTCCCTTTTCAGTGGGTGCTAAAGAAGGGCCACGGGAAATGTTTGATGACCCGTCGTATGTCAATGTGGATAAACCTCGTCCCCCAGCTGCAGCGAATGGAAATGCTCACAGAGATGCTTTTGACATGAGTAAGTGTGGGTTAATTAAAGCCGTGTTGGCTGTCTTATATCTTTTTAATCATACGAGTTTAAACAAACTGCTTTCTGAAAGATGTTTCTTTTGCTGAGAAACTGAAAACAGTCAATTTTTTTTTGTGATTTCATTTAAATCATAATAGTAATGTGTGGGTTGTAATCCAAAATAACCAGCAATTGCAATTTGTTTTTCTTTTCTTTTTTTTAATCATCTGAAAAGAATAACAATCACTGGCTTGGGTGGTGAGCAGAGTAGTTTGTACTGTAAATTCCTCATGACTGATGCTAATTGAAGACCGGAGCTGTCCACAGAAGGCAGCCTCGGAGGAAGATAAGGAAATTAGACTGTCTGTGTCCATTACTGAGGCATTCTATGTAATGGTATTGGCTGACTGCATAAAGCTTTTCATATTAAAGTCCCAGACAGTCCATACAGCGTATGTCAAAGGTGGTGCACTTCAGCACTGTTTCTGCAGAGAAGATGTGCTCATGCATGTTGATCTAATCAAGTAAGTGTGTTTTTTTTTTTTTTTTTTTTCCAAGAACCACTGGATGATGCTTTGGGAGTCTCTGGGCACAGCGGTCCTGGTTCAGTGACTGCAGCGCCCTCTCTGGTGCAGCAGCTGCAGTGCGAAACCTGGTTCCACGGCAGCTTAAGTCGCAGGGAAGCAGAGAGGCTGTTGACCCGGGATGGAGACTTCCTGGTACGGGAGTCTGGGACCACGCCCGGACAGTACGTCCTGACAGGACAGCAGGGAGGTCAACCCAAACACCTGCTGCTCGTCGACCCAGAGGGAGTGGTGAGTCGGCGTGGGAGGATATAAGAAAGACAGATTTCACTCAGAGATGATTCTATGTAACTCACTTCTTCCTGTTTGTTTGTAGGTGCGTACAAAAGACCATCGGTTTGGAAGTGTCAGCCACCTCATCAGTTACCACATGGACAACAGACTTCCTATCGTGTCAGCTGGGAGCGAAGTGTGCCTGCAGCAGCCAGTGGAGCGCAGGGCCTGACACTGTACGCCAATGACAGACTCCGCCAAAAAAAAATCACACACTCACACATTCAGCCGAAAACACACACAGCAACAACACTACACTTTACACACTTTCAAGAGAATACATGGACACACGCATACAAAACAAAGTAAAACCAAAAAAAAAAGAAAGAAAGAAAGAAAGAAAAAAAGAAACAACAAAAAAAAAAATCTGCAAAATCACCCACTTGCTGCTGTTGCCACATTTTCCTGCCGTTTCTGAAAGCCAAACTGTGACCTGCAGGCCTTCCCTCTGCAACACCACCAACCACCAGTCGCTTCCTTCCAATGCAATGCGGAGAAGCACTGCTGCAATTTCTCAGCCTACTGTGAACCAGGGAGGAGCCCTTCACAAATTTCAGAACGGGCAGAAAAAAAATGCAATTTTTTTTTTTTTTTTTAAAGAAAAAAATACACGTGATTATGAAAAATAATTACAAAAAAAAAGAACAATAACCTATCCATGGTATCATGTAAATGTTGAACTGAAGTGTGCAGAAAGGAAGATGAATGGAGCTGAGAGTGTGATCGCCAGCGCTTTTAGCCTGGTGTTTTATTTGGGAGGAGAAAATAGTTCTCTCTCTTCGGACTGTCGCTGGAGAATTTTAGGCAAAAACAAGACTGACCCAGGCTCAAACCTAAACTCTGCCTTCAAGGATCTTTGGAGCACTTCAGCAGCGGACGTGACTCTGACAACAACATCCCGGCTGGAGGATATGCATTTCGAAGTTTGCTTCCAATCAAATCAGGAGGGCCACAACCCCGACCCCCCCCCCCCCCCCCCCCCCCCCCCCCCCAGCCACTCCCCTTTTTGAGGACTTTGACCCTTGAAGGAAAGCCTGTATGCAAAACTAGGACTGCTATACCAATGACCATCAAATATGTTTGTGTTTTTTTTTCTGTTGTTTTTTTTTTAATGCCTACTCTCTTGAGACATTGCTGTGTGGAGGAGGATCCAAACAGCTGTATCTAAGCAAATCACTGTAAGCGTAGATACACACACCTTTACACAACACACAGTCTGCACCACATGGCATGCCAAAGAACATGAACTTGGTTTATAATGAAAAAAGGAAGCTGTGACAATTATGTCTTGTGTGCTTAAAGGTGCAGTATGTACAATTTAAGTAATGCACTTTTTTTTTTTGCATTGGGTGGCAGTAGTAAGTCACCACAGTACCCTGTTTGTCTTCAGTTTGAGTTTGTTTTTTTGTTTTTTTATTTTGATTTTATTTGTTGTTAGAAAGGCTAAGAGCTCCAGTCTCTGTTATGTTTACTATTCAATCTGCTATTTTTCTTATCTGCTGGACTTACAAGACAGTACAAAAGGAAAACATTAATGGAATTAAATCAGCTAATTTCATTAATTTATAGATTAAAAAATACATACTGTACCTTTAGAGCATTGAGAGCGAACTTGAAATGTGTTTTAAAACGGATCTGGTGTTGAACAAAGAAGACTCTAGGTGATTGTGCCTGAAACTATGAACTAAAAGGAGAGTTTTTCAGTACACTGATGTCACCAACAAACATGGTAACTTGTACCTGTGGAGAGGCATAGACCAGACCATTTCCACCCGTCGCTTTTCTTTAACAACTTTGTATGTGTTTGCCTTGACAATCTCTGGGTGTTATCTTTAAAGAGTATTCAGCCTGAACGCAAAGCAGTGTAATTTAGGACGAGCCTTTTAAATGGTGCCCAGTGAGACACGTGGAAGAGTCAAAGCAATGAATATCCCTCCGCAAAAATAATGCAAAGTCTGTATAGTAACTGGTTGGATAGTTTTTCCGTGTTGTATTGTTGGTTAGTTGTTTTTTTTTATCATTTGAGGAAGAATCGTCCTTGTGAGAGAAAAGAGAAGACAAAATCCTTACGTGAAATGACGTGCGTTATGCCCCAGGTCCAGGCCAGGAGCTTGGAGCTACATGACAAAGGACCTTTATGAAAGC
Organism: Salarias fasciatus; assembly: GCF_902148845.1. Lineage (NCBI taxonomy): Eukaryota > Metazoa > Chordata > Actinopteri > Blenniiformes > Blenniidae > Salarias > Salarias fasciatus. Next base: position 4,435,823 of record NC_043755.1, on the reverse strand, counting down.
TTTTTGGAGCTTTAGAGGAAAAAAAAAAAAAAGAAAAGTTCAGCCAGTAGTTGCTCCTCAGTGTGCTGATCTGGAAGGAGAAGTTCACTCTGTGGCTTTCTCCTCCTCTGCTCCCTCAGTTCATGGCGGGTTTCTTTTTGATCTTTTTTAATCGTGCCTTGTTTCTTCAATGCAGTCACGTCACTCCAATGCAGTCACCTTATGTACTTAACTCAGACGTTATCAGCTCCAGGAGACTCTTACTCCGGTCTCTCTGTTTAACAGATTCTGCAAAAATGACACTCCAGTAAACACACGCGCAAACAGATCCAGTGATGGCAATCTCCTCAGATGCACGCACTCGCATTCAGCTTCTAGTCACAGATACTTGATGTCACCATCGTGGCGGGGACAGGTATTTCCTGATCATCTGTAAATAACATCGATTTCGACTGGTCCTCTCAGTAGTGGATTGTTCCCATTGTTGTATATTTAGTGACTCATTCGATAAGTAACAGATCCAGACACCAGAGCGTTGAAGCAGCTCGTTAAAAAAAAGCAAATCAGACATGTCAGCCTGACAAAATCCTTGGAACTATGAGAAGGGATCTTTCAAGTACCTTAAGCGAACTCACGTGTAAGCGAACATGCACACAGACACAACGGTGTGACACCCGCTTCTCAGATTATTGTCGTTCAGAATAGGGAAACCAGAGAGAAGCTCTGCCATTACTGTGTGTGCTGGGAAAAAAAAAAAAAAAAAAAAAAGGTCCTCACTTGACCTTCGGTATCATCAGTGAACTGTTCCTGTGTTATCCTTGCTCATCACAGTTGCCTTTGTTGCATGTTTAAAAAAAAAAGAAATACTTTGTTGTTTGTTGTTGGTGATGGTGATAGTGTTAATTTATGCTGTTGTACTTTTTAATTTTGTGATTTTGAAAGCCAAAGGTTTCTTTCAAATTGTGTGCACAGATATTGATTTTTACTTCAAATGTTTCTGTTTTAATACTTTTTTTTTGTTTGTTTTGTTTTTAGGGAAACATGTCTGTTTACACCTGTATCTAAAAATATAGATTGCATATATAAATACATATATCATTCATCTGTTTTGGAGTTTGGCTTCTGTTGATTTCTGACTGTTTAACAAGGTTTTAGGCCACTTTTTATCCTTACTCCGATGAGGAGTGGAATTACTTTCATGGAAATTGGAACAACAATCCCACTCTGCTAGAAGGTCTGATCGTTTGTCACATACTGTCCCGTACAAAGAGAGGAGCTGCTGGAACGCTCCTGTTTGTCAACAGACGAGGCTCTGACAGTAGGGAGCTTATTCAGGGATTATTTGGGCCGAGGCAGAGTCAGTGTGTGGGGGGCGCCATACAGACCGGAGCGCCGGTGCGATCAATCAGCGGAGTTTAAAACCAAACATGGAAGAGTCGGGAAGATGCTGGATGTGAGAGGAAGCAGGTTGCGGTTGGCACCGGAGGTCATAAGTAGAGGCTCTGACTGCGTCAGGAATACGGAGCAGACCTCAGCTGTTGCACGGGAGCAGTCAGATCCCATTTGTCACGCCTCGCCATCGACTTCGGCTCAGCCCCTCGCCCTCCTGGTTGCCTCTGCCTGCTCTTTCCCGTTCCTCTCCGGAGCTATGCACCCCCAGCGACCTCTTCCTCAGGCCATGCCCTCCTCCTCTCTGGGGCAGCATCTGCGGGACATGGCTATGGGTGTGGGGCGAGGCAAGAACTTCTTGGGTGGAAACTTTGCCTACGGTTTCATCCAGTCAGTGAAGGAGTGCCTCTATTTCCTCCTGTGCTGCTGGTGCATCAAAGAGATCCTGGACTGAGAGAAACTAAGTGGTGGAGTATTGAGTTTTCCTGTTTCCCTGTTGGCTCCTACAGTTTGATTTCAAGTAGCCTCCGCATCATTGGAAATGGAGTGTGTAGTCAGTGTTGCTGACAGGGAATTGGCAGGTAAGAGTCTTGTTTTAGTAGATTTCTTTAACAGGAGTACGCAGTAAAACACAGGCGTAAAGCATCGCAGACTGAGGGCCAGAGCTGGCCTGCCAAAAGACCCATGCCTGTCTGCAAGAGGACCTTGCAAAAACTCAAATTAGTTTCTCGGTTGTAATTTGTCTCATTGGTGATTGCTCTGTCTTTGTAGCATTGCAGACAACACAAAAGTAAAAGCCAGAACTGAATGGAAAATACTGGATGCACGATCAGTGAGGCAGCAGTAAAGGTTAGCTACCTTATTGTTAACACAGGGGTGAACAAGCTTTATAAATCTATGTTTTCAAGATACAATTGTACTGCTTTGCATGAAAACAAAGAGAACATTTTAAAGTTGGCATGAGTTAAAATTATTATGAATAATGTCAGATATCACGCCCATTTGGAATTAAATGTGACGATATAAGACCAGGATCTGTGTAAGTGAAGCCGTAAGCCTCACATGAGTGCTTGTTCTCGTCAATTTCCTACTGAAACTAAGATGGTGTACTGAAATAGTAATAATATAATTTGATTTTTTTTTTTTTTTTTTTCTGTTTGTAGGCTGCTCGCTTTGGAATCCAGCTCCATATCTCCATGTTGTAATGATGCAACTTACAACCAGGAATGAAGCCTCCTGAATCTGATCCTGATCACCTGAGGCTTCCAGGAATACAGTTCTTTTATGGTGAAACCAATGTCCACTGTGCAACCCGAAATGATGTGGCAATGAATAAAGGATCTAATGAAAAATATTACCTTTTTGTCTGAATTTCTTACATTAAATTAAATGTAACTCACTGTAAACTTTCCAAAAAGTTGTTAGACATAGTATGATTAAGAGTTGAAGTTCAGACTGATGATGAGAGAAGAGGAATATCATTAATGATATGGTATTATTGTGTTCTTTACATCTTTCCTTTGTTTTGTTGTTGGTTTGGTTGTTGGGTTTTTCCACTGAATTTATAGGACCGGCATAAATAAGCCACTGGCTTCAGTCTATTTCTTGGCCATGTAAAAAGAACAGTGTTTGTATTTTCTGTCTTGAGCTATAGAACATTCATTCATGAATGTCCACTTTATCATTATGTATAGAAGATAAGCCTGGTTTATGGTTTAACTTTATTAAAGCAAAACAACATCAAAACTTAAAAAAAAAAAATAGACAGTGGGACAAAAATGAATTATTCAAAAATGAGGATGAAACTGAATTAAAAATGCAGCACGTTTACAGCTACTGTGCAGGAAAAATAAAGAATTGCTTTATTGAATATCAGCAGCAAACATAAGGGTGTACAGCCTTGTTTTAAAAGACTTGGAGCCATTCTGCAGTTTTCTGGGAGCTCGGTCTCAAGATTTGCTTTATAAAAAACTATGAATAGCACAACAGAATGAAACCTGGAATGATTGCTTTGCAAAAAATTGCCAGGCTCAGCATCCATGTGGGAACAGCAAAGCCTGCGGAACATCAGCGATGCTGGGGCAGTTTTTAGAAACATCAAACGTATGTAACATGCATGGTCTCCATCACCTGCGCGTGCCAATCACACGGCTGTCAATCGGCAGGGAAGCCTTCCTTCTGGGTGCACTGACGTCGAGCTGCTATTGGTCGAACGGGCCGGTGAGGGGCGGGACCAGCATGAGCTCGGTCTGTGATTGGGCGACAGGCGCGTCGCTCACGAAGTTCGAAGGAGGCAAGTTCTCAAGTTGGATGTGAAAACTCAGAGGGAAGTGGCTGCGTTTATGTGTCACACACTCCGAGGACTCAGCTGAAATTCACCCACCGAGGTAAAAAAAAATGCTTGGATTTTATGAGTTTTTCTACTAAAATTCGCTTGTGATAAACTAAACTTAACGGCTGCTCCGCTGCTGTTTTCTCGCCGCTCACGTCGCTTCACGTTTTCCTGCTTTGCTATTAAATGAAGTAACGGAAGAAGTGCACATTTCGTATTTCAGTTCATATTTTAGACAGTTTACGTGCTGTTTTGAATCTAAAGCTATTTCCTGCAGGCCTTCGTGACTCAGTGTGTGTTTTTTCTACCTTGCTTATCGCCATATGACATTTCCTGTCACAGCCTTCTCAGTCCTTGTGCGCGATGGTTGTAAATAAAGTCCATGTTTTGTATGTGTAAATCTTCTTTATCGTGCCCCCGGTGAAAGCCTAACATTGCTGCCCAAGCGGAGTGGCCTGTACTTCATTCCCCTGACCTTTTTTGGTAGTTTTTTCCCCGCAGAGACGCATAATAAAAGATAAGACCTGCTGCTGCAGCCTTAAAGAGGAAAACACCATTAATGCACCTTCCCGCGAGACTTTCACTAAACTTAAAGCAGATTATTGTTTCCTTGAAGAGACTTGGTGTCAAGTATCGGCAAATATGCAAAGCTGTGTCGCTTTCCAGCCCTGACTCTTAAGGTCAGAGATTTTTTTTTTAAGTTAAATTGGATATTAGTGGAAAAGCCAGACTAAAGCAGTAAAAACGCCTTTTCTGTGTTTAATCCCACTGGTTATGTGGAGCTTGTAAAATAATCCTTTTTAAACTGTCCACAGAACACTTTACTTGGCTGTGTTGTGTTCCCTCATGGCCATCTTCTGCATGCTCCCTCTTTTCTGTCTCCAGTCAATCTCATGCTGGCTATATTTAGCTGGCATCTATTTAAACCATTCCACTATATGCTTCACAATGCTCCTTGGGCCCTAGGCTAGATTCAGCAGACTTCTCTTGGGAGGCACTCGATTAGGAGACCTAAATTGCAGAGCTGGGAGAGAATTGAATTTGGGGAGTGAAGTGTGTCATTAGGCAGACTGTGTGGTATTAACCTAAGTGCCTCGTTCTTTATACAGTCTTACGTCTAAACAAGACTGCACTTAATAAATATGCATCCCTGCTAAGTTATCCTGAAATTCGTACCTGATGAGGGGATGAGATTCAGCTGGAACTCTGTTTTTGCACGTTGTTTTTGAAAGTTTAAAGCTTGTAAATTGTGGTTCGGGGGAGAAATCTGAAAGACTTAGGGTGCATTGAACAAACCAGCATCTTTACTGCCTGTATCACGAGAAAAGTGCTGAGGTGCCTTAGTTACCAGAGTCTCTGCCAAAACATTTCTCAGCCAGTCAAAAGCCAGGGTGCCCAAAAGGCCCACAACACACACAAACTACTAATGAAGAACTGAATGCTCCTGGGGAAATTAGACTTCCTTCCCACTTACATATCCATGGACACACACACACACAAGAGGGAAATCGCTAGTTACAGTAGCTCCTTTACTGGTAGGATGGGTGAGGCCGAATAGCTGAGGCCTGTATTCAAATCTTGTGCATGTGTTAGAGGAGGATGTAAATCTCTTAAAGCTGCAGTAACTACACTGTTACTCCAAGTCTGAGCTGGTGTCACATTGTCAGTTGTTCCTTTCAGTGAATGAACTAGAAAGAATTCAAAGGGAGAATAATTTTTCCGCTGTCACACTAAGAAAGTCACACACTGCTTTACTGCAGTGTTTTCAGCGGTACAGGGGTGTGGAGCCATTTTTTAATCTCATTTGATTTTCTGTTATTGAATTACTTAATACAGGGGAGTCGGGCTGGAATAGATCTGTAAGTGGTTTCAGTCTGGCACGCAGGATAATTTGGGAAAGTGTGAAAATATCAAGTAAAAGAAGAAATTAACTGGAGTGTGCAGAATGAATTAATGCTCCTAATTTGTTTGTGTTTCGGTAAGTTTATAGATCAAGATGCAACAGCAGATGTTGAGCCAGTGCTCATTTGTAGAAGATTGGTGAAAGTTGGGTTATTATTATTTGCTAGAAAAATACTGTACTAAGTGGATCATCACAGCCACACCTTGAGCAAACAACCTGTCATGAGAACCATCAGTCTTTTGTGCACCTTAGTCTGAAGAGAAACACTGTAGCCTGTTTTTCTTTACACTTTCTCCTGAGAAAGTTTTAGATCGTTCACAATTGGATTTCCAAAAACTGCAAATATGGGAACATTTTCTGGAGAAAATTATTTATTTACCAAACTAAGAAAACTGTAAATTGCCGTGTTGCTTATTGCATTACCTGTCTGACTATATCAAGATAAAACTGGGGACATAAACTAAATAAATTTGACTCCTCTTGCTCATTTATGTCCTGTGTGTGATTCTCGTGTTGCAGGAGACCGGCGAAGCCTCGAGGGCGCCATGTCTGGGGGCAACAGCTGGACCATCCTCACTTCTGAGGTATATTATTATCCTTTTAAGAAACAGAAGAAGATGCAGACTTTTTCTCTGTAATTTGGTTTGATCAAGTCCTGTAATTTGTCAAATGGCCGATGTGCTCACATAATCCTCAGATTGCTCCTGTAATCTTATCAAGTAATAATAATACTGTGTGTGTTCTTGGTCTGTCTGCTAATTTTCTAGGAGACTGTTGCTGAAACCCTGAAGCCTTTGACAGGGGGGGCGGACCAGCATGAAGAAAGCCAAACATCTGCAGCAGGTGTCTTTCCATTGTGTTTAGGCCGTTATAGAAAAAGAAAAAAAAAATGTTACTTTGTCCCAACTTATCTCTCTGATAATTCCAAAACGTTACGTCTCGGCTCATTGTTCTGTGGTCAGTAACCAGTCCGATTCTCCTGCCCTAAATGCGTCCCCCTGTGTGTCTGTGGCAGATTGTGGGGAGGCCGCCCGGCCTGCTAACGGCGCTGAGTCTGCAGACGCTCTACATGTGGACGACTACCTTGTAAGCCAACTCTTCATATCGTACTCCGTTATGTAACGGTGCTATTTGTGTCACGCTCCAGCTGAATATACCATTGTGATCGACCATTGAAAGCATTCTGCCATCTACTATTTTCGAATTGTCTCATAGTTTGAAGGATTACTCATTTCCAGATTACCACACGATGAGTTTTGAAATTATTTGTCCAGTTGATTCACTCTGACAGTACCATTCTAAGTGTCTCTTCACATTTGAAAAGTGACTCATTTCGGCCCCAAATTTAGATGTGAGTTTCGCTTTGCACACAATATCCTTATTCTGGTTAATATACACTCAAAAAGAACTTGTCTTAGCAATGCTGTTAATAGAATGGGGTTAAATATGGAAGTCTTCAATGTTTGCTCAGTGTAAAGGGCCTTTTAGGAACTTTGTGGAGCAGGCAGATCATCAGCCTGTGCTTTAGTGATCCATCTTATTGATGTAGGTGTGTCTGTTTTGTTGATCTTTGTGCAGAACACTGCGATAAAGTGAATTATAAATCATGCGGTCTTCATTTTTCCCCCTCGTATTCCCATCCCGTCGTCGCCGGCGCAGTTTGGCAGATGTTCCTCACATAACCTTAACTTAAATGTTTGTGATATAATAAACTGAAAGAAACTAACGGAAAATTAGAGCTTCACGCTCGTTTACTAGATTATTTTAATGACCGCCTCAGGACTTGCACAGTGTGATCGTCCAATTACAGATGAGATTCGTAGGCGTGTCACACACTCGCTACATGAGCTTCTCCCTACACTCAAAAACACACAGTCACATTGAAGGACTGCCAGACACTGAAAGATGAAGTTCTCTTGGATAAAGAGGCAGAAGCACTCACTCACTGCACGTGTTTGGCAGTTCTAAAGCCATAAAATCCAAACAAACCCAGGAGTTGTCGTCATCAGAGGCTTAATCCATTCTCAGTCTGTAGTGGTTTTAGCTCCCGTCTCCTGCAGCCTCCCACCCTCTCAAAAACACACTTTTGTCTAATGGAGCAGCTTTTCAAGAAGCTTCTTTTTGAACAGCGGAAACAGCAGCATCAGTTCTGCTCTTCTTTCTAATAAACAAAGTTTCCTGTGTCCCTAGCTCAATATTGTGTACCATATCGGCGTTCAGACTAGTGAAGTATTGTTCAAAATAAACTTATCAATGTCATTTTTGTTGTTGTTTGGATAAATATCAAAAGTTTTAGAGCGCCTCAATTTTTCCGTTTATTTATTGAATTTCACGTCATTGAAGTCCACTGAATATCTTGAAATGGTGCAAAGGGAAGTGGTGAACTGCTGGAGGTTAAAAAGAAAAAGGAAAAGTTACACAAAACTGACCAACGTTACGCTTTTCAGAATGTTATAAAAAGGTCTTTTTCAGGGAAGAAGATATTCATGAATGGGTTGATTACTTCCAAACAAATCTGCCTCCATTAAAGCAGTGTTGGAACACACCGTGGTACCGAGCACTTGTGAGCATCAGTTAAAACAGCTGAAAGTCATGTGTTGCTATAAAAATGGTGAGATAAAACCAGTTAACAATGGAAGAGAGACAGACTAGAACACTTCATCGTGTTGGTCTTTCCTACAGAGAAATTGCAGAGAAAGTCCAGGTGTCGGTGAGCCGCCGTTTCAGTCACGATCAAAAAGCTCTCAGAAACCGACGCTGTGACAGGAAGAGGTCCCAAAACCGCAACCGAATCAGAAAACAAGTTAGCAGCTCACAGGACAACAGCATGAAGCACAGCGGAATAGCGCTCATAGTAAACAGTTTCAGCTGTGAAGAGAAGACTTGTTGCTGCAGGTTTGACAGGATGAGTTTTATTAAAAAAAAAAAAAAAAAAAAAAAATCCATTGATGAGACGTCAGAACAAGATAAAGAGTCTTGTCTGGACCATGAATCACCAGTGAGTGACTGAAGGCATCGTGGACTGATGTATCACAGCTTAAACTCTCCGCTTCATCACACCGGATCTTTGTACGTCGTACAGCTTCCACAGCATTGAGCTGATACCAAAGACATAAATTGCATAGTGATGCGTGAATTCTTTGTTCCAAAACATGCTTGTGTCCCACAGTTCCTGAGGCCTCTTTATTAAGACTTTTGCAGTATCTTTGATATACTGATGCATACTCATTACGTTTTATTAGAAAATGTCTCTGTTTTGTGTGCTTTTCAATAAAAAATGGGCAAGTATGTTACATTCAATGAATAATACCCTTTTTATTGACCCTTTTTTATTATATATCCAGGTATCAGAGGAAAAACCAGCAGCGCTGAATGGAGACAGCACAGATCAACACACCACGGTCACCGACAGCCCCGTTCCGTCCTGTATTGAAGTGTCTGCCCGCCTGGTCCATTGTGACGATGAAGTCGGCGACACACAGGTCCCGTCTGACGACCAGGCCCAGTTCAGCCCCGACCCCGACTCGTTCTCCGACTCCTACACCCACGTCACCCCCTCCGCCGACGAGCCCCCGGCCTCGCCGCTCAGCACAGAGACTCTTGGAAGTGCAGAATTCTCCCAGGAGGAGGATAAACTCTCTCTGGAGGCAACGCTGCATCCGCTTAACGGGGAGAAGCTGCACCAAGACGAGGAGGAGTCAGACTCTTATTTAAGGACAACCGACTTAGGAAAACAGGCAGGTATGAACAGTCAGGTTCATGTTGGAGCAAAACTATGACGACTTCAGCATACGTTGGGTTTTGTTTGTCTGTATATATATTTGTCAAGACCCAGATTTGAATCTGGCCTGATCTGGAATCTGCCCCCCTCCCAGAGTGAAATCCTGTTCCAGACACATTCTCAACATTATTTAAATCGTAGATTCTCACTGAAGGCTTCAAAACTGAATCAACACATCTGGAATCGTGTAGCAAACATGAAGCTTGTTGAGAGAAGGCCAGCGGTTCACAGCCTCTTTGAAGAGTCTAAAATATAAAGCATGTTTTGGGATATTTCAGACTTTTTTGTTTACCACATAATTCCATATGTGTCCGTTCATGCCTTTTGTGCCTTCAGTGAGAATCTAAAATGTAAATAGTCCAAAAGAAAATAAAGAAAAACACGAGGTGCGTCTAGAATAGAATTCCAGTCTGGATCAGGCCAGACTCCAGTCTGTGCTGATCAGATGGCACGTCTGTTTCCTCTCTGTCCTGTTTTTGGAGACTAAGCCATGTGTACCGTTTGTGTTTGAAGTGTACTTGGTGGACCAGCTGGTTCTGGACTTGTTCAGTATCTGGGCCAGGAGGTTGTCTGGAGAGGCTGTGGTTGGTATGAGGAAGGGAGCATGATCTGACTGAGAAACCTAGAGGTTGCATGAGATCCTGCAGAAGTAAACTGGCTTCAGAGGATCCAGACGTCGACAGTTGTTTTTTTTTTCTTTTCTCAGCGTGATATTTTTGGCTTGCAGCACCTTTTCTTTCTATAGCGTCAAAAAAAAAAAGAGTCTTCTGCTCAGTTCTGCATTTCTTCATGTTTTTGTTTTTTTTAAGCTGCATGTATCCCCACAGATAATATTAACATGAAGCCCGTTATACAACCAGAAAACATGAAATAAAGGCCATGCAGGATGAAAGACTAGAGACGAGTGGTTCAATCTCACTTTCCTACAGTATTTTTTTTTTTTTTTTTTTTTTTTTAATAACCTACTGATCTACGTCAGGTGTCCAGACTTTTAGCTTTAGTTGAGCTTTTACAAGCGGGATCAGTGAGCATGCCGTGCACAGCAGAGCCGACAAAGAAGCAAGTTCTACCTCTATTAAAAAGCGTTCGCTGCTTAGCTGCCGTGTTATCTAACATCAGATGTGTGAGAGCAACAAGAATTGTTTCCAAAATCACAGATGTATATTAAAAAAAAAAAAAATGTATACTTCCAAAGTTGAATTGCTAATTGTTGTTTTCACACTTTTAAGTCTGAAATATTCTCGCCTAACAAAGTAAAGCATCTTCACAGTTTTCCTTTTCTTGCTAGAACCCGCTGCAGACTCGGAGGCGGCGGATGAGAAGACGGGAGAGGAGGACGAGCCAGAGGTGAGGAAGCGAAGGTCTCTGTTAGCAGCTCTGGAGCAGATCGGACAGCGAGAGGAGGACGAGGTCGAGGAAGAGTTTCAGCTGCCGCAGCGAGAGGACGGCAGCGGCTTCTCTGTCAATAAATGCATCCTGGGCGCCGTGATCCTTCTGGGCCTGGGCACCATCTTTTTCTCAGGTGGGTAATTTAAATGTTGGCTTAGTTGGATTGTTTTTTGTTTTTTTTTTTCTTCTTTTTTTTTAATTGAGAAAAGTGATGAGGAAAAGTTGGATTTCGATGCTCTGCGACTGAGGTGTATTATACCTGCAGGTGTCTTCATGGACCTGGATGAGGGTAGGTGGTTTCAGTGTGTTGTGGTTTGCACAGGTGCACAGTGACTTCTTTTTTTTTTTTTTTTTTTTGGACACCGCATGTTTCTGTCATGCATGTTAAAAAAAAAAAAAAAAACTGTACATCAGATACTGCATCTGTGTAGCTATTTTAAAAACTCCCCGAGCTTTAGAGCACACAGGAGAGAGAGAGAGGGAGGGAGAGAGGGGGAGGGAGGGAGCGTGGGAATGATTTCATGCAGTTTGGCTGTGGGGATTATGGCTAAATGAAAACCTTGCATCTCACATTTATGTAAAGCATGAAGAGTCAAAACACCGGCATGCTGTAAAATTCAGCTGTTTTTTATTTATTTATTTATTTTTTGTTATTTTAAGTTTTAAAAACTGCTTTCATTTGCAAGAAAACCTTCCAAACACGGAAAAGAGTTAAAAAGGTTAAAGAGAACTTAGAAGGTTCTCAACCAGCAATTATTAGATTGTCTCTAACCTTTTTACAAAGTTTGTTTTTTAATGAAAATGCAGTAGAAACGCCCCTTATCAGCTCGGCTTTAGAGGCCATATTTTAATGTAAAAAAAAACCTTCAGCGCGCTCTTTGCAGGATAATTGCTCCGTTTCTGATAACGTGCATGTGCTCTGTGACGGTACGTTTATAAACAGCAACATTAAGCTGTGCATAATGATTTGCAGAGAGCGACTATACCAGGGAGCTGAACGAGGCCGCGGCGGCAGGAAAGCAGGTCAGTGTGACGTTTCTGCTCCTTCTGGTTTTAATCTCATTCATTGTTTATGTCGTTTAGTCTAACGATTTTCCAGTACAGTGCGTGCCGCCGCGGGAATTTCAAGTGTGATATCGGAAACCACCCACATGACTGCTTTTTGTGTAGCTTTTCCGTTCTCATCACACGTGCGGCTTTGCTTCTCCTCAGCTGCTCCGTTTTTCAAGACGAACGAGAACTGGTTTAAAGCCCTGGAATTCTGTTGTGCCGTGCACTTTGTTGACAGGAATGGCTTAATCCCGAGGTTCCTCCAGACCCAGTAGGTGCTGACAGTTCAGCGCTCCTAAATAAGTTAGCCGAAGGGACTGAGCAGATTTCTGTGCTTCAAGCCCAACTTCAGGTGTGACTCCATTCTGTCCCTCGCCTCGTCCCTCCTCTCTGTGCTTCATACATTCGCAGGATGTGTGTGTGCGCATAACTGTGCGTGTGTTGAATCCTCACTGGGCTCTCTTCCTCCTCTTTTCTCCTACTTCTTTTCTTTTCTTTTTTTTTCTCTTCTTCTCTTTGAACAGGCCCAGAAAGATGAGCTAAAAGTAGCCATGGGACAAGCAGCAGAGGGAGCGAAGGAGCGGCTGCGCTGGGAGGAGGTGGAGAAGGAAAACAGTAGGTTGAAGACAGAGGTGGCTTCTCTCCCTGTCCTTCTGAAAGAGAACGAGAGGATGAAGAAGGAGCTGGAGTCTATCCCGGCCCTACAGAAAGAAGTAGAAACTCTGAGATCCACTGTGACTGAATTAAAACTTTCTTCAGGTACTAAGGGAAGGAGGGCGGCGGCCTGCAGGGCAGAATATCGCATGTAGAAGCTTGATAGTTGTTAGAAACTTGAGGAGACTGATTTGTGATCTTCTCTCATACTGATTTGCACCTTTGTGGCTTCAGTGAGTCTTTCTGTTTTCCTCCAGCAGCCCCTCAAACAGAGCCCGATCCTGTGGAGCTGGCCACAGCCCCCCCTGGTGGCCAGCCAGAGGACAGCAAGCCTGAAACAGCTGGATCTGAGGGGAGACGGGATAGGAAGCAATGGGATGAACGGAAGGAGAAGAAAAAAGATCCGAAGAGGGACAAACATGACACCGGTGAAGTGAAGGATTGGAAAGAGAGAGATAAATCTGTTTGGAAGGAAGGAGAGAAGAGGGAGCACAAAGACGGAGGAAAAACGGAGCGTAAGAAAGTAATACGCGAGTTCGACAAGGATGGTCAGCACAGGAAGCACGGTGAAGAGACGAAACACTGGAAGGAGAAGGACTGGAAGAAAGACAAGGATGGACGAGGGGATGAAGGAAAGTCCTGGAAGAACAGAGATGGGAAGAAAGAGTGGCGAGAGAAGAGTGAGGGCAAAGAATGGAAGGATGAAAAAGACAGGAAAAAGGTGAAGTCTGAGAAAGTGAAGGAGGGAAAACAGTGGCGAGGGAAAGGAGAGGACAAAGACTGGAGGAGTGGAGAGAAGCAGAGGAGCAAGGAGGAGTGGAAGAAAACTAAAGATGGCTACAAGGAGGGAAGGAAAGATAAGGAGTGGAAGAATAAAAATGACAAAGATCAGGGGAAAGAAGGAAGAGGAAGGGGTGAGCGAAAGCAGTGGGAAGGAAGCACAGAAAGGTCAGGTAAGGAGGAGAGGAAGCGCCTGAAAGAGCAGGAGTGGAAGAGCAAGAATGGAAAACATGAGAAGGAGTGGAAGAGGAAAGACAAGAGGGTTGAAGAAGAGGACTGGAAGAAAGAGAAGAAGCACGGCGGAGGAGGGACGAAAGACAAATCGAAGAAGAACCGGGTCGTCGATGATCACGGGCATCTCTACGGAGAGCGCAAGCCGTCCCACTCGCACCGCAAGCCCTCGGTGGGCGAGGCCGAGTACTGGGTGCAGCAGAAGGACCGCCTCCACCACGACCCCAAGCCGCCGCAGCAGTGCGACTCGGTGGAGGCCTGCGCCCAGCGGGAGCGTCTGCGCCCCGTCCCCCTCGCCGAGTTCGAAGCCGTCCTCCAGACCTACCTGGCCAAGGCCCAGGAGGCCGGAGTGGACCGGTCCAAGATGGAGGAGCTGCAGAAACTCACCCCCGACTTCTTCCGGGACGGCGTCTTCGTTCACGACAAGATCAGCTTTCAGGACTTTGTGGAGGACGTCGGGGACATCCTGGAAGACATGGTGGAGGTGGACGAGGACGGCGACGAGGAGGACAGCGCCATCGAGGAGGAGATGGAGGGGTTTGAACAGGAAGTCATGAAGACGTTTTCAGTGGCCGGAGACAAAGAGAGGCGGAGCAAAGGGGAGTGGAGGAAGGAGAGCGTCCCGGGACGCGGCTGACGGAGACGTGGAATCGATGGATCTGTGGAAAGTGGCCAAGACGAGTCGGGACGGATTCGGTTTATTCAAAGGGAACATTTCTTGTTGAAACACTCTTAGAAGCACACGGTTATCAACCTGTCGTTCCGTTCACAGGATGGCTTCTCTTGTGTCCCACTTTCATCTGGTGTCCAAGGAATTAATGTCGTTTCACTGTTTTAAGTTTGGAGTTTGGTATTATATCTCCACACACACACAAAATAGTATCCTGGGTCACAGCTGCATCTCCCACTATGATGATGTTTTGTTTGTGTTTTTTTTGTGGGAAATGCTTACTTTCTTGTGTACCTCTAACTTCTTATTTATAGCTGCACGTGCAGCTGATGAGCACGTCTGTTGCTGTGAAGGTCATTTCTGCTCATTTCTGCTCACTGCGCTGCAGTTTCTCTTTCTGCATATGAGGGATTAAAGCGGTCGGACAGAACTGGTTGCACTGACACATTTCTGAATAATTTACTCTGTAGTTTATTTAAACTAAACACGGCGCTGCACCCTCATTGTTTCTTTACTCCTGCTTCAGGCCTGCTTCTGAATAGTGCCATCATTAAATATCGATTTATATTAATTGATTCTTGGACTCGGTGATAAAATACTTAAATTCAGAGCAGTGGGTCGGTTGAGGAGCTTTTTTTTTTTTTTTTTCTGTTTTGCTTGAGAGTAAATTGTAATAAAAAATAAGCAAAGGTTTTAAACTGTTAAGTTTTGATTAATTGAACTGAATTTAGTCTTAGTTTAAGGGGCCAGATGTGAAGACTTGCCAACTGTTCTTAATTCTAAGCATCTAACTGGCGTGAGAATAGTTCTTTCTACACTTTGAAAACCTGATGTGTGGGATCGACTCAACACAACACTGAACAGATTTAAAGAAAACCTTGTTGGAAAAAAAATATATTGCAGCTACTTTACTTTGTACATATTGCATTAAATGTGTTCTTCAGAACTTGCTGAAAATTTAGACACCAGATTAATTTATAGAGTTTGGCTTTGTTATAGAAAATAATTGATGGGCACATAAGATAAACTGTATATTTATTTTCAGGTACAGAAGTTGTTTCGTGCACTAAAAGGTTCTTAATAACTGTTTTATTTGAATGTAACAGTTGCAGTCTTAGGTTGTCCGCGGTACTTAAGGAGTCAAAGACATTTTCTTTATCTGTTTACATGTCGATGGACTTGAAATGCGTCTGACTGAAGAGTCGACAGCAGTGCAGAGGCTGCTTGGAGGCAGGACGGCGCTCTGTGTGGGCCGTTTGGCAGCTGACAGAGCTCTGAATGTCAGGATGTTCATGTTTGCCAACGTTGCTGTAATGAAAGAAAAATAATAAATGTAATGCCTCCCTTTGAGGAATGATCTTGCTCTGCCTTTTTTCTTTAACCTGACCATTTAATTTATCTCAAACTGTTCGTCCGCTTCTGTCCACCTGCCTTCTGTACTCACGTTCTCTGCCTTACAGTATGTTGAAGGAAGCTGAAGCCAGTCCCGGCTGACTGTGGCCAGAAGGCAGAGTGCACCGTCATCTACCAACAACCATCAAGTATTCAACTGTTTAAAGTAAACTGCAGTATGAACAAACTCCAACATGAAACTTACCAAAAAACACAAATAATTTTGCTTCCACTTCACAATTTCGCTGTACATTCTGTTGGAATATCACATAAAATCCCAGTAATATGCATTTACATTTGTGGTTGTAATGTGGCAAAAATGCAGATAAATCCCAAGTGTGTTAATACTTAAACCACCGTGTAAAGAAACAAAACACACTTCCTTCCGTGTTTGTGTGGAAGTCTCAGACTTCTCTAACAAATGTCTTCATAAGAGTGTCTGCCGGAGGAGACTGGGTAAATTGGCCCTGTGGCTCTGCACTGCGTTCTATTCCCTCCTATTTATTCATTTATTCCGCGTAAAAGCTTTAAAAGTTTAAAATTGTTTTTCTGAGGCTGAAATATGAATGAACGGATGCAGGATCCAGGACGTGAGTCATGCTTTGAAATAATGATAAGTCCTTGGGGTACCGACACACCTCCAGCTCGCCATCAGTCACAAGGTATTAATCATAAGACAGCGAGCAGCCCGGCCTCGTGGAGGGCCTCACGGTTCGAATCCGGCCCAGGTAGCAGAGCCGTTCCTCAGTCCTCTCTGGAAGCTCTTTATTTACTGTTAGTTGCAGCACTCTTCTCCTCAACGATGGCCCAGGGAATGACTGTGCAGACTGCTGGTTCAGGCATATACGGAGGTGTGTGTGTGTTTGTGTGTCGTGCAGCTCAGACACAAAACACTAGGTGTGGGGGACATTTGGATGATAAAGGCAACGCGCTTGTTAGGGCTAACTGCCTCCCTAATATGCCAATTGTGCACATCCTGTCAGAGCTTCCGCTTAAATAATAAGACTTTTCTGAGGTAAAACCCAAGTGCCTCGTTCTCAAAACTTTTCGCAACGCAGACTGTACAATTATAGCTGATTTACTGTTTTCTCTCTGCTCTCTAAAGCATTCCACCCACAGTTTTAACACTCATACAACGGTAGGGAAAAAATTAGGCTGTTGTCCATGAGTTGGCACGAGCTGAGCAAAACATTATCAGTGACACACACACACACACAGTATTAAGTTCAACCCATCCAAACTCCTACTTCCTTTCTTTGTTTGAGATTTTCCTGACTGAGGTTCTGCATCCACAAATCCATGATTCTCACAAGGCTGAGAATTTGCATGTGAAAATACAAATTCGTCATGGAAACACAGCATGTTTACTGTTTCCAATGATTGATCATGTTTATCTTGAAAGGCAGGATATTCACAGCCCAGAAACAGGATAAACACTCCAACCTGAGCAGGTGAGTCTCTCAGATCAGTGCTTCCACATCAGAACTCTGCTAAAGTGGCTATTACAGTTATATATATAATATCTGTGCAAAAAGCTTATCTAATTCCTCCTCTTTTCAAAGAACTGACCTTGCTGTCTCTTTCAGCTTTCAATGGCGTCTGCAGTTTCCAGTTCAGGGTTTCTGAAGGCTCCTCCAGCACAAAGAGCCAGGACGGGTTTTATAATCACAGCCGGTTCACCTTGAACAGGTGAGAACTCAGTCTGGGAAACAACAATGAGCAAGTCTAACATGCACTGTTTCATTTGTGCAGTTTGCTCACAAAAAGAAAAGAAGATAAGAGTTAAGAAGAAATGTGATGGAAAAGCACAGACTTAATCTTTTAAAACTGAGACTATTTTCTACATTATATGATCTTATAGTGTCGGGCTGCGGAGCTTCTGCTGTAAAAGTGAGTTGATGAAATGAGGAAAGATGGATTTTTGTATGATTACATGATGGGTGCATTGTTCTGACGTATTGTATTCATTAATTTGGGACAGTCATGCCCTAAATACTGGAGAAGCCAGCTTGTGGTTGGTCGTTTTCAGCCTTGCAGGTGTGAATCCCACTGATGACGGTTTACAATGGTGGGCCCTTGAGCAAGGCCCTGGATTCCATCTGTCCCACTGCGGCAAAGATTATCAGTAATTGTGAACAGAACGGTTTAAATCCTGAGAAGAAGTCATTTCCCCAACGGGCTTTTCTCCTTTTCTTCTTCTCCTTGCTTTGTCGTGCTGTTTGCGTGTTTGTGTCTGCGTTGTGTTACTGTCCGCTCCACAACTGGACGGTTCTTGCTTTAAAAGGGAGACAAATGGGACTTGAGGAGAAGTGGCTGCGAATGTATGACGAGGAGAATCAGGAGCAACGCAGCTGACAGATGAGCAGATATCGTTGAGGACAACGCAGATTGAGAACTTCCGTGGCTTCTGTTGAACAGAAGTTTCAAGATGTCGCCTCAGAGGAAGTTTCCTTCAAAGAGCTGCTCGGTGAATTTCGCAACATTTGGCAGAATCCTGAATCAGTTTTTAGAAACCTGAATGAGTGTTTGCGTGTTCTACTGAAGAATGCGTGTTCTTAGTATCAGATTAGATTTTTCCTTTTTTTACTTCCTCATTTTGAGAAGTGTTTTCGTTTTACTCAACGTCATGTTTTCTCCTGGTGTCTGAGGTTAATTGGTAAATTGAAATTGTATCAGAGTACTTTCACAGAGGCCACTATCAGACTGATCCGGTGGGTTTGTTTGACCTGACGGCAGTGAAGCAGTGTTGTGGTGTGAAAGTCACAAACAGAACAAAAAAAGAAATCGCATCTGACAGATAAAATGTCTCCACAGGATTTGCTGTGATGAACAAAGCATTGTGGGTTAGTTCTGGACTCTTCCACACCAACAGAAGAAGAAAATAACCGAGGCCAAACTAAGAGCCAAAGCAAAATGTACTGCCTCTCAGATATTTGGTCGAATAGCTGTATAAATGCACAGCTGTCCACAACACAGAAAACACACACACACACACACACACACACACACACACTCTCCGGTCTACATGTGACCATCGAGTCGTCATGGAAACACAATGCTGGTTCAGGAAGAAAATCGGGTGTGAAATGAGCCACAGCAGATCTGCAGCTCAGTTTGGTCCACACCAAACGCCACCGGGTCGCTCATGTGACGATGGACTTGTCCATAACGTCCCCTGCGTCCAGCCACAGGGTCAGATGGACGAGGACGATAAGAGGACGGACACAAGCTGCAGAGAACTCGCTTCCTCTCTTCACAGTATTTTTCCTGTCTTTCGAATTAATTCTGGATCTTCTCTCCAGTATGGTTAAATGTTTTCACCCTGAAATTTACAGCATGAACTGCTCAATACTGAATTCATTCATATTCAGAAAAGCGACTCAAACCTTGAACCTTTGAACTTGTTTATTGATCGCCAAACTCTAATATTGCTTCTTCCTCAGTGCTAAAAAAATCTCCCAACAGTCCATTCTGGGAATGATCACTTGTGTGAAAAAACAAAAACTTTAAATACTGCAACTGACGGATGTGTTTGGTTCACGAGAAACTCAGGAAAGATATGAGTCATTTTCAATCACAAACAGCAAAATATGGATAATTTGCACTTTTGTCCGCTTTGCCATCAGGGCAGAGTCGTATTGAAACAGACACTGCCTGGATGTCTCACTGAACCGTTTTTTTCTTCCTCTTCATCTCTTTACTGTTACCGTGTAATTAAGTGTTAGTCATCGGTTATGTACGTGCACGGTCTTTAGCAGATGTGGCCTGACTGTAATCTGTGAGTCATGCAGCCTTTGCTCTCCCTGCTCCGACCTTGCGGCCTCGAGCTGCAGCGAGCTGGTGCAGCTCGGCTCTCGGCGCTTCGCATCAAACGTCCCACGTGGACAGTATGTTTGTCAGAGCCGAGCGCGGCCGCCCTGCCGAGACCGCGCTCCGGCCTCCGGGTCCTTCCTTGTGATTGTGTTGCGTGCACGGTGACAGAGAGGAGCAGTTCCTGAGGCCCTGACCGAGGATGCAGGGCTGCTGTTCCCAGCTGTGGAAAATTCCATCTGCTTCCTTCTCCATGAGGCTCTGGATGTCCACTGGATGGCGACAGAACTGCTGATTTTTTTTTATAATTTTTTTATTTTTTTGGTGCCAAAACCGCCTCTGCTGATGGTGCATGAATTTGCTCCCTGGTGTCAAATTGCCTCTGCCTCCTCCCCCCTCATCTGCTATCCATCATAGTTGTTTTTAATATCTCCGTGCATGTATTTTCCTGTTTTCCTGCAGAGTGCAGGCGACCCGGCTGCCATTGATAAACTAATGAGCTCTGCGCACAAAAACAAGGATGGAGAGCTCAACTTTCTGGAGTTCTGGCAGCCGATTGGGCCTCGTGCGAGCCAGCGTAGAGGGGGTTGTTCAGCCAATAGAGTGTCCTCAGATAGTCTCAGTCCAACATGTTTTACAGACTTGTCTGAGTGCCACTCAGTCCACAGAAAATGGAAATCGGCCAAACGCGGAAACACCCCGGAGTCATTTAGTGTGTTTTATCTGCAGTTTGCATTTCTTCTCACCCTGAGTCTCACCAGCAGCTGCCAAGCTCTGAACGCTGCTGTACAGTTTCAACAGCGTTAAAACCAGTTCTGGCTGTTTCCTCACACACACACACACACACACACACACTCACACACGCAGCAGCATGTGCTCACAAGCCTGTGATGAAGGATCAGAGTGAGGGAAGGTATTGTGTGAAAACTGGGAATGTGTGTGTGTGTGTGTGTGTGTGTGTGTGTGTGTGTGTGTAATCCTGGAAGACCTCACCTCCTGAAAGCACACAAACAGAGGTGTGGTGCTGGCAGAGCGGGGCTCTGAGGAGCTGGGGGTGTGTTTAAAACTTGCTGCTTATCACATTAAAACACATTTATACACTAATAAATGTCGTATCAATGTAGAAGGTCTGAATTGCTAAAGCGGTGTGGAGGGTGGAGGGATGAAGGCGAGAAAAAAAAAACAGAATCGATGAAAGTGATATTGAAAGCTTCTAATTAGCGTGAACATTCTATCATTTAACCGCCTGTAGGGATCCCAGTGGGGGTTGCACAGCTACAGTTCTCACTTCACAGAAGATCCACAGGTCCAGTCTGGTTGAATTTGGGAGTTTGCATGTTCTAGTTTCCTTTTGCAGCTCAGAAAGATGTTTAAAATTGATGTTTGAAGTCATTGTAAACTTCAGGTGTGACAGTTCTTTTTCTCTGTTTGCCCCTGAATTGACCTCTGACCTGGTTTAACCCCCCCAAACTCAGCTGGGCTTGACTTCAGATCCAAAGCAAGAGCATGGATAGAAGGATCCCAATAATAATACAAAATGTGAAAAGCTCGAAGCAGTGTAGCGTTCAACCTAGACTTTCTGCTCACACTGACAAAATCCTCTTTAAAGCCAAACAAGAGTTAAAGGAAAAGTTCATGAGGTGTGTGTGTGTGTGTGTGTGTGTGTGTGTTCACTGTTGACTGCACTTATTAGTTTGTGCAACTATATCTCATTTCTTTCTCTCTGTTCACTCTATCTTTCTGTCCAAGTTTCAGGGTGTGGCTGAACTCCAATTCTTTGAACCGGGCTGCACTTGGCCAGAGGCGCAGCGCACCGCTGCTCCCTGTTGACACAAAGCAAGCAACAAATACAAATAAAACACCAGATATACGAGTACAACGATGATCACGAGAAGTCAAACTGAATGAAAAACTGTATCAAAAAGGCTGTTTAGTGAAACAGCTGGCGTGTTGGTTGGAAAGTGTCTGTGCGCACTGATGTGTTGCTCAAGCTGCGCCTCTTTCAGCATTCCTGCTCTCCCAGGCACACGCCCTGTGACAATGAAAAAAAGTTGGCAGCAGTGAGAGAAGTTAAATCACGGAAAAGATATGTGTTGCTTAATCTAGCTCAAGACGGGAGAGGAGGATCTGTGAGAAAGAGGGAGAGCTGCTGGAGTGGTTGACACACTTTTCTGCCGCTCCCTGACCGAACGGTAAGCCTTTCTTCATTACTGTTACTCTGATTACTCATTCCGTGCAAAACGCATGAAGTGTATTTATTTTCCCCGATCAATTCGCGCATTTCTCCAGGCAGCCTAGAAAATCGTCGGTTTAGCTTATTTTCTGCGCCGTGTCATCAATTTTGAATGCTCTCTATTGTCGTTACGCAGCTTGGTGGCCGCGAGGATCGGGTTCTCCTTCTTAGTAATCTAACTCCAGTCCCTTTA
This sequence comes from Salarias fasciatus, assembly GCF_902148845.1. NCBI lineage: Eukaryota > Metazoa > Chordata > Actinopteri > Blenniiformes > Blenniidae > Salarias > Salarias fasciatus. The sequence goes on along the minus strand of NC_043755.1, from coordinate 4,414,037 downwards.
CACTTCGAGGGAAACCGGAGTCTCCAGTCACCTTTACTTATTTATTCGTCGTGTGTCAGTCCTGCCTTCGGCCGCTCAACAAATTGCCAGGATTAGTTGGGGCTAAATGTAAATGTGGGACGCGGGCAAACCCCGAACGTCTCCGTTACGCACGACGCGAACTAGTTTTCCTCCTCCTGCGTGTGCGCGGATCGCTCTGTGGCCACCCGCTGAAGGAAGGAAGAAAGAAAGAAAGAAATAGAAGATTTGGATCTTATCAGTCTGAATTATTCACATTATGATAAGACTCCATCCCGGTAGCGGGACTCGGGTGGCTCGTGTCGTTAACCGGGGCGATGACAGGTAACATGCTGGCGGTCACACCTTTACGCAGACAGGCAGGCCGGACCAGGCGGCCACGGCGGAGCGGCTGGGACTCATCAGTGCGCGTCCGTTATCCGGTACCGGAGCGGATCTGCTCCATCTGCGAGCAACTACTGCAAAAACGAGCCACCCGGCAGCGGGACGTGGGTTGTGGTGGTTCTGGGTTGGGTCAACTCGGTGCAAACTGGTTTGTCTTCTGAACTTGTCTGAACAGTCCTGGCGCCTGATGCACTCTGCAGTATTTGTTCTAGACGTGCCCTTCGAGCACAATATGATGAAAGCATTAATCTTCAGCCCATTCATGGAACTTCATAAATTACACAGTGAAACATAACGTAAAACTTTTTTGTTTATATTAAAATGAACTTTAACCAGGTGAGTCAGTCCAGAAAGGATCGATGACTGAAAGAAGAATAAAAAGGTGTTTTGAGCAGATCCAGATAAACATGGGGTGGGGACACTGAAGGCTGCCACTGATATCACCTTCATATTAGAACTAGAAGTAAACTTTCAGACTTCAAGCTGCGTATGACTTCTTTATTTTCTGCTATCAGCATTGACAATAAAATTAGGTTTGACGTGGACCTGTGGTCAACTTATTCTCCTCAACATCTGCTTCGTCATTGTATTTTGGAAGCTTTTCAACAGAGTTGTCAACAACTTCAAAACAATGATTTAATATTAATATTGTCCTTTATCAGTCAGTGTGACTATTTTTAACATGGAAAAGCACATAAGTCACAAATTATTTACAGCTTGGAATGATATTTTAGAATTAAAGGTGCCAGTTTACTACAGTATTATTTGAGGCGGATTGGGAGCAGCATGGGAAACCAGCCAGATCAGGTGTGGAGCCTCCTCATGACCCACCGAGGCTCCACCCTGGCCCTTCATCAACAATATGAGAAAAATAAACTTCATTATCTGCAGTTCATTCAAGTCACAATTAAAATACACAATCTAACACAGCATAAGTCATTTCTAATAAACCAAGCTTGAGCAGGATCAACTGAATATGAAACTCTGCTCTGAAGGGGAGAATTAACCAGAGAGATAAAAACCATGCCGATAAATTTAGTCTCTTGATTTTGGTCTTGAATTATTCCAAGGATGTTTTATTTATACGTCCCTCATATGTAATTCAGTGTAAAATTCCCCAGTTTGATGTTGTGCGCTGCTTTACACTGTGTGTTTAATTAATCAGATCAAATATTTAATCAAAGTTTCTCTGTGCCGAAGTTTCCAGTCGGTGGATCAAGTAATAATATCTTAAGGACGAGGGAGATAACATATGCACTGTGAGAAACTAGCTTTAATATTTAAGCTGAATTCTGAATTCCAGTTTTACAGCTTGTGTCGATATCTAATTAAACGGGAATAATGTTCCTTCTCTGTTCTCTTATTTGGCATTCTGGAAATCACCAGCAGTCAACAGTTCTTTTGATTGTGAACCACCAGACTGTCATGTGTTCAGGGAGACATTCCAGCGAGCGGCCTCAGAAGAGTCAGAGTTCCTGAAAAAAAGAACTCGTCACACAAATAGAACAATAAACCAGGCTTTGCACCAGCATTCATTCCACTTGAGTCACTGGGATCACAATCTCTGCCCCCTCAGTGAGAAACTGCATGTGCTGCTGAGACGGAGTCCCATGTGCACGTCTCTCTCTCTCACCCCCGTGAAGCCCACCTGTGTGTTCCTCTAGAGCCACTCCGGGCCGCTCCTCGCTCTTATCTAAGCAGATCTACAACATCCTCCTTTCTACCTATTAGTGATTCTGTAGTCCTGATGTCTTGTTGGTTTCATGTTCTTGTCATTACATTGGAAAGAGACACTAATGGATTGCATCCTGCCAGGCGTTTTGATGTATGGACTCTGCAAACAGGAGCAGACACACACACACACACACACACACACACACACACACACAAACACACACACACACACACACACTGGTCTACTTGATCTTGTGCTGTTTGACTTGTGAAGGATGTTGCTGAGGTGTTGGAGCAATTATAGCAGCCTTTTAAATAATGAAGAGCAGGCTGATGACTGACGCTCGCTTGTTTGTTGGAAAAGGTTGTGTGTGTGTGTGTGTGTGTGTGTGTGTGTGTGTGTGTGTGTGTGTGCATGTGTGTGTGTTTGCATGTGTGTTTTGGCATGGTAAAGACACATGAAACTAAACCCTGGGTTTGGGTGGCCGCTCTCACTCACCCAGTAATTAGGTTAATGCAACAGAGGTCCTAATTGGGTGTTGCCCTTTCTTCAGTGTGTGTGTGTGTGTGTGTGTGTGTCTATGTGACATATTCGTATTTGTGTGTGTGTGTGTGGGTGCATGCGCTGAGGTGTGACATCTGTGTCAGATGGGAGATTCTCCAGCTCCTACAGTTACTCCAGCAATGTGACCCCGGGCTCCGTCCTGCGAGCGCCGCTGCCTCGCGGTACTTTCCGATACACACTGGAAATCCTGCAGCGAGGCCTCACCCCGGACCGCCACGATACTTATCAACACCGCTCAAGTATCTGAGGCATTTATTCAAGCCCTTTGTTCCTACTGTGAGTGGTTGCCATGGGATTCCGCTGTGTTTAGACAACAGAAAAGGAAGAATGAGTAACCTAGAAAGACCCCTCCTTGAGCTGAGCTGAAAACTGCAGATCGGCGAAGTTAAAAAAAAAAAAAATGTTCCAGCCTCACCCCTGAACGCTGTCTGTAGGCGTAGTATGACCCAATTATGTGTCAGACAGTAAGTTTCACCAAACATTTCTCAACCTTGTTGCTGAAGGAAAGTTAGTTACCTTTTAACTTTGTAATGTTTTGTAGTGAGTCTTATTCAATATATCCACATTCAACTGACCAAACTGTTACCAATGTTAGTTGAAAAATGCCATTTTCATGATTTTTTCCATTGTATATCAGTGAAAAATGACTCCATCATTTTACCACATTCTGCATGTACTGAACAGGACGTATTATATAATTTACTATTTGCAAAAAAATACCCTGAGCATGATTTTATAGACCTTTTAGAACTTATAATTCTTTCAAGATATAGACCCTAGTTTTGTGTTTGCAAACAAATGGACTGAGTGTAAAACAGTGTCACACTGTGAACATGTCTTAGACATTAAATACTCATTCAAACTCTTACAGTTGGCTTTCAACTTTTTCAATCACTGATGAAAAATTCAAAATAAACTGAAGGATAAATACAAACGCTCATAGTCTGGATATTTTGTGGGATATCTTGAGATTTATGAACGTTTGAATTGTGGGGTTAAATGTAATAAGTTTGGCTTTAATCAGCAAGTTTTCTCTGGTCTCAATTTGTTTTTACATGATTTTTTTTTCTTTCATTTTCAGTTCATCCAGTCTTTGCTGTATTGTTTTGTATTTTCGTTGACGAGAATAAAAATGAACGTTAGATGTCAGCCGCACCTAGAAATGTTGTTTCAGAAGCTGTTTTTGGTTGCCTTCCTGAGGCGGTGATTACTTTTTGATTTCCACCCTTATTTGTGCATCGTGTTAGAAAGATGCACATCTGCTCAATCAGGAACCGTGTTTCTCATCATCGCTCCCCTCTTCTCATTTGTGGTGCTTCGCAAAAAAAAAAAACCACAGACCCTTTTTTTTTTTCTTTTTCTTTTACAGCAGATATTTGTCATCGAAGGCAAAGCGCAAGCGTTACTAATAATGGCTCTGTTCTACTCGAGTGTCCCAGAAAAGCATGACAGAGAGCCGGCGTGCACGATTTACTGAAACTAAAGCTGTGAGATGAAATGCCATCGCCATTAATTTCTCCGTGTGCACCTGTGTTTTTCTTTATCATGATTAATATTATGGTATGTTAGGGGGGGGTGGATGCGCTTAATTTCAGTCAACGGCACACTGAAAGTTGAATTGACCTTTTGTTTTATTACACCACGATGAGAAAATGGGTATAAATTGACATGGAACTGTTTTCATAGCAGATTTGAAAACCTCATTACAGATTTATATGGATCTCTGTTGATTCCACTCATTGGCGTTTGGCGTGGTGTTTTGCAGCTCATGCACGAGCTCGGGGTGTTGTGTGTTGTTACAGTGCGCCGCGGCGGACGGGCATGAGGCAGTAATCTGAACTTGAAGCCTCCCGCTAGCTTCTGGGGATCAGATGTCCACTGTCAGAGATCACAGCTCGCTTTGTGTTTACCTTCAGAGACCCCCTCCTTCCCCCAGACCTCCATCACTCCGGCTTCTTTCGCTCTGTTTACCTCAGCGGGCCTCCAGGCTCGCTCCCCGCTCTGTCTCTTCCTCGTCTTCCAGGCTGACCTCACTAGTGTGTCTCACCTTTCTCGCATGCTAATGCCGAGAAGACGCGTCTAAAAATGTCCAAAAGCTATTTCAGGGTGTCGCCCATCTGAAGGGGCAGCATTCATAATACACACAAGTGAGCTAATGAAAGAATTTCAAGGTTTTGCATTTCTGTGTTCCTCCTTTCAGCGATTCATCAGAATTATTCTTCAAGTGGAAAGCGAGAGTGCAAATTGATTCCGTATTAAAACAATTCACGTTAACTGTAACTAACTAGCGGCGTAATATTCCAGCGTCTGAGCGTCTGAGATAGGGCCTTATCTTCTGTTTCACTCAGTTCTCCTCTCTGGCTTGCTTCTGTGTTTTACAGAAACATGGAGGGTGCCATCAAGACGCTGGTGACGACATTTATAAGTTCTTCCAGGGGGAAGGATAACCTTGATTCCAAATCCTTCCAGAAGCTGGTACAGAAGCAGTTCAGCGGCATGATGGAGGTGAGGATCGATGCACAACTTTGATCGTTCTACTTCACGTCAGTTGATTTTTAAATGAAACCGTTCCTCATCTGCGTCTCTCTTTGCCCCTCAGGACACAAACAGCTCCAAAAAAATTAAGGAGATGCAGGCGGGATTGGACGCCAACAACGACGGAAAAGTCAGCTTCCAGGAATACCTCACTCTGATTGGTTATTTGGCCAACTGCGTGAGTGACTCCAAGACCAACAGTTCACAAGCCGCGTCGGATGCCTCGTAGACGACTGTGAAACCGCGGCTTTCATAAGATCTGAGACGTATCGGCCTTTTCCCACTATCTCTTTCCTCATTTGCAGACCTTCCAGTCAGTATGTAAACACTGAGTCTCAGCAGTCCATAATCATTTTTCGCCAGTTAATCAGCCAGCTGTAAAACGCTCTCGACTACATTTCGCCTGTCCACATCTCCCCATGTTGTTTTCTCCTGTTAATGATCTGAAGGACTTTGAGCTGGTCTTTTTTGATACCGATTAAACAAAGGATGGACACTCTGTTATCCAAATAAAAGCTTTGTACTAAAAGTGAAGTTTACTGTGATAATTCAGTTATTGCGTTAACTTTTTATTTCTCCAGGGAGACCGGCGGTGCCACGTTAGTGTTTTCACGTCGTTTCGCAGACGCCGACGCTGTGATGCCAGCATCACTCGCTAAATATAGCTCTGACATCCCTGACTGCTCCGACCCAGCAGCCTTCAGATGCATCAGTCGCTGCAACCGGATCCTGACATACAGTATACGCTTCCCTTTGTGCACTGCCCTCCGCTCTGCAACACTATACATACACACATATGGTGCATATGAGCATGCATACACACACATGCGCACACACACACACACACACACACACACACACGCCGCGCTGCCCCACTCACGGACACATTATACAGCTGCAAACTCACACAAACAAGAACGTGCACTTACAGTCACGGCTGATTGAAACAGACATTATGAAATCAAAGTGCATTTGCATTAAGGCGGATGTTGTTTGCAGTCGTATGTCTTTTCTCATAGAATATTTATTCAAGCCTACAAAGCGTCTCTGACTTTCACTCCTTTAAAGTCTGGTGAACATCTGGCAGAAGCTATTTAAAGTATGTCTCTGTTCTTGTTCAGATGCTTGTATGGTAATCTTCTTTCTTGCGGTTTGTGTGTGCATGTTGTGTATTTTTAAACCGAAGGTGTCGGTGTCTTTGTGAAAGTGTGCATGTGTGTGTGTGTGTGTCCTTGCTTTGTCATGTTTTCCTTTGTGTGTGTTTTGCCAAGTCTTTGTGTGGGGATTTCTCTGCATGGCTGCCAGGTGTGATGGCTCCATTCATCGCTGCTGCTCTGATCCTTCGGATACTGTATCAGGCCTGACCCCACCGCCACCGCCACCCCCACCCCCACCCCCACCCCCACGTCCCCCCAGCCCTCCGCTCCCGCGGTGGACATCCGGCCCCGACTCTGGGTTCTGCCGCTCAGAACCAGCCGCTTCTATACATGTGTTAAAACCTTGTCCATCTTTACCTTTAGGCACTTTTCCCTTTGCCTTGACGTGAAACACAACATGGTAAAACAACTGCTGAGCAGGATCACAAACTGCGACACGGGGGAGGGATCCGTCATCGCCACTGCACCGCATCTCTCATCTCAGAGATGAGAGACAATCAAACATATGACATGTGCAAAGTAATTCTGTTTAAAGTTCCTTTAAACTTCATGCATGTTGAGATCTTCAAAAAAAAAACATGACAACATTCGAACAGAGAAGGGCTCAGGTGTCTGGAGGTCATATTGTGGGTATTTCAATTTACTTAATGCCGTACAGTACTTACCATTAGAGCCATGGCTGATGTGTCATTTCTGCAGTGAGGAGCAGGTGGACATCAGGAGTGTCCATTTAGGGGACGGCAGGTGTCTGATGCGCAAACGGAGGAGGAGGGATGGGTAGGAGGAGAGGGGCAACAGGTGGAAGGAGGGACAGAGGAGGAAGAGAGAAGGATGGGTGGGGAGCGGGATGTATTTAAGACGCCGCTGTCCCCCATCCTCCTTATCAGACACTGTTGCCTTCTCTGTCCGCACCTGACTGACCGGCCGGCGCTCGTCCTACTCTCAGGTAAGAACCGACCGATCACAGCGTCCCTCTCTCTGAGCTCTGACTCAAAGCAGCTCTTTCCTCTGGGTTGTTTAGAGCTGGGCTGCTTTGCTTTGTTTAGTCAGTGAGAAGTAATGAAACCGGAGTTTATTTAGCTATTTGGACAGCAGCGGGACAAAACCAGCCGAAAACAGAGATGCTTTCTGTTGGAGCTGATTCATTTTTGCCAACTGTGTGCATGAGAGACGGCGAGATGCGAGATGGAAGCTGTGATTGGCAGCGAGGAAAAGCTCTCTCGGTTCAGAGGTGATGAAGGTTCAGGAAAGGCAAGGACTTACACCTGTCTTTCGTGTTTTCCGCCATCCGGTGCAGTCAAAGTAAAAGCGGGATCGGGTTGCCTCCGTGCGTCCCGGTTACATCTCCTCCGCTCTTTGGGCTTTTTAACCGGCCTAGAGTTTCACTCTTATCAGCTGGCTCACATGTCCAGCTGCTGACTGGGTCCTGACTCCCAGAGGCCCCGGCACCGGAGCACAGCCACCAGCAGGCTGGGGATCGGTTTATCTGAGACGAAATCTTATCTGGAGCACGAGCTGCAGAAGAAACACTCAGAATGAGGAAATATTAAAGAAGAAATGTAAATTTGAAGGCTCCAATCATGGTTGTTTTTGTTCTTAAGTTTCTTTTCTACGTGTGTTTATTTCACCATCCTCGTTTAGATTGGAAGTGTGTGTTCAAAAGAAACACACTGTGCATTTCTGCAGACCAGAGAGCACAGCAAAGAGAGGCTTTAACCCGTATCGATTCTCTCTGCGTCGGACTGATCCTCCATGCTTCTCTGAGTGCTCTCAGCGGCGGCGTGGACCGCTCCTGTCGTACCCTCAACCCACCCACCGACCTCTGCCCCCCTCTCTCCAGAATGTCTTTGCCCAACTTAGAGAACGGCTCCACCCTGGAGAACGCCATGCAGCTCATGATCCAGACCTTCCACAAGTACTCTGGAAACGAGGGGGACAAATACACACTGAGCAGAGCTGAGCTCAAGGAGATGCTCACTTCGGAGCTCGGTAACTACCTCGGGGTAAGGAAGCACACGCTCACAGACGCCTGATGCACATTTAGATGACATGATCAGACCAATATTCTTCTTTATTTTCCCTCGCAGAACGCCCAGGACAAGGAGGCGGTGGATAAAGTAATGGGGGACCTGGACTCGAACAACGACGGGGAGGTGGATTTCACCGAGTTCGTCATCCTCGTCGGAGCTCTTACTGTGGCCTGTAATGACTTCTTCCTGGAGTACAACGAAAAGCAAGAGAAGAAGAAGTGAGCATGTCCTCGGCGCGGGCATTTCCGGGGAGGAAACAGTTAAAGCGGGAGAGAAAACTGTCATGGACCTGAAGTGCACAATTACACACACGTCTGATGGCAGCTCGAGTTTTAAATGTTGGATGTTTGTGTATTTGTCTACAATGTCCCATCATAACCATTCAAAGCTGTGATTTTTGTTGCTATTATCATCATAATAATACGCAAATATGGAGTTTGAGTGACTCTAAAAAGCTGTAACTGCTGATAATGTGAATATATGTTGTTTTTTTTTCTTCTTCTTCTTCATTTCTAACGTTTTGTGATACATTCATGCAAAGGAATTTCCCCCCTGGAAAGAATAAATGTGACCTTGACTCAAAGCATGCTCTTTTGGCTCTGCTTTCATTACAACAGGAAACAGGTAAGTGCAAAATATGAACAGCAGGTGGCAGCAAAGGGCTCTTATTGGAAATGTGCTGCTCTCTCAGGGTTCAGTCCAACACTGATACAGTTCAAAAAACTGTGACTAATGTGGTTTTTTGAATCATCCTTACAGTAAACAAATAAATAAAGATGGATTATTTGAACACGTGAGACAAAAGGATCTAAGAGAACAATGGAACGATGACTCTGCAGGTTTTTACGGTAAATGAATGAAGAGTTGGAGCAACCTTGAACAAACCCTACACCCATGATTGTTTAAAAAACAGGCTTTTTTTTTCCTTTAACAAAAAAAAAGCAGTGCGTGCGTGTGAAGGTACGGTATGTGTGTCTGGGTATGTGAAAAGGAAATTGCCAGCCTCAATATTAGAAAGCCAGGAAATTCGTCTTTCTTTCATTCCATCCTGTGGTGCAAGTTTAATGGGAAATTTGGGTGACAGAGAGAGAGAGAGAGAGAGAGAGAGAGAGAGAGAGAGAGAGAGAGAGAGCAAAAACATGCCACACAGACATTCTTTGAATAATCTGAACCTACAACCTTTATTGGACTGGTTTCAGGTGTGCACAGGAGCAGATTTTAGCGTCAGGAAGGGGAAGGTGAAAGATGGGTGGAGTGCATAATGAGAGAGAGGAAGTGAGAAGAAAGGAAAAAAGAGAGGAAAGGTCAGAGAGACGGAAAAGAGAGTGGACAGCGGCACTTTCTCCCCGTGTGGAGCCAGGCAGCCTACAGTTTTCACAGGTCTCTGATAGGCTTTTCACACTTATTCAGGATCTTCTGGGGATCCCCGTGAGTAATCCCATCCTCCAAAGACTGAGAGAGAGAGGGAGAGAGGGAGAGAGAGAGGGACGGCTCGCTGTCCACAAACTGAGCAGAGGTGCAAACTCGGCCACGGAACTGTAAAAAGCCGGGGAAACTGACGGCAAATGACAGCGAGTGGGGGGTAAGAGAACACTTATTCAGAGGTTTATAGTGCCTTCTCAACGCAGCGGCAACACCGAGAGTCCTTTGTCTCTTCCTTCACCCTCTCAATTGATGTTTTCTGCTTGAGATTTTGCATAACTCATCACCTTCGGCGACTTCCTCTCCGTTCGCCCTGCTGGCATTTCGTTGCCCTTGTGGGCTGGAGATTCCATTCAGCCCCCCACCGCCATGTGTGCCTCAAAAGGCATTCACCGTCTGACTTTGTTTTCAAAGAACCCGCAACACAGAACGGAAATCAGACCGAAATCAGCCGCGGTGAAACAGAAAACAGCCTTAATGAGTTGTGGGAGAAGATTACTGTTATTGTAACTGCAGTAAATGTCAGAAATGTTTGTCCATGGAAGACCAGATAAGGGCAGAGGGACCGGAGAGAGGCTGGCAGAGATTAATAAAAGGGTGGGCTGTTATACATTATGCTCCTCTGAACATTGCATTTCATTTCACAGCTGTGATAATGCGGGAGTCCGGAGAGCACACACACACACACACACACACACACTCACACACTCACACACACACACGCACACACACACACTCACACATGCTTTGAACATCACATATATGAACAGAATTGCAGAAATAGGTATGCAGGGGGAGGGGAGAAAAAAAAAAAAACCGCCTTACTCTGATCGAAAAAATGGAGTAATGGCGTCAAATTGTGGAATTATTACACAAATATGCTTAATACGGATGATAAAACCCCCGTCAATCCACATATACTATTCTAATTATACGTCAGTACTGATCTCAGCCTCCCGTCGGCTCAGCTTAAAACACTGACACGGAGCGATTCTGTCGGTCGACCGTCGCACAGGAAGGCCTTCACCCCCGGCCTGGCTCAGATTCCTCTACTGCTCAGGAGCTAGCCTCCACTGCCTGCAGCTGTGCACTCTGGCACAGAAGGCTGCGGCTGCTCTCTACTTGCTGTGCACGACACTCTACGCCAAAAAAAAACAAAAAAAAACTGTCCATGCATAATCTATTACTTTATCCTTTTGACTTTTATGTACCGACGCAGCCCGGCTCTTTCTTCAGTTTGAGCATCCTGTACGCGCTTCCCTTCACAATCTGTTGCTGCGACACACATCTGGCTTATATCACATTCTTGTTATTTCTATACAATCATACAACACACCATATCCTCTCTATCAGCATTAAACCTTTGCATGAGCCAACACAGAGAAATCTTAATAATATATATTTAATGCTATATTGTGGTAAGCTGCTATGCTATAATAAAATATACTGAATCAGTTCACTGATGTTGTGGATTTCTGAATCAAAGGAAAAGTACCTGGGGATGAACCTCCCTTCCCTCTTTTGATACTGACAGTAGTCGAGGCTGTGAATGAGTTAGGTCTGTCTGAAGGCGGGCGTGGCGTGTCGGGTGGTCAGTGACGATCGGCTGGCTTGAGGTTAAAGGAGGGATGGATCAGAGCGTCCTGCTCCCTGACTGGCTGACGAGTGGAGCAGGGAGGGACCTTCCCAGCAGACGGAGGAGGTCAGTCCACTAAGCGTCCGGACAAAAATTGCAGGTAAGGAGTATGATGGTGCTTTCCTTCGTCTTCATACAAGAAAAAACGGTTTGTTTGTTGCAAAAAACGTTACTATAAAGGTAATGGACGTGATCGCTGTTCAGTACCAGTCCTGGTTCTAGTTGCTTGGACACAATAAAACCCGGACCCCCACCCCAACCCCCGCCTCCGGCCCCTCGTCCTGCTGTGCTGATTGGTCGGGGAGCTGTCTGTCAGCGTGTTCATGGCTGGGAGTGGGGGGGGGGTCAGCCCGGCGAGCTGGTGATGGTCTTGGCCGTGTAATTCTGGAAGAGCGGCTGCAGGAACATGCCCAGCGTGCCGAACACGCACACAAACACAAAGATCCACAGGAAGAGGCGGTCGATCACCATGGCAACATACTTCCAGTCCTCGCTCACCTGTGAACGGAGGGGAGGGCAAACGGGGTGTGGTGGGGGGGGGGGGGAGAAGATTCAGGTAAAGAGAGGCACGTTCTTACATCCTGTCAGTCTGTCTCTGAGCATTTCAGTATTTATTAAAATCATCAAGGAAATATTGTTTTTAGCCCTAATCTGGACCGGGCGGACGCAGAGTGAGCGCCGCCTCACCGTCCTGCTGCCTTTAAGTGCAGGGAGGGTTAATAGAGGTGACGGGTTAATGTGGATGGAGACTCGTTCAGCCACACAGCTCTGATGAGGTCTGACTGGAGTCGGGGGGGGGGGGGGGGGGAGACGCACACGGCAGGAGAGAGATGGAGGACGGACAGCGAGAGAGAGAGAGAGAGAGAGAGAGAGAGAGAGAGAGAGAGGTGTTCTGACACTGTAACCCTGTCAGTGATAACTTGAGGAGGAGGACTGCTGGAAAACCACGCTCTGTGTGAGCAGAGAGAGGGTTTAAAGATGGACAGAATTACACAGGACTGTTAATTCCCGTGTCAGTTTCTTTCATCCAGGAAAGAAGCATGTTCCCCTAAGACGCCTTGAGGAAGAGCAATAAAAAAAAAAAAAAAAAATGCCACCCTCGCTCCGCTGTCTTGGCTCCTCTCTCCCAGCTCTCCTCCAGTTGTTACTCCTTCTCTATGCACACGTCATGCCGCTGCTATAATTACATGTCTGCGCTGAATATTCAAAGGACCGGCGATTGCGTCACCGGTTCAGTCTCTGTTGCTTCTGGTCTGTTGTAGTTCCCTCCCGCGTTTCAAATGGCAGCGTTAACCGGCACAGCTGTACGGCTGCACCGTCAGAATAACACGATATGGCACTGAGCCCTGCAGCTCAGGACAGTTTCTATGGCTGGCGAGAAATTTGCATAAAAGAGATTATTTATGGCAGCATTTCAGGCAGGATCGTGTCTTTATTTTCATGTTGAGATGAACTGCAGTAACACATACCCTGTCTAATATTATCAAAAGCCACTAACAGAACAGCAATAACAGCGTTTGGCATCAAAATTGTGTGCTTGGGTTTTTTTTTTTTTCAAATCAACCATTTAAAATATCCAATTTCTGAAATGCATTTTTCAGTGTGATAAGAACCTATTATCGCATTACTAAGGTATAATTGCACATTCACACAGGCTTCCTGTTGGTACATGCCTCAGGGCACATTACCATTCAGATATTCCTGGTCAGACAGAGAATATAAGCTCTATGCTTTGGTCCTTTCAGCACTCTCATAATTGGTTTCAGTCTTTTTAAAAGAGAATGAGCTTCGTCTTTCGTTGCTAAAGAGCTTCACTGTGTTCACCGGTTGAGTCTGAAGCCCTCCACCTCCTTCAGGTAAAGGAGTTCCAGTATTCCAGTGAAGGAAGGAGGGAGTTAAGGATGCAGAAAGGCAGCATTTGCAGGGTGGTTGCTGTGGCAAGGAGGGAGCTTTAAATCAAAGTTTAACAAGTCTAACTGTCTTGGACATCATTTTTCTATCATAATGAGACTGACAGGAATGAGATCAAAGAGATTTTTTTAAGGTTCCCTTCTGTGAGTTTCTCAAAAATGTAAGTGTGTCAATAAACCAGACGTCTACGCGAAAAGCAAAAAAACGAAGAAGTGATGCAATACTCACGCTCTGGTCATCGTCTTCACTCTTCATGTGGTTGGCGATGAAGCGTACTCCTTCCACTGCCTCCTCGAAGCCCGGACAGGCCTGAGCCAGCAGGGCCTGAGTCAAAGCAGGGCCTCCCGCTGCTGCTTGTTTGCCCCGGGGCAGGTTTCCCGAGCCCCCCTCCCGGCTCTCCCTCACCCTGTTCAGACCATCCATGGACCCCCCTCCCGCCCCTCCGAGATCCCCTCCGAACTGTTTGACGGAGGCCCGGTTGACGTAGCACGTACAAGGATCGCTGTCCTCCTTGCCAAACACCGCCGTGGAGGTGGCTCCGCCGTTCCCGCCGGCACCGCCCAGCCCGAGTCCCACCATCAGGGCCCCCGCCTCCCCGCCCCGCCCGCCGTCCTTCTGCTCCTGCGCTCTCCGTCTCTGGCGCAGCCGCTGGCGCTCGCAGCTGTTCCTCGGCTGGCGCATGAAGAGTAGGGCGGGCAGCTTGTTGAGGAACACCAGTTTGACCCAGGGGGGCATGGTGTGTGTCGTGGGCGAGCGGTGGTGCACGTTCAGCACGCACACGCTGGTGACGATGGAGAACGTGACCAGGACCATGGTGAACATCAGGTACTTCCCCACCAGAGGGACGTCCAGCGAGGTCGGGGGCACGATCTTGGAGATCAGCAGCAGGAACACGGTGAGCGCCAGCAGCACGGAGATGCAGAGCGTCATCTTCTCGCCGCAGTCGGACGGCAGGTAGAACACCAGGATGGCCAGCGAGGTGATGAGCACGCAGGGGATGATGAGGTTGATGGTGTAGAAAAGGGGCTTCCTGCGGATGATGAAGTCGTACGTGATGTCCACGTAGGTGGGGTCGGCCGGGTTCTCGTTGCGCCTGCCCGGCAGGGCGATGATGTCCCACTCCCCGCTGGGCGTGAAGTCGTCCATGCTGGCCACGTCGGCGCGCAGCACCAGGTCGATCTCGGTGCGGTCGTAGGTCCAGGAGCGGAAGCGCAGGGTGCAGTTCTGCTGGTCGAAGGGGAAGTGCTTCACCTCGATCTTACAGGCCGACTTGTAGATGGCCGGCGGCAACCAGAAGATGCTGCCGTCGTACGACACCACGGCGTTGGAGTAGAACGACACCTCGTACACCCCGTCGGCACTGCAACAGGAAGACAGGAACAGAGAGCGTAAATTCAGACGTTTGTGTGGCTGCACGCACACGCTTCGATGCTGAGGTAACAGAGGTGAAACGGTGAGGGGTCTCAAGTCAGCAGGGTCACAGGTATCTGCTTATGGTGCGAGAAGCAGGGAGATGGGATCGAATTAACCGGCAGTCTAGACGAGAAGAGGCTCACAGGTCACACTGGGTCGGATTAAGCAGCTCAAGTTAGACGCTCCGGTCAGAAGTCGGCTGACAGCATTAGAGCCGTAGATTAAATTTCCTTTTAACCCAAGATTTGGGCAAAAAAAAACGTACCTAATGAAGGTTAATACTGTATCATATAACACACACCAGAGGAGGATTCATAATATTTATATCTACTTACAAAGTGACCCACCTCCTCACTTCATCCTTCCTCCAGATTCAACAACAAAATAACAGTGAGACTTGAAAGTTGAAAACATTTTGAATGGTTGGATACTTGTATTAAATGATGCCAACTGAGAGGGCCATTTTTTCCAGAGTTCGGTGGGTCAGGGAACTTTAATCTTCAGTAAAGAAAGGAGCCATGCAGGGAAAGAGGAGAAGGCCAGGCAGATCACCGTGCACTGATGTGCTGATTTGCATACTGTAGGCTGATACTCAGTTTCCATTGCATGATTACAAGTGGTGTGCAGCCTGCTAAATACCCTGAGAAATACTGACGGTTTCTAGAAAGTAAAGCATGCTCTGTGACGCCTCCATCGCGGGGAGTCCTGGTATAAGAGCCCCACTTATGTTTCTCTTGCAGTTTCACTCATTACTAACTCAGTACAGCAGGCGCCGGCGTGCTAAAGTTACTTAAGATCCGGCAGTAGGCCAGTTCCCTGCCTCTCTGGCAGGCCGAGCTCCGGGTTTGTGTAATGGTGGTCCAAGTATTAACCTTTTTATGGTTTGCACTCTGCATCACCCTCACATGTCCACTAATTCTTGTTTTTGTAAGCATTTTGTTCTTTATTTGGCCTAATTTGGTTCAAATGGTTCAATAACGTGTTTGAATATTTCATGCTTTCTTTTTTGTAGTCAATCTAACACACTCGCCATGTAGTTTGCATTATTCTAATTCCCATTTAGTGTGTGTCATATAGCCATGCTCATTTGCACATGGTTGATTTCAACCCTTAATAATCCAGCTCACTCAAAGTAATTACCGACCTGGCAAAACAGCTCCTGGGGCGGCCTCAATATATATTTAATGAAATTACCATAAACTAATCAACACAGAAAATGTATCAGGCGTTAATTGCATGCCGGCATATGTGTTCATACATGCCTGTACATGACGGGACTCATACGCCAACGACCATTTCTACATGTGTGTCAGCTGTACCTATTATATATTAAAGCTGCAGTTACATTTTTCAATGTGATGCGGTGTACAGGACAATGTCACTGAAGAACAGAGACAGCGTCTCCGTTCTTCAGTGACATTGTCCTGTACACCGCATTGAGGATTCATGTGAATGCTGCGTATCAACAGCCCCACTCTGACTTTATCACCATAAATCTACAGTGTGTGTGTGTGTGTGTGTGTGTGTGTGTGTGTGTGTGTGTGTGATGTGCCTCTCTACCTGAGTGTGCCGTGCAGATGACTCCATCTTTGAAGTGTCTCGTGGGATCTGAAGGTGAAGTAATGTAGCATGAACGTATATATATATATATATATATATATATATATATGTATGAGTGCATAACTGGACACAGTCAGTCATGTGTGGCGGGTCCGCTTGTATGATAGACCTGAATCTATTCATCAGTGGGCAGCTGGACCACTTCAAGGCTCCAAATAGGGTTTAAACACGCGAGCCGGGTCTCTGAAACTTCTCCGAGGTGAGAGCAGAAGCGTAGGGAAACGCGACTCACTTGTTGTACAGCACCACGTCGGGCAGCCAGATGTGTTTCGAGGGCAGCCTGACCTTCATCATCCCGTCAAACTCCTCGGGGATCCAGGTCAGACGGTAGTCCTGCCACTCCTGAGGGCCAATAGCAACACAACGCTTAAGTCACTCATCTGCCAATCGCGCAGCAGCAAAGGTATGTAGAGAGGAGGAGATCGGTCCGTATCTCACACAAGGAGGCCTAAAGGCCAGGGGGAAACATCGCCCTCCTTTTATTAAATACACTTTTAAGTACAAGTCAAAGAGAGGGCGAGAGGAACATTAATGTCAGGACTGACCCTGAGTGGCCGCAACCACAAATCAATCAGCTTGATTGAAATTGCCTCCACAGTGAGGCACTTTGTGTGTGTGTGTGTGTGTGTGTGTGTGTTTAACATTCCAACGTCCTCTGTTTAACCCTGTCCAGAAGACCACCATCATCTTGTTCCCCATGTTGGGGATCGCTCATTGACATTGCTGCGGCGACCCGCGACCAGCAGCCGGGTCTCACTCGGCGCCGTAGCGCTCGCGCCGGGCCGTCCACAGTAACTATGACGCATTACGATCATTAAGAGTTTGTCTTGGCCCTCGACAGCTGTCCTTGGTTTCTCTGTTTTACAATGGAGAGGAATCCATAGAGCGCTGATGGTCATTCTCCGCTCCGCTACATGCCATAAATCCTCACACACTGGTGCAGGTGCGAGCGCGCACGACGCGTAGATGAATACAGAATGGCGCAAACACTCTAACGACACACAAACCATGCGTGACGGTCACATTATGTACACACACAGGGGTGTTTTCAGGATTGCGTTCTCTGCAGATCGGATTCAAACTGAGCATGTGTTGCATCGTCTTTTCGTCTAATCCCTGCCTCGAAACGAAAGCATGGCTGCGCCGCCTGTGTTTTTATAATACTGTGTGAACATACATGACCCCTCATGTCATTCAGACCTCAGCTGTGAGAAAACCCACATGTAGCAGAGGATCAAAGCTCTCTCACAGTTACATAATTTTCAGTGGGTTCAAACAAAACACACGAAATTCGACTGACAAGAATTGAGTGTAAATTCAGTTTGTAAAAATACATCCTGATAAATAAGGTTTCGGCCCATGAGAAACGTTCTTCATTTTTACGGCAAAGTCATTTCAGTGTACCTATGGCTACTGTTTCATCAATAATGTGAGTGTATGACAACACTGGCCATAACAGCATGTGTAATGAGGTTTATTAGAAAAGCACTGATCCCCGTACGAGAGAACACAGACAGAAAATCAAAAACAACATATAAGGTGTAAGAGCGTGTGCGTGTGTGTGTGTGTGTGTGTGTGAGATTGATTGGATTCATCTTCTCCTTGTTACTGCTTTGATCGACTGGTGACCTTTTCAGGGTCAGTTCAGCTCGAGGAGCAGCTTCAGCTTCTTGTGTCAGATAATCCAGGTGAAGATGACGGAGGGTAAAAAGTGGTGATTGGAGGCAGAAAAATGGGCACCTCTTCATATAATCCGAGCAATTAGGCAACACTTCAAACCAATAAGTCGTCTTAATTATTTTGCGCTCTGGCGTCCTGTTGGGGTTCCCTGTGGAGGGCTTATCAGGCCTGAATTCATGAAACCTACGGAGGAATGACGGCTTCAGCGACTTCACACGGCGCTTCGGCTGTCATTTCACCGTTATAGGTGTGAGAAAAATGGCCCGTCCTCACACATAAATTTGTGCTCCTCTCTCATATTTAACCTGTCACACCGTGAGCTTTCGAGGACGGGCAGTTTTTGACGTCTCTCTCGCTCACTGCCAGCGGCGGCAGCTCTCGGCGCTGCCGCCTCACACGAGGGTCGAACTCGCTTCGCCACGAAACCGGTGAAACATATGGAACGCAGAGATGCATCTTTCCCCTTCAGTAGCTACACCGCAGCCTATGCATCATGCTCTACTGGTATGATAACACTGTGAAATTTGATTATATAATGTAGGCCAAATTATCATATTCGGTAGTATATTGTCGAGCGAGGATTATTCACAGTGTGTGCGTCGTGCATTCCAACTCACATTTATGACTACCATCCAAGTACCTCACGGCTTGTGATTCACTGCACTGACCGAGCTGTGACACTGTGAAATCTATGATAAAAACATCCTGAATCAAACATTTAACCCATTGTTTGGTCTGCGTTTTAAAAATCCCTCTGGCATCTTTTCCCCTGTTCCTCTGCATCTCCGAGTAAAGCTTTTTAACGAGACGAGGAGCGGAGAGGCTCACCTGTGTCAGCCAGACGTTGGTGGTCATCACCTGCTCTCTTTCATGCTGCAAGAAGAAAACATGTTGATCAAAAACTCTGCAACTGTTTAATTTCAGTAACGTCTGCAGTTCCATTTAACAGTGCTACGTGAACGACGGATCTTTTAAAAGTCGAACAAAGATGTTGATTCGTAGTCCTGTAGCTCTGAAAATCTTCCTGTAATGTTTAGCATTTGGAACGATGGCAATCGGAAAATATGTGAAACTCTTTAAGAAGAACTCCCCAATTATATGTTTGGGACTTTATGCAACTGCTTTTACATTTCAGGCAGTGCTCATCATATTGATTTAAGTAATCATTATCTTTAAAATTACAGAAATCTAAAAAAGACAAACATATTTTAGTGAAACATAGTTAAAAAAGAGATATTATTAAAATAATTTCATATGTATTTCAGCCTATTTGGTAACAAATTAAGTAACGAATACAATTGCACACGTAATCATAATGAGTGATTTGTTTAGCAGATGATTTAAAAAAGGAATAATGACATTATTGTTGTCATTCACTGAATGAAACCAAGGGTACATCAAATCTTAGTCAAAAAAAAAAACAGTTTTAAGTCCAGATATTAATTATTACTAATATATGGGATTTCTAGGGAATTAACAGTATAACCACCCAATCACAAATAAGATTCTATAGTTTGGGACATTTGCGACATAAAAAGTCAAAAACACAGTAATGCTGCAGTAGAAAAACTGCCACATACTGAAAGTTGAAATTATCTTGAAAAAAGGAGCAGAATGCCATTCTCAAACACATTTTCAGCCATAAAATCTGAATAAATCCAGTCAGTCTACTCTGAAAGTGTTCAGATAGTTCAAATTCATTTGCATAGTGATACATTTAGAGCCTCATTTATTAGAACCCAGCATAAAGCATGTTGAATCGCACATTAACATAGAAATAATAGATTGCACTTTCAGTTTGCACACATGTGATTGATTAGAAATCATGAGTGACTGTGTGACATCACTGCTTCCTTGTTGACATGAAGGAAAACGTCATCCACTGCATGAAGCATAACCAGCAGGAGGTCTGGCCCTTTGTTTTTATACAGCAAATGGATTTTATTTATATTTTCTTCTTATCACTCATTCATGCACTCACTCACACACTTTTTGTGTGTTTCTGAAGTGTCAAATCGCTTTGAGTGTCCAAACAGACCAAATGTTTCTCGGCGTGACTGAACATTCTGAGGGATTTTCAGACGCATTAATTCTTGGCTTCAATTATGTAACATGACAACATTTTCGCAAACACACACAAAAAAAAAAAACAAAAAATTAAAATAAAGTCTCCAAGGATCAGCTCCGGCCAAAATCAGTGCAATGTTTCCACCTTGCTAAACATCTGCCACGAATAATTAACTTCATATGAGTGATTTTCTAATTGTTGTCCAAATCCAGTAAAGAGCCTCATCTTGAAGCTGTGCACGTGGATTCATGCTCGGCCGGGTGCACACTCACCACGCTGATGAGCTGGGCCAGCGACACCATCAGCTGCACGGTAACCAGCTCCGAGCCATTCGTCGCAGGACGGATCAGTTTGTTGTAGTGGGCTGGATTTAGGAGATGCTCCACCAAGCGCTCCTCTGTGTCTGCCCCAAGGCCGCCTGTAATGAGAACACATTACCATCATCCTCTGCCTCTGTGGAGGAGAGAGGGGAGTCAGAGCCATCTGTGACTCTCCTGGCATTGTTCAAAAAGACATTTATCATGTTGTGTATACAGTAGGAACATAGGTGACCAGGGAAACAGAGGCGCTGTGGAGTTTGTGTTGTCGGTGCGACACGCCCATCCGTGAGCATTATCCATCTCTGGCGGCTGCAGCACGTCGGCATAAGCTCCACACACTTCCTACGAGAACAGACGTCACGAGAGTGACTCGACCAGCCTGAACGTCTCCATCACTCCATCACTCTGTCTCTGACTATTCCGTCCTGCCGTGTTGCACTTCTCCCCGGCTGCCAGTCTTCTGTAGCTCTGGGTTATTTTCTCTCCTCTCGCCCTGCCCTCCTCCCTCCCTCTGCCCTGTCCGCCATCCCTCCGTCTGCAGCAGACTGTGGTCCAATGTGTGTGAGGGCAGAGCTGTCACAACACCGCACGCAGGAGGGGAGCTGGATGCACAGGCAGAAAAAAAAAAAAAAAGAAAAAGAAAAAAAAAACCATCCCATCCCTCCTCCTTTCTTATCCTCTCCTGCGATCCACTCCCTGTCTCTCTGGCATCTGCTGGCATCTCGTCTCTCTGATCTCCCTCACACGTCTCCCTGAAGATAAACACAGCCTGCTTCCTGCTAACTTGGTACCAGTGTTGTCAAATTCACACATGCTCCTTTAGAGGCGATCAGCAAAAACAAACAGGTTGAAAATCAATCAAGGGTTCTTGGTTTTTTTTTTTTTTTTTTCAAAGAATGAAGGAAAAGCTTTTTGAAGTTGGAGACTTTTTAAGGAGGCTCTCAGATAAAAGGCATCACACTTCAAAAAACTTCCTTCCTAAAATGGGCACACAGCTGAGTTATTGTTGTGCTGCTGATTCACTCAGTAGGTTTTGCTGAAAGTAGCTGAAGGATGATGTTCTATAACAAGATGAACAAACCTTCTGCACTGAGGGATATTTTACAAAAAGAACCCACCCAGGATGTAGTCACTCACTAGTTAAGTGTTATTTTTAAATGCTAACAGTCCGTGATTAAACTTTATCATGTATCCAAAACGAACATACAAGCTCAATTCCACTTCAGTCACTGAAACTGTGCCAGAAAATTCACGATAGCTACAGTGACGTTACAAAACGCACAATTCCCCAACACTACTGACCGAGTCAACCAAAAGAAAGAAGCACAACATCAAAACATCCCAAACCTCAAGCAGACACCAGTTTTAAACGTGAAGGTTTGCTGCTGGATTCGATTAATCCCAGCAGCTCTGTGCACAACTCCAATAAATCAGATTCTACTGACTGTATCAATCCATATGGCGAGATTCACAATCAAAAACCAACAGAAGTGGAAAGAGGAGTAAAAAAGCTGGCTTTTTTTTTTTTTCACCATTTCACGCCTTTTTGAATGTGGCTGTTTCTGGGCTCCTCTCTGACACTCTGTCCTCCTCCTTGATCTCCACCTTCCCCCTGCCCTCCCTCCTGCCCTGCAGCGCCGCTCTGCTCACTGAACAGGAATGATGGCCTCTGTCTCCGGATCAATGAGGACTCTATTCATACCCCCGTCCACTCTACACGCAATTTCTTCGCTCCCTCCTTTTTTTTTTTTTTTAATCTCCTGCTTTTTTCGCTGCCACCACAGTTACTTTTGCACTTGGTCCGCCTCTCCATCGTCTGAGTCAGCCCATATTTTCCTCTGCAGAATGTCTTTTTCCCCCCCTTTCCTCCTCTTGCTATCTCCATCTCCCCGCCGCTGACAGCCACTGTCCATTTACTGCCCCTTTCCCTCACTAATCCAGGATCATCAATACACGTCCTGTCAGCACATGCGAGTGTATTGTGCTCACGGACAGCCAGGTTTTTTTTTTTTTTTATGAGTGTGTGTTTGTCGGCACATATTCATGAGGGAAATAAACATTACTGTCTGAGTCCCGGCCATATGAGTAATGTATATTATTCCCAGAAGCGCAGGGCAATAACGCAGTCGGATGAGACGGGAAGCCAATACCGCTCACTTAAACAATGATGAAGCAGAAAACAGGCGCACTTCATTCAGCTTCGGTCATATCTGTGCTCAAACTGTCAGCCTGCTGAAAGCGGCAGTATCTTCAGCTCTCTAATGCACGGCATTATCGTCGAACATCTTAAACCTGGAAATGCTCGAGAAACATCGCGACACTGACCCCATAACCTCAATCAAACCTGATTGAAGATGAGCGCTGCTGATTTACTTCTGCGTTTTCTCAAATATACCAGGAGGAAGGATCCCAGGTATAAGGAGCAAACATGGAGGAAACACAAAGTTTGACACCGACTGGATACACTTGATTGGATTTCAAAGGTTTAACAATATTTTTCTCTGTCAGTCGGAAGAAACAGGAGTTTCTTTGAGCAACAGTTTCAGACATGTCTGTACGGGTGCAATAACTTTATCAAGAGAAACCTTAGAGAACAGAGAGGTCGAATTAAAGTTATAAAATGAAACTCATAAGAGAACAAAGCATGGTAGCTGCAGGTCTAAAGAAAACGACAGACCCAACTGACTTCCACTGTTAATGTACAGCCTTTTATCTGGCTCATCTCTGATTTTTGTTGCCTATGGACTCTAACAGACATGAATAGCAACATTTTTTTATTGTTGTATTTAATAGAAACTCCAACATAAACCAAAGTCTGCTGTCCAGTGTGAAATTTAAAGTAGTGCATGAGATGTCAGAATCTAGAGCAGCAGCCACGCTCGACGCTGAGCGCTGGCAGCTGCGCTTTACTTTGATATCATGATACGTCTATCTGATGTGCTTTGTCCAGTTTGCTGGTGAAGAAGCTTCAATCGCTGTGAGAGGAAGACAGAATTCCTCCCCCCTGGATAAAAATAGCTCAGGAGAGGAGTGGATGGTTAGATCCCTTTTAGAAAATCGCAACATATTTAATATATTTGTACACATGCACAATGGTGCGGTGGTTAACACCGTGTCCCTACAATGAGAATAGCCCCTTTAAAACCTTCAAAATCAACCCTCAGTGTCAATAAGCTTCACTTTAGAAGTTGAAAATGTCTGAAGTGTGAGAAATCTTCATTTGAATCCTCCAACACGTGTGCGATATCTGTCAGGATCTTATTCTGAATCGATCACCGAACAAATACAAATGCAAACTGAAATCAAAATATACATGCGTGACCGTGCAATTCAACGCGCTTTATGTGAGCTCTTAGTAAATAAGGGTCTAATATGTTTAAATCTGACATTCTCGAGACTGCATTTAACATGAAGAGTGAAATCTGACGCGCACATCCAGACTGAATTGCAAGAAAACCTGGAAAACGTTCAAAGAGCATAAAGCAGAGTTTTCATGTTCATGTATCTGATTCTTTTCTCTATTTAAAGTTTCACTAAAATATTTGGCTGAGCTCTTGATGAAAGTCCACAGACTGAGACAAATTCCAGCCCCAGCCTCAGTCTATTCCTGTGTTTCTTATCTCGCAAGATGACAGAAATGTTCACACACTGCGTCCTGATCAGAGCGGAAACATGTTAACTCAGCTGTTCGTCTCCAGCACTTACTGATGCATCCAAACAGAGAGCGATATCTCCCCGTCTCCGGCCCCACGCACGCCAGAGGCCGAGCGGAGCGGCGGTAATGTTGCCGGTGGTCCGGGTTGTATTCTGGTTGTTTCCCGGTGCAAATATTGCAAACTTAATGTGGGCCGATGAATATTTCAGCAGGACTCCCCATTAGACCCTGGAGCCGGGGAGGCTGGCGCTACGCACCGCCGCGAACATGCAAACATGCATGCAAAACGCACACACGCAGACAAGACGGTATTCATGTTCGACTGTTTCATGGCTACGTCTGCTTCTCTCCCAAACGGCATTGATCTCGGGACGCCGAGAGAGAGAGAGCGAGAGGGAGAGAGACGTCTACTCGAGCGTCTGATCGGATCAGCATTGAGAACGACTTGCCTGATAATCTAAAACGAGTTAAAATTGGCTGCATCTGTTGTCTGCCATTTATAACACGACTTAGAGGCCAGAATTCGCACACGCTGCTAAGACAAATGTGGAGAAAATGAGGGCGAAGCGAGAGCTAAATTGAATTATCCCGCTAAGACTATTACAGCGATGATCTCTATTTATACAGCTCGCTCAAAAGAGAAAAGGTTGGAGGGAAAGTAGGGTCGCTCTCTGCTCTGCGATCTGCAGACTGCCAAAGAGGCTTTTTGGCTGCAGCCGAGACCTTTTACTCTGAAATATTCTTAAATCAATAATGGAGAGATCCATTGATCTACTGGCAACACCCAATTGGCTCCGTAGTGGCCATAGAGCTCAGATATTAATATTGATCCTCCAACTCGCCGCAATATCATAGCACTCCAAAAACAAAGCTATCCCACCGTGGACCGACGTGGAGCGGAAGCTTGACTGTCTCGCCAAAGCCTCACAGTTCACAGAAGGAAGGCCAGCTCAGTTCGCACGATAGAAATCACTAATGAAGGCAACGGCCGCCTCGACCTCGTGCGTCACTCAGTAAAAAACAACCTCGAATATCGCCGCGTCTCACAGTGTCTGCAGCTGTTCGCAAAGACAAACACGCCGCATTACAGAAATCATGTGTTAAAAAAAAAAAGATTTGGTACGAAAATAAAAATGCAGAAACTCATATAATAAACTACACAAAGGTTGTAAATGACATAGATAAAAAACTTGAGTATGAGACGACGGTCTGATAAACACAGAGAGCTCGTCATTACAGTTACTAATCACTCAGTTACTTTGCTCGCCATTTAAATAATGGGCAGTAATCTCTTCAGGATGTCTCCATGGTGTGAACATCGCTGCGTTATTGTAGCACTGCTGTGAGGAATTAGCCGAGCTGCAGCGCCGTGTGTGTCGGTCCGATGTCTGATTCACTCATTGATCTGAATAAACTCGTCTATCCAGAAGCCGTGGAAATGGTGCCACACAAAGGTTATTAAAGGCTGTTTGACTAAATCACTCCTGAATTTTCAGCTGCACTGAGTAATTATGCAAAACTTGGCGGAGCACCTGCTCTCGAGAGAAAAGGGAAAAAATGAACAAATGATGCAAAACTGCTGTTGTAAACAGCGGAGAAAGGTCGTCCGTAGTTCAGTTGTACATTAATATCTAGCTGAGCTATGTACGACCTGAGGCACCTGTTAGTTTATTTAAGTTAACAACAGGGGCCTCAGGGAGCAGGACGGAGAGAGACAGCAGCTCTCCGACAAAAGATTCAGATAATGAGCTCACTGAATCACTCACTACCAGGAACACTGAGTAATGGGTTACTTTAGAATTCACAATCCAAACTTACAGCTTGACGTTAAAGCTTACAGACCAATTGGATGAATATGTTTCTATCAGAACTTGTTGGTCATTAATGATTTTGGTCTTTTTTTTCAAGCAAAATGCTGAATCACTGAGAGGATTGACTGCTCATGATCGTTTTTTGTTGAATTTGGTCTGAACAGACCAACCAAACCATCAACTTTACCTTTTCAACCAATCTATTAGAAAAAGTAGTTCTGATGAATTTAATTATGACCACACTGAATGGAATAAAAGTTACAGCCTTACACAATTCAACGTCACATATTTCCAACAAGGATCAGTGACTGACAATAATGAGTTTTAAAGTGAAAATACAGGCAATCCAGCATTGAACCAAACACAATACTGGGTATGAGAAGAACAGTGTAGACTTCAGACTTCATACATAATCAGGTAACCTACAATCTGGACAGCCTGGCTTTACTGGGATTCCAGAAGACATTTATTGGATGTGTTTTACTTGTTTTTTTCGGTGAGCGGCGACTGCATTCAACTCATTTTTATCCTGGATTTTCTTAGGAACTGCAGCCACGGAGAAAAAAAAAAAAACACATTTCAGGTCTGTCTGCTGTTGAATGAATGAGTGTGTAAAAGATGTGCCTGAGTGAAGCTCTGGAACAAAACATAATATACTGCGGATGTGTCACACTGTCAAGAGCGCTTTAGCTCATACTGAAGGCACATCGAGGGAGATTCAAAGGAACCATGTTGATGCGCTTCAGATTCTGAACAATCTGCTGTTAGAAAGCTTCTGTCATGGAGGCTGAGGTTTAAAGCATCCAGAAGTCATCCGGCGCAGCGGCGCGTTTCATCTCTACTGTTTACAGAGAGTACGGCTCGGCTGCCGGGCGAGAGGGGGATGGCTTTATGGCGACGCCTATTTCAGCGGCGGCAATAAAATACATCACTTGAGCGGCATTATGTCTCTCATTGCTGCTATCATTTGTGCATTCATTGGACTCCTCGTAAATCTCCAGGCCTTGTTTTCGACAGGTCGGCGCCTGCGGCCTGACAATACCTGCCCATGTAGAGATAGAGGGACTCCAGAACACGCCAGATAACATCTAGAATTTATTCTTTATCTTGTTTAAGACCTGCTTTAGAGACACAGCTTGTTTTAATTTCTCTGATAGGTGCAGTATATTTTCCTCTTGTGATATTGTAGTTTTTCAGAGCAGTGTACTTTTAGATATCAGTTCTACTGTGTCTGCAAGATAAAAACAGCTGTTCTTTTATGCTTCATTACATGAGAGTGAGATAAGTCTTATCTCCAGTGCACTTCTACAAACACCTGCATTAGAGCTCCACAAGCACCGCCTTGCTTCTTCATCCCCTTCTTCTTTTTTCTTCCCAAGAAAAACTATATTCTTTGACAAAGTCCAAATTAAAACTCTGAACTTTCCAAACGTCTCTTATCTGCCTCGTCTTCTCCACTACTTAAGTTTCTATTAAACCTCTGTGCTCTCCCTCCGCTTCTCTATAATCTCCAGGGCCACACTGCTGTGTGCTGCTACTACCGCCACGCGCTCATTCACACACACACACACACACACACACACACACACACACACACACACACACACACACACCTAATCTTACACAAATCACACATGAGCGCGCACAGTTTTACACATGAAGTCACGCTCGTTCTCACATACGATCGCAGGCCTCCGCAGCGAATCCACTGTGCATTTCTAATCACAGATGTTGCCCCGACCCGCTCGTCTGATCCTGTTGCTGCTGCGCACTGGGAGTCGGTCCAAACAGATAGTCGGAGAAAATAGGCGAGATAACGGCAGAGGGTGGCAGAATGAGAGACACAGACCCGGGGAGGGAGAAAGAGACGCTGCAAACATCAGAGAACTGCTGCAGAAAAGCGATGACGGCCTGAACTTTCTGGAGCAGCTGTGTGGATCTGATTTGCGACGAGGGGCCACATGCAGTCAGATTTGATCCAGAGTGGGCCAGACCAACACAATGAGAAAATAATAATAACCTGGCGGTTTTCTCCTTTGTTTTACCTAAGAGATACGAGCATATTACGTAAAAGTTCACATTAGATTACATAAGCAAGTATGAAACCTGAAAAATATATATTTAAAAGAGGAATAAATGCAACTTTAACATTATGCTCAACAAATGACTTGTGCCTTCTTATGCAAATCTACCACAGTGTTTCTGACGTGTGCTGGCAAAAGCCCGTCTTTTCACAGGAAACAGGACTGCTGCGGCCTGCAGCATGCATGTTTCTATAAATTCACCCTCATGGTGTTTGTTTTGACATGGATGCTTCTTTGCCAGCAATAAGGCGGCTATAGTTTTCACCGCTGCATCACTGATCTCGCAGCTTGAGTCTCAGGTTCGCTGTTGTGTTATGTCACAAACACTCACACAACGGTGCGAGCCCCAGCGCATAAATTAGAAACTGCAGTTTTATTGAAACATTACAGTCAATGATTTCTTTGTAATTTTCACATTTTGCTCGGTTATTAATTGCAGTGCTGGACTGGACCCTCTGGCGGAGCAGCTTTGACCCTGGGTCTTGTATCTGACAGCCCTGTTCTGAGGAAATGATTAGTTAATGGGGCAAGAGGACAAAGATAAGTCTACAGCAGGCGTTTCGAGATACAGGGGGGGTAAAAGCAGTGCAGAAAAACTATTTTCAGCACGGTTTCCACAGTTGGGTGAGACTGTCGCACACTGTGCTCCATATCCAGTAACCCCTGCATCAGGTCAGCCCGGCACCACAGACCTGTTTATTATGCATGGCCTGCTGGGGAAATGACAAGAGACATCCTCCTCACACAGCGGGGATGGCCACATCCTGACCGCAGCCTCCCAGACAGGTGCTGTCATGTCCTTGAGCGTCCTTGCACGGCCACCCAACGCGAAACTCACTTTGGTGGACGACTGTTCAAAATCTGTGGACGCCTTACGAGAGGCTGGAGCTCTGGGAGGCTTGAGGTTTTGACTCTTCACGTTTGATCAGCATCAATTTATTGCTCTGATGTTGCACACATGAAGAAGGCACATGAATTTTGAGCATATCTGCTCTCCTTCTGCTCCTCTGATCTATGAACGTGACGCGAATGCTACGTTCTTGGGTGTCGTCAGGACCAAGCAGTAATAAATGAGATTGTATGAAGGTCTCTAAGTTATATGTTAGCCTTGCTGCCCCATGGGGGGAATCTCACCAAAGTGTTATTACACGCACAACTTCCAGGTGTGTGTGCGTGCATGCATGTGTGTGTGTGAGACCCTTTGAGGATGGCTTCAAACGTGTTTGTGTGTGGACAGAGTTTACAGTCTCTGAGGATGATGCTAATCAGATCTTCTCCCTTAAGGGGAAGATGACTCATTAGAACTCCACTGCTCATGAGTCTCCTTAAAGTGAAACTTCATGTGGATAGAATTTTCAATTTTAGTGCAAATACCTCTGTTTGAACTCAGGAATGATCAACCAACAAAACTAAATAAATGCATATCTTAAATTTATAACAGCTGCGTAAACAAGACACGTTCTGGTCAGACTTTCTGAGATATTTACTGTATTCTATCATAGTTTTTATTAGTTTTATGTTGCTTTTCATTTTGGCAGACTGTTTTTTTTTAATCACACCTGATAAATAACAAGTTCACTTCTGCAAATATTTCCACTGGATTTTAAACCTCTTGTATTTATTTTTCACACAACCCTTCATGTTTTCCACATTCTGTGTCTGATGTCAAATCTGGAAACAGCTCCATTAAATTTTACAGCTCTTTTATACGATCTACCATAAGTAAGACTTTGTGAATATGATTTAGAAAAGTCCAGCACAATTTCAGGGCACTTTCAAATAAGCACATCAAAAATAGGTTATGTGTTTGCTTTGAGCATGTGTGTGTAAGGGTTTGTGTGTGTGTGTGTGTGTGTGTGTGTGTGTGTGTGTGTGTGTGTGTGTGTGTGTGTGTGTGTGTGTGTGTGTGTGTGTGTGTGTGTGAGTCAATGGCCAGTGCTTGAAGTGATAAGTGGCAGGTTAATGCAGGTCAAAACATTTGATCTTGTACTATATGTCTCTTTGATTGCTTCTGGATGTATTGTGATGAACTGCGCAGAGTAAAGCTGCTCTCTCTCTCTCTCTCTCTCTTTCTCTCTCTCTCTCTCTCTCTCTCTCTCTCTCTCGACAGGAGGAAGCAGAAGCAGGAGTATGTTGCCGCCATGGGTGATGATGAACAGTTAGTCAGTGCAAGGCAGATGGCCAGGCGTGTGTGTGTGTGTGTGTGTGTGTGTGTGTGTGTGTGTGTGTGTGTGTGTGTGTGTGTGTGTGTGTGTGTGTGTGTGTGTGTGTGGACCGAAGCGTGTCAGTGTGTGTGGTTTTTGTGTGTGTGTCCAGCTACGCAGGCAGTGACAGGCAGTCTTTTCGCCTCCAGGCACTGAGCTGGCCTCTGCCCCGTCACTACTATAGATTGGTCGAAGATATTTAGGCAGCCACAAATCAGCCAGTCAGCTGATGTGCTGGAGAAAACCCTCCAAGCAGAAACCAACGCCACATTAGGGACGACTTACACAGTTAAAATATGTCCAAACAGCGAACACTTAACACATACCTCGACTGGCCCCGAATGCACTGCAGCCGCTACGCCGTAAATAAGGTTTATCTACTTGATGCATGTCTGCTATAAAAAACAGAGAGCTATTTATCTGTCAAAGCTGTTCAAGAGGGAGACAGAAGGCCTTTCCTGTACTGCTGAATGACACATCATTTGGTCCATTGATGACAGGATGGAGAAGTTGGTTTAGCTCAACATGCCTCTCATTAACCTGCCCACTCACAGCAGGACCTCAGTGTTAATGAGAGAGAGAGGGAGGGGGGGGGGGGGGGCGGGGGTAAGTGAGTGATAATGTCGTCCTCATTTATTCAATATTTAAAGGGGGTAAAATGTAAATGATGTTACAAAAGCTTGCTGGGTGAAAACAATACAGTAGACCTGCTGTTCGTGCTATTCTGGGCAAGTTATGAGTAACCAGTAAGCAGCAGAAACAATGCAGATAATGCTTCCATCTGCACATGAGCCCATTCAATTTTCAAAATAAATATTAAATCAAAAAGCCTACCACCACATCCTGGGGAGATAATATTATCATTATACAGCATCACATGGTGCTACTTTCTGAAGTGGAGTCCCTGAACACGTTAGATTACGGACAGCAGAGTGTCTCCTCCATGTTTCACGCCTCCAATGTGAACTGCAGCAGCTGATGTTTTCACAGTGTGTGTGGAGACGGACGGACGGACGGACGGATGGATGTTGTGGGAAATATTCCTCCGTCGCGCTGGCTCGCTGCCGTTCCGAGAAAGATGGTGACACAGCACTGGAAGAGTGTTTCTTCCTCCTCCTCTGCCTGTCTCCGCTCCTTTTGTTTTCACACTCTCCCGTTACTTTGTAGGGAGATATTCTTGCCGTGCTCCGACGCACCGGTGGATTGTTCTTTTTTTGGCCCTATATAGGTGATGATGTACACACACATACACACACACACACACACACAAATGCATCGGTGGAGCCATTACGCGGACAAAGTACTCACCTCCCGCAATGGCGAGGAGAGCCAGCAGCAGCGGCAGCAACCAGCCGTCCATCATCGTTGCGAGCGTTCCGAGCGCGCGCCCCGATGCCCGGAAAGGTGTTCACCGGGATGGAGAGGCCACCCCACGCGCACCCGCAGTGTTTCTCCCCCTCCTCCTCCTCCTCCTCCGCCTCCTCCTCCTCCTCCTCCTCCGAGCGACCCCCGAAACTCCCGTCACTCTCTACCTGGCATGGCGCCGTCACGGCTCCTCCGTCGGTTGTTTCACCGATGAGACGACGGTTATTATGCGGAGACGATGTCGGCGGCGGAGCCAGGTGAGCTGCGCGCGCGTGGGGGTCGTGCCTCGTGCGGCGCCGCCTGGCTGTCCGTGCCTGAGAAACGCGCCGCTCCGCCGATGCGACGCGCAGGAGAGGCGGGGGCGGGGCGGGAGGCGAGCAGGACCGGGGAGGGGGGGCGGGAGGGGGTGCGGGAGGGGGGGGGGGGGGGGGGCAGGATACCTCTGAGGCTCCACAGCATCTCTGCCACGCAGCGGTGCCAGGCAGGCAGCGTCCCCCCCCCCCGCTCCGGCACACCTCAGCATCGAATATTAAGCGCAGAGTCCCTCTGACTTTACTCTGACCTTGTCAAACTTGATGGCGACTGTCTGGCCCGGAAGTTTGTTTTGTCTGACATTACATTTCACTCAGGTTTCGACAAATTTGGTATTTTGGCGTCATGTCCGTATCCCACTCGTATAGAATTTAAACTTAATTTTAGATAAACGTGACGGAAAAACTGATAGTTTTCTTCTTTTTTTTTGTGATAGACTGTGACCTTTCTGTCTGCACGCCACACGCCACATTCATCCGTCATGAGAGTCATACAAATAGTGCAAAACTAAAAATGTTTAACATGAATGTGAAACCATTTCAAAAGGAAAACAAGCTCAATAAGACTATAGATAAACTGGTAATAAATAGATACTTACACACTTAATTATGTTCAAAGCATTTCATGAATTACAATTACAGATATAATCCAGTTACTTTGTCTTGAGATATGAATCTTCATGCCCTGGTTTCCTTCTATGCTTGACACAGAACACGTCTGTGCCTGCTTAGTTATCCTCATAGCACCTTTTCCATGCAGGACTGCTGCCTAATGTGGCCTAATACTATTGTCCTCTGTTTTCTTCTTCTCTATTTTTACAGTCTTGACTTGTATCTGTCTTTGAAAGTTCTTTTTTTGTTGCAGACCTCTGGGCCTCAGCCGCGACCTCTGATCCCCATCTGCAAAGTCAGACGAGGAAGGGGTCACGGAGTGCAGTCAGGCGGGCAGGACGCAGCTGCTTTGGCCAAACAACAACAGAACGATATCAACTTAAGGGTGAAAAGAAAGAAACGCACGCGTAGAAAACAAACCAAGAGAGGAGGAGTAGTGGGGAATCAAAAGAAAGTGGGAGGGACGGATCGGGGGAACGAATAAATAAAGTAAATAGGAGTGTGGGATAGAGGGAGGAGGCAGTTGCCGTGGTGACTCAGAGAAACCAGAAAGCTCCAGGAGGAAACGACCTGTTTCTTCTTCATTTTGTCTATTTTCATCACCAACACACACACACACACACACACACACACACACACACACACACACACACACGCACACACACGCAATGCAGGCACAGACCACTGCACACATACATGCACAGACCGGCAGACTCCTCCACGGTGATGTCTTTCTTTCACATGCTATCTTTATACTCTCTTCCTCCCTGCTTCCCTCTCCCTGTTCAGTCCTCTCTCTTTCCCCTCTCTGCCTCTTCTCTGCAGTGAATGAGCTGACCTGACAGTGCTCCTCCTCTGCACTGAGTGCTGTGAGTCTCTCTCTGAATTATTTAAAAGCTGGGACCCCCACGAGTGCTTGTCTTCCCCTAACACCCCCTCACTCTCTTCCTCTCTCTCTCTCTCTCTCTCTCTCTCTCTCTCTCTCTCTCTCTCTCTCTCTCTTCTTTCCTCTGTCCCTTTCTCTCCTGCTGTCGTTCTGTCTTCTCGTGGCTGGAATTGCTTCCTGTGGCTCTATCATGTCTGGGAAACACGCCATATAAATCTGACCAACACGCACCATAAAATCTGTCAACCATACACCGGCATACTGAGTGAGAATCAGCAAAGTTAATGAAATTGCTGCTTACATTGAGGCGGATTCACACAGTTTTCAGATACATCTCCATGTGTGCTCCTTTACCTTTGAAAACTACTGCAATTCTCTAAATCTGTTACAGTGCTTTTTCCTTTTGCAGACACAATACATAATATAATTTCTAAAGAATGAAATAACATGTAGTTTAAAATGAAATATCGGTCCATTTTAATGAGATCCCACAGTAAAAACCATTTCATATACTATTTACCTGAAATAACACTGCCATTCTCTTTAAAAGCAAATATTTAAACCTGCATAACTGCTCTCAAGTATATCTTGCTTTTAGGTCTTCAGTATTATGTAACATGTGCAAAGCAGCCGTTTGCTTTTATGACTGACATACATATATGCAGATTTTAGATAAAACTGTGATGCTACTTTATAGAAAAAAAAGTACTTTTTCCACAAGGCGGTCAACTTTTATGAGCTGTCAACCATGCGTTAATTTGTGTGACAATGCAAACAATGCATGAAACTCACACTCTTATTGCATTATTATCATTATTATTATTAAAAGTAAAATTTTTAGTTTATAATAGTAACACAATAAGATTTTCATTGAAACAGTTTGACAGAAACAAATGAAAATAAGTTAAGTCAAAGATGCTGAGCGTTTTTCCTACACTGTAATGACACGTAAGACTAAAACAATTCAGTTTGTGAGTGGAATTCTTTCTGACTTCAACCTTAAGAGAGCAGAACTGAGAAGCACTGCAGCGATCATATGTCAACACCTCCAGGCTGCCTGTTGGTTTTGACCTAGTTTGTGCTATAATTAAGAAAACATTGAGGACTCACCAAAACATATCACACAGATGGAGAGGACAGTGATAGCTGTTGTGTTGAGGTGTGTATGTGTGTTTGTGTGTGTTTGTAGTGTTTTGCTGTAAAACTCTGTCATTTGTGGCACGCTAGCTAACATTTGGGGAAATTCCTCATCTGTAACGCCGACAAGTGCAAAAAGTGAGCGTCTGAACAGCGAAGTGCTGAGGTGTCTTGGAAGAAGATGTGTATTTTCTGTTTCGATGCATCTTGACCTTCTGAGGAAGTGTCATTTAGCCAGTGAAGCAATGTGGAAAGTGATTCGTGGAGCAGCTGTGAAAAGAGCGAGATACTTCTCACATGGATATTTCCGGTAAAGCGCTGACATTACATGTCGCAGCTCTCCATTCACAAACCCAGCCGGCTATTCTGTGGGGGACCCTACATCGCTACTATGGCTACGATTATTCATAGCTCTTTTTATATTGCGGCCTGTCTCTCCTCCCTCCCATCACTCCCTGTGGAGAAGGCCCTACCTCACTCTAACTAATCACCATGGCAACCTGGTAATCCCTGAACAGAAAAATTCAGACTCTCTCTTTCGCTCCGTCTCTCTCCCTGACACACACACACACACACACACACACACACACACACACACATACACACACAACGAACAGGACAGCGTGTGCACACACACGAGTGCACAGGCATCCATGCACACACACTCCTTAAAAGATGCGCATGCAAACCAACACACTGGTGTTTACTGGTGAGGCATATCTCACCAAAAACATGCGCTCGCCATGCATGATTTGGAAGGATAAAGCTTTGCGCTATTTTGCAAGTAGCCTGTTGTGTGTGTTGGCAAGGATTTATATACAGCACCTATGGGGTTGTGAGCAAATTGCTATTTGTGTGTAGACTATTTATGCATGCATTTGGAGTGTGAGCGTGTGTGTGTGTATGTGTGTGTGTGTGTGTAATTGATTTCACACTCAGGTCAATGGTTTTAAAGCTACAAAAGAAAAGCCAACAGATTTATCCTGGTTTGCTTCTCATCTCTGTTATGTAGCCGTTTTCCTTAAACTCTGCTCTGACTTTCGCTGCCGGTGTGTTTCTAATAATAACACAATCCCTCCCCTTGAAATGAAATTAATTGTACTTTATTAACCGAATAAATGTTTTTCAACAATAATATACAGCTCTCATCTCAGTGAGATCGGCATTCAACAAAACAGTCATTTCATACATATATCATTAATGCATATAGATTTTCAGATTAAATCACATCGAGTTATTCACAATAAATTCAGATCGCTTCTGTATAAAGACACGGAGCTCCACAAAGACAAGTGAATATTCACATCTTTATTTGCACACCTACACACACTTTTGCTGACTGTGCACTGCTGTGTTATGAGACCCCCTCCCACTATACACTCGCTCTAAGCATTTAATCAATAAAACCCTTTCTCTTGACAGACAGAGTGGTCGGCAAATGAGCCCGATTTTCAAAGGATCAATGAGCTGATTGACATGTCAGATGGACAATTGAATATACTCCAATCAAGTATATTGATCTTACAGGCCAAACTTTACGCCGCTAATTGATTTTGTCAGCACTTTTTGTGTGAGACCATCAAATGAGAAAATTATAGCTCTCTTTTTGAGATAAATCTGAATAAAATAAAGTACTCCAAGTCATGATTTTATTCTAGGAGTCAAGGAATGCAGCTTACCTGGATGTTAAGAAATGCTTTTTGTCAAACTTTGGAACAAACTGGGTTCACATGTGTGTGTTGGTGCATTTTTAAGAGACTTTTAGAAAGAATAGTCAACATCACAGCAATGCAGACTGTGGCATCATCTGATATGAACCACAAGGTGGCGCATGGAAGAGCTCCAAACATGGAAAAAAAAAAGGCATCAAGGTATCAAGGTAGTACAAGTACAAGACAATTCCAAACAGCAGGTGGTGGAGTTTGTGTGTTCACGTGTTTCTATGATGCTGTGTGCATTGTGGGTGCTTGTCTCCGCTGCTGACATTTCCAGATGCATCTGTTCTTCGGCCATGTTCAGTGCGGCCTGGGCACAGGATGCAGCAGGGTCATGTGCTCGGCTCCGGTGAAAGGCAATCTGTGAGTGCAGTAGTGGTAGACCAGCTCAGGGATATTGGAGAAGACACAGCTACTCTGATCCAGCGTGTAGCCCAGGCCCTTACTGCTCTTAGTCTGAGCCACGATAATGTGCACACAGCTCTGACTGGTCCTAATGGAACAAAAAGCAGAGGCAAAGACGTGAATTAAAATACGCAGACACCGTCAGATGAGACGATCTTGCAAGCCGATGCTGAGGAATGGAAACATTATCTCACTCCAAACGAGGCTGTGCGTTTTCTAAGTTCAGTGAATGTGTAAATGGGGTTAATGATGTGGACTCTCAAATGAATGAGCAGCATACAGCTAATGTGCATTCAGGCGCATGAGCACACACGCACACTCACACACACAATGGCACCACAGGATTACAGCCTTGATCCTCGAGAACCTGTTTCTGGCACGCTTGTTGGAAGCGTCTACTGTACGAATTACACACGTTCTCATGCATTAACACCTTGAGGGCTGCCTCTGCCACGGCAGATACTGAAGCTCAGCAGTAATATCAAAGAAAAAGCTGAGATCAGGTTTATTGGTGTTAGACGCTACGTCATTAAGCGCTATCGCCTATGTCTATTTAATGGAAAATTAGTGAATTCACAGAATTTCCTAAAATTCAATATCAATATTTGGACAAAGAGTCTGGGTGGACAGAAACACATGTGGCAACACCAATCAAAAGAAACTAGCATCACATATTTCATACTGAAACATCACCTTAGTTACACAGCGGATGAAAAATGAAATTCTACAAAGCCGAGGCAGAATCCCACACAGGCTTGCATTGCATGCATGCGCCGCACAAACATCTGTGCACTCACTTCAGAGCGATGGAGTACTTGCTGGTTCCTGATTCGCTGTCTCTCACCAAGAAGCTGGCTTCCCTGCAGCGCTGCAGCTGAGCCTCAGCCTGCTGCCGACTCACACTGCCGTGGTACCAGCTTGGAGACGCAGAGAGACACAGCTGATCACTGACATATAGAGTTAAGTCAGTTGTCAAGTTAATGGTATGTGATCATATTGAGAGAGATAAATAAGAGAGAGACTGACTGGAGGAATGAGGCAGCCAGACGAGGAAATGCAGGGATTATAATTAGTCTGACAGCCAAACATCGCGTAGGAAAAGAGATTACAATGTCAAAGGGCAACTTGGGAGGGAAAGCTATTAAATAAAATCAACAAATAACATATGTGACTTTGCAGTGTCAGGAGAGGCCCGGTGGGACACAAGGTGCTGCTGACAGTGGCTACAGGCAGGAGCCATATATAAACACTGTATGCGGCCTCGATGCTGGGAGGTAAAACGCACTGACATTCAGCTACAATAGGAGCGGGGCAAATACTATCAGGATGTATGCTCCCTATGCATCCATGAAAAACATTGGAATAAACACTTTACAATCAACATGAGTCGGTTTCGGTCGTTCAGTCAGATCTCATCTGAATTCATCCTGAGCATCTTTTTATGGAGCGCTGTGGCGCTCCAGGGGGTTTCTGGCTCACTCTGTTAGTGACAAATATCCAAGTTCACTTAGGATTTTCCACACTGCTCTGTGTGATATATCACCAATCTAAATTTGGCCAGGAAGACCGGCAGTCTGTACTATATTTGACAATGTGACTCACAAGGGAAGACATTCAGGGATTTTTGCTTGATTGCTTTATGACTTCCACAGTGAGCAAGAGAGAGAGAGAGAGATTGATGTTTGGCCAAAACTGAGGGAGGCGCTGTTTTCCCACAAAGGCCGAGCACGGGTTAAAAACAATAACACGCTTCTGCAGTCTGCCAAGTTCATGAGAAATGTGGTTCATTTTGAATTAATACACACAAAAGCAGAGGAAATTCAATATCTCAACTCTCACCTCATCTGTTAAAATCCACTAATCACATTTCAAGTTGAGGCGCTGACAGCTTAAATTAATTACTGACAGAGCACTTTGAAAAATGAACACAGCTCAAAGCAAGTGTTCAACTTTCAAGGACAACAAGGTAATTAAAGACAAGCTTAGTTTTATTACAACCCTCCTCAGTTTTGATTGCCATGGCTGAGTCCTGGTTTGGTAGATTTGTTGCGTATTAAATCTTATTATCTTACCGTCTTAGTAAGGGGTATGGGTAAATACAATGGCCTCGAGTGGAGAGGACCATTAGCTTAATGTTTGACATGAATGATCTATTTGAGCTTTCAATGACCACAGAAAAAACATTAGGAGCATTTATTCATCAATAGTTATCAAATTAACATAACGAATCAACTTTTGCAGCTCCCCGTTTATCCTGTAGATCATTTAATGCTCCCAGTTTGACTTGTTTGTGTCATGATGAGTTATACTTCAGTGTATGTCTTGCTTTTAGATTTATCATCATAATTTTGAAATACTTTTTTTTTGTTCCTTTATTGATTTTTAAGTTCTTATAGCAACAACTTGTTGTATTTTCTACTGTCGCAATAATCAAGGAGCGGCGAAACATCTTCCACGACACATAACCAAGTCCGTCTGAACCACTCCGAAATATCTCCAGCGTGTTTTCTTACCTCTGCTTCTCCAGGGGCAGACCGGGGTCCATTTTGACAGCCTCCCCATCCAGTGGGGCATTAAGGGACGTAGGAGAGGGAGGGGAAAGTTTATTTGAGCTAGAGGACGGCGAGAGAGGGGAGAGTTTGAGGGTGGGGAAGGAGGGGGACGGTGTTGAGAGGGGGGAGAGTTTGAGAATAGGAGAGGATGGAAAGGACGGGGTGGAGGAGGATAACGGAGAGG
The DNA here is from genome assembly GCF_902148845.1 of Salarias fasciatus. Classification (NCBI taxonomy): domain Eukaryota; kingdom Metazoa; phylum Chordata; class Actinopteri; order Blenniiformes; family Blenniidae; genus Salarias; species Salarias fasciatus. The sequence goes on along the minus strand of NC_043755.1, from coordinate 4,374,683 downwards.
AGGAGACAAGGGTCTTATGGCTCCAGCTCTTCTGCCTCAGGGAGTGCTGCTGCTGCTGCTGCTGCTGCTGCTGCTGGCGGCCGGAGGTCGAACTGTTCTCTTTAGTGGGAGAACAATCCACCGCCTCGAACTGAGCTGCATCAGACGGGAGACACAACGTCAACCTTTCATAATCAAACCCTATCAAAGCCTGCCAGAGCCACCAAGATAAACACTTCTCTGGAAATTCATTCAGACGGATTGTTTGGTTTCCTCTCTAAAGCAAACATAAAATTGTTGTGGTGTGTGCGCTGTACAAATAAAACCCACCGCATCCTTCCTCCACGCCCTGAACCCCCACCCTTCCCATCATCCCGTGCTCCTTTTTCTCTACCTGACAGCGCTCGAACAATGTCCTCCTTTCTCCACTCCCAGGGCAGCTCGTACTCCCCGGCTGGGCGGACATCAGACTCGGGTCGTGTGACAGGGATCCACACCCCGTCACTGTCGCCCTCCAGGCCGCCCTCATAGGGTGTGTCGTAGATATTTGGAGGTGGAGGCGTGCCTTCCTCCCTCTTTGCCTCTCTTTGACCTCGGTCCAGCAGAACACACACTTTCAGGAGGTCCTTGGACCCTCGTCTACGAACCTCTGAAGCAGATGACACATGGAGTGTGTTAGTAAACAGCACTAAAAAGGAGGATACAGTCAATCAAACGGAATGCAAGATTTTGTGACGTCTGGCATTAGAACAATACTCATAGAAAATGAAGTTGAGGAAACACTAAATAACTAACAATAGTAAAACATTCCCACTGGGAAAAAAATCATTAAAACATTTATATTTAGAATGAAGGTAAAAAAGTAACAATATAGTACAGTGAAATAATCAACCTTAGAAATCAAAATCATTTGAATCAAGATTATATTAATACTTAATGCTTAAACTGTGAAATTACACTAAAGTTCTTAGTCAGTAAAGTGAACTTCAAATTAACTGTAGACTTTTCGCAAGCTAATTTTTGCAATTTTTTTTCTTTCCGAAACAGCAGCGACAAATCAAAGAATCCAAAGGAAAAAGTCAAAAAACATCACCAAATCCATTTAGTTTTTGTCTGTGTCAATGTTGCACATGAGGAAGATGCCTTTTTTTTCATTAACAATACTTTTTAAAAGTACTCAACAGGTCAGGGTAAACCTTTTATCCCCAAGGGGCAATTTGTAGAAGATGTAAACTATAAATGTCCTTACTTTCATTTACCACATGCTGATAAAGCATAAATCTGACTCTCTTTTTGATATTTTTAACTTGCCGTTGTCTCAATGTATTGCAGTTGTGGCACACTGTTTGTAGCTTTACATTTTGGGGGATTTTACTTGTGCTTCTCTGCTGTCCGACAGGTAGCCTGTGTGTCTGCACCATTGTGTGACCAAACAATGGAGTTACAGGAAGAAAAGGTCAACACAGCCGCTGATTGGCTGACTGACAGGGCCACTTCCTGACTGCTGGGAAGTGATTGGGGGGGGGTTGCAGGTTTGTCAGGGAAGTGTGATGGCGGGGGTGGGGGCAGATTTTTGTCACATGTGGAGGACTGTAGAGCATAAGGTGTGTGTGTGTGTGTGTGTGTGTGTGTGTTGGGGGTCTAGGGGGGCGTCCTATCAGGAGAATGGGCCAGAGGAAACAGAGGCAGGAGACAGGAAGCTGGAAGAGGAAGTTGCACCCATTGTCCCACCGCAGTGCTGTTACTATAACAACCGCCGGAGGGGAGGGAGATCGGGGAAGGATCTGGTTTAAAGTCACTTTAAATTCAAAATTAAACAAGAGAGGACTGACAAATTGAAAAAAGTACATGAGTAAAAGTATCACAATGAACTATTCCACATTACTTTTTCTGTTTTGTTTTCTATTTTTAAGTCAAACAAGTGTTTTGCAAATCCAGTAATTGTTCCCCACTTCATGTTGTTTTTCTTTCAACATATTTTCACCTTACAGGCCAAGATGTACTGAACTTTGTGCAGTATGGATGCCACGTTGGTGCGTCTGCAAGTGTGTGGTGAACAGACGACCCCTCGACCTTACCTGTGATGATGACCTGGGCATCATAAGGCTCCATGTACCCATCATTTACTCCAGCCCTCTCGGCCTCTCTCTGCTCTTTGGTTTTCTCCGCATCAAAAGGATCTGCATAATCTTCAAGGATGATCAGCTGTTAAAAAGAAAAGCAAATTATTCACCTGCAGACTGTCTGAATGCTCATTTACCTGGAGCAGCAGGACAGAGGAAACGAGAGGGATCTGATACAATGCACATTACAGTATGTGTGTGTGTGTGTGTGTGTGTGTGTGTGTGTGTGTGTGTGTGTGTGTGTGTGTGTGTGTGTGTGTGTGTGTGTGTGTGTGTGTGTCTGTGTGGTGTCCATGACTGAATGACAACTAATGGAGGGACAAGCGGAAATACTTGTGCAAAGAGGTCAGTGCTTTGTGTTTGTCTGTTTGATCTGACACAATGTAGTGAAACTGCATTGTTGTCTTCTGAGAGTGATGGAAACTGAATACAGAGTTATGAACTGAGGTGGGGAGGGAGAACACAAAAGAGAGCACTGACCTCAAGCAGACAACTAAATTGGGTTTTTAGCACTACACAGTGACTTTTAATCTTTTATTCCCACCTGGCTTGATTTGATTGTAACATTAATTCAAAGTGAAATGTGGACATTGCATTTGATTGCACTGTGGCTGCGAGTTACTCACCGTTGTTTTAATGTCTGACTTTCCCTTCTCGTTCTCAGGCAGCTTCTGCTCACTTATCCCGTTGAGTTTGGGCGTCTTGTCCTGTTTGTCCACTTTGATCATCCTGCTGATGTAGGCTTGGGCCAGGCTTGTGGTTCTGATCTGGCGGTTCTCATCAGGTGCCCCGCTCTCGTTCTTGGAGTTCTTGCGACCTTTCCCAGGAGCGAGACTGTCCCACATGGTCCCCCCAGAGCCAGCGGTGTTGCGACCCAGTTCCGTGGCAGAGTTTTTCCTGTTTCTCCCAGCCAATAAACCCCCCACTCCCCCATCTTTGCGCTGATTCCCTTTCAAACTGTCCCGTGAAAATGAAGGTTTGGGTCGAGTTTGGGGACCTGATTCAGAGGCCGAGCGGACCCTTTCACTTCCGTTCTTCAGGTTGATGGGGAAATCTCTGAACCATTTTGCCATGATTGTCAAATGGTTACCACTTCTCACAGTTACTAAACGCTAAAAAATCTGCGATCTTTAACACCTTCTTGCATTTGTTGTCCTGTTTAACTAACTTTGAACCGCGCGTAACGGCACCAACTTTACGCACGCGTATTTCGCTTTCTCAGAAGTCACTTTTCCTTGCATTAATATCGAAGTGATCGAATTTAGCAGAGCTCACTTCACTGTGCTTGACTCCTGGCGTCTGAAACTAAGACAATCAGACTAGGTTTGATGCGTCTTGGAGATCATTGGCCGGTGGCTCCTGGCTGCGGTCACCCTGCACCTGCAGTAACAACTATCCTCGCAGTTTGAAAAGTAGCTTCTGCAGAGCGTACACTCGGAAGAACTGGAAGTTTTTCTTTGAATCAAGTAAAGATCCCATTCCCGGAGCGTGAGGAGTTGCGTCCAGTCTGTCGACCCGGCGAAGTGAAGAGATGGAGAGAAAAGTTGGTGCGCGCAGACGGTAGGATGTGTCTGGGTTCTGGGGAGGAGCTGAGGACTCGGGGGTGGAGAAGAAGTCGCATATTAATTGGGATGCGAGACAAGCAATTCTCATTAACACCTATTTTAGGGCCTGTCTTGTCATTGAATTCGGAGAATTCAGTGATATCAAACTTAATGATAACTTGAAAATATGATATCTCACAAATAATAGAAAAGAAGAGACAAGAAAACAAAGATAATTAAAGTTTTCAGTTTAATTGATAAAATGAAACCAAAGAGTTGAAGATACAATTAGTGCATATCAGGTCAAAGCCGTGGAGGAAATAATATTCATCAAGTGTGTGTGTCCTACATGTGACCATCTGTGTAAGAGGAAATGTACACAAACTAAAGATTAATTGCATAACACAATTAATATTGAAAAAAAGTTGTGTCACACTAATAAAAACCCCTACGGAATCGCTTTCATGGTTTAAACAATCTGAAGTATTCTATTTGTCGATAAGTTCTGGTTGTGGTTTATATTTTATACTCTTTCCACTATTTGAATATAAAGGAATATTGATAATATAAGAGAAACAAGATTATGATTATTGCAAATTTATTCAATTTTTGAACCACTAATCATTTCCAAACACTTAGATTTTTAAAACCCCATGTAATGATGACACTTGAGATGATGATCTTGTACCAGGGGCCGGTGGAGCGATGGAGCGGTGGAGAGATGGTTGCTCCATCTACTGGTGAATTAAAGAAACAAAACACTGAGAAACGTGTTTGTGCTCTCACTGATCAATCACTGGTCCTGATAATGTTTTCTTTACTGGAGTTACGCTGATTAATTTTCGCTTATTTTTACCTGGATTTAAATTAAAACACAAGTTCTCTTCTTCAGCCGTAAAGTCAAAGTTACTTAAACTGGAAACGATTGACGTCGAGCGGGAACCAATAAGAGACAAATCCAGTCTGTATAGCCCCGCCCACAGCAGCTCAGGAGTCCAATCAGAGAGCGTGCTCCGGCTGGGATGGGCGGGACTACTCCCATCCCTGACAATAGGTAACAGGTTGCAGTCCCGTCCCGGCGTAATGAACACTTGTGGCTGCGTTAATTTGCGTGGGAGTTGTTTTTCCCTTCCACCCGCTTCCCTGTGCGGACTTTGATGGATGTCTGTTGGAGCATTTGAATTACTGTCGGCACCCAGGAGGCGAAGAGGCAACGCGGAGCAGAGGATTAAGTTCAGAAAAAGAGGTAACTTTACGCTCGCTTTCGGACATCAGACGATCAAAGAAGACGGAGACACGACGGACTCCTCTGACAGTTAGTTAGCTGCTTCTTTCCGGTTTTTCTGGTGTTAGGTGGCACTCAGCGCTCCCTGTGCGTCAGATATGCTGTAATGTGTGATTCTACTGTACCGCCGTGTTTTTGCGGTGAGTCATTTGGTTTGGTTCGAGAGAACGAAAGACAGAAAGAGAGACTTATGCTACCTGCTACACGTTACGAAAGAGCAAGTTAAGATTTGTTTGTTTCAGGAGCAAAACACATATTGAAAGTGTTTATTATGGAAACATCAACGACTCTCTCTCTCTCAGAATGTAACGTGTAAGGTGTGTGAGGAACCTTATAATGCTAAAATATTCACAAACTGTACAGCTGAGTGTGAATTTGACGTTCCTGTGCTCACCTGTGTGCTCCTTTGGGACTTAAGTGGGAAAAAAACTGCATTTACAAAAACTGTCAGTCTGTTAAAGTTTCGAGGTGACATTCAAACATGATCAAAATGATCAACAGCCAAAAACAGCTGAATTCCCTGGCGAGTGTCTATTCAGCTGTGAAAGTCAGATTTCACCTGTGTGACAGCTCAGAAGAAGCTGACAGGTTTAAGAAGAGGCCTCAGATTATAGTTTGGAGGAAAGGACAGGCTCATGCAGTGAGATCACTGGCTCAGCCTGTGAAGCCACACTGCTTTGACACACGAATACTTTTATTAGGTGGTCCAGTGTTAAATGTACATGTGTGACAGGTGAAATCCCAGAAAGCAGCCTCTCCCTCCCTGCTGACACACTCAGCGCTCCTGTTGGTGAGAAACAAGTGCAGGAATGTGAGAAAGGGAGGGGCGTATTTATGTGGCTCTAATATTGTGTCATTTGTGTACTATTTTGTAACACTGCAATTTGGCTTTGTTAAGCCAATCGGCTGCTGTTGGATTTGAGAAGGGGGAACAAATGGTTGTTTGTTTGGGAGAGAAAGAGGGCCGGTGGCAGGTTCACAGAGGGAGAGTGACTGCAGGAGAGAGGATGAGGGTCTGGGTTCAAGTCAAGAATGTAATGGAGAGGCAAACTACTCTGAGGACTGAGTGGCTGAGTGTCCCTTAAGAACTGAGAAGGATTAAACTACTTTAACCACTGTTGCTAAGTCACATTTTTATTTTCCAGGTTATGACTGAAAAACTTAAAGATTTAATAGTCAGTCAGCCCATAACAGTAGGAACTTTCATGATCATCTATTTAATCAGACCACAGACCATTCATTTGTTTTGGTACTCATCTCATACTCCCACTTGAAAATTGGAGGATAAAACTTTTTTTCTTGATGTTGAAACCGTAACTTGAAGATCTGCTTATACAGTCGACATTTGTGACCCATTTCCAGCACTTTCACTTTCTGAATAGTTTTTTCCTCATCCGTTAATTGTGTTATTTAGGGTTTTGGGCCCATTATACAGTATGTTTCTTGTTTTAGTAACTTTTAATGCACAATGCACAATTTTAAATGCTTCCATTCGATCTGTTGAATTCCGTTGCGCTAGCCTATAAACTGTAGTTCTGGGAGCACAGAGCTTCCCTTGTTGTCTTTGGGCAAAAAGCAAGCTGCATGATCTCCAATACAGGACAAAGAGGCTTATTTAATTTACAGTTTATTGGCTAATAAAAACAAAAATAATTTCACGACACAGTTGTGCTGACAACGTGAGCTTTGTCTGTTTGCTTCAGAATTTCTACAAGTAAATTAAATCTCTTCTAGGATCTTCTCCCAAATCAGAACAACTGACTGGAACTACAGAGTACATGCATGAAAATAAAGTAACTTCACTTAAAAAAAAAAAAAAAGCAAACAAAACTAAACAGTATTTTGCTTTGCGAAGTAGTTTCCAGTTATTTTCTGTTATTTGACAGATTGTTTCGAAGTAGTGTTCTCCATATTCAAAACAGTTTGCATTTACTGCAATGCAAACAGTGAAGCCAGCCTTCATGAATGGCGTGTTGCTGTTAGTTTTGGCAGCCTTCAGCCTTTCACTCCGTCTCGGCGTTCTGCCTGGTCAGAGACGGTGCGGTCACATGAACAGTCTGGACTCCTGTGAGTCAGCAGGGAGGTCTTGCATGATTCCACACTTTGCTGCTGTTTTCATTTTTGTCCTGGCACTCTAATCTGCTTTGTTGTAGTTTTCATTCCCTCTCAGATCTTAACTGAGAAGTTGCAGCAAATCAATTTAGTGTGTGGGAATTCAATTTGAGGCCAGAGGCGGCGGGGCCGTCAGCAGAACTGAACTGCAGGGAAGCATGACTGGAACCGGTGCCCAAAAATCCCCGATACCGTGAGAGCAAACAACCTGATCTGATTTGATGATACAAGAAGAGTTTAAACTCCTGTGGAAGTAAATACTCTGCAGTTTCTGTGACACATCACGACATTTTAAAAATAACTGCTTCAATTCTGGGCTGGTCTTTTATTGTTTCTACATTTTAATTCTCTGAATTTTGTTTAATTGTAAAGTGCTAGAGGGTGATTGTGTGGTGGTTGACACTGGTCACTGAACTGTCTGAAGTACATTTCTTTATATTCAAACCTTAAAAAAAGATGTTTGGGCTTTGAATTCTAAGAAATTGGAAGTGACTTGCAGTAATCAGATAGTTGTGTGAAAGAAGCAAACATTTCAGGGGGGTTGGGTAGTTTGGGCATTTTCAGGATTGCTGCCCTCATTTTCCGCCCCACATCTGCTGGACAATGGGATGAGTCCACCCGGTCACCCCTGTCCCCCTCTCCGACCGAGCTGTGGGCTCTTTCTTTGTGACACATATAAAATGGAAGTGATAAAAAACATGCAGATGAACCGGTACCGAGGGAGAATAAAATATGGTTTCTCCCTCTCTGTCGACTCTGGCAGTTTCAGACTCAAAAGATCACCGCAGTTCAGATGTCGCACTGCATCAGTGGATGTTGTTTGTATGACATATCTTCTCCACAGCCATCAGTGCATGTTGTGTTTGCTTGACCTTGGTGTAGCGATAGGGGGTGTGCAGACCTCATGCTTGACTTCACAAATGCGTTGTGACACAGCGCTTCCTCTGTGGCTCCCAAAGGGTGGAAAAATCGACTAGTAGTCCACATCTGATAAGTAGGCCTCTGCGGATAATTCTCATGCACCAGCAGCACAGGTTTTTTGTCATGGGGAATGAGGCCACTTTAATAATTAGCAGGCCGCTCCGCTGAATCCTCTAGATTGGCCATTCATCAGTCTTCTATACCAGTTTCGTACAACTTCTGGGCACAGTGCTGGATGTTCTCCCAGCTGGCTGTGGGCAGGAAGAGCTCATCCTGGACAAGTGGCCAGTCCATCACAGGGAGAAAATTCACATCTATTGGAAATTTCAGTCGCCAATAGCCTCAGATGCATGTTTTTGGACTGTATGAAGAAACTTGCTGACTTCACACCGAAAAGCCTTTTTAATTGGAAACTGTATTTTCTCTATGATTAGACAGTGCAAACCCCCACATCACTATATGCCCCCCTTCGTCTGTTAGTCATTCCATCCCAATGACTGTCTTCCTTGGCTCTCTTTGTTGACTGTCATCAGTTTCTGTCATTAATGATGATTTTCAGAAGGAGCTGGCAGGTTCTGTGCTGTGTCATACAGCCATCAGTTTGGAACTTATATGAGTGGATGTGTCGGTAGAAAATTAAGTGAAAAATGTTTCAGATGTTCTTTTGTAGTTGGTCCTTTGTGTGTCTGGGAGGGAGGGTTGTTCACAGGGACGGCTCGGCTTTGTATTTTATCACACAAAAGCACTGATAAGAGGAGAAATGTGGCGTTCTCTCACTTCACCCTCCCTCCCAGAGTCTCGGCCCACTTTCTGTGTCTCACCTCGGAGAGCTGTGGAGAGCAAGTGAAAAAGGTGCGGAGCTGAGACATCAGGAGGAAGTGTTGTCATACTTTTCCAGTGAGTTCCATGAACCGTGCCTTTGTAATAACATGATCATAAGCTGGCCTAACCCACGGCTTGACCGATCAGTTGATGTTATTCATTCATTCATACTTCATGGCCGGTGATATCTGTTGATCATGTGTCATCACAATGTTGGAAAAGGACAAAATCAGTCATCAAGAGAAAAAAAATGACTATAAAGAGAACCAACGCTGGGTTAGCTGTGGTAACGGTGGTCTGTATTCAGTTAGCAAAGTTTTAGTTGAGGGAATTACCTTCGGTGTCTGTCTGGGAAACTTCCACAAGTTTGGAAAAGGCTTGCTTGGTCCCCACTTGGGGAAAGTGGTATGTGGGTGTGTGCTCTCAGGTTAATGACTAATGGAGTACACTCAGGACAAAGTCCACACAAAGCAGTAAAGGGCCTGAAACTGCACGTTACCTCCTATAAATCTGTGTCTCTGCATGTGTTTGAAGGCTGTACCACAGGACTTTTATAGTTACAGAGGAATACTGCAGCAGCATAGTAGATGAAGATCCTTGCTGGTTTTTTTATTTTACAAAACCAAAACGGAATTAAAGTCCACGTTAAGCAATGCTACACACCAGGATAGTTTTATCTCACACATAAAGGACATTGTTGGACGTTGTAGTTTCTATTGTACTCTATTGCATAAGGCCATGTTTAGGCCCCATTTCACCTTTGTCACTGCCTCTGATAGCAGTTCACAGATTAAAATAAATACAATTCCAAATATTTCTCTTTGAGTGTGAAGAGGTAAAAATATCTTTCAGGAAGAAAGGCTACATGTTGCTGATTTGTTTTTCAAACAGTATCAGTTGCAATTTCAACCATAATGCAGTTTTTAATGATGCCTCCTGTTGCAAAATGGGAAGCTTCCACAAACCTTGGCCTCCATTTTTAGCGCATAGCGTCTCCTTGAATGCAACAAATTACTTTGTGCTTTTTTGGCAAATTTTGCTGAAAGGTCTGAAAACCTGATTGTCACAGTGTTTCTCTTCAGACTAAAGCGCATCAAGGAGGCCCGTGTCTGCAGTCACACAATAAGCTAGCCAGCTTCAGCTGCTAAATCTCTGATCTCATATTTCGAGTTTCAGTGATGTTATCTCTGCTACTCCCAGTAAAAGAGGGCAGTCCTCAGCGGAGACTTCACACACAATACGTTGCGTTTATGAGAATGTCTTTGAACATCTATGGCGGTGCCGTTCTATAAAATGATGAAGCTAAGTTATGTCTGTTTGAGGGCTTCAATCAGATCAGATAATTGTAGCATGAATCAAAACAAAGCACCTTTTCTTTCTCTGACGAACTTGTTTCTTCTCTCCGTTGTCTTCCAGTATGAGCGGACCATCTTCTGGTCGGAGGACCCCAGCGGACCACGGCGTCCAGATCCGTTTCATCAATGATCTTCACGGGACTGGCGGCGGGCCGCCGGCATACCAGCCCAAACCAAAGGCAAAGGCCCATAACTCCAAATATGGCGTGGCGGTCCGGGTGCAGGGCATCGCCGGCCAGCCCTACGTGGTCCTGAAGGATGGACAGAAGGGAGACTCGTACGGAGTCCAGCTCAAGACCCAGGCCCACTCGGGCTCCAGCAGCCTTCCTCGGAGGAGAGACAGGGCCGAGCTGGGGGCAGAGGGGGTCGATGTCGGAGGAGGGGAGAGGGGAGGGCAGGGGGGGGGCGCTGCGCCGGGCTCAGTCCCATGGCTCACTGCTAGACAGGGATGGAGGAGATGAGGATTTCCAGCTGTCTAGACCACCAGGGGACGGGAAGTCTGGTAGCTACGGGAATCTGGATGGAGGGATCGGAGTTCGGGGGGACAGGGAGCAGAGCTGGAGTATCAGTGACAGAGACACTGCCATAGAGAGCAACATGTGGGATGGTTCGTACAAAGCTGGGCTCAACAGGTCTCTGGGCTCCGTGGCGGACCCTCAGTCGTACCCCGAGCCTCCTCCGTACTCCGGAGTCAACAAACTGAAAAACAGGTTTGATGGTGTTAAAGCTGGAGGCCAGCAGAGAGGAATCCCTCCTACACAACACCAGCCCAGACCGACATCTCCCCTGGTCGCCCCGAACCAATATTCCTCACCTCCGTCCTCCACTCACAGCAGCATGGGACGCAGCCAGGGCCCTGCCGCCAAACTTCCCGGATACTCAGCGAATCAGTGGGCTCCAGTGCAGCCGCCGAAAGCCAATCAGAGCGAGGCACAGGTACGGGTTTAGACTTCTTTCCTCTCCGGGTTGTTCGTTTCAGCTGCTCTTCACAAAGGCACCAAACGCCACAAAGCACGCAACATTGCAAGAGTAGTTTTCTGATCTATGTCTTAAGGTGACCCCTGACCTTTTGCTGGACCAGGGTCAGAGTGCAGAGATGAGCAGCGAAGAGGAGCAAGTCATGAGAACGATATACAACATCCTGAGACAAGGGTAAAGAGCCACGTCTTCTTCCCCCACAAAGCTTCATGCTGTCGGCTTCATGAAATATTTGATTCTAAGATTTTCTCATGTGTCTCCACAGGTCCAGTGAGAGCGATGTCACCATCAATCACAAAGCTAAAGTCATCTTTCAGAAGATTCAGAACCTGAGGGTTTGTTCTTTTTTTAAGAAATCTTATTTTTATTCATTTACAATGTGAGAAACATCTTCTCTACTATCAACATAGAAAGAGTTAATAATGTACCTCTCATGAATGAAAGCATTATGCTTCATATGATTCTTCCTGGTTTTGATAAAGACTGTTTACATGTGTGTCTCCTCTCCTCCTCTCATCTTACATCTTTTTCACTCGCAGCCCAGAGAAAGCCCGAGGGAAGAGTGGCTCAGGGAGAAAAGGGAGCTTGAGACAAAGATTTCTAAACTGCAGACTTTCCTTCACGAAGAAAGGAGAGTAAGTAGAGCAGAGAAAGATGTGAGCACTCAGTGGTATCCTGTGACCTCCAGTCATAAGAAAATACTAGTTTTTTTTTCTTTTAATCCACTAAATGTGGTAAAAGTGTCACTTTACAATAACCGTTGTTGTGTGGAGGCAGTGTGAATTACTTTTATCTGGTTGTCTCATTATGTTGTTGTTATTCTTCAGATAAATTCAGCTGGATAATGAAGACTGGCTTATTTTATTATTTAGAAAAACCTGCCAAATTTTGTCTGAGTTAATTGCATGGATCACCTTCAGTGCTGCAAGTAAACACGTGTCAAGTGTCCTCAGCATGATAGCAGATCCACTAACCTATTCGATTGGTTGAAAGCAGGAAACTGTTTTCAATAGTTTTTCAGCCTTTTTGGCTAATCTAACCAGGAGGCCTGAGGAGGGGGTCCCTTGGAGTGTGCCCCTGTTTAATCCTGGGATTAATCCTCAAACCCTGTGGCCTGGTCAGAGGTGCACACATACACAATAATCTAACTCCAATCATGATTCGTTATATATCGGCTTAAGGAAGCTGGGCAGGTCTTAATCTCTAATGGCTTTAAAGAACTTTACCCCCTGTGCATATTGATCTGCAGGCAAATGTGAGTTCTGCTCCAGTGTTTTCTAAAAGCCCTTTGTTTATGGCAGCAGAGCCACTCGATGTCTAGAGTTTCACGGCACTCATTAATTCATCGCGTCTGCCTGTGTGTAGGACTCGGCCAGCAATTCTGATCCCGCTCTGAAAGCCGAGCTCGAGTCTTGTCTGGATGAAAACCTGCAGCTCCAGGAGATGCTGGATCGGAAGAAAAAGGAATTGAACGACACACAATCAGAGTGAGGACACCATGACAGGCACACACACACAAGGAAGCAGGCAGAGATATGGCACCATTGTCCATAAACAAGCTGCTACTGTAATGTATTGACAATACACACAAGTAGGCAGTCTTTTCAGTTGAAAGAGTCACTCATGAGTGTGTGTGTGTGTGTGTGTGTGTGTGTGTGTGTGTGTGTCCTGTTCTCCTCGCAGGCTGACTCAGCTGCGGATGGACCGGGAAAGCGCCGAGGCCCGGGTCAGAGGAATGGAGGACCAGCTGGCTGAGCTTCAAGATGAACTGAGAAGAGAAAACGGCAGCAGGACGGTACTACAGTCACACACACACACACACACACACACAACTTGTCTCTGCCCAGAAATGCAGGATTCAATTTGAAATAAAAAGCATTTATATCGTGTAGATTCTTATTCACAGGTTGTCAAAGAGTTCACCCCAGGGGTAAAAATAAATCCAATTCTTGAGAAATAAATCAGTTGAGCTGAGTTTAATTGAAGTGCTTTTACAACAGATCAAGAAGACATTTAAACTGCACGTCTACTGCTTTTATATGTATCCATAAATAAGATATTAAGTTAAGGCTGTTGAAGCAGTTTGGAGGACAGAGGATCTGAGGGGTTTTCCAGACAGAAATACTGATGTGCTCACTGTGTCTGCAGGACGTGGCGTCTTACCAGACGCAGCTGATGGAGCTCAGTCAGGTGAGGCAGAAGCTGGAGGAGACGCTGCGACAGAGAGAGAGGGAGCTCACAGCTCTGAAAGGAGCCCTGAAGGACGAGGTGGCGACCCACGACAAGGAGATCGAGGTGCTGCGAGACCAGTACAGAACCGACATGGAGAAGCTCCGCGGCAGCATGGAGCAAGTCTCCCAGGTGAGACCGCGGATCACGGATATTTGACATAAGAAAGTTGCATATTTCATGAAACGGGTCCCTTGATGCTGACAATGATCTGCTAATTCTATCTGATTTCATTCAAGATCACAATCGATTCCCCACAGTTTACTTCATATGGTAGAGATAAATCAGATAAATATCAGTGCTGCTTTATAAAAAAAAAATCCCTTTATCTCTGGTGAAGTGGTGGAAAAACTGGTGAGATCCCAGTTTCAAATTAAACACTCATGCAGAATGATTTTTAGTAATGATCTTGAAAGCGTGTTTTGAATTAGTTGCCAGATTTCAGATAAAGCCGATACTCATAATTTCACCTTCACACAGCTTCATATCTGCGAGCTGCAGATAACATCTCTCTAACATCACAGGCTCAGGCCAGAGTGCAGGCGGTTTTTCAGGCTTTTTAAAGAAGCCTATCCTGAGTAACACTGTTCTGTTGTTATGTCACCGACGCGGTGTGTGACTCAGTGTGATTTCGTTAAACCAGCTTTCAGCTGTTACTTTTCATCTTGAAAGGTTTCTGGATGCATGTTGAGTTAACTTTACTTCCCCACAACAGAGCTCTGAATGAGTCATTAATAAGAAGTTCCTCCACCAAACATGTAGATGTGGAAAAGCTACAGATGCTGCAGTTTACAATTAGAAATCTACATTAAGGTTCAGGTTTGTCAAGTCTATTTCCATCCCAGTTGTTTCTGAAGCAGCTCTGCAGTAACCGGTTTTGTGTGTAAATGAGGAGGAGGAGTTGGTTTGATCACCTTGTCAGAGTTCTTCTGGCTGAACGCTTTAAAAATACTTTGATTAGAGCCTGTAAACAAAAAAACAAGAGAAGCTGCACATAAAGTGCAGTCAGCATGTTCAGCCGTTGATCAAAGCAGCCAGCAGTCCATGCGTTTTCCTTTGATACAGTGTTGTTACTGGAGCAGTGTGTGTCGTAGCGGTCGATGCTAAACATGATTTAACATCTCTGCGTGTCCTCCTGCAGTCTCACGCAGGCATCGAGGCGGAACGGCAGCGTGTGAACTCCTCAGTCCGTTCTCTGCAGCAGCAGCTGGAGGACTGCAGGGATGAGAGCAGTCACTGGATGGAGCAGTTCCATAACACCAGAGACGAACTCCGAACAGCGAAACAAGAGTGAGTCTTTCAGTTACAGCACCGCGATCGACCTGACTCTGGATGTGCACTGTGTCTTTGCATTTTCTTTTTTTTAGTCTTTGCACCTACTACTAATGTGTTTCTGTTTTCTTTTCCTCCCTCATGGCCACTGTTACCCCCACTCTCTCTCTCTCTCTCTCTCTCTCTCTCTGTCAGAGAGACTTGCAGACACCCTGAAACACAGTGAGAGTCGCTAGTTAAACAGTGTTTGTGTTGAGATGCCCCGAGTTGTAGGATTGTCTTAACTGTGCTAACCAACGTCTCAAAGGCCATTCACACTGTCTCCACCTAACTCACAAACCTAATCCCCACACTCACGACTGGCTAAAAGTGGGTAGCCACCCAGATGTGTGTAAGATCTGAGCTCAGATATGGAACATTTTCCTTCGTTGAGTCACTTTCTGAATAAGGAAAATGATGTGGTCAAGCACTATAGTAATACTGACGAGCCGTGTGCCTTCAGGAAGTCATTGTTTGATCATACAGTGGTTTCAGGTATTGTGCACACTGTATGGAAGCAGAATACAAACTGATGTGAGTGGTCTTATGTTCACGGGTCACTTTGTGAGGCTGACTTCAACAGTGTAATGTGACCAAGTTCAGCTCTGCCATGATGCTGGATTCACCTCATATGACTGATTGATCGACTGAATTTATCTGCATTTATTGTCAAATGTGTTGTACATCGCTTCCTTGTCATAAGATGACTTAAATTTCATGTTACAGATATTCGACACGCTGGTGAATCTTGTGTCTTTTTGAATTTTCTACTTATCAAACAGTCTAGGAGTTCATGTTAGGAGACGCATGTCTGCCTCCTCCTGTCAGCTGTGACTGAAAATGAATAAAAGGATTCAAACGATTTCAGTTTGAATTTTTTGTTCAGTCGTCAGGTTGTAATTTCCAGTTATGTTGAGATATAAATTTGCATAACATGAGTGACAGGGGACACAATAGTTACTTTCAAATCTCAACATGTACTTAACCCTGCAGCTATATATATATAAAGTTTAATTAGAACTTGTTGAGCAAAATCATGTGACACTCTGTGATTTTAAAGCTCATAAGGTGACCAGTGAGTGTGTTTGTGTCTGTGTTTAGTGTAGAACGCCCTGCTGGTAGATGTGGTTGTGTAGTGTTCTCGTTCAGTAATCGCTCACTGAAGCTAATTAAGCTCATTTCTCATGAGTCACATTGAAAATCAGCTGCTGTTGATCAAATAATCCCAAAACAATACCTCAAGTAAGTATATGCACTCTTGATGACTTGTGAATGTGTGTGTGCGTGCCTCAGACTCCTGCAAACCCGCCTGGAGAAAGAGGAGTTTGAAGAAGAACTGACCGAGGTTAAAGAGAGAATGAGCGCCATGAAACAGCAGATTCCGGACCGCAGTGAAACAGAGACTCTCAACCAGGTGCAGCAAACTTCCAGCAATCTCCGCAGGATACATTGTCTCATAAAAACGCGTCGCTAAAGGCAGCACGTTGTTACTTTTCTGCTCAGGAGCTACAGCGAAGCAACGCGGAGCTGAAGAAGGCCAAGGCCGAGGTGGACAAGCAGAGGACGGAGTTTGACAAGAAGGTCATGGAGGTCATCTCCATAAAGAAAACTCACCAGCAGCAGGAAGCCGAGCTGAAGTACGAAATCGACCGGCTGAAGGACCAGCTGCAGCGGTCCAAGGATGATTTCACCAAAGCTCAAGAGAAAAACAAACGGGTTGGTTTCAGCTCAGAGTGTGAAGTTATTGAGAGTTTGTAAAATAATGCTTCTGAGATCTTTTACAAAAAATAACTTAATATTTTAGAGTTCTGTCAGGATTTAACCTTTTCTCAGTATGAACAAGGAAGTTGCATTTTTAAATTGCATACTGAGAGCTTTTGATTTCATCCTTCCTTCGCCGCCGCCTGTGAAGCTCCCGGACCCGGCCGCCGTCTCGGAGCTGGAGCAGAAGATCCAGGAGGCGCAGAGCGAAGTCACTCAGCTCAAGGAGAAGCTGTCATTCGCTCATGAAGAACTGGACTCTCATAAAACGCGTCTCAGCCGCGCTCAGATAGACATCGACTCGCACAAAGAGGCCCAGCAGGAGCAGGAGGCGGCCAACGCACGTCTCAAAGAAAAACTCTCGAGATTAGAGGTAAGCTCACGGCCTCATGCGCGACGCTGTCCGTGTGCGTCAGGCACTCTGCGAGCACAGGACACTCCAGTGAAATGGGACGTCCTCTGCGGTTTGCTCAGGCTCAGCTGCAGTCCAACGCCACAGAGAGCTCGGAGGCGGAGCTGGCCCTGCACGCCGAGGTGAGGGGCCTGAGATCCGAGCTGGACGAGGCCAAGAGGAAAGCGTCCAGGCTGAGCCAGGAGCACCGCGAGCTCACCCTGCGTCTGGAGGATTCCGACAAAGACAAGGACGCGCTCAAACAGACCGTCAGCCAGCTGGAAGAGGCCAAACGGCAGCAGGAGAGAGCCATCGAGAAACTCACCAAGGATGTGAGTAGCATAGATCTCTTTTTTTTTCCCTATACTTGGTCAAATAATGAAAGTCTATTCAGCCTGAAGTCACAGAAGAATACACAGCAGAGAGAGGAAAAAAAAAACCCAATCCTTTTTGTTTTGCCCTGTCAGAACGACTCTCTGACCGTGTCCTCAAGAGACGAGGTGCAAGCTCTCAGAGTTCAGCTGGAGGAGCAGAGAGAGAGGGCACGCAAGGAGATGCAGGAGGCGCAGCGGCAGGGAACCGACGCTCACTCCGAGCTGGAGCGAAGCCATGCCAACCTGAGGCGACTGGAGGAAGAAGTGAGGACCTGCACACTTGTTTTCTTTGGATTTCTGAATACTTGTTTGTTTCACTTATGAAAATCAGGCCTCCCCTGAACGTTTTAAATAGTTGTGGCATATAATATTCATGACGCACGCTCGGCTGCTTGCTCGCCGCGGCACACAGAACCCCGGCATGACGGACATCGAGTGTGGCAGCACTGTTTTTAATATTATGACCCATGTTACCAGCTGTCACGACAGAAGAAGGAGCTTCTGCTGGCGTGTGAGGAGAGGGACAACCACCAGCTGGATAAAGAGCTTCTGGCCAACAGACTGCGCCACCTGGAGGGAGAGATGGAGACCCACAAAAACAGCCACAACGAGAAGACCCGGGAGGTTCGGCTCCTGGAGGTATGATCGTCATGTGCTCTGCTCCTGGCAGGGAAGAATTAACCACCTGGGATTACAAACCATGACGACAGGGCCCTCAGCTGGAGAAGGTTCTGCACACTTTAACAGGCATCTTTGCATGTTTGGAGCTTTATATAAAGAATATGTGTATTGCATCTTTGCCAAGTTTAAATCTAGACTTTATTACAACTTTATTAAAGTGGGTCCAGGAGATTAATGGAGATGTGACCTGTGTATTGCAATTTCCATCTAGTTTATTCTCCTTGAAACTTTCAGTAGTTCATTAAAAATGCAGCTCTGCTTTGAGGATTCCTAGGAAAACCTCTCCTGCGTGTCTTTTCTTCATTGCTCCACTGAGTTTAAACATATGAATCACGGAACGGTTCGCAATCTGTACAGAAGCAGACAGGAAAGTCCTCCAGAGGGTGATAAAATATCCCAGAATGCTATTGGTCTTTCTCAGCCAGCACATCGCTAAATCACTGCAGAACCAGCAATATCCTGAACGATGAAACTCGACTTCTCTCATCAGCTCTTCTGGAACCGTCCAGGACCTGTTAGCTGGAGAAACTGCTTTTGTCCTGGAGCCGTCACAAAACCAGATTTAATGTCTTCTGATGTTTTTTTTTAATAGAACCAATAACTATATTGTCCCTTCATTTTCTTCACTATTTGTTGAACCCGACTGTAAACGTGCGGTGAGTTTGTGCACATGTTTTAACTGTTTTCTCCTTTTCGCTGCCATGACAGGACAAGCTGAAGCGTCTGGAGTTGGAATTCGAGGAGGAGAAAAGCAACGCGGAGATGATGACCGACCGGGTGTCCCGGAGCCGAGACCAGATCGATCAGCTCCGCGCTGAACTCATGCAGGAGAGATCCTCCAAGCAGGACCTGGAGCTGGATAAGAACGCCTTGGAGCGACAGGTACGTCCCCGTGCAGCACATTTGCGTTTTGCTGGCAGCAGCTGAACTCCTCTCTCTGCCGGAATGCGTTTCACCTCACTTGAATGCAGCCTGCAGGTTCAGCCAGCCACACGCACTGCTGACCCTCCACCCTCCAGTGTGTTTTATTTCTGTCGTGCCGCTGTTCGCTCATGTCCTGTACCCGCAGCTGAAGGAGCTCAGGAGTCGTGTGGCGGACATGGAAGGCCATTCCCGCTCCTCGGCAGGAGTCTCCCAGCTGGAAAGCAAGATCCAGGAACTGGAAGAGCGGCTGCTCAGCGAGGACAGGTACAGATGAAACGACAGGAAACCTGCAGCGCGGCAGTAAACCTTCACACTGGGTCACTACGGTCTTGTCCACATATTTATAAAATGTTTTGGAATTGCTGATTTTTAATTTAATGAGTTTGGTTTTACCAATCACTAAACTTGTACGCAGCGCTGCTTTCTTTCACAAATTTTACACACATCCACATCAAATGAAGGAGGTTTTTTTATTGTGATTTGAAGGGAAAAGACGTCCATGTTGGCATCGCAGCGTCGTCTGGAGAGGAAGCTGAAAGAGCTCAACATGACGCTGGATGAAGAGAGACAATCGCACACCGAGCAGAAAGACCAGGTGAAACATGGAAAACGTTCTGTTAGAATATTCCCTCTAGATGTGGGAATACGCTGAAATATCATGTCAAACCTTCGCTTGGCTCCTGTGTTGCAGCTCGCCCTGAAAGTGAAGGCTCTGAAGAGGCAGGTGGATGAAAGCGAAACGGAGCTTGAAAGGATCGATGCGCTGCGGAGAAAAGCCCAGAGAGACGTGGAGGAGCAGATGGAGCTCAAGGACGCCTTGCAGAGCCGAGTAACCGCTCTAGAAACTGAGCTCAAGTAAGTTTTTCTTTTTTTGAATTCCTCCCTCGTGTTTTTTTGTTTTTGATTCTCCTCCAGTTTGTTACTCGTCGTGAGCTCCTCTGTAACAATTATGCAAGACACTTCCTGTCAGCCGGACGATCACGGCGGCGTTCGTGTGTAAGCGTGAGCGAGCGAGTTAGAGAGAGACGCCATCTCCTCCTCCTCATGTCGGAGAGGGAATAGAAGCGCGTGTAAATGATGCCCCGATGAGCGAGCCCACATTCTTCAGCTGTGACTCCGCTCCCGACACCTGGTAGACGTTCGCTCAGGCCCCCCGAGGTGCAGTATTTCACACTCTGACGTGTGTAAAACAAACCAGCAATCACCCACGTGTGAAAAGGGGTATTTCATTAACCTGAAACGGTACGTTACTCATGTACCACGGGGGAAATTAAATCACAAACATGCTCCAATGAACGCCAAGGAGAAGCATGTTGTTCCATAGAACGGCCAGCAGAGGGAGCGCTGTGACTGCTGCTTCCAGGATGATGGGAAGCGACTGGAAAGGTTCAGGTTTTTATGTTTCAGTCACACGCTTGAGGCGAGGCGACTTTATTGGTACAGTTTGTTTCAGTCGTAAAACTTTTAGAAGTTTTCCACATAAAAATATAACATTTTTATGTTTAAAACTACGTGTATACGATTTAATCTGAAAAAGCAATAAAAATGCCTTGGAAAAAAGTCTTTTACTTGAACGAACCTTGTGTTAAAAGCAGAAACGTAAAAAACAAATGAATTAATAAAAATAGGCTAAAAGTAAGAGCTGAACTGGGAAAGTAATACAAGTGTTCAGTCTTTGTTGCAGTGTAGCCTACATTTGTTTAAAATGAGGGAGATAAAATGGGAAAAAAAGTTGTAGCTCCTGAATCATCTAAGAAGATCAAGGCACTCGACCAAACTTATGAGAGCAATATAAAAGTAGCTCAGTAAGCTCAATCAAAACTTGTTTACCTGGAAATACAATAAGTCATTTTAATAAAGTATGATAACATAAAAGTAGTAAGTAGAAAACGAGACGCTTCATATTGTTGATTCAGTGAATGTACCTGCTGGACGGAGGGTCTAATGATCGCTGCGTCTCACAGGAGGAAAACTCAATCGGCGATGAGGCCGGCCCTGGATTCATCAGCCCTGAGTTCAGACGACGACGACGACAGCCTGTACGACTCCTCCACCATCAAGTCCTTCCTGGACAGCAACCTCCAGACCAGCTCGTGTTAGAGCAGCACTTCACGGGCCGGACGAGGGTGGGGAAACACAACACTGCCACAGCAAAGAAAAAAAGAGAAGGAAAGTGTAGATTAGTTCCTTTGTGATCTGGGAGTGAAGCCAAGAAGGCAGAATGATATGCACTACTGACAATGAGGGAGAAGCACAAAGACCTGGGAGGCGTCGGACATATTTTAAAGGGGAACAGGAGAATGATTTTCCACACCACAGTGAATGAAAGGAAGCCACACATCCTCACCATTTCAGGGAATTTCCTCCGCTCTGCAAAAATGCACAGATGTATTCTGCAGTGTTAGGGTACATTCCACCTCTCCATTTCCACGCACACAGGCCACTGATCAACATGGAGCACTACTCAACAAACGGCACTAGAGGGTCAGCAGCACGGCTGAAGTGAGGGATGCTGGAGGAAGCAGTTCTTGTTTTTTTTTAAGGCATAAATCCAGACTTGTATGTCTGCATCACAGTTAACACACGTTTATTTATTTATGTGTAAAACCACTCGGTGTGCCTGTGGGCGTACTGATATTTTTGCGTCCCTACAAGTTGAGTGTCTGTCGTCAGACTGACTTGAGGTGGGCTCCTCAGTCCGGTGGGTTTTTCCGACTCTCCTGCTGTTGCTGAGATTTGCTAGTAATCCTGGGTGCTTTGCCCCCTGTTACCCTGACAGGCTTACTCTTGTCAGGGTGGGGGCCTTTTAGTCTTACCTTGGCTTAGAGTGGGTCGTCCTACAGTCACAGGGTTGGTAGTTCAATCCCACGTCTCACTGATTTGAGATGCCCTGGAAAGAAACTGATTCCTGATTGTCTCTCTTTCGGATCATGTGAGGAATCTCTTGAAAATACATTTCAGTAATGAACTTTGAGGTAAATATCTGTCTCCTCAGCTGCAAACCCTTCATAACACTAAACAGACTTGAAACAATGGTTTTAGAGAACACTACAGGCACTGGAAAGGACCCGGTACGATGAAATTGAGCCTGCCAGTCAAAACTGAGGGTTAAAACTCACCTAATTTTTGTTTTCACTTCCACCTGAGGTTGGTGTGAAAAAAAGAAAGGGGGGAAAAAAAAGATGTCCTTTTCAGTACACACACAAAACCCGAACATACTGTAGACATGTGCAGAGACGTTTGATTTACAAATCCAAGTACATACTCCCAAATGTCGATATGTTGCCACAATAAAAGCCTCACACACTGCTTCATTTGACTCTCAATCAAACCTCAATTTTATTTCCTAAACCGTCCAGTGTCGTTTGCCGCAGAATGAACAGCCCTGATGGATCAAACTGTTTGTAATTATAGTTGGAAAATTTAGTTTGAAATCTCATGTTGGTGTTAAAATGTTTAGTCTTAACTGAGCAGAAGCAGAAGTGCAGCAGACACTAGATAGGCGATGAGTTGGCTCATAAATAACAGCCACTAAATAAAATAAATATATTAAACATATATTGGGGGAGTTGTAAAGCAGAAAAGGCCAAATGTTCTGGGGAGTTTGAAGTGTAACTGTAGAGGCTGCTCACTTTACTCTATGCATTCCTTTATGTTCAGTCAGTGAAACACACCAATCGTCGTTTGATTAAAATGCCTTGACTTTACAAAAACACTTTGTAATGGACTTAATATTTGTTTTGATTTGTTTTAAGTGTACTTAACATTTTTAGATAATATTTTCGGAGCTGATTTTGTAAAGTTTGAACAATCAGTTTAAGTTATAAATGAAGTTTATAATTTCGAGTCTTGTTTTCAGTCAAACTGATCAACGGTACCGATTGATTTCTCTGGTGTCTCAGTGTGGAGAGGAGGGACTTGTGCGTGCTGCACGTGTTGCCTGGAAACGTCCGACACTGGCTGTGCTCAAGAAAATAGTTTTTCTATTATTATTATTATTACCTTTAATTTAGCAGCAATAAACATGTTGAGATAAACTGTTTCCTTGTCCTGTCATGACTGACTCGCTGTACCACAGGATGTTTACCAGTTTCTTAACCTGGATGTTTTTTTTTTTGTTTTTTTTTAAGATTTCAAAACCAGTATGGAAACTAAAATTAGCAAATACCTGTGGAGGAGAAATACAGATGCCCCATTTCTCCACAGAAGTTTTGTTTACAGAAATCTTCTGAGGAAATCATGTGACTCAAAGTGAAACTGGAAACAACAATCTGTGTGTGACTCAAAAGGGTAAACAGCAGGAAGATGCAATCCAGAGGAGAGAAGGCCGTGTACAGTACGACAAACCTGTTAACTTGGAACCGTCTTGGTTCGAGGCCAGAAATGAATTCCTGTCTGCGGTTAACCAGAGGAAGAGCTGCGATCAGACCAGCTGGCCTGCTGTACCGTCCAGCAGGAAGAACCTCGTCAACACCGGCGCAAAACAAAGTCCAAAGATGGGGATGAGTAAAAGCAAAGATCAGAAGCAACAAGTGGAAAACAGATCTGATCCTTTGTTACGGGACGCTGAATCTCCTCAAACAGCAGGGTGAGAACCGAAAACAACTGAAAATCCACATGAGAAGCGTACTGGCGTCAGACTGTGACTGGTAGCACTTCCACACTTAAATATAGAAAACACATTTGGAGTAAATGTGTTTTTTTTTGTATTCTTCTTAGCTCTCTCTGTTTTATTGTATAATGACCTCCTAGAAATAGTATTTATTCATCTATCTCAATTGCTTTTGCTTTCAACAGGTGTTTGTTAATTTAAGGCACTTTAAAATGCATTAATACTGAACGATGAATATATGAATGAAGCTGCCTTTCCTTTTTTTAATCAGAGTACAAAAATAAATAAATAAAAGCATATGTTGAAACTTGGTCTTCCTCAAACATGAAGGCTGAGCTTCAGTTGTGTAACAGATTATAAAAGAACTTCATAAAACCGTTTGCCTGTGATGAGCTGGGCGCTGCAGGGCCTGCGTGTTTTAAATGTCTCCACACTTCAGTGCACCTGATTCGAACGGAGTGTCATAAAGAAGCTTTGCAGGAAACCCCATGACTGCTGCCGTGCACGATGAAGAGGTGCTGGAGGAGCGAAGCATCTGAACCACGCTGAGCCCTCAGGATGAGCACTGATCGGGAAGAATTTTAAACATTCGTTGAGAATGAAGTCGTCGGTTTTAATCAGCCGTGTGCAGGTATTTATGGTGCAGATTGTACATGAAGGCTGCCGAGAGATCTCGTATCTTCAGCCTTATCTCACCTGCAGCACAGTTCTACAGGGAAGTCTGTTACAGGTGAATTTCGTTGGAAGTGGAACGACTTCGTTGGAACTGAGACCCGCAGGAGGAAGTTGGCAAATGTTTCACTCGCATAAGTCAAAGTACAAAAGCGACAATATTCTGTGGAAAATCGCTCCTTAACTCTGCTGCATTGATTAAAGATTGCCGTGAGGGTCACACCTTCCTTAAAACTGCACTGAATCTCACATTTAAGGCAAGGCTCACCCAGAGTAGAGGTCAGTTAGTTCAGCTAGTAGAAGTTCAGAGTTTTTGTCCACTACTGTTTTTCAGCATCCATACATTTGTTGCCTGCCCAAACATTTGCTGCTGTTCAGCGTGGCAGATTCTTCCTCTGGCGGTGTGGAATAACACCATCAGCAGGATAATAAATACAGGAGTTGTTGTCGATGCCCCACATGAGCCCCTCCGTTATTCCGCCCCTCTTATCTGCTGTTTTAGGACTGTTTTCAGCGATCACAGCTGCGATAAGCCCAGAGCGGGGCTCAACCAGGTCAGGCCGCCATGTTCGGAGGAGAGCTCGGTGCTTTATGAGCGGCGGCGCACATCCCTGTCGTTATTGTGCCCACATGAATTAGGACAGACGATTACAGCTCAGTTTGATCCGTTAAACTTTAGCTTGTGCCCCAGTAAGCTAATCTTCACATCAGGTTGTCGGTGAGTCGAAGTGAAGCTTCCAGGCAGAGCTTTGAGAAACGTTCAGCTGTTTCTGAGGGTTGATGCCCCTAAGCAAGGCTAAGGGTTTACGTTTAGCTGTGAAAATCATCCATCTATTCCTGTTCATCAAATCTGACTCTGGGTTAGGGACAAGTCACAACTACATGCAGTCGAAACACTCACATGGAGAACATGCAAACTCACTGAATCTACGAAACTAGCTGTTTTCAGTTGATCTTGCTTGAAAATATCAAACAACACCAACAAACTTCTGTTTCTGCTTGTGAAAGTCACTTTAAAATCCGGTCTCGTCTTCAACCTCTTCATACCTTTTGAGCGTGCTCGGCTGGGAGCGGCTCCTGCCAGAATGGCTGGATGTTTGGATGATGGATGGAAGGGTTTGTTTCCCGTCTCCCAGCTGGCAGAGAGGGTTCAGAGCTGGCTTGTTGGTGCCAGGATCACCGCGGGGTGAAGCATGTCAGGAATGTGAGAGGTCAACAGAGAACCACACAAAAGCAGCTTCAAAGAAACGGGTACAGGACTACAAACAAGCAACCGGGCCTCAATGTTGAGGTTTTGATCCTCTTATCTAATATCAATTAAATCTCTTTGTCACACTTAAGATTTTGTTTTCTCGGTTTTACTCTTCCACCCCTCAAAAAAAAAAAAAAATATTTTTATGACTTCAGGTAATTATTTTTACTACTTTTTTGAAGTGAGATGAAGGCCAGCCCCCTGAAGGGACTCCGCAGGTTATTTATGTGTTTACATCCTGGTGGGCTGGTTGGCACACAGCAAACGGATGGACTGTTTGGAGATTACACACTTCTGAGTGTGTGAAGCTGCCTTTCAAAGTCTTGGCTGATTTCTCAAGACGACCCCCCACCGCGCTATTGTGCGATTGATCTACAAAAGATGTGAAAGGGCTCTTTTTTTCCTCTCCGTTTCACCGGGAATTCGGCTTTTGGGGGACTTTAGTCGGAACAAACGTGTTGGCGGGAAGTCACACCCTCGGTGTCCGTGACGCTCCACCTCTCCGCCGTGTGTAACCAAACCTGTACAGCTGTTTTTGAACAACAGAAAAATGCACGGGAGCATACTTTCCATGGGTGGGATCTGGTTTCCATATAATTCCAGCTTTCCAGCATAACTTAAACCTGATTTGCCAAGAGATGGGCGTGATGAGTTTTGAAACCACGGTGTGTTTATTATTACACATGATAGTAAAAACATTTCCCTCGGCCTCCACATGTCGAAATACAAGTCCCTCGAGACTGAACATGGCAAATCAGGTTACACAGAGACGGTGACACACGTTTTCTCAATACTCCTGTTGTCATTAAAATGTTGTAAAAATGACAATGAAGAAGTCAGATGAGTAAATTTTAATATGTCTGTTCTATAAATAACTCACAATTCACAACAATGAAAAAGTGTATGTTATGTTTGAAAAGCCTGTCGTTCTTTACTCCCGGATATTATTAATTTATTGTGTTTTCCTTTGTCAATCCCACAAATGATGTGGGATCAGAGACGTTTTGCAGATTGACACAGATACTCGGGACGGCCTCAGTGTGTCTGAGTCACAGTCCAGATCATAAATGAAGGAGTGGAGAGGGTGGGAAAACGTACTGGTCTCTGTCATGTTCACTTCCCAAATTAGAAGACGTGACGGTCGCTGGTTTGACATCACAGTTTTCGAGAAGCTATTATGAACTCAAATATTTGTCATGAATATGCACTTTTAACCTTTGACCATAAGTGACCACACACAAATTAGTCCTTCTGCTCTACAAGTCATCTGAATGGATAACTTCACTTCACTATAACAACAGTTTGTTACATCCTAAGCAAAGCTTTTTATTGACCCCAATCTGTTTTTATTGACCCTTGTTTAATGGATAGATTTAAAAAAAAAACTGATTTCAAAAACATGTTTCTTCCCCTAACCCTGCATGTTACGCTCACTTATATTAATTATTTGCAAAACTGTTGTAATGTCAAAACTAAACAGTAAGTACAAATCATAGCCTCAATTTAGACATCTCCAACAATTTCGACAATGATTTAAAACAGGGAAAGTTGAGTTTTACTGCTCAGTTGAGACAAATGCTCGACACACACACACACACACACAGACAGACACACACAGAATTGACTTTCATGCACACTTACACCTGAGCGACTTTGTTTTTACATGCATTTGCATCACTGGATTTTGGCGCTGATAACACCCCTGAACACATGAGTAGCACGGCGCTGACTCACTCCTTATCCTGAGCCTCAGACATGGATGTGTGTAAACATGGCTGCTGCTGTCTGATCTGGGGATCAGTCTGCGTCTGAGTGCGATCAGAACACATAATTATTTCTCAGGTTGGGGAGACGGCTGGAGGTATGATGACGTTTAGGTGTGTTAGTTTCCTGCTTGTGGAGGAGTCTCACCTCTCAGGATGAGTCTGGTATAAGATAATATAAGATTCTTATTTGTTTAACACTTGATTTTATGGATAAAAAATGCTTTATTTAGGTATTTGTTGAATCCCTTGGCTGTATTTTCTCTTGTCGCTGTCTGTGGCTCGTTCAAATTCACTTAGTGTCCTCTCTTGTTTGCCGCTGTGAGCTCTTGTTTGCTTCTCATTAATGCCGTTAATGTCTTTATCCAATTTGAGGTCTGTGGATCAGCTGTGGTCAGCGACATGCCAGAGCAGCAGCGCCGGCTCTGCAGGGTCAGCTGGTCCTCTCGGTCTGACCCCGGGCCGCTCACACACTTCACATGCCCCAAGAACACACTTTATTCAGAAATGTAGAAAAGACTTGTCCAACTGTTACAATGCAAACAAATTCATAATCATATGATTATTTCATTTGTTGATAAAGCACATAGTTAACATGTTTCCCTCTTCTTCAAAGGGACGATTTGTTCTTTTTCTGATTTATTTATTTTAAATTGATTTTTTTTTAGATTAAAGAAAACTGAGTGATAAACTTCCTTCTTGTACAGTTTTCAATAATAAACCTGCTTTGAGCGGGAACTAACGTATTACAACCACAGTCGCAAGGTCATTTTGTGACAACATTGTTTTAGGTACAGACTGAACTGAAACGTCTGTACAAGCAAACAGTGATGAAACAACTTTGACACAACTGAGAGTCGCTTATTGTTCACTGTGGCTGATCGGTTATCTCATGGAAACAAGAAACGTATTGAAATGTTATAATTTGACTCAGATAACGAGATAAAAGAGAAATTTTTTCGTGTCTGTCTATCCATCTATCTGTCTCTCTTTCTACATGCCTTAAATCACTGAACTTAATCCTCTGGTTTCAGTTGCCTTGTAACTTTAGGACGAGCTCAGTCAGGAGTTAAATCTCTCTCAATTATTAATTCATTGGTGATCTGAGCTGCTTGGACTGAGGGGGCAGCAATAACAGGGGCGTGTGTGTGTGTGTGCGTGTGTGTGTGTGTGTGTGTGTGTGTGTGTGTGTGTGTGTGTGTGTGTGTGTGTACACTCCCTTATTAGGACCTGCAGCAGGTGGGCGGGGCCTGTGAGCTCACACACATTACACACACACATTACACACACACATTACACACTCTCGCTCTCACACAAGCCGGCAGCTCCTGAGGACCGGACTCCCGGGAGCTTTAGAGACTTTAAAAGCCTCTTTCTGAATTCTTTTCTCGTTGTTACAATCGCGTCAAGATGAGTGGAGTAACCAGGAGCCTGTGCACGTTTGAAGACATCAGGAACCAGGAATATGGGGTAAGTTTCACTCCTGTCTGGATTTATTACCAAGCTACAAACGAATGAAGCTCCAAGTCAAATCTTTTCCTCTTTTCAGTGTTTTCTTCTTCTTCTTCAGCTTCTTTTATCTCTTTTTCCTCCTCATATGGTTGTTTCTGCTGTGTTTAGAGTCAAGCATCTGTTCTGCTTTACATTTACAACCATGAACAGCAACTAAGCAAGTATAATAAAGTCAAATCAAGCCACGGAAAGACTGATACATCAAGGCCTGATTGATTTTTGTTTTTTTTCTAGGATTAGAAAATGAAGTAAAAAGGAGATTGTCACTGCAACACTGTCCCTGTTTTATAAGAGCTTAAAGTCAGAGTCACTCTCTTGTTTTATCATTTTTTTTTATCACACATTTGGTGCATAAACGCTGAGAGCAGCTCTTCTGTGGACAGTGGCCAGGTTTGCTCACAGAGGTCTGAACTGTTCAGAACATTGATGAAGCTCAGGGACTTTTGTTGACTGCATCCATCAGATGCTTTGTGCTGCTTTGTGTGTTTCTGTCACACACCCAAGTGGCTTCATCGGCTTTAAGTGGTGTGTTTGCTGATAAATCTCTGGCTTTAAGGCTTTAACCCCCCCCTCTTCCCCCCTCAAACCACCAGCAGGCAGCAGCTCAGAATTAGTGGAAGTAACATCTGTGATTGTCACTTGTGGCTCCATCATTTGAAGGCTTATGGGTGCAGTTGTGACAGACAGGCTGCGGGACTTTGTTAAAGCCTTTGCTTGTGCAGTTTGTGCACCACCTGTGTGTGGGAAGTTTTGTTCCACGGGATTTAACAGCACACGTCCCCTGATTCTGCTTAGCTACACACTTGGAAATGAGCGATCAGCAGCTGCTCATGTAGCACACACACACTGGATGAGCTTCATCCTCTCTGGCGGCGATGATTTAATGATCAACCTGGCCTGAAAAAGCAAACATTTAACCCGTGGTTTATGGGGTTTCGACGCAACACAACTCTTTACGCCTCAGTGATCTCCTGCTGAGCTCCACATCTGCCTCAACCAACGCTGAGCTTCTGTTAGATAATATTTAGAAACACTCGAAGATTTAAAAAAAAGAAGAATTAGCTGGATTCGAGAGAGAAGGAGCACAAATTGTGTCAAAAGTCTAGGCTCGTGTCACTTTCTGTTGTGTAACTAGAGCTGACAGAAAGGTCAAAGTGTACTAAGGGCAGCGCACACCTAATAAACTGAATAACCGTTCTGAGGAATGTGCTCCGAAGCAAGATAAGAAACTTTGTTTGCTCGACTTATGTCTCATAAATCTCACATCACACTGGAGCGTGTGGCTGAAAGCACTTTCGCCTCAACGCAGATACACTTATCTGACCCGGTTCCAACGAGACAGCCGAGGTCTCGATCCCTCCGGCACGATGTGTGGAGGGGACGGAGAACGGAGGGACGCTCTTCCTGGTTATCTGCGGTATGTCTGGGATAAGTGAGGAGCGGGAATGTGCCTGACGCAGCACAGAGACACTCTGCTTCCCAGATGAACACAGAGGGAACAAGCAGCTCTGAAACTGGAACAAAGTTAACATTGCTGACCTGTGCCAGGATTGTTTCTTTGTGTGTGTGTGTGTGTCTTTGCTATTATTGTCCCAGTTTTCCCTCCATGCATTTCCTCCTTTCTTTGTGAGGAGTTCAGCACATTCCCCACGTATTTCCTCACTTTCAGTCTGAGTCTTAATGAGAAGCGTCTGAGCTCACAGGCTGGGAATGAGCCAGACGTCACACAGTGGCTCCTGCTGAGGGAAGACAGTGGATAAAAAACACACACCTGGTTCACACACTGCACACACCGCAGGACAGCAGTAATAACCTCATGATTACTGCTGGTGTGAAGAAGATTGTGGAAATGACAGGGTTTTCTGGCTTCATCTTCATGACTCAGATGTGTGTTAGTGGACGGCATGTCGAGCGTCACCTGCTCTCATGTGATGATAATCCAACGCAAACACCCGACTGATCTTCTGAGCTCCTCTCCTCCCGTTAACGGCCTTAACCTTTAATTTAACGCTGTGGAATGTCACCTGATCGTTACTTCCAAAGAAAGACCTCGCTCCACATTGTTTTAGCAAATGATTTTTTGAATGTTTTATAAATCAGTTGCTGTCTTGATTAAAATATTTATTATTTTTTCATGGAATGTTTAGGAAATAGCAGAAAGTGGCCTTCAGAGTTTCTCAGGGTTGCGACGGAAGTGTTTGAGTTTCACGCTTCCTCTATTAAGCACAACTTGATTCTCAGCCATTTTAAATGGTTGGAGAGACTTGCGTCATGTATGTGGTGGTGATTAATATCAGCTCACCGTTTCCAAAGTATCTCTATTAAATAACGCAGATAAAGTAAATATTTTCCATTGTACCTGAAGCCAAATGGAGCTGCTCAAACTGGACGTGAGCCTCGGTTATTCGAAAGCTTAAGATAAATGTCAAGTAAGTTTGCAGTAGAGCTTAAACTTTGTTGAGTTATTCTTTGGACAAATATGCTTTTATCTTGATGATCGCATTGAATTAATACCTGAAGCTGGAGCAGCTGAGCTCCACCTGTTCTCTCTTTAGCTTCATGGTGCATTTTGGCCACAAGACAAGAATGACATTTGTGCAGCATGTGTGGGAAAACCGTGCATGAGAGCGAGAAAGTGATGAAGAGCAGGTTCATAAACCTGAGGATTTTTCTTTGTTTTGTGGAACGCAGGAGTGAGACTCGAGGGCGTTTGATTATTTATGGCCATCATATCTACAGCTGCACACGTCACGCCTTGGACCATAAAGCGTCGCTGCTCCAGTCTCGCTTGTTTCAACGCAGTATTTCCCAGTTCCAGGTCACCTGTCAGCAATTTGAACCGAGATGAGATTCACCCCCGCCGGTGCCAGAGACCAAAAACAAAAAGCGTCTTCGTGGCCCTGGAGCCTTTCAGTCCGTCCACATCCCGTGATCTTTTGTGTCTATTGTCGTGCACCCAGCTGTGCGTGAGCTCAGGTTCATGTTTCCTCCATTATAAAAGTAGTGTGTTGACCTTCTGTTGTGTGTGTGTGTGTGTGTGTGGACGCCTGTGGCACCGTGGCCGTCCACATCCAGCTGGTCCTCTTTGTGTGTGTGTTCCCGGCCGGTCTAGTATTACAGGTTGCCTGTAGAGGTGGGACACGGCCGCATTTTTGTGTGTCAGTAGATATAAAAGAGAATGCAGACCGAGCGACGAGCACGTAAATAGCCGATGCCCGAGCGAGGATTAGTGGTCTTTGTCTGGTTGTGTGCAGCCGGGGAAGTTGTATAATGATGGATTCCTTCTCAACAAACCTCCCACTGTTCCCCGTCTCCCACCCCTCCTCTCCTCTCTTCCTGTAATCGCTGCTCCCTATTCCAGCGCTCAGGAGTCTGAAATCTGAGTGGAAAGGATGTTTAACAAGACACAGGGTTTTTTTAGATTTTACTTTCATTTTCTGTGCTCTGTTTGTTGTAGGACCCGCCAAAACATTAGTCTATTTCCTCTGCCCTGGATCGCTCCTGCTCCTGCTGTTCTTTTTCTATTTCTCTTTCTATCTTAGCCAGATCAGCCTCCCTCCATCCTCCCCTGTCAGTGTTGCTCCTGAGCAGGTAGCCGGCTAATCTGAAGGCCCTCTGTGGTCTGCCACTCACGTGGCATTTCTTTTATAACTGCTCTTTATGGCGGCATTATGTAACAGTGGCCGGTTCATTACCCCGTCTGGCTGAAATCAATTTGCATTCTGTGTGTTCGACAGCAGGGTTTCAACTATTACAGTAGTGGCTTTATTCACTTTGGTGGCCGCTCAGTGTGAACTCCAAAACATTTTAGATTTTTTTTTTCCCCTGATCTAGGACTTTGGTAACTCGTTGAATGTGCACAACTATACAGTTCTATTTAACTTTGAGGGCTAATTCACATATTAAGTCTTATCCAGGATAGATACTTTAACTCATGTACAACAATTTTATCATCTCATCACTGTGTTTATGTAACTAGTACTAGTGATACCGCTAGAAGATGCCGCCAACATGGCCTCAGACAGAAGGAATGCAACAACCTGAAATCCACCAGTCAGCGATGATAACATAGTTTGGGTTAATATTTAGCAGCCGATCATTTCAGATGTAGTTTAACACAGTTTTGCCTAATTTTCTCTCTTTTTTTAATTATATTGTAAAGAAATAAGTTCACTATGATGCAAAGAAAGAAAAAAATGAACCCAAATCTTTACCACTCAGTTTTTATTTGTTAATTTGAAGCTTTAAATACTTGTTGTTGAACTGTGGGTGTAAAAACGCAAAACACCCACAGGAAAAACATGCAAACTCCACACAGACGGGTCAACACAGACTTAAACCGAGGATATTTTGTGCTCATCACTACAACAAGGGTTCCAACATAAATAGATAGACATGTTTTCCTCATGAAACAGTTTTTCAAAGCTTTCACTTGAATTGGTGAGGTTCCGTTTTTCTCTTGAATCCCTCAAGGTCTGTTTTCTAAAACATTGTTTAAAAAAAACACAGTAAAACCCTGTCAGTTCTGTG
This sequence comes from Salarias fasciatus, assembly GCF_902148845.1. Lineage (NCBI taxonomy): Eukaryota > Metazoa > Chordata > Actinopteri > Blenniiformes > Blenniidae > Salarias > Salarias fasciatus. The sequence goes on along the minus strand of NC_043755.1, from coordinate 4,341,552 downwards.
AACTCCTTCTTCAGTTTAAGGCCAAAACTTCTGTCACAGCCACTGAAAAGACGTGGAGACGTTGTTTAGGTGACACAAAAAAAAAAAAAACCACACACAGTGACGGGAACCTGATAGAAAACAGAAATAAGCTCCGAATGTACAAGAACAAGGACAAACACTCCCACTAACACATGCCTCGCAGAGAACACACACACACGCACACACACACACACACACACTGTAATGCACTGTTTTCTTCATTTCAGGTAGACTTAATCTGTCTTTTGACTAACTGCTCAAACCTCTTGAACTGCAGTGTCGTGATTTCTCTCACGAATCCTGAACACCTGTTCAAGTAACCCTGCAAACATCGTTCTTCATCCTGTCAGACATAATAAACTGTTTCCCATAAACTCATGAAACACCAGTTAACCCGTCTGTGCCAGGTTATGTAATTTAAAGTGTTTAGACCAGCCTGTGTATTTGTTTGCTGTTTACAATGGCCGCCACTTCATCTCGCCGTGCTGCGCGTCTCTGAGTTGACATGAGGAGACTCGGCGGCCGGCGGCGGGGAAAACATAAACAACAACTTCTCTGGCCGAGGACCAAGTTATGTAACGTCCCTGACCTCCTCCCTGGTGTCCGCATGCTTGCAAGAACAGCCTATCATTTATCGGGGGCTTCCCTCCACACACACACACACACACACACACACACACACACACAGACTTTTCCTGTCAGAGGGTCTCCTTTCCTGTGAAAAACAGAAGCGTAAAACTTTGTGAGGGGCTTTCAGAAGTGTCGCATGTGTGAGTTGTTTACTCTCTCCTCCCCCTCGCATTGTTACTGTGCCAGATAGTTTATGGCGACTGTGACGTTGGGTTGCCATGGAAACGTTCCGACTTGTTTGACATTACATTTTGCTCCCACTCTCCCAGAAAATCCACCCACGGCTTTCGATTGGCCGCGAGCATCTGGAGGGTTTCCGCCTAAGTCTCTCTGACGTCCACAGCACACACTTTAAACCAAACAATCTGTCTCTGGGCAGCTGTGAAAAACTTTTACTTTCTCTCTGACGCTCGCTCGCTCGCGCTTTCTCTCTCTCTGGCTAAGACCCCCCTCTCTCTCTCTCTCTCTCCCTCTTCTTCTGGTTCTCTCAGTGAGTATGACTCAGTCTCTCCTCCTCTTTTTTTTCCCCCTCTCCTCCTCCTCCTCAAAATAGTCCTCAATCAGTCTCTCCATCACATAACGGTCTCTTTGTGGTTTCGCTTCATCGTCTCCTTACTTTTCATTGCCTTCTTCTTCAGGACGGGCGCCGGCGGCTCAGGCTCACTCTGCACGACCAGAACCAGGCGGCGCGGAGCTCAGAGCCGCACAGAGACAAGGTAAGGATCGGACTTCCTGCGATTCATAACACGCACGCTGGACTGTAACATCACAGAGAAGAGCGAACAGTGTGAGATACAGACATGGAAAGTATGGTGGGATACTTAAATACTCATTTTTTTTTCCCCCATCAACTTTAGTTTTCTGAATTTTTGGCACATGTTTGGGTCTGAAAGTTCTGAAAACTGAGAAATCCTGAAGAAGCTCAACTCAGCTCTAACTATTAAAAAGATTTTTTTTTTTTAAATGTGCTTGTAAACACGCTGTAGCTGCTGTCGGCTCGTCGATTTGATGTTTCCCACACTCGCAAACCTTCAAGACGTTCATTATTAAATCGACGGGAAACCGAGTTACGTTACATAACCTTCCTCCATCTTTCTCGGCACGTCTCACTTGCCGCTCATGGTTTTGACCACGTCTGTCCAGATGTTTCAGGGTTTGTCTCCATAGTGATTAAGTCTAAATGTTTCTGTCTCCTTATTGTTATGGCGACTCGCTGCTTGTGGGCTCGGGAGACCACTTTTTATTACTTAAATTGCATCATGGACACACACACTGCCGACAGATGTTTCACAACAGAATAACATTCTTCCAAATCCGGTTTCGTAACGTCGATGCTCCTGGATCGTCTGCGAACACATTCGTGTTTACTTATGGTGTTTGGAGACGCATCACACCCATCCTCCTGAGATCACGCAATAGCGTTCACTCCTCGGTTTTCTTATCTCCAGCCAATCGGACGGGCGTTTGCGGTGGTGCAGCAGGCCAGCGACAGGACAGCGCTGACGCCCGAACCCGTGAAGTCCAAAGAGGAGCAGGTGGAAGTCATCAAGGTGGGTGTGGCCCGGCCGCCGTTTTGGGAAGATGTCGTGCGTTGCGATTGCGTCGGTGTTCACCTCCGGTGTTCCCGCAGGTTTATCTGGAGGCGCGCAGACAGGAGCAGCAGAAACACCAGCAGAGCCTGAAGATGCTGTCCGATGAGGTTTCGCAGATACAGGAGGTGAGCGTCTGGAAAGCGTCTCGGCCCGGCTGTTTGACCGATTCACAAACACGCTGGAACGCTGCAGTCTGGCCTCCCTGGCTCCGGGGTTACAGAAGAATTTGCCTGTTTGGTGCATGCAAATTAGATTTTCCTGTCGTGCGTCAGCCTTCTTTTTTTGTTTTTTTTACCTTGATCCTTTTTTGCTTATGATAAATTCCTTGTGTTGTTGAACATGTTGGAAAAAAAACAGCCTTCTATTATTTCAGTAGCTGATAAGCTGTCTGTTTCACCCAGGTGAGGTATTGCCTGAAGACGCTGAGAGAGCAGATGGCAGCCAAAAACAAGGTAGGCCTCGCTGGAGTGGCTCCTCCATTGTTAACCTTCCATCCTGTGTGCTCAAAGGCATTTCCTGCACCTCTCCGGCCGCCGCCGTTCACCCCGTCCCTCACCGACTTCCTCCCTTTCTCTGTCCAGACGCACACAAACGGGTGGAAGGTCGGCCTCCCCTTTAAGAAGAACGCCTCGTCCGCTCCCAAAGCGGCGCCCAAAGCTGACGGACAGGTGAGCGGACTCACATGTGAACAAAATCCTCTCAAGGCGGTGTGTACACCCTCGGTATGCATGAGTCTTTTCAATATGGAGGAGCATTTCACATTTCTCAGGTGTACATTATAGCCTCAGATTACCGTCTGCGTTTTTCTCCCGACAATAAGCCGTCCCCGCTGACGCCTGTAAAGCGATCGGCTCCGCGAGGCGCAGATAAAGGGAGGCGCCGGGTTAAAGAGTCAGGGAGAGACGTGATACGGGAAGCTGAAAGGGCTCGAAGTGACAGTGAGAGCGTAAATACCCCTGAAGCACCCCTGGGTGTACCAAAATGGCTGGAAGTGCTGTTCCAGCACACTCTGTTCCCTCCTCATTCCACAGATGCTTCTCCCTTTATTAGTATTGTATTGTCTTTAAGCCGTTTGCACACGCTACTCTCGACAAGTCTTTTGTACACACACAACGATGCTGACACCATTGTTCGTAGCTTAATTGTTTGTATTTTTTTCCAATTATAGCTGTGTGTGTGAGTGTGTGTGAGTCACACTGGGACGTAGTGTTGCAGAAACAGGCGGGAAATTCTGGCTGCGATCCAGCTGCTCCAGTGACGCATGCCGGCACGCCTGCTTTCTTTACGAAAGCCAAACCGACGCAGCCCCGAACGAAACGAGAACCACATTTTCAATTGCTTCATTTGAAAAGCATCCGTCCGTCGTTTTGCTGATATGACGCTCGTCTCCTCTGACAGGAAGCGGACGACGAGGCGGAGAGAGCCAAGCTGAGAGAAGTCAGCAAGCGTCTGTACGCGCAGCTGCAGGAGGCGGAAAAGAAACACCTGGAGGAGAAAGAAAGGCTTCAGGTGAGCACTAGCAACTGCCTGAAGCCTCGTTTCGGTTTGATGAGAGTCACAAAATGAACAAAATGATCTGCCGGTCCTCCTCAGGCTGAAGGCAGCAGGCTGAGAGAGTGTTTAAGTGACAAGGAGGAGAAGCTGAGGGTCACAGAGGAGGCCGGCGAGATGAAAGACAGACGCATCGAGGACCTCCAGAGGCTGCTGGGAGGGATGGAGCAGGAGAGCGCCACCCTGAGGGAGGCCATCCGCAGCCGGGAGGACGAGCTGCGCGAACTGCGCAAAATCAGGGAGGAGGGCCACGGCGGGGATCAAAGGTCAGCTGACTCTCACACACACACACACACTCGCCGATAAGCAAATATCCAGTATTAATGGGTGATGCTGATTAGATGTGGGGTGTGTATTTTTAGGGCTGAACAGTTGGAGAAGGAGGTGGCTGTCCTCAAGGAGAAGATCCACCATCTGGACGACATGCTGAAGAGCCAACAGAGGAAAGTCAGACACATGATCGAGCAGGTGAGGCGCGCATTTGTGGGACTCTGCAGAGCAAACACGTCGCCCCCGAGCTCGTATTTGCCAAGCGCTCACCCGGCATGCTTGTTCAATTTCAGCTTCAGAACTCCCGCATGGTGATCCAGGAGCGAGACCGCGTGATCAGAGAGCTGGAGGAGAAAGTGGCGTTTCTGGAGGCTGAGGTGAGGGCTGCGCACTGTCTTCTGGGAAATATATATTCATTCCAGTGGATATCAGGGGGAACAGATGACGTCCAGGATGGGTAGGGTTCTTTAAAAAAGCCAGAACTTCCCTGGACGCTTTGCCTGACATTCAGAACGCAAAGCTTTTATCGCTTCCCTTCTTTTATAGTCGGTCAGTGTGAAGTTTTTCTGAGGAAACGTGGCGGTCTCTCCCGGCCTGTTCTCTACAGTTAATGCATGTACAGTGTTGACGTGTTTGTGATGGAAGAGCTCACCTGTACAGTGAAGATGACAGTATTAAAAACATGAAAGCATGAAAACAGGACCTAGCTGAGCCTGTGTCTGTCCTGTGTTTAATTATTGGCACATTCTTCCTCTGGTATCACTGGACATGACCTCTAAAACCTTTCTGTTTGTGCAGAACCGAGAAATGCACGACCAGATTGACTACTTCCTCGGAGGGCAAAGGTCAAATTCTTACCTATCATCCGACCGCAACCCGCAGATTGTCTACAGGTGACTTATCCAGGCCTGACTGTGTATTTGATTCAAATTTTCAAGCTGTCTCCAGTATGATAACATCTAATTTCTTCTCTTCTTCTTTTCACAGTAAACCAATCAAGCCGTCAACCTCGTCCAGCAAACCGCTGCCGTTCATCAAAGTCATCGAGATCAAGTCGTGAAGCGAGCGTGCAGATGAAGCCTACGCTCACTGTTCAGAAGGGCTCAGAGCCGCCAAACCCACCGAGTGCAGACTGTAACCGAACCGCTTTACTAAAACCCACGTAACCCGCCACGCCGGTCACCTCTCACGGCTGCAGTAGAAGTAAAACCAAACGCTCTCCGGGGAAACCCATCAGCATGTGTCTGTGTGGAGAATCAAAAAGTTTGTTAGCTTTAATGCAGATACAGGTGCATCAAAAAAACAAAAAACAAAAAAAAACCCCAGTGAAAACGTCTGTTTATCTCAGATTTGTTACACATAAGCTCAAGTATTTCAAACCTTTTTTGTTTTATTCTTCAAAATGTAGCTTATAAGATAGGGAAATTATATTTCTCTAGACTGTTTTCTTCGAAAGTGATCACAATCAAATTTCAAAAGATGCTTGAACCATTTTTTTAATGCACCTGTATAAATAAGTCTCCTTTGTAAATGAGACTGCACGTCTCAATGGGACTACCTTTATTAATGAAGATCATTAAACAGTTTATATTGTCGGTGTGATAAAGCAGGTTTTCCCTCCTCGTCCTGCTTTGCCAAGTTATTTGACCTTTGACTTCATAGTGTCAAAACAAAACTGTTCTGCTGCACAAAGCGCAAGAATTTTTATTGTGACGATATAAACTAACAGCGGCGTAGCATCGGCGTCTTGAAGCTAACATGACGGATCACTGACTCTGTTCACCTGTTGAGTGAACAGTATGAAGCTCAAACATGTAAATACTGACTACAGCCAAAAATCCTCATGATGTTGGGGGAAGCTTCTTAATATATCTGAGTAATTCTTGCTTCTTGTAAAAGCCCCCCACCCAATAACAATGTGGCACTTTTAAGAAACTGTGAGAAATCAGAAGGAAAACTGAAGAAGTTTCACGATGTTGGTTCTTCCCTGAAGCCTCGTTGTTCCTCGTTCTCTGTGTAAAGCATTTCAGCTCCCAGTCGACGTGTAAATATTCACCTTTGTTGTACATATTGTTGGATATGATTTGATGTTTTGATTTCTACCTAACACCTTTCGTCTTTGTATTTATTTATATAAAATAAAGCCTATAGTCGGACTGTTTCAAGTAGAAGCTTTTATATGAAGTAGGCCATAATCTGTCGTTTGTGTTTGTGGTTTTTTTTTTTTCTGAATAAATTCCTGAAGATTCATCACGATGCTTCCAAGTTCACTTTACTCCAGTCAGTCTGTATGTGTGCACCGCCCCCTGCTGGACACTGAACTACTGAACACACACTTGACGGCTCACTCAACCGTATCTCACAGTTTTATTATTTCACAGTAATCAACACCAAAACCGAAGTTACTCGGGCATCACATGCCTCCCTGGGAATCTTCAAATATCAAATGAAACAGACAGTTCAGACTTTTGGGGAACAGTCTGGGCGAAGAGACTTACATTCAGAACAGATTAATGATCGAAAATACTGTCATGTTACATTGCACTGAGATAACCGGTTAAAGTGTAACAAAGCAATTCATCACAGTTCACGGAAAACAAAGAAGGCCTCTGTCAAACAAGTATTTAAGGCTTTAAAAAAACCAACTTAAACATGTTGAATTAACCGAGGGACAAAACGGCACAGACATGAATGTAAACATAAGTAAAATGAACAGTGTTTTCCTCAGTGTGAAGCAGCTGTCAACGCTGGATTTCCTTGAGAGAAAAAAATAAATCAATGAGCAGTAATAGACATCCGATTAATTAGCATAAATCTGCATAGGCCTGTACATTGTGCAATAAATACTGATTGTCTGACACCAGAAGTATTTTTTTTTTTAACATGTGGGAGGATATCCCCCCTTCAGGACGTAAATTGCATTGCCCCACAAACTCATGCTGCACATGCTGTGTGCGCAATAACATAAGCTGTCATTAAGGCATAATTCTCATTACGCTTGTTAATGCAGAAGCTGAGAAATATCGGGAAAGCTTGTTTGTATAGTCAGTAACTGTTACACTTAACTTTGGCTTTGCACCAAAGTCATTGTAATTCATCTACAATACATCTGCAATAAATTCACCTCTAAAAACACGTTTCAACAAAACAATGAACAGTTTTACCCTCAACGTAAAAACCCTGACTTAACCAGTTCTCCTCAAAAATAAAAACAAAAAGGACAAATTAAGGCTGAAACTTTTCCTCCACCTTGAAAACCACTGTCGGATGCCATTGCATAGCTCTGGTTTCGTTTTGGTCAAATCAACTCATTGTAGTTACTCTGCTATCCATAAATAGCGCTCGCACATGCAACATGACAGGATATATGAAGAAGCAACACTAAGTTAACTGTACCAGTCATTTGATATGCAATATAGTGTAAACCAGGCAATACATGTTCGTATATGAAGGCAGTGGAACTTTTCTTTTTGCACTTCACAGGCACTGTAATCACTGGCAGCACGGTGTCGTTCTGGCCTTTTTCACTGGACGAGCTCAAACGACGCTCAGAAGGTGCTATCCAGGGTGTTGTAGTTATCTTTGAAGTTCTTCAGCTCCAGGAAGTGCCTGGACCTCTTGCTGCGCTGCTGGAAGCTGGAGGTGAGGTAGGTGGTCTGGGTCGGGGAGGACGCGCTGGGGGACTCGGGGGTACTGGTCAGGTCTTTGGCTGCGGACTGGTGGTGCTGGCTCGGATTGGCGCTCCTGTGGGACTTCACGCTGAAACGAGGCACGCAGAGGCAGATTGTTCCCAACTGCATAATTAACATTCCACGTTGGGATTAGCACAGGGCCAAAGTTGTGTTTACTCACAGTGAGGCCAGCTCGGTTAAAGCTTCTTTGTATTTCATAAACTCTGCTTCACCGAATGCCTAAAAACAGAAACAGGAAGAGATAAAACCCTGAGTGTTGCATGTTATCTTCCTCTCAAACTGGGAGGAGAAATACGCTTATTCATCCTCCCATCTATCTGGTTGTCAAACAAGTGCAAGATGACAGTTGTTTCTGTAGAAAAACTTGTGAAAAGTTCAAATGAGGTTTAATATGACAATGTTTGTTATTAAGGTTTTAGTTGTTGAGCATGAGGCGTTTATCTCCAGTATATATTACTGGGTTGGTTGACACGTTAGGAATGCTCAAATGCACACATAAAAACGCTGACCTCTGACCCGTGCCGCGCGCTGTTGTACCCATCCAGCACGGTGTCAATCAGAGAGCTTTCGTTGTCTCTGAACGCACCGGGGGAATTCCTCAGCTGCAAGAGCCAGGTACGGAATCTCTTTCCCGTTACGGCGGTGGACGATCCACCCAGCTCACGGAACGGGAAATCTGACGAGAGAAGAGGATGGCTTCACGTGCCGCCACGGCACAAACAACGCTGACGGAGCAACAAGAGCAAAGCTCACCGACGTCTCTGACGGCGTCCAGAGCTTTCATTCTGTACAGGTAGTCATACGAAGCTGTGACACACACATACACACACACGCTCATCAAAAAAAACTGCTGTTGGTTCTTTTTTAAAGTGTGTGTGAGCTCTCCTCACCAGTTTGTTCGCTGTGCTTTAGCCGGTTATCGTCTGGAGACAGCAGACGAGGTTCAAAGTGGATTTTCTGGACCTCGCTTAGTTTGGCTTCAATTTCTTGTCTCAGCTCCTGTAAGAAAGATAACACAAAAAAAAAAAGTCCTATGTAGGTCACACAAAAACCGCCAAACAGCGAACAGACTCATGCTTCTGGTTGATAACAATGGGATGTTTGACCTTGGGCGCGTTGTGGCCAATGGGAACATGCGGTCCTCTCCGAGACTTCATGGCAAGTCGCATTATTTGTCTTTTGACAAATATGAAGAGCAAAACGAAGACCTACAGAAAAGGTAAGCGTTAGATCTATATGTTAGGATAACACGCAACTGGACAGTAAAAAATATCACAAAGAATCAATAACAAATGAATGCACCTGCTACATTTTCTTTAATTAAATTTAATAGCACAGTAGTTTTTTCAATTACTATTTTACTACAGGTTTATAAAGTGAATTCACATCCCACCCATGTCCATTTCAATCCACGTTTTACCAGATTCTATATAAACCCCTGCTATTCAAAACATTCTACTCATTTGTTTGTTGATCAAAATTACTTCAATTTCATCAATTTCTTAAATGCTGCATACCATTCTGATTATCAATGTATTCCTAAAGTACAACAGAATATCATCTTTTCTACTCCAACAGCTCTAAATGTGCATTGAAAGGTTCTGAATGGCTGAATGGTAAAGTTATGCTTTACTTTTTTAATTTTGTGAAGTCTGCAAACACATTGGTAGTTTACTTATGCATTCTGTGCATTAGGACATTTTTTATGCAGGGGGAAGGATAGAAAAAATATAAAATGCATATAAATGCATAGGCATACAATAAAAGTGCAAAAAAATCACTCTAGTTTATAGGGGAATGAATCTTTGTCTAAACTAAGATTATATATAGTACAAAATGTTAATAACAGAAACTAAAACATCTGGGAAACATTTGGTCTGAAGGAAGACCATGAAAACTTGGACGTTTTATTAAATTACGAAGTAAAGATACGTCCTTAATCTGATCTGCTCTTTATTGATAAAACTGACACTAAAACTTTTGAAACTGACACAAAACACATGCAAATGTCTGTCATATTAACTCAACCTGTGTATATTTCAGGTTCTAATTATCGGAGCAAATTAAACTCACAGAACGTGAAACAAACGTTGGACAACAGCGACGTTAAAGAAACTCACCAGACTGCCGTAGGCCATCACCAGCACCACGTTAATCCTCGATAAAAACGAATCGTTCGACATTTTCAAGCTTTTTTTTTTTTTTCCTACCGACCCAACAAGTTAAAATCTCCGCTTAAAGCGCGTCCGCGGCTCGGTCTTCTACAAACGTGCGGTTTCATTTGAGCAGCCGTGTTGAAAACACGTGAGAGTAACATTAAAGGGAAAGCAGGAACAAAGTTAAGTAAAGTGTCTGTTGTGACATTCTGTTGACTTCCGTGATAGTCACGTGACCGGCACGGCCGGGATGACGTCAGGGGGGGGGGGAAAGCCTTCTTCTGCCCCCTGCTGTTTGACCTCACGAGGACGCCAAAAACAAACTGAAGCAGGAGTGAGACAGACAGGGACAGAAGAGGAAACAGCTCTTTAACACTCAGTTCCACCGTGAAAATAGTGTCAGATCTTGAATTCTGAAAACGTTCCTGGATATCCTTTCAAAAATCCCACTAAAAACAACTGCAGAGACCACAACTATTCCCTCTTTTTTCTGAAATAGCTTCATGCGCTTCTATTTCAGGAGAGCACAAGATAAACAAAAACCAATCACGTGTCCATTTTTGTACATCTTCACCAAACTTAGAGCTGTGGGTCACTGCAGCCGATCCTAAATGACCGTCAATGAATGCGTGTGCGTGGTACACCCTGGACAGGTCGTCAGTCCTCTATGGGGCAAACACAGAGACAAACACTCACATTCAAATCTATGAGCAATATAGAGTCATCTACAAACCTCAAGCTCATCAAAACAAGGAAACCATCTAGGCATAACATGCAATCTCCACACAAGCCCAACACAGAAGCCGTCATCGACCAAAATATACCAGCATCAGACCGGTATACAGAAACCCCTAGCTTCAGATTAATACAGACTAGTGTAAACGAGCACAGACCAACCAATCACTGTGCATAAATAAGCAAAAACTAAGCTTAACAAGTGTCATATGAGCACAGACCTGTATGAACCAGCAAGGACAACCACAGGCCACCAGGAATTAGGCCAAAGCAGACAAGCATCGCGCCAGTAAAGAAGTTATGTTGTTTCAGGCAATGCGGGATCATAGATTATTTATATTCGCTGTGACTCACTGATGAAAAGCAATGATCTGTTCCTTCTCATGCCACTCGTGGTGCATCACATGGTGTCCCCTGAATCCCAGACCCTGAAGAATGGATTTGAAGCACCAGTGTGTCGGAGGGAGCTTGGGCCGTTGTTTGCATTCATCATGCAGACAATGGGAGCCATTATTCTCTCAAGAACAATCATATGTGTCTGTGGAGTCATACTGGAGCGATTTACCCCCACTCACACTCTTATCTGTGTCCCGACAGGCACAAATCGACCTGCCAGGGTTGTGTCTGTGAGGCTGGTCAGCGACTGGAGCATCAGAAGTCAGACACACGGTCTGGAAGCAACAGATGCCACTCACTTGAATTCAAGAGTCACACTTCAGACATCTACAGTTTATCGCTGCAAGTGTCGCAACCACAATTTCCTGTGTCTCAACCGAAACCAATGCAAAAGTCGCAGGTGAGTGCAGAAAGCCAGAAGAAAGAGGAAGCGCTCTAGGTCATGCAGAACTGTAAGTACATTTTCAATTCTTCATGTACATGCATTAGCTCCTTTGCATCTCAGAGTTCAGCTGCGTTTCAGAGACATTAATTTTATCTCACAGACACCACTTTTTCCTCTGGGATCTAAGACACTTTCTCCCCTTCGGTCAACGTTTCAGATTCTCGGTAAGTGTATCTGCTCTAGAGCAGCATTTTGCTGAACAGATGTCACATGAGAGGGGCGCTTTTAACAATATTTATCCCTGTCGGTATTTCTGGCTCTTTGTGGTCTCCGGTCCTAATTAAAGGTGCTCTGTTATTATGTATTTTGATACCTGCACAGACCAGATGATTAGACTCGGGTTTAGCCCGAGGTGGCGCAATCTTATAAAGTCAGTGTTGGGAAATGTCAATTTTGTACAGTTTCACACAATTATCTGAAGTCTATCTGTTCTCCCTTAAGCTATGAATGCTGCTGTCATGAGGCGGGCTGAAGGAGCTTCAAGTGTTTGCAGGGTGTGTATGTAAACGCGTGTTTCTGTGTATATGTACATTCACTGCTGAGCTGTTTCAGTGGGTGACACATTGAACTGTAGTCAGGAATGCTACCCTGTGAGAGGAGGAAAAGAGGGAGAGAACAACAATGGAAGGGGAGGAGAGACAAAGCTAGAGAGAGAGAAAGAGAGAGAGGGAGGGAGGGAGGGAGGACAAACCAGTGTGGCAGGTTTGTGTCACTGTACACAGTCCATCATGCAAAGCTGATGGAAAGCAAAGCGGACAGAGGGAGAAGCAGAGCTGCGAGCTGATGTCATTACAGCACAATGGCGGAGGACGAGAAGAGACGTTTCACGTAGAGCAGGTAAGGTGCATGTGTCTGTGGCTCAGTGACCTTATTTGAAAGAGGGCGAGCGAGTGGAGAGGCGAACCTTTGGATTCATGTCAGGATGCACTCCTGCCTTTTGTCCAGTTCAGCGGTGGTTTGAAATGAGCAGGACAATGTCGGCCAGGTCACCGGAACGGGAGGCTCTGTGACCCAGAAGAACAGGTGTTTCAGTAAACTGACACGCAGATTCACCTGCACTGGAAAGCACCGCCAGAGAACCTCCCTTAAACTTGTACTCTGTGAAACAGACACAAGATAATTCTGCAAGAGGTTTAAATGGCTTACATTTTACTATGGTGCTTTCACAGTAAATAATCTGTGGTAATTATGGTGTTCTGCCATGTTAGATCATGTTGTATCAATTTGAATTTATGAATAACAAAAGATGGCTTTAATGGCTTATTGGTTAATTGGCATTTTGTAGCTGTATACTCTCATAGGTTGCATCCATTTGTAAAGTTCTCTTTCCTTCAGATGGCTTTATATAAGCCAAAGTACATTATTATCTTTTGGCCATCTTATCTGGTGATTTCACACCAGCTCACTGTCACAAGGTTTCGGCTGTCTTTTTCTGACTTCGTGAGACTGATACGAACTGCGGCTGAGACAGATGGTGCCACATTTTTTTGTCCGGCTGAGTGGATTGCTGTCAGGTGAGTTTTTCCTGTTCTCGGTTCACGTCTATTTGACGCTGTCTGGTAGCCATGAGTACGCTGCTCGTGTAAACAGACGTTGTGATATGTGTGTGCAACACAGAGCATCACCTGAGACGGTGCTCAGTGAATGGGTTCTTTGATTAGGCGTGAGGGGAATGTTTGGAAGGTAGGAACGTGTTGCAAAATGGCATAGCTGAAAGGTTTTTGGAGTGAGTGGAGTAATTTCAGAACTCTCTTTTGGTTTGGTTTTATAGCTCTATTTCAGTTCCTTATCACTCCTAAACATATTCTTCTTGCTCTCTGCTTCATTCTTCACTCTACTATATTGTGTTCCAAGTCCTTGACCAGACTGTCATTCCGTTTTACCATTTTGAGTAGCCACGATGACCACAATCCACATCTCACAGCATTCCTGCAGAATTTGTGCTGAGAATAGAAACTTGAACGTCTTTCATGCTTGGCAGGCAGTGGAAGCCATTGACTGAGGTCGACCTGAGGAACCGAGGACTCCTGAAGACAAAACAGCCAAGAGCAAGGACAGAGCTCGGAACAATCAGGAATACAAACCATTTAAAAGGAGCTGTGAGAGGAATACAACTGTGCCAATCTTTGACTGTTTTTCTTTTTTTGTTTGTTTGTTTCTTTTAACACACTCAGAGCTAAAGCATCAAAATAAACCGCCTCAAGAGCACAGTCTAAAAGACACTCGGAATCTCTTAAATATCAGTTTTTCTCTTCTGGTCTATTTTGGTAATCGGAATTCAACACGAGGTCATCACCTTGGTTTTTACTCTCAAACAATGGACTTGTCTTTGCTTCCTTCTGCAGTGAGTCAGTACAAGCAGAGGTCAAGGCCTCACTTCACTGTCCGCTCAGCCAGCTCTCCCTCATACAGCCTCAATCGCAGGCCAGGTCTGAGGAAGAGGGAGACTGCCGTGGAAAGTGGAGGAAGTGGGAGATATGGATCAGGTGTTACTATAAATCCAAGAAACACAGAAGACACAACCTCTGCCGTCAGTACCGGGAGTCACAGACATGTCAAAGATCAGTGTGAGGAGAGGGAACCATCAGGCGATACGGCGACTGTCGGGCTGACACAAAATATCACAGCAGACCAAACAGTTCCAGAAACTTCCACTGACCAGAGTGAAAACCTTCCACTGGAAATTCGGGGGAGAACAGAATTAAAGAGAAGCAACCTTGTAAACAGAAGTAAGAGTGTAGACTGGAGAACGAGGGAGAAAAGCCCTGATCGCAGCACCAACGCTGACATCCCTGCACTGTCACCCAAAAGAGACACGATCATGTGTAGAAGAGCCTCAAGCGTGATGGAAAGAAGGAATGAAGTTGAAGAGCACATTGCAGGAAGGGCTCACGTGAGCCCTACTTTTCCAAAGTGTGGCTCAAATTCCCTTCCTTCCAGGTGGAGGTCCCTGACTACGCCTGACAGCAAGAACACAAACAGACATCCTTCACTGGAGCTCACCAGTGGTCAGAGCATCATCGAGCGAATAGAGAAGCTCCTCTCTTCAGCAGGGCTGGGTAAAACTGAAGAGGATAACTCAGTGTCTGACTCCTCAACGGATTCTCAACAGAAGTATGGCAAAACAGCAGGGGGCACCTTTCCCAGGCGTTTCTCTGCAGGAGACTTCAATTGTCCCGTGAGAAGCTGGATGCCACCCATCTGGACTCAGAAAGAAAATAATAAGACTTTACCTTCACCCCCGAGAAGCTCATCTCAAGAGAGACCACTAGGAAGTCACTGGCAGGGGCAGGCTTGGACCAAGCATACGGATGGAGGCGGAGTCACCTGGAGAAAGGGGTTTGTGGATTCAGGTACGAGATCCCTGGACAGGGCCAGGAGCAAAAACACTATTGCAGCTCAGATAAGAGCAGCCAGGGCTACAGCGGGGATTTCTTCGACTCAACAGCCAAATGACCTATCAGGAGAGGCGTCTCACAGCGATCTAGCAAACAGACTAAGAGAAAGGAGAGCCAGCGGAAGTAAGATTGACAGCTGGGTACATTTTGGAGATGACAAAAGAGACAGCTATAGATTAAATGGGGTGATGAAAGAGAGAATTGGAAGAGTTAGAGAGGAGCATAAAGAGAGCGATGAGGACATGAAAGAGAGAAACGAACTAAAGAGCAGTACTCTTGATGAAGTGTTTGAAACCTCACAGAAGATAACTCTGAAAGTGTTCGAGAGGAAAAAGCTGTCCGATAAATTGCCGGCTGCCTCGTCAGCCAGTGTGAAAAATAAGATTAATCAGTTTGAGGCACTGACACAGAATGCTCAAGGTTCAGAAACAAACCAAGTCTGGATGTCGAGAAGAACCTACTCGGTGCCAGCACAACTCAGCAGGCTTCACGATGGAGTGAAAAAGAGCACATCTGCAAAAGACATCGATGGACTGAGACACAGATCAGAGGGACTGAAAGAGGGATGTGAGGCAGGTGGAAGATCAATGAGAACTACAACAAAGTTTGCAACGGGAAGATCCTTATCAGTAGATGAGGTTGGACTAAAACTAATGCAGAAAGAGTCCGGAGAGAGAGATGCTGCAATGGAAGTGGAAGGCAATGTTTTTGACCATTATTCCAAACTCAAAAATACACTAGAAATACCTCTGAATGAAGGAGCTCAAAGAAAACGAAGACAGTTTTTCATTGACGAGCAAGATTTCGTGAAAGTGTCGAGTCCTGAGGAGCAAAGCAGAACCAGTGGGACAGCCCAGGACGCACCGTCCTCACAGCCTCCCAGTGACGTCTCAACTGGTGAGAAGAAGAGGATTTCCTCTGGACCTGCCTCACCAGGTAGTGACAATGACAAAACCCCAACAAACACCCCTGACCACTCACCGTTCATACCGCCTCAAACACAACAAGACGCCACTCCCAGGGCAGACAGTCAAAACAAAAGCGCCTTCGTCTTCACACAAGAAACCAACCTTCCAGATCCATCAGACACGCCGCCGCTGCCTGGCCCTTTAACCACCTCCTCCCCTGTCAGCCTGCCTGACTTCATCCCTCCGGAGGTCACAAAGTCCAACCCAAGAGGGAGAAAACAGCTACTCGACTTGGATGCTTGGATAACTGGACTGAATCCAGAGTTCAAGGGCTGGAATTATGATGAGGAGGATTCCGATGAAAGTACAGAGAAGGATGATGATTCCAACTACGACTCAGACTCTGGAGAGTCCTCAGTTACGATCACCAGCAGCCAGTCAGACCGCAAGAGCTTCTCTGTCAAGTAGGTCCTGTTTATATTAGAGAATTTTTGAGAAGGACTCTTCGGATTTCCACCCTAAACACGTCTTGTGCCCTTTCAGCCTTGCAGACCTGTGTAACTTCACTGGAACTGAATATGAGTCGGACGACAGTGACGACTGGCAGTCAGTCAGCCGGCGGTCGGCCTCACTGAGCTCCGATGTGTCGGCTCTGTCCTACGTGTCTCTGATGCCTGCTGAAGAGCTCGACCAGCTGCTGGAGAACGTCAGGAGCATTGGAAACAACACATTGCAGGTACAGGCAGCCGGCATTACTTTTTAAATATGTTTTGTTGTGACTTTGCGACTGGTATTGATTTGTTTCATTTATGCTTATTTACTGTACAAACCATGGAACAGTTTTCCAGTTATTTTCACCTGATGATGACAAGTCAGTGGTCACAAAATACACAGTCTTGTCTTGATGTCTTTCTTACAGGACTACAATGATGTGCAAGTTGTGGTTCTCCATAAGGATGTTGGAGTAGGACTGGGTTTCAGCCTGGCTGGAGGCGTGGACCAAAGCAAACCTATTACTGTGAGAGAATATTCCTCCCTTCTGTCTTATAAATATCGGGATGTTTCTTCTTTGTTCTCACGTCTTTCTCACTGTTCTTCTCATCAGGTTCACAAAGTGTTCCACTCCGGCGTTGCAGCCAAGGAGGGCTCCATAAGAGAAGGGGACCGTGTGCTGTCGATCAACGGTACCGCCCTGCAAGACACCGCGCACTGGGAGGCCCTGAGGGTCCTGAGGAGGGCCAAGACTCGGGAGATGGGAGTGGTGGTTCTGAAGAGGGATGATGCCACTGGACCCCCTAAGAGGGGGGTTCAGGGAAAGAGTCAGGCCCCACCGCCAACCCAGTGCCATTCAGGTGAGAGGTCCAGACCAGACAGTAGTCTCAAAAGAAAAGCACAAACTGAAACACTGTTTATGTGTTTTCAGGCCAGCGCGTGTGTGTGCAGCTGCAGAAGAACAGCAGGGACCTGGGCTTCAGCCTGGAGGGAGGGGCAGACTCCAGCGAAGGGAACAGACCGCTCACGGTGCAGAAGGTCTTCCTGGGTAAGGGCTGATGCTGCTGGCCTTTAAACCCGTCACCCCCTCTCATTATCCTGTCGGTGGTTTGAAAAGACAAAGTCAGACCTCACCAAGGCAGAAGTTTTTCATACATTTGAAATATTAAATGGTCCTTCTCCCTCTTCTGCTCTCAGGAGGTCCTGTTGACAAGGTCCAGTCTGGAGACGAGGTCCTGGAGATTCAGGGCCGAAGCGTGGTGGGGATGAGGCGCCTGGAGGCCTGGACTCTGATCAGGACGCTCCCGTCCGGGCCGGTGGACGTGGTGCTGTGCCGCCATCCTGAAACATGAGGATTATGATGCGCTTCATGCCACCGACACTCCAGGGGCGATGAACGCTCCAACCTCGCTAATTTGCAACAATTTATGAGTCGTTAGAAATGCAAGACCAAATAAAATACACAAATTAGTGACAACTTTAAATTTGCATTACCCTGAATACGATGATCCACAGGACGTTGATCAAAGTTCACACAATATTCTGGAAAACAGCATTTTCCAGAGAAAATTAAGAATGTTGGTGCTTGCATCTGTTATGCAACGAATGCATAGATGTTGTTTAACACGTCACAATAGCTATGAAGAGTCAGTTATGAATTCCTGACTACAGGTGTCCAGGAACACAGAAATACAGAAGCTGCCATGTTAAAGGTCCATTTGCCTGATGTCTGTAACTCATGGACACTAAAAAGGTTTATGATGAATGACTATTAACGTCCGTTCTCTCCCCCTTCCCCCAAAATGAAAGAACGAAAGAAAAAAAAAAAGAAAAGCAAGAACCCAATCAAAATTTAAGAGACACACAGATAGATGCACTTTTTTGGAAACTAATGCAAATCCCAGTTTGTGCAGTCAGTGTGACAGGGGCTAAATACTTCATAAAATAAAATAAAATAAAATAAACTTTTTGTATCAGCTAACAATACCCATAAGTATAAAGAAACATAAGCTTGATGTGAAAGGTGAACATTTTCTCATAGAATATTTTTAAAGGTTTACATCTACCTCAGTGTCTGGGATGTGTGTGTATGTGTCTGTGCCGTAATTAAATTGCACTGATGGCTCTTGCTACTATCGAGTCAGCCTACACTCGTGAGTTTTGGCTAAAAACAAACTGGCACCTGTAAATGAGAAGCTGCTTTGTGTATTGTGAATAAATGCCAATTTCATAGTTTGTGAAGCTTTTTTCAATAAATGCTGCCTCCCCGATGTCTGCTGTTTGTGCGTCCAGCAGAGGGCATGCCATGACTGTGAAGACTATCTCATTTTCAGATTCAAGAAGCCATGAAGTAGGTCAAAGATATCTCCTCTTTAGAAATTACTCAACAGTGACGCTCATTAAAAAACAGATAAGAAAACAAGATACCACAGTGAACAGACCCTTCACGTCAAGTCAAGGTTTGCGTTGCCCAAAGATTAACATCATGTAATCACTGCTCTCACACAGGACAAAAATGAAATAGTTTAGCCAAGAAGAGGTTTATCTTATCTGATGTCACCCTATGATCAGAAATAATCTGCGATAACAGGTTTTCTTCTTTTTCTTCGGCAGTTATTGGTGTTGTGTACTTACTGAAGAGTCCAGAGTTCGGTGACAGGTTTGTCTCTGAGCATCTGGCATGTGTCAGTCCACTCGGTTTGTTTGTTGACAGAAATCAGTGAAATGGGATGGAGAAATACCTGATGAAAACAAAAACAGTTAACACTTTTACTTTCAAAGCCACAAAACAGAACCCCCCACAAAACAGAGGAATATACTGCAAATGATATCTGGTTGCCAAGTTCCCTGCAAAAAGCCTGATTTTCAATCAACCACATCGGATCATGCTTTAAAAGCTTAATAGATGTGAAGAAGCTTTTAAAAGAGTTCAGTGAGGATATAGATATTTTCAGTGGCCAAAACATTTGCTCCTGCCTCTGTTTTGTGTCCCCTTCAAGGAGAACATACTGTACCTTCAGGTGAATATACAGACAGTAAATCTAGCTGAGGAAGTAACAGTCAAATTCTTTCCGAACTGGAGGTGAGACAAGAACTGGGCTTTTTACAGTGAGGATACTAATTCTGGCAGTAATATCTGTTTGGGAAACGACACGAGTTATTCTTATTTACCAGTCTTTTAAAACCTGATCTAAAGTGTGACTTTAATACCTTATTCCGCAAGCAAATAAAAAAGAACTCTTGTTTTTGAAGACAATATTATGATATTATCTGTGTCCTCCTGAACAAAACCATGAAAAAAGGGTCTGAAGTGCAGATGTAATAACTGAAAGTGAGGGTTTTTGTGGTGAGGAAACACATTTGAGCAGCCTTATCAACCTTTTCAGAAAAAAAGAAGCACATCCAATAGTTGAAAGTGGGAAAAAAGACACTTCTTCATTTTGACCAATTACTTTACATTTTGTCGTGTTCAGCAGGTGAAAGTGTTCTGACTCCAGACCAGTGTCTTAAACCATGACCACACTAAATTAATGTGGTTTGAGGTGTGATGTGATTAATGTCACTGTAGGTGTGATATCACAACGGACTGATTTCAAGCTACTGATTGACCGAGCTCAGCTTTACAGCACTCTGCTCACCATAACGCCATAATATTACCATAAACCAATCAATGTTTACATAAAGGTGACATTTTTTAGCACTTCAGATGATATGTGAATATTTATAATCACATTTATCTCAGCTGATGAAGATCAGCTCTCAGATTTTCACTGATTTGTTACGGCTGCAGTTTATTTTTCCGAAACTGAAAGATTTGCAATTTCACAGAGCAACTAAACATCATAAAATTATGAAGTAATTTGACTGCTACGTCGTTAGAGACGTCATTATCTCTATATTCACCTAATGGTTGCTATGCTCTTCTTTAGATGATTGACAGGACATGCATTTTGGCCACCGATAACATCTGTATCTATGTGGAACTCCAGAGAGATCATTCCTATGTGGATATAATAGCTGACTATGCAAGCGTCAGCAGTGACGATTGTGGCAGCTTCACATTATATAATCCCCTGTAACTTAGCATGATTCCACAAACACAATCCTGTTCCCAGAAAGAAATAGACGTGCACATATTCAGCATCCATGATACAAAGGTTATTCAAAGAGCTTTATGTAAAACAGCCTAATATACAGTATATTTACCAGGTTTTCACAGAATATTGTGGTCAGCATTGCCACAAAAGAGAAGAAACATAATTGTCTTGATGACTTCTTCTGAATTAAAGTGCTTTTTTAATATTTGTCCTTTTTGCTGGATCAATATTAACATTAATATTCATATTATCTTATTCTTTTAGAAATGATCTGTGAATTACATCATAAAGACTTTTCTATAAAGAACAGTGATCACATTAAAGTATGTGGTGCTGCACTGAAATATACTGTGGATGTATTTCCAGAGTCTGTAAAATAATCAGAGTTGTCTGATATGTCTTCACAGTAACAGACATACATTTTAATTAAAAAAAAAACAACCTTAGAATAATATTAGATGACAGCAACTCTGTGACCTACTGTGAATTGTTTATGTGACTTCACTGAATTAAAAAAAAAGCTTATTTATTCTAAAGAAATGGAGAGATTGTCGGTGTTTTTATAAGCAACCGTTCTTAGTTTCACCTAAAGAATAACAGTGTTATGATTATCACATAGCATATATGTCAACTAATAATGCTGCAAAACCAGGTTGACAGAAATAAATCACTAAAGCAGTCCTGTCAACGTTGTTCGATCAAGCGTGTTCATACTGAAAGCACGCGCTGACCCAAAGTGACCGGACTCCCGTTATAAATGAAAATCACTAATGAAGACCGAGGACTCTTATCACGGGCGCACGGCCTCCACTATCACCCAGAGGTCATCCAGTCACTCAGCACAACTTTCTGCATAGTTCATGTCCTATAAACTTCAAACTGTTCCCAACAGCCAGCCGGCGTTGCGCCGCTCCCCCGAAAGGCCTCTAAATATCTTATATCCTGTTAAAAGTTAAACACCTTTCTGCTCAGCAAATTTGAAAAAAGAAGAAAAGTAAAGATGTCTTTTGGAATCAAAACAAACCAGCAGTCATCGCTGACCTCAAGTCCTCTTTTCATGTTGAGCTGAGTCATGAGCGAAGTCATAAACTAATAATCATGACTCAGGTTCACGGACTCAATCGGCTGATTAATAAAGTCAAACTGTGTTAGGCAGCACACGGCTGCTGGCAGCCAACAACTGGTTGAATATTTATTTATTTACAGCCTGAATTTCTACATAAGATTCACTTTTCTGGTGAGGAGATTAAAAAATGTGTGGAGACTAGGTGAGTCGTGTTTATTCTACCAAAAGCTACAGGGGTTTATCAATAAAAGCTTCAAAAGATACAGTTGAAATGTGCTGTTACTGCCATAGGAGTAGCAGAAATAAAGAATTTTGTGGACTAAGTTAAAGAGAATCTTTAGATCTCATTGCATAGACACACATCTGTTTTTATTCAATTCCACTCAGCAGAATGAGATACAAATAAATTGATTTAGGGGCTTAATATCAGATGAACAATTGTCAAACAACTTGAAACATATCGGATCATCTTGTTGATTCTTCCAGATCAAGGGAGGAAGAATGAAAGTCGAACACACGAGACATCAGAAATGCATATTTTATGAACCTCTACTGTATATGGCATATTGTTACTGTAAAATCTTGTAGAAACTATGAAGAACTCAATCAATGATTGAATTTCCCAAGATTGACTGAATGACAAAACATAAATCTTGTGAGGGAACTGAATACAGAGTCACACGGCCTCTCAACAGGGGTGCCTCAGGGGTCGGTGTTTGGTCCCTTACTCTTCTCTCTGTACATCACCTCACTCGGTGCAGTGATTCGCTCCCATGGCTTCTCCTACCACTGTTATGCTGATGACACTCAGCTCTTCCTCTCTTTTCCACCTGACGACACGACAGTCTCAGTTTGGATATCAGCGTGTCTGGCTGATAGCTGCACGATGAAGGAACGCCACCTTCAGCTAAATCTGTCTAAGACTGAACTCATGGTCTTTCCAGCTTGTCCGTCTGTCCAGCCTCAGATCAGTGTCCAACTTCACTCCAGCCTACTTGTGCCCATAAACTCAGCCAGAAACCTGGGTGTCATGATTGATGACCAGCTGACCTTTAAGGTTCACGTGGCCTCAGTTTCTCGGTCTTGTCGTTCTGCCCTCTACAACATCAGGAAGATCAGACCCTTCCTGACCCAACAGGCCACACACCTTCTGGTTCAGGCCCTCACGATGTCACGCATTGACTACTGCAACTCTCTTCTGGCGGGTCTCCCTGCGTGCACAGTCAAACCACCACAGATGATCCAGAATGCAGCATGTCTGGTCTTCAACCAGCCCAGAAGAGCTCATGTCTCTCCCCTGTTCATCTCCCTTCATTGGCTTCCAGTTGCAGCCAGAATCAAACTCAAAACTCCCCTCCTGGCTTACAAAACATTTACAAGAATGGCTTCAGCCTACCTGGATTCCCTGATCCAGGTCTACTCTCCTTCACGCCCACTTTGCTCTGCATGTGAGAGACGCCTGGTGCTTCCAGCCCAGCCCGGCTCTAAACCTCCAGCCGGACTCTTCTCCTCTGTTGTTTCCAAATGGTGGAACAAACTGCCAAACTCTGTGTGTTCTGCCGAGTCCCTTTCTACTTTTAAGAGATAAATGAAGACTCAATTGTTCAGAGAACACATGGGCACTTAATCCGACTCCACCTTAGGGGTAGAATAAGTCAGCTGGTCCAATACCCAGCACTTACTCAGCACTGACTGAGTTGACAAAAAAAAAGGGGCGGGTTGGCATGGCACTTCTTCTGCAACTTGATGGCAACTAATTTGACCAATCGCACTCGAAGCACTTTTGCACTTACTAAAGGGTTTTCCTTACATCTGAATTCTTGCTTGTGTTGTATGTTGCTTTGGACAAAAGCGTCTGCTAAATGAAATTGTAGAATTGTAGAATACATGATGGCAGATAGTTTTCAGGACCTTGAAGATCCGGACTATTGTGAGAACAATCCCCAGATCTCACATGTGAGATGAGACGTTCAAGTTTTGTTTAAAGTTCCTGGAAAAGAGTTTAAGACAGTTGTGCCTGTTGTCCTTTAAGTTCAAGTATGTTTCCTCTCTTCAAATGGAGCTCTGGAGATAACAGACAGCTGGCCAGTTTCTGATTCTGACACAGCCGTTGTTGCTTTCTTGCTTGAGACAGAAAAACTATTTCAACTTCTGTTTCTGACTTTGGATATTTCTGGCCGTTTAGATGGTTTTTAATGTGAGTATCGCTCTTAAATAAACATCCAGCATCAGTTCAATCTGAGCAAATTATTCCGGATTCATTGCCTCATGTTTGAAGGTGGTGGATCGGACACACGTCAACAATCACAGCTTTTTTTTTGTTGTTGTTGCTGCTTTTTCACCCACAGCTGCATTCAGCAATATGTCCAAGCAACGTCTTCAAGCTTCAAGATCATCTGAGGTCAGTCTGAGGCTCTGCCTCCTGCAGGTTTATTCATAAAGTTATTAATGCAGTCACACTGCTTTCTAAGAAAAAGATGAAATATCTTTGCAGTGTTTCCAACGAGAACTTTGAGCCCTTGTTACAGGACGAGATGGTGACATAAAACTTAGAAGCCACTCTGTTTATAGGGAAAAGTTAACCTTATCAAACCAACTGCATCCTTTAGATTAATTATTACTTAATCCATCTCAAATTCCTTGGAGTTATTTCAAATGATTATTTGCCCTACTGAGATATTTCCTTTTCAGAACAGCAAGTAGAGCTAAGGAAAATACAGCAGCGTGTCTGCTGGGACTGATCTGAGCCTCCAATTGTCAATGTTTCTCTGTAATGATCGTGCTTTTACTCTGGGCGCCGTCATGGCAGTATCTACTGCCTCACCTGTAATTTATGAACCGTTATGAGGGCTCATCCAGTCATTTCTCATCTTCAGAGAGGAGGAAAACTTCAGGGCTGTTATTTGTTTGATCGTCATTAGTGAGAAGCCGTTTGGTGAAGCCCTGAGGGTTTTTTTTTAATAATTCTTCGGAAGGAATCAATTGGCGATCTATTATCTGCACAAATCCCAAATCTGATGATACCTTTATCTACGTGACATTTTGCAAAAGAGTGTCGCTGCCTCTCCAGCCCAACAGATAAGTTAGACAACAGTTTCTGGGTAAAGGGTGAAGCAGCTCAACATCATACGATGTCGATGGAGTTTGAAGGACAGAAGTGTTTATCTGTCCTGTGAAAGAAACCTCCATAAGTCTCACATGGTATCCAAGCATCTTACAGTGAAGCTTATTCACTTTAAACTTATTGATTCTGTGAGACCCCAGGTGGAATTGTTTGTTCAGGAAACGTCTGGACGATTTATGAAGGACCAGTGACATAATTTCTATGGTCTTGACCAAACATTGACCAACGTTGAGTAAAGACTCATTGTTTCATTATCAATATCAAGAGATAATTTATCTGATGCCATAAATTGGATAAACTTTATGGCACAAGGTGTCTTCTGCCTTTTCCACTGCTCAGACATATTGGACGACAAAGCCAGACAGTCTCTGTCAGGAGCGGATTACGAAATCGGACCAAGTTTCGGAAATGAAGAAAGGTCGCAAAGGTTATGAAACAGAACATTGAACGAGAAATTACACTATTAATGTATAGATACAAGAGAAAGGTGGAAGAACACGGTTGGTGAATGATGGACTTCATGTTTAATGTGTTAATATCTTGGTAAATTTTCAATTTTCCATTTTTCCCACAGTGTCTCATGTGCAATAATTCATTTAGAGAATTTACATCGTCACAAAGCGTTGTACCCGTCCTCGTTTTATTTTGGTTGCACTGTTCATAATGTACATACGACCCATGAAAAGTGTGTTATGTAAGGACGTCTCGGTGGGCGGGACCAAAATGAATTATGAATAATGAAAATACAATTATATAATGTGTGAAATTTTTGAGAATTTATGAAGGTTTGTGAGCAAATTCTGAAAAGTGCTGAAAAATTTGTTAAATAAGAAAAACTTCCATTTCAAGTATCTAAATGAGGCTAAATATGTGTAATAACACTTATTTATCATCTTCATGAGGTACATGAAAGCTGCTCTCAATGTGTCTGTTGTAAAAGAAATATCGTTTGCCTCGTAACCACCTGTTATCACTGTCAACACCTAATCTGACTGGTTACAGCCGTTGTTTATACGAGCGGCCTCTGACAGCTGAGTCAAGCTATTCTCTCCACATCAGCCAATCCGGAGGTGTCTCGGCCCCGTCAAAGGGAAATGTTGATTCTTTAAATGTAGAGGAGGCAGACACCTGGAGGGAAACAGATGCTCAGAGGGGCTCCTGACGGCAGCACTTATTGAATTCCCCTCCTGAACAGATTTACTCTGATTCCAGTCATGGTGAAGCTGCGTTCACTCAGAGTGAAGCACGCCATCATACGAGAGTGTATGGCTGAGTTCGTGGGAACTTTTGTCCTTCTGGTAAGTGAATTTCAAGTTTGGTTTCTTTGATTGTCAGTTTATTTCAGAACTTCTGGTTTGCTTACATAGAGTCCTGATGACAAGTAGCCACAATGTGGGTTAATAATAATAATGAGTCATGTTTATGACTTGATAGGAAAATAATCTAATAAGAAACAATAAAAATGATAGCTATAGCTGCAGAAGCAAATATTTTAAAAACTAATTTAAATGAAAAAGAGCGTTCAGTGTCTGAAAATAGCTTTGCAGTGTGTGTTTTGAGTCAGCAGGATGAGCAACAGCCGCCATTCAGTGTTAATCTGTTTTTCAGGTGAGATTCCTGGGTGCGCAGGTCAGGCTTTGATCTTTGGGCTTCCTCACCAGATAATCCAGGAATATTGTTCAGACTTCGTAAAGCGCTCTAGATCGTCTCTCAGTGCTGAATGAAAGGCCTAAAACGGGATGAGGCATCATGTTTTCGTCGGTGATCTGTGGGTGTTTTGCCTGTGGTCCAAAGATTTGTGATGCATTTTAAAGCATTGTCCAAAAGATTATAAGACGAATTAATTCCGAAGCGTTGGTCTTCGAATGAACATTTGAGGATCTCAGATATGACAGAAGAATTAAATTTTTGAATGAGCAAGCAGTTCCACAGACCACAGATCCAACAGATACTTTTATGCTCATCCTTTTCTTCGTTTCGTGGACGATAAACCACTCTATAGGTACAAACAACTTCGCAGTGTTATTACATAACTAAGACATACCAGAGCATGAAAACAAGCTGGAGAGCCAAAAACGCCAAAATAAGGTGGAAAACCAAGCAAATACCTTATAAAGTAATGTCACATAAACTTAACCATCTTTGGCTTTGGCTTTGTTGACCAGATATTTGTCACGGTTAGTTTTGTTTACAATTTTGACATAAGTTTCAGAATTATTGTCCCGATAGTAAAAAAAAATTAAAGGGAAAATAGTAATATTATTAGTAATTGTGTTATTGCACCTGAAGAATAGCTTTAAACTTAAATACAGGCAAAATCAGAAACTACACATCTCAGTGTTTTTATTTTTCCTGTCATTGAGGTTATTTTACATAAGACTTAAAAGAACCACTGTTCATTTAGGTGCAGTTTTTTTTTTTTTTTACTGCAATGTGCTAGTAACTAATTTAAAATCATGAAATAGGTTATGGCTGTTTTATCTCTTCTGAATTGTGACGATTCCTTCTTGCTGTATATGTTTAATTATTATTTCCTTTATTAAAATTTGTGTAATGCAGGGTTCATGGTCGTTTCCAAAAACTGCAGGAGTGTGTTCAAATGAGCGCTTCCAGCTAAAAATAAAACTGGAATCAATAATGACTGATTGCCACCAAAATTACAAGTATAGCTTATCAGTTGACTTCACACATCAGTTATGTAATTTCAGCTGTAAGTCAAGACGATGTTTACACCATCGTTTGACTTCCAACTGAATTATGCAACTTCAGCTGAATCAATCAATGATTAGACTGACATAGTGTGACACAGCAACATAAGGATCTATTAATATGACTGTGGCTCCAACATCTATTATCAAACCCGAATTTTCAGTGACTTATATGCCGTTACTTTAAAGGAGGCTATTTACTGTAATTGTTTTAAGAGAATTACATTTCTGAAATGTTAATGAGGCGTTAACTTGTGATCCAGATCTGGATCTCTACTGACCTGCTGCCTTCTGCAGGGATCATCAGTCACTGCTATCACTGCGATTATTATCATGTCATTGCATCATAGATTTGGTTAATTTTTACACCTGATGCATCTCCTGCTGTTAACCGGGTTTCCCACATTCAAGGTCAATGCTGCCTGTAATACTTATATAAGTGGTGCTTTAAAGCCCAAAAAACTTTCACCAGCAAATTGACGTGAAAACATTTGTTCTTTAGATCTACTCTTCGATGAAGATGACAGTCACATAGATTATTATTTTTTTTCCCAGTAATTGCCTGAACATATTGGGGGTTTTGGGGCACTGGCTTTATTTCTCTGACATTGTCTCCTCTGTCTGCCATGCAGCTCTTTGGCCTTGCCACTGTGGCACAGGTGAGAACCAGCAGATTCACCAAAGGCGATGCCATGGCGCCCAGCATGGCCTTCGCCGTGGGCGTCACAAGCGCCATGTACCTCTGCAAGGGAGTTTCAGGTGAGCAAGCAAACACATACATACTTACATACATACATATAACTTTAAACAAAGTATTTCTGCAGCCTCAGACTTGGATTTAGTAGTTTTCTTGCTGTTATTTATAGATATTAGCACACTGGCACTCTATAGACACATTACTCAGCTGTTTCGTTTGCCTGATCAATCAAAATGAACACTGTACCTAAACACCAGTTACTGATATTTTGACATTTCTTTGCTCACAATCATCTTTTCAAATAACTTCCCCCTTGATTCATCTCCACTCTTGTCACATATGTGCTGTCAGGAGCCAATCTGAACCCTTCGGTGACCTTCAGTTTCTGCGTTATGGGGAAGATGCCTTGGCGAAAGCTGGCGCCGTACAGCCTGTCTCAGCTGCTGGGGGCTTATGTCGCAGCAGGAATCGTCTACCTGGTCTACTATGGTCTGTATACCTCTGGTGCATTCGATCATTCGTCCCCTAAGAACGCTAAATATTACACTGTTTGTGATTCTGGTACAGACGCCATAATGGATTACAGTGGAGGAGTCCTGACTGTGACCGGCCCCAATGAGACTGCGTCCATATTCGCCACATATCCCTCAGAATATCTCAGTTTGGAGAACGGTTTCCTCGACCAGGTCAGAAAGACTGACTCACGCTTTACTCCCATCATGACTTGTGTTATTATTCTTCATTTATTAATCCTTGATTCTTCTTCTTCTTTTTCAGGTGGTCGGAACTGCGATGCTGATGCTGTGCATCCTGGGTTTGGGTGAACAGAGGAACACTCCGGTCCCCGAAGGCCTGATCCCTGTGGTTGTGGGAATTGTCGTTTTTGGTCTCTCCATTTCACTGTCGGCCAACTGTGGTTGTGCAATAAACCCTGCACGAGACCTGGGGCCTCGCCTTTTCACACTATCTGCAGGCTATGGAACTGAGGTCTTTACGTAAGTGCCTTATCGTTCATATACGTCGCACGTGCACAGCATGAACGCACAGTATTCCAGTGGAGAAACGTGGAGCTCGACCATTACTGAAGCAGCCTCAAAAGAAGAGGAGGCAGTCTGTAAGGAGAATTCCCTGCAGTTAAAAGAAAAGGTTTAATCCTGCAGTTCTGGCGATAGAGCTCTGATTTCCAATCATAAAATGGGGTGAGGTTACGTTGACCAGCTTGCTATAGAATGTCAGAAACTGATCGATCACTTGTGGATAATATCTAACCTGCTGTAGCTCTATAATCCTTTCGACTTGTGACCTTTGTGAGGTTTGGCCTGATTGTACCACACCTTATCTATTTGTAGTTGCATTTGTATTTTTGCTGACTAAGTGACAAAGTATTATCAACACAATCTGGCAAATACACAGCTTGGTAAATTGGAATTATTTGAACTTTTGCTCGTGGTTTCATATCTCCCATATTTCTCTGGTGTCGGTTGTCTACAGCAGTAACGCTCCAGAGACTTTCTGATGCAGCCACATTTTGAAAACCACCGCTTTATTAATAATGAAATAATAAAACCAACATGAAGTTGTGATTTGCTTCAACCCTTTCATGATTTTCCTGTGGTTGTCTTTTCCCCAGGAGCTACAACTACTGGTTCTGGGTTCCTGTGGTGGCGCCGACCGTCGGAGCGGTTGTAGGTTCATTCTTTTATCTGCTCCTCATCGACTGGCAGCTGCCGGACCCAGAGCCGCCTGAGAAGACGGTAGAAATCTCCACCATCAGTCACAATGAGAAGCTCGAAATAAGTCTATAAAGGCTTCATGCTCTTCAGCGCTGCTTTGATTAAATGCGAGCTAAAGCAGCTGTACAGACGAGAATCTTTTTTTTTATATATATATATATATATATATAGAAGAAAATATCTGAGTTAACGGCTGCTGAGTTAACATCTCCGTTTGCAACTTTCACAGCAGAGAGGGACACAAATCCAGACCCTCATTCGACTTTTTATATTTCACTTGTGTCCCCTTCAAGACTTGCTCTTCATGTCTTTCAGTTGTTTATCTTCCCTGCTAACACCAACACAGAATCTTCACCTTTTTCATCCATCCAGCCTGGCAATCAGGGGGGAATCCTGAAACACTTTAATGCGGAGGAGCAGTGGCAATCGCGCCTTGGCTCATGAGCTCCCTGCTGCATCACTAACATATAATCATCGCGTTCTCTGCTGTCTTAAATATAACATGCTTCATGGTGTAGCTTGTGCAGCGCAGTAAAGACAAACAGAATGAGGGATAAATCTGTTTACATGAAAATATGTGTTCTTTCTGATACTGCTGTATTACTTTGGCTTGAAAAGCATAGTAATCTAGTTTCTTACTTGGAAAAAAGTACTATGATGATCAATCGTTACTCTTTTTACTTTGTAGCAACTTCTGAAAATATAATACACTAATAGACTTGCACTGAAACACACAAATATCACAAGTTTTCTAATCAAAATATGTCATTCTTGATATTTATTGAAAATGTACATTGTTGTGTTATTTCTTATATTTATTGATGAATGCGTGTCTGAATGCCTGGAGAATGTTGGATCATGTAATACACATGAAAGGAAGGTTAATTCAGTGACCCTCTTCAGAAAACACGGCTCTTCTTCTTCTTCCTGCCAGCCTGTAATTGTGAATTCTTTCATCAGTGTTTTTGATTGCTTTGGTCTCTTGAGCTCATTGGCAGTGCATTCAATAAAAGATTGTGAAATGAATAGATTACAGAGTAATCATTTGTTGTAACCTTTGGTGTGTGTTCAGGAAGGTCAGCACTGTATTACAGTTTCCCCCAATTGATAAGAGACATTTTCTGAAATATATTCACAAATATGAAAAAAAAATCAGACTTTATTCACAAATCCAAGACTTTTCTACAAATGTATTCATATACATATACATCAAAGTACACAGTCAGTTATTGCCAGAATTCTGTACCCGAGAGGAGCTTAATGGAGCTCTGTCCTTCCTAATTTCCTTTCCATTTCCTTATTGTAAATGCATTTAGCAGTGAATAAATAAAGGCAAAGTGAAATTTACATTAAGCACTTTAATCACACTAAACAAACCAAAAAAAAGGAAAAGCACAAAGACTGAGATGAACTTTGTAAAATCTTGATGCGCATGCTTTACCTGTGCATTCTGAACAGATTCAGTCCTGTCAGATACATCGAATCATCACAAACATGTGTTCCATTTAGGTTGCAATGTGTCTGCAGAGCGAGGCTATCACTGAGCCTCACTGCTTTGCATTAGCGTTCTAAAACATGTCTGTAATCATGTTAAGTGTTTTTTCTCATGATGGGCTCTGAGTGTGTGGGTCTCTCTATCTCTCTGTGACCTGTGGGGAGCACGACAGCTCGGTATTTCTACACTGCCGTGACTGAGTCCGTCGTCGCCTCTTCCATCACTTTCTGCTACACTGCAGCCACTGAGATAAATGTTCAGGCTGTAATCTGCTCGGCAGAGAAGGTGATCAGCTGCAGTCTTTCTTCTTTCCTGTTCTTTCTTGGACTTGTAAAGCTGCAGGATTCAGGAAAGACTCTGTCCTGTCCCTCCCACCCCAATCACAGACCACTGGAGCCACTCCTCTCCAAAGCCAAAATCTCACAATACAAGCTGTTTTTTTTTTTTTTTTTTTTTTCCATTTGTAAGAACCTAGGAACCCATCTTTGAGATTTTAGAATATAAAATGAATTATAAATTAAATGCATATTACTATTCTTTGTTAATCATGTATTTCTTATGATAAATCATAAGTGTTTTCAGTTTTTTTCTTATTTTTAATTAAGCCCAAAACTTCAAAACAATTTTTTTTTCCTGAAATATTGCTTTAGACGCTATAAGTAGGTAAACATTCTAAAGAAAAAAATTCCCCAATGCTTCCCAGTGGACAACCCGCTGATGCTCATGTGTCTCTGTAGCTTTCACAGCCACGTAACCGATGTGTTGGATTGTTTCTCTGTATATTTCTATGCTTTGAAACAGAAATCAATTTGATGGACTTTGTCCTATCATGTTTTACTCTTCTTTGCAACGTCGTCCCACTGACAAGGAGGGATGGAGGGATGGATTATGGATGATGGATGGAGGGACGGATGGATGTGAGTGCACTGACCGAACGGTAGAGGGCGGTATGACACAAAACAAATGGATGCTCTATCACTGAAGTTTAAAAACAGAAACGTGTCATCAGTACATGGTTGATGGAGTTGTGATTTCAGAGATGATGAAGAGCAAAATACCTTCATGAGTCCTGCGAGTTCAGCTGAAGGTGGAGGAGGTGGAGGAAGTGCCCTCTCTCTCTCTCTCTCTCTCTCTCTCTCTGTCTCTCTCTATCTCTCTCTCTCTGTCTCTCTCTCTCTCTCTCTCTCTCTCTCTCTCTCTCTCTCTCTCTCCGGTCTGAAGCCAAACCCTCCCTCACCTCCGCACGGTGCACATCCCCGGTGCCTTCCTTCCTTCCCTCCCTCCCTCCACCTCAGTGGCCTTAGATCTCCACCTCAGCCCGGCGGCTCCTCGTGACCTCGGCGGCCGGATCCTCCGGGATGCCTCCAGACCAAACCCGCTCCTGACGCCTTCTTTTAAAGGTAGGAGGACTGCGAGCGCGGAGCCGCGGCTCCCGCCTCACACGCATGTCTCTGTCCCCCTGAATCAGCTGGGAATATTGACGCGTGTCTCGGTTTTCACAGTGAATTCTTCAGCTCCGGTTACTGCGCCGGTGAGCTTCAGTCCTGCAGTCCATACTGTTAGATCTAACCTCTCCTGACATTTATCATCACAAACTCAGAACGAAAGTTCAGTCACAAACTTACTTGCACACTGACTGCATAGAATAAAGTTTAAAAACAGGTTTCTACTTGATGGGAGTAAAAATTAATGAGGGATGTCACTAAAAATAAAAATTGTACGCTCATAATGAATTAGACTTTTTTAAGTTTGTGGCATTAAATTCCTTTGTTTCAACATCACGTCATGAAAACAAATAAATTATTTATAAATATGAAGGAAATGTAGATTTACTTACTGTTGTGTAAAATATTTTAAGTATGTATTCGTGTCATTCATTATTTACATCGATATATATTTCATGCAGGGTTGCACATTTCTTTGATTGATTGTGCATTTACTTTCTCATGGAAGGATACATTTCTTGCTTATGTGCATGTATTACTGCAGTAGTTTCCATCGTGGGAGTAAGCTTTTATATCATAGTGAAAAATCTGCAGTTGGTGAACCACTTCAGTTCACATTTAAAGCTTATCTGCTTGACTGTGTTTTTAGTTTTTATTGTTTCACTTTGTTGGTAACTTTCTCATCAAATTTATAATTGTCATTACCAGGATGTACAAGGGTATGATGTGCAAAATGTCAATGACAAAACTGGTCTTGATGATTTGAAATTCCTAAAAACAGACCAGGGACAACACCAGATGTTGCATGTGAGAAAATGTTGAACGTAGAGAAAGCTCTTCTGCCCATTTTGATTGCAGCAACACATTTCAAACTGTTTGGGCTGAGGCAAAGTTCTCATGTGTTGGTGATGTTCAGGCTCTGCGATGGTACGACGTGATGAAAACAACTGTGACTCTGGACTGATTCAGGATCAATTCTAGAAATCACTCAAAACTAAAGCATTTGATGTTTTTATCAAATGATAACATCACCCTCCAGTTCCATACAGATGCAGTGATATCACTGGAGTTGTTTGTTTGGTATGTTTACCGATTAAAATAATAACCAGTAAGAAAAACCATTTGATGCTTTTCTGTTTCATTTCATCCTCTCGGGCTGCCATGCTTTCCTCCTTGGTGGTACATGAAATTTAACTCTTGACCTTGAATGTGGAGGGAATCCCAGCTGTGGCCAGAGGCTGATTCAGTTTAGAGCTAGCCAAGAACACGGTGCAGGCTGCACTGACTTCCGTCGGCGACTCTGCAAAAACAGAGCAGATAAATCCACATTATTCATATGATAAGATTCTGAAAATACAAAAACAATACAGGAGATCAACACACATATGTTAGTATACAGTAAGCTTGACATGGTTGACAAAGGGAAAAATAAAAGATGCGTTCGCTCATTCGTCCGGTTAGAGTTTATCACAGAGCAGCTGAAGAAGGCAAACTGCAGATTAAATGTAAAACAAAATATGCTCCCTTATTTCAGTCATTGTGTTTCATCAACTTTTACCGCTTGACATCCTCTGAAGCATCAGCCGGAGAGCGTTGAAAGGGATCTGCTCAGAAGCCAGAAAGGTGCTCATATATTCAGCGTGTCCCTCGTGGTTCTCGCTCTCCCAGCAGCCAGCTTCATGTCACACGGGCACGGTGGCGGTTATACGGTTATACGAGCCGCAGATGGGAGAACCTGAGGGGAAAGGATGGGAGAGCGAGGTGAGAGAACACGGGACACGGCGATCATTCTCGCCTTGCAGACGGCTGGATTCATGGTACAGTCCATGAAGTGAGAGGAGAGAGCGAATAAGAGCGTATGACAGGCTGGAAACTGTAGCTGAAAGCTGATCGCAGAAAGGCAGAGCAGCTCTTTCTCAACAGTATTGATTGGATATGCACTGCCTCAAATCCCTGTCTGCCACGTGGCTCGGATCTGAGATCTGGTACAATGTGCAATAATAATTCACCTCATCTGCCTCATCTGTCATCCTCCGACTTCAAGCTCTTGTACTGAGCAATAAGGTTTATGATCATAAGAAATCAGCATAAATGAACAGAGCAAGAGAGAGTTTAAAGAGAGACTCCATTACTCTCTCTCATTGACTGCACACAGACAGTGGGAAATGGCCTGAGCCACCAGTCCCCCGACACGGTGTGCCACTGAGGCAGATGAAGCTCGATGAATGTCGTTTCCTTATTATGACTCCAGCAGGCCAGAAGCGATGTGGTGCAATAGTGTGCAAGTCCTCCTGTTGTCTCGTTGTTCTCTCACTCTGGTGCCGAACTGGTTTTCACTTTTCATTGTGAGGATAAAGAATTCATTTCACTGCTTTCAGTTGCCCAAAATGGCAATGCACATTCTGCAGGAGAAGTTTTTTTACAATGGGGTTGTTCCTCAGATTTCCCTTTTTGATGCTTCATGTAAACGATAATACTGTTGTCATGGCTTCCGAGGTGAAATAAGTGAAGAAAATGAAGTCACAAAGTAATAAAAAGCACAGGTAGCAGTAGAATTACATAGCCTATGTTTTTAAATGTGTAAGGACCCAAAATATATCAGTAAATACAGCAATGTGAGGATTTGTTTTGAGTTATATCCACTCATGCGGTTCTCGCTGCAGTCATTCCTTCATTCCTTCATTCCTTCATGCCGCCACAGTTAAAACCCTTCACTCGTCTCGCTGTCCTTCGCTCCGTGCTTCTTGCTACCTGTGTATTCATCACCTTCTTTTCTGTCCTTCACCAGACAGTCCCATGGGCCAGAGCAGAGGGTCACCAGCAGAGTGGACATGTTCAGAAAGAAGCCTCCCCCAGGTCGGTCCCCAGCGTTAAACACCTTCATCACACATGAGATTTGAGCAGGTTCCTTTGATTTAATGATTCCTTGGTGACTGTGAAAAGTGAGGGAATATGTGAGTCTTTAGCCTGCATTGAGTTGCAGTTCGAACTTCAGAGGATGCATTGAAGAGAGATTCTCACGTGTTTGTCCATGCCAGGTTTTGCATTGTTCATTGGTGCATTAACAGCATGTGCACATTTTTATTTAGATACACCCAGAGAAATATTTTCTAGGGTGCTGGGCCATTTTCTCCCTGCTGGATTACATGTCCCCATTTCTGCTGATTATTCTTTTGGTCAATTTCTTTTCTCACAACAGTTGGATAACTACCGTATATCTTGATTGCATAGTAGCAGAACGGGCTCATATCCAGTCTGTCAAAATCAAAGCAAATTCTATCTTATAGTTTAACTCACTCAAATGCATCTGCTGCATAGAACTTTGCGACATGTTGTGTGGATATTTTTGGTTGAATGCTGGGCTTTTTCTGTGTTGTTTTATCCACTGGAGCCCTTCCCAGCTGGCTGAGAAAAGGGCATCGATCCATTTCAGTTCAAAACACAAAGACCCAGACTCACACACACACTCCATTAACCTGAAATACATGCTTTTGGACTAAAGGAGGAAACCGGAGTGTCTGGAGAAAATGCATGCATTCACAAAGAAACCATGCAAACTCAATGTGAAAACTTCCCAAAGTCCATCCTGTAAAAATCCTGTGAAGTGTTACATTACATTCTGTTGTTAAATATGTAATAGTTTTTTTCAAGTACACATCAACTGTAAACTCCATTTATTCTTGATCAATTCAAATATATTTTTTTTAAAAGTCGTACTGATTAGACATCCAGAAGAAAATATATCTATTATTTTAAAAATGGTCTATTCATTTTATGTTGGAGTATTTTATGAAACAGTATTAACTTAGTTAGTCCCTTGGATTTTATGTTAATACCTTTTTCTATATTTGTCTAACCAGCTTTCCAAATGCTCCAGTATTTTTCATTAGTTAATTTTTCCATCTTAAAAAAACTGTTGATAAATCATTTCTTCACTTACATATCTTATAGTCTCAACTTATCAACACTGCAGCAATCTTGTTTCTGACAGGCATTCTTACACCCTCTTATTACAGTGTCTTGCTCCAGTGGTGTGCTTTTGATTGTGCTTCTCTTTTCTTGATATGAAAATTGCAGCTCGGTCTTAACTGCTTTTTTAACAGTAAATGTATTCAAGAAAATAGTGCATGGAAATTTTTGAAAGTGGTTGCACAGGAAATAAAGTGTTTAGAGTTTCCTTAGTTCTCCTTAGTTCTTCTCATACACGTGCATGTTCACACAGTTACACTGACAAAATGATCCATATGTGCATACTAATAACACCCATAAGCGCGTGCTTGGCCATCTTTAATGTGTCGGCACGCGGCTCTCAGAGCAGCACGTGCTGAGGCACCTGTCTGGCCCCTCCCACTGCGGCGCACCTACACCCATTAAACAGGCAGGCAACCGAACTACTGCGTAAGCCATTTTGGCTCTAAACCACCGAGTCTCAGCGTCGTGCAGTCAACGTTTTCGGAGCCAAAATGGCGCCCAGTTGCGTCGCTGGGCGACTCGCTGAGCCGTAGGATCCCTGCAGAGGCGGTATCCATAGCAACACCCTTCAAACTTCCAGCCTTGGGTGGTTACGTAATGCCTCCAGCGGACAGTTCATGTTGAGGATGAGACTCAAACTGATGCAGCCTACCGGACTGATGAGGCAGCAGATTTATAAAAACACTGCTGATGTGCGTTTGTTCAACATTGAGACGGAGCCTCTGCAGCGTCTCGGCACTGAAACCCACAACCTACATATTTAATGCAATTCTTCTGCAGTCGCAGCGTGTTCCCGGCGACACATTAATTGTGAAGTTGCCGGTTGTAAATTACCTCAGAAAAGAAAGTGACCTCAGTAAACGGTGAGGAAGCAGAAGAAGGCTAGCAACAAATCGCACGTGCATGGTTTCTTTTTTCTTTTTTTCTTTTAACGAGGAGCTGGGATAGGAGGAGAGGGGAGAGGCTGAGCCACGAGTGGGACGGTCCTTAACGCAACTTGTGTGAAGTTGGGAGCCGAAGAGATGTTGCGGTCAGAAGAAAATAGAGCAGATCTAGCGAATATCTAACAGTGACTTCCAGAAATCTAAGATGACAGTGCCGACAGACATCCCGGACAAGTGGTTTCAAGTGGTTCTTCCCCTGCACAGAAAGAAAAAGAAAGGATTCAAAGGGGGCAAATCGAGAAAGAAGCGGACAGGTACGATCAATCCGACAGTGAAAGCTGTTGGTGGGACGATGTGTTGCTTTTTATTTCTTATTTCTTGCCGTTTTTACTGTCATTCCCACTGGAGGTAAACACAACCTGCCATATTTAAAAAAAATAAAAAAAATAAATGTAATTATCATCCTCATCCCACTGAGTCCAAGTTTCATTCCTCATGTCCATTTCACATCTGTGCTTGTGAGCATTCTCTGCACACTTCATCACATCACATGTCTGCATAACAGAAATTACTTCAGGGGGCTGTACTGTACCACTTGTATCAACATCTGCTATCTAGACTTGGATGGTTTATTTTAGAAATCAAATGCAAATATAAATAATAACAGTGCTACTTGTGATTTCCTGTGTTATTGTTTTCAGGCATATCACCTAATAAATAGAAATAGAGTTGTCCAGTGTTAGTAGTAGATTATTTAAACGTGAACACAAAATGGGGTTTGTGTGAATCTAAATTTTGAGTAAGTAGGTGATGCCCTTGTCTCTGCTGCCTTAGACGCTGATCAATCTTCCTGGCGCCGTGCAGCCTCCACTGCACCGCTGTGTCTGTATCCTTATTCCTTTGCTTAACTATCATGAATCACGATGGACGTGCACCTTCGTTTGACCTCCGCTCCATCAGTCTGTCACCGTGTCACTCGCATTGTTTTTCGACAAATTAGATCACTCTGCACGCACGCTCACGACTGCAGACGACTCCGCTATCCCCTCCTCATCTAATTGGATCAGCCGCTGTGAGAAATGATCACTTCTCCCGGGAGTGATGTGATTCTGACTTAGGGTTGGTCATGGTGGGGACATTAGCATTTCCCATAACAGAGATTCACTGTGCGCTGTGGTCATTAACGTTTATGACTCCAATCTGCCCGAACTCCGTCATTACAGTGTGTCGCTCTAATAGCTGTGTGTTTGTGCTCTCACATGTCCCAGCATGAGGAGAGGAGTGTTGGAGCGGCGGGAGGGCGGAGAAAACAAAATGAGAGCTTAGGATTTGATGTATTGTTATTCATGATGTATAACATTAAGTCAGTCAATATTTCTTTACCCATTTGTGTGCAGTTGTGTGTGGAAACCTAATGCTCAGGATATAAGGCTGCAAATGAAAGTTTCTCAGTAATGGGGATTTTATGGATCTTTGCAGACTTGCTGGATAGCATGTAGTGTGCGTCAGGGCTTTTAATGCCCTTGAAGTCGTCAGAGACATTAAACACTTACTGAGCGATTTGCTAAAGATGCTCCTGCATTTGGGCTGAGTGGGTCAGCTTGCACAGGAATAGCTGGGTCAGAGACAGTTTGGTCCTGACAATAGATTCCGGAGGGCCTCAGTGCTGATCTGACTTGGCACATGTATCTTGCCTGCTTCGGGAGACTTAATGCAGCCTTGGCACAGCAGGTTGGGACGAGCTCTCTGGCGTCCACGTGCCACAGAGAACATCAAGATGACCTTCAGGAAGAGAAGAAAAAAACACAAGAGGAAGCTGAAAGAAAATGAAATGATTAGATGATTTAAAATTAAACAAGATAAACATAATTTGTAATTCTTATGATACAGTATTTCTTCAAAGCTGACACAGTTTTCTAATTTATATTCAAAACAATGAAAGACAATGGAGCTCATCCTCATCACCATTGCTGTTTCACTTGTTGTCACTCCTCTCAAGCACAGTAGAAATAAGAAAAAAAAAAAGATTGTTTACCAAATTGACAATATCCGCTGAGACAACAGCTGAGCTGGTCTGTGACCGAGCCGTTCTTCTCCTAGAACAAATCTCTGTTACGATCTGACAACAAAGCCCAGCTCTAATGGGATTTTTGTTCTAAGTGGCCTGTTTTTGGTGAAGACAAACCAGGACAGCGATGGAGGTTTTGAGCCGACGTGCGTGTTGAGAGGTCTTCACAGTGCTGCACAAACACAGGAAACCACAGTGTCTGTTTATGTGCGTGCGATTATAGGGCAATGTCTTCTGTTGTGTGATGTCCCTTCCTCTGGCGCCTCGTTGCCTCTCAGTCATCAGCGAACAGCGTGTTAAGGACTTTGCTTGTTCCGAAACTGCATTAAGACGTTCTGCATTCTGTGACCATGGGCATGTAAACACTGAGCAAAAAAAAAAGAGCAGTCATTTCATTTTATAAACCATCTGATCGATGTTACAGGAGACAGGACTGGTGGAGGAGAGGAACTCCAAAAATACCCTGCATTAACATAACCACAAACCAGAAGGTTAAAGAGCAGCCTGACAATGAGTTAAAGAGCACAAGAGCTTAGGAAAAAGAGATTGCATTATTAAATTATGCTTTGTGAAACATTAACCGTAATTGTTGTGCTTGTTCATTTGTTTTCTACTTGAAAGCCGTCTCAGTACTCCCGTTTGATGCAGCAGTCGTGCTGGGTTGTTTATCTGGCCCAGATTGTACATCCGGTCTTTAACAAGACAGAAGCAGCAGCCAATTAAAGATCTTCGGTCATTTTTTATGTTTATCAGTTTCAGTGGAAGACAAAATGATTGTGCCTGGCATTCATCGACAACGTGTAAACAATCCCGTGCACTCCCTGTGTGTTTGGATGAATACACTGAAATATCTGACTGTTCTTCTTGTGTCTGTCGTCTTCTTTTGCCCAAGATCTTTAAAGGATAACATTGATAACAATGCTGACAAATGGTGCCGTGCACCTTGTGTGATCGCTGCTGTTTGATATCTTTATATTTTTGGCATTTTATTGCTAATGCTTCACCTTATGCCTTTTGTTTTCTGGCAGAGGAGGAAAGAAGGGTCAGAGCCAATGACAGAGAGTACAATGAAAAGTTTCAGTACGCAGTAAGTCAATTTCTCTGATGTGCATAAATCCTAAAACGTGGGTCCAAAAATGATTTAAAAATAATTTCTACTGAAATGACTTAAACCCTGACAAAAGTATGTGTTTTCATTTCCCTTTCTTCATCAGAGTAACTGCATCATGACATCCAAGTACAACATCATCACCTTTCTGCCCGTCAACCTGTTTGAGCAGTTCCAGGAAGTGGCCAACACGTACTTTCTTTTCCTGCTCATACTGCAGGTCAGTGTGTGTGTGTGTGTGTGTGTGTGTGTGTGTGTGTTTCTTTATATATTCACTCACAAGTGCTGGGTGAAGGAACAATACACAATAGACAAGGGCTCTGACAAAATATATTTACTGAGTAAAAAAATTGATTATTTAAAAACATTTTTAAAGACAAAGAACAGCTTGTTGCAAAATCCCCTGAATATAGAACCTTCATTTTGGCGACCTTGAATCGTTCTGCAGTGCATCGCTGATGTTTTACCGTAATGACAATAAAGCATTCTGAACCCGAATCTGAATCAGATCAATGGAGGACAAGAAATACATACTACTACATACTCTTGAAGGGGTACATTTAAGGGTGTATTTTATTATAAAAACAACTATATTGAATAGAATTCAGACTAATTGTGACAATTACTTTCATTTTCCGTGTCGTCCGTTCAGATAAACTGAGTGTTTTGATGTGATAGAGCGACTCAAACGGATCACCGGTCCTTCACATGGTTAACACAGACAGAGGGCAGTCAGGGGTGTAAGGCGTAACTGTGGCTTTGTTGGGAGAGTGGTTGTGGAAGGTTGTAGGTTTGATTCCCCCAGAGGCTTTTAATGAGCCGAGAGTCATGTCCCTTGATTTCAGGAGATAACACACTGTCCAATAAAAACATCCTCAGCCACTTCTATGTCTCTCTTCCTGAACAGTATCCATGTTTGTTCATGTCTCTGCCTGTGTGTAGCTGATACCTCAGATCTCCTCCCTCTCCTGGTTCACTACCATCGTGCCTTTAGCTCTGGTGCTGAGCATCACTGCAGTAAAGGATGCAACAGACGACTATGTGAGTATGATCTGAAGCACATGTTGACCCCTGATTACAGCTCAGTGACTGTATTACATTGACACATGACTTCCATTCAAAAGGAGCTCACGGTGATTTTTCTTCCTTTTAGTTTCGTCATAAAAGCGACAACCAAGTGAACAACAGACAGTCTCAGGTTCTCATCCGGGGCTCGTGAGTCATTTCAATATTTATTTAATGTTCTTTATTTACACAGTTTAATAAATCACACGATAACTTCTATGCCTTCTTTTCTTCACATTTCTTCAGTGTTTTGACTTTGACTCCGTGTTTCAGGCTTCAGAATGAAAAGTGGATGAATGTTCGAGTGGGCGACATCATTAAGCTGGAAAACAAGCAGTTTGTGGCAGTAAGTGGTTCGCCAAGACACTGACGCAGATCAATTAATGGAACAGTGTTTTGCGTTTGTACAGTCGTAACGTGGAAATCCTCAAGGCTTTCGTAATTTGTGAAAGCTTTAACTCTCTACTCTATGGTTAGATTGTAATTTTCTTGATCTCATTAATGTTGTAGGAGCTATTGTTGTTAGGATGCATGAATAATCTTTTCAGCAGTAAAAGGGTAGGAATATAGGGGTTAGGAAGACAAATAATACAAAACACTGAATAAACCATTTATAATGTGCATTTTTGTTTAAAGGAGTTAGTCACTAATATGTTTCCGTAATTTTACTAACAAGATAAATTAATTCAAGCTGCCACCACTGTCATTTAAATGCTGCCTTTCTAAATCTGTTCCCGTGGAGTCGATACTCACCGCAGCTGTTGTATCTGTTTTCAGGCTGACCTGCTCCTGTTGTCCAGCACCGAACCTCACGGGCTCTGTTACATCGAGACGGCCGAGCTGGACGGGTCTGAAAACACACACACACACCGCACCCTCACTTAAAATAACAGCATGAGACGACGTGCGGGAGCAACATCTGACAGGCTGAGTGTCTGTCGTCCTGCAGGGAGACCAACATGAAGGTGCGTCAGTCTGTGTCGGTAACGTCTGAACTTGGAGACCCCAACAACCTGGCCTCATTTGACGGTGAGCAAATCAGAACCCAGTTGAAAAATAAAAGATGCAAGTGAAATATTTTCACTCGCACACACTTTCTGTGCTCGTCGGCCACCTCTGAATGACAGCCTATCATTTCCCACCCACCAGCATGCACATCGGAAGAGCTTTGAGTCAGCAAAAGCACGCCCACACACCCCTCACCTGCTCAGGAAAATGCATTACTGCAGCAAACCGACTCCCACTTTGCCTCATATCAGCTTACAGATATGTGTGCGTTCACTTCTGTGCATGTATTTAGGTTTTGACAGCAGCTTGATCTGGTGGAGATGTTTCATTTAAGTCCAGATCGCACCAGGAGGAAGTAAGAAATAAGTGAATGTGTTGTGCATGTGTGATTTAGTATTTAATTTTTTTTGTGTTCTTCGTTTGTCCTTCCTCTCCTGCCTGTGAAGGTGAGGTGGTGTGTGAGCCGCCCAACAACAAGCTGGATCGTTTTTGCGGCACTTTGTACTGGAGGGATAAGAAATACCCTCTGACCAATCAGAACATGCTGCTCCGAGGATGCGTGCTCCGCAACACCGAGGCCTGCTACGGCTTGGTCATCTTCGCAGGTGTGCGACTGTTTTTTCACATGAAAAGACACACCTGGGAACCGCTCAGAAACTCACTCTGGCTCTGCTTCCGTCGAAGGCCCGGACACCAAGCTCATGCAGAACAGCGGTCGCACCAAGTTTAAGCGTACGAGCATCGATCGCCTGATGAACACTCTGGTCCTCTGGGTAGGACACCCCAAACCTCTCACTTTCACGGCTCATAACTATTTCAGGACATGATCTCAGAGGCTTAAATGTAGTTTCATATGATATATCTCTCCCAGTAATGTACTCTCTCCTGAATTAGGTTTAAACGGGTTACAGATCTAAATGTAAGATATTTGTTTGAAACCCCGCTTCAGTGTCGGCGTCTGTGCTTCTCTGTCAGATCTTTGGCTTCCTGGTGTGTATGGGCGTGATCCTCGCCGTGGGCAACGCAGTGTGGGAGAGAGAGGTGGGCTCACGCTTTCAGAGCTACCTGCCCTGGGACCCTCCGGTGGACAACTTCTTGTTCTCGGCGTTCCTCTCCTTCTGGTCCTACGTCATCATTCTCAACACCGTGGTGCCCATCTCTCTATACGTCAGGTAGGAAGAGGCCCTCTCCGAAGGAAGAAGAAAAGGCAGAATAATGCAAAACAAATATGAAACTAAAGATCAGG
The DNA here is from genome assembly GCF_902148845.1 of Salarias fasciatus. Taxonomy (NCBI): domain Eukaryota; kingdom Metazoa; phylum Chordata; class Actinopteri; order Blenniiformes; family Blenniidae; genus Salarias; species Salarias fasciatus. Next base: position 4,297,550 of record NC_043755.1, on the reverse strand, counting down.
CGTTAATGCTGACGACTCGCTGTTTACACCGACTGCTCCGTCTCAAAGCTCCACATTATTGTAACCCCATCGTCCGAGCCAATGAACCTGATAGCGACACATAAGATTTGAAGAGGATCAAACACACTGAGGACAGAAAGCCTCAAAAAACCTCTGCAGGACATCCAGGAAGTTTGTGACACGGTAATTTGCAAGGAGGGATGGGGCCAGCAATAAATCCCTTCTTCTGCTCCACGAATCTCTAATCCCCATTAATTATTTTTGAGCATGGATTAAACTTTGAGCGTCCGATAAAATCATTTTAAACTTTCAGTAAAGTGGGACTGCCAGCTCTCCTATTGAGGGAGAAACTGACCCGATCGCCTGTTATAACCTACTGTTTTGATCGCCCACCCTCTCTCTCTCTCCCCCCGGTGCAGCGTGGAGGTGATCAGGCTGGGCCACAGCTACTTCATTAACTGGGACCAGAAGATGTTCTGCTCGCAGTGCAACACGGCGGCTGAGGCCAGGACCACCACTCTGAACGAGGAGCTGGGTCAGGTGGGCACACACACAGCACACACACACACAGTAAACACACAGTCAGAGAGCATCGGCGGATCTGGTCTCCGGGATCCACAGTGATTAAAGCTGTTTCACCAGCAGATCAAACAGACACATCAAATTAATAGATATTAGGATTGAAGAGTGAAACAAACTATTACCTCCCGAGATCTGCACGTCATGTGATGCCTGCTGGCAGTATTTACTTTAATTTACAGTATCCAATAAAGTACTTCTCAGAAAATGAAGGTCAAATAGGTAGTTTGTCATTTAAAAACCAGCGAGTGTCTTCCCCATTACACAATGTCTTTCACTATGACTCGACTTTACACTTCACAGAACTTTCACTTGTGAGCATGTGTCGTTTTGACAATATACTGTATATAATCATTTTCAAGTCTGCCCATTTCTTTTTTTTATTATAATGTATTACATTTCATTACACTTTAGCAGATAGGAATCAATCTTTCCCAGAAACACAGTACTGCATTATCTTTGCTGACCATTTGTCTGAGGATCAAGCATTTGTTTTTTTAGCTTCAAATTTAAAACATTTCCCTGTCATTTTCAATTAATTATGCAATAAATGAATGGAGCCACAATGTTCTTATAGAAACATAAAATTAGATCACATCTGAAAAGATTTTTAAAGCTAAAAGGATGCTGGCAACAGTCACTGAATGCATTTTGTTTTCTTGATGACTTTCTTTATGACTTTCTGCATTTGTCGATTTGCCTGCGAATGTCACGTGCAAGTTTAAAGTTGTCAGAAGCATCAGATTTATTCAGCATAGATCAAGAAACAGTGACCCCATGAAACAAGGGTTAAATCAGTGTTTTATTGCTTGTCTTAGGTTGAATACATCTTCAGTGACAAGACTGGAACCCTCACTCAGAACATCATGAGCTTCAACAAGTGCTCCATCAACGGACAGCCTTACGGTAAATGCATCAGAACATGCATCACAGCTGCACACAGAGAACAAACACGGGTTTTAAATCATGTCTGTGTTTCTGTCAGGGGAGATAACGGATCCACTGGGAAGTCAGCCAAAGGTGAAGTGGCCGTTTTTCATGCGTTCATGCACTTGTAGTCTGTGGCCTTTTTAACCATGATGAATAAATGATCTCCTGTGGACCCTCAGAGGATCGACTTCTCCCCCTTCAACCCTCTGGCGGACCCGGACTTCTGCTTCTACGATGACAAGCTGCTGGAGTCGGTGAAGGTGGGCGACGCTCACTCTCAGGAGTTTTTCCGCCTGCTGTCGCTCTGTCACACCGTCATGAGTGAGGAGAAGAGCGAGGGTGAGCGAGAGACGGACGCAAATCACAGGGGAAAATGACACCATTAGGCCTGATCATCATTTATAGTTTCTATTTTTCTGTCCTGCCCAGGAGAGCTTGTCTATAAGGCTCAGTCTCCAGATGAGGGCGCCTTAGTGACGGCCGCCAGAAACTTTGGCTTTGTGTTTCGCTCCCGGACGCCGGGCACCATCACCACCACGGAGATGGGAAGGACGGTCACCTACTCCCTGCTGGCCATCCTGGACTTCAACAACATCCGCAAGAGGATGTCTGTCATAGGTGAGGAAGAGGCAACAGTCTTTTTGTCATCCGACTGTGAAAAAACATCAATTTGTGCATATTATTAATTATTTAGATTTTATTTCTAATTGTATTTACTGACGATTGGAACTTTTTGCAAAAGAAAACACAGTGTTGGCTTTACAGAGAAGATTGTACTGACTTAATAGTCTCTATCTTGCCTTGATATTTCTCTGATGTCTGCTTCAGCTGTATTACCCACAAGATGACTGTGAATCACTGTTTTCCAGACAAACTGTATATTTTCTCTGGGATTTATCTTTTAAAAGCTTTGAACAAACGGAGCTCCGGTCATAAATCCGCTCCACCGTTAGTGTCGTGTCAACACCACCCCGAGCTCACACTCATAAATCAGTGTTAAACTGTCACCTTCCAGACCGGCCGTGTGACACATTTCATGAGAGAATGACTGAAAGCGATGGAGTGTCGTGTCTCTGCTTTCATCCCGCCCTGTTTTTTTGTCTTTCAGTGCGAAGCCCAGAGGGCAGGATCCGCCTGTACTGTAAAGGAGCCGACACGGTGCTGCTGGAGAGGCTCCACCACTGTAACCAGGAACTGACAGCCGTCACCTCAGACCACCTGAATGTATGTAATCACACCAGTGGGTCGATGAACACTTCAAATCTCTGACTGGAGCTGCACTGCCACCTAGTGTCGTCTTTGTATGAAACAGCTTTTTAACTGAATTTTCTTGTGTCTGTGTTTCTTAAATAGAACTCACTTGCACTTGTCATTCTGCGATGTCTCGTGGAAAGTTTAAATTCTGAGTTTTCGCCTCCAGGAGTATGCAGCAGACGGGCTGCGGACGCTGGCTCTGGCCTACAGAGATCTCTCAGAGGATGAATGGGAGTCCTGGTCGGAGAGCCACAGCGTCGCTGACAAAGCCACCGACTGCCGGGAGGACAGGCTGGCCGCAGTTTATGAGCAAATAGAACAAGATATGATGGTCAGTGAATTAGTTTGAGAGTAACTGTATAGAAATCTTGCACCTGAATTTATTTTTTTTGTGCTTTGTGTGGTCAAGCTGACTCGTATTTTCATGGTCATTATTTCTCAAATTCATTCTGCTCAAAGCAGATTCAAAAGAGTGTTTTGAAAAAAGAGGAAGGTTGTGGTATCGCTCAGAGTGTAAATCTGTTTCGAGCTGAAAGGTTTTGCATATTGCACAGTTTTTTAACTGGTTTGCGCTATTCATAATGTTTCCTGTCACGATGCAAATTGCCGTGAAGCTCTTCCTCAGTGTTCTCGCTGGACGTTAACAGGACACCGTGTCTGCACGCTGTTCTCTGTGTGTCCAGCTCCTGGGAGCCACAGCTATAGAAGACAAGCTGCAGGAAGGCGTCCCAGAGACCATCGCAGTCCTCTCCCTGGCCAACATCAAGATCTGGGTCCTTACTGGGGATAAGCAGGGTGAGATCTACACAAGGTGCACTGTGAAATGTACACATGCACAGGTGACCAAATGAAGCCCTGAAGCATCGCTGCTGCCTCCTCTGGGGCTCCGTACACGTCTCCCTCCATCATTCCTTTATTCATCCTGCTGCACCCTTGTTGTCATTTCACACAGACACTATGAATAAATCCACCCAAAGTATAGAAACCATTTCTTCTGAATGCCCATGGATGAAAACAACGTCACCAGAATGCACCTGGCTTTCTGACTCTGGATCCTCCAAATGTTTTAAATCTCAAATCTGGACTTTAATAGTGGAACAGCAGAGCATGACTGAGAAACAGACACACACGGCATGTTTATACTTAACTGGAAAGCAAAAAAAATGCCCATTTCCTGTGAATTCTGTGAAACTGGAACTTTGTACTGCGAGAGTGAGAAGTTTTAAAGACTTCCCAGAAGCAAGTTTGAGTCTCCTCAACATGGAAAAACTATTAAAAAAACTCATAAAATACATTTAATATTATTCTGCTTATAAGAATAAATCATTGCACTCTCCAAACTTTTTTGAAATGTATTGTTTTTAACTAATAAGTCTTTACATCAGTTTTTTACAGCTTTGCCGTGTGTGTCAATAACAGAAAACAAAGTTCAGCATGTGTGTAAGAATCTAATATGAAAAAGTCATTCCTCCTGTACTTTATTTCATCCCTTTATTGATTGATTGATGTGATGATGAACTTGTTCATCTTTTTCCTAAACTCTGACAGCAGCAGTTCATGGTCTCTGATGGATGTTGTTGTTTTATTCTAATTGTCCTGTGAATATTGTGATGTTGGTAGAAGGCTAAACATTGGTTACCATCCCAGTTCTCAGCTGCACAAACTCAACAACAGACCAGGAACTGGTCATCAAGGCAGAAGTCCCCAGTTTGGCACAATAAACCACGTTTTTCAGCAAAAAAAAAAAAAAAAGTACTTCCCTCTGCTGCCAATTTCAAACTACCGTACCTGAAAGTTGATATTTCTGTTTTTCCATGTGTGCATGCACGTTTGACTCTCTGAACTAATGATCTGACACCTCGTTGTTCCCGTGAAGGGCTTAAACGTTCTCGGCCATGTTCTGTCCTCTCATCCAGAGACGGCTGTGAACATCGGCTACTCCTGTAAGATGCTGACGGACGACATGACTGAAGTGTTCATCATCGGCGGACACACGGTGCAGAGCGTACGGCAGGAGCTCAGGTCAGCCTGCTCGTCTTCCTACCCACAAGTCTCTGCTCCTCCGCGCTGAAGTTCCCACGCAGGGAGTTGAAGCAGCACAGGACAGGCGTCGCCCCTGAAATAAACAGAGAAGTGCATGCATGATTGCAGCGAGTAGGTGTGGTAGCTTTGTAGCAATGACTGAACAGTGTCCAGTGTGTTTTCTTTGCAGTCAACACAAGTGAGTTCAGTTTACAAAATAAAAGCATAACAGAAAACATATCAGTATCTGATAGTGCAGGATTTTCTCTGTTACTCTTTAAACTTGTCACCATCTTTTTTTAGTTTGTTCAGTGTTTTTGTAGTCCTCATCATGGATTCCTCCCTCAGTTCCTCTGACACACAGTGCCTTTAAATAACAGATTTTCAACACTCATTTCTCTTTACTGCTTTGAGTTACTCTGCTTATTCCTGTTTTATTTTAAAGAGGGGCTTCCCAGTTTTACTGCTGGTGATATGTTATGCTAGCCTGACCCCTGAAAAAAAGGAAACGATGAAAAGATAGAAACTGCCTATTTTCTGTTGCTCCCCAGGAGAATACATGATGATATGAAACTCTGCCTGTTTCTCTCCAGGAGGGCGAGGGAACGAATGATCGAGCTGTCACGGACCAGCGATGGAGGGAAGGAGGAAGGGATGGAGGGACTGGGAGAGGCCGGCTTCATGGGAAATGGGATGAAAGAAGGACAAGACGAAGATGATGCAGCAAGAATGGAAGAAGGGAAGCAGGGAAGCGGAGGGAAAGCAGGAGGGAAGCAGCTCCAGTCCTCTCCTCCTCCTCCTCCTCCTCCTCCTCCTCCTCCTCCTTCTCCTCCTCCTCCTCCTTCCTCCAACTTAATGGACAACATTTCCGGAGAGTTTGCCCTCGTGATCAACGGCCACAGTCTGGTATTCCCGCCACACACATTCTACAGAAATACATAAATAAAGCTGCAGATGGAATGAAAGATCGAGTAGCTTCATCTCAGAGAACCGCTCTCTCTCCCGTGTTTCCCGGCAGGCCCACGCTCTGGAAGCAGACATGGAGTCGGAGTTCGTGTCGACGGCCTGCGCGTGCAAAGCGGTGATCTGCTGCCGAGTGACGCCGCTGCAGAAGGCTCAGGTGGTGGAGCTCATCAAGAAGCACAAGAAGGCCGTCACCCTGGCCATAGGAGACGGCGCCAACGACATCAGCATGATCAAAAGTGAGTCGCGCGGTCGAGATTGAATCAGGAGAGGAGCGGGAGAAGTGTAAACTGGGTTACTGCCGAGACGGGGAGGGAAGGGAGAAGTGCAGTTTGAGCCATGTGGTTGTTGTTGTTGTGTCTACCTTTGAGCAACGGACGTTCTCAGCGGAGGTCGCGTGCTCGGCGTTGTTTAACCTGCGGTGTTGCAGGTCGTGACGGAGGCCGTGTGGAAATGTGTGTTGCAGTGCAATGTGGTTTCCAGGTCGCAAAAAAACAAAACAAAGCAAAAAAAAAAATTAAAAAAATCGGCTCTACAGACTGAATATGACAAAACTTTCCAAAAACAAGAAATGTAGCTCAGATGATGAAGTTTTCCATGTGACAGATTTGCTCAGCTTAACTTTAAGGACTTGTGTAAGAAATGATGAAAGTTTACTAATATTGTGTTTACTATCATTTAATAGTGAAGATAAAGGTGAAAAATTATCTAGTTTAATTCTTACATCTCACAAGTTTGTCTATAATATTCTGGATTTGATGCCCACAGTGACAGATGAGGGTGAGCGCTGTCTTTAAAGTGAGGGTCTGAATCCCAATTTTAGCAGGAAAAACATAACCTGTCCACATTTATGGTGCAAGTTGCTTTGACGGTAAAATGCGGCGTCTGAATAGAGGAATCAAAGTGTTAGGTCACTTTGCATGTTTGTCTGCAGCTCTGCATCGTGTCTGCTGTGCAATCGATTCCCTAAAATGAATTTGTGTAAGCACACTGCAGATATACAAGTAGCAAAGCACTGATTGGTGAGATTGGTTTACATCTGGTGATTTCTCGTGTTTTAAAAATAGACTAAGTTGTAGAAACCGTGAAACATAATAAGACTTAAGGCTTCGGCATTAGAGATAAACTACTTCACAGTGGTTTGTACTTTTTTACAAGCAGACATAAACAAAAGCTTCTCATGCAGCCAATAGTGACTGGTTTAATAGTGAATATGTTAACAAAGTATTCATGAAAACATCAGCTTAAACATTGATTAAACTTTATTTTCACATTAATTAAAGCATCGTCTAGAAGGTGGTGCGGTGGTAAAAACTGCAAGGGGTATTAAAGAAAAGCCAGGATTGCACAGGGAGAATGTGCAAGCGTCTCTGCACCAAAGTTTCAAATAAAAGTTCAGTCCTCCCAACTTCACTCTTTGTTTCTGCGACAGGCGCTCACATCGGAGTCGGTATCTCAGGTCAGGAGGGGATCCAGGCGGTGCTGGCCAGCGACTATTCCTTCTCCCAGTTCCGCTTCCTCCAGCGGCTCCTGCTGGTCCACGGCCGCTGGTCCTACCTGCGCATGTGCCGCTTCCTCTGCTACTTCTTCTACAAGAACTTTGCCTTCACCATGGTGCACTTCTGGTTCGGCTTCTTCTGCGGCTTCTCTGCTCAGGTCAGACTGCACCGCTGGTGATGGAACCTCGATACCAGGAATTTTGCTTTAACTCTCTTCGATTGCGTTCCTTTGCCTCTTTTGTCTTGCAGACGGTTTACGATCAATACTTCATCACTCTCTACAACATCGTCTACACGTCCCTCCCTGTGCTGGCCATGGGGATCTTCGACCAGGTCTTCAATTTATTGCTTTCACTGAAACAGTCAGAGTGTTGTTGAGGTTTTCATGATGGGGGTTTTCATCTCCCCCCTCCCCACTGATCTGCAACATGTATTCTGTCTCCCTGAATTCAGGACGTTCCCGACCAGAGGAGTCTGGAGTATCCGAAGCTGTACGAGCCCGGCCAGCTCAACCTGCTCTTCAACAAGAGGGAGTTCTTCATCTGCATCGCCCAGGGCATCTACTCGTCGGTGGTGCTGTTCTTCGTGCCCTACGCCATCCTGTCAGACGCCACTCAGAGCACCGGCGTGCCGCTCGCCGACTACCAGACCTTTGCGGTCACCACGGCGACGGCCCTGGTCATTGTGGTCAGTGTGCAGGTGAGTCAGGTCTGGAGAGGTGTTGGATTTCCACACAGCTTCAGTACTGTTTGTTCCACAGTGCTGTATTAACTGTGCACCTCGGCTGCTTTTTTATTTCTGTCCTTGTTTGTGTCTTTGCAGATCGCTCTCGACACGGGCTTCTGGACGGTCTTCAATCATGTGTTTGTGTGGGGCTCGCTGGCCTCGTATTTCACCATCATGTTTGCTCTGAACAGTCAGATCCTGTTCAGGATCTTTCCCAATCAGTTCCACTTTGTAGGTCGGTCCCCTGATTTCTCGGTATTTTTCTCTGTCACAGCCTCAAAAAACAAACTTCAGCCAGACATGTAAAATATGCATGTGGATATATTCAAAGTACTTGTTGTGAGATGATTAAAAAGTTTTAATATTCATGTCAACATACTATATTTTTATAGTACATACTCCAAATGTGTAAGACCTGTGTGTGTTTGTGTGTGTGTGTGTGTGTGTGTGTGTGTGTGTGTGTGTGTGTGTGTGTGTGTGTGTGTGTGTGTAGGCAGCGCTCAGAGCACACTATTGCAGCCGGTGGTGTGGTTAACGATTGCACTGGCGACAGCAATATGCATCGTTCCAGTCTTGGCGTTCCGCTTCCTCAAGCTGGACCTCAAACCTCAGCTCTCAGACACGGTGAGAAAACACACAAAAACATCTCCAACTCTGATTTGTCCATCTCTGCTGTTGCGACACGTGTTACCGTCTTCCCAGTATGTCGGCCTCGAGGTCAATGATTAACTCCAGGAGTGTGCAGGTGGTCGTAAGCTAATGCGCTCTAAATACCCTGCAAATATTGACTTTATGTGTGTGTTCTGGTGACACGAGCCGCTCTCAGCAGATGAAGTTCAGGCTTTGATGGTCTGTGAGTCTCGCAGCTACTGGGAAGTCAACCAAAACCAATCTCAAGGTGGTTTGAAGAAGTTCCTTTTTTTAAAAAATAGATGTTGTTTCGCTGTGGTCACTGGTGGGTTTTTCGTCTGGGGATGAATTTAGATGCGTGAGACTTGGAAAGGCTCCCACGGAGCGTAGGTCTTTCATATATTGATGAAATGAAAACAAGATGATAAAGCATAAGACACACAGGAGTGTGTCACAAATCATTTTTCTCATCCTTGATGCAGACAATTCACACCAAGTAGCCTAATCTCTTGGGATAATTTTTGTTTTGTTGCCATACGGGTTATTGTTTTAAAAGGAAATCCCTTCAGTTACACCTACAGTTATGCATAAAACAAACCGTCAGTGTTGTTAATGTTATTAATATTTACTTTGTTTTGAAAATATGCTTTGAATATAGATAAAAATTTAAGCAATTTAGCAGCAGTTTGAATTCGATTTTTAGTCCTGATTCCACATCTTCATATCATCCAGGATATAAACTAAATTCCTCAGTTTTCTCTGGCCGTTCCTCAGGTGCGTTACACTCAGCTGGTGCGACAGAAGAGGCGGAAGCTGGCCGGCCGCGGCGCCGGCGGCGCCTGGCGTGGCGCGGGCAGCGTGTCGGAGGGCCGGCTGGGGGCCCGCGGCGGCTCCAGGAGGTCCGGCTATGCCTTCGCCCACCAGGAGGGCTTCGGAGAGCTGATCACTTCAGGGAAGAACATGCGGCTGTCGTCGCTGGCCCTGGCCACCTTCGCCTCGAGGCACAGCTCCAGCTGGATAGACACGCTCCGCAGGAAGAAGGCCACGCTCACCAACACTCCCCCAAGCACGTCGGGGGAGTGCAGCCCGGCGCCCAGCTGCCTCTCCGGGTCGGTCCCGCCGCTCTCCAACTCTTCCTCCGTTCTGGGCGTCTCTCAGGATACGCCCATCGAGGAGGAAACCATCGCCGCACCAGCTCCAAACACACAGCCCCTCCGGGTCTCCTTCACTCAAAGCCCGCCGTCTGCCGCCGGGGCTCCAGAAGCCGCCGAGCCTCAGGGTTCGGCTCAGGCCGCCGCTGCCGCCGCCGCCTTGACCCCTGCGGCAGCGCGGCCTCACGGGGAGGACTCACCTGGAGGCTGGACGCTCTCTCTGGGGACCGTGCAGGTCAGTGGCGTCAAGACGCTCCTGATGATGACGATGCAATCAGGCTTCACATTTTGCAGAACATTTCATCACTGACACTTGAACTGTGCCTTCCTCACTCACTTCACCAACACACAACCACACATAACGTACATTTTTTCAGTATATTCTTGTAGTAACTCAAGTTCAGAGAACTTTTAACACTTTGTATTTTAGGGCATCGTACAGATAATCTCTCCACAAGTGGCCTACAAAGCTGCTGACCTGTAACTTTCCCTCTTCATCCAATAGGAAGCTCTGTTTGGACGGAAGGTCATTTCGACTCGAGCCAGCGCGTCCAGCAGCCCGGCACTCTCCTCTGTCGCCAAGGAAACCAGCCAGAACGAGTGAACCTCACGCAGCAGACAGAGCAATCCCATCTTTGCTCCCGTCCCTCAGATATTTGCTCACCTATACCTCTTGTGTGCCTCTCTGGAGATTTCGCAAGATCGGACAGAAAACATCAGCTGGTTAGAGGAATATTACCCACAGTCCTCAAAATAGGATTCGCAGAGGGAAGTGGGACCTTCTGCTGACGGGGACTTTCCCAGATACGAATTAAGATTTCAAGTGGGATGAAGACTCCGACGGTGCTCGACCGCTGAGTTTCTACAGATGTTTCAGTATCCGTGTGAGGAAGAGAATAACTCGCTAATTCATTTTCTACAAGACTGTTTCTGCTTCTCATTTTACAAGCCTCAAAAAAAAAAAAAAACATCTCCTGGAATCCACAGGGGGATGAATGTAACAGAGCAGCAAACAGTGAGACACAAGCATTGTTTTCTGCAGAAGTTTTCGCCCTTAATAATTAGAAACAAGCCTCTGCTTTGATTAACGTTCTCAATGAGAACGATATTTTCATTTACAGGAAACTTTTGCCACGTCGGTGTCCCATGTTTCAATTATGGTTTTCTTACTTCTTGTACTGAAAGGTGTTTCCCTTTTGTTTTAGTTATTTTTTTCTTTTCACTTTTTTGCTTTGCATCATATTGATGTTTTAATATTGGCCTGTTTGAGTTGCACTTTTGAAAAAGTTTTCAGAGCTTGAGTTTGAAAGTCGGACCTGTTTCTGGTCTGACAGAGGCCAGCTCGTGAATTTCCGTCCTGAAAACAACACAGTTGGATAAACAGTGTGAAAAACTGCGTCTGGTTGACTTTAAGTCGGTGGTTTTCAAACTGTGGCCTTTTCCTCGGGGACGCCAGAGAGTTTCGGGTGGGCGCTTCTTTCTGTGTGCAGGCTGTGTATTGTCCCTGTGTGTGTGTGTGTGTGTGTGTGTGTGTGTGTGTGTGTGTGTGTTGTGTGTTTTTTCTCTGGGTACTCCGGTTTCCTCCAGCAATTCAAAAACACACATGAAGTTAACTACAGACTCTTAAATTGGTTGTATGTGTTAATGCGAGTGTGTGTGCGTGTGTGCGTGTCTCTCTATGTGTTTGCATTGCGATGGACTGTAAGATAGATGGATGATGATAATTCGAAATAAATAGGTGGAGAGCAAATCTAGAATTTTATTAGAACTCTCATTTTATAACTGAATTTGTCTTGAGTGAAATGAAAGCTTTGTGTTTTGAAATAAGTTTTCATGTAATATAATAATTATATATAAAGACTTACCAAATATTTCAAAATGAAAGGATCTGATGAACACTAGAAGTGTTTAATTGTATGTTTTATTGTTGAAAACATGAGGAAGTCCAGCATTCAACCAGAGATTTGGTTTACGGTGTGGTGGTGCAATAATGAAGCCGAGTGAGTGAAGGTCAGTCTCTCACTCTCTGAAAGCCCTGACCGAAGCGTAACGCAACATTATTCATTCAAAAAGATGATGACTTAACATTTACATGTGGTTTTTCAAAGTCTTCAGCGCAGACGCTGGAATTTTGTAGGGTAAAGTGTTATTTTGAGTCACACTGGATGTATCCAAAGAGGAGAATCACGCCTTAATCAGGCCAAACTGGCCTGTATTTGTTCCATCAATCAATAAAATCTGTATATTTTTGTTCTCCTCAGTAATCAATGAAAAGGGTGAGTGAGGGACATTACCTCTACGTCTATCTCTCTGTAACACAGGTGCAGTTTACACGGACTCTGATCTGATCTTAAACAGAGTTACGCCACCTTCAAATTCAGTCCGATAGGGTCAATCTGATCTATTTCAAGCGGCGCTATTTAAATGTGATTATTACGGTCCGTGTATTCATAACTTCAGTCATAAGCAGCACAACCCACAACATAAAACTGATGTATTTTCTGAACATTCTCAATAGATTATACTGTTTCAATCCTCAACACAGGTTTAAGGAGGAGTGAGCATTTTATGGACTATGGAGCCATTAAATAAAAATGTTCTTTCTTTCACAAGAGACTGTGTGTGTGTGTGTGTGTGTGTGTGTGTGTGTGTGTGTGTGTGTGTGTCAGTGCTGTTTTGTGAAGGGTAGGGTTGAAATTAATACACAGTTTAAGCACAGTTCAAAATATACAGTTGAAAGGAGCAAAATGAGTATGAGTACAGAGATTTCTGAATCCTGCTTATGTTTATATATTTGTGTGTATGAAATTGTGTCTGAACAGATTTATTGGTGCACATCAAAAGTTGTGTTTGTGTACTTTTCGATTTGTCAAAGCAAGACACTGACCTCAGAATCCCTCCAGGCGGAGGAGTGTTTTGCATGGCAGTCGTCACCACTGGTGAGTGAAGACAAACAAAACCCAGAGCCGCCAACAAATCTGTGTAGGGAGGTTTTGATCCACTTCTTAAAATCAAATGGTGGAGGAGGTCTGCATGAGGTGCAGGAGATGAGAAGGCCATTTCGCACACATTTCAGCATGCAGAATAAACTCACGACACAAACAAATGCTTGCACAAGTCTAACTACAAGACTAATGGGGGCATATTAATATGTGTTGTGCACAACCACACAGGTCTATTTTGTGATTGAAATAAATACTTAAGCATATCTACAGTAAGTTCACAACATCAAAATTTAGATTATTCTTTGTAGAACTTAATCTGGCACTCCATTATAACAAAAAACATGCTGTTTATTCATTTATTTAGTTAATTATTTATGCATTCGTTCATTTGTTTCTTTTTTTTTTAATTAATGCAATGTAAGTGCTCACCCTCTAATTGCAGTAGAGTGTAGAGTATTATATTTTGATTTGCCTGTTTTGCGCACGGCCTGTATCGAAAATTATGAAATACACCACATTATAAATAAACTCGGGAAGATTACCGTGGCTTCCCGAGCAAGGCAGGCTTTAAATAAACGGCTGGTGTCGCTTTGGTGAGGGTTCTCTCTCGACGTGAGGAGGATTTCCTCCGCGTAACGGCGGCCAGCAAGAGGAAGAGCGCAGGGATTTCACAATAACGGGTCTCACTGGGGGACGGCGGAACCGCAGCCCTGCCGGCGGCTGGCTGCCGGGGGAGATTAAAACCAGTCCTACCGGCTCTCGCGACGTGACAGACTCCCCGGGAGCGCGGCCGAGCTGTCAGTGATGGTGTGAGGAGGACCCGCCGCGGCAGACATGTGGATTTTCCTCTGGATGAGTCTCGTGAGCGTCTCTCCGGGTCCCGGCGGCGCGGACAGAGCCTGTCCCCGGAAAGGTGAGCTGGGAGGTCAAGACAGAACCACGCACGTGAAATAGCTCTCAAACATGTTTAAGGAGTTTTTTTTTTTTCGCCTAAAAATCCAATATCTTGCAGATGATATCCATCTGTTTGGGTTTTGTTGTTGTTTTGAAATTAAAGTTATGCAAGAAATAATATTTCCTATTTGTGAAAAATGCATAAGTAATTTTAGTAATAAAAACTTAGCTCATTTACTTATGAAGAGAAAATAAACTAGTGCTTTATGATGAAGGTTTGTGACTTTTTAAAAAAGGAATTGACTTTATTTATTTGACAAATTTTGGACAGAAGTTGCTGGGAATCTGGAAAAGAGGCTCAACACAATTTTAAAATTAATTTTTTCAAATTAGGTAAATTTATTGTTGTGTTTATGTTTCGAATAACTCAAGGATTTTAGATAAGAAACATGTACTGTAAAGTCAAATTTAAGATTGATGAGAGATAATAAAAGATGAAGTTCATTAAAGATTTTTTCTTTAAATTACACATTCAGGAAACTGCTTAAGAAAAGTTATTTGGACTTTAGAAAGAATGCAAACACAGATAGATAGATAGATAGATAGATAGATAGATAGATAGATAGATAGATAGATGGATAGAAGAGTGTTTTAATTTTTATGTATGAAACCAATATTTGACAAAATGCCATAAATGCAAATATTATGAGAGATGATGCACGAAACTATAACTCATGACTGAAAAAGAAACCATGAAGACAGGACTAGTAAAAGAGGAAGCACCCAGCGCTTGTCACATTTACTTATGCAATGTGTCTTATCTGTGTTGTGACGAGTCAACTGTGACCAATATTAACTGTGAAGAAATGAGACATTCAGCACAAATTCAGTAAGCATGCAGTTATTTTGTAAAAGCTACAGATTTTAGATTCACACTGAATTCCAGTCAGTGCACACTGGTTTGTATCAAATGTCCAAATCTTCATTGTTTTCCTCCACAGAGCCTCCTCCTGGCGTCGTGGTCGTACCTCCCGGCCGTGAGCTGGTCCTGACCTGCAGCGGCCATGTGAGCGTGGACGGGGTCAAAGTTAACCTGACCAGGAAAAACCCAGACGCCAGCAAAAGAAGCAGTTCTCTGAATGTCGCCCCAACCAGTCGGAAAATTCCAAACGGTGTGTCTAATGAAAGTGTTAAAAACCCTTCAGAGGTCACTGCAGATGGCGAACGCCTCCGAGTCAGACGCTCGGACGCAGCCTTCACGGCTTCCCCTCATACGGCCTTCACGACCAGAGCAAACAGAGCTGGGTCCGACTGGGATGTGGAGGAGACGGAGGTCGAGGCCGATTACGAAGATGAGGAGGGGGAGGAAGGCAGCAGGGTGACGAGAGGTCTGAGGTCAAGGCCTCAGTGGAGCTGGAACAGGAGCGCAGTGGGGAGAGGAGAGAGCGACTGGGGAGGAATCTCGTTTCGGAGGAGCGGAGCTTTGCTGAATCTGTCCTCAGTACGACTCTCAGACTCTGGGAAATACGCTTGTTACTCCAGAGGCAGAGAAAGGTTCTCTGTCAAAGTCATCGTCGCAGGTGAGTAAAAAAATATCATCTGTATGACAAAATATATAGACTGATCTGAGTCAGTCTCAAATATACAAAACTATACCAAACTAGTAAAACTCCCCAAGACTGAAAAAAACAAATTGTCAAGGGAATAAATAAACACATGCTGAAATCAAAGAATGTCTTTAAAATAAGCATCAGAGTGCATATCAAGCAAAACAGGTTACTTGGTGAAAATCATACATAAAAAAGAGGATATAATGTAATATTGCCAGAATAAGTCATAAAAGAATATGTGCATTACACATCACCACAACAAGGGGAGAAGTGAAATAAACGGATATTTCAAAATGACTTCACCAAAGAAACGTGGTGATGGTCTGATCGGCATCGTGAGAGGGCTCAAAGATGCAGGATTTTAAAGCTTTAAAGTGGATTATACATTTTTTAAACCTTAATATGAACTTTATGATTCTGAACATCAGAAAACTTCCAAAGAAGAAGAGAAGTTTCCTCAGTGACCTTTCAGTTTGACCCACAGAGGTGAAGATCGTGTGTTAAAGTCGTGGTCATGTCGTCTGGTTCTGTTGTTTTCTCATTCTTCATGGGGTTCTTTGTGTTTTCTTTATGTTTATTTCCCTCAGAGTTGACACAGTTTCTCGTCCAGCCGTGTGCTTGTTGTTGTGGTCAAGGTTATTGATCATGGTTCTGGTTTTGCTAGCAGTGGCTTCATGCTGTGGCTGGCTGTGCTGTCCTTTATCTCCCCCATCAGACATGATTATGATTTCAACCCTCTTCACTGACACTGATGGACCTTTTTCCAGATTTAAAGTTAGTAACTTTAAGTTACACAGATAAGGCATCAGCCAAGCACAACCTGTATCACCTAATCACACACTGAGAGAAAACACATGCTACAACTTTTATTTATGGCTGTCATTTTCACTTACTATACCCAAGAATGCAAAAAGTTCAATAAACACACTTAATCTACTAATTAAAATTTCTGAATTTCAGTTTGTGTTCTTTATTTATATGTACACCTTAAAAAGACAAACTACAGTTTATTCCATGTTCAGCTTTTTGCGAAAACAGAATTTTGAAAGGTTATTCCATAATCATCACTGTAAGATCTCAATACACCACATTCTGATTCTTTTAGTCAGAAGGATATTAGTATATGTATCAAAGTGATGCATTAGAAATATACATGACCTCTGCACTCTTCCCTCCTCTAGACCCTCCCGAGAGTCCGTCCCTGTTCTGCTATAAGAAGTCACCCAGCAGTAAAATCCGCTGTGAGTGGACGCCTCGGAGGCCCGTCATCAAAAACCCTTACTGTTACCTCTTACTGAGTAAAGGGTAAGAAGGACACACTCTGAGTGACTGCGACTTAATATATGAACTAGTGTATCATGAATATACCCGTTGTTAACTGAGATGTGGTCCATGTGAACCAGTTTATGAATGTTTGCTTTAAAACTCTCTCTCTCTCTCTCTCTCTCTCTCTCTCTCTCTCTCTCTCTCTCTCTCTCTCTCTCTCTCTGTCAGAGTGACAGTCCGTCCACACTTCAGTCGTGTTCCTTGCTCGTACTCGTCTCAGCACTCCCGCTGCTGGTGCGCTCTGGACTACAATGACGACGAGCAGCGAACCCTTCACATGGCCTACCTGTGCGTTACGGGCATCACGGGGAATGCAACTAGCAGCCTGCTGCACTTCACACCTCTGGACATCTGTAAGTGACTGTGTCTAATTCAGAGTGGGTTTTTGATTTTTTTGTTTAAAATCAGCTGGAGTAAATGAAAGCTGCGCTCTCTGTGCTCCAGTAAAGCCGGACCCGCCGTCAAACGTGTCGGTCCGGCAGGAGGAGGGACGCCAGACGAGGATGAAGGTCAGCTGGAATCTACCGACGTCGTGGAAGCAGCAGGACAGCCACTACTCTCTCATCTACGAGATCAAGTATCGGCCCGTCACCTTCTCGCCTGAACATTCGCAAGTGAGTGCGGCCGTCCGAGCGTCCCTGGCCGTCATCTCTCTGACTGTAACCGTGAGGTCTATGGATCTGTGTGTTCACGCAGAACAGTACCATCAAGGACTCGCACTCCCACACCATCACCGACGCCCTTCCAGGTGTTGAGTACGAGATACAGGTCAGAGCCCAGGACGAGTACGATGGACACTGGAGCGAGTGGAGCTCACCTGTCTATGGCAGGAGCTGGACAGGTAGCTCTACACACACACTCACACACACTCCAATACATAATCCTGTAATCTAACATTGGCTGCGCTCCTCCTTTTAAGCTGCAGTCACAGAGATCGATGACTTCTCCACCACGGTGGTAAGATTCTGAACTCTCTAGTAAATGTTCACTTATAGGGAAGTCTTTATATGCTTTTAACTTTCTTCTTGATTGACTGACCAACAGTTTGACCTGAGCGACCTCATCGAAGGCTCAGGTTCTGGTGCGGATGGAGAGCTCATTGGTAAGAATGCTGTCCAACACACTGTCGATTGCATGAGTGTTTGTGTACGTAACTGTAAAGAGACAAAAGAGAAGGAAACGTTGCATGTTGTCAGTGCTGAGAAAAAGAAAAAAAAACCCTCCGCTCCCGCTGGGCTTCAACAGGAAACAATGTCATCATATTAACTGAGGCCCAACAACAAACCGGCCACAGGAGATATGGTTCCTCTCTCACACACACACACGTGCACGCCCACGCACACACACGCACGTCATTCCGCAGCAGTTACACTCTTTTCGTCAGTCACTCCTTTTACTTGGAATATATTCTCGCTGATTCTGATTTCTTAGAGTCTCCTTCTCCTTTTGCCGCAGTCTCGGTCCCGAAGCCTTCGGCGGCGCCGCAGTTTGCCCTCTGGATTGCTGGACTTTTCGCTCTGCTGTCGGTCATTCTGACTGCCTTCATCTTCAGGTGACGCGATCTGTGTCTTTTACATTTGCATCACGCCTGCTACAGATGCTGTTTAATTTCATAAACTTCAGCATTTATTGCATAAGATTCTTTGAATAACAGTCAAAGGCTGTACAAGTTGCATTCCATCCAACTTGTTTATTTTTGTCCATTTCAGACACAAGGACAGATTTTTGTCCAAACTCAGTAATCTCAGTGCCGTCACTCAGTTTGGGGAAGTCCCTCCACCTCCTCCCGCTGTCACAGTTACCCCAGAAGGACAGGCTCTGGTGACCTTTGACCCTCCACTTTACAAAGAAGAAGAAGTCGAAGAAGAAGAAGACGCACCACAGAGGATGGAAGCCATGCACTTCAGCAACACAAGTTATTTCTTTCTTCAGAAGGAGTGATTTTCAAAGAAAAAAAATGGAGAAATGACTGAATATGACCAGTTTCTGCTGGTGGATTAACGCCATACTCAGTGTTACAGATGCCAAGATAACATGAGGCTTTACTTCTGAACTTAAACTGGGAGAAAACTCAGACCAGCTCGTATAATCTGTGCATTTACATTCTAACTTTATCTGATGCCCAAAAATACCTCTAACAAACTTTTTACTGTATTTTCTCAAAAATATTTTGTCTATAATTTTATAAAAAATGTTATAAAATGTTGTACAAACCGTATATAACATGCATGTATTATATAAGCTGATACAGGCTTTGGTTGTACATATGAGTGAGGTGTGTGTAATAAAGCTGTTTTCTGAAATGTGTCAAAGATTCATCTGTTCTCCTCTCTTCAGGAGAGCTCTTATTGATAACTTTGTGTTACTTTAAGAGTTCTGTCCTGATGTAAACTTGACTCTATTTAGCTTGTTTTATGGTCAGTTATTGTTACAAACGTCACATTTTTTTGTTAGCTTTTACAGATTTTATGGTTTTGTGTCAGTTGGATTATTTAGATTCTTTCACTTTTTTTTCAAGAATTATTATGTATGTTGCAGGTCAAACACAACTTTGTGAGTATTGTGTGTATTGATTTGTGTTCAGTGTATTGAAGGGTATTGTATTGAAGAATTGAGCTCTATTTTAAAAAGTCATGGTCTTCAGTTTCCATAACCAGTGTGAAGAATTTGACTTTATTTATTAGAGTGTGAGTTTATTATACAGAGTCTGGGTCCAGATCTAATAGTCTGATTTGAAGTGTCTGGATAAAGTGAAAGAGTCCTGATCAGGTAATGTTTTATTTTCCTTATTTTCTATTTTTTTTTTTTATATATTATGTATATATATGTACATTATTTTCCTTTGTTTTTACAGTGTTAGTGAATTTTGAAGCCATAAATAAACACTTATGAACTGTAACCTGTCGTTTCTCAGATCTGCGGCGCCCCCTCGTGGCCGCAGTGCTGAACTGCCGTGACTGGTTTCCATGGTAACAGCTGTTGACGCCGTGTCAGTCTCAGCTGTCTGCAGGTCAACGTGCGAACAAAACCTTTTCCTGGCTGCAGCGTTTAGGTCCGCTCAGGCTGCAGCGCTGAGAGGAATGATGGCCGGAAGAGAGAAACCGGACGTCAGTGTTCTAAACTCCGAGCAGCAGGAGAAACTGCGACAGTTTAAGGTGATTTTACAGCCCCCTGTTTCTCACGTCTGAGTGTAGATTCAATCGTTTTAACCTGAAAAACACTGTCTTAACTCTCAGATAAAGACAAGAATCGACAACGAGAGGTATCTGAGGTCCCATCCAGAGGTGGATGTGCTGATAGGAGGCTTTTTAAGGTTTGCTGATTTTCATTTGTTTTTTTTTTTAATTAATTTAAAATTATGCACAGTTGCATGCAGTGTTATATTTTCAGCATAGTCATTAAATTAAAAAGAGCATCACTCCTCAGATGTACCTGTTGCTCTTCATTTCCATGCTGTTAAAAAAAAGAAGTTGCTCTTTATTCTGATTTCTTCTGATTGTGTTTCAGAGATGTTCTTCACAAACGACCTGCTGATGTCCGAGAGTTTGCTGCAGGTAGGTTAAACACATCAGGTCAGCAGTTAATTTTAATATTTAGGGGGTGGTGTCGTTGGACCCTCTGCCTCCATAAGGGTTTGCCACTAAAGACCTCCATCCCTCTTTCATGCTGCTTTATTCTGTTCAGGGGTCATGTGTCACTGGGGTCAAAGCCATTCAACTTCGAGCAAAGGCAGGATACACCCTGCAGATCACCTGTCCATCACACACACACACACATTGATTACTCTGCAGTCTCTTTTCCTTCCTGGAATACTTTTACAGACACTGACCTCTGAACCTGCAAAGACTTATCGAGAGCTGCAACTTTGCAGATAAAAATTTGGCTCCTTTTTGTTTTTTTATATTGTCAGTGGTCATAATGTTCGGCCTGACTGGTGTATATTTTGCTATATTTGCAAAAACATTTACAAATATTTTACATTATTTGTACTGAGAATTATTGTTGAATTGAACAGAAGTTGTTTAAGTATAAATCAGTGAGGAAAATTCTCAACCCCATGCACTAACAGGTGCCATGTCTTTTTTGCAGATCACTTCACAAACCCAGATCTTCAAGCTGCTGTTGTTTCTAAAATGCAAGAAAACAGTGGCCTGGAGTGAGACCCCGTCTGCAGCTTCTCCTGGGGGTCTGATTCTGTTATGTTGATGCACACTTCTGTGTTTCTTCACCTCCATGCAGAGAAAATCAGCCAGAGGAGATGTTTTTACAGCCTGTTCCATGAAATGTGAGCAACAGATTATCAATTATATTCTGTATGCCAGCTTCCCTTCATATAAACAAGTGAACCAATTAGTAAGAATATTAATTCTCACAATAACGGATTAATTGAGAGTGAATAATATTTTTCCTGTTCAATAAAATGTGATTTTCAGTAGAAAGGAAGCCTCCACTGTCTTGTTTTGGTGTTGCATTGAAGTCCTTCCAGGGCCGGTAACGACGCTGGCATTCAAATGTTTTCCTGAATACTGAGGACATTCAAATGTGTCGAGTCATATCTAGTAGGACGGAAAACAAACGAGTCTCAAGCTTCTGGTTTGTAGTGACATTTCTCTGCTGGTAGATGACATGAGGATATGGGATATGGACCATGTTTGCATAATGTGGTGGTGGGTCATTAGGGGTAGAGTTTGTCAGCTGATGTGGTTTTGATTGTTTGCATTTAATTTAAAACAGTCGGCGCCGTGTGTGCTCATCGTGCCATTAAAACGTCAACACTCACTCCATTATCTCACCTCTGTTCAGGTAATGTCCAGATTGAAAGGGCATCCATTAAGTTGACATCCTATTTGAACTATTTGCCTTGCTCTCAGATTTACCCCCCACGCCCCAAACACACACACACACACACGCATGCACGCACACACACGCACGCACGCACGCACGCAGGCACACACGCACACACTGCTATAAGACGATGCACCTCCTGTTTCTCAGCAGAGGGAAGGTGGACGCCGTCCAGCTCACATCATTCTCACCTTCTGCGTATATTCTCATTCCGCCTACATCCTGTTTTCATTTTCTCTTCAAGCATCAATCCAGGAGAAAAGTCACATCCTGTAAGTAAAAGCTATTCTCTCGCTGGATGGAGAAGTCGTTTGTTTTCTGTGTTATTGCTCATGAACTGTAATTGAACCCTGAGTTCAAATTGTGTTTTGTATGCTTCAGTATGTGACTGTTCTGGTGTCATGTTCCAATAGCCACTGAATAATTCAGTGTTCTGCACAAAAAAAGTTTGATATCACAACTTCTGAGGTTTGGATTTAATAGTTGTCATCACTTATAAGCATTTCTGTTAATATGTGTGTATTAAAGAAATGACAGGACAGCAAACAATTTGAATTCATCGAAAATGTCAAAATACAAAGAGATGGAGAAGTTGTGATTTTCATACTAGATATTGACCTTCTGAAGATCTAAAGCAGGAAGACAGTTGTACATAATGTACATTGTGTCACCTGTTTTTCACTGCATGTCGTCCTCAAAAGTCTACAGAGAATCGCCCGGGTGAAGTAACTCGAGCGGTTACCAGGGCAGGATGATGGCAAATCCTCCGAGGAGGAAGTCACCTCTGTCATGCAGCTGCACACCTGGGGAACGGCTCCCATAACAACCCGAAACCACAGAAAAACACGACTAGAATGACAAACCCAGAGCTCTCTGGTCTCCAAATATGTGCTTCAGTACGAAACAATCAAACTAGTGAGATTTCAGTAAATTTATCAGGACGACAGACTCAAATCTTACACAGTAAAGGTTTTTATATGTCCAAAAAGCAAGCTTTTTTATTATATTCAAATTACAGAGGAATATACAGGATACTCATTTGTGCATTATGTATAAAATTCTGTTCAGCAGACGCAGGTCGTCGCCATGACCCTGAAGGGAGGACCGTGCTTCCTTCTGCTCATCGTTGCCTGTGCAGTCCTGGGTGAGCAAAGAAATTATGCATCTGCAGTCTGACTGTCATCACTTTATACTTTGCTCCTGTGCACACGCCAAACACATGCCTCTCACCATGTGGTACTCACTGTATGATCCACGCAGCTACACCTTCAGACGCAAGGGGAAAAAATAAACTCCAGTACAAGAACGCTGTCCAAAAAATGGTAAGTCAAGAGCCGAGAGCAACTATCGTTTGATTCATGCACTTATTTTCCAAGGATTGCATGTGGTTTTGTTATTATTGCTATTTTGTCGCCCTAGCTGTCACTTTCTGATACTCAGGGTTATGACTGATCAGTTATCAACTATCATCAGTCTTTTTTCAACCAGGAGAAAACTATCTTGCCATCCACTGCTTTTTCTGTTTGCATGCTGATCATATCGACGCTGTTCAGTTCCCTTTACTGTAACGTCTGAGTGAAGTTTCCAGTCACGCTGAGAATATTTGAAATATTCAACGCTTTGCCGTAGATCTCTAACAAAATCATGCTTCTTTAATCATCAGATAATGAAGTGCCGTGAAAAAGGTGAGAACGCTCTCTTTCCTCCTTAGACCGATTTCACCGTATGAAAGAGAACAGAATGTCTGTTTGCAAACTCCACACAGCGATCTTTTGTTTTCTGCACCATTAGACAGATTTAATTCATTAAGCAAACACACAGATCTTTCTGGAGTGTATTAATTTCTCTAAGTGTGTGTGTGTGTGTGGTGTGTACACTGTAATGGACCTCTGTAATATGAGTCGCTGGAAGCAAACATTTACACCAGTCATCTTGTTCTGTCATTGTGCAACTTAAACATTTGGATTGTTGCTGTTACAGATTACGCCAAACCTCAGAAGCCTCTTTTGGAAACCATCTTCAGTGAAAAGTAAATCTGTCATGTGTTTTTTCAAGTCGTCTCGAGCATGAAAGCAGCGAAACCAAGCTGCTCTAAAATATTTTGAACAACATTAAGGGAAAGTAGAAAACCTAAAATCACCGCTCTTCATATTTTTCTTAGCGACATGCCGATCGAGGGCAGAGACGGCGACCAAGCAGAAACTCTCCTCTCCTCTTTTCTTGACGTCTTGAATCCTGAGGGAAAGAAGAAGGCCCCAGCTGGTCGACCGACCCGACCCCCCATGGAGGATCCAAAAAAACCGGTGCAAATACACTCACACACTCACACATAACCACACAC
Organism: Salarias fasciatus; assembly: GCF_902148845.1. Lineage (NCBI taxonomy): Eukaryota > Metazoa > Chordata > Actinopteri > Blenniiformes > Blenniidae > Salarias > Salarias fasciatus. The sequence continues at coordinate 4,273,835 of NC_043755.1, read as the reverse complement.
GTGTTGCCTATGGTTTGCAATATCTTACATGATAAACTCCCTGCAGAAAGCAGTTTTATCATGATATCTAATCCCAACATGATTTTCAAACTCTAACCAGACTCATTCATTTCTCTTGACCTGCTTTGTTCTCTCTTTTCAGACGAGCAAAGCGTTGAAGTGCCGTCACCTTTCAGCAATGCTCAAGAAAATGAGAAACACCACAGTCAGTACATTTCCGCAAAGATTTTAACAGAAAATAACATGAACCTCAAATAACTCCTCCCTGATAGTCTAAATCTCAATAAATCCTTCTTTTCCCCCGTCCAGGAGGAAACTGCGTGTTACTTGCGTGCCTTTATTTCCCCTGTGGCCTACAAGGCTTGGAATGAAAATTGTAAGGATGAAATCAGCCCAGATGAGTATGACGCTCTACTGTGGGGCGCCGAACCTCTGCTGGAGGAAAGTCCATCTGCCAGGATGAACCTCCCCACCCAGCTGGATGCACAGAAGATGAAACCGACGTGAGAGGCCGAGTCTTGATGCGGCTTTGATTTCCTACCGGCGCTCGGCTGTTTTTTACACTCCCGGCTGCTTTTCTGCTCCAGGTTAAAGACGCTGCTGCGCGTGTACGACTCCATGGCCGACAGCGAAAGGAGCTTTGTGGCAAAGTGGGCAAAGGATCAGATAACCCAGAACACTTTCAACTGCACCATGAAGGCTTCGTCTGACCCAAGCTCACGTGAGAAAAGATGATTAAACCACTTTGTGTGGGATGACAGAGTCACAAATACATGCCTCAGAGGCCGTTTTCACCGCCATCTCTTCGCTCCTCTCCAGCAGCCACACCTCTCAAAAGCTTTTGCCCTTTACATCTCCGCCCCGAGCTGGTCACGCTGCCTGCTGGGGGAGATGAATGGAACAATATGCAAATGATGCAAAACCCAAACGCGATTCCCTGATTTGTTTATTTAAACCACAAACATGAGCATCAAGTACAGAAGGTCACACAGCAAGTTCAGCTTTAATGTCTGTGTGGTGAACTATTTTTCATGGAAATCACAAACATGGCGATGATCGACATTTACATCACATGTAAAAGAGGAGCTGTCCGGCAGACAGAAACTTACATAAGCAGCAGTGACCTGATACTGACCTGATTACCGCCTCCGGTTCTTCGCTTCGTTTAGCGTGAACGTGCATCGTGAAGATCGTAACACCCAAATTATATCACAGGAAAGAAGAAACTGTGCAAGGCGCCGCAGAAGCAGCTGAGCCTCGAGGTGTTGACCGTGATGGGAGCCTTCATGTCCCACATGAGCACAGAGGACATCAGCTCATCTCGCAAAGAAAAGGTGACTGGATATGCATTACTGGGAAAAAGGGAAGATGTAACCAAAAATAGAATAAAACAAAATAAAAAACGATCACATAATTAAGTTTTTTTATTTGATCTCATTGGGTTTCTTTCACTTCTTCTTCTTTCAGATGTGTGATTTTTTCCGGTCGGGACTCTTAGGCATCATAAAGGGAGCAACACCCACCAAGTGCAAATGGTTCCTCAAGAGATACCGAGCCTGCTTCAGCGAGAAGGAGTTTCTGGAGCATCTGGATAAGTGTGTATTCCTCAAAGAATAATGCAGTAAATATTTATGTAGCAGGAAATGAGTTGTTTCAGTAGTTCTCTTCACCTGGATTGACCGGACACTAATAAAGGTTGAAATAATGAAGCTGTGGTTGGTTCTGCCCTCTGCAGGCTCGGTCCGCTGACCTGCTGTCTCAGTGAGCTTCCAGATTTGCCTCCAGATGTCAGCAGAAAAGTTCTCTCTCAGCTTGAACGCTGCGACGGCTCCATGACCAAAAACGTAACTTTTCACCGACTCACACTTCCACCAGATTTCACCCCCGGGTTTCATTCATGTGTGTGTTTCTCCTCTCTACTACAGCTGAGGAAGCGCCTGGTCAAGCTCTACATGCTGTCAAACTCGAAAAATGCTCAAGCACTGCAGAACCTGGGCAAGAACGCAAAGTTTCTGGAAGCCAAACAATTCCTGGAGCTCAATTCCGACACTCTCAAAGAGATTGTGAAAAACCAGAGAGTCCAGTGGACAGAAAACCAGCAATGCATGCTGGTCAAAAAACAGCTGGGGGAGAAGGTGAGCTGGCTGTTTTGTTATAGTTTTTTTTTTTTTTTTATCTAAAGAAAGATTGATTGATTGAACTAGTTTATCTTGAGACTGGACCACACGCAGTCTTCAGCAGAAATCATAAATGTTCACTCTTATGTTTCACTCTGCTTCCTTAAAGTGTGATGAGATGTCAAACATGGAGCTGAAAGATGTTCAGTCGCTTGCAAAAGCTCTGCCGGTCTGCATCCTGAAGCGCTTGAAAGTTGAGAAGATCCTGAAGGACTCAGAAGTCCTGAAGAACATCAGCGGGACAATGAGACGGGGTCAGCTGAAGGCCATGCTGCAGAAGGTGAGTCGGAGGAGCCACAGGTGAACAGATCATCAGGATCTGTTGGACAGGTATATTCCAACCAAACTGTTTCCCTGCAGTTACCGCCGGATGTGCTGAAGAACATGATGATGCCTCGGCGTTTGGCCTGCGCCGTGTCCCTCAGCAGTCTGAAGAAGGCAAACATCACCTCTCTGGAACTGGCGGAGAACAGAACCTGGTGCCGGTCACAGGTAGCGTCCCTGAGCGTTGCCTCTACGCCAGCAGTGCTGGATTATGACCTCTGACCTGATGGTTTACTGTTAAAACTGGACATCTTGGCCCATCATGCTTAAAAATCTGTGTTTTTTTTGTTTTTTTTTTAACTCAGGCAGCTTATCTGGCAAAGATGATTAAGAATGAAAAGCAAGTCAATTTCAGGTAAGATAAACAGAAAGTCCTGTCATGAGGAAAATGGAGCACCTCAGAAAAATACTAGATCACAACACAAGAACAAGAATAAACCTTTGAAGGAACATTTTAGATGTACAGTCTGTACAATTGTGTGTATTGTGCGCTGTTTAACTTGCTGAAATGTTCCTCCCTAACGTGTGTTATTGCTCTCATTGGACACACTCGGGCAGGAAGCTGCGCTCCATCCTTGGAGGATTCTCCTGTGAGATGATTGAGAAGGCTGAAGACATAAAGGAGCTGGCTCAGGCCATGGCCGAGGCTCCACAGTGGCTCTCCAAAACACAGGTGGAGGGTTTTTTTAAATGATCACACAAAGCGTGCGTGTGATAAATGAAACTGACTCAATACTAAATGCGTTTCCAGGTCAGATGTGCCGCCCGAAAGCTGTTTGCCACTCTCGAGAATAAGGGAAAAGATTATTTTAAGAACATCACTGAAGAGGAGCTCAATGATATTCCCACCGAATTCCTTCTTCACCTGCCGTAAGCAGACTGGATATGTGTCGTCTGGCTTCTCGAAGCGTCTTTTCCTCAGTGTGTGTGTTTCCCTCTGGTGTGTCCAGGCCTCCAGACGTGAGGGATTTGCCTGACTGGGTGTGCCCCACGTTCCTGGAAAAGCTGGAAAAGGCCAGCCTGAGCCTGTTACCTCTGCGTTCCTGGACCCGCCCGGCGCTGATCAACAGGGCTCTGCGCTGCATGGCTGATGTACACACACACACACACACACACACAAATCTAGATTTGAATTTTGTTTGCAGTTTTTTTCTACTTCCAATCAGTCCATCATACATGCCTTCAGCTGCATTTCTCCATGGAAGATCGTGTTGACCGTGTGCTTTCAGGAGTCGGATTTGTCTGTTCTGACCATTCCCGACATCTCCACCCTCGGGCCGCTGATATGCGACTTTCCGCCCGCCAAACTGGCCCTCTTGGCCCCTGACGTCCTCAGAGCCACTCTCCAGACGATGGCCGACTGCGAGCACATCCCCAAACGCCACCTGGAAGCGCTGATTTGGCTGGTCAAGCAGACCTTTGGGTAAAACGTTTACCTTATTATTCCAGAGAATTTACAGGGTGAGAGCGGCAGCAGTGACTCTATTCAATCGCTTTCAGAGATCCGTCAAACTGGACTCCTGACATAATCGAGTTGATAGGCTCTATTTTACTGCTGGACATCGACTCCGTATCTGCGCTGCCTAAAAAAGTGTGTATTTATTTTTCCCGCATTTCACATCATCATCAATAACTTTTTTTTTTTTTTTAATCATTTGTTTTCACTTTTTTTTTTTTTTTTTTTACAACAATACTCTGGGAACATTTGAACGCTGTTTGCTGACAACAGCAATGAGCTGATTTGGATAAAAATGTCAAACAACTGTGATAAATGTATTCAGAGTTTCTCATTCTGTAGCTGAAAGACTTGATTCTCACTGATGTGCTTCCATTCGTTAAAAAGCATCATTCTCTTGTGTTTTTCCACGTCAGCCCTTGTTGAAGGATACTTTATATTTCCTGATGTCAAAGAGGCGTCAGGTTTCAAACGCTCTGAGGAAGAAATGGTTCGAACTGGCCACTGAAGCCTCGTCGGAGACGACAGGTAGAAAAAGAGCCTGTGAGGGAGAAATATTCTGTTTCTGCTTCAAACTCTGTCGGATTATATTCCCTGTTCCCTCCTCCTTTCACCTCTCAGCCGATTCCGACAGCGCTGAGTCAAACGGTCAGAAGGTCCCCATTAAACCCACTGAGCGGCTGATCGAAGAGGTGGAAATGAGCACCTGCTACTGGAGCCCCTCGCAGCTGGAAGCCATCTCAAAGGAAACCTTCCAGAACACCGTGGAGACGCTCGGCACCTGTTCTAGCTACAGCGCCGAGCAGCTGGAAGTGCTTCGTAGAAAAGCAGTCGAGGTAGAGCGAAGGCCGTGAAGGCAGCGCCAGGAAACATTCAGGCGTCGAAACATCTCCATTATGCTTATAAATAATCTCTGTGTTTGCAGGCGTTTGGCTCAGTGAAACAAATGGCCGGGTGTCAGCTTATGAAGCTGGGATGTATCACCCAGGGCTTCTCTGAAGCCGATCTGGAGATGCTCCCCTTCTCCATCGACTCTCTGGAGGAAATCTCCAAATGCGCCTGGACTGAATCACAGGTGAAGTGTGTCTGCGTCGGGGCGCGCTCGCCTCAGCAGAGCAACAAACCACCATTCTAACCTCTTCCTCCACAGATGAAGTCGGTGTGGAGGGGCGTCGCTCAGCGGAACAACCTGAAAGCGCCGGACCTGGGCCCTGCGGAGATGGTGGCCCTGAACCGCTTCATATGTGGTCTGAACAGCAGCGAGATCCAGCAGCTCAGCAAGGAGGCCTTCAAGTTGGTGCAAATTTCACGAGTCACTGTTCTTTTTTTCTCTTCAGGTCTTTTGTTCGCCCTTTATTAAATAATCCTGCGTGTCAGATCAGAGTCAGATATTTTTCCTGTGGTGTGTGTGTCCCTCCCAGAGACGCCGTGGGCTCCATGAACGGCCTCAACTGTGCCCCAAAGATCATGCAGCGCATCAAAAGAGTTGCCGTGGCTGCATTTGGAGCCCCCAGCAGCTGGGACGACTCAGAAACCAATGAGCTGAGCAACATCGTCCGTGAGTGTATTTCCTCTATGAAGTAAACTGGACCAGCTGTGAAACATCAAACTGCTCCCATCATCGCACGGCCGTCTGTCCGTCCGTCTCCCACAGCTATGCTGGACGGGTCTGAGCTGGCTTCTCTGGTTTCTTCTGCCTTCTCCTTCATCGACGAGACAGTGATCCCACGAATTCCCCCGGGCAGCTTGAAAGTCAGTAACTTTTTCTGATTCCCTCCATTGTTCTCCAGCAGTGATCCAGAGTCAAACAACTACAGCCAGTTAGTTCTACTGTATCATTTGTCTTTGATTTTCCCTTCAGGCGCTCTCTGAGGATCAGCTAAAGTCTTTTGGGCCTGACAACGCTGAAGTGGTCACCAGCGCTCAGCTGGGGGAGCTGAGCGTCGCTCAGCGCGCCGCCCTGGACGCGGCCGCCACCGGATCCCACAGCGCGTCACAAACCCCCGAGAACTCCAGTCAGGTCTCAGGTGAAAAGTCAGGTGAGATGAAACACAGTAATCCCAACTCTAATTAGATGAGAAACTCCTGGAATCACTTCATTTGAAGGGGTTATCCATTATTTATCATTATCTTAAGACCAGCCAGGTTCATTTGAAGGCTTCTCACAATGAAACCTCCTCGTTGTGTCTCCCCGTCACTGACCCGTGTGTTCAGGAGCTCCGTCTCTGGATGTGGAGGGGGTCTTGGCCCTGACGAAGCCCTTCCTGTTCCTCTGCATGGGCTTCCTGCTTCTCTAAATACACCATCATCAAATCCACCTGCAGGAGCTTTCGTCGTCTGAAAAGTTATCATAAAGCACTTTAAAGCAACACTAAGGAACTTTCGGTTTTCGTTGATTTTGGCGGCGCCAGTGGACAAAAGCGGTAGTGTTTTGCCTGAAAGAAAACTACAGTTCCCATGAGGACTAGCGCGCGGTGTCGTAAAATGCTGCTCCCGGTGGCATGCTGTCGGACTGAACTCGCCTTCATTTGTTTCCAGTGGCTGTGTGAAGGACGGACAGCGACGAGGTAATGAATCTAATGGTGGCTAAACAATGTTATATCATGATATGACGCATGCCGTAAAGCAGTCCGCACATTTGTAGTTTTTTAGTGTCTAGGGTTCCTACCACCCTCCTCACAGCTGCTCAGTCCAAGTGAAAGCAATACTGACGCCCTCAGCCTGTGACAGAGGGGTCATTCAACTAGTTTTAAGTTGATGTATCATCACAAAAGATATTAAAATGTTTTATTAAGGTTGAAAAGTTCCTTAGTGTCGCTTTAAAATAGACACAATACCTGCAAACGAATTAATGCTAAAAAAAAAAAAAAAAACATGAAATGATCGTCGGCATCTTATGTTTGATTGATGGAGTGCAGCTGCAGGACAAATCATAATCAGACGCTCCAGTAAGACGTGTCAAAGTTTAGACCTGCTTCAAGATTTCCGTTAGACGTATACAATGTGTACAAGTGTATTTTAGTGGCACACAGATGACTGTGTAACGATCTGATGCTATCTGAATGGGTTTGTGGTGTAGAAAACATTTGCTATGCACTGATGCAGGAGGAGAATATATATTTGATTCAATAAAGAGTAATATATTACAAGTTACTGTGGAAATGTTGGATGTGGAAACTGAAGTGTTTCGCATTGCTACAGCTGAGGAGCATTCAGTCGGATCAATAATGACATTAGGATCAATCATTTTCAAACTTTCAGCTCCTGTTTACCTGATTAATGCTGAACCAACCCGACCTCAATATTAGGACACTGTCAAACAGTACAAACCTTCACAAACCTTTTTATTTTCAGCAGTGAATAAACAACAAAAAGCCCAGAAATGAACAAAAGTACGGATGCTTTACTAGCAGTAAATTAAAAAGCGAGGTTTAGAAAAACATGTTTGCATACCAAAAGTTTTATTTATTTTCAGCTCTTTTAGAGTAAACAAACACAGTATGATTCACTAACAAATGGATTTCAGAGTCTGATCACAATAAATAATATACATGAGCGCTTGTGGCAAACCATTTCCAACAACACAGAATCCACGTTTAAACCGTGAAGTCCTCATTCTGTCACCAGGCTCTGGTTCATGCTCATAGGAAAGCTGACGTGGATCATTGATGGAAGTTAACCGAGTTGTGCGACTAAATGAACGCTAACCAGACGCTGCAAGTTCAAGTTGGGAATCAATCCGATTCCTGTAACCTGCTGTGAAAAAGAGCTGGCAATGATTCACAGGTATGCTTGAGGAAAGTGGATAATCGTGTTTTACAGTACTGCAACGATTCTCAAGAAAACACGGAAACAAACAGTCAGCAGGACAAAAAACAAAAAACAAAAAAAAAAAACGCCTGAAGCCAGACGAGGTTTCTGGAGCTGCGTATCAGCCTTCATGGAACAGACGTCACAATCGCAGCGGGATGACAACATCACAGCGGTGATACGGTGAAGACGACGACTGTCGACACGTCAAAGAACCTCCCAGACACAAACTGAGCATAAAATGGAGGAATGAGTCCTTCTATAATCCTGAGGAAGGAGGGAGCTTCTCTTAACAGCAGTAATACAGAGGAAGCTGGACCTTTTCTCTGAGACAGCCACAGGAAAACATGTCGATTACACACGTTACATAAAACAAAGGTGACCGATGTTATGACTCTGAAAGTTTGTGAACTGATTGCTGATTGTAACAAATATTTTCCACCTTTTGGATTCACGTTTGCTTTCTCTGGAGCAACTTTTGAGACAAATGTTTTTCGTCTTCCAACGGTATTTACACACATGCATATACATGTTTTTTTTCAATTTACTGATTGATTTTTAAACACCTTCAAAGAAATTACATAAAGATTAGTTCTCTGTACTGACAAGGTTAGTGGAGTCATCATATAACACAGAAGCAAAAACAATTTCTAATTACTTAATTGTGAATTAATGCCATTTTTTTCATGTTCTTTCAATGTGTGTGTGATTTTGATGTTTTCTTTAAAGCGTCACAGTTCAGGAGGAAAACTATACAATAAAGAAATTGTAACTTTCACCAGACTGCAGACGACTGGAACACTGCTGAAAACCAGCGTTTATGCTCTCCAGAGGTTAGGAAGGCCATATTATTCCAGCATTGTTACTCAATGAGTACAAACTGATGCTTAACAGATCAACAGATTTGTGTGTGCATGACAAAATTTGTGCTCGTAATACAATCTGTGTTGATGTGCGTCAGGAAAATTGTGCTCAGTGACAAAGACTTGTCTGAAATGCCGGGTTTTGTTTGCTCTGTTTATTAAGCTTCAATGTGCGGTGAAGGCGGTACAGATGGAGACGCAGCGCAGGTCAAAGAGCCTGCAGGGTGACAAGAGCGAGCCATTAATGAGAGCAAACACAACAAACAAATGGAAAGCTGTGGCGGAAAAAAAACGGTACAATCGGCTGAATATTCAGGGAGCTGAGGTACGGGTGGTCAGGGAGACGTTTACCGGTCCTCACAGGCACACACAAATCTCATTAACCACGCATCAACACACCCGCGCTGCTATAAGAGCCCCATAAGAAGCCTCCGAAGCATCCGCCGGCAGTGAAGTAGTTCTAATCTCCTCTCTCGGTGCTTTTAGCGAAGATAAAAACGCAGCGTTAGATCCTGAGTGTCCGAGGTGAAAGGCTCATGTTGACTGGTGAGAATCGTATCTAACTATGTTACAATGCATTCCGAGAGCAACGATCTTTGGATAAATCAGTGCAGAACTCACGCTTCAGAGAAAACGAGCAGGACTGAAAAAGGCAACTGGGGGACTTTTCTTTCCGTCTGCTTCATCTTAGGTATTTTTCCCTGCATTCCTGGCGTTGATGAAAGCCATACCGTGCGTTCTGAAGTGTGTGTTGAGATCAGAGGCCTTCTCGAAGTGTTTCCCACACACCTTGCAGCCCAGGGCGCCGTCCTCCTCGCTCCCCAGACCGGCGGCCGGCTGGCTGAAGGGGGACGCCGGCGCAGATCCGTTCACAGAACTCTTGTCTTTGTGGTTCCTGCTGCTCCCCGGTGAGCGCGCGCCGGCGGCGTGCTGGCCGTCAGCCATGACCCCCTTCACTTTGTGGGTGATGAAACGGTGGCGCGACAGGGAGGAGGACGACGCGAAGCAGGCTCCGCACTGCAGGCACTGCAGGGCGGCGCCCTCCGCCCCGCTGTGCTGGCCGATGTGCTCCAGGAAGGCCGCCTGCTCCTCCGTGGTGAAGCCGCAGGGAGCGCAGCGGAAGCCCGAGTCGTGAGGAGGCTGGGGAGCCACGGACTGGGAGGGGGCGGAGGAGCGCGACTTCTTCGCCGAAGAATCCTCGTCCGGCTTCTTCTTCACGGCTTCTCTCGGCCTCTTGCTGCAAATCCCGGCACTGCCGTCCTGCTCCGCAGAGGCCTCCGCCTCTTCTTTGACTCCCTGTCAGCAACAAAGCATAAAGACGACACACACTCAACTACCAGAGAGTGAAGGACCACAACACCGGTCCTGCTGCCCGTCAGAGTCACTGCTGCTATGGCGGATGGTGGCGAAAATGGAAATGCAGCACAGCACACCGACTAAGACGCTGTTATTACTGCATTATAATGTTCACTGATGGAGGTGTGTCTTCCAGGTCAGTGGTGAAGGATATCTGTGTCTGCATGACACAGTGGAGCAGCTAATAAACGTATAAGACTGATCGACGCTTGGTATACAGGAGCTTTAAAACAACCACCTTCTAAAGATGTTATGACAAAGTGATCTATGTTAGCAAGAAGAGAACAACACAAACCCAGCACTCCTGAAACAGAGACGCTTCTCCGGTTAAAACACAACTTTGGAGCTTTTATCCTGAGGAAGAAGCTCACCTGCGCTGCGTCCTGGCCCACAGCATCCACAGTGTGTCTCAGCAGAACGTGTCTGTCCAGCATCGCTCTGCTGCTGAACGTTTTCTTATCATCCGTACAAAACCTAAACACGCATACATTTTTATGTGACTGAAGTAAACAGAAAATCACAACCACAGTAACTCCAAGATGCAGTTGTCTGAATTTATATCAAATCTTTGGAAAACCTCCAGAATCCTGGAGATATAAAGGAATGGCGGAGCGAGCAGATGGAAAATACTCACTGACAGCGGAAACCCCGACTTATGACCGTGTGCTTATCTCTCATGTGACGCATCATGTTGGAGTTGTTGGAGAAGGAGCTTCCGCATTTGTTGCAGGGATATTTCTTCAAAATCTGAACAACATAAAAACACACATGCTCGTTTGAAAGTTCACTTTTCAATGTAGTTTTCAAACACATCTCAGTGCTTTCAAACCTGGTCGTGTTTTTCCCGCATGTGGGAGATATAGTCTTCTCTGGCTCGATAGCGCGTGCGGCAGGACTGACACGTCCACCCGGACGGCGCAGCCACCTTCACCGACTTCACGTTCTCTTGGCTCTCTTCATTCATGGATTCCTCGTCAGAGCTCTCAAGCTTCACCGCAGACCGCGGTGGAGGCGACGGCAGCTTTGGAGCGGCAGTCCTGTGAGTCTGACGAGAAACCAGAGCAAAGTGGTGAAACGCCGATACAAATACGTACAGACCTGACTTCTTGGACTTTAATTGAGCTGCCTCGGAGAATAAACAGGAAAAACGTACCTTGGAATGGTCCAGCAGGGAACTCCTCTGAGAGAACAGCTTGGTGCAGTCGGGACATTTGAAGACGTGCACCTTCTGATTGACCAGGTGAGAGTCAAAGTGCACGTGCAGCAGAGGCTTGTGTGTGAAAACCGTGTCGCACATGACACATTTATAGATCAACCTGTGGACGGAGGACGGGGACAGAAGGGTCAGGAAGCACCGAGCTGCAGTTTGAAAGAGCTCATTACCATGGATACACACAAGGTCTGCTTGTCGGTGAGCTGTGGATGCTGGGCGTTGATGTGATTCTGCGTGCTGGGGGCAGATTTGAACGCCATGGGGCAGCTGGGGCACTTGTGGAACAGGTCGCAATGCGCCTGCTGGATGTGAGCCTTCACAGAGTTCAGCCCTCCGAACACCACCAGGCAGCTGGAGCATCTGGAGGAAGACGCCACGACTCGGTGAATGAAAACCGCTGCTTTGGATCGCACAGCCACGCTGGAAGACGCCCCACCTGTAGCCGATGCGTCGGGAGAAGTGCAGACAGTCTTCCGACAGATGCGTCTGGAACACTGACTGTTTGAAGGTGTCGCCGCACTCCGGGCAGACGTGTGGCGCGCTGGCCTGGTGGATGCGCTGATGGGCTGCCGCGCTGCAGTTGTTGGGCAGCAGCATGGGAGGATAACACTCTGAACATGACTGGAAGAGAAGCGGGAATTCAGTCTGGGTTTGTTCGGTGATTCTGCGTGTCGGGACGGAAGACGACTCACGTTGCTGTGTGCTAATTTGATTTCTTGGAAATGCTCCGCCACCTCTTCCTTGCTGCTGAACTGAAGCTGACACTCGGAGCATCTGTTCTTGTTGGACTGCACGGCCTCTGCTTTCTTGCTTGGCACCGCTTGATGTGCCGGGCCTGCTGGTTTTGCGTTGTTCTGGCCTGCGGGCTCTGAAAATATTTCAAAAAAAATTGAGAAGAGAAAAAAGTAAAAAGCACAAAAGTAAATATGACGCACCACCATCACTTTCAGTTTTTCCAACAGTTAACCATCACCTCACGGCCAACATGCTGTATGTTGAAATTTCGGACTTTCTGTGTGTAGTTTACATTTTTTTGCAACGTGTGCATGGGTTTTCTCCTGATGCTATAGTTCCCTCCTACAGTATAAAAATCCCTCAACAAAATATGAAATAAAAACCCTCCAACAAAGCGCCGCTGCCTCACCGGCTGCTGCTGGCTCCGGCTGGCTGATCATCTGCTCCACAGGGACGGGCTTCATGACCAGATGCGAGCACTGCATGATCAGCCCTTTCTCCTTGTGTTCCCTGGCATGCAGGAGCAGGCTGCACTTGTTGAAAAAGGCCAGCCGTTTGGTGCAGTGATTGCAGGTCACCTCGATTCTCAACGAGCGCCGGTCGTAGTGCTGAGTCAAACTGCGTTCCAAGGCGAAGGCGTCGCCGCACTCCAAACAGCGGTAGCCCTGCAGGGGATGGAACCCATCAGTGTGCTTCAAGGCTATTCGACAACTGGAATGAACCATTTTAGCACTTAACTAACCATGAGTTACAGTGAGGAGCGTAAGTATTTACACCCCCTGCGATTTTGCAAGTTCTCCCACTTAGAAAATAGGTAGAGGTTTGAAATGTTCATCATAGATGCATAAACGCAAATCCGGAAATCACATTGTATGATTTTTTTTTTTTTTTTTTTAATGTTACAGGGGTTCATAAGTATTTCGCACCCATGAGAATCAGCAATAATGATGACTCTCAAAGATTTGTCAGCCTGAGGAATCAGCCCAGAACTACATGGCAGGAGTAGTAGAACATCATGCTTTGGGGCTGCTTTTCGGCAGAGGGGACAGGACGACTGTAGTGTATTAAGCAGAGGAGGGATGGGGCCATGTATCGTCAGATTTTGAGCAACAACCTCCTTCCCTCAGTCAGAGCATTGGAGACGAGTCGTGGCTGCGTAAGAAGCATAGCAAGGTTCTGGAGTGGCCTAGCCAGTCTCCAGACCTAAATCCAATAGAAAATCTTTGGAGGGAGCTGAAACTTGGTGTTGCTCAGCGACAGCCCCGAAACCTGACAGATGTGATTTAAGGATTTTTTTTTTTTTGATTGTCTCTAACAGTGGAAATGCATCTATGACGAACATTTCAGACCTCTCTCTAGTTTCTAAGTGGGAGAACTTGTAAAATTGCAGCGGGTGTGAATACTGTTGCTCCTCACTGTGTGTCAGTGTGACGGGCAGTGAGCAGTTTACCTGTGCAGGGAGAGGAAGGTCCCACTCGGCTGGGAGAGGGATGCTCAGGTCGGGTTTGTAACTGGGCAGCAGATTCTTGTTGTTGAGGATTTTGTTGAAAGCTTCGACCAGGTTGGTTTGACTCTTGGATATGATCGCCCCAGTGTTGTTGACTATGGAGGCCGGCCTGCTGTTGGTCTGCGGGGGGAGCAGGGGTAAAGGCGCAGGCAGGGAAATCCCACTGTTGAGAGTTTTCTGCCCCAGGTTGCGCAGGCTAATGGCACCTGAGGTCACTCTGCTGGAGGAGACGGAGGGCAGGGAGACGGTTTTGGTGATGCTCACTGCTGTTGGGGAAACCTTTGGTTTTCTCTTCACAGATTTTCTCTCCTTGACGGCGTTGGCACCTTGAAGTGTTGCAGCACAGGCGTCCTGGAGCAAAGCCACTGCAGGCAACTGAGACTGCTGGAGCAACTGCTTTTTGGATCTCGTGTTCTGACTTCTCGGTGAACGTTTTGAACCATCCACACTTTTGGAAGTGGCCCTTCCACCTCTCTTAGGTGCAACGCCGGTCCTCGAGTTGCTGCTTGTAGGCACTTTAATTGTCACTTTGATTGGGCGCACGGGCGTCGAACCTGTGTCACTAACGTCAGCAGACGGAGCGTCTTCCGAGTCGGCATCACAATTCGGCTCATTTAAAATTTCTCCATCTCCAGACACCTTTTCATTCAATTCGATGCCACTTGGATGACCTTCCTGGCTGGTTTCCATCGGCTCCTCTTGTTGACTGAGTTCCTTGTAGTTCACAGTTAGCCCTGGCGTTTGGCCCGAGTCAGAGCCGTTGCTTCTACTGGTGGCGAGGAGACCTGTCTCATAGGGCGGGGGGCTCTCTGGGGAGTCCCTCTCTTCTATTATACGGTCTGGGTATTCATCCTCCTGGACCAGAGCAGCATTTGTACTGACAGTAGGGAGCTGCTCTGGGGAGCAGAGTGTCTCACAAGCTGAAGGGAGAGCGTTACTGAGGACTGGTCCTCCATCTTCTTGACGGTTGCTTTCAGGGTTTGTCGGGGCCATTGAAAACGTAAGTTTAGGAAGAGGAGGAGGAGAAACGTGACTAGCAGTGGTTGAAGGAGACCCAAGAAGGTCAGAGTGTAATTTATCTCTGCGTTTGAGTATAGGTGGTGAGGATTCAGGGCTTTCCTGGATCACCAGCGGACCTTCTATATCTGGCTCTGAGTCTTCATCTGTGAGCAGTTGTTCGCTAATTTCTGTGTTTCTGTTCTGTGGAAGAGGAGAGGATGATGGATTGTTCTGCAGATGACCTTCATCTTTAAGAGGAGAGGAGACATGAGGAGAATTGTGGGAGCCGACAGGCAGTGGGGAGGAAGGAGGTGATGAGGTGGGCCCGGCAGCGGTAGGCGGCTCAGGGTAGAGGAGGGGCCTGAAACTGTTCATGACATCTGATGTGTGTTGGATGGACCCGGGTTCAGTGACTGTTTGACTCTCGTCTCGTTTATCATCTAGCAATGGCCTCAAAGGCAAAGCCCTGGACCAGGACTCTGTTCTGGCCTGCTGCTGATGACTGGTGACAGGTTCCTCGAAACCATTGGAAAGCTGTGGCTCCAATCCAGCAGCAGAAGCCAGTTTGGGAGTAAGCTGTGAGGTGAGGTCATCCAACTTGACCCCGACCTGAGAGACTAAGGCACCGCTCGCAGGATTGTCTGCTTTATCCCTGACAGATTTGTCCTCCTCATCAACAGACTCCGATCGCACCGTGTTCTTCACAATCACGCTGACAACAGGCGGTTCGCTGTGCGGGGCAGCGGGGGGGAAGCAGGGTGGAGAGCCACTCCGTCTGTGGCCAACATTAGTCCCTAATTGATCCCGTTCCTCCTCTGGGCTGGACTGAATGGCTTCTTTGGCATCAATGTCGGGAATGTCAAACGCTGCCAGCAGGTCATCAAAGTCGGGGGTCTTCATGTCCCCCATGGCCAGTGCGGGGCTGCACACATATACAGGCAATGGACTGCGGATGAGAAAGGATCAGGTCATTATCGAGGGCATCAAATAGGAAAAAGTGTCACATCATGCATCGTCAACATGTAAATAAATCAGCATGTCACTGATTTATTTCTGCTGTTGTGACAAGTTTGATGAAACAAAGCAGGAATAATCCTGCAGGAGTTATTCTGAGTGACATTTGGCTCATTTTTAAATGAGTGAATTGATAATCAGGACAACTAACAGTTGATGAATGTATGTTGACACTAATATTAACGATCCACTAAAAGGAGTTGGAAAACATGAGCAAATAACCAAATATTATGAGCCCACGTGCAGCCATTGATCGTTGGATACCAAAACCAGTTTACTGACGTGCAGATTAAGGAAAGAGGAAGAAAGATCAAGAGATACTGATTACTCATCAAATGTCCACCAAAATGCTTCATTCCAACACATCTGCGACCCAAAACAGTCTGCATGACCAGGAGGTCTTTATTTGGTATTCTGCTGAATGACAGGCGCGTTCGAGAAGAACTAAGTTTAAAAAGTCTTTGCCGTGAAACTTAATTCACGCTGCAACAGGTGGGCGCTCCTGCTCACGGCTAGCCACGTTAGCATCTAAATGCTAACTGGCCTCGAAAGCCTCGACCGAAAGAAGCCGAAAATTCCAGTCACGTCGGCATGACACCCCCTGCACGTGCACTCCAAACACGCCGTGCTGAATGCACGCCGTGTCGGTGGAACGTGAAGAAACAGTTACTATATGCGTTACCTGCAGCAGTGAAGTTACCGAAGTTGGTTCCTGACTTTACAGTCCGTCGCCGATTGGTGACGTCATTCGACTGTGCGACAGAGAGCCACATGTTTACAGACTGGAACAACTCAAAGCTCCACGGTCCTGTTATAAACCGCCTCTCCTCTCAGTAATACTCTTCTAACCATCTACTGTCACTTATTGCAACACTTGCAATAATTATGTCTTTCTGGCAACTTTGCAGTATAGATTTTGTTTTTTTTTAATCAAACTTCCCTCTTTTGACATTTTACGAATCTAAACAGTAGCTGAGAGATCCAGATTTCTAAAGGTCATCTAAACTTTGTCACATTTCCCTAAAAGTCGTTGAATGAGTACTGCAAATAAAGATATGAAGGTGTTCATTTTGAAGAAACAAAAGTTGAATTTAAGAAAATGCTAGCAGAAAGAATGTTTACTACTGTTTGAATCACCAGCTTAAACTTTTGATTTTCTCCTATAAATAAGAACATAAAAGCAATAGTGAAATACATATTCACAATGAAATATAACTTTTAGAAAAGCTACAAAATACAGAATAATTCAAGGCTGAAGTACAGACTGACGAAAGACAGTCATATAGTGTACTCATTTTGTTTGAATTTTATTTTTGTTCATTTAGTTGCACATTATTCGTAGAACTTGTAGGCTAGGCATACTAAGCCACCATCTTCAGCCTATCCCCTTTCTTAATTATTTAATTTAAGTATTTGTATTTTCTATGAAATGAAATATGACCAAGACAAAAAAAAAAAAAAATTCAATGAAGTAATTCAATCAAGTACCACCTCATATTCTCCGGATTTATTGAAGAAATCTGCTCATCTTATTCTGCCTTTACAATACAAATTAGTCAAAATCAAGCTTATGTGCTTGCCACACAAATAAATGATAAACAAAACAGGCCCCAAACACCATAGAAGGCAAATGTTTACAGTTTACACAGCTACATAAACGTAAAAAAAAAAAAAAAAAAAAAGCTTTAATGGGGATAGAGATATCGTGACTTAGAATAACACATGCAGTGAAATTCTCTGGTCTCTCTCTTTATCTTGCAGTATCCTAAACTGTGCTCCTCTTTGTACTCATTTCTTTTTCTCCTCGTCCTTCTTGGCGTCTGGTTTGGAGCCAGTCTGGGAAGCCAGAGAGCCCATGGCATTACGGATGGCCTCATTGTTGGGGTCGACCCCAGGAAGGTTTTCTAGAACACTCTGAAGAAACTCTGGATCCTGCATGACGTCATAGTCCTCTTCATCCTAAACAGACAGTAAAAATGAGCTAACTCATCTTTATATTAAAGAACAGTTTCATAAATAACGTAAACAATTAGATTTGATGTAGCAACAGATGTGTTCACCTTAGCCTCACTAGAGTCCATGTCAGCACCTGTGTCCATGTCCTCAGCACCAAACTCTGCAGACAGAGATAGAGACAGATTACTTGTGAAGAGCAAAACTTGGCTGAAAGATGTGCATCCTTTGAACTCCAAAAACCTCATCTTGAAAAAGAGTGTTGTACGGAAAACAAAACTGACCGTTAAAAAAAATAAATAAAAAGACCACAATAAATTTCACTTCAGATAATAAAGGAAAAAAAAAAATCAGTGTCTGAACCTGCTCCTGCTCCCTGCATGGACATCTGCAGAGCATAGGCAATCTGTTCATCCTCTGTCATGCGGCTGAAGTCTGGAAGAGCCGGTGTGGCCGAGTCTGTGTGTGGAACAGACATCTTCAAAAGGGCATCCTCAGACTCTGCAGCAGGAGAAAAAAAACAAAATAAAACAAAAAAACATATATAAAATGTGACAGCTAAACAGTCCACCATGCCAAATTAAGTTTTTGGAGATCGTTTCACCATCTGCAGCAGGGGAGGAAATGCCAGCTTCAGCAGCCGAGGCAACAGCAGCTCTGCGAGCTTCGTCCTCCTGCCTCTGTCTCTGCTCCTCCATCGACACTCGCAGAGCCTCAGGAGAAGAACAGAAATTCAAAATTAAAAATAAGCTGTGTTTAAACAAAACGTTTCATGTTATACTATAATTTGTAGAAAACCAGCAGAGAAAGAATAACAACAGTTTAGATATTCACAGTTCGATGTGATGCTACAGAAATATCTAGTGAGAAAGAATACAGCAGATAAAAGGTCACCGATAGAAACACCACAGAAAAAAAAAAAATCTGGCAATAGAAAAACTGGTGGAGGTTAGCACTCATAGTAAGAACACTGAGGGTTTCAGTTTGAATGTTCCCCGAGTGTCTGAGTGGGTTTTCCTAGGGTCCAAAAACATGAATGTGAAGTCACTGATTTATTTTAGGCGTGATTCTGAGCGTGTATTGCTGGACTGGTGATCTCTCCAGGGTGTACACCGACATGATTCATGATTGGATGAAAAATCTCCCTTTCCTTCTGCCCTGTCTCTTACCAAGGCCAGCTCCGGATCTGCACTTGGATCCACTCCAAACTCGAAGTCGCTGGCCCCCAGGCCCAACACTGCCCCGCCCTCCCCGGCCAGGATGGGTGAAGACAGCAGAGCGTCGGCCAGACTTGGGCCTGGAGGAACAGTGACCAGGTGGGAACCGGCTCCTTCTTTACCATTGAGTGTGTTAATGAAGGCTGTCAGTTTCTCTGTGTTTGACTCCTGAAGATGACAACAAGAACCAGAGTCGGCAAGGGAGACAGAAAACACCTCATGGAGAGGACAATCAGAAGGTTGATTGGGTCTGAAGTGCTCATGTAAAAAAAAAATACCTCCTCTCCAAAGTTAATGACGTCCACATTGACTTTTTCTTTCTTCAAACGCTTTGCCATTTTGACCAGCTGCAAGAAAATAAAACACCTCATTTATACAGATTCAAATCAGCAACACCAGAGATATTATCACGACACATGCTTCTTAAAGAAACATTACAAAAGCAGCTCATTAAAATGAAACGAAACATCTATATGAGTTTTATAAATAAAGTCCATTCTGCAGTGGGATCCACGTATTTCAACACATTTAATGCAACACTTTAAAAGTTTCTCAATCAGTTACACATTTTGATTATTTGCACTGCAAAAGATAAAAGTTTAGGATGCATTTAGCTATTCATCAGGTGTTTACAGTTCAAAGTGCATTCAGTTGTATATTTATAGTGTTACTTCATGTTTGCTGAGAAAGAGGTCAAATAAAAATTTGATGTGAGGTGAGGGTTTTTTATTTTTTTCTGTAAATCACCAAACAGATTGGACCAACCACTCACAAGCATCAAAACTGTGCTCACCTCCTTTTCGTTGTCCTCGACAGGGCTGCCAACAAAGGCGATTATGCGCATCTTGTGGTTTTTCCCCTGTCTGTGTTTCAGTGCCAACTACAAAGAGACGACAAAAACAGATGGAAGGAATAAATAAAATGTTTTTATGTGGATTTTTGTGTGTGCATTCATCCAAATGAAGGACATTCAGGATAATAAACATTGGACATTCTATCAAAAATAAAAACAAATCCAATCACTGACATAAAGGACAGTTAAATTGCACATCAATGAGCCAGGTGTAGTTGTACTTTTTGTCATTGAGACATGTTTGACCAAGTTAAGGTTATTATTGCTGGTTAAATCTGTCTTTTCCCAGTTATGATAAATCAGAAAGTAAACAATCTTCAGCTGTGTAGTACATTTTATTGCTTCAGCAGTCTCCACACGTCTTAAATTAACGGCCATGTTCACCCACTTTCTCACATTGATAGCAACGAGCGCCATGCCAGGTGTTTGCACACTACTGTGTTGCAACTCTCAGACTTACATGTGCCACCCTGATGCCAGTGCAGAAGCTAATGTTTCCTCGAGGCTGCACAGCATGCAGCTTGGACAGTATCCTCCCTGTGTCAGGAGTCAGCGTGGTCAGCACCTCGCAGTTGCTACAAGAGTCACAGAAATTAATTACATTTTGATCATGTTTTAAAGTACAGTACATTTGCCTACGGGGTTTTGACTTACTTGGCCATGGTAATGAGGCCAACGTTATTCTCAGGATTGCTGCGGGTCTTGGAGTGGCAAACAATATTGACGGCATCCTGCTGAGCCTGCAGTCTGGTGGGCAGAAAGTCTCCATTTCTCATGTACTCACTGTTGTCCACACTAGAAAAGAGCAGCAGTGGAAAAAACAGGCTAGTTCTTGTACACACTGAAAAATCAAGCCAGTTGGAAAACGGTTGTACATGTTGGGTCAAAAGCAAACACCTATGTTTAGGATAGAAAATTGTTCGCGAAAGTGACCATTAATAAAAATATAAACATTTCGGTCCTATTTAGTTATCACCAATAGCAGGTTTGTAAATGTGACTCTCCATTCAGAGGAAAATCTTATTACATTGACAACGTCAGTAAATAATGAACCCATAAATGTTTAATTTAAACAAGTTATCTTTAACTCTAAACACAATACGGTTCATGAATTTATTAGACATTAAAATCTGGTCATTTCAGCAGCTTTCTGGTAAACTCTATTGGTAAAACACGCAGTGCAATCAACGCATCTTTGTAAAAATAACAGATCCATTATTTGCAAAACGTTCTATAGAGCTTTACACTGCTATCACAAAGTGTAGGTTTGCGAAAACGTAAGTATTTGAGGGTTAAACTGTAAATGGATGGGTTGGCTGATAAAAATGTTTCCTCATAGATGCAGGAAATGGGACAGAAAGATGCGACTTTCATGTAAAGACGACCAAACCACCAAATGCAAAAAAGAACAAACATGTCCCTTTGAAGATTAGTTCCTTGAAAGTGCTTTCTTTATGGCTCTGACATATACTGAATTCAATCAGAATAAACGGTGTGATGTAAACAACCTCTCAAAGGTTTTCAAGCTACACAATGACAGCAGGTTTAGGTTGTTAGCTAGCCGATGCTAACGCGTTCAGACGCTGATTTCATTTGCTCACTTCAACAACACGGGTTTTAGTTCAGTTGAATAAACAGTAAACCGAAGATTAAACACACGCTCAAACACAAAGAGCCACACTGTGTCTAAAACTGTTCGGAATAAAGAGCAGGTTAGCTTCCTAGCTTCTTCAGGCTAACGGGAGGCTAGACAGTGACTCAGGGGGAAGCTCCAAAACAAGACCGAAACAAGGCCGAAGACCTCACCGCGTTTCTCCTGAAAACAGCAACAGACGCATGTTTTCCTTACTGAACGGACAGCACAATGTGGAAAAGATAAACCACTAAATATTCAACTTTAAAAATATTTAAAGTTCCTTACCAGACCATAGTACTTTCGAGCACCATCTTGGTGTCGGCAGGGTTCTACGTCATCACCGATGGATTGTGGGTAACGGAGTTTTGAACTTTGACGACTTTACAACTACAAAAAAAAAGGTGAAATTTTAAGTCATAATTGAATGATGGTGGGGAAATAAATTACCCCTGCCTTGCTCGCTGGTGCAGCGGTTCGCACTCTCAGCTCACACGCTTGCTCGGGTTCATGCAGGTCTTTCTTTGCAGAGGGGTTTTTGTCTGGGTTATTCAGTTTCCAGTTTTACCTTTTACCTTTTTATGAATCACTCATCCATGAATTATGCAGCTATTAATGTATGTTAACGTGCAGGTCTGGAGTTTTCTTTGCTTTGTTCTCCACAAGTGAAAAAAGATCCTCAATGTGGGCTTCAGCCTTGAGCCACAGACCTCTGCCAAGGGATCTGTCCATCCATCTTTCATATTAATTCAGGGTTGCATTAAGCATGTATTTCAAATTCATAAATAAGATTGTTCATGAGGACAGATAGAAATGTTGGCTCAATAATCGGTCTCCCCATTTCACTTTCTCACTCACCTCTTTTCAACCTGTACTATTTGACTTTTTGGTTGTGAAAGAGACGAGAGTCCAGAGTTACTTCATAAGAAAACAGATCAATCGTTTCTGACATATAAAATGAAGTTGAACAGAAACTATCTCAGGAGTGTTCACAGTCAGACGCAAAGGTAAAGATCCTGCATTCATTTCAAACTTCTCTAAAGTTTGAACTTCACCAGTGATATTTGTGTATTTATTTTTTAAAATTCAGCTTCAGATATCACAGATGTATTAATTTCATCTTTAGTATTGGTTATATTGGAGGGGGAAACTATAATCTGATGTTTTATGATATGTCGAAGCATTATTATTGAACTGCTTGTGACTGCATGCTCTTATTCTGACAGAAGAAATAATACACTTTTATTATACTCAGATGGAGAAACTGTTGATCTCAGTTTTCCTGTTTGGAACTTGTTGGGCAGCACCACAAGGCATGTACAGCTTGGTTAGTCAGCTTCACACACCAGCTAATGATTGCGAAGTCAAATAATATCATGCAACACATCAGGAAAGGTGTTTCAGGAGGATTAATTCACAGGGCTTCATTCTCCACCCATGCAGATCTGTCGGGCAAAGTGTTCGTCTTTCCCAAAGAGACAGATCGTGCTCATGTGAAACTTCTGACCACCAAAACTAATATTGAGTCTGCAACCGTCTGTCTCAGGTAAGACATTGCACAATTCAAGTAGAAAGTGTCTTTGTGTCTTCCTTCCTGTTTCTTGCATGTCACTTGTGTTCAGGTTCTTAACAGACCTCACCAGGAGTTACGGGCTCTTCTCGTTGGCCACAGTCGCGCAGAGCAATGGCTTTCTGCTGTTCAAGCCAGGTGACGTGGAAACCATCGAGTTGGCTGTCAGCGGCACGAGTATATACTTCCGATCACTGTCCTTCCCTCAGAATAATTGGCACAACATCTGTGCAACCTGGAGCAGCAACGGGATAGCTCAGGTGTGGGTGGATGGCAAACCCAGTGTCAAGAGATACGTAGACAACGTCTCTCTGGTTGGACCGCCCATCACCATTCTGGGTCAGGAACAGGACAGCTACGGCGGGGATTTTGATCAGAAGCAGTCTTTTATCGGCATGATCTCCGACGTCCACATGTGGAACCACGTTGTTCAGGCTTCTGACATCAAACGCTACGCTGCTGGGAAGAGCTTCACACCGGGGAACGTGTTCAACTGGAAAGCTCTGGATTTTGAAATTGAAGGGATGATCTTAGTAGAAGATGAGACTGAAGTCATGTGAACAAAGTAGTAAAGAGAGAAATATCCTCTCCTCACTGCATGTGCTACAGCTGTGTAAAATCTCTCGAACTTTGTGGAGAAGAATAAATCTACCTTCTACAAAGCATGCTGAAGATGTATTATTCATTGCCTGCTGGTCACACAGTTGAGAAATAAAACATGACCAAAACCAAGATTTAGAAAATATGTTTAATCATTTAAAATCAGAGATGAAAACATCACCACCACATAACTGAAACATGGCAGGAGGGACAGGCAGCACATATTGCATGAAAAGGCATTTCCGTGACTCCTATGTACATATACACAGTTTATTTACACCGTAAAAATATAGGAATTGAAGCATATAGGACAACCAGCAATGTTGGCTCGCGAGCCGAGTGAAACATTCATGTAGAAAAAGCATGGGGGGGGGGGATTAACAACCCAGAATCATGGAGATAATATATCTATCATATCACAATCTAAACATGAAATATAAAAAGTGAAATTGTCAAATAGTCCCCCTTTATAGGCAACACATGCTATAAAGTCTCAGACATCCTTCTGTCAGTATACAGTTTACTTACAATCATCTAAGTACATAATACAACTTTCTCAACCTACAGCAATCATCCAAAGCAATAAATATACTTCTTAGAGTTGAAATGTGGCAGATCGCGGTTCATATTGTACGACTTCCATCTTCACTGTAGTGTCTACTGCAGAGGGCACCATAGCACCAGAGGATCATATTTTGTGACACAGCATGATCCAGAATCTACCCAGGACCACCTCATTAAATATCAAAATCCAGGAGTTACAAAATATATAGTCTGGATTTCTGATCAGGAGGAGATTGTTGGAGTGTTTTCTTTGGTGGCATTTTGACTCTCAAGCAACCAAATTGAAACTAATTTATTTGAAATGCTCAATATTTCAGCAAAATAGCAGAAACAATTACCCTCAAGTACAATGATGAACTACATAAAAAGGTGGTAAACAACAGATCCTGTGTGCTACCACGCATGAAGTAACTTGAATTTCACAGGAATGTGGAGCGCCATATTGAAATGTTTCAGGAAATAAAAGTAAACCAATTGATTGATGATGAAAATAAATAAATTGTTATTGGGCTGACTGGTTTTACACAGCTTATCAGACTTGAAACAATTCAGTTAAAAAAAAAAAAAAAAAAAAAAAAATCCAGTTCAATAATAAATCCTTTAAAAAAAGAAACACGCAGATCAACCCAGTGTTATTACCATACAGAACACATCAGTCCATGCAGGAGCCGCACCTCCAGGAGTGTCGCTTTCACGTTAACTCTGATTCCTGAGCATCCGCAGGAACCCGCCACCTGTCTACTCCGCTCTTCTCTTTGGCGCCACGACTTGTTTATAATACAAAAGTCCTTAATCCTCCTCTGTGCATTGATAAAGTACAGGTAGTTTTTTTTTTTATCTCCTTCCTTTCCTTCTGTACTCACATTTCCCCTCCCTGCTGCATAAACCCCATGTGCTTCACAACTCGGACAGCAATTCCTTACATGAAATGACAACTTGACCTCTGCTACAGACACGTGGTAGTGGTTCCATTTTCTGTATCAAAAATATCTATCAGAGGGGTAAAACTTTCTGCCATCCAGCTCAGTGGCTTGTTTAGTTGCCCTAAACAAGGAAATGAACAAAACCCTTTGTGAAAACAAAGAATGTATTTATGACCAACTGCGTTAAAGCCGAGTAAGACAAAAAAAAAGGCCGATACATGTGGTTAGTAACATTGGTCCAACAGTGAAAGGGAGGGGTAGGTGTCATTTCTGTAACCAGCAGAAATGAATTCTAAGAAACAGACATCCTTTACTGTCTGGCACCGCGAGAGTTAAAATGAGGAGCTCAGCAAAAAAGTAACCACGACGAGAGAAAAACACAAAAGCTTTCTAGTGTCTGCATTAAAATCTGAAATGGTTTTTAAACCAAGACAACTGTGTGGTTGGTCCAGACGTACAAATGGCAGTTTGATGAACTCAGCTGTAGTGATAAGGCAGGTCTCTACTAGTGAATGGAACGGTAACGTATAAAAATGTCCGTTAGGGATCGGGTACAAATATGTAAAGGCACAGACATGACAGACAGCGGGACTGTAACGTCAAATCATGACTACTCCATCGAATCAATACTATTCGTGTAACAGCGTTTACTGCTGCCAACAGCTCCTCGCACCGCCGTCCAGAACACATCGGAGGGGGGGGGGGATCTTCTCGGGGTTGCACAAATGTGGTCTGCCGTATCAATAAGACACATCGTATTTAATTAAAACACTAAAATGTACATTCAGCAGTGGGGGGGGGGGGTCTAAGTGGCACCACTGTGGCTTTCAGATTCATAACTTAAGAAAAAGAAAAAGAAACAGAACTACCGTACAGGTCTGGTTCTGGCTGTTCCTCAGCCGTTTCAAATCTATAGTGTAAATCCACAATCGGTGAGGAGAAATGCATACGTGATTGCAGAACTGACAGCAGCGAGTGTGGATTTCTGACGATGGCTCCGAGTGCGCCTGCTGACGAGGAGTGTCGAGGGGAAATGATGTGCGGTAACAGGAACACCGGAGTGCGAGCCGAGGAAACGCGAACCCACTTTACCAGTGTGAACACAGAAAATACACACTCCTCCTCTAATATAAGCTATGCTCTTCATGTGCTCAGAATTTTTTTCGTGTGTGTTTCCCTGCTTGGCAGTCACATCTCTTCATGCTGTGAAAAAATAAGCAGGATGACCGAGTCTTCAGGGACAGTTTGTCTTCACCGTCCACTGGTGGGACGAGCGAGAATTTTTTTTTACAATATACAACTCAACTCATTTTTGGAGCGCTGCGTCCTCAGAGCAGAGAGACGGGAGGGAAATATTTGTTTGGCCACGGCTAATAAAAGCTGGCGCTTGCTGCTCACCCTGTGGCCCCATCACGTATTGCAGAGGCGAGAAAACTGCAGAGGTGCATCGGAGGGTCTGCAGTGTAGGTCTGACCGTCACTCACTGAACTGTTACTGCTGCCCACATCACCACGTCCCAAAACGTCTCGTCTTCAGATGGCACCCAGTCTCTCTCGTTTTGTTTTTCTTACTGTGGAGGAAAAAGGAAAAAGGAAATCAATGATTTGGCTTGAGGTACAAACAGAATCCTGAGGATTCAAGGCCATTTTCTGTATTTGAGGTATGCTGTGGAGGGTATCCGCGGACAATGTTGATCATTGTGAAGGCCAACTGTTTTTTTATACAGTGTTGTCTCTTTGGTGGAGAAAACACAGCAGCAGTTCGATTGGGTGAGGAGCTTCTGATACATTGGAGATCCTCTTCAGCCACTGATGTCTAATTTCAAACTTACAAAGCAGATGTTTGTCTCCGGGATGATGTCAGAGAGAGAAATGGCGTCTTCGTTTCCAGACATATTGCCAGAATTATCGACGGCAGCTTCTCCCTCCAAGCTGACACAGGGAAATGACCATTAATGAGAAACACTGGCTAACAGCACAACCATGAATTACACAAAAATATATCACTGCCTTGTTTACCTGTGGGAAGCCCCCTGGTCATATGTTGCTGACTTATGCACCTCCACTCCTACCGAGCTGTAAACACACACACACACACACACACAGAAAAAAGAGTCAAAAGAACATAAGATATAACAGAGCGTGCAAAAATGCAACCGGTGCAGGAGAGCCAGAGGGGCTACAGGTGGTACCGCAGGGGAGGGGAAGCCGAGGCGACTCCTGTGCTGCCGAGTGACGAGGTGGACAGGTTGGCCTCGCAGTCGGCGGGGTTGTCTACCAGCGGGGGCGTCCGGGGAACCAGGTCTGGTCTGCCCAGCTGCACACCTGGCAAAGTTAACCACAGCAGAAAATCTTCAGTGTGAACGTGTGCAGTCCGAGTACAGACACAGCAGACTACAGATCTGCCGGGTGTGGTCGGGCTGCTTGTGACGCCTCGGTTCTTACCGCTGTCGGCCTCGGACTCTGTGCTTTTGAAATGGCTGTGGTACATTAATTTGGACTCGCCGGCTGTTGCCTGGGAAAGTGGAGTCGGAGCTCCGAGTGTGGGAGCCCTCCTCAGTCCCCCCTGGCCTCCTCCACGACTCTTCTTCGAAGGCGACGGTTTCACTGAAGAGACGACGCATACAGCGATCATCAAGACAGAGGTCAGGACGTTCACAGCCGGGGTACATTTAAAAAAAAACTAAAGGAAGTCGGTCAATGTGTGCTTACATGGAATTTTCTTGAACACTGTGCTGCACATGAACTGCTGGAAGCGGTCTGCGTAGAAGCCAGGTCTGTGAACTGAAACTGTGTCCTAAAATAGAGAAACAGCAACAGCACCATTACAACTTGGCAGCTCCAGGAGCCAATAAGAAAACACATCCAACAAATACAGTATGTTTTATCTGCTCTCCTTCATTTGCAAACAAACTACGTGATGAATTATTCCATTTCTCGATAGAATTTAACATAATTTGTCATGGTGATTAATACTCAGTATTAATGGCCTGTAATTGTGAATCTATGGAACATTCAGAATGATTCTTACCCCGTCATGGACCAAAGCCTTCCAGGAGTGCTCCAATTTCTTAATGAACCTAAATAATAAGCAAATGTATTTATTTCTTTTAGTACAACAAATAAATTTATATGATAAAATGTGCACAAGTAACTTAATTGACATTACTGCGACTCGTACCTGTAGGACTGGAGAATGTCAATAATACCGATGTAGATCAGGAGTCTCTCTCCTTTAGTATTTCGACCTGGAATACCGCCCATGCTGAAAGGTCAGAGATCCAACATATTGAGTCATTTAACTGTACTTTCACGGTGACAGCTACACAACACACCACAGAACAGCACAGGTACGCTGGAGGTCAAACTCACTGGTCCTCTGAATCCAGCGCCCCCTTCCCTCGGGCCTCCCCCTGAATGGACTCCATGGCGGTGCAGTACAGGCTTTTTTGGGCTTGTGGCCGGCGCTGGTCTGGGGTCACGGCGCCCTCTGACCCCGCGCTGTCCCCGGAATTGCCCAAACCGCGCTCCCGCTCCCGACTGGCCTGGTCCATGTTGTGAATGCCCATCAGCAGGCTGTAATCCATGATCTTAAAACTCTGCAACAGCTGTGTGAAACACGCAAATACAGATATACAGCCTTCACTTGAAAGCATTGCTGCCGTCGCCCGTGAATTGCACTGATGAATCGCCAGTCTCTTCCTATCATTTTATAAGGCATCATTTCTCTAAGTAAACAAAGTATTGCTTTTCAGTGTCATGCACTAGTGAGTCATTTCTCCAACAAGTGATGGTGGATGATCCCACAGCTGCCAGCTCTGGTGGGGGTGGGCAACATGAAACTAACAACACAGTCCAGCAACACGGACTGTCAGGAAACCGAATTACAGCAGCTTCTATAAGAAACAGATCTGATTAACAGCCAGCATTTAGTTCTCTGCAATGGCTATGGTGTATAGATCATTAAGAAGAATTTTGAAAATCAACGTTTTCACGAGATCGCTTAGAAAAAAACTGTCAGCAATAAAACTGAGCTGAATCATTTCTGGCAATGATCCAATGTGGCATTCACATTTCTAAATATACATTTTGTGGGGCAGTGATAAAGAGGTCAATGTTCAGGAAGACAAAACCCGTCTGTTTCTGATGCTTTTCATGTGGGCTATCGTGATGATGCATTGTGCTGTGTACTATTTGGGGCGAACTTGGGACTTTAGTTCATTTATTTAGAGCGTGACACTTCAATAGAAATCTGCAGTTCTATATAGAACAAAAGCTTCAGTGTGGCTCACCAAGCAGTCCCTCTGTATTGTCTTGCACAGGGCATTGTAGTTGTCGGCTTCGAGCAGCAGACCATCAGGCAGGTCCTGGATGAAGTCCAGGTCTTTGTAAGTGGGAACAGCCTTCTCTCTCTCCTTCGGGGAGGCTCGCCTCTTATAGGTGGAGCCCTTCAGGTCGTACTTGAGGTGCATGGGGATGATGCGAGGCAGGAGGTTGTTCATCACTACGATCCGGATGTTCTTGCCCCCTGCTTGAACGCAATAAAGTCCATAGAACTTGGGTAGCAAGGTGCGCTTGTTTTGGTTTATATTCTGAAAGGCAGAAGGAAAGACAAAACAAAACGATGATCTGATAAGCTGAATTAGAAAAACGTTTGCTTCAACCACATGCTGGTTGCTGCTCAGCACATTAAGAGACTCTCCTCAGACTCACCATGAAATATCCGGGCAGGAGTTTCTGAAGGAATTCTGCCTCCTTGTGTTGAACAGTCTTGATGATGAACTCATCGTCACTGGAGACGTAGAAGAGGGATCCACTGGCTCCGGGGTTTGAGAGCTCGATCAGTGGCTCGTTACAGAGAGAATACTTCAGAGAAGGACGACTCAGCATTAGCAGCTCATTCAAATACTTAATACCTCGGACTACAATTCTTATTGCTCTCTCAAAATGCAGAAAACCCCAAATCATGATGCAAGAAAAAAAGTACTTGGACTACAGCTTCACATTCAGACTCTGATGGCACTAATTCATACTCTCAGTGCCAAGGAATGTGGCAACGGAGCGAACAAAACATTTTAACAAATATTACAGAAGCTGTGTGCTCGAAAATCAGAGCTGGGAAATCAGTGGAATGACTGATAAAAGCTTTGCAGCCTTGTTCATCGCTGTTTTCTTCTCCAAAAGCTGCTGTTTTAGCACAATGGGCTAAAAGCCACTAAATATAAACATTTTGCGCATACAGAGGAAAAAAAAAAACGGGATGAATCATTTCCCTTTCTACGTCAGTTGATCATAATATGTGGTTTGTTTATCATCTAAGTCACAAGCATAAGCAAACACAATGTACTTATTATGACATGACACAAACAACCTTTAGAAACTACGTCTTCACTGAAAACAGCCATGAAACCTGCCGTGAGTTTGAGAAATGGAACTGAAGAATAACCTGCAGTGAACTGGGTTAACTACTGAATCCAATTCCTCCTTTTACTAACTGAAGGGCTCATTCACCCTTTTCCAGGAGCAACGTCAATAATAACTGCGCTCAACAAATACGTGTAGCATTTTGCACAGTAACAAGTTGAAGACCTTGTTCTTGTGAGTCGGATGCAGATCACATCGCATCTGATAAAAACGACATCTGAATGGGCTTATGTGGTTTTGCACTACACAGTGCGTTAACAGAAATCCAATGTGAAGGCAGATCTCATGAAAAAGTGTGTAAGTACGAACCAGGTAGTCGTCTGGCCGGATACCAAACAGTTCTCGGAAGTAACGAAAGGCAATCGGAGCGTAGGTTTTAAAGCGAAAGTCACTGTAGTGATGAGCTGGAGTCAAGTTACTGCCTTCACTGGAAAGACATGAGAGAGAGAGATATGGAAAGGGTAAGTTTGGGTAAATTCAGATAAAATTATGCATAATATCCTCTTTAAATGCAACATGTGGTGCAGACCTGGGAAAGAAGATACTCTCGACCACCACAAAGTCCTGCATGAGAACATCCCTCTCTGCCTTTTGACTTAAGCTGCCAACTGTGTGGGCGATACCCAACTGGATTGCACCCTTTAGGGCAGACGATGTGGTCTGGAGAGGTCAGGGAGAGAAAAAAAGCAAGTAAGCACGGGAACAAACAACATTTTACCCCTGTGACTTCTGCTGCTTCGCTCGCTATTCTTGGGCTCCTAGCAAGAGGAACTTCCAGACTAATTTTAGAATGTAAACACCAAACATTTGGGCCTGCACACATTACTTTTCCCACCTGGCAGCGCCGCTGCCGAGTGCTAAGAGTGTCAACAAACCACCGGGCTCCCCCGACCCCAGGCCTGCCCT
This sequence comes from Salarias fasciatus, assembly GCF_902148845.1. Taxonomy (NCBI): domain Eukaryota; kingdom Metazoa; phylum Chordata; class Actinopteri; order Blenniiformes; family Blenniidae; genus Salarias; species Salarias fasciatus. The sequence goes on along the minus strand of NC_043755.1, from coordinate 4,242,739 downwards.
AACCTTCTTGTAGGTGGTCTCTCCTGTGGTGGTCTCAACACCTCGGTGTCCGATGGTTTTCTTCATGCTTTGAGTTGTGCCTGAAGAGCCAGGCATCTGAGGAGTGATCGAGAAGAGGAAAGGGGGGGGGGGGGGGGGGGGGGGGGGGATCAAATTAAATCAAATACTGGAGAATATGCAAACGATGAAGAAAAGGGACAGACTGCACAGTGTGTTAGCTTTTGGCCTGACTGGATTTTTCCTCAACATCCTCACATGACTGCTGTATTCTGTCAACATGCAGAAATTAACAGAACTTCCAAGTTAATGAAACGCCAGCAAAGTCTCGGATGAGGGGGCAGGGGAAGGAATTGATGAGATGCGACGATGATCAGTGTCGCTATACATAAATACATTTCTTAGTATGGCGACGTTACGGACATCTTGTCACGATCCTATAGCTTTTCTAGTGTTGTTACAAATAGCAAAAAACCCTGCTGTTGTAATAAAATATTACCTTTTAAACATAGTTTACAGAGATAGCAAACAGGGCTTTAAAACACACAAAAACCGTGATTCGTATGTTTTTCCAGGTGCTCGTCCACCTGTTATCACCGGCATAACAACCTGTAGGCTCTCACCATTACAATAAACCTTTGTTTACATGTCTTGAGCTGCTGGTGCCAATACAAACACAGAAATGAACTCCGTAAACCTGCTCTGCTTCCCTCTTCAAGGCTGACTCCAACAACATTCACAGAACATAAGAATATGCAGTGTTTTTGAGGTTATTCTTCGTGTCCTTACCTCTGCAGGTGCCATTTTACGAATGCTGCTGGTGCCTAGGACAGAAAAACAAGTTTTATTTGAATCCTATGCAAGATAATTACTCAAAAATGAAAAAAATGTCTTTGCATGGAGTTTACAGCCACGAGCAGCTGGCTGTTCCTCTCTGAATCCATGCAGTCAGTGTGAAGTTAAGACTTAAAATAATGTTGGGGAGTTTGCATTAGAAAAAAAAAATGTTATTGACTATTTATGAAGCACACAGTTGAATAATTAGCGGGGATATTTCCAGCACAGGCTGATGACTATAAGACTAATGATGAGCCCAGACCTAAATGCAGCCACAGTTACCGGCTGCTGCAGCCGACACACCAGCTCCGCATGAACTGGAACTACTTCTCCCCTGAGCTGGTTGCTCCACATTAATCTGCTCCCTGAGGATGTGTGTCAACATCACCACCTCTTTTCATGTAAATCGGCACAATTTTAAGCTTTTCCTATCACAGCGCACTCTTTTGCGTTTCACCATAACGTTTTAAGACATTTTGCATAGAGATCAATCAGTACAGAAGTAGCTTGCACACACAAATGCTGGCACGGTGAAAGGATATTTAAATGTGTGCTACATAACCAAAGATAGGAACAGAAATTCAACCGCTGACATTTTGCAAGAAAGACACACAACTGACAAAAGAGAAAGAGTCAACGTGATTTTTAGGGCCTTACATAAACTTTGCTGTATGAAACTTGCTACCTCGCCCACTCTGCAATCACCTCTAGCCTGTAACCAATGGCAACCTCCACTCCAATGCCGCAGTACAACAGGTCAATATATACAAAAGGACTGAAGGGCTGAACAGATTATACACCTGAAGCAGCGATGCTACACGTACAATAAATGAATAAAAAAAATCCAGACTCAAACATATTCAGCAGACGTTCCAGTAGGAGGAATGTGGAAGGCAGAATAATGAGGCAGAATCGCTGAACGCCATGCATCACTCCTGCATTAACAGGACGCACTTCACTTCACTCCATCGGGGAAACAATGAGCACTACTCTGCCCACATTTCCTCTCATTATGTAAAACAACACACTATCATTACTGGTCATGCAGTTTCTGCTGACACACAACCACACACACAACATGCGAGTACCTCGCTGTAAAGCTCTCCTCCAGAACTGTGTCCTTATATCTGTGGAGCAGGACAAAGTCAGCCTAACTGGCTTAACCTAGTAACTGTGCGACACTGAACGTATCTGTCCCATGACTGTATATACAAGTAAAAGAACAGTGAGGAATTTCACCAGGAGCATTTTTCTGAGTCTAAAGCTTCTCAAATATGTATCATAGTTGCTGCTTTTTCGATCTCATATAGGCAGGAGATGAAAGGTATTTGTAAACCACAGAAGGGGCTGGTTGAGGAATCCCCCCTGTTCTTTCACTGTGGAAAATATTATTGTAAGCGGGTGTTGGAATCCACCGGCAACAAAAAGTATCATTGGTGCAATGCTAGTTGGAGGCTACTACTTTCACAGTAGAAGTATGGTGGATAGGCAGCAAAAGTCATAACTATCACACTTATGGTTGTCCACTAGTTTATATTTTCAACTGTAAATTATTTTTATAATATTGACATCCTATTCCATTTTAAAAATGTGTCTTGATGAAATTAAATAATAATTTTGTTCTTCACCTTTTCTGTATCTCCCAATCTGCTTTCTATCATAATATCCCAGACATATAAAGCTACATAAACTACTCTCATCAGGCTTTTAGGTTGAAGTTGGTGTCTAAGGTCTATGGGACATCATAGAACAGCACTTAAATATTCAACAAACTGACTGGTAATTTGAAAAACGAAATAAATGTGGTTGTTGTTTTATAAGTTGACAATCTGTTGCTAACACATTTTATGCAGGAGATATTGGGTAGTAATGAGACTAACCCAATTAGTTGACAATGACATTAGCCTGTCTGCTGCAGACTTTGCGACAATAGGCAAACCATCTGTTCCTCTCTGTATACTAAACAAGTCCCTGCAAGCCGGGTTCACATGTAGCCTGCAGCTTGATCAAGGCAATAATATGGGACATGCACACTCTTTTAAATGTCCATAAATATACTAGTTCTAGGCCTGATTCGAAAACAAGGCCAGTGAGGGTTAGTACAGAAACCACAGTATATTACTGTCACTCAAACGTCTGACTGGATGCAGTTTCTTATATCTCTGTCGTCTCTGGATGTCAGCCAAGGGGGAGCCACAAGAGGGCTTAAATACCACTATTTTTATTCACTGATTCAGACTGGATGGCTGCTGGGGGAAGAGCAATTCTACCGCCTGGGAGTTAATAGGTGACACACAACTAAATGGATTAAGGGGATGCATCATCCCAATCATCTGCTCCATCGTCAGAAAATGAGAAATCCCTGCAAGGACAGGGTGCTGCCATCCACCAGCCTGTATCTGTGTGGGAACCACAGTAAGACAAGCTTAGAAATGATTCACCGTGCAATAATCTGAAACTTGTGAACGAAGACTTATCAGCTGGGCAAGGACATCAGGGGTTTGAATGAAGTCTGGAATTTAACCAGATAAGCATGACAACCCCGAGGGTCTCTTTTAAAAAAATACAGCGAGATCGGTGATTTTTTTTTTTGTGACATTTTGCCACCTCGACTGCAAAAAGCCTGCACAGTAACTGATGGCGAGAATAGACGGAAAGTCATTAAGCTCTCTTGTCTTTCCCATAAATGTGTGGAGAAGCAGCCCGAGGAAGAGGAGGGGTGGAACGGGTGAGACAGGCAAGAGGAGGGGGGCTTCGGAGGATCTGTCGGTTTAATTTATATGGAGGTATATTTGAAACAGAGACCTTCAGATACATTTCATTCATTTGCTGCCCAAAAGGCCAACTTGTGTGAAGCTTTACCCTTCGAGCTGCCGACTCCAGCTGTTTCCATATCGCATAAAAACCGAGTAACGTTAACGGATCTACCGGCTTGATAACAAAACACATAGTTCAGCCAACGTGGTCACGAGAATTACACACATGTATATTATACAGAGACGAGATTGTGGTTGAATAAAGAATAGGCGCTCCTTCCGAACTTTTGTGCCTTTGGCCACGATCCCAGACAATAACGTAGATTAAGTAGACAGCCAAACCAGCGATCCATCGCCTGGCTCATTTGTTAGGTTGGACACTTCGATGCTAGCTGGCTAACGGGCTAACCGGGACGGGATAAAGCCACAGACACCGCACCGCGGCGCTCCCAGCGCCACCAAACGCTTCACCGAGCTCCTTAGGAGCTCGTTTTCAATGCGACAAAAGAGGAAGGTTAACGTGACGGATACCTGTCGGGGCTGTTGATCCCGAGTCAGCGATTCCAGCAGTCGCCATTACGATTTGACTGTGAACATCACAGACAGCGCCGATAGTTGAATCGTAAAGCTCGTGTCGCAGCGGCCGCAGCAGCACCACAGCTCCCCCTGTGGACGGAGCAGGAACTGCTTCAGAATGACCGGAGGACCACCTGCAGCAGCACCACACCGCCCCCTGTGGACTGAGCCGGAACTGCTTTAGCGTGACGAGTGGACCACATGCAGCAGCAGCACAGCGCCCTCCTGTGGATGCAGTAGGAACTGCCTCTGTTTTAGATAGTCCTCAGTGGATACAGCAGTGATCTAAACTAGTAGTCAAAGCAAGCAAGTCTGGGTTTCCTCCTTAATCTACAAATATAAATCTATATTAGACTGGAAACAACCCGAGCTTTTGTGTGTGTGTGTAATAAGCAATTTGATACAAGACACAAACCCACTTTACAGACATTTTACCACTGCTTCTTAAATAACATCAGATTTTTAATATTTGATATTATGCCTTTTATTGACGTTTATTTCATTACTCAGCAAAACAATTTTGATATTCCTTTATTTTTAACGGTGACGGTCAGGTTCACAACAGCACCCGTCTTCACTTGCTTTTGAAAACGTACAAACAGGATACAAGAAAGGCAGCAACTCAAGAGAACCTTTAAAAAATGATTTATTATAACTGTTGCAGATATGATCTTAACCACAAAACCACACAACGAGAAAAAAAGATCGTGAAGCTTTTTAAGAACCAGTAATATTCAAATATGGAAATATTCAAATATGCAAAGAGCAGCCTGTAAAAAGTAGTGGTACAGTGACAGATAATCTGTTTGCAAATCTGTGTCTGACTCCTCAGAAGGATATTTGTAAAATCATAAAGGACTACAATGCTCGTCAAGTGATTTCAGACAGAAGTAAATAACACTGGCAGTAGGTGAAGCTAGATTTTGGTCCGTATTTTGAACTCGTTTAAGGCACTAGGGTGGGATTTAAACTGCAATCATTGTTTCAGTTTAAAGAGTGAAAGTCATCTTCATCTCTGCTGCTTACAAAGCAATTCCCTGAATGAAGCGACGCCAGGAGGCTCTGCAGCAAACTCTCATCGCTTTTTAAGAGAGAGGACATCTCTTCCTCATCTTCTGACGTAAGACATCGGCAGCTTTGGTGACGGCGTCCTTGAGAATAGTGGAGATACAGTGTGGAGTTTCGTGTGAAGGCACTGCACAGCAGCGGCGGACAGCTGGCAGTGGTTTCTTCACTGAGCACAAGTTCTTGGAAGTGTCCACAACCTGATTTCATGGAGAGGAAGGAAAATAAAAAACATCAGATGATCTCAATTTTGTATTAATAGATAAACAATTAACATAACATCGCTTTCCTCTAATTTTACTCTTTTACCACATGTTTTTCCATATATATACTTAAATTTCTCTCTCAGTTAATTCAATTAGTTTATTATCACAGGCATCAATAATTTATTGTTTGAACAGTTCTGTATGTAAGATCTTTGATATATTTGCCTTTCCATGCTGATCATGTTTTTTGTTGAGTCTTCTTAACTCACCTTCTGCATGAAACATGTCGTCTTCTCTTCTTCAGGCAGAGGGCAGCATTTTTTCACAAACGTCTTGAGAGGAATCCCAACAGGAAATCTAAGGCCAGTCACAGAGTTATTAATATCCACTGCAATAATATCCTGACAGATTATGCGCATGTGGTTAAAAGAGTAGTGTTGCCCCATTTCAAGCAATTTCTCAATGTTGTAAGTTTGGCATTTATCAGTTTGCAACAGGGAATTTGCAAAAGGAACTGCAGACACAGTCGGCACAGTCTCACCTCTTCTTGATGATCTTGTGAGTCGTACATAACTTGGTAAGTGTGATCTCTTCGGCCACAGACGTCAGATTATAGAATGGGTCCTGAGAGATTGCCTGAAAACAGTTGTAGCGGTCCTGCCCTTTCTCATGGGAACAGCAGCTGAAATCAACCTGCTCGCCATTCTTAGACCTGCAAAACTTGTCCAGTTCTTCACGCCACTGAAATACAGAATACAGTTATTCACACAGAGTAATTAAAATTATTTGACCGAGCAAAATACCACACGTGCTGGTGTTTGGTTTTACCTTCTGGTCAGCACAGCTAAGCAAACCCTTCTTCTTTTTGCAGCACTTCTTGAATCCATTTTCCAGATGATTAATGGCTCTGGCCTGTCGAGCCACCAGTTCATAGCCTTCGGCAGGCAGGCACCTGATGTTGTAGAAAGGCCGAAGCTTCTGGCTGCGGCACATCGACTTCACGGTCTCTGCTGTGGGTCGTCCCAGAGGAAAGTTCATATCAACTTTCATGGAAGTGAGAGGTTTCTTCTGCTGCTTTGCTCTATTTGCTCTGGCTCTGTACTGAGTCACAGGCGTCCTGTAATGCACAAAGCACAAGGTCAGACTCAGATTATGTGTTTTGCAATTAGAAGTCTCTTAACATCCACCTACAAATCACCTCCAGTCACTCAGTTTCACTTTGGATGGACTGTCAAAGACATGTTACTGATTCCAGTATATATGAAGAGCGTTACAAGGAAGGAAAAGCAACGAATGGCTACAGCATCAAGTTTAAGAGCATAAGATGCAACTCTGACGCCACTGAATGCAGGAAATGGTTTCTGTGAATTGTCAGAAAATATTGCATTGTAAATAACATAAGATGGTAGTTTCAGCAACAGCTTCCAAATGCATTAAAATACTTTCTTATACTATTATAAATGGTGAAAAGCACATCTTGAGGTGATTTTAAATGACAAAAAACAACTTTTTCCTTTAATAGTGAGCTATCAGAAGCTGGTACATGTGTTAATGAGCAAAATGTGGTTTCCAGTGTAAGGTTCAGCATTCTCTCTTTGTCCCTTCAACTACATCACCATAGGTTCATGTGAAGCACACAAACGTTGAGAAAAATTGACCAACGCTAATGTCTTTTTCGTGAATATACACTGCTCAGCAGAATGAAGCATTTCAAGGCTTTGGCTACAAAGGGCGCATTGGTGAGTTGGATCAGTTCATTGTTGCATTGTGTCTTTTTGTGCGATATTATTTGAGCATAAGAAGAACAAAAGAAGGAGTCAGACATCAGACTTGAGATTTTTTTTTCAATAACATCCATCTTTGTAATGCAATATTGTTTAAATATTGATAATTTGAAATAATGAAGGCAACACTGTGGTTTGCTTCCTTGATTCACAGCAAAACATCCTTGATTCAGTTCATGGTTTTCTTAGTGGAGTTTGCATCTTCTCACTGTTTCAGCAAGGATTTTTCTCTGGGTGAACCACTTTTCTCAAAAAAGTCCAAAAACATGTGCACCAGGTGAAATACTGTCCCTAAATGGTTTATCCTCATTTTATTCATGCTACAGTGTACCTTTCACAGGTGCTGGGGTCAAAGGTGAAGTTGGCAGTGGAGGGAAGCGGCTGAACTGGCAGCAGCTCAGTGGCGTCATAGTTTGGTTTCGGAGCGTCGTTGTTGAAACAGCTCAATCTGTCTTGGCCACTCAGCCTACAGCAGTCATAAAGACGATCCTTCACCGATGAGTCCTCCTGACAGAACAAATCCACCGAGCGCTCCCACTGCAGTCAACACAGACAAAAACGCAGAAACACAGACAGTCGGTGTGTGTGGGTTAAAAACCTTGACAATGCTTGAGGCTATACGTCAGCTGAATAGACCCCCCGAAGTTAAACGCAGTAAAGACGCCCTCTCACCCAACACCATCAACAAAGAGGACTAAATGATTAAACATCTTTCCAACGCACAAAAACAGGACTGTTTTTGGCCCTCACACAGCTTCCCCGGCGGCTCCTGCCAAGGCCTGTCTGTTATGTCTAGCTGGGCTGCGTTTAACGGGCTTATCAACTGAAAAGCACCCGAGGCCTTTGACTTCGGTTCAAAAATGCAAGTACCATCAGCTCTGCGATGTGAGGAATGTTTCGTCTCCATTTATTTTCTGAGGATGATTCCAAAACACGCTAATCAAAAAAACAAAAAAAAAAACAAAAAACACACCGTGTTTGGTTTGCTGCACCAGCTCTCCTACGTTACAGCTAAGCCAATGATATGACGCCGATCACTGACTTTTTCATGATGACGGATTGAGCGGATCCCATAAATTATATGTTATTGTAGGTTTGAAGTCTCATTGGCTTCAAACCCAGTTTTTATCTCCGCAATTACTATTGTAGAGTTCTGAAAGCAAAATCTCCTCCAGTAATATGGAGATGATGAAAAGAAGAAGGAAAAGTGCAAGAGGACGGTGTCACACTGACACTGTACATCTGTGAAGGGCAGAACATTGCTGAATTGGTTAAAAAACAGATGTTGTGAAAACATACTGCCTGTGTGGCGCAACACAGTGTCACTTCCTTCTCCCACGTCTGGTTCCCTTTGCAGCAAGTACCGAACCAGGCCTCGGCCGTGTTGACGGCGCTCGCCCTTCGCCTCTGCTGGCCAAAGCCAGAATCGGGAAAGTAGGAATCTGGGTAGCGAGGGCGATGGTCGCCATGGAGACAAATGGCCTCGAGATTTTCGGACGTTGGCCTGCCAAGGGGGAACTGGACGGGATACTCCAGGATGGGCGGGCCCCCGAAAGACCGAGGGCTAAAACCGGGCCGACCTTTGAGAGAATGACACAAATGACCATGTGAATTTAAACATTTACAGGAAAATATAAAGAGAGAGTTCATTTCAGAGAAAAACTGTGGAAAGCAGGTACATACGTCCCCTTGGTGTTAAAGCTCCTGGTCTGAAACCCCCTAACAAAAGAAAATAATCAAATCAATATGCGCACATCCCATTTGTGCACATCAATCCAAACAACCCTTAACAACAAAATATATTCCGTCTGAAATAACTGCGAGATCAATAAAGATGATATATACCCTGCAGTGAAATGAACTGATCAGTAGAATCTTTACCTCTTTCTCTTGTACCGTGTCCTGGTGGAGGCACCATTACCTGCTCCACAGGAAAGTCTGCAATAAACAGAAAACAACAAAAACAAAATGTCAGGGTTCCATTCTCTGCTGTTCTTCCTAAGTGGAGTTCTTAACAGTATCCTACCTGTAAGATCCAAGAGCTCTGTCAGGTCTGCTTCTCTTTGGAGCATGAATGAATCCGGGTGTTGCATCTCTGAATAACACATGAATCGACTTGTATGTTAATGAAACACACAGAGAGAAAAACATACATCCACGCCGTACTCAGATTTTTTTTTACTCAATTCTGACCTACATAACTAAAGTCGTGAGTCATGAGCGCAACGTTCCGTGAAGTGAAGCAATAAATCTTGACCTGACCTTGTGCTCTGCTTCTCCTCACAGGCTACACTTCGTCTCCTCCAGCCACAGAGGCCATTATCATGCTGCTGTCGAAGATTAAACTAAACTTCTTGAGCGTAATTGATGGAGCATTCCTTTGACTTCAAGTTCAATTTCAAGTCCCAACCCAGCGGTGGCCTCCCAGTTTAGAGGGAGCTGGCCAGATGCCACAGGGAGCATGTGAGATTCTAATTACTGGTAGGCCCTATAGAAAAGTGCACAAGAATGCACACACACACACACACACACACACACACACACCTTGCATGATTTTGCCAATGTCATCATAGGTGTGTGCACGCTGCTCTGAGCCCAGCTCATCTGGAAAGTTGCACACAAAAACAGAGGGAGAAAAGAGAGAGAGAGAGAGAGAGAGAGAGAGAGAGAGAGAGAGAGAGAGAGAGAGAGAGAGAGAGAGAGAGAGAGAGAGAGAGAGAAAGAGAGACCACCACAGTTATGTAACTCAATAGTTTTTGTTTGGTAATCATGCTGATGCTCTGAAACAGTTACGCAGAATTCTCACACAAGAACCTGCAATTATAACATAATGTTATATAATCCCTAGAAGAAATTGATTAGAGTTAATAAAGACCAAATCATCTCTGAGAATGACTGTCTGTTCATTGGACATGACTAGAAAATATTATTGTCCAGGTGCATCACAGAAAAAACAGCTTATAGTAACAATTTTTTTTTCAATTATTAATAAACAAAAAGTTTTAATTGGTACAATTATGGCCTCCAGTTCTTATGAAACATTGTGAAAAGATGCACTTTAGATTTTCATAAGGAATTAAACAAAAAGACACTGCACAGATTTTAGTTTCTAATCTAACCTTTGTATTATTATATATTTAGATTTACTTATTTATTTAGCCATTAAGTGTGGCGCACCAAAGTCCAAACAAATAACGGGAACTTGGCAGCAAAACACATCCCGCTGGAGACACGCTTGACATCTAATTTGTTAAAACAAGAGAAAAGTAAACGCAGCAGCAGCAGCAGCAGCTGAGGGAACCGAACATGGAGGCGCGGCTCAACAACAAAGTTGGGCTCAATCCCAAAACAAAAACCAAAGCGTGTGGACTTGGACGCACCTTGAGCAGAGCTCAGTGAGACCAGCAGCAGAGTCGTGGGACAGAACAGCAGCCAAGCGGAGCCCATCGTGACGCCGATCCTGTCCGGTTGGTTCTGATCCGAGCGGCCGGTGCGGCGGAGGGGGGGGGAAGCGGAGGGGCAGAGGCCGCCCACAACAGCGCGCTCAGCGGGCAGCGGCGCTCCGACGCACCGCTAATTGGTCCAGCAGGAGCCGCGGAGCTGTCCGTCTGACGGAGAGAGAGCCACAGACAGCCGGCGCAACCGGACAAACACTTTTTATGGCTGCGGCGGGGCTTCGGGGAAGATACGGAGGGAGGGAGGAGAGGGAGGTTTTTCTCCATGACTCATCAGGGATCCGTTATAATCCTGAATGCTGGTAAATTCTGAGCTGGACCTGATCCGGAGAACAAGCACCGACATGAAGCTTGTTTGTCAGCTTCAAGCATCTGTCTTGTCAATCTTAAACTTTGACATTTAGGCTTTGGCTGCCTTGACGATCACTTCATTGGCTGATGAGCATCAGTCAGTTAAGGTTACATGAAATAGGCCTGGAAACTTCAAGCAGGGTTTAAGAAGTTCTGACAGTTTGTTTTAAAGGTTTAATAGTTTTCTTGTTGTAGTCTACTCAATAAAATACAGCAACCCATAGCTATTTCTCACAATACATATATTTCAATAATAATTTTGAAAATAAACAGCTTATACATGTCCTGTCATTAAAATGTTTTTAATGTAAAACCAATGTTTTAACCCACAGACATAATTCTCCAGAATCAGCGCAGAATGATTCTGACAAAACACTGGCTCTTTAAATCAATGGAATGATGATCTGAAGACTGCAAGACAGAGCAGCAACACAACAGTTCAAGTACAAACATGTAGAAATAAACAGACATCTGCTATAAAGGTTTAAGTTCATTTGAGGATTGCCAGTAGGAGCAGGTTAATTTGGTTAAATCTAAAGCAAGAAGTCTCCACATGAAGCAGGACAGATAGAGACAAGAGTTTCCCAGTTGTTGTACCATGGGATAAAAATCCACAGGACAATAATCTATTACAAACACACCTAAAGCACCTTTCAGACATGTGTTTTCTGGGTTGTGGCAGCAGGAGTACAAATGAAAAATGAACACATGGGCACAGGGAGACCACACTTTGCAATACACCGGTATTTGAATATGTAAATGATGGATAGATGTGATCGAACTCTGCATGACCTCTGCCACAGTGGTCCAGTTTACATGGGTGTTTTTTCAATCAGTGTGAAAGTATCACAGTGTGTGACCATTGTGATACTTTCTGGTATTTCCACAAGGCTCAAAAGACAGATGTTTCAAAGCTTCATGTTTGGATATATCGTATTGTTATTTGGGATCCTATAATTAATGCAACTTGTCGCTCCTTTTCTGAAAAGAAAGGGTTTTTTTTCAAAGTACATCCTGTTTATCTTAGAGGATTTCTGCTAAAGATGAGTAATTTCCAGGTCCATGTTGAAATTCCTCCGTTGACGTCACCAGTAAATCACTAATGTTGTCTTTTCCGACTTTATACAGTCCATCTGGCTGAATTTTACTCTACCTGAAGAGAAAACAGGTCTGTTTCTGACTCAGTTTGGTGTATGTGGAATAATTTTGTACAACAACATGCACATATGTGTATCACACAGGCAGAGATTGTAGGCATGCATATAAATTTTGTCCATGCTTCCCACGAAGCATGAACGAGTTATTGTTTGTTTTTGTAAAAAAAGATATCAAAGACCTTAAATTCCTTGTTATCTCTCACCGAGTTGGAGTCCAGGGTTATTAGAAATTATTATTATTAGGTTTAGGTTATTAGGTTGTTATGAGAAACCAATCATGACCTCTAGACGCTCCCTCCCACCAAAACACCAACCTGGCAAAAAATAAAATAAAACAAAACTCCCTTTTTGCAGTGAAAGTTGCTGTTTTATGTCTCGACCGGCTGCTATTTGTGTGCTACAGTTTATATTGGGAATGGTGTTGCTGCCTTTTAAAAATTCCTCAGATGGCACAAAAACTTGAAAAATACCAGTTTCCCCGAGACTCAACAGTTTCTGAGTAACATCATATCATACGTATGGGTACACAAGGGTTCAACAACAGAGCAATCCAATTGTTTCTATCAGTGTCAAAAATACAATGTCAGTGTCCAAAAACAAGGGAAGAGATCAGATTTGATTTCAATACGTTTATCTTATTTTTTAAGTAAAACTCCCTTTTTTTTTGTTCACAGATCCACAATGTAAAGTGTAATAAAGTTAGGAGACGGAAAAACAGACACCCCTATTTTTTATTTTGTTTTCAGTTATTTTCTATGCACAATAATCTCAGTGAACACAGTGCTATTCCACATCCAGCCGCAAGGAGGCGCTTGGCGCTGGTGGTATGGAGTAGAGCTCCACGTGCGTGTACTCTCTATTCTCCACCACAGCACGTTGAGACGATCGTCTACACTGCTGCCTCCTGATCATATTGTCAGAGGGGCAACAACAACCTTAATAATACTGCTGTATAAACATTTGAAGGTCAACAGATAAAAAACAGCTTCCTGTTTTGGATTCATGCTCTGTGACAAAAAAGTCTTCCGCTTATGAAAAGTGAAATATCTTTATGGAAGTAATATTTGTAAAAAAAAAAAAAAAAAAAAAAAAAAAAAAAGTAGTTGATGGTGAAAGGTCGCTTGCATAATAATAATAAAAAAAACATGGCAAAACCCTTGTCTGCTGTGCCTCCAGATTTTAAAGGTGCATTAAGGAGTTTTACAACCTTAAAAATACTTATTTTCCACCATAAATATGTTACACATTTTTAATGATGTGCACAATGTGCCTTGACATATTCATTACAAGTACCTCTAACAGTGCTAAATTGTCACTTGAAAGTTGCAGTGCCGGGCCGGCACCAGCATTTTTTGGGGGAGAATTTGAAAGGAATGACGTAATGTGCGCTCCCACTGACCTGATTTCCTTAAAGGTGCTGTAGGCAGGATTCCGCATCTCCGCCATCTTGCTTAGGGTTACCTAAGCAAGATGGCGATTTGACCCATCTAAGATGGCGATTTGAAACCCAGCACAGCCAATCCTGTCCTGTTTTCTCTGACATCACGCCCTCACGCAAGTTAAGCCCCTCCCACAAGAACGTGCGACGAACACCCCTCGACCAATCACGGTTAGAGCCTCAGGGGCTCTTCTGATTGGTCAAAGATACCTGGAGCTGTCGAGATTCCTTTTCAGCTCAGAACAGAGACAGATGGAAACGCTGCGCCCTCGCGGTAGTGCAATTATGCTACACTCCTATAGGATTATCAATGGATACTCTAACATTTAATCCAAAGAAAACACAGAAAAGTTAGCATTGACTAGCAAAATCCTGCCTACAGCACCTTTAAGTTTCGCTTTGTCCGCCATTACTCTGCCAGATGCTTAGTGAGCAACAACTGAGCAGGATCTTCCAGAAAGTAAGAAAAGACTGGCTTCTAGCACTGCCACAACTCCAGCACAGACTCCACCAGGTAAAAGAAACCTAAGGCCCAATCCCAATTCTCTGCTTAATCCTCACTCCTCAACCTTGATCCTCAATCTCAAAATAAGTGCCTCCTAAAAACAAGTGTTAAGGAATGTAATGTCACTTGGAAATGGGACAACCCTTAAAGACAGTTACGTCCTTGGACCACAGGGGGCAGCACTGCGCAAGAGGGTAGAAGAAAGCTGGAAGTGCAGTGTTTCCTGCAGGAAAAAACTTTGGCCAGGGGGGAGCGCGCGGCGGGGAGTTTTTGGACCGTCGGGAGGGTGCTAGCGGCTAGCGCGACGCTTTTTTGGACCATCCCAAGGAAAAAGAGAGCGCACACGCGTGGACCGCTGGGGTTTTTTTTGTTTTTTTCCCTCTCCGTTGTCAAGGCGCTGCAGAATTTAGCACGGTAGCGGTGGTGGTGGTGGTGGTGGTGGTGGGGGGGGGCTGGCAGCAGTAATAATTTTGGTCAATGATCAATAACAACGCCCTTTATAACTGTAAGTAATGCGCCCTGCATTAGAAATGTTGAACATTTTGCATGTGTGACCTTGTTAATAAATGCATTCAAATGAATTATCTCGATTTCTTTATAATAGCCTTTGCAAATATTATTTGTGATAGAAAGTTAATACAATTACTCCCAAAGTAATATACACCATTTTTTATTAATAAAATAACAGCAAAACGAACTATTTAACAAGCATTCTGGATTCTCCTTAACTCCAAGGTAGGTCTGGTAGAATCTCAAAATTAAGGGAGATAACGTCCCTTAGTCTCGCTCCTTTCCTCAACTTGTTAAGGAATGGGACAGCACTTAACTTCACGGGAGCGCGCATTTTGAGGAATGAGGAGTAAGATTGAGGATTAAGCAGAGAATTGGGATTCGCCCTAAATCTTACTTGAGCGCTACTAAACGAGCGAGGAAGGAGTTCCCCTCTTCCGTGCACGGGAGCCACAGGCACGAGTTTTTCACTAAGCTGCATTACACCCAAGGCCTGTTTCGCATAAAACGTGCAAACTCCTCAATGCACCTTTAATCAACATTTTAATACATTTGCTTAACAGCTGATTTTCATTTTCAAAGTGTGTTACAATATCAATATAAAGAACAAAAATGGTTGTAGTGTTATGAAAGACTACATTATGCAGTTCTAGAGCAAACAATTTGGCTGTGGGTCAGTGGGGAGGGCGGTCGTCTCACAATTGGGATCTTGTTCGTTCGATTCCTGTCTCCCCCCTGTCTGCATGTCGAAGTGTCCTTGGGCAAGACACTGAACCTTAAATTGTCCTCAGTGGACGGACTGAGCGCCTTGCATGGCAGCCGCCCCCACTGGTGTGTGAATGTGTGTGTGAATGGGTGAATGTGATAATGCAGTGTAAAGCGCTTTGGGCTCTGTCAGTGCAGGGTAAATATAAGTATAGCCTATAAGTGTAGTCCATAAATGCACAAAGATTCTCAAAATTATTAAAATAACGAAATATTAAAATATTATCAAATAAGCAGGAAATGAATATAATTTGCCGACATTAACAATTTCTCCTCAGTAGAAACCCAAAACACCTGAAACAAGTAAGGCTTTCCCAGACACTGACACGTGTGTCACAGTTTCAGTGACAGACGATGGATTTCGGTTCCACCAGCACTTTGTCTGTGATCTCGAACTCCAGCGCCTTCCAGTTCAGCACGTTCCCTGGAGTGAAGTTGAGCTCGTCGACGTAGCTCTGAATCTCACAGGAGGAGAGGACGTAGTCCCACATGTGGACGTCCGACATCATCCCGACGAAAGCCTGGTTGATGTCTAATCCTCCACTGTGAGCATCCTGCTCCTGTGGGGGAACAGAGCGACAGAGAAAAAAATCATATCTACATTCACCTTTAAACTTTTTCACCTTAGAAATAACCAATCTAAATTGTGTGCATTCAGAAACCAGTGATGGACAATTGATCACGATGTTAAGTAATAAAACCATACCTGTCCAAGAATGATCATCAGGGTTCCAGCAGTGTTTCCCCTAGGTTGAGAATTTACTTGTGGTGGTGGGCCGGGCGGTGTAGGAGGACGTTGTGGTCTTTGATAAGTGCATTCACAATAACCTAGTCAAACTGGTTTATGAACCATGTGTTATTTATTCTAGATACATCTTAAGCCTGCTTTAACATAAACAGAACCAAAAAGAAAAGCGAAATAAAAAAAATGAAGGAAAAATAGCCATTTAAAGCCACTTGTAAAGCTAGTTGCAAAGCTGACAGGTTGTGTCAGAGCAGTGTATTTTTCTTGGTTTAGTAAAAAAGATCTCCAATGCCTTTCGGTACGGAAAGGATCGGTGGTCAGGTCCATTCATGCTGATGCGCATGCATGCAGCAAGATGCTCCCCTTGCAGCCTGATCCTCAGTTCAGTTTTGATCTAAAAGAGAAAAAAAACTTGCATAACCATAATGCAAAAGAGCACAAGAAAATTAACTGAAATTATTCACATTGTGCTCTTATGCATTATAGTTTAAATCACTTACTAGAGCTGGGCGAAATCAATATCACGATAATATTAAGCAGTTCACCTCGATAACGATAAATGGACGATAATTATCTACTTGGGGGGGCATTTAATCACAGCTTTTTATTGTACTGGATTAAATTTATGACAGTTTACTGTGGGCTCAGGTTGTGCAAACATTATTATTTTATTTCTCATTAAATGGGGTCAATTTTCTTGAAATGCTATTACATTTATCAAGATTAGGGTACAAAACATATCTATGTATCCTAACTTTCACAGCAACAGACGTCCAAATCCGACAGAACTCTGCTGGTAATGTAAATGTCTTCTCTGGGGGCTTTAGGGAAAATCCGATGACTGGAAGACTATAGAAAATGATTCATGTTCCGAGGTTCCAGATGTTTCCAGTGTGATGTGGTGTTTTGAGCAGCTGAGAATGGAACACAATTGGACGTCTACCTGTCCCTGAATTACAAATGAGCCCAACTTATTTGTTTACAATCTCCTTCTCAGTTTCCTGTCCACACAGCATCGCTTCAGGAAATATCTACATCCACGCAACATAACAAGGATTCAAAACGATGTAGTTCACCCGCCAGGCCTTCAGATGGCGCTGTCACTCTGACACAGCAACTCCAAAATAGAGAAGAAGACACGGAGCAGGACTCGGAGCTGCACATGCAGCGTGATATAAACAGACATAACACCAGAACATACAGCCTGCTCAATAAAACAGCATGAGGAGCTTCTGCAGGAAAAATCAGCCAATCGAGCTGATTATAAGTTTTACTGTCCGGGACGGTCGACCAGCATTAATCTGCAGCCTGCAGGCTGTTAGCCTGTAGCCGGTAGCGGCTAAACTAGCATGCTTCCATGCTATGTGTCCAGAGATCAGAGTACACTGGGGTGCGCGAGCCTGACACCCAGTGTGAGAGACAGACCGCGCGTTTTTTTTTTGTTTTCATTCATCTTCTTGGGCGGGTGTCAATCTACTTGGGCGGCCCGCCCAAGTAAAGTGTATGTAGGGGAAACTCTGGTTCCAGTAATAGCTGATGTGACAGGGAGAAATCTGCGAACTGTCGGCCTTCCATTAAACCACAACTGCACCAGTCCGGTTGCCGAGTCCCAGGTGGTGCAGATGGAATGCCACATGTTGGGTTTGTAGTCCAGTCCCCTGAACTCTGACTTTTGATTCATGACGTGAACCTCCATCTCCTCATCGCTTTCATCCCACAATATGAGGAAAGTGTTGAACGACCCACTGGTGGACATTGAGAACAGGCTGTGGACTCTTCCAATGTCTGTAAACGATCTGCAGATACGACACACTGGCTTGTTATGAGGTTGGTAACAGTCAGAGAGGATGTGTGTTCATCAGGTTTTACTTTAAATTACTATCTGTGGCAGAGAGTCACAGCTCTGAATTCTTGTTTGGTTGTTATCAGTGTGACATGAGCTCGGTTGTTCTGCACCGGGAACGTGAACATTTTCTCAGAGAGATCTGGAAAATAATTAGAAGTGTTCATTTAAATAATTTAATTGTGTGAATGCTGAAGGCATTCACACCTTTACATTCCAATTCTTTAATATTATTGTGTGAATGCTGAAGGCATTCACACCTTTACATTCCAAAACTTTATTATTCTTCTGTATTCTTCCCCTGTTTTTTGGCACGCTTCTCCTCCTACAAATTTTGTCCGATTTGAACCATTCATATATCAAATTGTGCAGATTTTTAAGGACATTCCGGCTATGTTCTAACTTTTTTATATCTTTTAAACTTTTTGAAATATTTCAACTTTTGTGCAACTTTTTGCCCCATGTTAACGGATGGAGATTTTTTCAAACTTTGGAACCTTATAACTTCTTCAAATTTTAACCGATTTTAACCATTCAACTTTTAAAATATTCAACTTTTTAAACTTTTTCTTCAACCTTTTTAAACTTTTTCAACTTTGTTCAACTTTTTGAAATATTTCAACTTTTTAAAATTATTTTTAACATTGAAGTGGATGGGAAAACCCTTCAACTGACCCGTCAACTCCTTCAACTTTGAACCATTATAACTTTGTCATACTTTCACGTAGACAATTCATTTTACTTTTAAAACGTAGGCATTTTTGTCCTCTATTCAGGTATGTAATATCCTTTCAAGACCTTTTACCAAATTTAAACTGTGAGCCTTCAAGTATGGAGAGAATTTCAGCCGTTTTTGGAGTTTATAATGGGTGTGTATTGGAAAAGCTCGAGTGGGAGAATCAAATTTAGAGTGCGGGAGGCTCTGAATTTTAACAAAAAAAAAAATGATTTTCTCGTCCGTACGGCCACATTTCTGGCTCAATCTGCACAATAACCCCTCAAAACGTAGGAATTTTTCTTGTGACCCGTAAAATTGAGTCACTTTGTCTCTATCTCAAACGGTTCTCTCTCCAGAGGCATTTGTTTGAGGAGAGTGCAGAATTTTCTCCCATCCGCTGCAATGCATTTTGGAGACGCCTGAATCCAAAACTTCACTCGTGTTCGCACAATTGGTATGGCTGAATGGATGATTCTACAGACATGATTCCTGCACCATTACATTCATGAAAGGCTTCTGAATCTGACTGTGTGAAAATCTTTTTCAATTTCACATCTTGGTCCCCGAGTAACGCCATTTCTTCAACCATGCGCACTCCATTAAAAAGTGCTGATTCACTGTCATGGCTGCTGTGCAGCTGGTCTTCATTGCAACAGACACACCTGTTGTGCTGACTGCTGCTTGATTAGTCTGGATTTTTCCATTAAGACTGGAGCTCTATTGATCCTCTGTTACTCTGACACTGACTCCACTGCTCCTTCTACCTCTATCAACTTTTTTAAGTTTTTGTAGTTTTTTCAACCTTTTTTAAACTTTTTCAACTTTTTGCAGTGTTTTCAACCTTTTTCAACTTTTTTCAACGGTTTTCAACTTTTTGCAGTGTTTTCAAACTTTTTCAACTTTTTGCAGTGTTTTCAGACTTTTTCAACTTTTTTCAACGGTTTTCAACTTTTTGTAGCGTTTTCAACCTTTTTAAACCTTTTTCAACTTTTTGCAGTGTTTTCAACCTTTTTCAACTTTTTTCAAACTTTTTCAACCTTTTTCAACTTTTTGTAGCGTTTTCAGCCTTTTTCAACCTTTTTCAACATTTTGCAGTGTTTTTAACCTTTTTCAACTTTTTTCAACTTTTTTCAGTGTTTTCAACCTATTTCAACTTTTTTCAAACTTTTTCAACCTTTTTCAACTTTTTGTAGCGTTTTCAGCCTTTTTCAACCTTTTTCAACATTTTGCAGTGTTTCTAACCTTTTTCAACTTTTTTCAACTTTTTTCAGTGTTTTCAACCTTTTTCAACTTTTTTCAAACTTTTTCAACCTTTTTCAACTTTTTGCAGTGTTTTCAACCTTTTTCAAACTCATTCAACTTTTTACAGTGTTTTCAACCTTTTTTAACCCTTTTATACTTTTTGCAGTGTTTTCAACCTTTTTCAAACTTTTTCAACCTTTTATGACTTTATTTTAGGGTTTTTCACCTTTTCTTATTCAGTTTTTCTGCATTGCAGTTTAACATTTTCAGCTCAGCATTCACACTTGCAGTTTCTTCAGGAACTGCAAATTTTTTCTAGTTGTGTGAATGCTGAAGGCATTCACACCTTTATTTTCCTGTTTCTTTATTGTGTGAATGCTGAAGGCATTCACACCTTTGTTTTCCTGTTTCTTTATTATTATTCTTCTGTATTCTTCCGCCGTTTTTTGACGCTTAACTCCTCTTACAGTTTTTGTCCGATTTGAACCATTCATATATCAAAATGTTCAGCTTTTTAAGGACATTCCTGCTATGTTCTAGCTTTTTAAAACCTTTTAAACTTTTTGAAATATTTCAACTTTTGTGCAACTTTTTGCCCCATGTTAACGGATGAGATTTTTTCAAACTTTGAAACCCTTCAACTCCTTCAAATCTTAACCGATTTTAACCATTCAACTTTTAAAATATTCAACTTTTTAAACCCTTTCTTAAACCTTTTTAAACTTTTTAAACTTTTTTAAACTTTTTAAAATATTTCAACTTTTTAAAATTATTTTTAACATTGAAGTGGATGGGAAAACCCTTCAACTGACCTTTCAACTCCTTCAACTTTGAACCCTTACTACTTTGTCATACTTTCACATAGACAAGTCATTTTACTTTTAAAATGTAGGCATTTTTGTCCTCTATTCAGGTATGTAAAATCATTTCAAGATCTTTTACCAAATTGAAACTGTGAGCCTTCAAGTACGGACAGAATTTCAGCCATTTTTGGAGTTTACAATGGGTGTGTATTGGAAAAGCTAGAGTGGGAGATTCGAATTTAGAGTGGGGGAAGCTCTGAATTTTAACCAAAAAAAAAATTCTTTTCTCGTCCGTACGGCCACATTTCTGGCTCAATCTGCACAATAACCCCTTAAAACGTAGGAATTTTTCTTGTGACCCGTACAATTGAGTCACTTTGTCTCTATCTCAAACGGTTCTCTCTCCAGAGGCATTTGTTTGAGGAGAGTGCAGAATTTTCTCCCATCTGCTCCAATGCATTTTCGAGACGCCTGAATCCAAAACTTCACTCGTGTTCGCACAATCGCCGTGGCTGAATGGAAGATCCTACAGACATGATTCCTGCACCATTAAATTCATGAAAGGCTTCTGAATCTGACTGTGTGAAAATCTTTTTCAATTTCACATCTTGGTCCCCGAGAAATGCCATTTCTTCAACCATGCGCACTCCATTAAAAAGTGCTGATTCACTGTCATGGCTGCTGTGCAGCTGGTCTCCATTGCAACAGACACACCTGTTGTGCTGCTGCAGCTTGATTAGTCTGGATTTTTCCATTAAGACTGGAGCTCTATTGATCCTCTGTTACTCTGACACTGACTCCACTGCTCCTTCTACCTCTATCAACTGTTTTAAGTTTTTGTAGTGTTTTCAACCTTTTTCAAACTTTTTCAACTTTTTGCAGTGTTTTCAACCTTTTTCAAACTTTTTCAACTTTTTGAAGTGTTTTCAACCTTTTTCAAACTTTTTCAACTTTTTGCCGTGTTTTCAACCTTTTTCAACTTTTTTCAACCCTTTTCAACTTTTTGCAGTGTTTTCAACCTTTTTCAACTTTTTTTAATCTTTTCCAACTTTTTGCAGTGTTTTCAACCTTTTTCAACTTTTTTCAACCCTTTTCAACTTTTTGAAGTGTTTTCAACCTTTTTCAACTTTTTTCAACCCTTTTCAACTTTTTGCAGTGTTTTCAAACTTTTTCAACCTTTTCAACTTTTTTTTAACCTTTTTCAACTTTTTGCAGTGTTTTCAACATTTTCAACCTCATTCAACCTTTTTCAACTTTTTTTAATCTTTTCCAACTTTTTGCAGTGTTTTCAACCTTTTTCAACTTTTTTCAACCCTTTTAAACTTCTTGCAGTGTTTTCAAACTTTTTCAACCTTTTCAACTTTTTTTTTTAACCTTTTTCAACTTTTTGCAGTGTTTTCAACATTTTCAACCTCATTCAACCTTTTTCAACTTTTTTCAACTTTTTTCAACTTTTTCAACTTTTTGCAGTGTTTTCAGCCTTTTTCAACATTTTTCAACTTTTTGCAGCGCTTTCAACCTTTTTCAACATTTTTCAACTTTTTGCAGTGTTTTCAACGTTTTTCAACATTTTCAAGTTTTTTTGCAGTGTTTTCAACCTTTTTTCAACTTTTTCAACTTTTTGCAGTGTTTTTCAACCTTTTTCAACCTTTTTCGACTTTTTGCCGTGTTTTCAAAGTTTTACAATGTTTTTCAACGTCATTTCAGGGTTTTTCACCTTTTCTTATTCAGTTTTTCTGCATTACAGTTTAACATTTTCAGCTCAGCATTCACACTTGCAGTTTCTTCAGGAACTGCAAATTTTTTCTAGTTATTCTTCTGACTTCTTCCGCCCTTTTTTGACACTTTACTCCTCTTACAGTTTTTGTCCGATTTGAACCATTCAAGTATCAAAATGTTCAGCTTTTAAAGGACATTCCTGCTATGTTCTAGCTTTTTAAAACCTTTTAAACTTTTTGAAATATTTCAACTTTTGTGCAACTTTTTGCCCCATGTTAACGGATGGAGATTTTTTCAAACTTTGAAACCCTTCAACTCCTTCAAATCTTAACCGATTTTAACCATTCAACTTTTAAAATATTCAACTTTTTAAACCCTTTCTTAAACCTTTTTAAACTTTTTAAAGTTTTTTAAACTTTTTGAAATATTTCAACTTTTTAAAATTATTTTTAACATTGAAGTGGATGGAAAACCCCTTCAACTGACCTTTCAACTCCTTCAACTTTGAACCCTTACTACTTTGTCATACTTTCACATAGACAAGTCGTTTTACTTTTAAAACGTAGGCATTTTTGTCCTATATTCAGGTATGTAATATCATTGCAAGATCCTTTACCAAATTTAAACTGTGAGCCTTCAAGTACGGAGAGAATTTCAGCCGTTTTTGGAGTTTACAATGGGTGTGTATTGGAAAAGCTAGAGTGGGAGATTCGAATTTAGAGTGCGGGAGGCTCTGAATTTTAACCAAAAAAAACATTCTTTTCTCGTCCGTACGGCCACATTTCTGGCTCAATCTGCACAATAACCCCTCAAAACGTAGGAATTTTTCTTGTGACTTGTAAAATTGAGTCACTTTGTCTCTATCTCAAACGGTTCTCTCTCCAGAGGCATTTGTTTGAGGAGAGTGCAGAATTTTCTCCCATCCGCTCCAATGCATTTTCGAGACGCCTGAATCCGAAACTTCACTCGTGTTCGCACAATCGCCGTGGCTGAATGGATGATCCTACAGACATGATTCCTGCACCATTAAATTCACGAAAGGCTTCTGAATCTGACTGTGTGAAAATCTTTTTCAATTTCACATCTCGGTCCCCGAGAAATGCCATTTCTTCAACCATGCGCAGTCCATTAAAAAGTGCTGATTCACTGTCATGGCTGCTGTGCAGCTGGTCTCCATTGCAACAGACACACCTGTTGTGCTGACTGCTGCTTGATTAGTCTGGATTTTTCCATTAAGACTGGAGCTCTATTGATCCTCTGTTACTCTGACACTGACTCTGTTGTTTCTTCAACATTCTTAAAGTTTTTCAACTTTTTGCAACGTTTTCAAACTTTTTCAACCTTTTTCAACTTTTTGCAGTGTTTTGAACCTTTTTCAAACTTTTTCAACCTTTTTCAACTTTTTGCAGTGTTTTGAACCTTTTTCAAACTTTTTCAACTTTTTGCAGTGTTTTTAACCTTTTTCAAACTTTTTCAACTTTTTACAGTGTTTTCAACATTTTTCGACCTTCTTCAACTTTTTGCAGTGTTTTCAACCTTTTTCAAAATTTTTCAACATTTTTCACCTTTTTTCAACCTTTTTCAACTTTTTGCAGTATTTTCAACCTTTTTCAACTTTTTTCGACCCTTTTCAACTTTTTACAGTGTTTTCAACATTTTTCAACCTTTTTCAACTTTTTGCAGTGTTTTGAACCTTTTTCAAACTTTTTCAACTTTTTTCAACCCTTTTCAACTTTTTGCAGTGTTTTCAACCTTTTTCAACATTTTCAAGTTTTTTTTCAGTGTTTTCAACCTTTTTTAAACTTTTTCAACTTTCTGCAGTGTTTTCGACCTTTTTCAACATTTTTCAACTTTTTGCAGTGTTTTGAACGTTTTTCAACATTTTTCAACTTTTTGCAGTGTTTTCAACCTTTTTCAAGTTTTTGCAGTGTTTTTCAACCTTTTTCAACTTTATTTCAGGTTTTTTCACCTTTTCTTATTCAGTTTTTCTGCATTACAGTTTAACATTTTCAGCTCAGCATTCACACTTGCAGTTTCTTCAGGAACTGCAAATTTTTTCTAGTTGTGTGAATGCTGAAGGCATTCACATCTTTATTTTCCTGTTTCTTTATTATTCTTCTTCTGACTTTTTCCCCCGTTTTTTGACGTTTAACTCCTCCTACAAATTTTGTCCGATTTGAACCATTCATATATCAAATTGTGCAGCTTTTTAAGGACATTATTGCTATGTTCTAGCTTTTTAATATCTCTTAAACTTTTTGAAATATTTCAACTTTTGTGCAACTTTTTGCCCCATGTTAACGGATGGAGATTTTTTCAAACTTTGGAACCTTATAACTTCTTCAAATCTTAACCGATTTTAACCATTCAACTTTTAAAATGTTCAACTTTTTCAACCCTTTCTTCAACCTTTTTAAACTTTTTCAACTTTGTTCAACTTTTTGAAATATTTCAACTTTTTAAAATTATTTTTAACATTGAAGTGGATGGGAAAACCCTTCAACTGACCTTTCAACTCCTTTAACTTTGAACCCTTACTACTTTGTCATACTTTCACATAGACAAGTCATTTTACTTTTAAAACGTAGGCATTTTTGTCCTCTATTCAGGTATGTAGTATCATCTCAAGATCTTTTACCAAATTTAAACTGTGAGGCTTCAAGTATGGAGGGAATTTTAGCCGTTTCTGAAGTTTATAATGGGTGTGTATTGGAAAAGCTAGAGTGGGAGAATCAAATTTAGAGTGCGGGAGGCTCTGAATTTTAACCAAAAAAAAAATTATTTTCTCGTCCGTACGGCCACATTTCTGGCTCAATCTGCACAATAACCCCTCTAAACGTAGGAATTTCTCTTGTGACCCGTACAATTGAGTCACTTTGTCTCTATCTCAAACGGTTCTCTCTCCAGAGGCATTTGTTTGAGGAGAGTGCAGAATTTTCTCCCATCCGCTCCAATGCATTTTCGAGACGCCTGAATCCAAAACTTCACTCGTGTTCGCACAATTGGTATGGCTGAATGGATGATCCTACAGACATGATTCCTGCACCATTAAATTCATGAAAGGCTTCTGAATCTGACTGTGTGAAAATCTTTTTCAATTTCACATCTTGGTCCCCGAGAAATGCCATTTCTTCAACCATGCGCACTCCATTAAAAAGTGCTGATTCACTATCATGGCTGCTGTGCAGCTGGTCTCCATTGCAACAGACACACCTGTTGTGCTGCTGCTGCTTGATTAGTCTGGATTTTTCCATTAAGACTGGAGCTCTATTGATCCTCTGTTACTCTGACACTGACTCCACTGCTGTTTACTGCTCTCTCCTCCTTTGTCAACTTTTAAGTTTTTGAAAATGTGTCAGTTTCGTCAACTGTGTTTAATTTTTTCAACTCTTGGCAGTGTTTTCAGCTTTTTTCGACTTTTTGTAGTGTTTTCAAAATGTTTCAAACTTTTTCAACATTTTTCAACTTTTTTCAACTTCTTGCAGTCTTTTCAATCATTTTCAACTTTTTGCAGTGTTTTCAAACTTTTTCAACCTTTTTCAGCTTTTTACAGCGTTTTCAAACTTTTTCAACCTTTTTCAACTTTTTGCAGCATTTTCAAACTTTTTCAACCTTTTCACCTTTTTTTAAGCTTTTTCAACTTTTTGCAGTGTTTTCAAACTTTTTCAACTTTTGTTAAACTTTTTCAACTTTTTGCAGTGTTTTCAACATTTTTCAACCTCATTCAACCTTTTCCAACTTTTTGCAGTGTTTTCAGCCTTTTTCAACATTTTTCAACTTTTTGCAGTGTTTTCAGCCTTTTTCAACATTTTTGAACTTTTTGCAGCGCTTTCAACCTTTTTCAACATTTTTTAACTTTTTGCAGTGTTTTCTACCTTTTTCAACATTTTTCAACTTTTTGCAGTGTTTTCAACCTTTTTCAACTTTTTGCACTGTTTACAACCTTTTTCAACATTTTCAAGTTTTTTTGAGTGTTTTCAACCTTTTTTTTAAACTTTTTCAACATTTTGCAGTGTTTTCAACATTTTTCAACCTCATTCAACCTTTTTGAACTTTTTGCAGTGTTTTCAGCCTTTTTCAACATTTTTCAACTTTTTGCAGTGTTTTCAGCCTTTTTCAACATTTTTGAACTTTTTGCAGCGCTTTCAACCTTTTTCAACATTTTTTAACTTTTTGCAGTGTTTTCAACCTTTTTCAACTTTTTGCAGTGTTTTGAAGCTTTTTCAGCTTTTTTCAACTTTTTGCAATGTTTTCAACCTTTTTCAACTTTTTGGAGTCTTTTCAACCTTTATTAACCCTTTTCGACTTTTTGCCATGCTTACAAAGTTTTTCAACCTTTTTCAACTTTGTTTCAGGGTTTTTCACCTTTTCTTATTCAGTTTTTCTGCATTACAGTTTAACATTTTCAGCTCAGCATTCACACTTGCAGTTTCTTCAGGAACTGCAAATTTTTTCTAGTTATTATTCTGACTTCTTCCCCCGTTTTTTGACGCTTAACTCCTTCTACAAATTTTGTCCGATTTGAACCATTCATATATCAAATTGTGCAGCTTTTTAAGGACATTATTGCTATGTTCTAGCTTTTTAAAACCTTTTAAACTTTTTAAAATATTTCAACTTTTGTGCAACTTTTTGCCCCATGTTAACGGATGGAGAAATTTTCAAACTTTATAACCCTTTAACTCCTTCAAATCTTGACCGATTTTAACCATTCAACTTTTAAACTATTCAACTTTTTAAACCCTTTCTTAAACCTTTTTAAACTTTTTAAACTTTTTTAAACTTTTTGAAATATTTCAACTTTTTAAAATTATTTTTAACATTGAAGTGGATGGGAAAACCCTTCAACTGACCGTTCAACTCCTTCAACTTTGAACCCTTAAAACTTTGTCATACTTTGACGTAGACAAGTCATTTAACTTTTAAAATGTAGGCATTTTTGTCCTCTATTGAGGTATGTAATATCATTTCAAGATCTTTTACCAAATTTAAACTGTGAGCCTTCAAGTACGGAGAGAATTTCAGCCGTTTTTGGAGTTTACAATGGGTGTGTATTGGAAAAGCTAGAGTGGGAGATTTGAATTTAGAGTGCGGGAGGCTCTGAATTTTAACCAAAAAAAAAACACTTTTCTCGTCCGTACGGCCACATTTCTGGCTCAATCTGCACAATAACCCCTCAAAACGTAGGATTTTTTCTTGTGACCCGTACAATTGAGTCACTTTGTCTCTATCTCAAACGGTTCTCTCTCCAGAGGCATTTGTTTGAGGAGAGTGCAGAATTTTCTCCCATCCGCTCCAATGCATTTTCGAGACGCCTGAATCCAAAACTTCACTCGTGTTCGCACAATCGCCGTGGCTGAATGGAAGATCCTACGGACATGATTCCTGCACCATTACATTCATGAAAGGCTTCTGAATCTGACTGTGTGAAAATCTTTTTCAATTTCGTCTTTCGGTCCCTGAGAAATGCCATTTCTTCAACCATGCGCATTCCATTAAAAAGTGCTGATTCACTGTCATGGCTGCTGTGCAGCTGGTCTCCATTGCAACAGACACACCTGTTGTGCTGACTGCTGCTTGATTAGTCTGGATTTTTCCATTAAGACTGGAGCTCTATTGATCCTCTGTTACTCTGACACTGACTCCACTGCTCCTTCTACCTCTATCAACTGTTTTAAGTTTTTGCAGTGTTTTCAACCTTTTTCAACTTTTTTCGACCCTTTTCAACTTTTTGCAATGTTTTCAAACCTTTTCAAACTTTTTCAAAGTTTTTCAACCCTTTTCAACTTTTTGCAGTGTTTTCAACCTTTTTCAACCTTTCCAATTTTTTTTAACCTTTTTCAACTTTTTGCAGTGTTTTCAAAATTTTTCAAACTTTTTCAACTTTTTTTAAACTTTTTCAACTTTTTGCAGTGTTTTGAACCTTTTTCAAAATTTTTCAACTTTTTGCAGTGTTTAACCTTTTTCAACCCTTTATAACTTTTTGCAGTGCTTTCAACCTTTTTAAACCCTTTTCAACTTTTTGCGATGTTTTTAACTTTTTTAAACTTTTTCAACTTTTTGCAGTGTTTTCAACATTTTTCAACATTTTTCAACTTATTGCAGTGTTTTCAAACTTTAGCAACTTTATTCAAACTTTTTCAACTTTTTTAAAACTTTTTCAACTTTTTCAAAACTTTTTCAACTTTTTGCAGTGTTTTCAGCCTTTTTCAACATTTTTAAAATTTTTGGAGCGCTTTCAACCTTTTTCAACATTTTTTTAACTTTTTTGCAGTGTTTTCAACCTTTTTTAAACTTTTTCAACTTTTTGCAGTGTTTTGAAGCTTTTTCATCTTTTTTCAACTTTTTGCAATGTTTTCAACCTTTTTCAACTTTTTGCAGTGTTTTCAACCTTTTTTAACCCTTTTCGACTTTTTGCCGTGTTTTCAAAGTTTTTCAACCTTTTTCAACTTTATTTCAGGGTTTTTCACCTTTTCTTATTCAGTTTTTCTGCATTACAGTTTAACATTTTCAGCTCAGCATTCACACTTGCAGTTTCTTCAGGAACTGCAAATTTTTTCTAGTTATTATTATCATTGGTAATAGCATGTGATAAGTCACTCAGTCAGTGCAACATAAAAAATCAACAATTAAAATCAAAATGAAAAAACACAAAACAAAATACTACTGTGACTTTAGTTAAATAATTCTGAAATATGTACGTTTAGATATGAATCAAACTTATAAATCACATTTTCTTGAAAATAGAGGGAAGGAATTATTTGTGTATTAATTTTATTTTTTCACATGTAACAAACACAAGTTATCATCACAACATCTGGAAATAGTCTGTCATATTTGTGTAGCCACTTCACTTGTATGAATAAAAAATGTAAAAATGCAAAAATAAATAGTTCTGCCAGGATCACTTTGTCAAAATTTTATTACAATCCTGAAAGCATGAAAATTGGAATAACAATTATTGCATGACAAAAACATTAAATACAACTGCTGCATTAGGCTAACATGACAATGACATTGCATAAGGTAGAAGATGACCAATGGAATCACAAAGCTTTAAGCAGCAAATTGAACTTGGCGGTGTGGCTCTGTTCTGGGACCTCCCTCCCCTTCCCCACGCCTGTGGGGAAAGCCTAAGGCAGGGAGAGCACTCCTCCCTGCCTTCCAAGTGCCAACTTGGAGGGGCACGAGGGAGGGAGAGCGGCAGCAAGAACCCCCCAAAACGACCACACCAACACTCGTACGCAAGTACGAGTAATTGCAGCTGAAGAAAAAGCATATCTGCATATAAGGCTTAAGGCAGGGGGCGCATTCCCCCCTGCTTCCTTGCGCGATCTGAAGGAACCTCCCTTCCCTTCCCCGAGCCATGGGGAAGCCTGAGCTAGGGAGAGCACTCCTCCCTGCCTTCCAAGTGCCGACTTGGAGGAGCATGAGGAAGAGCAGCGCAGGGCCCCCCAAAAAGAACATGCCAGCATCCATACACAGTACCAGTACACATTTGCCAGCAAATTAGCAGAAGCTGAAGAATCTACAAATTAAAGGAGTCATATTATGCAAAATTCACTTTAAAAAGGTGTCTTTACAGTCATATTGCCTCCCAGAGCCTCTGTATGATCCCCCAGAAGTGAAAAATTCAGTCACCTCCCTCAATTGTGCACTCCACTTTTAAGAAAATATACACTCAAACACGCGGTTCTGAAATCTTCCTCTTTCTGATGTCAGGAAGAGGAACACCACTCCCACCCGGAAGAGAATCCAGCCTTTGGCCGACCCCCGGATAGGTCGCTCATTTCGGCTGTATTTTCTCATCCATCGTCAGTGTTTTCATAAAGTCAGCTCCTCCACCGTCTTCGGGTGGGTCAGCTGACGAGCTGACAGTTTTCGCTAACTTAGCCACAATTAGCTCGGATGGGAACGTAGTGGAGCTCCTCTCCCCATCAGAGAGGCACTTTGAGTCGGCCGCGGCTGTGACGGCGCCCGGGCGTCTGACTTCCAGGGGCTGAGTTGGGGCCAATTGGGTAAACGGCCCGGAGCTGCTCCACGTAAGCTGGTCCCGAAGCCGGCGGAGACGCACGGCTCGCGCGCGGCTCGCGCGCGGCCGCTGTGCCGCTCCTCTCCTCGCCGGGAGGCTGTTGAGCTGCAGAGCCCAGCGGAGGCGCACTGCGCGCGGGGCGCAAAGTCAACACACACCGGCAGAGCCGTCCGGATGAAGAGGGCTGCTCCTCGGAGAGGCTGTCGTGCTCTCGATATCACACGAACAACACATGATATAAACAGAAAATTAAAAAAAACACAACTCATTTCGCTTCTGCGAGGTCGCTCTGCTCGTCCAGCCGCGTCTGGGACCCTGTTGAGCTGATTCTCGTGCCTCCCGAGGTGGCGTAATAACAACATATAGGCAAAAGTTTACGTCCGTGAGGTCGTGCATTGTGTTTTATTTTGAAACTTCTGGTGTAACTTCCTGTAAGGTGCTTTCTTAACGACAGTGAATTTACGAGGTGGGCGTGGCCATATGCGTTCAAGTTCATCACGGAAAATAGGCTGTCAAAAACAGGCTGTTCTGAAGAAGGCTCCACAGAGCCACTTTTTAGAATGCTTAAACTCTGAACATAGGACGAATTTGGGGCAAACAAACTTATATACTATGTTTTTAGGTGTCTGTGACCTATATGACGTGACTGAAAAATAGCATAATAGGTCCACTTTAAGCAGAAATTAAGCAGAATGCCATCACATCCGATAGTTGCAGATAAGATGTGGTGGATCTACAGTAGCGGCTACAGCCTCCAGGCCTCACAGCAGCACCAGATGGTCTGACTGCAGCACAGTAGCAGCTACAGCCTCCAAGCCTCCCAGCAGCAGCAACAGCATATGGTCCGACTGCAGCACAGTAGCGGCTACAGCCTCCAGACCTAACGGCAGCAGCAGTAGCAGCAGATGGACGACTGTAGCACAGAAGCAGAGGCAGCCACAGCCTCCAGGTGGCGTCGGCAGGTGGTCTGGAGCCTCCAAGCCTTACAGCAGCAGCAGCAGATGGTCTGACTGAGGCACAGTAGCAGCTTACAGCCGTCAGGCCTGACGGCGATGGCAGCAGATGGTCTGAAGCCCCTGGGCTTCACGGCGGTGGCGGCGGTGGCGGCGGTGCCAGATGCTCAGAAGCTCCCAGGCTTCACGGCGGCAGCGGCGTTGGCACATGGTCTGAAGTCTCCAGGCTTCACGGCGGCAGCGGCGGCGGCACATGGTCTGAAGCCCCCAGACTTCACGGCGGCAGCGGCGGCGGCACATGGTCTGAAGCCCCCAGGCTTCATGGCGGTGGCGGCGTTGCCAGATGCTCAGAAGCTCCCAGGCTTCACGGCGGCAGCAGCGGCGGCAGATGGTCTGAAGCCCCCAGGCTTCACGGCGGCAGCGGTGGCGGCAGATGCTCAGAAGCCCCCAGGCTTCACGGCGGCAGCGGCGGCGGCACATGGTCTGAAGCCCCCAGGCTTCATGGTGGCAGCGGCGGCGGCACATGGTCTGAAGCCCCCAGGCTTCACGGTGGCGGCGGCAGAAGATGGTCTGAAGTCCCCAGGCTTTATGGCGGCGGCGGCACATGGTCTGAAGCCCCCAGGCTTCATGGCGGCAGCAGCGGCGGCACATGGTCTGAAGCCCCTAGGCTTCACGGCAGCGGCGGCAGAAGATGGTCTGAAGTCCCCAGGCTTCACGGTGGCGGTGGCGGCAGCAGATGGTCTGAAGCCCCCAGGCTTCATGGCAGCAGCAGCAGCAGATGGCCTGATTGAAGCAGAGTAGTGGCTAACAGCCTCCAGGCCTCACAGAGGCCCGCAGATGATCTTACTGAAGCACAGTAGCAGCTCACAGCCTCCAAGCTTTACAAGCAGTAGCAGCAGATGGCCTGACTGAAGCACGAAGCAGCTCGCGGCCTCCAAGCCTCACAGCAGCAGCACAGATGGACAAATTGTAGCACAGTAGCAGCTACAGCCTTCAAGCCTCACAAGCAGCAGCCCAGATGGTCTGACTGAAGCACAGTAACAGTGGCACCTCACAGCCTCCACCTAGCGTACACAGAAGTCGGCATCCTTCTTCTGACCCAAACGGAGTAGCTCACAATGAGTTTTTTCTTCACCCTGCTGGAGCGCTATTGCTCTGTTTTAGCGCCCCTCGAGCCTGGGCTCTCGACTACATGCTGTGCCGTACAGTCTCAGAACACAGGGATAAAAATATATGCATCTACCTTAACCCGTGTGGCCGGGACAAAAGACGACCCATACGGGACGGGCCTCTTTAGCTCAATACGGGACGTCCCGGCTAACGGGACAGGTGGCCACCCTATGGCCACACATCAGCAACCATTGGATATGAAAACCCTCCGAAACCTACAGAAGGAGCAGCATCTTACCTGGATTGAAGCATTGAAAGAACAAGCCGCTTTAGCTGAAAATGACTTGTGGTATCCATAAAACAGTACCTCTGAAGGTCACGGCCAGATCTGAAATTATGGCTAGGTACATGTCAAGCTCTCTCTGCAGGATGGCAGACTCACAAATAACATCACGGAAAAACCAAATGCTAAGTTAAATCCGGCCAGAGTTTGACAAGCGGGGATCCCTGCCCTTAGCGGAACTAACATATCTCCATGTCCACAACACAAGTGACAGAGAGCTCCAAGCACGGCGGGATTTTAAACAAGATTAATGACATAACCTGAGAGAATCTGGCTTCGAGCTGGGAGAGATCGCAGCAGCTGGAGGAAGAATGGAGCGCTGGAGAAATGGGAACTGCACTCCCAGAGTCCTTCTCGGGAGGGTGAAACCATGAAGATCGCCAGGGCGATGACACTTGCCTGCGCCGGAGTCTGACCCGGAGAGCCGGAGGGAAGCTAGGGCCTAACCCGAAGCCGAAGAGGACAGACCAGCCAAAAATCGGAAACAGGCATCCAATGCAAAGCGGAGCCAAACTCCAGCCTGGACCCCGGGGCCCACGCCCCCAACTGAAGCCTGGATGACAGAGCGGACAGGACAAGGCCGGCCCCGGACCGATGGAGGTGGGCGCGAAGGCTCGCGCCTGCCCAGCAGCCGGCAGGAGTGGGGGAGCCGGCAGGAGTGGTGGAGCCACGAGAGATGCCCCCTCTCTTCCCCGTACACCTCCCGGGGAGAGAGGACGGCCGAACTGCAGGAAGCGGGCTGGAGCAAACCCCCTCCATGATAATCCACACAATGCCTCATGATGCGCACCGATCGGAGCGCGATTTGACAACAAAGCCTCCGAAAGCCTAGGCACTGGCCAGTCCCCACGCTGGAAGTCAAAGGACTCCCGCTCGCCAGACCGCCTGACCATTGCTGCCCGGTGCGGATTATAACGTGTCCACCAAAGTGTTTTGGGGTTGTTGGATTTTGTATTTGATGAGTTTGACGAGGGGAACCAAAAATACCATTCACTTCCATTGTGTCCGTCCCGAAAACTTTCCTCAACTCACCTCTGAATAAATAATAGGTCGCCCTCACAAATAAAGTAAGTATGCTGTTTGAAATGACTAAGGAATTGCGCTAAATGGGCCAATTTGCCAAAATGTTGAAGTATCCCTTTAACAAATCTCGGACGGCCAAGAACGAGGCTCGGAAGCGATCGAGCCACCATGGATCGACACCACGGCCAGGAGTCGACACGCCGAGCACCAAGTGGGACGCAGCACGAGCAGCAAGCAGAGGACATCACAGAGATCGGTGAGCAGCAACGCCACACTGCAGCAAGGAGAGACACAGCACAAACAGGAAGCAGGCAGCGCTACGAGCAGCGTGCAGATGACGGCCAGACACTCTTCTTCTTCTTCCGTTAGATTTCCGGCAGCGTAGACGCTATTTGCATATTACTGCCCCCCACAGTTCAGAACAGGATTGCACTCCTCTCATATCCTCTGATAGAGGCCAGTGGAATGAAGAAAAGCCAACACTCTTCTCTCCATAGCTCGAGTCTCCTTACCCCGACTGAACAGAGTCTTATAATCCAATGTGGAGATTCCGAAGCCTTCAAGTTCGTCAGCCAGCTGAGCTCTCTGCCCTATATTTCTCACATTCAAAGAGGACATGTACCACAGTCTCTTCTGTTCCATACTCACACAGTCCGTCCGGATGCTTCCCAACTATTTTCAGGCAGCTGGCCAGACCACAGTGTCCAAATCTCAGTCGGGTCAGTTTTACCATGTCTCCTGCCATTCCCCATACACACTCTTTTTTTTTTGACAGATGGTTGTGCTAAGTAATACAGCCTCCCTTTCACTTCACTGCTCCACTCTTCCTGCCACTGATTTTCCAGCCCCTCCTTTATGGCACTATAAAACTCTGGTTTGCCTAAAAGCATTCTAACATTCACATTATCCCTCCGGAGCGAGTTCTTCGCGAGCTTTTCAGCCACTTCATTCCCATCTACCCCTGAATGCGCTGGGACAGAAAGGAACGCTACATCACACACCCCTTTTTCCACCCTGAGCAGACTTATCAAAGCTTCATTTATGAGGTCAGTCCTGGCTTGTGATGTCCTGCTCCTCAAGGCCATCAAGGCAGCAGCTGAATCAGAGCAAATTACAACTCTGGCCAGACACTCAGGTAGACAGGGGCGGTTTAAATACACACTCAATAGATCAGCTGATCTGCCTGGGACATCACCTGACGTGAGGTGGTAAGGCCGCCCCTGATGCGTGGGAGCTCGGCCAGCAACTTGACTCCGTGCCTGTCAGAACTACCGCTTTGCTCCATTAACATTCTATATATTATTCTGTATTATAATTACACCTGATTAATCTTTGGTTTGAGTATTGCTTTACACAGAGCATTTTAAAGTGTCATCACTAAAAATTAGTTAGAATTTCAGTAAAAAAAAAAACAACAATGTGTATTTGCCTACTGGCATTTTAAAAGATAATCCTGTTTTTCACTGCGTGAAGTCAGACACATGCATACCTTGAACACTTGCAGCTCTCGCTGCCAGCATGGCCAGAACAATGAGCAGCTTCATCTGAGGAGAAGAAAAATCACAGTAAGTTAGATTTTATCAGGCAAATATCACAATGTTTGGTCGCTCCCAATGCACACAGTCCAAAAACAGAGAAAACAAAATCACCCTGTACAGTAATCTGATTTTAATTGATAAAGAAAATAAGCTTTTGATGTGGTAATAAATTTGGAATGTTTTCATCTTACCTTGAAATCTGCGTCAGACCTGAGTGATCAGCGTTGACAGGTTGGTCGGTCTTATATAGTCACTCCTCTCTGCTGGGTGCGTGCGTCTTTCCGTTTCCTTCCTGAACTGGTTCTTTTTCATTTTTGCATTACACACACTCGTGTCCAGCATGCACAGTATGTTAATCAATCAATAAAATTCACTGAGAGTACCACCCTGTTATTGAAAAGAGCTTTGCTCTACATTGCTGATTCCTCAATGCCACAATGAAAAAACTAACTCACATGCTCTAAACAAAGTTTAAAAGAATACTCCAAAGATTTTGGACCCACGCCCTATCCCTATCATTTATAAAGTGAGATAAGCTCATAAATACCTTTTTTGTGTCCGTTCGTCCAGTGCCTGGCTAACAGCTGTTAGCATCGTAGTTAGCTTAGCTCAACTACGGCAGGTGAAGAGGAGACAGAGCCAGACTGAGAAAGTGGACAAAATACTCCTTCCAGTGGTCCAGGGGATGGTGTATTAGCACGCGAAGTAAATCCGAAAGGTTATAAAACTTTTTAAAAGACGTGTTTTCTTTTCAATCCCTTAAAATAGCGTTTTGACACACACAGATCTGCACAAGCATAGTGCGCTGCGGAAGGATATACCAGGCGCACAGCGGCTGAGTCTATGCTTCTACTGCTGTGCTCCGGTATATCCTTCTGCGGAGCACTGCGCATGCGCAGGTCTGTGTGGATCAAAACATTATTTTAAGGGATTGAAAAGAAAACACGTCTTTTAAAAAGTTTTATAACCATTCGGATTTACTTCGCGTGCTAATACGCCATCCCCTGGACCACTGGAAGGAGTATTTTGTCCACTTTCTCAGTCTGGCTCTGTCTCCACTTCACCTGCCGTAGTTGAGCTAAGCTAACTACGATGCTAACAGCTGGGAGCCAGGCACTGGACTAACGGACACAAAAAAAAGGTTTTTATGAGCTTATCTCACTTGTAAATGATCGGGATAGGGCGTGGGTCCAAAATCTTCGGAGTATTCCTTTAAAGTTCATCTATCCATGAATAGTGAACTGTGTAGCATCCCGGGTTGAAGAGATGGTCTCTGAAACTGATGGTTCACAACCTTTATTAACAGCCGTGCATGTGAACACACCGTAAGAGCTACAAAAACAAATAAAATACAATGAGCATCTCTTCACGGTATGTTTTCACCTTAACCTCAATTCTCCTTTATCTTATTAAATCTCATGAATTACCTTGCCTTTAAATCACCTTTGACTTTTAACAGTCTTCATTCGAGTGCTATTACCCAATATGTATTCCTTAAATCTTTTAACATTGTTGCTTTTTCTGAACCATGAAATAAAATATACAAATTACAACTGTATTTAACCTC
Source organism: Salarias fasciatus (assembly GCF_902148845.1). Taxonomy (NCBI): domain Eukaryota; kingdom Metazoa; phylum Chordata; class Actinopteri; order Blenniiformes; family Blenniidae; genus Salarias; species Salarias fasciatus. The sequence continues at coordinate 4,205,701 of NC_043755.1, read as the reverse complement.
ATCTTATATCAATACTGGACATATCAAACTTTGCATTGCTAAGCACAGCTTACACTGACGTACATGGGCATTGTCTTGTACAAAGCTACTCAAGAAGTGGCCCGTGGGCTGCACCCGGCCCACAGGTGCTTATTTTGTGGCGCCTGACATGCCTGGTTATGAACGTGAAATTATTTTTACAGAGGTTACAAGACAGAGAACATACAAGGGGAATGCGCAACACACATGCATTACTCTGTAGTAGTATAGTTAAACAGATTCCAGGGTTCAACTCTTGCGCTTTTGTCTTCAGTGTTGTGCATGAACGAGTTCAATGAACGGCGTTCACTGAACACGTTCATATTTACGGTGAACCGCGAACTGAGCGATTCAGTTTTCATATCATGAACGTGAACGAGAGCGCCGCTCACTTTGGCAAGAATGAGTGGCACACGCAGTTCACGTTCACGCTCATTTGAAAAGTTCAGTTTTACAGCACAGGGGAAGGCAGCGGGGACGGGGGCGGGGCAGCATTGCGGAAATTAAACAACGAAGAAGAAGAAGAACTGTTTACGGCAAACACCATGATGACGGTCCAGCATGGCTAGTCCTGCTAGTTCCCGTGATTCAGATTCAGCTACAGGCATTGTTGAAGCCAGTTTTACAGAACACTTGGGAGAGTTTTATGTACAAACAGAGCAAGACTCAGACAGAAAAAAAACTCATGTTTTTGTGCAAACTGTGCCCGCCGGGACTTAACAAGCAAGTGCGTACGTCAGCCACATCGAGCTCAAATTTGAAATTCCAAATAGAATTAAAGCATCCGAGCTATCTTGGCAAATATCTGTGACTGAATGATGAACGAGAGAAATCATTAAAGAAGAGAGGCCCACCGCCGAGCAAACCCACCCAAGTGAAGCTCACTGCATTTAGTAAAGAACCAGCCGTTCATCCTTCGTTTCTCAACAACAAGTGGACAAACTTGTATTGGATTACATCGTGGGAGATCTCCAGCCTGTCAGTAAGGTTGAGAAGCCGTCATTCATGAAACTAGTGACTGGTTTGCAGCCATCCAGGCACGTCCCCTCAAGAAAGCAGGTACAGACACTACTGAACAATGCATTCCAGCTGAATATTTCTGACTTAAAGAACGAACTCTCTGAAGTTGATGCCATATGTACGACAGCAGATTGCTGGTCCACAGTGAACAAGGCGTTTTTAGGCATTACTGTTCATTGGCTCAACAAAAATAATATCTCTCAGGGACGCTCAGCAGTACTTGCTTGCCGTCGTGTTAGAGGAGCACACACACGACGTGCTTGCCAAAGTGTTGTCAGAGGTGCATAAAGAGTTCAGAATCCAAAACATTGTGTGCACTGTGACAGACAATGCTGCTAATTTTGTGAAAGCATTCAACTGTTTTGCAGAAGATTTTGCCACTGCTGATGAAAATACAGATCCAGATGTTGACAGCAATAATGGAGCAACTGAAAATGATCCAGGATCTACCTCACCTCCTGATGCTGCCAGTGAGAGCTTTGATGAAGAGGATGGCATGGAGCCTGAGCCTCTCTCAGCATTGGAAGATCCCTGTCTTCCTCCTCACAGAAGGTGCATGGCTCACGCCTTAAATCTTGTTGCCAAAGACACAGAGAAGGTGACTGATAAACAATACAAAACTTTGTCAAGGTCTGTTTTTGCTAAGGCACCTGCATTGTGGAACCGGGTTAAAAGAAGCCCCAAAGCATCAGATTTTGTTGAGGGAAAGCTTGGTATTGGCTTTGTGTTTCCAAATGATACACGGTGGAACTCTGTATCTTGCTATGAAGCGACTGTCTCACATACCCACATTAACTTCCAACGCAGCCAACTTCCAGTGAAGCTGCTGATGCTGTCACTCATGCATATGACAACCTTATCCTGCATGCTGTCTGTGATGAGTTCGGCTTCAGCCGATTCTCTGCAGAGGAAATCAGCTTCATACACAAGTTTGTGGATGTAATGAGGACCCTAGCATCAGCACTGAATATCCTGCAGGGGGAGAAAAACATTTTCCTTGGGTACTTGGCTCTAGCTATTGTACAACTGCAAAATGATCTGAATGGCCTGTTGGAGGAGAGCACAAAGCCCACTGCTGCACTTGGTCTGATTGCATGTCGTCTTCTCATTCTTAACATCCTGCAGTCACTGAAAACAAGAGTTGAATGTATGCTTGAGAAGAAGGAACACATATTGTCAGCCATGCTCCTGCCAATATTCAAGCTCGACTGGGTGGAAGATGAGGAAAAACGGCTGCTTTACAGAGCAACGCTGAAGTGAGAACTTCTAACTTGCAACTCAGATGACTCAGAAGCACAACAAAACCCTGATCAGTCCCAGCCTAGTGGTGACAGTGACAAAGATCCAACAGCTTCCTTCTTCAGGTTTAAACAAAACCCACAGAATCTCAAAGGTGAAGCAGACACTTACTTGGATGCACCACCCACAGATGGCTTTGCAGAGTACATGCTGCTGTCCAGGCTCAAAAAGCTCTTCCTTAAATACAACACTGCACTCCCCTCAAGCGCTCCAGTGGAGAGACTTTTTTTTGTCATCAATTTTTTTATTGACAAAATCAGATATTCAAAGTATACACATTGAGCATTTGAACAAGCTTTTAAACATTTTAAACATTTTAAACATCCCCTTCCCCCCTCCCTTCACTCCCACTGTACCACCTTCAAACCAACACTCCCCAACCCTCCTCCCCCTCCCCTGGCCACCACGCCCCTCCCCGGTCATCAACTCGAATTACACAGTAATATTTGTTACCACTTGAGTATACCTAGGACAGTCATATTACACTGTTTGTCCAGTAAGATATTTTCCAAGATCTTGTAATGTAAATTGTAATGTACATTCTACTTCGTAAGTGCTTAGCCCGCCTACGGGCTTCGCTAGCGGCACACCTCCAATCTCTGTCCAATCCACTGAGACTATACAAAGCTCGACGCACCAATCCCCCGCACGCGATGGCGCAGCGCCACGCCCCACACCGAGGGTACATAACCTCGGATGGCGCTAAGCAAACCCTTCTTCTTTCTCAGCATCTCCATGAGACTTAGAAGCCTCTTCTACGGATCAAGATTCGACTTGAATGGATTCGCCGGCCCGGGACCAGTCGCCATCGGGCGTCGGGCCGTTCTCCTGCCGCTCCTGCGGCATTCCGCTCATCGTACAGGACTGTCACGAGCTCTGCTTCCTCTGCCTTGGCTGGCAGCATCACCGCCAGCGGACCTCCTGCCCGGCCTGCCTCGCGCTGCCGCTCGAAGAGAGCCAGCGGCGAGCAGCCTTCATGGGCACAAACTCCCCGGCTCCTGCCGGTGAGGACGACGCCGAGGAGACCACCGCCGCCGCCTACGACTGGGCCGAGATCCGCGGCAGCGTCAGCAGCAGCAGCAGCGTGTCTGTGTCACGGAGTTCGACTCGGTTCGACTCCGCCTCCACCGCATCCCGTCTCCCCCGTGAGCCTGTGGAGCACCTCGCGGGGCTCTTCACTTCAGCCGCCGAGCGCACCGGCCTCGCGCTGCCGCCGCAGCCTCCGGAGCCGGTGCAGCGTGATTTTGCACTCGGGCTGGCAACCCAGTCACGGGCTCGGTCCCGGACTGCGGTCCTGTGTCCCGCCGTGCCGTCGTTTCAAGCTCACGTGCAGCGGGACTGGGGTACGCCACTTGCCGCCAAGGGTACGGTGAAGGGCTACCGAGAGTATTCTTGTGTGGAGGGCTGGCCGCCGGTCTCCGGAGTGCCTGCCATTGAGGACTCCGTTCGGCTGTGCCTCCTCCCCCGATCCTCCGCCTGGCCCGGCGGAAAGCCCCTGCTGCCGTCTGAAAGGGACAGGCGCATGGCGAGCTTCCTGGATCGTGGCTACGCTAGCGGCAACCTGACGTTCGCCCTAGCCAATAACATGACCTTCCTCCTGGGCTCTGTGGACAAGATCTGCCACGAGAAGTCCCAGCTTTCCCCCGAAGACATCGTGGAAGTCCAAAATACGGCCGAAGTCCTGATGCGCATGTGCAGAGCCATCGCCGTCAGTGGAGGCCGCGTCATGGCCAACGCACAGCTCGCCATGAGGCACCTGTGGCTTGGTCTGTCTTCTTTATCTGAGCGGGACCAGCGGGGCGTCCTGGGACTCCCCTTGTCCACCTCTTCTCTTTTTGGGCCCGATATACAGGTGATCATCGAGCGCCTGGAGGCAGCAGCACGAGGCTCGCAGCAGCTCGCCCCGCACCTCCAGCCCCGCCGTGAGCCGCCGCCGCAGCGCCGCCGCTCCGCGGACCAGCGGCGTCCCGCTCCTTGGAGCACCTCGGCACCTGGACAGACCGGACCGTCTTTCCGCCGATCCTCCCGGGGCGCCGATCAGCCCAGATGGTCCCGCGCTCCCGAGACACGGAGCGCCCCGTCCGCTCGACCCGCACCTGCCAGCAAACATGCAAATAAAGGCCGTCAGGCCCGTTACATCTTCCAAAGAGCAGCAGTCCCTCCTCTCCCCCGTGTTAGCATGATCGAAAAGTGCAAAACCCGGCTGGGCCCTTCTCCCTCCCTCCTCCCGCTCCGCGATAAGGCGGCTGAGGATGGTGAGCAGAATGCGCACGGAACTGCCTCTTCACTGGCGTTTCCTTCGCACTCTGGTCACAATGTGGCTGCGGACGCAGGGCATAGCAGCACGCTGGAGCTGCTAGCTTTCCCGCTGTGTGTGTCACGCAAGCGGTGCGCTGCTGATGTCTTTTCAGCACCCCGCAAACGCTCCAGGCTGCACTCTCCACCGGCTTCGGCTCGAGTGAGCATTTCGAAACGTCAGAGCGACGGCTCCGGCCCGGCCCGGATCCCCGCCGTGGGGTATCCCGGCCCGGCGCTCTCAGCAGCGTCTGTCCGCCGACCTCCGCTCGTGTTAGCATGACGAGGCGTCAGAGCGGCGGTGCCGTTACGCCCCGGGCTGCCGACGTGCAGCGCCCCAGCCCCGGCGCCACTCATGCCGCTCCCAGCGGAGTTTCTCCGCCGAGCGGCGGACTCACGCCGGCCCGGGTGTCCGCCGTAAAGCGCCCCGATCCCGGCCTTATTGGTGTTGCTCCCGGCAGCGCTCCCTCGGCTTCCCCGTGTGTTGTCACAGCGGAGCCTCGGAGCAGCGGAGCTCTGCCGTCCCGGGCTCCCGCTATTGAGCGTCCTGGCTCCGGCTTCAGCATCACGGCCAGCGATCCGGAAGGCTCCGACATCAGCACCGAGGACAGCGACCCGGAAAACTCCGGGATCGCGCTGCCTCTGCTCGGGTTGTCCCCAGCAAAGCGCCGGTCCGCGGCCGCCTGGCGGCCGCCCGCTCTCATTCAGGGGACGCCTGCTCCACAGCCCTTTCGCCGGGGGCCCCCCGTCTCCCGAGGCCGGGAGGACGGGTGGGCCGTCCCCGCTGGCCGTGGTACAGCCACTCACGCTCCGGTTTCACACGTGGCGTGTTATGTTGGGACCGCTTTCTCCCTGGCTGTCCAGGAAGCTGAGAAACGGTTATGCCCTGCAGTTCGCCTGTCGTCCGCCTCTCTTCAACGGCATCCTTCGTACGCGGCTCGCATGCCCTGCGGGGACGGCCGCTCTCGAGGCAGAAGTAGCCTCACTCCTCCGCCGGGGTGCAGTCACGGAGCTGACCGCGACAGAGGCGCACTCGGGTTTTTATTCCCCCTACTTCTTGGTCCCCAAGAAAAGCGGGGGTGTAAGACCCATTCTGGACCTGAGGGTCCTCAACACTCACATAGCCACCAGGAGGTTCCGCATGCTGACGGTCAAACACCTCCTGGAGAGCATTCGACCTGGGGACTGGATGACTTCGATCGACCTGACGGACGCCTACTTCCACATCCCCATTCTCAGAAGGCACAGAGCCTTCCTCCGCTTTGCCGTGGGGACCAGGTATTTTCAATACAACCGGCTCCCCTTCGGCTACTCTCTCGCCCCTCGCACCTTTACCAAGTGTGTCGAAGCAGCGTTGGAGCCCCTCCGTCGTCATGGTCTGAGGATCCTCACTTACATCGACGACTGGCTCATACTGGCGTCCTCTCATCAGGAGGCTGTGCTGCACACGACCCAGGTCCTGCACCACATCGAGCTCCTGGGGTTCACGGTGAACCGACACAAGAGCGCACTCACCCCAGCTCAGAGCATGGCTTATCTGGGGTTGGAGCTGGACTCGCTCTCTATGACTGCCCGCCTCTCCGAGGAGAGACGGACCTCCCTTCTCTCGACCCTGAGGTCTGCAGTGACCACACCCCTGGTCGGGGTTCGTTTGATCAGGACCGTCCTGGGTTTAATGGCCGCGGCCCACCCAGTGGTCCGGCTGGGCCTTCTACACATGCGCAGGCTGCAACGGTGGTTTGCACGCCTCCGCTGCGTGGGAAAGTGGGACGGATGCAAACGGTTCCCGATCCCGTCCCAAGCACGCCAGGATCTCCTTTATTGGATGGATCCTGCTCTCCTAATGCAAGGAGTTCCCCTGGGCTGCGTGTCGCATCACGTCGAAGTGTTCACCGATGCGTCTCTCGCGGGATGGGGAGGCACCCTAGACCACCACACGGTGGGCGGTGCTTGGGATTTGACTCCCACTCACATCAATGTGCTGGAAATGACGGCGGTGCAGAGGGTCCTGCTCCATTTCCAAGCCAGGCTGAAGGACAGCCATGTGCTCATCAGGACGGACAACACTACGGTGGTCGCGTACCTGAACAGGCAGGGGGGGACCCGGTCTCCCCCTCTTCATCGCATAGCGGCGGAGATCCTCCGGTGGGCGGACCGGCACCTCGCGTCTCTCAGGGCGCGTCACGTGCCCGGAGTCCTCAACGTCGGTGCAGACAGAATGTCCCGGGGAGGCCCACTCCACGACGAGTGGGGCCTGTCCCCGTGGGTCGCAGCCCGACTCTGGCGCAGGTTCGGATGCCCAGTGGCAGACCTTTTCGCCAGTGCAGAGAACGCACAGTGCCCACTCTGGTTCTCGCTCAGGTTGTCAGACGCTCCCCCTCTAGGGGTAGATGCCTTCGCACACAGGAGCTGGCCGTCGGGCATCCTGTACGCGTTCCCTCCAGTCCACCTCTTGACCCCGCTGCTGCGCAGGGTGAGGTTGCACAATCTTCACGTGATCGTGGTGGCTCCGGACACCCCGAGTGCGCGGTGGTTCCCGGACCTGGTTCAGTTGGCAGTCGGGGACCCGTGGCCGATTCCCGACGGGCCCGACGCACTGCAGCAGGCAGGAGGCGCCCTTCGGTCCCGCCCCTTCCTGGGCGGGAGGCTCCTGGCTTGGAGGCTGAGCGGGTGAGGCTGGTGGAACTAGACCTCCCCCCAGCGGTGGTGTCCACCATCCAGAGTGCCAGGGCCCCCTCTACTGTCAAGGCCTACAGGTCTCGGTGGAAGCTCTTCACATCATGGTGCTCGGAGAGGGGCTTGGACCCGGTCTCCTGCACCATTGGTGGAGTTTTGGAGTTCCTCCAGGCCCTGCTGGACAGCGGTCGCGCTGCATCCACCCTGGCGGTGTTTGCATCGGCCATCACAGCGGGCCACGGCGGTTTCGGCCGCTTTTCTGCACGCAGCCACCCGCTTGTGAAGCGGTTTCTGCGCGGGGCGTGTCGGTTGCGACCGCGCCCCAGGCATGTGGTCTCTCCATGGGACCTCCATGTGGTGTTGGAGGGCCTTAAGGGACCTCCTTTCGAGCCTTTGGAGCAGGCGGAGGACCGCTTTCTCTCCTTTAAGGCCGCCATCTTGTTGGCGCTAGCATCCGCCAAGAGAGTTGGGGATCTCTGCGCATTGTCAGTCCACCCATCCTGCATGGTGTTCAGCCAGGATGGGGGACTCGTGCACCTCTGGCCTAACCCGGCCTTTCATCCCAAGGTGATCACTTCGGACTTCCGGTCACGAGTGATCCGGGTCAGGACGTTTGACTCCATGCCTGGTTCGTCTGGGGACGACCCACGCCTGCGGTCACTGTGCCCGGTCAGGGCTCTGCGTCTTTATGTCCAGCGCACAGCTGGCTTTCGCACCACGGACCAGCTGTTTGTGAGGTTTGGAGCCCGGGGGCGTGGTTCCCCGCTGACCTCTCAGCGTCTCGCCCACTGGGTGGGGGGCGCTATTGCAGCTGCCTACGAGGCACAGAATCTCTCGCCACCAGCAGTGATTCGTGCTCATTCCACACGATGTGTGGCTGCCTCTGCGGCCCTGTGCAGAGGGGTCACGGTGAGTGACATCTGCCAGGCTGCCTCCTGGGCCTCTGCGTCCACCTTCGTGCGTTCGTATCTGTTGGATATGTGCACTGACTCTGTGGCCATGTCGGTTTTCGGCGAGAACAGGAGTTCAGTCGTCTAACCGTTTCGGTTCTTCTGGCCTGGCTGCCGCGTCCCGGGTGGGCTCGCGGACCAGGGGTTCCCCACCTGCCGCTCGGCTCTGCCGCGGTCTGCGGATGTTGTTTACGGTGTTGCAGGGGCAGGAGTTCTGCCGCTTGCTGTTTTTGGGTTCGCTGCCGCTCCCCGTGCGTGGGACGCGGGCCAGGGGTCCCCCCCTTCACCGCCTGCCGCTGTGGTTTCCCGGCCGGCGTGTGTGTGTGTCGCTGTGGCGATGCTTTGTACGTCGTGGGCCGCGCTACATCGCTCGGTGCCCGCCTCGTCCTTCGGGAGTTCTACGGCCGTTCTGGACGTACGGTTTGTTTACTTCCGTCTTATGCACCAATCCCGTCAGCAGGCCAGCTGGGAGTACATTCATCGACCTACGGCCTTCGCCTTGGTGAGTACCACTAGCGAAGCCCGTAGGCGGGCTAAGCACTTACGAAGTAGAATTAGTAGTTACTGGATGTAACTCCAGTTCTACGAGTAAGTGCGTGCCCGCCTACCTGCTGGCCCAGCTGTCTGCTTCCCTTGTTTTTGCTACGTCAGAAGAAGGGTTTGCTTAGCGCCATCCGAGGTTATGTACCCTCGGTGTGGGGCGTGGCGCTGCGCCATCGCGTGCGGGGGATTGGTGCGTCGAGCTTTGTATAGTCTCAGTGGATTGGACAGAGATTGGAGGTGTGCCGCTAGCGAAGCCCGTAGGCGGGCACGCACTTACTCGTAGAACTGGAGTTACATCCAGTAACTACTAATTACACCTTGACTGCACCTTGCATTTTTCATTTTCTACATGTTATGATCACACATTATTTAAGGGGTAAAATCTATTCTCTATCTCAACATTATTTTTCTCCTAGGTGTAATCATTGTCTCGAGTCTTTTGATTCTTTATTGGTTCAAGAATTTTGTTTAGTTTTGGAGTAGCAGTGACTTGTATGGTTAAGAAGAGGTTTTTATTGAGTACTAACAAAACTAACAAATGAATGTGAACTAGTTCATTTTTAGATATGTGAACTGAACTTTGAGCTAGTTCTTTTTAAGTATGAACTGGCACAACACTGTCTTTATATCACGAGAGGTCATATGTCAAGGTGGCACGGTATTTTGCACCTTAGCTAATGATGGAAACAAAAAAAAGGAAAGTGGATGATGAAAACAGGATTTTTCACCCCTGCATGGAAAATGGAGGTCGCTTTTGCGGAGATACATGGGAAACCGATGTGTCTCATTTGTCAAAAAACAATTGCCGTGTCAAAACGAGTGAATCTACAACGGCACCATGAACATCTTCACCCGGAGTTCAAAGATGCTTATCCGCCTGACAGCGGTCTCAGGAGGAACAAACTCCAAACGTTACGAGGTGGGTTAAGCCCAGCAGTCCATGTTTCGCAGCATTGTCAAAAGTAGCGACAACATCACAGAGGCCTCGATCAAAATCGCCTGGAATATCACGAAGCCAAGAAGCCTGCTACAGAGGGAGAAATTCTCAAGAATACATTTGTGGACTTTGCGGAATCACTATTTTCAGAATTTAAGAACAAGGACGACATCATCAGACAGACCTCGAAGCTGCAGTTGTCTGATTCAAGAGTTGAGGTGATCTCAGACGATCTCTTAATACAGTTACTTAAAGACATTGAAAGTCCGTTAGTTTAGCACTGGATGAATCCACCGACCGTGCAGACGCTGCGCAGCTCAAGTCTGGGTGCGCTTTCTGAAAGGGGACAAATTTGCAGAGGAAATGCTGGCCTTGCTGTCGCTAACAGACCAAACACGAGAAGAGGACATTCACTCTGCGCTGATGAGATTTTTTTCATGGACCTGGAATAAACATCAACCTGAAAAAGCTGGTTTCTGTGACTACTGATGGGGCTTCGTCCATGGTAGGAAAGGAGAAAGGATTAATTCCTTTTCTCTGATTGATTCGGAAATGCAGATCTTCTTCTCATATAACTGCAATTTTCATCAAGAGCAACTGAGGGCTCAAAGTGACAATGGACTCTGACGCGAACAGTCAACTTCATTCTTGCACATGCATTGAAACACAGACAGTTTCATTCCTGACGATATAATGCATCGTTTGAATTCCCTCAATTTTAAGCTTCAAGGCAAACAAAAGAATCTGCTTATAATGATGAATAACGTGGCTGCACTGGAATCTAAACTGAGCCTGTTTGAGCAGCAGATTGAGGCAGGGAATTTCACAGACTTTCCTGTTCTGTCCCAAGTGTCACAGCCAGGTACATTCTCACCCACCCCGTTCTGTGCCTATCTCACAGAGTTAAAACAAGAGTTTTTCTCTCGGTTCACAGACATTAAAGGCATAGCAGAGGATTTTCTCGAAAAGTCGAAGCCAAACGTCTGTTACTCGCTTTTTGAAAAATGTGCATGTGCCAGATCAGTTTACCTGCTCTACTGCTCCTCCTGAGGAAACGCCTATCAAATGTCAGGAGCGTGCGAGTGCGAGCTCATCGTCCCTGGGCGTGCACGGCTCTATTTACAGTTTCTGCAATCGGCCTCGCTCATAAAGCTTATTTTTCGAAACAGTTACAGTTACAGAGACACAAGGAGGAGAGCATTGACACATTCTGGATATCCTGTGTTCCGAAGAACACATACCTTGCATTAACCCTGTGTGCTGAGAAAATCCTGAACTGCTTTGGATCTACTTATTTGTGAAAGCTCCTTCTCTGTCATGGGAATCTTAAAATCAAAGCAGCATTCCTGTCTGACTGACAAACATTTGGCAGACAATCTCAGATCAGCTACAACTGTGAAAAGAATGCAGACCCAGAGCTCTCACTAGGAAAAAGAAAAAGATATTATTGTTTTTTTGTTTTTGTTTTTTTAACTGACTGATGTTCAGCAAACTTTATTAATGTAATCATTGTGAAGCTATTCACTCCAATGTAAATGGAACGTCAGCTTGATCGACACTTGGCCTCGTCAGAAACGTAGGCACTACGCACCCTACATTTGTTACTCAAATTGAGAATATTTGTTGCATTCCATGATGATTTGAAATGCATTAAAATGACGAGCAAGCCATGATATTAAACAGCGGTAGTAAATACAGTGAATAAAATGTTACAAATATATGTCAACAATAATTTGTGGCCCCTTAACTCTGTTGTGGTTTAAAGGTGCATTAAAGCTAGGGTCGACGATCTTGGAAAACTAGCATGTAGCACGAATGTAGCATCTCCCCAAGGCTCCGCCCAGCTCCCACCCCATTGGAGGAGCTCCCGTTGGGAGCGAACGCACTGGACGCGGAAGTGCCGCGCGCGTGCATGGAAGCGCCACGCGCACGGAGTTTGTGATCGCCTCCAATGTTATTAACCTTTCTGACTGCCCGCACACAACGCGCATAGGAGCGCAGGGCGCCTGCTCCGCTTCCTTCTATTTTTCACGCGAGCCGGGAGCGCCAAGAGCGCCTTGGCTCGCGCACGCGCTCTGAACCAGGGCCAGTGCACGCCATTGAAATGAACGCGCAGGGGGCTGGTAGAACGGCGAAGGGATTTGATTGGTTTCTTAAGAGCGGTCCGCGCGATACGATTGGTCGGCGTTTTTACACTCCTGTGGCCGCTACAGTGGTCAGATTTTTTCCGCACTTTTTTCCGTCCACATAATGTATTGACTTCTCCCAGGGGGCAAGGAGCATTTCACTCAGTATGACAAAAAATGCTTTTGGACAACGTCATCTTCCCTAACTTTAAGGAGTTTTAAACTATAAAAATAATTTTCCACCATAAATATGTTACAAATATTCAATGATGTGTAGAATGTGCCCTGACTTATTCATTGCAAATACCGCTAACAGCGCTACATTGTCACTTGAATAGTTGCAGTGCCGGTCCGGCAATTTGTATTTCTTGGGGAGAATTTGAGAGGATGTGATGTAATGTGCGCGCCTGCTGGCCTGACTTTCTTAGCTTTCGTTTTGTCCACCATTTCTCCGCCAGATGCTTATTGAGCAACAACTGAGCAGTATTGAGGATGGATCTTCCAGAAAGTAAGAAAAGACCGGCTTCTAGCACTGCCACAACTCCAGCACAGACCCCATACAGGCAAAAGAAACTTAACACAAGGGTAATTGATTCAGGCATTTGGCAAGAATAAGGATGGCAGTTTAGAATTTTTAATTTGCCTTCAAAAGTTACAAATATAACTTTACTTACTTCAGTTGAAGCCATTCTTGCGAATCCATCACTTCTTCTGCGCGCCAAGGCTGCTAATGCAGTTCCGTGCACGTACATGGACGCAAGCCACATGCACAAGTGTTTCACTAAGCTGCAGTTACGCCCAAGGCCTGCAGGGGCCGTTGTTTCACATGAAAAATGCAAACTCCTTAAAGAAATATTTCACCCAAACAACGATTTGGCCTCATTTTAGACTCACCCTCATGCTGAGCAACACTCTGGAGTATTTTTTTGATGTCTCAAATGCAGCCGGAGATCAGGGGGGAATTTTCATTGTCAACAAACAGGGACCGATAGAGCCCGAAAGAAAAAGGTCCATGAAGTCCACAAAACGTGCCTATTTTCCTTCATACTGCTCGTCCGCTGTAATCCAAGTGTCCTGAATGGGTAACGTCCATAATTAATTCGAAACACGGTCATTTAGTACATTTTTAGAGTGTAAACAGTGCTCTCTCGTACTTCCGCGGTGCATGTCTGCGCATGCACCCTGAACTATGGAAGCCGCGGCAGACCAAGCCAGACGCTTGCACACTTTCGCTACTGTCCCTTCCAGGGACTACTGTGCTAAAGCACAGTAGCGAAAGCGCGAAAGTGCGCACGCGAGCCGGAGACCCCTCAGCCCGCGATTGAAGTGCCCGCCGCCAAATCTAATTGCCGACCCCTATCATAGTCCATATCCACATTTGCATCTCGCTCATCCGAATATGATGGAAACTCTCTTTTAGCAGTCTCCCTGAGATGTCTCCTGTTCAGTCTGAACAACTTTCTGTCCGGCGTGCGTACCACATAGGCTGTTCATGCTCACTCAGCACCACAGCTGGCCTCCAAATGTTTCCCGACTGCATCCGCACATTTTCACCAACATGCAGTTCAGGTAAGTGCTTGGCATGACGATCGTAGTAGCTTTCTTGCTGAGCTTGATTTTCTCTCGGCTTGTTCTGAATCCTGTAGGCACCTTCAGGGGTAAGCAGAGAGGTAGACGCCGGCAGTTTTGTCCTCAACCGCTGCCCCATCAGCATCTGGGCAGGTGACAGGCCCACACCTTCCAGTGGTGTATTTCTGTACTCGAGAAGCGCTATATAAGGGTCACCAGACTTTTTGAGCAGCCTTTTAAGCGTGTGCACAGCTTTTTCAGCCAGTCCATTCGACTGCGCATAGTGTAGACTTGAGGTGACATGACTGAACTCCCAGCCCTCTGCTCCTGAATTCTGTACTGGCATACTGGGGGGCATTGTCACTGACCAAAATATTGGGAATGCCGTGCCGGGCAAAAATTGACTTCATAGCGGTTATAACCCCTTTACTGGTGGTGTCACTTAGCCTCATGATCTCAGGGTATTTTGAGAGGTAGTCAACACATAGTAGATACTCAGCGACATTGCTATGGAACATGTCGGTGCCAACCTTGTCCCATGGTCTATTTGGCAGTGAGTGGGGAATCAGTGGCTTCTGTGCTCACTGCAAATAGCAAACTGTGCAACAACTTGCTCAATTTGAGCAGACATGCCTGGCCAATAAAGCACATCTCTGGCCTTTTCTTTACATTTGACCACACCGAAATGTGCCTCATGCATAGATACTGATGAAATTTCTCACACCCGTATACTATGGCTAGGAGCTCTTTTTCAATTTGAGTGTACCTTCGTTGACAATCTGTGAACGCCCTTGAGCCATATGTCACAGGTCGTTCATCCTGTAGTATGACAGCCCCGATGCCCTCTGAGCTGGCGTCCACAGACAGTGCCACCGCCTTGTTGACATATTATTTTAGAGTTGGTGCTTCTGTGATCAGCTGTTTCAGTTTTTCAAAGCTTGCTTGTTGATGCTTCTTCCAGTGCCATTCTGTCTCTCCTTGCAACAGTGTCCTTAGAGAGGCAGATATTTCAAACAGATTAGGAATGAATTTGGCCAGATATTGCACCATTCCCATGAACCTCATTAATGCAGGCTTGTCAGCTGGTGGGGGTATTTGAACAATGGCTCTTATCTTTTCATCGTCAGGCTTCAGTCCCTCTGCACTGAGTGTGTGGCCAATGTACTTGACCTCTGTCGACCTGAATTTGCACTTGCTTATATTGAATCTCAGTCCATTCTCATCCGCTCTTTGCAGAAGCTTTATCAGCCTCTCATCGTGTTGTTCAATGGTGTCCCCCCACACCAGCAGATCATCAATGATGTTGACAACACCATCTAATCCCTCAATCATCTGGGCCACAGCTCTCTGAAACACCTCACTCGCTGATGAGATTCCAAAGGGAAGCCTCTTGAAGCGGTACCTTCCAATGTTGTGTGTTGAACGTGCACAGTTTGGAGCTTTCCAACCCTTGGTTAGCATCCAGCACAGAGAAGTATTTTGCATTGGGCATGCGTGACACCACTTCCTCCACTGTAAGGAGTGGATAGGGCTCTCTCTTTATTGCCGTGTTCAGATCTTTAGGATCTATACAAATCCTCAGTTTATTCGGCGTGACTACTGTCACCATGCTGTTCACCCACTGTGTTGGTTCATGTTGCCTTGTGATCACATCTGACTGCTCCATTTTGTGAAGCTGTTCAATCACCCTCTCCCTCAGAGCAACTGGTGCATGTATCACAGGCTTTATTTCAGGGTCCATCTTGATGCTGTGCTCTCCTGGTAAGCAGCCAAATCCAGAGAATAGATGTTCATAGTCCTTCAGCATGTTGCCTCCTTTCTCCACGTTGTGCAGCCTCTTCATCATTTTCAGTTTTGTGCTGGTTTCTCTTCCTAGTATCACTGGAGCATCTCTCTCTATGATCTCAAAGTCAATTTTGTGTTCTCCACCCTTGTACAGACATTTGATCATTGTTTTACCCAAGGGCTCCATCTTGTGGCCAGAGTATGTCACCAAATTGCAACTGGAAGCATGCAGCTTGCCACCAACATTTAACATGTGAAATGTTTTGGCTGACGTAACATTACTAGTCTGCTCCAGTGTCAATACAAAATGTGACCTTTTTCTTGTTTATCAATAACTCCTCAGACCATCTGTCTTGGTCACTTTGTGCAATTTTCAATTGCCTCGATGCTTTTCATCTCTATTGTTCCATTGAACATCCTCTGGATCACCGTTGTCACTGTCCTGTTTCTGTTCCACAACATGCATTTTCGAGGGTTGACTATTTGCACAACACATTTTTGCGAAGTGATTTCTTTTACCACATCTCCTGAATGTTTGCCCATATGCTGGGCACTTTCCTTGCTCATGTTTGTAGCCACATCAATCACAGTCAACTTTCTTTTCACTTGTCATTGGGCTTTCTTTTTTGTTAGCTCTGGCTGTGCTTAACTTGTGCACCTCCACTTCATCATGCAAAGCTTTCATCTGTGTGAACGTTATTTCACTGGCACGGCACATGTCAAGTGCCTTATGCAACGAGACATCAGCCTCTCTGAGCAACCTGGCTCTGACTTGATCATCCCACAGATGATTCCGTGACGTATCAATGAGCGGCAAAGGTCTCCAAATTCACAGCCTTTTGCTTTATTTTTTTAGGTTGGTGACCTAGGCATCTATTGTTTCTGACGGCCCTTGTGCACGGGTGAAAAACGTGCACAAGGTAGGCTATGCCAGGTTCTTCCGAGGCTCACAGTAACTCTTTAAACTTTTGTTTCAAGACAGCAATCTTGTCCTTCTCTCCGTCCGCGAAAACAAACGCGTTACTCACTTTTATGGCTTCGTCTCCCGCAATATGCAGAAAGGTGGCACACTGGACCGTTTCCAATTTCTCCGATACTCCACTGGCCACAGAGAAAAACTCAAAACGTTGAAGCCACGTCTTCCAATTTTCTGCAAGATTCCCCTCCAGACTCAAAGGCGGCGGTGGCTTAAAATGTGCCACAACTGCCAAGCATTCCAAGTTTTCTTCTGAGGTTGAGTGATTCCAAATAGTTATTGCTGGGGTGTAAATAGACATTAGTGGCCAGCGAAGTTATGAAATTGGATGAGTGAGAGCAGGGTGTGACCAAACAAAGAGCCAACCAAGTAACGAAATAAAGGATGCAGTTTATTTAGTCTAAAATACTATAAATTCAGCTAAAACTATAAAAAAATGTTAAAGGAAGAATAAAAGGTTAAAATACAGTGGTCAAAACATTCTAAAAGTGTCTTTAAAATACTGCGTGGGAGGTCCGAGCACTTCCAATATCAGTTCCTGGGTGCAGCTCCAGGGGCAGGGCCTCTCCACCTTGCGTGGATGGAGGCTGGATCCCCAAGGCAATCCCAACTCCATCTGGTGTGGGGTGTAGTTCCTCCTTAGCTCCGATCACCAGGGGGACGTCCGGACGGCACCTGCCACGTACACAGACCGGGCCAGCACAAAGCAGGAACCAAGCGACTCCAAGCTCTAGGCCATGTAGAGAGCACCACACCAGACGAGTCTAATACTCACAGGCGTGGCAGGGTTTCCTCCCTGCCGCTGCATGTCAACAGTGCGTGGCCCTCGAATTGGATCGCTCT
The DNA here is from genome assembly GCF_902148845.1 of Salarias fasciatus. Classification (NCBI taxonomy): domain Eukaryota; kingdom Metazoa; phylum Chordata; class Actinopteri; order Blenniiformes; family Blenniidae; genus Salarias; species Salarias fasciatus. The sequence goes on along the minus strand of NC_043755.1, from coordinate 4,188,664 downwards.
GCTTGTCCCCGTCCTGGTTCCGTCATGGCTCTGGAGTGTGCGCCCTTGGCGGTGTGGCTGCTCTCCTACCGGTGCGCTGCTTCCCCTGTGTCTGCTCCCTTGCTGCCAGCAGCCACACTGCTTTTATGCACCTGTCAATTTGCCACAGCCCAGGTGCACTGATTGAACACAGGTTTGGCTAGAGTCTCACATGAGCAGGGGGTCCAATCAAGGTGAATGGGAAGAGCTTATTTAAGGGAAAAAAAAGGAAAACAAAGGCAAACACAGTAACCCACAGCACACAAATAAAAACAAAGCCCTTTCCCCAGGTGCCCGATCACACAGGAGCGATACAGTTATTGAGGATCAACCACTCACTGTCTGTTCTGCTGGGTTTAGGAGCTCTGGCTTTTCTATTTCACTGTCATGTAGTGAATATATTTCACAGACATATAAACATGTCTCCAGCACTGACAGCTGAGACGGGTTTTGGTTTTCTTTTTTTTTCTTTTTTTTTTTTTTTAAGCAGCGGCATTAACACCTTGGTGAGATGGAGGCACTGTTCAGCCAGTCAGGAGCTGAGCTTTATTCCAAGGGTGTGGACAGGTCGGCTCGGAACTTGTTAAGATTTTTATTCTTTCTGCTCCTTTTCTTTAGTTTGTTTTCGTTCTTACTGTCTTTCGTTCGTTTGTACTTTTTCCGCAATCTTGCTAACAGACCAACCAACCAACAAACCAACAGACGGGCGTGATTACATAACCTCCTGGTGGAGGTAACTAAACCCAAACCAGCAGTCGTCCTACCACTGGCATCAACATATAATGAAACAGGTGCTGTTGATCTACATGAGCTGGAGCCAGGGGTATGGTACCTGCACATCATTGACCAGTTCACTCGTTTTAGTGCCGGAAGTGTTCTGACCACCAAGAAGTCTTCGGAGATTGTCAAACGATTTATCCATGATTGGATCAGTGTGCATGGCCCACCACAAAAGTTGTTCAGTGACAATGGTGGCGAATTTGATAATGACAAAGTGAGAGACATGGCTGAAAACTTTAATACTGAAGTGAAGACAACACCTGCCTACAGCCCCTGGAGCAATGGACTGCTAGAGCGCCATAACCAAGCAATGACTGAGATCATAATGAGAGTGAAAGCTAGTACTGGATGTGACTGGAGCACAGCGATGGACTGGGCCCTGATGGCGAAGAACTGCATGCGAAGTGTCCATTGATACAGCCCACATCAGCTGGTGTTTGGACAAAATCCAAATCTGCCCTCTGTATTGATTGACAAAGCACCTGCTCTAGAGGGCACCACCAAGAGTGTATGGGTTGCTAAGCACATTTCAGCTCTGCATGCTGCAAGAAAAGCCTTCACAGAAACAGAATGTTCAGAGAGAATAGCAAAGCTCTGAAGATACAGCTGAGGCCCACTAACAAGAGATACGAATCTGGAGACAAGGTCTTTTACAAACGAGTGGACTGTCCAGAATGGAAAGGGCCTGGAGTTGTTATTGGCCAGAATGGTGCAGTTGTGTTTGTCAGACATGGAGGCACTTGCTTCAGAGTGCACCAGCTTAGGCTAAGAAAAGTTGCTGATTTGTATTTGTATTTATTTATTTAAAGGGACAATGCATTTACACAGTATACAATACATTAGAGCAAAATATACATAAATGCAGGATTGTAGCCTAGGCTCATTTCCGTCCTCTGTCCCCTGCCGGGCTGGGCCCAGCTGCCCACCACACTCCATTCACTCAGCCAAACAATCATTTATTCACCTGTCCTTAAAAACCATTCATTACACGCTCCACAGATGCACGCACACACGCACACACCCACACACACACACACCCACACACACACACACACACACACACACACACACACACACACACACACCTGTACCCAGTTACCTTCCACCCACTCCCAACTCCCCCATACCCACACCAAAGCTTCCACCCACACCGAACTCCTGACCCTCCCACCTAAAAAACTCCCACCCTCATTACCCACCTTACCCATAAAAATATAGAATAACTGACCGTTAAAAAGGTAACTACCCCTTCCACAACATACCCTCTCACAATACAATATCTACAACAAAAAAACAGTAAAACGTTAACATTTTGTTTGCTGTAAAGTCAGTTCATTCCAGGTTGTGTGGGCAGTTTTGATTGTCCAACACCCATGACCGGAGATGTTTAGAAAATGAGCTGAGGGTGGGCATCTCTCTTATAGTCGTTGGTATAGTATTCCAAGTTTGAGAAGCACGATATGAAAAGACGGCCTGTCCGAATGCACTTTTCTGGGAAGGGATAATGCAATCTCCTCTGGAACTTGCTCTTGTTGATCTGTTTCGATTTTTTTTCACAAATTCTTGTAGTAGTGTAGGGGCTAATCCATTTAATATTTTGTACACAAGAATAACGTCCGCATATTTTATCATATTGTCCCAGCTCAATATTTCCTGTTTTTTTTTAATTTTGCAATGATGACGAGTCTTTGGCTGTCTGTCCAGAATCTTAAGAGCTTGTTTATATACTGTCTCAATTGGTTTCAGAGGGTTCTTACAAGCCAAGACCCAACTTGTCATACAATTAGTTATATGTGAGACAATCATTGCATTAAAATAAAGCTTTGCTGATTCAGCTGTTAGATTATCTCTGATAAATCTAAAGTTTGACAAATTTAATTTTATTTTGTTCACCGTTTTCTTTACCTGTTGTTTGAACCCTAGTTTGGCGTATACAGTTACTCCTAGATATTTAAATTCATTAACTGTTTCTATTTTAGTTCCCTCTATTAACACAGGAGGACTGATATTTTGAGAGGCGGTTTTTGAAAAAAAAACATACGGACTGTTTTTGATACATTAAGCACAAGTTGTGAGTTGTGCAGCCACCCTGAAATCTCACACATGGTTGATGACCATTCTTGAGCTGCTAATTCGTTGTTTTTTGCATGAACATAGATGACCACGTCATCAGCATACATCTGGCACTGTACATTAGATGGACAACTATCAGGAAGGTCGTTAATATATAGACTGAATAATAATGGTGATAGGGCAGAACCTTGAGGTAGTCCCAGATCATTATTAGAAATCGCTGAAGTGGAGTTTTGTACTTGAACATATTGTTTTCTATTTATCAAGTATGATTCCATCCACTGTACAGTGCGAGATGAAAAATTAAATTGAAATAGCCTATTGAGGAGGATGAACATGAAAATACACAGAAAATTTGTCAGGAAAAAAAAAATGAAGAACAGTGCAAACAGAAGGGGAATAGTGCAAATATCAAAAGTAACATTACCTGTTAGGTTTTCTTTGCTTATCAAATTACAAACTAAAAACAACTGAACAAATCCAGGAATATAAATGTTTTTTTTATCCTTTTATATTTTATATTAAACATTTCCTGTGCGTATTCTGTTTTTTCAGTATTTATGTGGCATATGCAGGGTTCGTAATGTTTACGTTTTTGTGTTCAGGCATTTGCAAGGCAGCTGAGGGGCCTCATAGAAAGTGGGGGAGCTAGCAAAGTTCGGCTAATGTTGATGTTGCCGATTGAAAGTCTCTTTAAACATATTACTATATGTTCAGTCATTAAATTAGTCACCGTATTCATCGTGCATAGCGCATCATCACATGCCCACCTCACAGCAGCTACCTACTGATCAGACAACGACAAAAAGCCCCGAGCCGCGGAGCCGTTACGGGGCAACCGTGAAAAGCAGCGTAGTCCCAGAGCGGCTCCAGCGCGGACCCCTGTAGCGCTTAAATATACATCACAACGGGAGTTTATCATATTTATTGCGAAACTTCAAATCTTTACCGGGGAACTTTTTTTTGATGGTAAACCAGCAACGATAAATTATCGCCCAACCCTACTCCACACACAGGTGGAATATAAAAGAACTGGGACTGAAGATGATGCTTGATTGATGTGATGCTTGATTGATGTGATACCTGATTGGTTCCTGTCAAAGAATAAACCTTACTATGTGGAGTTAAACCAGCTCAACATGCATGTCCTCTCTCTTCTCCACCACAGCACGTTGAGACGATCATCTACACTGCTGCCTTCTGATCATATTGTCAGAGGGGCAACAACAACCTTGATAATACTGTTGTATAAACATTTAAAGGTCAACAGAGAGAAAACAGCTTCCTGTTTTGGCTTCATGCTCCGTGACAAAGAAGTTTTCCTCTTATGAGCACTGAAATATCTTCATGGAATTAATATTTGTAAAAAAGATAGTTGATGGTGAAAGGTCGCTTACATATAAAAAGCAAAACCCTTGTCTGCTGTGCTTCCAGATTTTAATCATTTCAATACATTTGCTTAACAACTGATTTTCGTTTACATCAAGTCAAATCAATCTTTATTTATAACACACTTGTCATATTAAAAAGACAACTCGACGTGTGTTACAATATCAATATAATAAGGAACACAAATGATTGTAGAAAGACTACATTATGCAGTTCTAGAGCAAACAATTTCTGATTATTACAGAGTCAATTTTTTCCCAAATAGAGTAAACGCACAAAGATTTTCAAAATTAATCTGCGATGGGGAAAGAAAAGTCAAAAGTACATCCTCGAATTAGCAGGAAATTAATATAATTTGCCAACATTAGCAATTTCTCCTCAGAGGAAACCCAAAACACCTGAAACAAAGTAAGGCTTTCCCAGGCACTGACACACGTGTGTCACAGCTTCAGTGACAGACGATGGATTTTGGTTCCACCAGCACTTTGTCTGTGATCTTGAACTCCAGCGCCTTCCAGTTCAGCACATTCCCCGGCGTGAAGTTGAGCTTGTCGACATAGCTCTGAATCTCACAGGAAGAGAGGACGTAGTCCCACATGTGGACGTCCGACATCATCCCGACGAAAGCCTGCTTGCTGTCGAATCCTCCACCGTGAGCATCCTGCTCCTGTGGGGGAACGTAGAGCGACAGAGAAAAAAATTGTGTCCACATTCACCTTAAAACTTTTACATCTTAGAAATAACCAATCCAAATTGTGTATTCAGAAACCAGTGATGGACTATTGATCACGATGTTAAGTAATAAAACCATACCTGTCCAAGAATGATCACCGGGGTTCCAGGTATAGCTGATGTGACGGGCACATATTTGCGAATTGTCGGCATTCCATTAAACCACAACTGCACCAGTCCGGTCGCCGAGTCCCAGGTGGTGCAGACGGAATGCCACATGTTGGGTTTGTAGTCCAGTCCCCTGAACTCTGACCTCTGATCCATGATGTGAACCTCCATCTCCTCATCGCTTTCATTCCAGAATATCAGGAAAGAGTTGTGCGACCCAGAGGTGGACAGTGAGAAGAGGCTGTGGCTTCTTCCGAGGTCAGTAAATGATCTGCAGGTACGACACACTGGCTTGTTACGTTGGTGAGAGTCAGAGAGGATGTGTGTTCATCAGGTTTTACATTAAATTACTACCTGTGGCAGAGAGTCACAGCTCTGAATTCTTGTTTGGGCGTTATCAACCTGGCATGAGCTCGGTTGTTTTGCACCGGGAACGTGAATGTTTGCCCCGAGAGATCTGGAAAATAATCAAAAGTGTTCATTTGAATAATTTAATTATCATTGGTAATAGCATGTGATAAGTCACTCAGTCCGGGAAACATAAAAAATTAACAATTAAAATCATAATAAAAAACACAAAGCAAAAAACTACCATGACTTTAGTTTAATGTTGCTTAAATATGTATGTTTAAATATGTATCAAACTTTTAAATCACATTTGCTTGAAAATAGAGGGAAGGAATTATTTGTGTTATGAATTTTATTTTTTCACATGTAACAAACACAAGTTATCATCACAACATCTGGAAATATGTAATATTTGTGTAGCCACTTCACTTGTATGAAGAAAAACAAACAGGAATGCAAAAATTGGAAAAGAGATAGTAACTTTCTATATATTACTCTATTATAATTACACCTAATTAATCTTTGGTTCGAATATTGCTTTACACAGAGCATTTTAAAGTGTCATCACTAAAAATTAGTTTGACTTTCAATTAAAAGAAAGCAACAATGTGTATTTGCCTACTAATGTTTTCCAAGATAATCCTGAGTTTCACTGCGTGAAGTCAGACACATGCATACCTTCAACACTTGCAGCTCTTGCTGCCAGCATGGCCAGAACAATGAGCAGCTTCATCTGGGAGGAGAAAAAATATCACGATAACTTAGATTTCATCAGGCAAATTTATCAGTGTATGGTTGCTCCTATTACACACAGTCAAGAAACAGGGAAAAAAAATCACCTTCTGCGGTAATCTAATTTTAATTGATAAAGAAAATAAGCTTTTGATGTGGTAAACAGTTTGGAATGTTTTCATCTTACCTTGAAATCTGCGTCAGACCTGAGGTTCGTCAGGTTGGTCGGTCTTATATAGTCACAGTCACTCCTCTCTGCTGGGTGTGTGCATCTTTCCATTTCCTTTCTGAACTGGTTCTTCTTTTTTGCATCACAAACAGCCTAAACCAGCATGCACAGTACGTTGATGAATCAATAAATTCCCTGAGAGTCCACCCTGATATCGAAAAGAGTTTTGTTCTGCATTGCTGATTCCTCAATGCCACAATGAAAAAAACTAACTCACATGCTCAAAGCAAAGTTCAAAGTTCATCTATCTATGAATAGTCACGGTAACTATGTAGCATCCCAGATTGAAAAGATGGTCTCTGAAACTGATGGCGCACAACCTTTTTTAACAGCCGTGCATGTGAACACACCGTAAGAACTACAAAAACAAATAAAATACAATGAGCATCTCTTCACAGTATGTTTTGACCTTAACCTTAATTCTCCTTTATCTTATTAAATCTCATGAATTACCTTGCCTTTAAATCACCTTTGACTTTTAACAGTCTTCATTCGAGTGCTATTAACTATGTGCTATATGTATGTATGTATGTATATATATATATATATATATATATATATATATATATATATATATATATATATATATATATACATATACACATACATACATATATATATCAGTGGTGGGCCGTCAGGGCCTGCAAGGCCTTCTCTGCTGGCCTAAAAGGTATCTGAATTACAGACTGATGGAAATTATATTTTGTCCATGAATACTTACTAAATGTTTCCAAACTTTATGTTCCCGTTCCTTACATAGTTTTCCCGTGGTTGCGCTGCTTCCAGACATGTTTTTTTCATATCAAATCATTTAACCAATCAGATTTCAAGCATCATCTGTTGCTAGGGTAAAAAGAAATCTGCCTGAGGCCTTCACTGTCCGTTCTGATAGCCCAGTAAAGTAAAGTAAAGCGTCAAGCAGACAGTTGCTTCAACCAATCAGATTTCGAGTTGGCGACTCAGTGCCTTCTAGCTAGCGTACACTAACAACAGCATATCCAGGCCTTCTGATTTACATTCACCAAGAGATACAGTAGGTGGCGGTATGCACCTAAGTTGTTGGTCGCCACCCGCAATTATTCCAAAGAAGAAGAAGAAGAAGCAGAAGAAGACCTGAAGAGAATTAAAACTTACGCGAGAAATACCACAGGGCAAGCTGGACTTTCAGCCCTGGCTTTGATGGCAATGGAGAAGGATCTGCTGATTGAACTGAAACGCACGGATAATCTATATGACAGAGCAAATGAAGTCTTTTTGAGGAAGGAAAGGTGGATGGATTTTGTTTACAAATAATCGGGATTTTGGTGAGGAAAATGTTCCTCTTTTCCTAAATAATATTGCTGTTCTACTTCGTAAGTGCTTAGCCCGCCTACGGGCTTCGCTAGTGGCACATCTCCAATCTCTGTCCAATCCACTGAGACTATACAAAGCTCGACACACCAATCCCCCGCACGCGATGGCGCAGCGCCATGCCCAACAACGAGGGTACATAACCTCGGATGGCGCTAAGCAAACCCTTCTTCTTTCTCAGCATCTCCATGAGACTTAGAAGCCTCTTTTCTCCGGATCAAGATTCGACAAGAATGGATTCGCTGGCCTGGGACCAGTTGCCATCGGGCGTCGGGCCGTTCTCCTGCCGCTCCTGCGGCATCCCGCTCATCGTGCAGGACTGACACGAGCTCTGCTTCCTCTGCCTTGGCTGGCAGTATCACCGCCAGCGGACCTCCTGCCCGGCCTGCCTCGCGCTGCCGCTCGAAGAGAGCCAGCGGCGAGCAGCCTTCATGGGCGTAACCTCCCCGGCTCCTGCCAGTGAGGATGACGCCGAGGAGACCGCTGCCCCTGGCGCCGCCGCCTACGACTGGGCTGAGATCCGCAGCAGCGTCAGCAGCAGCAGCAGCAGTCGCAGCAGCATGTTGGTGTCACGGAGTTTGACTCGGTTCAACTCCGCCTCCACTGCATCCCATCTCCCCCGCGAGCCTGTGGAGCACCTCACGGCACTCTTCACTTCAGCCGCCGAGCGCACCGGCCTCACGCTGCCACCACAGCCTCCGGAGCCGGTGCAGCATGATTTTGCACTCGGGCTGGCAACCCAGTCACAGGCTCGGTCCTGGACTGCAGTGCTATGTCCCGCCGTGCCGTCGTTTCAAGCTCACGTGCAGCGGGACTGGAGTATGCCACTTGCCGCCAAGGGTACGGTAAAGGGCTACCGAGAGTATTCTTGTGTGGAGGGCTGGCCGCCGGTCTCCAGCGTGCCTGCCATTGAGGACTCCGTTCGGTTGTGCCTCCTCCCCCGATCCTCCTCCAGACCGTGCCGTTGGAAAGGGGCAGGTGCATGGCAAGCTTCCTGGATCATGGCTACGCTAGCGGCAACCTGATGTTCGCCCTAGCCAATAACATGACCTTCCTGGGCTCTGTGGACAAGATCTGCCATGACAAGTCCCAGCTTTCCCCCGAAGACATCGTGGAAGTCCAAAATACGGCCGAAGTCCTGATGCGCATGTGCAGAGCCATCGGCGTCAGTGGAGGCCGCGTCATGGCCAACGCACAGCTCGCCATGAGGCACCTGTGGCTTGGTCTGTCTTCCTTATCTGAGCGGGACCAGCGGGGCATCCTGGGACTCCCCCTGTCCACCTCTTCTCTTTTGGGCCCGATATACAGGTGATCATCGAGCGCCTGGAGGCAGCAGCACGAGGCTCGCAGCAACTCGCCCTGCACCTCCAGCCCCGCCTTGAGCCGCCGCCGCAGCGGAGGCCCCGCGAACCAGCGGCGTCCAGCCCTTTGGAGCACCCCGGCACCTGGACAGACCGGACCGTCTTCCCACCGATCCTCCCGGGGCGCCGATCAGCCCAGATGGTCCCGCGCTCCCGAGACACGGAGCGCCCCGTCCGCTCGACCCGCACCTGCCAGCAAACATGCAAATAAAGGCCGTCAGGCCCGTTACATCTTCCAAAGAGCAGCAGTCCCTCCTCTCCCCCGTGTTAGCATGATCGAAAAGTGCAAAACCCTGCTGGGCCCTTCTCCCTCCCTCCTCCCGCTCCGCGATAAGGCGGCTGAGGATGGTGAGCAGAATGCGCACGGAACTGCCTCTTCACTGGCGTTTCCTTCGCACTCTGGTCACAATGTGGCTGCGGACGCAGGGCATAGCAGCACGCTGGAGCTGCTAGCTTTCCCGCTGTGTGTGTCACGCAAGCGGTGCGCTGCTGATGTCTTTTCAGCACCCCGCAAACGCTCCAGGCTGCACTCTCCACCGGCTTCGGCTCGAGTGAGCATTTCGAAGCGTAAGAGGGACGGCTCCTTCCCGGCTCGGCTCCCCGCTGTGGGGTATACCGGCCCCGGCCGCACCCATAGCGCTCTCAGCAGCGTTTGTCCGCCGGCCTCCGCTCATGTTAACATGACGAGATGCCAGAGCGGCGGTACCGTTACGCCCCGGGCTGCCGACATTCAATGCCCCAGCCCCGGCGCCACTCATGCCGTTCCCAGCTGAGTTTCTCCGCCGAGCGGCGGACTCACGCCGGCCCGGGTGTCCGCCATAAAGCGTCCCGATCCCGACCTTATTCGTTTTGCTCCCGGCAGCGCTCCCTCGGCTTCCCCGTGTGTTGTCACGGCAGAGCCTCGGAGCAGCGGAGCTCTGCCGTCCCGGGCTCCTGCTATTGAGCGTCCCGGCTCCGGCTTCAGCACCAAGGCCAGCGACCCGGAAAACTCCGGGATCGCGCTGCCTCTGCTTGGGTTGTCCCCAGCAAAATGCCGGAAGCCGCCCGCACTCATTCAGGGGACGCCCGCTCCACAGCCCTTTCGCCGGGGGCCCCCCGTCTCCCGAGGCCGGGAGGACAGGTGGGCCGTCCCCTCAGGCCGTGGTACAGCCACTCACGCTCCGGTTTCACACGTGGCGTGTTATGTTGAGACCGCTTTCTCCCTGGCTGTCCAGGACACTGAGAAACGGTTATGCCCTGCAGTTCGCCTGTCGTCCGCCTCTCTTCAACGGCATCCTTCGTACGCGGCTCGCATGCCCTGCGGGGGTGGCCGCTCTCGAGGCGGAAGTAGCCTCACTCCTCCGCCGGGGTGCGGTCATGGAGCTGAGCGCGACAGAGGCGCACTCAGGTTTTTATTCCCCCTACTTCTTGGTCCCCAAGAAAAACGGGGGTGTGAGACCCATTCTGGACCTGAGGGTCCTCAACACTCACATAGCCACCAGGAGGTTCCGCATGCTGACGGTCAAACACCTCCTGGAGAGCATTCGACCCGGGGACTGGATGACTTTGATCGACCTGACGGACGCCCACTTCCACATCCCCATTCTCAGAAGGCACAGGGCCTTCCTCTGCTTTGCCGTGGGTACCAGGTATTTTCAATACATCCGGCTCCCCTTCGGCTACTCTCTCGCTCCTCGCACCTTTACCAAGTGTGTCGAAGCAGCGTTGGAGCCACTCCGTCATCGTGGTCTGAAGATCCTCACTTACATCGACGACTGGCTCATACTGGTGTCCTCTCATCAGGAGGCTGTGCTGCACACGACCCAGGTCCTGCACTACATCGAGCTCCTGGGGTTCATGGTGAACCGACACAAGAGCGCGCACACCCCAGCTCAGAGCATGGCTTATCTGGGGTTGGAGCTGGATACGCTCTCCATCACGGCCCGCCTTTCCGAGGAGAGACGAACCTCCCTTCTCTCGACCCTGAGGTCTGCAGTGACTGCACCCCTGGTCGGGGTTCGACTGATCAGGACCGTCCTGGGTTTGATGGCCGCGGCCCACCCAGTGGTCCGGCTGGGCCTTCTACACATGCGCAGGCTGCAATGGTGGTTTGCACGCCTCCGCTGCGTGGGGAAGTGGGACGGATGCAAACCGTTCCCGATCCCACCCCAAGCACGCCAGGATCTCCTTTATTGGATGGATCCTGCTCTCCTAATGCAAGGAGTTCACCTGGGCTGCGTGTCGCATCACGTCGAAGTGTTCACGGATGCATCTTTCGCAGGATGGGGAGGCACCCTAGACCACCTCGCAGTGGGCGGTGCGTGAGATTCGACTCCCACTCACATCAATGTGCTGGAAATGACAGCGGTGCAGAGGGTCCAGCTTCATTTCCAAGCCAGGCTGAAGGACATCCATGTCCTCATCAGGACAGACAACACTACAGTGGTCGCGTACCTGAACAGGCAGGGGGGGACCCGGTCTCCCCCTCTTCATCGCATAGCGGCGGAGATCCTCCGGTGGGCAGACTGGCACCTCGCGTCTCTCAGAGCGCGTCACGTGCCTGGAGTCCTCAACGTCGGTGCAGACAGAATGTCCCGGGAGGCCCACTCCACGATGAGTGGGGCCTGTCCCCGTGGGTCGCAGCCCAACTCTGGCGCAGGTTCGGATCCCCAGTGGCAGACCTTTTCGCCAGTGCAGAGAACGCACAGTGCCCACTCTGGTTCTCGCTCAGGTCGTCAGACGCCCCCCCTCTAGGGGTAGACGCCTTCACACACAGGAGCTGGCCGTCGGGCCTCCTGTACACGTTCCCTCTAGTTCATCTCTTGACCGCTGCTGCGCAGGGTGAGGTTGCACAATCTTCACGTGATTGCGGTGGCTCCGGACACCCCGAGTGTGCGGTGGTTCCCGGACCTGGTTCAGTTGGCGGTCGGGGACTCGTGGCCAATTCCCGACGGGCCCGACGCACTGCAGCAGGCAGGGGGCGCCCTTCGGCCCCGCCCCTTCCTGGGCGGGAGGCTCCTGGCTTGGAGGCTGAGTGGGTGAGACTGGTGGAACTAGATCTCCCCCCAGCGGTGGTGTCCACCATCCAGAGTGCTAGGGCACCCTCTACTGTCAAGGCCTATAGGTCTCGGTGGCAGCTCTTCACGTTGTGGTGCTCGGAGAGGGGCTTCGACCCGGTCTCCTGCACCATTGGTGGAGTTTTGGAATTCCTCCAGGCCCTGCTGGACAGCGGTCGCACTGCAACCACCCTGGCGGTGTTTGCATCGGCCATTGCAGCGGGCCACAGCGGCTTCGGTCGCTTTTCTGCACGCAGCCACCTGCTTGTGAAGCGGTTTCTGCGCGGGGCGTGTCGGTTGCAACCACCCCCCAGGCATGTGGTCTCTCCGTGGGACCTCCACGTGGTGTTGGAGGGCCTTAAGGGACCTCCTTTCGAGCCTTTGGAGCAGGCGGAGGACCGCTTTCTCTCCTTTAAAGGAATACTCCACCCAAAAAACGATTTGGCCTCATTTTCTACTCACGCTCATGCTGAGAAACACTCTGGAGCACTTTTTTGATGTTTCAAATGCAGTTGGAGATGTTTGGGGATTTTCGTTGTCAACAAACAGGGACCGACAGCGCTCGACAGAAAAAACGGTCCATAAAGTCCACAAAATGTGCCTATTTTCCTTCATACTGCTCGCCCGCTGTAATCCAAGTGTCCTGAGCGCGTAATGTCCATAATTAATTCTTAACGAGGTAATTTAGTACATTTTAAGAGCCCAAACAGTGCACTCCAGTGCATGTCTGCGCACGCACCCTGAACTACAGAAGCCGCGGCAGACCAAGCAACACGCTTGCGCGCTTTCAGCGACTACTTTTCTAAATTGCAAGCGTAGAAAAAGAAGTTCCGCTGTTTATATTCTGCTGTGAGTGACCAAGCTGTGGACAATCACAAAAGTGATTGGCTACTGTTTTAAAGCTTTGAATTCGGTGTCCTGCTGAAAGGGCCGGGAGGGCTTGAAGCGCGGCAGCCGCTGCCGGGCCGGGAACCAGCGCTTTGATGGAGACAAACCCAGCGGAGGCAGCGTGATCCCAAGGTGTCTCGGGCCGCTGACCTCGTTAAAGGGCAACTCCGGCTTTTTGACACCTGGACCTTATTTATAGGTGTGTACATGCTCATATACTCACTCAGACAAACATGGTGCAGCTCGGTCTTCAGGTGGGTCAGCTGACAGTTTTCGCTAACTTAGCCACAATTAGTTCGAATGGGAACGTTGGAGCTCCTCTCCCCAGCAGAGAGGCACTCTGAGTCGGCTCTGCTCTGCTCTGATGGGATCTGCTGCGCTTAGCTCTTCTGACACCGTACTAACTTAGCCACACAGCAATCCTCGCCCGGCTTGGAGACCTCCAGAGACTCTTGGTGAGGAGAGACTTCCAGGAGTGCCCCGCAGCCCACGCACAGTGCACCTCAGCGGCGCGGCTGACGGGAGAGGCTCCAGCATCCGAGCTATTTGTGGCTACGTTAGCACGGTTAGCACAGTGCACCTCCGCTGGGCATGGAGCTACGCAACCTCCCGGCGAGTGACAGCCGAGGCCGACTCAGAGTGCCATTCTGCTGGGGAGAGGAGCTCCACAACTTTCCCATCTGAGCTAATTGTGGCTAAGTTAGCACCGTGTCAGAGAAGAGCTAAGCGCAGCAGATCCCATCAGAGCAGAGCAGAGCAGAACAGAGCCGACTCAGAGTGCCTCTCTGCTGGGGAAAGGAGCTCCAACATTCCAATGAGCGGTTTTGCAGAGATTATGTCCTGTGCTGAAGCTCCCTTGCCATGGCCCATGCTAAATCAGTTGGATCTAAATAACTTCTGGAGGACTCCGAGCTGCACCATGTTTGTCTGAGTGAGTACAAGAGCATGCACACACCTATAAATAAGGTCCAGGTGTCAAAAAACCGGAGTTGCCCTTTAATGAAGCCGGGGTTCGCACGCTCAATAGCGGGGATGCAGGCCGGTACAGAGCCGCCGCTCTGACGCTTTGCTGTGCTGGCACAGGTGGAAGCCAGCAGGGAATGCAGCCTGGAGCGCTTGCAGGGTACCGGCAGGACCTCGGCGGCACTCCATTTGCGCGTAGCGCACGGCAGGTGAGCCAGCGGCTTTGGCTTGCCCGCCAAGCCGAGGGAGAGCCGGTAAAGGAGCAGAGTGCCTGGGCGGCTCAGCACGCACACCACTCACCTCACTTTGTCGCTTTATCACGTAGCGGGAGGAGGGAGGGAAAGAGCTTGACATGCTTCATCATGCAAGCGCGGAAAGAGGGGGATTACTGCTCTTTTAGAGATGTAACGGGCCTGCCGGCCTTTATTTACATTTTTAACAGCAGAGGTAGGACGAGCGGACGGGGCGCTCCGCTGCTTGGGAGCGTGGGACCGTCTCGGTTGGTCAGCGCCCCTTGGAGGAGGGTCAGTGGGTAGATGGGTGGGTCTGACCGGGTGCCGGGGAACTCCAGGGGGCTGGCCTCTGTTCCTCTGCCGGCCGTCGCTGCGGGCCGGGCGCACGATGGGGCTGCAGATGCGGGGCAAGCTGCTGGGAGCCTCGAGCCGCCACCTCCAGGCGCTCGATGATGATCTGTATGTCGGTGCCAAAGAGAGAGGAGGTGGACAGGGGGAGCCCCAGGACTCCCCACTGGTCCCGCTCCGAGAGAGAGGAGAGACCAAGCCACAGGTACCTCATGGCAAGCTGGGCACTGGCCATGACGCGGCCCCCGTCGATGGCGGTGAAGCGACAATGCACATCAGGACCTCGGCCATGTTCTGGATCTCCTCGATGTCCTCAGGAGACAGCTCGGACCTCTCGTGGCAGATCTTGTCGATGGAGCCCAGGAGGAAGGTCATGTTATTAGCTAGCTTGAAGCTCTGATTGCTGCTATAAGCATGATCCAAGAAACCCGCCATGCACCTGTCCCTCTCTGACGGCAGCATGGGTTTCGCGCCGGGCCAGGCAGAGGATGTAGGTGACAGGCACAGCCTCACGGAGTCCTCTATAGCAGGTACTCTGGAGACCGGCAGCCTTTCTCAAACTATAATCATACACCAAAATCTGAAACCGTTGCACCCCTACACCCAGCTGCAGACAGAAAACTTACAGTGTGGACACGGGGCGCCATTGAAGATTCAAATCACATATTGTGATCCAGGATCCATGATGTGGCCTTTTAGATAGTTTTGTGTGTGTGTGTGTGTGTGTGTGTGTGTGTGTGTGTGTGTGTGTGTGTGTGTGTGTGTGTGTGTGTGTGTGTGCTGTGATGTTGCTGTGCTTTTATTTAGTATTTATTTTGCAGTGCATTTTTATTCATTTGTGTTTTTGAATGGACTGGCCACTTCACTTGACACATCCCCACAATCCCTCCAATCCCTGAGCGCCCTGCTTAATCAGCGCACACAGGTGCGCTGATTAGAAAGATATAAGGAGGAGACGCCAGCAGGCGCGAGGTGTGCCCCAGGGACTCTGCAGCGGATGGAAGCTCCAAGGGAGGACGGCACGCACACATCGGATCAGGACCACGCTGGGGCCGCCAGTGCTACAGCGCAACGTACACGCAGAGGCAGGGGAGCTGCCTGGTCCATGAGTACCTTGAAGGTTCAGTAGCACTGGTCGGACGAGCTGCGCTGAGAGCGTGGGCGTGTTAGATGAAGTCACTGCTGCAGCTCTGTTCCACGTAGGGTTCCAGCGTGCAGACCCAGCCCGGAGGGAGCGAGGCGAGCAGACAGGTGTGTGACGTCATACCCCCACGCATCGGAGCAGAGGAAGACACCACCTTCGGAGGGAGACCTGGCACACGTGACCGAGGGATACCCAGACCGGATCCCAGGAGCAGTACAGAAGACCAGAAGATACAGAAGATATATATATATATATAGAATTAGGGCTGCCAAAAATAACGTGTTACTGGCGTTAATTAATTTATGTAATCAATCTCATTAAAATTTTTAATTTAGTTTAAGGAATGGGCATCATGAGAAGCCTCACCTCTACCAGCGGGTGGCGGTAGTGCACCCACATCGAATGCAAGCTGCCGTTAAGCACAGAAGAAGAAGAAGAAGCCTCACCTCTGAGACCATAGATATCTGAGAAGGCAGACAGGAGGCAAAGGAGGCCTGGTCAACTCATTTATCAAAACAGAAGAAGAAAGCAATATGGATGGAGATAAGCAGGCTGGCCCGATGGATTGTACTTGTTTGATTAAAAAAAGTTTAAGCGGTTTTCTGTTTTCCACACTAAAAGAAACACTGGCTAAGAATTCCCTGTTTAAGTGTGTAAGAAAAAAGTGTGGTATTTCTTAGTTTTACTTTTCTTGTGGTACTACATTTTCTACAGACCTGAAGATGTAACTCCTGCCAAAAGACAACTTTAGAGGGACTGCAGAGGGAGCACTGCACACACACAGACATTATGTTATGGTGTGCATGTTTTAGTTTTTTGAATATTTATGTTATTTGGAGCCTTAAAGGTATAATGGACGATGTTTTAGCTAATGAATGGCGTGATGCGAGTGTCAACTATTGGTACTCCGCAGTGGCGGACCATGCATTTCACACTAAGGCCTTCAGAACAGATCCGCCTGAACCAATCTACCTTTCAATAACTATTTTGGTCTATAAAAAAAATCTTATGATGCAGATATGCATATAAAGAGTTGTTGCACAGCAGATAGATACTTGTGCAGCCAGAATAAATGCCTTTGCTGAAGTGCACGTCTCCTACTACATCTGTGCACATACAATAAGCGTCAATAACTTATTAAAACAGCAATATTATTTAGGAAAAGAGGAACATTTTACTCACCAAAATCCCGATTATTTGTAAACAAAATCCATCCTCATTTCCTTCCTCAAAAAGAGTTAAATTGCTATGTCATATAGATTATCCGTGCGTTTCAGTTCCATAAAGTCAGGGCTGAAAGTCCAGCTTGCCCTGTGGTATTTCTGGCATAAGTTTTAATTCTCTTTAGGTCTTCTTCTTCTTCTTTGGAATAATTGAGGTAGGCGACCAACAACTTAGGTGCATACCGCCCCCTACTGTATCTCTTGGTGAATGTAAATCAGAAGGCCTGGATATGCTGTTGTTAGTGTACGCTAGCTAGAAGGCGCTGAGTCACCAACTCGAATTCTGATTGGTTGAAGCAACTGTCTGTTTGACGCTTCATTTTACTTTACTGGGCTATCAGAACGGACAGTGAAGGCCTCAGGCAGATTTCTTTGACCCTAGCAACAGATGATGCCTGAAATCTGATTGGTTAAATGATTTGATATGAAAAAAACATGTCTGGAAGTAGCACAACCACGGGAAAACTATGAAAGGAACTGGAACATACCGTTTGGAATCATTTATTAATTATTTACGGACAAAATATAATTTACATCAGTCTGTAATTCAGATACCTTTTAGGCCAGCAGAGAAGGCTTTGCAGGCCCTGACAGCCCACCACTGGTACTCCGACATGTCAAACACACTGAAGAAATCTTGCGTCACGCCGTCAAGCTTGCTCGTAGGAGCAGCAGAGCAGGTAGGATGGTCTGGCGCATGTGCGTTTTCCAAAAGCGAGTAACAGATGTTTGGCTTCGACTTTTTCGAGAAAATCATCCATTATACCTTTAAATAAAAAACACATCACGGATTAAAGCTCGTGTCAGGAGTTTTGAAAGAGAAAGGTTTTTTTTCAATCCAACGTCTCGAGGTTCCGCCCTCCCTCTGCTTTCATGAGCGACCAAGCCACGCCCCTTTAATTGTGCATCCGTCGGGTGAAAATGAGTGCCTCTGAGTCCTACAGCGTCCTACATGTTTAGCTGTTTACGGTGGATGTTCAGCAGACAATGGATATATCCGAGATAAGCGCGGCGGCTACTGCATAGCTAACTCACCTCTGCCTGGGCGAGTGCGCGTGCTCTCTGGCTGCGTGCACACTTTGATTGACAGCGTGACAAGGCGGAAGCTCGAAATCTACTGGCTGATGCTGACCTGCGCTTTTTCGGATAACATGGGGGTCTATGAGACGAAGGCGGGGCTCATAAATACATTTTTATATTGCTTTATGCTAATATTATATTGTAGTATCGAACCAGACTGACACATTTAAGCTCTGCTGAAAAATGATACATAAGTTGGAAACGAACGGAAACTCCGGACACGAGCTTTAAATATATATATAATCATGTCCTGTTGTTTTTTTAGTTAATACAATACAGGAAAAAAGGGTATATTTCAGACATAGTTGGAAATTGTGATTATTTGTGATTAATCATGATTAATTTGTAAGCTGTGATTAATCGGATTAAACTTTTAATCATTTGACAGCCCTAATATATATATATATATATATATATATATATATATATATATATATATATATATATATATATATATATATATATATATATACAGTATATAGCCCCATTTGTTTTATTGAACTTTTAACTGACTGAATTTTATTAGTGGGCTGAACTGGTTTTAATATGAACTCTTACAGCAACGTCATGTGTTGTGTCCTCCTTGGCAAGTGTAATGGAAATTTTATGTATTTGATGCAAGTGATGGTTATCAACTTTAAGTAGACTCCTTAGCAGACGGCCCCCTGGACTCCTGACACCAAGAAACCCAAATGGGGGTTCTCTCCTGTTTGTCCTGTTGCATTTTAAGCAGATGTGTCTCCCCCTGACCAGGTGTAATCTCCAAATGGTATCTGTGGTCTGTATGCTGTTCTTCTCTGATGCATCGGCAGCCACAGGGGGTTGAAGTAGGTTGGGTGGTTGGAGTTTGTTCCTTTGTCACTTCATATGTTAAATATGTGTCCCTTCCTATCTCAGGGCAGCCTCTTAGACATGTTAATGACATTAACATGTCTGCCCCTGGCCACAGGGGTTCAGGGCGGGGTATAAATATCAGTCTGTATCACAGAACTTTAGAACTCACACTGACTGAGCAGTGGTGACTTCTCTCCTGTTGCAACTGGAAATAAAGGAACCAATAAGGAACTCATCGTTGGTGCATTTATTAATAGAATTTCCACAACAGCAAGTGTGCTCACACCCGGTCAGATCCTTTTGTTAACAGTAAACTTCAATCAGGTCAAACTTTTCCATTATTCGACCTATCCATAGCCCCACCTCACAATAGGTGCGTTCGACATGAGAAAACCAGAGGCAGACTTAAGACTTTTGAGCCGCCCCGCCCAGATTTGGCCCGGCGTCACTGATACGGAGGACCTAAGTAGGGCATCGAAAACTCGTGAGACCCAAACGAGATCGGTCATAGAGGTAGCCGCTGTGAGCTGCTCCAGAGCAACTCACCGTGGCTACCTGGCCCACCTCTCTGTTTCATACAGGCAGGGGATTGGACCCGAGCCCACTCGTCATCAATGATAACACGCTTCATTTGTATAAATAAACACCCCCACGGTGGGAGTCATGAGAAACACAAACATGGAGAACCATAGGGTTGTCCGAGTTGGAGGCAGACTTATAAGTCCGCCCCACGGCTGCGCCGTCTACTTCATCTAGTTCCGTCTACCTCTGGCTTTGCCATCGTGAACGCACCTATTATCTCGTGTGTTTCTCTGTGACTGCCGGTGAGAGGCGTGTTGCGAACTAGGCGTGTTGCGAAGCTTTGCGACACGCCTACTTTTCGACACACCTCTCTCTTGCAGCCTGCAGACAGACCTGTCTCGTTTGATTAACCTCATGAGAGAGAGAGAGAGAGAGAGAGAGAGAGAGAGAGAGAGAGAGAGAGAGAGAGAGAGAGACAGACATGTGGTGTGGTGTGGTGTGAGTCATCCAGACTGTTGTGATTGACTGACATATCCAAGCTATGCCAGACCGGGTGCTGACACCTGTCCCATCATGAATTCCTGTCAGCTGGGGTCCACGTGCTTTCATCCGCGTATGTCTGCACGCAGCCCAAATTTTGTGACCGCGTTGTGTGTACGTGCCGGTCGTGCCGGTCATGCCGGTATATGCATGTGCCAGAGAGCCAAAGTAAACACACCATAATGGATGCTAACTTTGAAAAGTGACTCTGTTACCCCTTTTCGACCAAACTGGTTTCAAGGCCAAATCGGGCCTAGTCCCAACTTTGAACCGGTTCCTTGTGTTTGCACCAACCGCAGCCCTGGCTCTGGCTCCCAAAAAGTCGGGCTTTTCAGGCTCTGCTTCGCAGCTGGGCTAGCTCAGGCCCAGGTCAGGCCCCGGCCACGGATCGACTATGTCAGGCCCTAGGGGGCGGGGTTACGTCTCCTCCGGCAAAACACGCACTCGCCATTTTTTTTTATCAGAAAGCTACGGCGGAGCAGCATTTAATTTAGTTTAATTTAGCCAAGAAATGGATTTTAAGAATAAACGGTGGTCTGAGGAGGAGACCAGGGCTTCCTGGTGCTTTGGTCTACAGCAGAAGTTCAGGAGAAACTTGGCGGGGCGGGGCAGACCCGGTCTGGATCCAACAGGAGGTGAAGCAGCTTCTGCATGACTCCGTATCCTGGTAAGTTTCATTCATAAAGCACCGAGCTGTTAGCCTGCTGAGAATATGAAGCTAGAAATGATCCAAACTTTGAAACCCAATCATTTGTGTTGATTCTGTTTTATAGAGTTGTTGGGTCGCAGTTCACCGGAGCATCGCTGCAGCTCATCAGCCTCGTTAAGCTCACCGGTACCGTCCTGCAGCTGACTGGTACCGTTCAGCAGTTCGCCAGTACCGTCCTGCGGCTGACCGGGACTCCTGCAGCTGACCGTCATCGTGCTGCAAGACGTCTGGATCGGCGTCCTCCCAGACCAGACCAGACCCGACCCAGTAAGATTTGTTTACAGTACCAGCTCATGACCGCACAGTACAACATTTATTTGTTTTCTTATAATGTATAGAATGTTTATTAAAAGCTGTTTTTGTTTCTGTGCTTTTATTCGGCAAAACAAAGCGACCACTCATGTCATTCCATGTGGTAGGCGGGTCAGAATAAAAGTGAATAGTGGCCCAAATTTGGGTGAGTGCTGGTTTATTTGGACTCTTCTTGGCTGACATTTGGCACTGTGTTGGTTTTGTTGTGGCCCACTTCTGGAAAAAAACTGTGGACCACCCTTGTGCCATCATTCCATATCATACTTGGGCCAGAATAAAAGCGTACAGTGGCCCACATTCAGTTGAGTGCTGGTTTATTTGGCCTGTTTTTGGTTGACTCCTGGCATTGTGAAGGCTTGGTTGTGACCCACTTTTAGCAAACAGGAGCGAACCTCCCAAGTGCCATCATTCCATGCGGTATGTGGGCCGTATGAACATGTCAGGTATGGGCCAAAAGAATTTTGCTATCTGCAGTGTTGGGACTAACGCATTATTAGTTACTACCAAAAAAGTAACTTTTGCAGTAACTAACAATCAAACGCATTATTTTTAAAATTCAGTAACTCAGTTATAGTTACTAAATGATTTTTTTATTAGTTTATTTTACGTTATTTTACTATCTCAGCTGAGCGTCTGTGTTTACTTCCTGTGTTGGGGGTCTTGGGGGAAGAGCCATGAGGCGCGTGCGCTGCATTGTGGGGTCGTGTTTGAAGAACATGACAGAACCCAAGGCAAGTTTCTTCTCGTGGAAGTACACTCACTACTTCTCCTTCGTTGAGCAGAAGGAAAGAAATGTTTATGTTAAATGCAACTTATGTCTCGGAAGTAAGCCCCTCTCTGCGGCCGCAAACAGCAACTCTAATCTGTTAAAGCATCTAGGCACGCAGTATGCGGTGACGAAACTTGTTGCTAAAGCTAGCAGCACAGATGCTCTCCTGCAAAGAGAGGACAGCTGTCACTATGGCACCCTCCTGCCCGCTCTGGAGACAATTGATGTCAAAGACTTTGGAGGTGAAAGACAGTTTGACTGTGGCAACTGGCCTTCCTGAAGCTGTAGTTGAGGTAAGAGTCATCATACACTTTTTCATTTAGTTTTCCCTTACTGCACAGAGACACTGCATTTAATCAGACACCACTCATTATTTTAACTATAGAGAACACATCATAGTCAATATTGTTAGGTGAGAGAGAAGCACTGACATTAAAACTGTATGTATGAAAAAATGTGCAAATAGTTATTTTCTTTGCATTTTATTTAAGGGACTCAAATTTTGAAGTATTGAACATATTGATAAATTGATAAACTGTACTACAGAGTGCAACAGAAATAAACAGGTCAGCAATGTTTTCTTAGCTAAATAGTTTTATTTTAAATGATTAACTTCAATTTATTTTGTTAACATTTCCATAAATCTCACTTATCCCTCATTATCTCTTTGTGTGTGTGTGTGTGTGTGTGTGTGTGTGTGTGTGTGTGTGTTTGTTTACAGGCCATCAAAGTGCGGTTTGCATGCGTTTTGGAAAGCAAAGATGCAATGCTTGCGGCCGCCACTCTTCCCAAGTTCAAGCTGCAGTGGGTGAAAGAGCAGTAAAAGAAAGATATGATCAAGGGAATGCTGATAGCAGAGTGTCACAAGATCACACCTGGCCCTGAGCAACAATCAGCCAGCTTGGCTCAAGAAACTCCACCAGACTCGGGTTCCACCAAGGACAAAGAGAAATCTTTCTTTTCCTTTGAGGACGATGATGATAGCTTACACTGACCTGGCTGCAGAAGTCAACTGAACTGTAGGGGAGCAAGTTTTCAGACAGGCACAGTCATTTTTTTTTTTTTTTCCAGTTTTTCGGTTTGTTCTGGCCAGAAATAAATATGCACTTTGAAACATCTTGGTGTTTGTGTTTGTATAAATATAGATGCTATTGCTCAGCAGAGTTCAGTTCAGTGATGAAAATGCATGTCAAGTAGTACAGAGCTTGCAATGTTGACAGTTTTGAACTTTTTTGTTATTAAATAGTTACTTTTCATAGTAACACTTTACTTTTTGTTTTTAAAGGTGCATTAAGGAGTTTTACAACCTTAAAAATACTTATTTTCCACCATAAATATGTTACACATTTTTAATGATGTGTACAATGTGCCCTGACATATTCATTACAAGTACCACTAACAACGCTAAATTGCCACTTGAAAGTTGCAGTGCCGGTGCGGCACCAGCATTTTTTTGGGGAGAATTTGAAAGGAATGACGTAATGCGTGCTCGGCTCTTTAAGTTTCGTTTTGTCCGCCATTACTCCGCCAGATGCTTAGTGAGCAACAACTGAGCAGGATCTTCCAGAAAGTAAGAAAAGACTGGCTTCTAGCACTGCCACAGCTCCAGCACAGACTCCACCAGGTAAAAGAAACTTAAATTTTACTTGAGCGCTTCTAAACGAGCGAGGAAGGAGTTCCCCTCTTCCGTGCACGCGCCACAGGCACGAGTTTTTCACTAAGCTGCATTACGACCAAGGCCTGCAGGGGGCGCTGTTTCGCATAAAACGTGCAAACTCCTTAATGCACCTTTAATAACTGAGTAACTGAGTTGATTTTGAATTGCAGTAACTAGTAACTATAACTAATTACTGTTTTTCAGTAACCAGCACAACACTGGCTATCTGCATCATGCCATTGTGATTCGTGTTTGTTTTGCTTTGAAGTGCACCGTTCTTCCCAGCAGAGTGACTGATTGACTCCACCCTTGCAGAATTATATGATTTCTCATTAGTGATCTCAGGCATGTGCCATTCATACCGCACGTCCAGTCATTGTTTCGGACATTATTTGTCTCAGGAATGTCATTTGTGCCTTTATCACACGGTTGCTGCCAGATGTTCATACCTTGGCCTTGTTACATAACTTGCATCCTTCACCAGGTTTTACAGCCACAAATTTGATTGTTGCTCTTTTAACACTTTCTCATGAACTGCCTTTACCTAACCATTTTCTCCGACTGAGAGGAAACTGCCTAAACCTAGTCACTCTTTGATGTAAGAGTGCTTTTAAAAATAATTTGTCAATAGCTTATTCTTGTCACTACAAGTTGTAAAGTGAATTAGCAAAAAATAAATTATTATTATTTGGTGCTAGCATCTGTTGTTTTCATAGGTGCGTCAGCTCTTCTCTGTACACTTGTATTTAGTTTTTGAAGGAACGAGCATGGAGGTCAGTGGCGGCACCAAAGTATTTTTTTTTTGTTCAACTAAGGTGGGGCTGACCCATATTGTGGCAGGGCTCCAAAAAATGCCAGAACTTATATGCAAATGATTATTTGATGAAACAACACCCTCATACCATTGCTAGAAATAGGTACAGAGAGACGCTTTGCGTAAATAGTACAACAGCTGTTTCGGAGCAGTGGCGGCGCCAGAGTTTTTTTTTTTTTGGTTCAACTAAGGTGGGGCTCACCCATATTGGGCAGGGTTCCAAAAAATGCCAGAACTTATATGTAAATTATTATTGTTGGGGACGCATTGATGGAAAGGTCTAGCTAAGGCATGACCCGGAGTCATGTTGCCTGCGAATACTGTCCCCCTTCATGAAGGAGACATGACCCCTGCTGTGGTGAAGACGCAGCAGACTTTGAAGCTCTCTAGAACAAAGGAGAGGAACTTCCTCCCCCAGCAGGAGACCAGCACCATTTGGCAGTCCCACAAATCTAAAATGGCTGCCCATCTCAAACCCACCATGTGCCAGCCTGATCTCCCTCGAGAACAAAAGAACTATGGCGTCTGTTCCTCACCTCTGCACGAGGAGAAAACCAGATAAGGGTGCAATACCACCGCCCACCTCACGAGGGCGCTCGTGAGGCTCCTCCCCAGAGCAGAGGAGGGAGGACCCAGATCACCGTCTGATTGGCCAAGCAGATCCCCGGGGCGGGAGCTCCGCCCGCCAGTCAAATAGACGTCACCAGAGGCGCCATCTTCAGTTTTTCAGCCGAACATCTATCTGAGAGGACGTGGACCAACTGCGCCCTCAAACGGACTAAACGGCCTCAAAGCGTCTTGCTGGACAAGACGCTACAGATCCATCTTTCCTTCACCGGTGAACCCTTTTCCCCAGCGGAGCAGGACGGCAGGGACTCCCCTGGAGCGGACCGAAGACACCAGCTGGACCACACCGCTACAGCTCCTCTCCTCCTGCAGAGCCATGGCTTCGCTCTCCTCTGTTCTCCTCCTCCTGCAGCCGATCAAGAACCAACTGAGGACCTGGACGGAGGAACCGGGACCCCTTCCTCTACGTGGACTCCTCCAAAGAGCCAGAATTCTACTGGATGAAGTAGAATTCGATGATCAGAGCGACGGCTTTGATCTCCCTCACCGAACTCACCTCATAGCGGCTGAGAGCCACAGCTTAAATCACACAGAGGTTTGTGCCTGGGCAGCAGGGCCGGTGATTAGGCTGGGCATCCGGACATGCCGCCGCCATCCATCCATCCATTCCCCCCCCCCCCCCCCCCCCCCCCCCCCCCCCCCCCCCCACTCGACAACTTTCGGTGTGACTCTGCGCGACACTACCACGGGGCGCTCGTGTCGGGCTTGTCCAGGGCGCCTGAGAAGCCCGCGCTGGCCCTGCTGGACAGATAGCATAGATCGTGGTGATAATCATGTTTGTGCATTTATTAATGAACGAACTGAAGCGTGACTCAGGATCGACTCCTCCTGTCGCTTCGGGTGGCCGCTCCGCCACACACACACACCCACACTCACACACCCCTCCTCTTCCTCCAGGAAGAGGGACCACACAGCCGGCGCCATCGGGCCACCCTCTGAACAGGTTAACACCTCATCCTTCTGCCTCTCCAGATGCGTGCGCGTGCACGCACACACACAGACACTGCTTGCAAGTTGAATATGTTCTGTTTGTGTTACTTAGATGTGTTAATTAGTAATAGACATTGTTAATAAACGCTCATTAACTGAACCGAACGATTCATTCTTGTGTTTTTGGTGGTCTTGTGACTAAGTTCATGGTTGTATCAGCCTGTGCTGGATCTCACACCTTCTCTGATAATTTAACGGTTGTTTATTCAAAGATTAACATCCAGCTTAAATTATCTTTCCATCTTTGAGATTGAAAACTGGTAATTGTGGTGGTGCCCCGAAATTATTAATTAAAAAAACCATAGGTTGATTTAATACATAATTTACAACTTCTCTCAGCTCATTTTCTGTAATTCACCCATTTCCAGTAATTGATAATTTGTGGCATTATTGATTAATTAATAACACTTTGTTAATTAATAATTTGATGGTTAAATCACTCTGTGGTCTACTCCATTCCCAAATAGCTGATTATTTAACATTATTAACAAATAAATAACCGTTTATTCTGATTAATAATCATTGATGTTGGGTTAAATTACTTGGTGCTTCACTTTAAACAGTTTATTACGCCGTAATTGATTGTTATTGGTGATCCACTGTGAATGACCTGCAATTATTAATTGGTAAATCAAAATTTGCTCAAATTAATAAGTAACTAAATTACTTAAAGTAATCAATTACTTCCAGTAATCAATACTTTAGTAATTTATTCCCAATTACCAACCGTAAACCCCAACGTTATTTAATAAAACAACACCCTCAAACCATAGCTAGAAATAGGTACAGAGAGACGCTTTGCGTTAATAGTACAACAGGTGGTTCGGAGTGAGGATACAGCATAGATAAGAGGTGATGAGATCATGCAATAGCAATCAGAGGGTTCATAACGTCAACTTTAACACACACACATCACCCGATTCAACACCACACATTTTCTAGTTGACCTATAAAACCATATACTCTATTCCATAGAACAGCCAAGAACCTAAACACAGCTCCAACAAATTAAGAATGCAGGCAGCAAGAACGCATCGAGGAGGCAAACCACACGCAGCAGTCAGGAAAATAATATACAATATTAAACTCACTAGGCTGATTTTCACAGAAGTACAATCCTCCGGTTTTTGTTACTGGAGGCAAAAACCACAGGTGCACAGGTCCGTTGCTCTGTCACGAATCTTACTCCATGACTCTTCTGCACATTTGTCTGATAATGTCGCGATGACTGACTCTGATAAGTCTATTGTGGATGAAAGCTCAAGAGCGGGAGATTGGAGCTGGTCAGACATGAATTTTGTGACCCCAAAAAGCTCCTTGAAAACCGTGAGAAGCAGGACGAACTGTTCATCAACAAGATGGACCGTCCGGCGACGTTTA
The DNA here is from genome assembly GCF_902148845.1 of Salarias fasciatus. Taxonomy (NCBI): domain Eukaryota; kingdom Metazoa; phylum Chordata; class Actinopteri; order Blenniiformes; family Blenniidae; genus Salarias; species Salarias fasciatus. The sequence continues at coordinate 4,161,476 of NC_043755.1, read as the reverse complement.
AAAACAAATCTGCCCATGTTTTGACCAGCTTACTACCGTTAACTTAATCACGAGTGACTATGAGCCGCCAATAAAAATTACAAGCAGGTTAGCTAAAGTGCACTCACATGAGAGATGTACTACGTAGCAGGACCCCATTTATCCTAGGACCCCGATGAGTGACAGCTCAGCTGTCATCGCAGATGCCTGTCTGAATGCGCCACAGTGGCGCTGTTGGATTTTAAAACTTTTATTTTTTTCTTGGTTGGCTTATGGTAGGGTTAATACAATTCTTGGTGGGGCTTTAGCCCAAAAAGCCCCACCCTGACGCCACCTATGATGGAGGTTATTTTGACAAAGTTTGGAGATCTTGAGAGCAGGTCTTCTGTAGATCTGTAGGGGAAAAAAACACTCTTTTCGTGCTTGGAGGCTTTCAGTATGAAATATCTGTTCAGTTTTCAAATACAATTTGTTATTGTTGTTACATTGATTAAAAAAAAAGTATGATGTCAATTATTCACAGCATTCTCAGAAATAAAGATTTGCGACAGATTCCTGGTTTACGCCACATTTTTAAGTGAAAACGAAAAACTTTCATTCCATTTTGGAGGTCAGTTCATCACATCCTTAGTTGGTTGCTGTCTAGCCTTTCCAAGATCTCAACATATTACAACAGTATAAACAGGATGTGGCCCAGGACGACCTTGGACTGATTCTGTGGTGACACTAAGGTCATTATGATGCACGCCACACAGATTTTATTCTGGGCTCGATTCATCTGCAGACTCTGTTTTATGAAATCAAAGCTATATCTGGAAACATGGTATTTGTTCAGTCTGAGCTGCAGCTTTAATTGCAGGCCAGCAGAGAGATTCTGCATGTGGGTGCTATGGACCTCTGGTAACAGTAATATGGTCGGAGCTTGTGCTCCTTAACATCTGTTTTCATGAATCTCATTTCTCTTCACAGCCTCATTTACCTGTTACCTGTGGAAAACATTGTTTCCTATGCAAATGGTAGAATTAACAGTTTATACATGATGTGTTGTGATCACAGCAGTGCGGCTATAATCCAGAGTCTTCTCACAGATTATGATCTCAACCCAACAATGACAGAAATTTCTCTGAATGTTATTCTGTTACTCTGAGTGAAAAATTTAACAACCATTTTATGCAATATGTGAGGTGAAAAAATGAGGATCACAAACAGAAAAAAAGACCAACACTCATTAAATGCTGGAAATCTGAAGGCATGGCATGTCTGACATCAAACCCGCTCTCAGTCTCTGAGCCCCGAGCAGCATGTTGTGGGTTTGATGTGAGGATGTTCCTGTTTTGACCCTCAGGGTGCTATTGCTCACCTCGGTGGAGGATGAACAGTTTTGGCTTATGGGGAGCTGACTGGAGTGTGTATCACTAAAGCGACGCAAAGCTCTCCTATGGGGCTACTGATGATAGCATCTGGCACACTGGCCTCTGGTAGCAGGTCTGTTGAGGTCATTCGGATTTTATTTTACTGCCAATGTTTTAGAATAAAGGTTTTTTGTTTTTTTTTTAATTTTATTTTTTTGGATTAATTGTGTGCGAAAAATAATATCACGGAGATGTGTCGCTAAATCAAAGTCAGGAATTGGTACATTTTGTGAGTAGACTGAAGGAAATGCTTTCATTTAATCTGAAGGCCTGTTAAAGGAACGGAGTGTTCAATACAGTGGAGAAGATGAAAAGATATTGCCTCCTCAGGCCCCTTTTTATAACGAAAACATCAGAAGTTACTTGTTACTGAACTGCTTGTTACTGAACTGCTTTAGAGTTTGTCCGGTATCAATAATTCAAATTAGTGGTTTAATTCTGATGGCTGTTTATTTTGTCTTTATTTGAACACAAACATCTGTTCGGAATTAGACTGAAAGCCGCTGAAAGGAACATTTATTTGTCCTGAAGCAGCAGAAGTTGACAAACTGAAGAGCGATTAAGTTGCAATGGAATGCAATAATGTAATGTAAAAATGTTATAATGGAATTCCTTGTGTTTTATTTCAAGAAAAAGAAATAAAGGAACATCATTGAAATGACGACGACATAACTGCTGCACGGTGGCGCAGTGATTAGCGCTCTTGCCTTACAGCAAGAAGGTCCTGTGTTCAAGCACTGGCCGGGGCTCGGGGCCTTTCTGTGTGGAGTTTGCATGTTCTCCCCGTGTGTGCATGGGTTCCCTCTGGGTACTCCAGCTTCCTCCCACGGTCCAAAAACATGCATGCCAGGTTGATTGGTCACCCTAAATCAGGGGTCGGCAATTTGATTTGGCGTCCGGCCACTTTTTTTTTTGGGCACTTGAATCACAGGCCGGGGCGTGGGGCTCGTGTTGGAGCCTCTCGCAGGCTAGATTGGACGGTTCGGCGGGCCACATTTGGCCCGCGGGCCGCTAATTGCCGACCACATGTCCTAAACTGTCCCTGGCTGTGAATGGTTGTATGTTCCTCTGTGTTAGCCATACGACAGACTGCCGACCTGTCCAGGGTGTACCTTGCCCACAGCAGTGTTGTATGTTTAGATCCGGTCCGGGCTTGTCAGGCGCCCTAGACGAGCCCGAGTGGAGCGGATCAGTGCGGTGCTAACGTGGTACACGGAGCGTCAGTGGGCCCATGTGTACAGTCACAGCGCACCCCCCTGAACGCTGCACCCTAGGCGACTGCATAGTTCGCCTATGCAAAGTGTCTGCTAAATGAAATTGTAAATTATAATCCCAAAATAGAAATTTATAAAATAGAAAAAGGAAAAAAGGGCAACAGCATGGACATACAAGGTATATATATATTAGCAGTGATTTCTTCGCTCCCACCCCTGTCGAATCCGGGTGAGGGTGCAGTCCACACATGGCAGGAGGAGCAACGGCTTGACCACCAGGACGACCGTCAGCACGATCAGGCTGAGCATGTGAGCATGGGGGCAGCTGTGGTTCAGTGGGGAGAGCAGTCGTCTTGCAATCAGGAGGTTGTTAGTTCGATTCCTGTCTCCCCCTGTCTGCATGTCGAAGTGTCCTTGGGCAAGACACTGAACCCTAAAATTGCCCCCAGTGGGTGGACTGAGTGCCTTGCATGGCAGCCGCCTCCACTGGTGTGTGAATGGGTGAATGTGTTAATGCAGTGTAAAGCGCTTTGGGTTCTGTCAATGCAGTGTAAAAGCGCAATACAAGTGTAGACCATTTACCATTACCATTTATGTATCCTGGTGGAGTGTACCATTTGTAGGTTCTGGGGTTAAGAAGCTTGTTCCAGCCATACAATTATGTGTGTGCGCGTCTCGTTGCCCAGCTTCGACTGAAAAAGAGAAGGAAAACCAAATACAGCTCATTTGTTTGTGCTTACACATGCAACAAGATGTAAATACTTTTTAAAGGACTAGAGAGAACAGAGACATTTCCTGGTCTAATCAATGCTCAATAACTGGAGCAACTCAAGAGGTTTACCACACAATCACACAAAGCGTGAACTGAAGACCGCTGCGCAACATGAAGAGAGTAATTATACTGTTCCAGTACAGTAAACCAAACTAAACTATAGTAAACCTAACCAAACTAAACTAAACTAAACCAAACCAAACCAAACCAAACCAAACTAAACTAAACCAAACTAAACTAAACCAAACCAAACTACACTAAACAAAATTAAACTAAACCAAACTAAATTAAACTAAACTAAACTATACTAACTAAATACTAGTTTAAATACTAAACTATCCACAAAGCTGCCCTAGGAGCTAGAATGCTGTGGGAAGTACGGTGCACTGAGCCCTATCCTCTAATGTCTGAATGTTATTCCCTTTAGTCCGTTCATTGCTTTTCACCTGTTGTCCCCCCCTTCGAGGGGGAGTCTTCTCCAGTTTCAGTTGCTGACTCCACTATTACGAGGGCTTACGAACAAGCTCCGTCCGGACAGGGAGGACACTCCTGTCGGTCCTGCCCGTGGACTGGCTTCGGTTCTACTGCTGGGATCCGTGGTTCTTGTGCTGGACCGTCCAACGGACTGTCCTCAACATTGTCCTAGGCTTTACTTCTTATTGTCTCCTGCTAGCTGTTGCCAAAGCTGTCCGTCCCTGGGAGAGGGATCCCTCCATACTGTGGTTCTCCCCAAGATTTCTTCTTTTCCCACTGGGTTTTTGGAGTTTTTTCTTGCCGGATGTGAGGGTCGAAGGCGGTGGTTGCTTCGTTTTGTATCGTTACTGTAAATATTGACATATTACCATTATGCTTATTCACTGTTTTTATTTTTACCGACCAATGTAACATCTTGAAGCCCTCTGAGGCAACTGTTGTTGTGATACTGGGCTATACAAAAATAAATTGATTGATTGATTGATGATTATCCTTCCAATCTGCTGAATGGAAGCCTCCTCTCAGCCCCTCCAGAGTGCATATCAATGAGTATAATGTATGGATTCAGTGGCTGTCAATTATATGTCTGTCTTCTATAAAAGCTCAGCAGTCCATCACTGGAGTCAAAATAGAAGCAAATCAAGAATAATGATCGCTCTGGATAAATGTGCCTGCGTGTGCACGTATTCTCTCTGAAGGCTCTGGTTTCCTCCCACAGGCCAAAAATGTGTTTATTACCCATAAGTATGAACGTGAGAGGTTGTGAGGTAAATGAATGTGTCTGCTCATGTGAAAACAAGAACAGGAAAAATTAACTTTAGATTTTCAATGGATTACTTCCAATCAGGAACTGAAAATAGCTGTCAGGCCCATGCAGCTCTGTTCCATCTCCACTGGAGCACGAACCTGCTCTCATCAGTCAAACTTGGCTAATCTTGGCTAATGAACAGGATGTGGAGATCATGCCAAACTGTTTTTTTTTTTCCACTCCATAAACATCCACTTTTCCTCAGCAGCCTTGAGCCTAAACAGGGAAAATGGTGGAGTGGCGGGACACACACTTTCATAGTGCACTAAAAACCTCCAGCAGACGTATTTCAGGAGGATATACTCCTTCAGGTGAATCCGTTTGTCTTCTGCAGGTTTCCAAGGTCATAGTCTCATGACAGGATTATCAACCGATTTAAAGTCCCAATGAAAAAGTTCTTTTTTTTTTTTCATAGTTCATGAAACATTGCAAAAATGGCCCATTACAATCAGCTCGTTTAGGAGAGGGGAAAAAAGCGGTAAGAAGCGGTAAAAAGTCACAGATGTTATGTGGAAAATTTAAGTTATTTATTAACAGTAAGATTAAACAGTAACAAAAGAGACCAAAGTAGAGCTATCAAACCACAAACACAAAAGGTAACTAAAAGAAGAGGTAATGCAACAAAAAATTCCTGAAACCAAAACCCAGAACTGAGAGCCACAAACAGAATCGAGTGCCTCACTATCTATCTATCTATCTAACCATCATTGACAACAAACTCCAGGAGGCACATGAGCATGGCTGATTACAACTTGCTGCTGGTCAGTGTCCCGCCAGCAGCTTTTAACTCCTCGGGTGCATTTGCACTATTGGCTGACGAGCTGCTCTCTGGTAATTCTCCCCAGGTGCAGGCATTGAAGGGATGATTGTTTCCTGCAGCAGCAGCAAACCTGGGAAACCACACTCAGACACAGACACACACACACATTCGGGGGCGATGGAGGGACAATACGGCAACGGCCGTAACATGGCCACAAAGATATTCCGCACTGCCCTTTCTTACAATCTTGGTTCTTTTCTGTGTGAAAACAGCCTCTAGACTTCCAGCCTCTATTTTTTTTTTATCATTGTGTTAAAGTGAGTGTAACATTTAAGTTTCACATTTTAGGTTTACAGGGGAAAAAGTCAATAAATGCAGAAGTAACTATTTCTGCCATGTAATAAATCACGCACGGGGACTGACACAAACATTTGCAAGTCAAGACAATGACAAGACAAGGTTGTCCCTTGAGCCCTTTGCTCTTTGCCATAGTAATGGAGCCGCTCGCAATGTCACTTCGTTCTAATCCCCGCATCTCTGGGATATTCCGATACGGTTTAGAACAAAGTTGGCTTTACGCGGATGATCTTCTTTTATACATTTCTGATTTATCAATATCGATCCCTGCTGTACCAACCACATTGAAAGTTTTTGGTTTTATATCAGGTTATAAGATCAATTTGGGTAAAAGTTAGTTGTTTCCTTTGAATACAGCTACACGTAATCTTCCCCTACATAGTTTCCCATTCAAAGTATCCCCTCACTCCTTCGCTTAATTACATTGGCATCCAGGTAACAAGCAAGTTTAAAGGATAAGTTCAGTTTAAACAGTTTTCACGTTGTTTATAGAACGAAGTAGAACAATTTACTCACCCAGAAGGGTTTTCTGATCCGATAAGTGGTTCGGGAGAAATTTAGATTCAAAGTCGAGCTGCAGACATCCGTATCCGTGTGGCGCCGGCTCCCAAAACGCCTTTAATCGCCCAAAAACTCATTAGTTTCACCAATATTTCCTCATGGTCCGCTCACGTCACTCCTGCACGACAGCCCGGTGTCGCAAAATACATGCTGTTGTGGTTTTACAGATCTCTGAAGTGATATGGTGATTAGGATGTAAACTGAAGTACATTCACCAAGAGACACAGTAGGTGGCGCTGTGCATCTTAAGTTGTTGGTTGCCACCTGCTCCAAAGAAGATGTTTGCAGTTCAGAGATAACTGCACTGTATCCCTTTTACCTGTGATTTCATCAACAGCTAATGAAAAAGCTGGTTAGCTGCCTTTCTCGGGGGAATAGAATTGCATAATATATGCAATATGCATAGTGTGGCAACAGGTAGGGAGATTTTGTATTGGTGTATAGAGTTGGTTGTTAGTTTAAGCTATAAACCAAGGGGCCAGACAACGCCACCCTGGGAGTCGCACCCAGCAAAATGTGTATTTTATGAGGGTGCCCCTTACGGCACCCAGGTCCAAAACTGAAGGAAGCAGGAGACGTGGTTCCGTTAAAAAAAAAAACAAAAAAACTTTTTATTAAATAGTTTCAATCTCACTCGCACCCTAAAATGGGGGGACAGAGAGGGGAGCCCAATCAGAGGCTGAGGCTTATCGTTGGGGCACAGTGTAGGAGGGGAGAAGAGGGTCTTAAAGGGATCACCCCAGACACACGCGGACTCTTTCACACGCCAAAATAAAGGTGAACACACTCAAACCATGGGGTGCACACACGTCACACAGGAAGGAGACACCGCCACCCAGGGACACCTGTACCACCAACGCCGCGCTCAGCTTCTGAAAGGGAGGAAAGGGAAAGGAGTTGTTAAAAAAGAAGGGCTTCCTAATAAACACACATACCAAACAATAATCAAAAGAATCAATAATTTGTGAGTAAAATGTGTGAATTGGTGTGTGTATAGCTTGTAAGACGTAGTTAAGAATAAGAGAAACAAGTTAATGATCTTAGTTATATTGTTAAAGCAATTCGTCTTGAGACATGTTAAGTTGATGTGACGAATTCATACTGTCAACAAAGGATGTTATGGTCAATGTAAAAGAACTGGGACTGAAGATGATGGCCTTGATTTATGTGATACCTGATTCCTGTCAAAGAATAAACCTTCCTATGTGGAGTTAAACCAGCTCAATGTTAGTGTCTTCTCTATTCCTCCACCACAGCACGTTGAGACGATCGTCTACACTGCTGCCTTCTGATCATATTGTCAGAGGGGCAACAACAACCTCGATAATACTGTTGTATAAACATTTGAAGGTTAACATGTAGAAAACGGCTTCCTGTTTTGGCGTCATGCTCTGTGACAAAGAAGTCTTCCTCTTATGAACAGTGAAATATCTTCATGGAATTATTTGTAAAAAAAAAAAGTTGATGGTGAAAGGTCGCTTGCATAAAAGAACAAAGCAAAACCCTTGTCTGCTGTGCTTCCAGATTTTAATCAACATTTTAATACATTTGCTTAACAGCTGATTTTTGCTTACATCAAATATCAATCCTTATAATGTACTTGTCATATTAAAAACACAACTCAAAGTGTGTTACAATATCAATATAATGAGGAACAAAAATGGTTGTAGTGTTACGAAAGACTACATTATGCAGTTCTGGAGCAAACAATTTCTCATTATCATAGAGTCAAATTTTTACCAAATAGAGTAAAATGCACAAAGATTTTCAAAATTATTATGGGCTAGGGAAAGAAAAGTCAAAAGTACATCCTCGAATTAGCTGGAAATTAATATAATTTGCCGACATTAACAATTTCTCCTCAGTGGAACCCCAAAACAACTGAAACACAGCACGGCTTTCCCAGACACTGACACGTGTGTCACAGTTTCATTGACACACGACAGATTTTGGTTCCACCAGCACTTTGTCTGTGATATGGAACTTCAGCGCCTTCCAGTTCAGCACGTTCCCCGGAGTGAAACTCAGCTCGTCGACGTAGCTCTTAATCTCACAGGAAGAGAGGACGTAGTCCCACATGTGGACGTCCGACATCATCCCGACAAAAGCCTGATCGCTGTCGAATCCTCCACCGTGAGAATCCTGCTCCTGTGGGGGAACGTAGAGCGACAGAGGAAAAAAACTTGTCTGCATTCACCTTTAAACTTTTACACCTTAGAAATAACCAATCCAAATTCAGAAACCAGTGATGGATAATTGATCGTGACATTAAGCAATACAACCATACCTGTCCAAGAATGATCATCGGGGTTCCAGTTATAGCTGATGAGGTGGGGGCATATAGGCGAATTGTCGGCCTTCCATTAAACCACAGCTGCACCAGTCCGGTCGCTGAGTCCCAGGTGGTGCAGATGGAGTGCCACATGTTGGGTTTGTAGTCCAGTCCCCTGAAGTCTGACCTCTTTCCCATGATGTAAGCCGCCATCTCCTTATGGGTTTCATCCCAAAATATGAGGAAAGAGTTGGGGAACCCAGAGGTGGACATCGAGAAGAGGCTGTGGTCTCTTCTGATGTCAGTGAACGATCTGCAGATACGACACACTGGCTTGTTATGAGGTCGGTGACAGTCAGAGAGGAAGTGTGTGTTCATCAGGTTTGACGTTAAATTACTACCTGTGGCAGAGAGTCACAGCTTTCAATTGTTGTTTGGTTGTTATCAGCCTGACACGAGCTTGGTCGTTATGCACCGGGAACGTGAACGTTTTCCCAGAGAGATCTGAACAATAATCAAAAGTGTTCATTAAAATAATTTAATTATTATCATTGGTAACAGCATGTGATAAGTCACTCTGTCAGGGGAACAAAAAAAAAAATTACAATTAAAGTCATAATAAAAAAACAAGCAAAATACTGCTGTGACTTTAGTTAAATATTGCTTAAATATGTACGTTTAAATATGTATCAAACTTTTAAATCACATTTGCTTGAAAATAAAGGGAACAAATCATTTCTGTTATAAATTTTATTTTTTTTTTCACATGTAACAAACACAGGTTAACATCACAAAATTTGGAAATATGTCAAATTTTTGAAGCCACTTCACCTGTATGAAGAAAAATAAACCGAGGAATGCGAAAAGTAATAGTAACATTCTATATATTATTCTGTATTATAATTAAACCTGATTAATCTTTGCTTTGAATATTGCTTTACACAGAGCATTTTAAAATGTCATCACTAAAAATTAGACTTTAAAAAAAACAACAACAACAATGTGTATTTGCCTACTAACGTTTTAAAAAATAATCCTGATTTTCACTGCGTTAAATCAGACACATCCATACCTTGAACACTTGCAGCTCTCGCTGCCAGCATGGCCAGAACAATGAGCAGCTTCATCTGTGAGGAGAAGAAAAATCACGATAAGTTAGATTTTCTGAGGCAAATTTCACAATGTTTGTTTGCTCCAAATGCACACAGTCAAAAAACAGAAAACAAAATCACCGTCTACAATAATCTGATGGATGTTTTCATCTTACCTTGAAATCTACGCCAGACCTGAGTGATCAGCACTGACAGGTTGGTGGGTCTTATATAGTCACAGTCGCTCCTCTCCAAACTGAGTGACCACCAAACCATTTACTTCCTGAACTGGTTCTTCTTCATTTTTGCATCACACACACCCTTGTCCAGCATGCACAGTATGTTGATCAATCAACAAAATTCACTGAGAGTCCACCCTGAGATTTAAAAGAGCTTTGCTCTACATTGCTGATTCCTCAATGCCACAATGAAAACACTAACTCACATGCTCTAAACAAAGTTTAAAGTTCATCTATCCATGAATAGTTCACTGTGTAGCATCCCGGGTTGAAGAGATGGTCTCTGAAACTGATGGTTCACAACCTTGATTAACAGCCGTGCATGTAAACACACTGTAAGAGCTACAAAAACAAATAAAATACAAATAGCATGCCTTCAGGGTATGTTTTCACCTTAAACTTAATTCTCCTTTATGTTATTAAATCTCATGAATTACCTTGTCTTTAAATCACCTTTGAACCTTAACAATCTTCATTTTATCCCCTTCCCACTGAAACTATAGCGGGCCGACCCGAGTTTAAAAGCTGAAAAGATACGGCTACAGTATCTGTTTAAGCAAAGTCATAGGAGTGGGGTGGCCACACTGATGAGGGACTCTGTCAAATTTGAAGTATCGGTAATCAAATATATGATAAAGAGGGAAGGTCAGAATATGAATGACCCAGAGACACTTAAAAAGATTAAAGAAATTAGAGGAGAGATTGACAAGATATTGCTAACTGAGGTGGAAAAGAAAGCCAGGTTTGTGAAGCAGACATACTACGAAGGGGGGTCCAAAGCTAGCAGACGATTGGCTAGCTGGACGGATCAGGACGCACCAAACACTGAACACTATTCACAAAATTAGAAACTCCCAAAACTATGAATTATTAACTGAACCAGAGGAGATAGAGAGGGCATTCGAACAGTACTATAAGACACTATACACTCAACCAAATGCAGTAGATGAAGAACATATACAAACATTTTTAGAGGAGCTGGATCTGACGTCAATAGGGGAAGACCAGAATGGAATATTAAACGCAGACATCACAGAAGAAGAGACGGGGAATGCAATCAACAGAATGAAAAACAACAAATCACCAGGTAGTGATGGGTTTTCCTCTGAATTCTATAAGATATTTAAAAAGGAGCTTCGTCCAGTAATGTTGGCCTCATTCAGATATAAAATTTCACCATCCTGGAAAGAAGCAATATTCTCCATAATACCAAAAGAAGGTAAAGATAGGGAACTGTGTGGTGGCTATTGTCCAATATCAGTGCTTAATGTAGATTATAAAATCTAAACATCCATAATCTCCAAGAGATTTGAGATATTAATTCCTGAAATTATAGAGGAAGATCAGACAGTCTTTATAGCAGCAGGATTATTATTGCAAAAAAAACATCATCAGTAGGGTAAAACTAACCTGTCTCACGACGGCCTAATCCCAGCTCACGTTCCCTCCTCCTCGATTGTCCATAGAACCGGTTTCCTAATTGCGAGGTGCGACCTGTAGACGCATCTTTGAGCAAAGTCACAAGATGCATCTACGGGTCGCACCTCGCAGTTGGGGAACTGGTCCCATAGTCCCTCGAGGTGGAGGAAGAACCGGGTTGGGTTCGCTGTCTGTTCAGATTACGAAACGTTGACCTCTGGTTCCCTCCACCTCGAGGGTCCATGGAACCGGTTCCCCAACTGCGAGGTGCGATTCATAGATGCATCTTTGAGCCAGGTCACAAGATGCATCTACAGGTGGCACTCGCGGTTGGGGAACTGGTCCCATGGACCCTCGGGGTGGAGGAAGAACCGGGTTGGGTTCGCTGTCTGTTCAGATTATGAAACGTTGACCTGCGGTTCCCTCCCAGCTCACTACTCAGCTCAAACTGCAGAGTTCCACATGGCGTTGACCATGTGTCAAAAGGGGGGATGGTTCAACAGATGTGGTCCACTAAGGAATTCTTGTTCAAAGTGAACTTTATTGAAGATTCTGTCTGACATAACAGAATACAATACAGACAGCGTTTTGTTTATAATCCCCACACCCTTCAACACCCCCAAAACCCACCCACCCTGTTGCACCATTACAGAAAGGAAAAGAAATATTAATAATAAAGCAAAAATTAGAAAATCAAAATGCAGTCATTAAAACCACATTACCCCTTTAAAATAAGTGATGGTTCTACCTCATTAATGTGATCCAAAATAGCTTGCCAAATATGAAAAAACTTACTAGCACTGCATGTTATGGAGTATCTTATTTTCTCCAGAGTTAGATGATGCAAAAGCTCAATGAACCATAATTTGAAAGGTGGTGAACGTTTTTCTTTCCAATTTAACAAAATGAGCCTTCGGGCAATGAGTGTGGCAAAGGCTATCACCACTTGACATTTTTTATTCAGATTACAGAATTGTAAATTGATGCCAAATATTGCAGTTATGGGCTCTGGTTCAATATTGACCTTTAATGCATCAGAGAGGAACTTGAATATGCACTGCCAAAATGGTATCCATTTTGAACAAGACTAAAACATGTGGGATAATGTCTTGAACACAGCAAGGAATGTAAAGAGGCAAAACTGCAAGACATCTTTTCAAGTTTAAGCCATTTGGAATCACTGCTATGTGAACGCCAATATAGCATTCCCTGGATATTATATGCCCAATAATAATATTGGAAGTTAGGAAGTGAAAATCCACCATGTTCTCCGTGTCGTTGTAAAATATTTTTGGAGATACGTGCAGTTTTCCCGTTCCATATAAATTAGGATGTCAACTTGTCAATATGTTTCGTTAGACATCTCTGCAGCAGTTTCTTGCACCGGTTGCAAAAGAATAATAGTTACTTCTAAAAGAGAAAAGATGGACCTCCATGTCTCTTTCGTCTGGGAACTCACAGACTATTTCTGTTGACGCACATGCTCAGAACAGTGTCTCAGTGCACGCAGGCACACGTGATGACATCGCTGCGTTAACTATCTAACGTGGCTTTGCAGCCTATATTTTCAAAATAAACTCAACACGATATAAGAGAAAAAAGTTTTTGTTCAAAATAAAGGTACACACTGAAATAAATATAAAAATTTATGAAAAACGGCAATATATAGAATGGCAATGTATTCCATCGTTCAAGGTCCTGTTTGATAGTATCAAATAAAGGGACAAAATTTGCTTTGTACATGTGTTCATAATTTTTTTGTTATCCATATACCTAGATATTTAAATTAATCTTGACTGTGTTTAAATGAGAGTGAGGTTAGTGTATTTTGTTGGGCTAAACATTTATGGGCATTAGTTCACACTTCTGCATGTTTACTTTGTAGCCTGATATTTTTCCGAAGCCCTCCAGGAGACCAAGTACCTTGGTAGGCTCTGGAGGGGCTCAGAAACATACAAAAGAGTATCGTCTGCGTATAGAGACACTTTGTGTACAGAGTTACCTCTTTGAACACCTTTAATGAGGGCATCATTACGCGCTGCTGCTGCTAGGGGTTCTACTACCAAAGAGAATAACGGGGATAAGGGGCACCCTTGTCATGTCCCACGTTCTAAATTGAAAAAAGTGTGATAAATTGTTTGTTTGGACTGTGGCTACTGGAGAGGAATATAGCATACGAATCCAGGAAACAAACTTCACACCAAAACCAAACCTCTTGATGGTGTTAAAAAGATAGTCCCACTTCACCCGATCAAAAGCCTTCTCCGCATCAAGTGACAAGATCACTTCTGGTGTATCGTGTAGAGTGGGGTAATGAAGGATATTTAGTTCATTTAGATCAGTTTATTGTACGCATGTCATAAAACACGTATACTCCACTTCACCCAAGGTCCTTGTAAACGAGGATTCATCGTGGATCGCTTTGTATGCGGTTCATGTATACACGCGCGTTTAACACGATTGTTTTCAATCAGATTAAAAAACACCCATGTAAACTGGGCCTTTGATTGTTCCTCTTCTACTACTTTCATGAACTGCCTTTATTTACCAAACCATTTTCTCTGACTGAGAGGAAACTGACAAAACCAAATCACTCTTCCATGTAAGAGTGCTTTTAAAAATAATGTGTCAATAGCTCATTCCTGTCACTGCGAGTTGCAAAGTGAATTGGCAAAAAATAAATGATTAGCATTTGGTGCTAGCATCTGTTGTTTACATAGGTGCATCAGTTCTTCTCTGTACACTTGTATTTAGTTTTTGAAGGAACTTATATGGAGGTTATTTTGACAAAGCTTGGAGATCTTGAGAGCAGGTCTTCTGTGGATCTGTAGGGAAAAAACACTATTTTCATGCTTGGAGGCTTTCAGTATGAATTATCTGTTAAGTTTTCAAGTATTTGTTATTGTTGTTACACTGATAAAAAGAATTCTATGATTTCAGTTATTCACGGTGTAGCAGTATAGAGGTGTCTGCTCTATGTGCTGCATGCAGGCCAGTGCTGATTGGCTGCTGATGAGCTGGCCCAGTATAAAGCAGAGCTCCTCCCTCCAATCTTTTTTTTTTTGCGCCCCTGCGGCTGACGTGTCATTTCTGGGTCAGAGGTCGCTGACTGACAGGGTGCTGCTTGTGTGCTGCTGCAGGTGTGGCTTTGGGTACTGCTCCATTGTTTGGCTGTGGTGAGGTGCTGCTGGCTGGAGTCCTCACGCCCTCCCTTAGTGTTTGTGTTCTCCCTGCTGTGAAAGGTGCTCCTGTGATCTGTTCTGAGGCCATTCCTGCCTTGTCTCCAGTGTGCCTTGTCTCCGAGCCTGCTAGTCGGGAGCCACTCATCCCAAGCTCCTCTGTATCGCGGCAGCAGCCGTGAGGCTACTGTGGGCCAGCGGCTCCTCTATTTACTGGGTGGAACGAACCTCCAGTTTGGAGCGTTGGCTGGGACAGCTGACTGGGCACGCTCTTCATTTGGGGGTTGCCCCCCACCAAGCATGAACGAATGAGTGAATGTGTGTGTGTGTGTGTGTGTGTGTGTGTGTGTGTGTGTAAAGGTGCGGGTTGCATTTTATTGTATCAGCAGTGTGTTTATTTCTATTTTTTTGTTTTTTTTGTTAATTGGGTTTGTTTCACTTGTCAGCCCGTAAGTGTTTTATTTTCCTTCCCCCTTCAGCGGCTGGAGGTCGGTGGTGGCGCGCTGGTGCTTGGAAGGTGGCATCCTTTGTTGTTTGCCGTGTGCGGTGGTGGTTTGCTTCACTGGGTGTGGTTTGATTTGCTTTACTTTTGTTTAATGGATCGCTCCTCTCCGCATTCATTAGCTTATGCCCATCCACTAGGCCTCAGCCGAGAGTACATCCCCCCCCCTTCTTCCCCGGGTTCGGTGTGAGTTTTAAAGTGTTGTGCGACGTACTTTCAACATTCATGTTTGAATAAAAATCGCATTTTTTTTTAGTTGGAACCACGTCTCTGTCGTCAGTGGGCAACGAACCTGTGTGCCTTCAGTATTCAATTCCCTGGGTGAAAGTCCCAGGGTGGCGTTGTCAGGTCGTAACAATTGATACTTCTCCTCCCACCCTAACGGAACTAGTATTATTCCTCGCCACGCCACAACAGTATTCTCAGAAATGCCGTTAAGATGTGCGTCAGATTCCTGGTTTTCGCCACATTTTCAAATGAAAACAAAAAACTGTGTGTATCAACCGATTAAAACTCCCAATGAACAAGTTTTTAATCATTTTTTTCATAGATATTTGATAAAATGTTGCAAAAATGGCCACATAAATATTCTGCACTGCCCTCTCTTGCAATCATTGCTCTTTTCTGTGTGAAAACAGCCTCTCCACTTCCAGCCTCTATTTTTTTTTTTTTTTTTATCATTGTGTTAAAGTGAGTGTAACATTTAAGTTTCACATTTTAGGTTTACAGAGGAAAAAGTCATTAAATGCTGAAGTAACTATTTCTACCATCGAATAATTCCCATGAAACATGCACGGGGACTGACACAAACATTTGCACAGGCAAGACTCTGTTTTACAGACTGCTTGGAACAGCGTAGAGCCAATACCGCTGGAAAATTCCGTCTCATTCCTGCACCAGTGGATCGTGGTGTTTATTCACGTAAACAGGGTTCAGAGATTGAGCCAGATATGGATGGGCGTGTGCAGTTAAAGTGGAGTTCTGTGTCCATTATGTGTCAGTGTCTCACAATGAAGATGACACTGCAGATAACCTCATGTCATATGGACCAGACGCATGTGGCAGAATCCACCTGTATGAAGCTGAACTCCCTCCAGCTGAGAGCGTTGCTGACAGAGGGGAGCGAGGTTATCCCCAGCAGAAGACAGGATCCCCAGGGTCCCCACAGAGTAGTCGCCTTGATCTTAAAGAGACAGCATAGAAAAAAAATAAAAAATTGCATATTAGGCGTCTGAAAGCTTATTGAATAATATCATGAACCTGTGGAAAAAAACACATGTCCCAGCTGACTTACCTGTGAGATTGTACTTGCGGCAGACTTGTATCCCACATAATATCTGGGGCAAAAAAATGAAAGAAAAAAAAAAACAAAAAAAAAAAACATTGGCAAAACATTTAGAGGTAAATCCTCACTGAGAAATCTACTAATCTGTGGTTTGTTACCATAACGTCTTGTGTTTAGTAATCTAGCAGCAGATGTTTTGTGTCGTGTGATTTTAGAGAGCAAGAGAGCAAGGTTTAGGTTGCCCTTCTGTGTGCCTCTAAAATTAAGCGGTACGCATAAGTCCTCCATGATGAACAACTCTGATCCACTAAGACCGACTCCTTTTTTATCATCCCTTATATCAACCTTTGTAGATGTTACAGTTGCCAGTTTATTCAGTGTATTTAACTGAGAGTAAGTCTGTGTAATATTGTGTTTTGATCATCATTCAAAAGACCTTGAGATTGCGGAAATACACTGTTTTCATTTTGGAATTCTGGTAAAGTGACGTTCATGGTCTGAGCCTCCGTGATAGAAGAGACAGAACATTGCAAGAACTGTTTACCTGATGTCAAACCACACAGACAAAAAAAACCCAAAAACCACGACATATGAAAGTTGCTTAAAAAATTGCTTCAGTGCAAAAAAAAACCTGCTCACGGAGATGCAGGCAGAAGGTGCGCTAAACTCTTAGTGGTTTTTAGAAGAAAAAATTCAACCACATCCAATTGACACAGACCCCTTCAATATGCTTCCTCTTCACTTTGTTAGCAACAGTTTTTGTGTACAGCAACCTGATGACAACTTTCCACAAACCATTTCCAAAAGTCACCACAATGACTAACATTTCCGACAAGTTAATTGCTGCAGCTGCAAAACAGAAATGTTGCTTAAGTGACCTTCTTCCTCATAATGCTGAGAATATAAACCTCTTGCACAGCTGATCTATCGGCCGATGTATCTGAAAAAGGAACCAGATGAGATCAGTGCATGGTGTCACAGCTTCAGCAGTTTATTTAAAGGCTTACATAAAATCACCTCCATTAAGTTCTGGGAACAGAGAAAACTACACCTGGAAGTCCAGTATTTAATGCTGAAACCCCTCAACATTTCTTCTTCACCTTCTTTATTCACGGCTTTATTAAAGATACAAAGAAAACAACACGTGAAAGTTGATCAGGGAAAGAAGAGTTAGCACACAGATGAAGATATTATTACCATAGCTGACATTTTACCTGAATATCATGTCTACATTTAATGCAAAATCTTTCCAAAGCTCAAAATATATAATATAAAAAAATCCTGCAAGGGTTTACCTAGAGGAACATAAAATATTACAGAGGTATCACTGCCCTGCAAGGTTTATTGATCAATCAGTGACATCAACCTGAGGAGGAAGTCTTCTCTAGAGACATACAGACACAGAGAGGCATGCTGTTTCACATTTGTTTAGATGTGCTCAGTTTGAAACTGGCCCATTCAGCACCACATCGACCCGACATATGTTACAGTAAAGCTGCAGCCCAAAAAACCTTTTGGGGGAAAAATACCTCAAAGGAAAAACAGGACAATCACCAATCAGAGTGTGACAAAGATGATCTTTTTTTGTGATGTTTGTGAGCAAATTGTTTTATGTGTTTATTTATTCATTGGCCTGCCAGGACAATCCTTAATACAATACTAATGTTAATGTCCTTTAAACATCAGGCAGGAGAAAAGATATCCTAACATCCTGATTTTTCTTGAAACTCTCTGGCGCCCTCTAGAGGAGGAACACTCCATTCAATGAAAAGTACTGCTTTTGTTCATTTTGATAACTTTTTTTGGTGTGTGTGTGTGTGTGTGTCTATGTTTTAATTACTTTTTAAGCAAAAGGTACATCTCAACCCAACCTGAAATTGTATTTCCACTCGAAGGAGCAGCTTTTCATTTGGTGACCGGGCCTTGCCTCTGTGAGTCTGTATGCCTGACCACACTGTGACACACAGAAACTATGACTGGACAGAAGCACAACATTACAACCTGAGACAGAATGAATCACGTACTGGACTGACGACAAACAGAACAGCAAAATGTTTCCCTGGAACAACCACAAATCATCATTTCAAGCTCAAAAATATTGAATCTTTGATATAGATTACTACAAACATCTCTGCTGAAGGTCGTGCACCTTTCTACAAGATCTGTTCTTTCCTTGTCGATTATCAATATTAGAAAAATATACTGTTTTCGGGAAGTGCTGGTATTTAAAAATAACACGTCTATGTGTGAGTGTGTGCGACTGTCTTTGCATATTCCAGTGAATGCTCAGTGAGCGGCTCCTGGCAGCAGCTCGGCCTCAGACGCAAACAGCTCCTTGTAGAGAGGAGGGAACAGAGAGTGAGCGGTGAGCGGGTACCGCTGGCTGAACCAGCCCAGCTTCTCCAAGTGCAGCCGACACAGGGAGCGCAACACCGCCATCCTCTGGTACAGCTGCAAGGAGCAAACACAAGCAGTTACACCGCGACTGCAGGCCGCAGTGAAGTGAAGACAGTGTGTATTAGTTCACTCTTGTACCTTGGGCATCAGATTTTCTTGGTGGTCTCTGTGTAAAATGTGCGTGAGTCCTAACTCCACACTTCTCTGCACCCGTTGCACTTTGCCTCTCTCCTCCAGACACGGACGATCTGCGGAAAACAACATTTACAGAACATACGGTCACCGCCGTTTTTAAAATGATGAACTCTGCCAAACTCCCATTACACATTCAGAGGCGTCGAGTGAGTCTCACCTGCATTGATCAGCACCAGAGCGCTGAAGAGGGCGATCTGCTGCTCACTGAGCTTCAGAGCACACATATCATGAGCGAAGTCAAACACCGCCATGATCAGATCGCCGCACGCTGCAAGAAAAGACACCAGTCAGCACAATTACAAGTCACCACGTTTGTAGCTTTGTTTCCAGATCGGTTCACTCACCCAGAGACTTGAAGATTTCCACTCCGGCAAACTTCCCGTCGAAGAACACAGTGCTGTTCTCTGTGTTGAAGGAGCGACTCATCCTGAGCAGAACCACCTCCATGGACCCTGCGTGGAAAAACAGGACAAAGGGCGGAAATACATCAGTACGCAGCAGAGGAAAGCATTTTGAATGTTATGACTAAAACTCATGTTTGTGAAATGAAGAGAAAATCACCGGTTTTCAAGAGTGCGATCTGGTCGTTCTGGTTGAGCATCCGGAAACCCGGGATGCGTTTTGCAAACTCCACCACGTACTGCACAGCGTCGGTCAGCCGGACGGCACAGTGCTGCCACATCTCATCCACCGACTACACAACAGTCACACAGAGGGAAAACCTTTCTTTTTTCTGCCAAGAGTTTCTTTGTGAAACAACCAAAAGAAAGAACTAAAGAGCATTGAATTTATATTCTTTTAAAATGATTTAACTGAATTAACAGATTAGTCTATTATTCAATTGTGCATCTGAGTCCCTGTTTTTAATGTGATTCATTTTATAGTGTTTTTATTGTTACATTCATTGTGCTTTCAAACTGTACAGCATCATGAGTTTTTTTTTTTTATACGCACACAATAAAATGTGTTCATTTCTGCTGCTCGTCATGCAGCTGATGTGACGTATGTAACCCACTAATTCCCATTGATGAATATTCTACACAAACCAAATCGAAAGCACCACATACGATATAATCTCTTTTGTATTCTTCTTATGTATGAGCCGCGCGTGGAAAATTTATCTTGATAACAATCTCAGCTTAACTTAGCTTCGGATTTTAAAAGTGCTGAAATTATGAAGGAGTAAACTTACATCTTTGAGGAAACTAAAAAGCACAAGGACCAAAAAAATACTACTCAACTGCATCAGGGTTTATGATCTGTTACTTCCTCTGCTTAAAGCAATAAATTCAAAAGTCTAACATTTCAGTCATCTCGTACAATGCGATGGTTTTGTCGTGCAGCGCTCTCTTTTTACCACTTTGGTTTTTTCTTTGATCAGCATAGAGGAGGAGGGGGGAAACAAATGCAGAAATTTTCTGCTTTCACTTTGACTCATCAAATAAATGCGGCTTCGAGACATGAGACATTGCATGTTTTCAGTTGAGACTGAGAAAAGATCACACACATCACAAATAAAACCTGAAAAAAAAAAGGGGGGGGGGGTGAACAGAAGTGGGGTTACTTTGCTCTGGTAGGCCTGGATCTCCTCTCTGCTGAACAGCTTCAGCTTGAGGGCCTGCAGCTCCTCCGCCCTGTACTGGCTGGTCTCTCTGTGGCAGTGCACGATGCTGGCACAAAGTTCATCTGCAAAGATGCAAAAGGACTGTAAACACTTCAAGTATAACTCAGCGTCTTGCACATTTTGGTCGCGTTTCTTCACCTATGTTTCGCAGTGAGTGAGGGTAGAGGCTGTAAGGATCCTCGAAGGAGTTGTAGGAATGAATCGCCATCAGATCATGAGGCGACTGTCTGGAGTCAAAACCTTCAGTAACACAAGAAGAACGAGACCGATGTTACAAACCAGAGGCTGATCAATAGAAATGCATTCAGTGAGCTGTGCTCCCAGGAACTCACCTCTTATGTCAGGGTGTCCGCCGTTATCCCCCCTTCCCTGGGCGGGAGAGACGCCGGCGCTTCGGTAGATCATCCCGGACACCTGCGAGTCGTTGGGGGAGCACAGCAGGTACGGGTGGACGTCCGCGGCGTAGTTTAACAGCTCGGCGTCGCCAGCGTAGGCGTAGGTGGAGGAAATGGGCTGCAGGAGCTGCGGGGAGCGGTCCTGACGGTTCTTGGCGGGGTAGGACAGCACGGCCTGGCTGTCTCCCTGGAGCTGCTGCTGCTGCTGCTGCTGCCGGTGCCTCTCCACCTCGGCGATCAGGGAGTCCCGCTGGCGTTTGGACATTCGACCAAACTTCACCGCTACGAAAGCAAACGGACGAGCGAAAAGCGAGCCGTGAACGAAGAATAAAGTGGGGTTTTTTTTAGGTTTCCAGTGAGTCCCTTTTCGTGTCTCACCATCTCGGCTCATGCCCTGCGCCAAACACTTCTGCAAGCGGCAGTGCTGGCAGCGGTTGCGGCTGGCTCGGTCGATCTGACAGTTGCTTTGCCTCGAGCAGGAGTAGGATACGGTGGGCAGCTGGCTACGCCGGAAAAATCCCTGAGAGCAGGCGCAAGCACGACCAAAACAAGCATTATTCATGTACGGGACATGCTAAGATTTTTGTTTTTGAAAGTTAAGAAAAAACAAGAGAATTTGTGAAATGGTTCATTAATTTTGTTGTGTTTTATGTATGCACTGGCACCATGACTGTGTGTTATGATTCAAAGTCAATGAGACCGGGATAAATAAAAAAAAAGAAAAAGAGAACTGTGTCCTTTAGGTTGACCTGTTATAGCAGGCAACATTAGAGGAGGACCAATGATTGGCTGAAAGCAGATTAATTATTTTTAAGTTGCAATAGTGGTTTTCACACCTTATGTACATCAGCATAACTTGGCCATGGTACCAGTGCTCAAATGAGAGGATTATAATTCTATCTGAAGGTGCTGTCATTGTGAAATCTTTGCACTTTAGAGGATAGTAAGAGAGAAATAGAACAGAGAGCAATAAATACAGTAGATATGAGTGTGTGTGTGTGTGTGTGTGTGTGTGTGTGTGTGTGTGTGTGTGTGTGTGTGTGTGTGTGTGTGTGTGTGTGTGTGTGTGTGTGTGTGTGTGTGTGTGTGTGTGTGCGTGCGTGTGTGTGTGCATGTGTCTCACCTTGCAGCCTTCACAGGTAATGACTCCATAATGCACTCCAGAGGACTTATCCCCACAGATCTTGCAGGGAATAACTTCAATCTGGGCTGAAACAATCACAGAAATAAACATCATGTGAATATTTTTCAAACCACTTTGCTTTTTCTGCAGAGGTGCCACAGAATAGAGTCAGGCTGGTCATCAGTAGGTTACATAGCGATCTCATAATGTCAGCTCCTCACACAGTGGTGGTGAATAGGGTGTCATGTTGGGTGCTGGACAGAATACAGAAGCAACTTGAAAATTAATCTCAGGCCCAAGTATACTTTAATCAGGCAAGGATCAAACTGTAGCTTAAAATCCAACCACAACTCACAGAGTTCTCTACAAACTTTGACTTGTCTCAGCAGGTTAGTTTTCAGTCTTCATGGCTTCTGCTGCCTCAGACTAGACCGTCCCCGCTACAGGCATTAAAAAAACCACAACAACTGTTATCGCAAGAACACAAGCAGGCGAAGTTCAGCTCTCTAGAATTAATTGTCTCCAGCAACTCAATCATCTGGTAGACACTGAAAGCAAAAATATTTAAAAACTAGTAGATTCTTGAATGTTTACGATTTCAGTAAAATATAATTGTAAGTTATTAAAAGTCAGAAAAAATATCAGTGTATAATGTCAATCTCAGCACTGATAGCAGACAGATTCTGTCTGTTTATGTAAAATATGACAACACATTTCAGAAGCAGACAGCAACGTGATTCCCACCGTGAGAACCTGTGTCTGAAGCTGTACTTCCCCTTAAACACTGCATGTTTCTGCGACCATGGCAAACCAAAAAGGTATTTTCCTCTCTTTAAACACCTTTTGTTCTTCTTAATGAACAAAATAACATCAAATGCATAAAAAAGGGAGTCTTCTGAAGACGTGGAATATTTGCAAATGGAGAAAGGCGGAGGATACGAAGGTGTCAACCTCAGAGTCCTTTCAAGTGGTTGCCTGGCTTCTCTTTCAGTCTGACTGTCCCTCTTTCATGTCAGGTCTTTCTTTGTGAATCCCTCTCTGTCTCGCTCATAAAGGACACAGCTGCCAGTAATGCACTCTCCCCTTCATCACTGCCAGTAATGGCCATCCCCCTCTCACCTCATCCCCTCCACCCCCCGTGCCCCTGCTCTTCGGAGCCTCACACCCACCAGCCTCTTGCTCGGTGGCGATTTTTCTCACAATTAAGATAAAATTTGATTCAGTCGAGTGTCAGCAGGACACTTCAATGGACACAATCCCCACAGCCGGCGTGCGTGACGTACCGAGCAGACTGCAAACGCATAATAATCTTTCTGATCATCTTTTACAGCGGTCGTCTCGCTTCCTTCCACAAATGCACCAAATTTGTGACTGTTTGCTGCCAGACAGACTCTTACGTGTGCACCATGATGATATTTATATGCCGTAGTAGTATTTGCGTTTCCGTAGAGAACTGTGTCAGATTTCTTCGCGAGTGTGTGTTAGTGTGTCAGTGTGTGTGTGTGTGTGCCCTCTTTATCGGATGCCAGAAGGATTTCCTAAAGGCTTCAGGGGAGGACGGCCGCTCCGAAGAGTGAATAAAAGTGACACACTCGAGACAAACATAAGCGATGAATCAGAAAAATCACTGCACCACTAATGAGACCACAGATACTGCTAACTAAAAACAAACTGATAAACCTCAAGATTCACCGTGATTAAATGAAGAATTTCACAGATTCGACCACTGCAGTTCAGACGGAGATGCTTTGGTCTGTCTAACCACACAGAAAACACATTCTTACACGGTTGTCGTTTATTCACACAGAGAACAAGAAAAAACTCAGAGAGTCCAGACCGACCGCCTCGAAAGAAAATATCTCATCAATTCAAATCACCTCCATCTCATGATCTGATAGATCACCAATTTTTTTGACTCATCTTGTTAAGCGACCGACTAAAAAAACAAACCCGAAGCAATGAAAACGCATACCTCAAAATGAAAGTCTGTCTGATGTGCAGGATCAGCACACAGAACATTAGCGATCTGTTCTTCATGCTATTTCAGTTCTGATTGTCAACCTCAAACAACAGGAAATCCACCGTGACCCACAACCTTTCACTGTTCACTCACTCACTCACCCATTCACACACATGAACACACACCAGTAACACACAGTTCCTCCACCAACTTTCCAACGTTCAGGTAACACAAAGAAGCACAGGTGGCACAAGTGTAATCTGAGTAAATCAAACTATCCTTCGTTTTAGATGCAAAACATGAAAAAAAAAAAATGCTGCTTTTGAAAGTCCGAGAGTAACGAGACGCCTGAAACTGAGTGGAATTGGACAGAAGTCAGAGCGACCGTAGACAGTCAGCGGTGGATGTGAGCGCTTTTGTCTTTATCAGCAGCAACAGAGCGACACCAAAGAAACCCAGCACCTCTCTGCCTGTACACGCAGGAGAGGAAGAGATAAAAATATGACACCGCGTTTGTATCTCCCTTTAGTGGCTTTCTCAGTCACAAATGATGAACTGATTGTGTTGTCTTTGCAAAAAAAAAAAAAAAAAAAAAAACAGAAGACAGTGTTAGAAAGAATGACAAATGTATGTCAAAAAGGAACTGGTTAGATACTGACGCATAAGAAAATGTTCTCAACATAACAGTGATGATTATTCATTAAATTTATATGCGCCTTTTGTAACACTGTAAGTCAGTTCAGAATATTTAGAGCAAGCAGGAAAATGAGGTCAATTGACGAATAAAATTGAGTCAGCATGACTGCGGTAACGCGGATCAGTGATCAGAACCTGCCGTCACTGCGGATCTGACGTCTTCACGATGAAGTAATCAATGGAATCATTTTATTCCGGTTATCAACCCATTACAACGTTTCTCCATGGACTCCCAACATTTTAGATTTCTCCTCCGACATTGTGAGAGCCTGAAGGTCCAATCCAGCCCGAATCACATGAATTACCAAACGAGTCTCGTGTCAAAACACCTTTCAGGCAAATATAAAGAGTTTCCATCGTTACGACCCCAAAATGATTCAAACAGGCCTTGTGGTTGAAGAGACGAACTCTTTTCACTCTGAGCGTCACACCATCTCGGTTTTTAAAGGGTTAACGCATTCGCTTAAACCTGCTACACGCAGGCCTAAAGATGGAGGTGTTCGGGTACACAAAGTGGTTCAGCGATGGAAATATTTCCAATTGTCAGTGAAAATAAAAGAGCGCCACCACCCACACTTCCGCACATAAAAGTGTACCACGCCGCACAGAGATGGTCTGACAGTCTTTCAATCGGTATTTTCAGCTATCAATGACATGCACAAGTAAACTTGAAAAGCACTGAAAAGACAAACATAAGTTTGCGTTTTCTTTGGGGGCAAAACAAAGAAATATAATTTCTGGGGTCCTGGACAGTAATCTGAAGCTTAGCGAGAGTCATTTGGAGAAAAAAATGGGATCTGTGGCAGAACTAGTCACAACCAAGAAAACTGAAATTGTGAATAAATGGAAAAAAAAGAATGCTATCCATGGCTTTTATTTTTGTTTGGGAGTTTAGAGGATGGTGCATTGAAACAATACAGATACAGATCAGCCTGAAATCTCCTCGTCAGCAGTTTGTTTGTTGCACTGTAAACGGACAGAAAACCTCAACTTTCCTTTGACGGAAACTTATCTTTGGTACATACGCAAGCAGGAGTGCAAATGCAAGTTTGTATACCCACATTGCACCCATATTAACACACACACACACGCAGACCCACACAGTGTTGAAATATCACAGACATGCTTTTACGTAATGTGGAGGATTGAACACAATTTACCAGCACATGCAGAATTTTGTAATCTCTTTTCATATTGTTTTATATTTACTTTCTTCAACGGAAGCTTCATACTGTAAAACTTTGTGAATTTGGTACATTTTAAATAATAATCTTAAATTGGGCTCTCAATATATATCAGCAGTTTTATCATTTCAGTTATGTGGAAATGACGGCACTAAACGTTCTCATTTATCAGTACGACACCAGAATTTGATGAAGAAATTGCTGCACATCACCCTTTAAAATAATGCTCTTTTGAATTTGTTTTTAAAAATGTAGTTAATAATAGATATATATAACATCATGAGCAACTTTGAAACAATTTTTCCTGCTACAAAAAGAAGAATCGCACTGAGAATGTGAAATAAGAGTATTTTTCGTCTCCAGCTTTCATTTTATCAACAGAATGTAATTTAGCACTAAAAGCGTCATCTTGACAAAACAGAAGAGAAGAATCAACAGTGCTAACCTGTTTGAAGAACACACACTGGAGCATCGTTTCGTTTCAGCTTCTTACTGTTTTGTTGTTTTATTAATTTTCTCCAAGATAATTCAAAGCGTCTCCAACCGTTCGGGTGTTCGTACAGATGAAGCTGCATCTGATGTACTTAAGGCCTTAAATCCACAGGTGAAATAAAATACATCTGCTGCAAATTAGACCCAAGTCTTTAATAAAATGTGTTTTTGTGTGTGTGTGTGTGTGTGTGTGTGTGTGTGTGTGTGTGTGTGTGTGTGTCATTGCCTGTAAACCACTCAACAGGTGGAGTATAAATCAATATGTTACAATCAAACTGTGATGGTTTGATGGTGTATACGTAAAAACTTCTTTAAAAGTGAATTTCATTAACTATTCGGTAATTAAAACTACAAAAAGGAAAATCAAAACTGATTGAAACACTAATTAGCATCAGATTTAACTCTGAAGCTGAAATTGACGGCGTCTGAAGGTAACGTTTTCAAAGTAGCAAAAGGGATGAATCAGCTCAAATACTGTATTTAATTCACTGTATTTTGGAGGGAATGTGTCACCTGCTATTTGGAAGTTTTCTTTGATCTGAAGCAAATGCTTGTGCAGCTTTAGAAGCGCGGTGCAGGTTTTTGCACCCAGAGGAACAAGGAAATCCTATCTGATAAAGACCCTGCATCAGAACTCAGGCAGGACCCCCCACGTGCACGACAAAAACCATTTGAACGTTGGGCTGTGGGAATTCGGGATGGTTTGGAGCCGTGAAAGTAGAACAATGCATCGAACTCCAGCTGTGGCGAAGACACACACAGAAGTATGAAGATAGATTTTCAACAGTTGGAACTTGATTTCCTCTTGTGCGTGCATACAGTATCCACGCACAGCTGCAGGGCGAAGATACGATACATGTAAGCACCATCTGAAAAACAGCTGTGGATGTGCGTGTGTGTGTGTGTGTGTGTGCGTCTGCGTGTGTGTGTGTGTGCGTATGTGTGTGAGTGTGAATGTGTGTGCTGCAATAATGACACTGTGCAAGTAATCTGTCATGACCAGTAAAAAGTGTTTCGGTAGTTTGGAAGTTTACTGTTTGAGACATGAAATGAATCATCTTTGTCACAGCCTTGCATTTTGTCTGCATCCTGTCTGCAGTTCATCTAAGGAATTGATCGACTCTGACCGATAACCAGCAGTCGCAAAGTACGTGTGTTGGTTAGCATCGGGTGCTTCCAAAAAAAGAGTTTTTTTTTTTTTTTTTCTAAATTGCAAAGTCATAAAGAAACCCGGTGCCCTGGATCAGAGATCGATTGACACTGTTCGTCCTTTTAGATTCAATGACGTCGGATGTTTCATGACAAATTCACAAATTGAAATCAAAGTTTAACATCTTTATATGAAATGGTATTAATCTTTACACATAATGAACCAAATCTTAACCTAAAAATCTCTAACTTATAAAAATGTATCACTGTTTTTCTAATGTCCTGCATAATTTGTAAAACAAAAAAAAAGCACTAGCACAACTCACTAAAAGCATTGAGTATGGATTTGAAAATGTAAACTACTTTTACCTGTACAATATTTTCTAAAGATACATTTTTTTTTTTATATAGTTTCTTGATTATATTTTTTAAGATAAATGATAAAAGCAGCGAACTAACTGGAAAGAAAAGATGCTTTGCCAGAGCAAGGAGGCAAAGACATGATCAGAATCACCTTTCTAACAGGTTATAAAAACAATTAATTGATGTATTATACGGTTGCTTTCAATACACGATCACTTGTTCGATGAAAGAGGATGAAAGGAAAAAGTTACAAACATGATCAGTTGCCCAATAAATGGCTGATTATGACAATGGCGGCACAATGAATCCCAACAACAGCAACAAAAAAAGATCCGTGTTTAGCATGAGATTTCTACCAAAATATTCTAGATTTTGAACAGCATTAATCTGTGAGATTAACCTTGCGACTTACCTGAGGAGAACTGTACATGCAGGAGTGAAAAACGGTGGAAATATCTGTGACATTACTCAAACTCTAAATTGATCAAAGTGGGGACACAGCTGAGTCATTTAGCAGAGCAGTCAGAGTGAAAAACATCAGTTTCTGTGAATGCGGCCAACTGCCGAAGCACATTCCCAAATAAGAGATAGCATAAGACGAGCCTGGAGAAATTCACAAATCATAATTTTATATATATAAATGGCAATCGTACCTCACTCAAGTTCTGTACAACACTGAACTATAGGTAAATGTGTGTATTATACACTGAATTACTCCAATAAAGCTGAAATGCTGATTGCAAATTAAGATTCATCAACGTTGTGGGAATATAAAAAAAAAAAATATTGCAAAATGAGATGTTTTTCCATACGAGAAAAAGTTTTTCATGTGAAATGCTGGTGTGTGTGTGTGAAGTTTGTGTGAAGGCATCTCAGGCTTCGATGAAAACTCACAAAAGATGCAACGTAGCCGTGAGACGTTCTGACAGCGACGACATGCACGATCAGAACCTTCGCTCACTTTGCCCTCAGTGACCAGAACTGTCATCAGGAAGCATTTAATTGATCAAATAAACACACACGCACACGCACACACACCAAACACACAACTGAATCCTACCTCGCATCATCCTCACTCCTCCACTTGTCTCAGACGTCTGTCCTACTTTCACCTTTCGTAAGTTCACTTTTCCTCTCACTCTGTCTGCAGTCTGCCTTTTGGCGCACAGGCTCGCTCGTTTCTTTTATTTTGCAGCAGCTAGATCTTTCGCTCGTCCTCCGTGCTGTCTTCGTCCTTTGGCGAACAAGGTCGAGCGTTCACTGCAGCTTCATCGCACATAGTCGGTCTTTTGAGTGTCAGTCACCGCCTCATCTTCCTTGTTGGCGTGTGTATGTATGTGTGTGCGTGTGTGTGTGTGACGAGAGAGAGAGAGAGAGAGAGGGAGGAAAGACAGCAGAGACAAAAAGGGGGGACTGTCCCCTGCTCTGACTCCTTTCTCAAGGTACTTTTGCGTGCCTTTGTTGTTGTCCTTCACCCCCTCACTCTGTAAGACCTGTCTCCAAATATTTTATATTGTCTGGCACCTTCAGTTGACGACTTAGACGCTGAGGATGCAGTAAAAACATGAGTTGCAGAGGTAAGGCGTCTTCGTGAAATACTTCTCACACTTGACATGCGACTTTAGATTCATTACATTTATTCTTTTCCTGATTTTATACATATACGGTTATCGAAGTGAAAAAAAATTAATAATTCCTTTTATCTTACAATGTTTTCTCCTCTTGACTGTCTGGCACTTAATAAAATGAAGTTTGGTGAGTTTTTACAAATTCAGCCTTAAAATCTGTAACATACTTTACGAAAAAACGCTGCTTTCACAAGAGAAGTTCAAGTGTTAGCATCAGTTGTCAAAAGCCACCAGCATAGGTGTGCTCAACTCAGTATTTCAATATTATACTTGATTAAAGTTAAGCTAATTCAAACAATTTAATATACTGAGGATGGCAATATCACCTAATATGATGCTGTCAGTTAAAAAAAAAAATCCTAATAGGTTTTTAAACAAAGCATCATCTTTAATCCTTAACCTTCTAAAAAAAAATTAATTGAGTGGCAGAAGTTGCAAAAAAAAAAAAACACAGAGTGAATATACTGAGTGGCCATTCAGCACAGCTCCCAGGTCTCCTGTTGGTATCTTCCCAAACCGGCCAAGACCAAATGATCAATACACCTTCCGTCATCCAGTTTGAGCCTTTTCATCGTTTTACCAGCTAAAATGAAGGGTGGCGGCGTGTCTCACACACACCGCGTCTCCACACTCGATAACACCACCAGGTGTGCTAAAGTTGTGGCAGAAAGTGTTAAACCAGAGAAGTTAAAAAAAGACAAGATGTTATCTTTATCAACTGCATTCAGAAGGCAAGGTTTTTGGTATCTTCCTCTGTGTGTGTGTGTGTGTGTGTGTGTGTGTGTGTGTGTGTGTGTGTGTGTGTGTGTGTGTGTGTGTGTGTGTGTGTGTGTGTGTGTGTGTGTGTGTGTGTGTGTGTGTCCGT
Organism: Salarias fasciatus; assembly: GCF_902148845.1. Taxonomy (NCBI): domain Eukaryota; kingdom Metazoa; phylum Chordata; class Actinopteri; order Blenniiformes; family Blenniidae; genus Salarias; species Salarias fasciatus. Next base: position 4,131,081 of record NC_043755.1, on the reverse strand, counting down.
GCATGCGCACGTGCGTGTGTGGAGGGCTGCACAGGTGCAACACAGAGCACGCATACTAGGGTGCTAATAGATCAGCTCTACCGACACCACCAAATGTGTGCGCGTGTGTGTGTGTGTGTGTGTGTGTGTGTCGTGCAATACAGGTGCATTGATGTATGTTTACTAAATATGAAGCTCACCGCAGGAGCATGCACACTGATCTAGCACAAACATAAACAGCGTCATAACCATGTGAGCACACATGCGCAGGCTGAAGGTCTTCGGAGAACAACTTACTTAAATGAGTCTTCTTGGACACGGTGCCTCCTAAAGGAAGAACGAAAAGGAGGTGAAATGAATGAAAACCGAGCCCGTTTTCTCCACAGCATCACAATTACAGACACACAACAGGCATTGCAGTCAAAGGTCAATGGATTTAAGTTTCAACTCAAGATGAAACACAAAGAAGAAAAAAACTTTTCTCTAAGTCCTGCAAGCTATTCTTTCTGACTCGTCTTTTGCCTTTGTCTGAGGGAAAAAGTGGAGTTTCTGTATGAAGCTGGAAGAAATTACTCAAAACTCTCATCAGACTATACCAAGAAAACTACGCTTACATGACAGTGAAGCAGTTTGATATGACCAACACTCTCACGCCGCTCTTACCAATAAATACACCATTCGCACTTCCAACTTATAAAGTTCTGAGAACAGATAAGAAACTACAGTTAAAGCAGAGAGGTTGCGTTTGAGAGAGGGGGTGTGTGATATGTTTGTGCGAGGCTTCAGCTCATGTACACAAAGGAGATAAAATCAGAGGAGAGTGGAAAGTGAAGCAACAGGTCCTCCTTTTTGTCTGTCTGTTTGACCGCAATTGTGAGTTCGTCTGAATTGTGGTCCATGTTTAAGAAACGGTGCAGAGGGTCTGTTTATTACCGGAGCTGTGGGATTCTGCGTGTGTGTGTGTGTGAGAGAGTGTGTGAGATGGTAAGGTGTGAAGACGGTGCAGATAAGTATCAATGGAAGACGTAGAGCTAGTCGGCCTATGTCTGGCGCTAGATCGGGCCCTCTGTGGTTTCCTCTGTTTTACTGCCCTCATCAAATCAGTTTTGCTTCATAAGCAGAAAGCCTGGAATGAAAGCAGAGCAGCGAACATGCGCGGAAAATGTAGAAAGAAAAAAAAAAAGAAGCGTGAGAGAGAGAGAGAGAGAGAGAGAGAGAAAGAAAAAATCAAGACAAAATGAATAAGTTGTGTAAAGTGATCGTTAAACCAAGGAGAGACAAATATTGAGCAGGAGGTTGCTGTCAGATCAGGCTGAAGGCATCATTTCAAAATTGAAAGAAGGACTTTTAAACAATAACTGTGTTCATAATCTGTCACTTGGGTAAGGCTTGATCCTGCAACCTGCTGCGTGTCTGTCAACCTCTCCTCTGTGGCTTCCTGTAACTTCTATATATGTATCTTTATATATATGCAGTCTTTCAAAGGGACTCTCGCCTGCCAGTCTGATGTGACACAGAAAAAGGTAAATAATTTAATATTTTGTCAACACAAATTTGTGTCTGACAACGTCGCGTCTCACCATCGGTGACTATTGTGGAATTCCTCCAGCTGCTAAGTATGGAAAAATCCAAAAATCTAAAACTCTGTGGAAAATTATTTCATTCCATGTAGAGAGGCTGATTTGACACCTTTACCTTTAAAAAATTCCCCGCTTGGATAAATCGAGTATTTCTATTCCTTTCTATTAGGCAAACATCATAAAAAGTTTCACTGGAAGTACTGAACAGTTAAAACAGCATTAAAAACACAGCAGTTCATTAACTTCTTAAATGAAAAAAAAAAGATTTCCTATTCAATTGTAAATTGGAATCTGTACATAAAGTTGATCAGTGTTAACTTCATTTTGATTTCTGACGGAGTGTAATGCAGTGGAGTTATCGTAAACAAGTCTACACCTTTTTTAGTCAAAAACAATAAAGAGCAAGACAGCTTTTATTCTGAAGAGCACGATCTTTGGTGTTTCATGACAGATACATGTACACACCTGAAAAGCTGCTGGTTTTGTTTTATAAATCATGTACATTTATTAACTGAAATAAACTCAACTAAAAGAAACTCAGTCACAGAAACTCCAGGACTTCTGGCTGTGAGGTGATTGTGACCGATCACCAATTCGACCATAACAGCAGTTACAGGAAATTAACATTTCACTAAACTTGTGGAGCAGCTGTATTTCTCTCTCTCTCTCCTGCTCCTGAGCCTTCAGGCCCTGCACTCTGCCGTCTGCTCAGCCTTAAATAAACATTACCTTACTGTCTCCTGCTGCCCGCATGCTTCAAGTCTGAGTTCTGTTAAGATACTTAAAGGTAACTCAGGCATGTCACTTAAACCGAACTCAATTAGTGAGTTAACTCTGAACAATGAAAGGGCCGCAAAAAACTGCATCCCCGTTCACCGATGGCCGTCCAGATGGTGACCGAGTGCGTCCATCACAAGGTAAGCCATAAGTAAATAAAGTACGTCCAACTGTGTTTTAGGAAATGACTGTAATCAAGCAAAAAATGTTAGCTGCACACCTCGGCTTGGAGACACCGCTCATATATTAATGGTGTTTCTCATGAATCAGTAGGACTAAAACCCTCCTGTAGTTCGAACGGAATAAAACTTTGAGGATGGTGGTTAGTGCGGGGACATCTAACGAACACAGTCACTGACACCTGCGCCTGTGCAACCCAAATGTGACACGGTGTGGACGCATTAAGCAAGACGCACCTCTCGGCTCGGCCATAAATCCACCACACGCTCACCATACCTGACCCAGTGGAGCGAAGAGGCACTAACCATCAACACCGCTCGTCAGTGAAATTCTCACCAGTATCTTCACACCCTGACACACAAGCCAGCTGCTGAAGCGACAGTTTGCTGCATTACATAACAGCGCCGAAGACCACCGGCCCCCGAGAGGAGGCCAACAAGTCTGCCTGAACATGGCCGACGTGGCACATCGAGCACAGAACACAGAATAACGTAAAGGCTTCACTGTAGGACAAGCTGCACGACTACTAGAAGTAACCTAACTAGTCTGTGCAGCACAGATGAGAGCAGACGTCATTACGCAACTGACTATAAAACAAGTAATCACAGGTAAAGTAAGAAAGCATTCTAATAAAAAAAAAAACATTACAGCAAACAAAATCTGAAAAAACGTCTGGAAAAACTAGCGTCTGAACACTGACGTAAAAATGTGAATTATTCAACAAGATGACGACGGAGTCAGAATTTTGACTAAAGAAATCCTTCAAACCTTATTTTCAATAAAACCGCGTTAGAGTAGTGTCTTCAAAAGTCTAAAGAGGTCATCAATGTTATCAACTCTCCGATCGTGGGTGACGCAATCAATGAGTTTGCAGCAAAACGGCACACGGAAAAAAGGATCGGACCCGCTGAGACACGCCCTGCTCGCCTCAGGTCCAGTTACAAACAGGAGTTTATGATCCCATCAGACGGTGGAAAAGGAACGTGTCTGAAGATCTGGACACGTTCATAAAAAAACAGAAAACACCCACAATAGCCACTAAAATCAAGACGCCTGTCGCATGAAGAAGAGCTATCTCAGCAGTGTGAAACTGCCTGTGAAAATAAAACAGTACAACCGCACTGAATCTCCACTTTAACCTGAAAAAAGCGCCAGTGGCAGGATATGGTAAATCACCCCAGATTGCATTTATTTCCTCAGAAACCCTTTAACTCCTTGATGTCTAGATTTCACTTTTTTTCTTTCACAAAGGTTTGAAAGTTAAAAATTAATGTTTGATATTCTGCTTTAACTTTGGCAGCGACACACAGTTATCTTACTGTCTATCTATATATCTGATCAAATAAACTCAACATCAGGGTTGACTTTTATATTCTCTTTTCTGTTTTATCAGGATTTTACCTTATAAAATTTAACTTCTAAGTGAGGAGGCAAGCTGGGAAAACCACCTTCACAGCCCTTATGCAATCCTATACTGTAAAAGACTGCTCTGAAGTGATCACTGATAACACGTCAGATGGTCCTTCTTCGCTTTACGCCACAGTGCACAGCTTACGATTCAACAAATAATTTCAAGTTTCGATTCAAAACAGCAGTTTTACGATTTGTCCAAGCCCAGGAAAGTCATTTATAGATCGCGTTCACATACAGTTTGTTACATAACACTCGCCTTGTCCCTGTGAACTGTAAAGCAAACTGCGCTCACAGATAATGATTTCAGTGTAACGGAGCCTGAACGCAGTGGGTTCCGGTCGTCCTGCTCTTGATGCAGCATCACGTGAAAAATCAAGATCTCCATCATTTTCTATGCTCCTTTATCTTATTCAGGGTCATTTGGTGCCGGAGCCAGTTCCACTTGACCGTGGGAGAAGGGAAGGCGCGCACACACACACACACACACACAAAGTCAGACATCCATCAAATTCATGATAAAATTCTTAAAACCCTGTTGATAAACAACATAAAAAGACTCTTTAAATCTTATCTGCGTAAGTAAATATAACTGTCAACTGTGTTTGTTTTTAAAAGTCCTTCTTTTTATTATTTGCCTTTTATTCTTTTACTGGTTGCATAATATCAAAAGAAAAAAAAAATCTTTCATATGTGGAGCTTGGTAGAAGTATAAATCTTCCTCCAGCTTCACCTTTACGAATGGAAAACAGCTCCAAATCGAAACTGCTGACAGTTGCATTTAAAGGTTAACTGAGTTCATCAGCAAATAGTATCCAGAATACACACACTAATGCAGATCAAAATATTTCCAGACATATTTACTGATCAGGTGGTCACTGAAGGGAAATTTTAGATGAACCGTGCTCATCAATTTGGCGACGACGCACGAAAACAAAACATTTCTTTCTTCAGTCTGAACTTCATGTGCCTTCAGCTCAGACAACGCAGTTGAAATAAGCAATGCCTGTTGCTGCAATGTAAGCAACCGAGCACAAACTCGAGTGTCCATGCTGTGAGAGTAGTTGGAAAGGTGTGCAGTGGGTTTCTGTGGCAGAGGGACAAGCTGTCTTATCCGGCGTGACTGCCAACGGTTTGATTATAGCCAGAGAGAGGCTTTGAATAGAAAAGCATTGGCCAGAAACAGAAGCAAAAATAAGAGCTAATCCCCGCGGATTATTCAGGCTTACTGCCATTCTTACCCACTCACAGCACCTTAACCACATCCCAGTGAGAAGGATGAGAAGGGTTACTGGGGTAAAGATGGATGAGAGTGAAGGGACAGAAGATCAGAGCGAGCACTGTGACGAGGGAGACCGGACAGAGAGACGGCCGGCGGAAGAAAGGTGAACCGACTGCGATGGCGAGAGCTGGGCAGAGAGGGAGGAGTGGGAGGCCCAGAGGCACACTGGGAAATAAGAGTTTGGTTCACTGTGTGTGGAGGAGGTACGGAGAGGTAACATATCACACAACACAAGCACCAAAGGGCGCTGAAGCGTCTTGACAAGGATCTTGTTGGCGTTTTCCACAGCTAAGATGACCACACACCTGCAGCAGCAATGCAAATAGCAGCAGGGGCTGAGGTTCGATGGAGGCGGGCGCCCACCTTCCCCTTTGATCTCAGGGTACTCATTCACTTAACAGTGACTCAACTAACACTAATCACTGTGTTCCCTTTGTACTATGACAAAGAAAAGTACAAATGAACATGAGCCATCCAAGAAGATGCTTTGGTTTCCCTTTAAGGACACGCCTTGGTTTCTGACTGAATTAAATGTTACACGATTTTATAACTGACGTGAATAGAAAATCTTTGTTTTGTATGACTCATACAAAGGTTCAAAACTGCATTGAAGAGCAAGATTTTGAAGAGGGTAACATAACAAAGACATGTCCAACCTGATATTAATGTTCCTAGTTTAAATTAGAAAGGCACACACACTCTTTAAAAAAAGAAACAATTAATTTAGCCAACAAAAGCAAGATGTAAAAAAATAAATACACTAACTCAAGAAAGAAGTGCTTTTCCACTGAGCAGACTCAGCTTTCTGGTGGCCTCCATGCTGAACTCCTGACTCCCCTCTTTCACCTGGATCCGCCCCTCAACAACACACTCACACCTCAGAGGTGGATCATCTTACCTCTTTTGATGGGGGTCTCAGCGGGGGACACGTCGGGCTCCTCATATTCCATAACTCTCCTGTCAAAACACACTTCCCACTCTTCCACAGACACACAGAGAAACCACAGAGGGGTGCTGAGTCAGGCAGCCGGTCGCTCTGAGCTCCAGTGACATTACCGGGACTCCCGCTACCTGTTGGAGGCTCTTCTAGCGCCCGGGCCGGCGCAGGCATTTGAAGACGTGCACAGCCATCTCCTTCTCCCTACTGCTGGTCCTGAAAGCCGCCAGTCATTCTCTCTTCTCCTCTCTTGAACTCCTCTCCTCTTCGTGTGCGCTTGTTTTTGAAAAAATTCACTTCCCCTTCCCGCGTGACAGCACGAAAAGCAGCGGCGGTGGCGGCGGCGGCGGCGCGTGGAGTGCAGCTGGACCGGGCCCGGTGCTCCACTGGCCGTGCGCCCTGCGCGCTCCACACCCCCCGCCCCGCGCCCTGCGCCCCGCGTGCGCCCTGACCGTCCCCGGCTCGAGGAGTTATGTCACCGGCTGTTACGTAATAACAGCGGATCGGGTTTTGCTTTGAAGTGCTCGGTTGAGAAATATAATCCCGTGTTGCCGCCGCAAATTTCCGCTACACTGATGGAGAAAACACAATAGTGGAGAGAGACGACAATTTCCCGGACTTCAATAGAAACATTTATTTTAAAAATAAAATAAAATCCCTTTTCATTGTTTGTTAAAATCACCTGTAGGCCTCTCTGTCTGCACCGCAATAAATGCATCTGGAGATGTTTATCAATGATGCTGCGCAAAGCCTCAGCCGAAGACACAAAGAAAACGATGAATAATCGATATGTCTTCTCGGTTTACATGATTGTGATAAATGCTCCTCTGATCCGGATGCACTGAACAGTGTATTTGTGTACACATGCCGAGGCCAAGATTAGGGCAGGGGAGAGGATCCAAGTTGACTGAGCTGATTTTTTTTCCTCTCTCTTTCTCCTGAAAAAAAAAAAACTTCACCCAAACATGCGTGCCAGAAACGCATTTTCAGCAGCGGGGTTGTCTGAATATTGTGTTTCTGGACGGCTTACGTGCACGCGCATTAATGTTGACAATAAACAAATGACATGTATTAGACTGAAGGATCTTTGTGTAAATAACTGATCCATTGTTTGCGCAGCGCAATCGGTAGATCGCTTGTCAAAAATAACCCCGTCACTCAAATCAGTGCTTAGGAGAACGTTGATTAAAAAGTAAAAAAAAAAAAAAAAAAAAAAAAAAAAAAAGTGCCCTGTCTCGAGTAATGTCAGTCCGAGCACAGTCACTTCCGGGTTCGGCCTCGTTGTTGTTTCCATCCTTCTCGGTTACATTAGTGGCTGGTTGGTAGCAGTTGAAAGCTCCAGCCTTGGCTTTCCTGGAGAAATTGATATTACTTGCAAATAAATCAATAAATAAAACCAGGTATTCACTTTGTACTTGCCTTTGCTCCTCATTGATCCCGGACACGTGCTGCTTCCCAGAAGGTGAAAGGTGAAAGGAAGCCCACTGCCTTCCTTTGAAGCTGAATGCAGGTGGAATGTGATTGACTTTGAATGGAGAAAAACTCAAGGGGTAAAAAAAAATTCGGAACACTATAGGCTACATGTTCGAGTTTATACCAACTTAATATGTGAAGATGTGGCAGGCATAGATTTTTTTTTGTCACAATGTGATTTTGAGTCCAACAAATGACTCATCAAAATTTCTGAGTTTCATCAACAGGTCTCCACACAATAAATCAATTTCAAACAATCAAAATGTATTTTTGTGTAGTGTTTTTTTTAAAGGAATATGGGCATTTTCACGTTTTATGATTGACTTTGGAGAGTTGTTTACTCATGAGGATTTTTTTTCATTAAGTTTGATCTTAACTGACTGCCAAGAACATAAAACAAGTTGATTAAAAACAATACAGCTGCTATAAAATTTGTGCTGAAACAGGATTTATTGTACACAAAGAGTTTTCCTGAACTGAGACAGTGCCACATAGAACATATTCAATTATGTGACAGAAAAATTACAAATAATTTTTATCAGAACCTTTTCCCCAATCAAACAGGGAGACGACATATTACCAAACATTTTAATTTGGAGCAGATTAGTAAAATAAGAGGGAAATTTATCTTACTGTATGCCACCTAAGGTTAAAGGATTACAGTTTAAGGTTCTTAATGAGGTGTAGTTAACTTAAGAGCGCATCAAAATAAAGTTAAAAGGAAATGGTTCGGCAAAGGTTTCTTCCTTTTAAAAGGGAGTTTTTTTCTTTCCACAGTAGCTTCTGCTTGCTCATGTGGAACTGCTGAGGTTTTCTCTGAAAACGTGTCGAGAAATGACTGTGCTGTGCTTGGCGCTGTATAAATAAAGCCAAATTGAAAGTGAATATTAATGGATGTAGATTTTGTGAAGGGATTCTAAAGCTTTGGATCGTTTATTTTTCAATTGTGATTTTTATTAATATTTCTTGGAAGGATGTCTGGAGTTGGCTGAAGTCCAGAGAGACCATCCTGCCTCCTTTGACAGTGAAAATGATCAGATCCTGTACCTTTATTTTGAATACAGGCAGATTTCTCTTTAATTTTTTTTTTAAATTTTGATGGATTTTTTTTAAAACTAACAAATGTAGATTACTTTTAAAGAAAAATGATTTATTGGAAAAAAATTCGTAACAATTTTCCTCTGTCCTCAACTGATCTAATGACCTTTTCAAAGAGGCCAGAAGAGAACTGAAATTTAGTACTGAAAATCAATTTTGCTGTTACGCTGCTTGATACTTATCTGATGAGCTACTTTTAGAAAAGTACACAACACCTCTTCATGTCTAAGGCCTGTTTTCTTTCAACCACAACAGCAGCTTTACAAGTTGATTCCTGTACAAAGCATCTATGTTCAAAGAACATTTAGCAAACAAGCAATAAAGTAAATGAACATTACACAATTTCAAACAAACATAGATATAAAGCAGAGTTTTTATTTATTAAAACAATACATCCAGTGGATATAAATATGCAGAACAAATACTAATTTTGAAGTGTGGTACTCCTGAGTTCAAAACTAACAGGTAGAGGATGTTGTAAATTGTTTGTAATTGTGCCAAACTAATAGATGATTACATTGTTGCTTTACTGTTTAATACTGTATAATAAGCTTTTTTGTTCCTGTAAAAATCTGGTGAAAATCCTTCAAAAATGTAATTTAGGTGAAGAATAAACACTCCTCTATAAGTTGTAACAAATGTTCAATATTAACCCGATGGATATTTTGAAAGGTTTGAACACTTTCATCTTTGTTATTATGTTTCAGATATATCAAACTAACCAAAATAATAATAATAATAATAATAATAATAATAATAATAATAATAATAATAATCCATTTTATTTGTAATGCGCTTTACATTTCAAAAGAAATCTCAAAGTGCTACAGAACAAGATTAAAAACAATTCTCAAGGCAGAAATACAAAGATCAGAAAAAAAAAATGTTAAACATAACATATTAAACATATTAAAACTTCAAGTCAAGACCAAGATGGAGAAGACAGTGGATCTAATAGGCCTTTTGAAACAATAAAGTCTTTAGGCCTTTTTTAAAGGTTCCACACTTAGTGGGGCCCTCAGCGTCTCAGGGAGAGCATTCCAAAGCCGAGGGGCCACTGCCTGGAAGGCCCTGTCTCCCATGGTGGAGAGTTTAGTCCTGGGTTGTTGAAGGCAGTAGGTGGAAGAGGAGGAGGAGCGGAGACTTCGTGTGGCGGTATGGGGTGTAAGTAGTTCGCGGAGGTAGGACGGGGCAGTTCCATGTAGGCACTGGTGAGTGAGGAGGCAGACTTTGTAGTGGATTCTGTATTTGATTGGCAGCCAGTGGAGAGTTTTGAGTATCGGTGTGATATGATCGAATTTGCGCCTCCTCGTCAAGATCCGGGCAGCACAGTTCTGAATGTGCTGCAGCTTTTGCAGATTCTTGCCAGGGATCCCGACGAGGAGGGCATTGCAGTAATCCAGCCAGTAATCCCGTATCGTTTCACAAATTCAGTCTGAAAAGTTATTGTTCTAAAATGACAGTTTAAAATTCTCACAAGGTTATAAGGTTCTAAAAGGAATGGTTTCCCCATATGCATACGCCTGCTATTATGATATAATTCGATCTGATTCACTGACGAATTACTAAAATATGCTTTGGATGTTGAACTGTAAAGCAGAAGAGGTACGTACGCAAATAATCTCCCAAAATCTGAAGTACCAACACAAGCAGTAAGCGTAATTTGACAGTTTATGCTGTGACTCTCTTTGCCTTGTCAGTGTTGGTTTAGAAGAAATGTAGACTTTACAAAATGGCATCGCTTGTTTGATTAGAGTGATGAAGCTATCTTTCTCCCGGGAACGACTCAACGACTTTAAAGCTGTTAAAACAAGACACTGCACATGTGACACTGGTGGAACTAGTGGACAAACCATGTTGCTGGTGTTTTCAACTGAAAGTGGAAAACAATTGCACACCCCCCTCCCCCCCCCCCCCCTCCCCCTCCCCCTCCTCCCACCACCAGTACCAACAACACAGGCTTCCTCAAACCCGACTTGACCACAGGGCTCTTCTAAGAAACAGCCAAAAAAAGCCTGCAGTTGTTCAGTTGCATTAGCCACGCACAAACACAGACACACACATTCATGTCTCCATGAATTCTGAGGACACCGAGACTTCAAAACACACAATAAATTGCATGACTGAGTTTTACCCAACGGCCCCTCTGTGTGACTGCAGGTTCAGGTCCCGCAGCATTAGTTCTGTCTCAGCAGCAGACACACACCAGAAAGTCAGGCGTCGCACATCCATCTGCCCCTCTGCTCTTGACTGAGGTTAGACGAGTGAGGGGCCCTCCGAAGACCACCAGGCCTGTTCTGTGATGAGCCCACACACCCAGAAACCACAAATCGGCCAAAGTGTGTGAGAACTGAAGACAAATGCAGTTAAAAGAGCGGCGGGTTTCTACTCTTCAAACTAAGCTTTAAGTGCTGAAGGAAAACACACTTGCTCTGAACTAGAGTGTCTCTGCGTATTAAAACATGGCAAATCCATTCAGAATGACACTATTTCATTGATTTCTTTATGATTCTAAAGGATATTTTTTTCAATTTAATCTCTTATCCTTATCACGAGTAGCTCAAATCCAGAGGAAACTTCATGACAGCAATGTAAATCTTAAAATTATCATTGAATGTTTTCTCCATTTCTGTTATAAACTTGTTAAACACATCAACTGCTGATTGAGTTGATAAGAACTCTTACTGTTTATGGTTCAATAAATAATGAAATCAAATGATGTGGCCATGTATCAAAATTACAGTTGGTTAAAATATGATGTCTGTTTTCCAAAACTGTTCTTGATACCGTCAGGTGTAAGTCTGCTGTCTAGCACTGTGGTCTACAGAATCTCCCGCAGCAACACAGGTCCCTGTGATGTGGACAGTGTTATTTATGACTGGGGCAAAGTGTGGCGTGCCCCAGTCATTTCTGAATGGAGGAACGTGTTCAAAGCACCAGAGAGAGCAAGACAAGCCAACCCATGAGCAAGCCGACACTTGATATCGAGATGATTTGGGGTTTGAAGCTCATGCGTCTCCATTGTAAGTCATCGCATTCACATGGCATGCAACTCCACACCTCATATTTAAATATAACCACATCCACCACACGGTGGAGTCACAGCTCCAACTACCCACACCTGAAAATCAAAACTAAAATGTGTTAAGATGTGTAATGTAGGTAGCAGAAAAGTCTGCTTTCTGAGCCCAAGGACCACAAAACCCCCTGAACACACTTCAAAGTGAACGAATAACCTTTATACAACTTCTTTACTCACCTGTTTTTTGTACTGAACCCATCTAATGAAGATATTATAGAATCTCTTCATCAAGATATTTTCCCTGCTCTGAATGTTGAGTGTTGTTGCACAGTGAAGTAGTGGTTAGCACCTTTCGAGAGTATGCCCACTTCAGTACCGGGTTCACGTGTCAAACATACTGTATGTTCTCGCTGATGCAGCCGCCCGCCCCTCACATTCCACTTTCAAATCCTCCAAGTCACTCATACACAAACAAATAACACTTTCAATGTTTGCAGTAGACAATACCCGCAGGTAAAGCTTTATTAGAGTACAGCAAGTATTTTTTGCACAATACAATTTCAATGATAACTTGTTCTTAAAAGGCCCCAGAGAAACAAAAAACCATAAATACTGTAAAAGTTGATATGTAAGTGTTCAAATATTGTTTAATAAATAAAACTGAAGTACTGTTAACATTATGTAACAATAGAATGTATTAAGAAAAAGGCAGTAAAATTAAATAATATCACTGTTAATAAAATGTCGGCATGCACTGAAAAATATCCACAGTGTAAGGTTTAGAGAATTTTCTCTTAGATGCCTGTAAAATAAATAGAAACTCACATTCACACACCAAAACAAGCACTCGCACACTCGTTTTGGCATCCTCTTGCCGACACTGTTTGAGCGGATGGCAGGCTGATGCTTCTGCGTCATTGTCCCAGCAGTAGATGGCTGACATTAATCGATACGAACAGAGCTGGAGGTGTGATAGAAAAAAACAACAACATTACAATACAATTCAGAAGCTGAAAGAGATTTGACCTAAAAGAAGCTTTCAGACTGTCTGAACCACTGGACACACACGTTACCTGTTGATTCTGTGTGCACCTTGGATCCGTTGGTGCTGGTCACTTTACAAGTAACAAATGTTTTCCTGCCTTCCTTCTTTTCCAGAGCGGATTCGATCAACACCGTGCTCCCCAGGGGAATGGGGCTACAGACAAAACAAAGGTCTTTGAGGGAAAATGATGGTGAAAAGTAGTTTAACAGTAGTTTAACAACCGTCAACTCATAAGGTCCCCATACAGATGTCTACTGGTTATTTCTTCAGCACAGATAACTTAAGAGATGTTTGTTGAGACTTTAAGTAATACGGAGGCTCTTGCATGACTTCAAAAGCGGCTTGAATGTATGAAATCCTGAAAAATATGCTTCCATCTATAAGTATTTATGTTGATTCGTATTTTCTGCTGCATTGAAGCTGATGGGATTTGAAAAACAACATGTTATTGTACCTGCGGTAGTTGATGTTGAGGTTGGCAGTCATCACAGGCCCTGAGAGTATGGTGGCATGGGTTCCCGTCACTGTGTCAATCATAGTGGCTATTGCCCCCCCGTGGACATTTCTGGAACAGCACAAGGTCTATTAAGATAACATGCAAAGTCTATTGATTTTTTCATCACCTCTAAACAGAAATCAGAGCAAACGGACAACCAAGCGATCATTCTCATATATGTGAATCCTGCACCATTTTCCAGGTTTGTTGGAGTAAGATGGTAAAGCGTTATACCAAATGTATCAGAGTGACAGTAAAATGTCTTTATCTGAGGATTATTCCTGATCACACTGATGCATGTGAAGCTTCATAATATATTAAGGTATACACCAGCTCAATATATGTTTAAATAAGTAATAATCTTTATCAATTATAGCAATTTGCATCTTCAGGAGATCTAATGACAGATATGAAGAAATTAGAGCATTCAGTCATGGTTCAAAACCACACATAACAATTCAACAAATACATGTACCTGAGCACAACAACATAACATTTTCCTCACCCTGGTGGACCCTCCAGTAGGTGTCCAGCCTGGAAAAGGCACAAACACCTCTGTTCCTTCTCGTTAACGAAGAGAACATACTCAAAAGCCGCTCCCACTTCTCTGATGTTGCGTGTAAACAGACGAGCTTTGGACTGGATTATCTTACTGAGATACACCCCACCTGTTTGCAAAAACACAGAAATAAACAACCAGGTAGTTAAATAAAAGAGGCCCGTGCATGAAGCCTTGACGAACCCCACAAATTATTGTCATTTGCTCAGAAGAAGCATTTAAACCAATTTAATGTCAGAATTTCCAAACCTTTTTTTTTTATCTGCCAAGTGGTATATTGTGGTCCACTGTGCTGTAGGCAGCACTGAGATCCGGTAATATTAAAACTGAAACTGTAGGTGTGCCACTGCTACATAAATGTCATTCAGTACTTAATAAGTGCAGTTTCGGTGCTGTGGTTTGACCTAAATCCAGACTGAAAAACAGTGAATTAATTGTTTTCTAAAACAAATTGATTAAGTTGTATAAAAACTGCTGTTTTGATAATCTTACAGATAATAGCAAGTTTAATACTGGCCTGTAATCATTAATTACTGATGTTTCCAGATGTCTCTTTTTTGAAAAAAAAATGTATAACTGTTGCTTTGAAAGAACTGCAATGCACTCAGAAAAGTGCAAGACTGGAAAGAGCAGTTGGAAAAAGGCTGTCTGCAAGACCGCAAGGTGGCAGGTCTCAGGCTGAACAATGTCTTTTAGAGCTGCATAGTCTAGAGGGGGAAAATATGCAAGGTATTTCTGTGTGGGGGCACAGATGTAACAGCTAGTACAACAGGGGTGCCTGAAGACTGGTCATCTGTCATTCTTATCTGAACAATATTTTGGTGAAATAGGATGAAAAAAATGCAATAACAGATTGGGAGGCTTGTTCGGGTTGTTTACAGCAACAAACATATTGCATCCCTGTCGGTGTTTGTACCTGTCGCATACTTGAGGGAGCGATTGTAGCTCGGCAGCCTTTTCCACGGCCCCCCTACTTTCTCTCCGGCTGCTGTCTCAACTTCACATTGGCTGGTATAATGCTCATACAGCTGCATCATTTCTGGACCCCATGACGAGTTAGGCAGGCTGTAGTCCCGGGACTTGGAGAAGATAGACAGAGGGAATGTCTGCCAAACAGGAAAAATATACTACATTAGTCAGTGACCAAGATGTCTTGAGACAAGAGATTTGAACATCTTCTTTCAGCTTGAAAAGGACATTTCTAAAACAAATGCCCTCCGAAAGATTCTCAAACAATAAATGTGGGGTGTGTTATTGAACTTTTGTTTTTATAGGTTATATGAACACATCTATGGGGAGTTTGCATGTTCTTCCCATGTGTGCATGGGTTTCCTCTGAATACACCAGTTTGATTCCTTGATTCAAAAACATGCATATGAGATTAATTGGTCATAATGTGAATGTGAGCATGTCTATCACTGTTTCCCCTGTGATGGACTGGTGACCTGTCCAGGCTGTACTCTGTCTTCACCCATAGCTGTAATTAGCTCCATCACCCCTCGATCTTACAGTGGATAAAGCTGTAGGGTGGATGATGAATATATATGTCATCGAGTTTTAATACTTTTTGTCTATGTGCCTTTTCTCGAGGCACATTTCTAGAAATTGCAAAACAGCCTTTATCCAATTAAAAAACACACTTAAAAAGCCTAATCATAAACACACTTCAGATCACTATAGTTTTCAGAGTGGTGCATTGTTCATCACGCAGACATCGCTAAAAAAAATGCTTAAAGGCTTCTTTTATTCTAATGAAGGATCCAGCCTATGCTCCACGTGTGTCTCTTTTGTCACCTCATAGCTGTTTATCCCCCTCAGCCAAAGTCAAAAGTACAGTAACACCATAAAAGAAACTCCTGGAAGAGGGGAGAGGTCAAATGCCCACACACACATCAACAGCCATTCACACACATATCCCACCTACCGCTATGGCCCGAACAGAGGCGGGTCTGGAAGAAACGCGGGCGGATGGATGAGTCCTCACGAGCGGCGATGAACCGAGGCTTCGGAAGCCTCTGAGAAATCGCCCGAGATGTGTTGACATAATTTAAAGGCGTGTAAGAAAGCTGGACAGAGGCTGGTGCAGTGGCAGCTGAGCGAAATATGTGACGTAACTATTAACCGCTATGTAAGCTGAATGCTGTCGCTACCCTGCCGGTAAGAAGAGCTATTCTGTAACATCATTCCACCACACGTCTTTACCCCGGCAGTTAAACTATATCTTTAAATAATGTTAAAAAAAAAAATACGACCGTTTACCGGTGACTTTCATGTGACACGAGCCTCCACAACTGTCAACTTCCGGACACGCGAGGGATTCTACTGGTGGCGTCAAGGAGCTCACGTGCTGTACCGGCCTCGTCACGATTGGCTGTGAGGTACAGGCGTGACTACGTAACGGTCACGTTGTCAGGGCAACCCACGATACGTAACACGTGAAAAAAAATGTATGTGAATATAGTAAAGAAAAACATAATAGATCTTTAACGTGTGTTTGGACAAACAAGAAAAGCAAATTGTTGGATTTTTCTCTGCGAAAGTGACTGAAATAAATGTTATATTTAGCGCTAAAATAAATACACTGAATTGAATGTAGAAAAAAACAACTTAAAAATCACTTGGAAGGAAAAAGAATATTCTGATTTCGTTTCATTGATTCCGCCATACAATATGTTTTCAATTTGTGTATATGACACAATGCAATGTATTTCTTTTAGTTAAAACTGGGCATTTTCATGACTGCAATTAAAATAATTATAATCAGCTATATATTTAAATCATGAGTGTAACAATAGTAATGTAACAGATGAGGAAGTCCTGCATTCAAGTATTCCACTATTTAGGATGAGTGTGTTGGAAGTTTCTGCTAATACAGAACTTAAAGATCTTTTGCTGTTTATAAGGCAACAGTGATCCAGAGCCCCCTTCTCTATATCTTCATTCCAATAACACTTAAAATGTAGAACGCTGCTCTTCAAATGTGCTTTTGAAATTAAAGTCAGGATACATACACCTGTATCAACGTGTGATTTTTTTTTTTTAAAAGAGAGCCATTGAACTATGTGAAAGTACCCAAGGGCCAACATCCATTTAATGCTTAAATAACAGATTTTAATAGGAGGAAAACAACAAAGGGTGTGATATGTAAATATGTCACAAAATGAGCTTGTATGCAAAATACAGTAATGCCACCAATGAGTTAAAGATGGGAATTGCACGTTGCATTTATTTATTCTGTTTGTGCAAAAGACAATATATCACATTTTAGGACAAACGGTATGGGCAAAATGAAGTTGGACTTTGAGTTGAGCTGTGTTTGGCCCTGGGTTGGCATTCCTGATCCCAATGTCAATGTGTCAAAGCTACAAGATGACCTTGCAGCTATGCGAGTTTACTAGATCATTTATGTTGTGTCTGTGTTTGGAATAAAAGTGACAACATCAAGAGCACCAAATCTATTACAACAAAATGTTTAATTGATTTCATTTCATGCCAAGTTTAGAACGACCAGTGCATTTGTAGTAACTCTGATTTTTAAACTGTACCACGCTTCAATAATTTATACTGCACTAGGGGGCGCTATAGGAGCATGTAATTACAATGGGATTTTTTTGTAGCTTTTTTTTATCCCAAACCCAAATAAGAGGTGGACACACAAACATGCAAATCGTCCATTTGAAAAAAACAATCATCTTCAGGTTTGATAAGAATTATGGTCATTGATATGTTGAAAAAAACAAACAGTCAAAGTCATATATCTCACAAAAAAAAAACAGAAAACATTCCACCAGGCAGAAATTCCTCAAGGCATTGTCCAATGCCTAAAGACATGATGTTCAACATATTTTCAGGCTTGAACGTCTAAAATGATGATACATTTCTGTACACAGTTTCTCTAAAGTTGGATAATTTTGCACTTTCCTTATCATGGTAGTAACTCTGGTTCCCTAAAGGATCAAAGCATTGAAAACATATCTGCCTCAGGCATGTTCAGTAGACATACCAGTTCAACGAGGAGGAGACCTTTTTGATAACAAACCCCATGTAAAAGTGCTTTACAGTGACAAAAGACCAGAAAGGCTCCAACCAGACCCACATAATTGCAAAACAAAATGATGAGCAGCACTGCAGCCTTTCCCACATCATGTCTCCACACTTCAAATAACTCATAAAAAAAAGCATGCAGTGGCTCCACTGCATTGTTCATTTTGTAAAAAGTCCATTGTTTTCATTTCCTTTGGTCAGACAATTCCACAAAGCTTCCTGTGAAATGAAGAGAGAAAGAGAAGAAAAAAAAAACTTTATTTGTGCAGTGATAATGTTGCTTTATTTTTTTTTAAACACATTCTATTGTTACACAAACAAAATTAGAATAACGTCGCTTTGAATTTGCAATTAAATCCGTAAAAGTCAGTGAAAGTAAATAATCTGACTCATTTGAATAAACCGTGTTTGGTAATGCATCAGTTGCATTGGTTGGTTGTGCTCATGAAGCACAGCTGAAAGTCAGATATAAACATGGACACCATCTAGCTCACTGTAAATCAAACTAAGCTGGACTGAAGAAACAGTTAAAACATCCAGGGGAATTTTGATGGTAGAAAGTAATGGGAACTACATTTAAATGACAAATTGAAAGTTTGAAGTGTATTGACTATTCAGGCATCAACTTAGAAATAAAAAAAAAATTCTCCATTATTTACCTCAACATGATTGAAATACTTTTAGTGGGAGTCCAAATGCAAAGTTTAATGAAGTAACAATGTTCAGCATGTGTTCAAATGCATGATGATACATGATACCAACATTTATTGTAGTTTGAAACCAAATGTCATCAATACAACTTAAATATAATAGAAGGAGCACCAACAGCAGTCACCTCCCTGACCTTCTGAACTGATTCAGATGTTTCCGGTCTTACCTTGCTTGCTCCTTAGCTGTGTCTGCAAAGGCACAAATAGCTTTGTCTCTGTCCAAAATCTGCTGTTTCAAGCTCTGAATTTCTTGCTGAGCTTTAGCTTTGGCCACCTCGTGATCACCTGACAAAGTAAGGCAAAAATTAAAGTTCAAAAGGAGAATTTCTTTCATTAGTTGGTGACTTCAGGATGCACAATAAAGAGAGATTTTTCAGAAACATCAATAAAATGAGTCAGGAAATGTGACAGCAGTGTATCTGGTGACACAAGTTTCCAATCATCTGTTAATATTTTTGAACACATGTTCTTGTTCACAGGTGCTTTGCTTGTCGTCTTTCCGCCTTCAGTCTTTTTGCATATGTCCTGCATGTGTTATTAGGACCACTGATCAGCATCAGTGCACCAAAACAAACCTCCCAATGAAAAACCGTCTTACTGTGTAGCTTAATATTGGCATGCTCAACTTCTGTCCTCTTATTCACAGTGTCCTCCTGTGAAATATAAGCAAGGGAAAGTGATTATTACAAGTTCAGCACATATAGCAGAAACATTATTGACATTTATACAAAACAGAATATAGACTGGATTTCCTTTCAGGTCAAGTTCAGACAGAAAAGTTAGAGGCTTCACCTTCTGCTTGTTGCAGGCCTGCAGCTTGTCTTCATGCTCCTTCGTCGTCTTCAGAGCCAGTTCCTGTTTCATCCTCAGCTCGTCCAGCTTGACGTTGACGGTGGCCAGCGTTTGCTTCAGCCCCCTCACCTTGTTCTTCAGCTCCGAGATTTCGTCCTCCTTCCTCTTCACCTCGTCGGAAGTCTTCACCAAGCCGGTTTTGACGCCGTGCAGCTTGAACTCCCGGTCCACGGTCTGGAAGACCATGACGGACATGACGCCCACGCTGAGGAAGATGAGGGTGTAGATCAGCTTCATGGTCCCGGGGCGAAGGCGGCCTGGACGCGGCAGGAAGGGGGTCCGGACGGAGGCCTGCTCACACCGGGAGTATCCGGCGATGTGCTCGGCCGTCGGCGGGGTGAGTGGCTCGGTGTGTGAACCTGCTCTACCTGCCGAGCCTGCTGGGCGGGACGAGCCACCTGCTGCGCTCCTCACGGTCTCACACCTGCTGGCACGTCCCTCTGCAAACACGCTGCAGAGCCTGAAGCAGAGCTGTCTCTCAGGGTTAAAATGATTGATTTCCCCCTTGTAGTTTTTTTTTTTTATTATTATTTTAAATGAAGTAACTACCAACATTCTGTATAACCTTTAAAGATTGAAGTTTTTCTTTTGTTGCTGCACATCATTTGGATGAAGAAAATATAGCTATTTTTACAGAGCCCAACTATTACTACAGAAAATGACTGTAATCTCAGTATACAGATGAGAAAAATCCAAAACGTAACAATGGCTCTCTGTAGGAGAAAACCAGAGTTCCAGGAGAAAAGCCATGCTGTCAGGGTGAGCAACAGCAATATGGGAGAAGTTGAAACAATCAAAATTCGCTTTATGTTGAGATTATCGTTTTCTATAGCAATTGTTTGTTTTTTTTGTGTGAAAATAGACATTTTAGATCTTTACCACAACAAAGAAAAACTTAAAAGATTGAATTCAAAGGTTATTAAGGCAGTATTTCAACTGGAGATGAGACTGGGCCCTGGATCAGAGCGCGTGAGCTGATGGAGACTTCAGGTTGAACAGGTGGAGGAGGACAGGTGGGCTGGGCCAACAAAACTCCTCTTATGCAGGAGGAGGGCGTGTTTCCGATGACAGAGGGAAATCTGCGCCAGTGACATTAAACACAAATACCTGCAAGTCCAATCTGAAACAGACTGTCCACGCGCTGCTGACACAGGGAGGCGCACCTGTCTGGGAGGCGCGCGTGCTGAGAGTCCCAGGTGGATGAAGCGCTCCCGCGACACCTGAAGGAAGAGCTCATCCGATCTGATCTGCACCCCGGAGATCTTTCATGAATTAAACAACAACAACAACAACAACAACTCAACAATCCCCCCCTGGAGAGAAAAACACAATGAAGGCGTGCCTCACCATCTTCACCTCTCTGTTCATGTCCGCCGCGCTGCTGACGGTCATGAAGATGAGAAGGAAGGAGTTAGAGAAGGAGGAGAAGCAGAGGACGTTCCTGGACATCAAGCTCCGCGTGACGCTCGACGTGTGGAGCGAGTATCAGAGGCAGATCGAAGAGATCAACAAGAAGATTGAATTCAGCGAGGCGGAGGAGAAGCTCTTGCTCCACAACGCCAGCTCGATCAACGTGAAGACAGGTAGCCTGAGGACGCTCATTCTTGACTGCACGTCGCAAGAGGTGAGAGGGGAACTGATGCTCGGCTCAGGTTAGATTTAATTCACACATTGAATCATTTTTGGAGGAAATAAGGCCCCCGAAAGTATATATTCCCCATTTTAACTGGGCGTTGAGGTTGATTTTTAACTTTAGAAATTCAAGGAAATGAAAGTGAATTTTCTCCCTCTTGGTCATTTCTTATCATTGTAGTTTTGTTTAATTTACGAGATTAAATAGTTGGGTTTTCAGAGGACTGAGTGGCTCACATAACCTGTTTGACATGGCCAGGGCAGAATGCTGCTCAGAAACCCTGGCTGGAAGCCAGGCCAGGAGGCGGTGGCAGTAAACACAGCAGCAGGTCTCCACATCAAGATAGAACTTAACCAATGGTTTTATGACTGTTGATGGAAGGAGGTTGTGAGTTCGATTCCTGTGTCCCAGTGGACGGACTGAGTGCCTTGCACTGAGTGCCTCTACTGGTGTGTGTATGTCGCTTTGGACAAAAGCGTCTGCTAAATAAAATTGTAGATTGTAGATAGAAATCTGAGCCGCTGTTGATATGTTTACATCTATGATGTTCAAAGACGGGACACAACCTGAACAGTTCAGCATTTCATCACAGGGCAAACATAGAAAGACAGACAATCACAGATTCACAGAAAGTTTCTGAAATCGCTGCTTCAAAGCTAAATTGCATAGTTATACGATAACATCTGCATAGAAGACTGACCAGTTACATTTTCTGTTGGCGACATTCTCCTCTTCCACTTGCAGAAAAAATCTGCAGATGAACTGGCCACAGCAACTACTGAATTAAATTACCACACAAGTAAGTCGTGCTTCGTTTGACAAAATGAACTCTGCAGCTTTTCCTCCCTGATCCTGTTTTGATCAAATTGATTTCGAATCTCTTTAAGTTTGTAACTTGTGTGTTAGAGTTTTGAAACAATTCTTGTGCTGCAATGTTTACAATTCCAGGTGAATACAAAACGGAGGAGGCCGGATGGGAAAAGGAAAAAGCGGTTCTGAAGCAGCAGCTTGCTCAACAGAGCCCGGTGTGTGACTTTTTGAAACCAAACTCGGAGGCAGTCAGGTAAGTCTGCAGAAGCTCTTCACTAAATATCAAACTGCTGTGCATCATGATACATCTACAGACACACACACACACACACACACACACACACACACACACACACGCTCATGGATGCTTTTTGTGGTTCTATTTTCTCTCAAAGAAACTACTGTGGCGATAAAGTGGTTGGACCCCCACCTCCCCCGGAGGAGAAGCCCAAAGCGGTGGTCCAACAAGAACAGCCGAAGCAAGGGGCCCACAAGTAGGAGCAGCTAAAAGCAGGAGCCCGTCACTGACAGCACAAAGCAAGGGGCCCCTATTGGGAAAAACAGGGTTCTGGGGCCTGTGTTTTCCGATCCATTTGCTACGGAAACATTTTTGATTCAAGAAAGTCAGATTGCTTCATGAGGCCTGAATCAGAATGTTTACATGGACATTAGCTGCCTGGTTAAGAGTCTCTGTGAGGTCGACACACACAGAGCAGACATTAATCAGTCTATCTGACCGTCCAGGGAGGGAAACGACTGATGAATTCACCTTAATGCCAAGAGGAGACCTCTGGCTGCAGAGCGGTTTGGTTATTTTCTTATTAGGATATTTATGATTATTTTCAATTTGTCATGAAAGGGATTCAAGGCACATTTCAGTGTTGTTGTTATGCATATTTAAATTTGTAGTAATGCAACAAATTTAAATATGCACACCACATTTGTAATAAACTGAAAATAGGATTAAAAATGTAACATATCACGCCACCTGAATGTCAGTGTGAAACAGAAAAGGCGTGTCAAATACAGAGGGTAACTGAGCAAGAACAGGAAGTACAGGAAGTACACTGCTATATGAAAATAAGCTGCACAGCTTCCATTCTTTGTGGAGTTATTAACAAACTGTTAACAAACAGTTATTAACAAACTGTTAAAAGTGTTTTTATGCAGTGGCAGTGACAGTGGTGGGTTTACACCGATTAAAGTTGTGTGAGTTGGCATAGGTGGTGATTCAAACGAGTTGGTCTGATTTCATATTGTCACACACAAGGACTAAAATTTGAATGAGAAACGACAACAGCACTAGCATTCAGCTACCTAATCATGTGGTTTTTTTTTTGTTTTTTTTTTTTGCAAAGCGACTTACACAATAGTACAGGTGTGGCCATCAGCACGTTTATTTTTTCATGATCAGGTTAGGCTGCATATTTAGTGAGAGCAACATCCTGATGAAGTGAAGCTTAAAAATAAGCTTCTCCCATTGAAAGTGCTCTACACCAGTAGCTGTATTATACTGGACCGGCTTTCAGTAAACTATGCTGTGGTTTTTGGACGTGTGAAGCTTCGGAGGAGTAACATTCAGTGGTGTGCACCACAGCGATGGAGCCAAGTTAGTAAGGTTAGTTTCGTTGTTGCTGTAAAGTCTTAAAGGTAAATTGTGTGACTTACAGCTTTTATGTTGTCTGTGTTGTGATTGTGAATAAATTATGGGTTGAGGAAAGTTTTTAATGGTTGTTCTGTTTTTATTCACATTTGACACATGATTTCTTTGTGATTATTTCCTCCTGAAACTAAAAATAAATGACATCCTGGTGTATTTATGTAGACAGCAGGCCTGAAGGCCTCAGTGACCCACTGTCGGCACCAAATAGGACAGAATACCTGTGCTGATGGATGAGAGTCTGTATTTGTCAGTATTCATGATACTCCTCGCAGTCCATTCAGTGTGTTGGATTTTATTTATATAGGCAGTCACAAAGAGAGAGAGACACTAAACTCAAGTTGGTCTAAAATCTGGAAGATTCCTGAACAGATAAACATTCCATCACAGGTAAAACACAGAGACAGAAAATCACAGGCATGCAATCATAGAATAACTTTAAAGACAGATTCACCAAGTACGCATAGTTTTGAACAATGGGAGGAATCTGGAGGACCAGGAAAGAAACAAGAGAACTTGACAGCTGCTTACAGAAAGGCTCCTCCTACTAATAATAAACAAAAGAATCCTCATTGTCAGGTAACACCATCACCTCATGTCTGGTTTACACTCCTGCAAAACAGATTCAGACACTTTCGAACTCCTGCCTTCAGTCATTTTAACCCTGACTTTAAAGAGCTGCGTTAAATCTATGTGAACGGCTTGGAGTCTTTCTTGTTTATTAGTGCAACAGGATACATGAGCAAAACTTAGACGATAGAGGGTGACTGAACTCCTGCTTCTGGGACGCCTCTCTTCATTTAGTCATCTTAACCAGGAGACAGTAAAGCCTTAACCTGACAGCATCCAGATAGAAGTGACACTGGCATTTAACTTGTTTAACTGGAATAAAGAAAACAAAGAAAGAAGCTGTGCCTTCATGCCTTCAATTGGACTTGAATGCATTGTTCCTGCTGTGTTTTCCAGACTGCAGTGAGTCACTCTCACCTTGACTCTACGGGGGAATGAAGCCCCGTGGGTGTTAGGATCTTTTTTTTGTTTTTTTTTTTAGATAAAAGCAGTGATAACTCTCTGGTATCTAAGTCTCTCATCCATTAGACTACAGATGATACAGAAAGCTGTTGTGTTAAATGTCATGTGATTTTGTAACTTAAAGTAAAAAATGAGATATGACAATCATGTAAACAAAAAAAAAAATCTGTCAGCAAAGTAAAGAGTGACACACCCTTGATCAACTGAAGAGCGTTCCCAGCCTGGTGATTCCTGAGGATGCAATTTACCTGAGTAAAATTGTTTGTTGCTCTACAGATCCTTTTTAATGATTCCAGAGAAAAAGAGAAAACAAAACAGCTTACTCTAAATAACCGTTTAATGATAAATATGAAAACTGAATGATGAAAGTAACCAAAAACCGTCAGCTTTTATATCGTCTATAGATCCCAAAAGTAGAACATTGGTTCAGCCAACAACAATATTCAGGAAAGAAAAACTCGAAGCCAAAGTGAAACTCGGCCCCTGATGAGGAAGGAGAACAGAACAAAATGATCAGCAGACAACCGACAAAGAAGAGCGCTGCTTGACAGGGAGGTGGGAAATCGACGTATAACTCGGATTGCACAGGAAATAATCACTGGATACCTTTTAATAATAATACTGGATGCTTTTTATTATGTATTTTTAGTGTGAGCGCTGAACTTACTGTCAACTCTGGACAGTTTATTTTTCTTTCTTTCTCAGCTCTATTAGATAACTCCTCCACCAACAACACTGAGGAACATATTGAGTAATCACTGTTAACCTTGTCTGCCTCTTTCTTTCTCAGAGAGACCGTGCCTCAGGGGGTCATAGGGTGTGTGTGTGTGTGTGTGTGTGTGTGTGTGTGTGTGTGTGTGTGTGTGTGTGTGTGTGTGTGTAGGGTGGGGGCAGAGAGAGAGCTCACTGTCCGTCAGTCCCTATAAACTTCACTCTGCTATCCAGTAATGCTCCACAGTTCATATTTTGGGTCTGCAGAGATGTTACTCTGTTGTTGGGGTTCGTGTGTGTGTGTGTGTGTGTGTGTGTGTGTGTGTGTGTGTGTGTGTGTGTGTGTGTGTGTGTGTGTGTGTGTGTGTGTGTGTGTGTCTGTGTGTCAGGAGGGAAGGGGCATCTTGCTGCACCACAGGCATTGAACTTACCTGGTGGGCAGTAAAATGAACAGGACCACCAAACAATACCTCTATGTTAGGGTCAAGTTTAGGGTCGGCAAGTCTCTCTCTCTCACTCACACAAACACAAACACACACGTATGCACACACACATATGTGACACTCCTCTAGGATTTCATTAGACAAAAAAGCTGTGAGTAGTCCTGATAACATTCTGAGTATTGTTATTGAGTCTGAGAAGATTCTTTGTACTGAAATGTTCATTCTTTATAGGGACCGACTAAACAATTTATGAAGATGAAATTGGATTTATGAGATCATCTCATAGAAATGGCTATGGATTAAATTCAAAATCAGTGATTTCCAGTTTTTTTTATTTATGTTACTGGACATTGTCAGGATAAGTGAGTTTGTATTAATTTCCATTTTGTATAATTTGATTTTATATGGAACTTAATTGAAAAACTTTTTGAGAAAGACTTTGTCTTTTGCTTGTTCATGATCAACACAAAATGATATTATTCTCATCTTGATCCAGCTCTTCCTGTTTTCACATGCACCAGATTTTCTCTGCACATTTGCAAATGAATGATTTTCTGTCAGAAAGTGATCTGCCATCTTTTTATCAGTGCACAGTAAATCATCTATTCCGCCAAAGAGGGGAAAAAACAACCTTTGAACTAAGAGTACATCAGATATTGATTTTTTTTTCTCTCTTTCATCTGATCTATTGTTTTATCTTCTGCATCAGAGTATACTGGACTCTTTTTAACCACACTATTAACTCTTCCTACACGACTGTGTTTTCTGATTTCTTGATAATAAAGCACTTTGTGACTGTGTGTGTTAAGTGTTACATCAAGTAAAGAAACTAATGAAAATAAGGCAGAACAGTGAAGCTTGAAATAACCAAAAGTGAAATAATTTCTTGATTTAGATTCACATAAATAGAAACTTTGAACAAATGTTTTATGATTTAAAAACATTCATATATTGTTAAAGTTGTGTAGCTTGGTGTTTTAATCATTTTGCCTCACATCAGTCTGTCATCTTTCACTCACACTGCCCTCCATCTGTTGGAGATTAAAAAACTCCCCCCAGGCTCTCAATTAGGCAATCAGAGAGTGATCATTCCGCCCCAATAGGCCGGCAAGGTCAGTGTCAGACCAGGGGAGGATACAGAGCGGCCACTCGGCCGGTCTGATCGCACGAGGCCCATTGTGCATGACGTATGTCGTCTCATTTGATCTGAACATATATAAACGCCTGTACTTGCGGTCAAAATAGCATATTGTGTTTCGCTGATGACGTTTGATGTATGCAAATGGAGATACTTACATAACAGTGATTTCTCTCAAGGAATTAAGAAACTGAAAGTCTCCATGAGTCAGTTTTATTTCCGATACAAAGCACATGCACGTTTTTTTCTTCCGTGCGCTTTTGCTTTTCTCTCCAGTTAAAAATAAAATGTATGAGTCAACCGCAAAAGAAATCTCTGCATTCTTTAATAAAAATTATATCTGCTGGATGAGCACGTTTGAGTCCCACACAACCTCTGAAGAGAGAACTGTCGCGGTAAAAACCATCGCTGTTCATCCTGACGTCCAGAAATCATCCAGCCAGCAGTGACTTTCAGACTTCATGTATTTCTGACGGTGCACCTCTTCACAGGGTCTGTTCAGTGTTATAGTGGCTTAATGAAACCGTTAAATGGAATGGATTAGAGAACTAAAGACTGTTTCTGGGGATTTCCATCAAATCAGACAGGCGTCTGAAAGCCAGTGCATGAGTTTAAACCGTTTCCTATTTTTGACAGCTGTTCCATTGAGTAGAGATACGACACACATCCAGATACAGTTTGAAAGTCTACAACTGTACAGCTTAAACAAGTAAGAATATAATCAAAAAGAAAAGATGTACACAACAAGAATCTTTCAATCCTTCTCTTAACTGTAGGCTGAGATGCTGCATTTTTTATTTCAGTCACTACTGAGCTAAAACTGTGAAGAAGAACAAGAAAGGCTTGAAATATTTGACATGACTTGAAATTTATGTACAATATATGGAAGACTCCATTTGAATTGACAAAGCCAAACTAAACCATCAAATAAATAACTAAGTACCAGAAATGAGTCTTAGTCTGTAGAATGAATACATTTCTCAAAAGATCTTAAAAGATACTTATCAAGGGTCAAAATTAATACATTGTATTAAAAATAAAGTTTTGGTTTCTTATGTAGAGGATTAAAAATGTCAAAATATTGTCCTTTAAATGTTGTGAATTTTGCGAGCGAGCACAGTCAACAGGCTTCGTCCAGCGAGTGAGTGAAGTGACCGTCATGCTTCCCGTTTGTCCTCCCTACAGGCGACAAAATGAAAGTCATCGGGTTCCGCATCTGCACTCATTCCTGTGAGTGTGAGAGTTCACAGTACGATGAACATCACATCTATTGATCGGGTTAATGTGGGAGGAAAGGCTGCAGGCCACCGAAGCTGATCAATATGCCTCTAATTACACGCGGCGCAGCATGTGTGTGTGGTAGTAAGGTGGTCAACCCCCCCAAAAAAAAAAAAAACTCATGGGACTGTATATAAATGCTGTCCCAGTGAGGAAAGGCTCACTAACTCACACTAATTCACCACTTCATCACTTTTTAAACTGCACACACTGACAGAATCAAAACCTTTTTGTTTCCTCATAACACTTGTGTTTTTACCAAGATTTCACTGACGGGACACAGAAGCGTAATGAGTAAGTATCTTTATTTTTTGGTGTTTTAATGTGATTTGTGAGTCTTGTTTTACCTTTTTTAAGATCTCACCTTTTTTCTCCTACTATTGTTCCCCAACAACACATTTTTCCTGAAGCAAATACAGACACTGGTGTCAGAATAATCCCCGATTCCCAGTATTACTGTGACTTTCTGATGCCTAAGGTTATCCTGATCTCAGCCTCTCCTTTGTGCTGGACAGGTTGTTCAAGTTTTCCTCCAATTCTTCCATCGTGACGTACACCTACAGACGACGAGCTGATCTCTCTCTATTATTTCTTCTCCGCCACAGGTTTTTCCAGTCGGCTGGGTTCTCCTATATTTGCCGGAGGCTGTGTGATATGTTTGATATTCGGTTGTTCTTGTGCTCGATCATGTCAACTAAATATCAGACATATTCCTACAGAGTCTGGCACTGTCTTCTCAACCCCTGAACTGCAAGGTCAGCTGCTCAGGTAAACGAGAATTAAGGGAGATGGCGACCTTTACAGTCATGTTGTTGGCATGTTTGATGTCGTCCCTTTTGGTTTCTTAAGAACTGCAGTGTATGAATAAAGCAATAAAACTGCAGCACTGTAATTCTCTCTTTATGATTCCAATCCAGTGGCATTCAAAAGAAAGAGTTTCTGGGTTTACCTTTGATGCTGTGACACGCCTACATGTGACCTTTAAACAAACTGACATCTGAGGCATTACAGTGTTTTCTCACGGGCGTCTGCAGCGTGTAGGACATCCTGTTTCATGAGCAAACAGGTGTCGCTGCCGACCCCTGTAACAGCAGGAGTGACGGCCCAGGTGTGATCTGATAGCTTTGTTAGTTTAACAAGGTGAGGGAATGTCACATCTGCCACTCCTTATGTCTACTACGTTATTTACTTCATTTAGAATCGTTCCACTCCAGTAAGAGATGCTTGAGAGGAGCCTGTATTATCTTTTTTTTTTTCCTTCTTCTTGTTGAAATTGCTTTTTTGCCATCTGATATTTGTTTCATGCAGAACATGAATAAAGTCTGATTGCATGTTAACACTCGGAGTGATTTACTTGATTTACCTGATTCACATCTGCTTGCTAATAACAGACAGAAACGTCATGCTTTTGTATTTTTAGCTGATGAAAAATCGTCCCTTCCACTTCCACGGATTCTTCAAAGGTCAATTTCATTACGTAAGTGTCTATTTTCAACAGAAGCATATAAGTCACATCTAAATGTGCACAGTCGGAGTACTGGCTGTGAAACCAGTGGCACTGATGTAAAGAATAAAAGGCTTTTTAATGTTACTTTTTAATCTGCTTCATGAAACTCATCCAGTCCATTAAATTTAACTTTTCAGTATATGATGCAAATTTCAAGTCGCTGAAGCCTCATGAAAAAATTAATAAAATAAAATTAGATAAAACAGATACTGAAACATGGCTCAATGTGCTGTTTCACATCATTACACTGTCATTAATGACTGTAAAGGGCCTGCGTCAGCTGGATGAACCTGTCTGCAGCCTGTAGGAACTGTACTCATATTTAAAGGGATACTTCAACATTTTGGCAAATTGGCCCATTTAGCGCAATTCCTTAGTCATTTCGAACAGCATACTTACTTTTTTTGTGAGGGCGAGCTGTTGTTTATTCAGAGGTGAGTCGGGGAAGGTTTTCGGGACGGACACAATGGAAGTGGATGGTATTTTTGTTCCCCCTCGTCAAACTCATCAAATACACAATCCAACAACCCCAAAACACTTTGGTGGACACGTTATAATCCGCACATTCACTACGCTGTGGAACACCAACAAATAATATTGTAGCGTTACGACACTGAAGCAAATACTGGGAACTACTTTTTCTTTTGAAATCACTACGCCCAGACGCCATATTTAGTAAGTAGTTCCGTCTTAGTAATCTTCACATAAACAACTCAATCTCGTAATTTTGCATTAATATTTCACAGCGTAGTGAATAGGTCTTAAAATAACCTCAGCTGTTGCTAGCAAATATGCAAAATTTGAGCTCAGGTGAACTGTGTGTTCCTCGATGACAGGGTGAGGCACAGATGATGCAATCTTATCGAAGGTAGCAAATAATCCCAGTGTGTGTGTTTCTTTGTATGCAAAAACATACAAGAGCACGCTATCGGAGGAGTCCGGGTGGGCTATTCAAACAGATCCCCACACAAAGAGGAAAATCAAGCAAACAAAAAATCAGCTCAAGAATCACTTAAACATCATGTCTTCTATCATGATTTAAACACAAAATACCCCATAATAACACACACCAGGAGACTCCTCATAAGATTATCAAATGGATAATTTAAAGCCATGATTCAACTTTTGCTATTTGCATGATGAGAGCAACAACCTGGCCTTTTGATGGGGGTCAAAGGTTCACATATGTTCTCATATACAGACAATAGGCTGCTGGCTGCTTGTCCAATAGATGGTGTTCCTGTCCAGATCCACAGATAGGGTCAAAAGGCAGCTCCTGAGACAAATGTTATCTGAGAGAGTGCACAGTGTATACTCTGGACCACTGTCTATGCAGATATACAGGAGGCGCATTGTGACAATATGGCTCATTTGTGTGTGTGTTTCTGTGTTTCTGTGTGTCTGCACGCTGCGCCTGCAGTTATATGAGTTAAAATGACACGGGGTGGGGGTGGACAATGAGCAAGAAAGGCCAGAGAAATGAGTGTGGAAATAAATAAATAAATAAATAAATGATGGTGAAGCAGTATAAATATCGGAGCCCACAGGGAAAACGAGTATCAGCTCAGCAGTGACACTGAGAAGGAGACCGGGGGAGCCAGAAGGGGAAAACAGGGTGGATGAAAGGAAGAGGAGCAGAGAGAGAAGGGGAAACAACACGTTTTTACACATAACATTGGAAACTTCAGGACAGGTGAGCCAAATAAAATCAGTTCTGGAACACGCTTTCTGTTTCCATTGTTTTCTAACCATTGCCCTGCTTTTCTATTTTCCCCAGAAATGGCAAACACGGCAGCAGTCGTCTTGGTTTTACTCCTGTTTCTGAGTGCCAGTGTGCCATGTCTCTCTGTTTATAGCAGTGGGGAATGCTTTTTCAATGCTAAAGGTATGCTGTGTTTCCTATATTGTGTGTGAGAGTGTGTGTTATCATTTGGCTATCACCTGTAAAGTATTCGAATCAAACTAACCAATGTTAGACTACAAACTGCCTTCCACCTCATAGTGTGACAGCTTGTTTAGATGTTATTCTGTAAATTTACAGTCACATAAGATTAAAAATCATAGTTGTTCACAAACAACCAAAACTGTAAAATTTGAAGTGAAGAATTTTAGTAAATTTTCCTGCAACTTTTAAAACCTGCTTATACTTAGTGAGCACGGCTGCGAGCCATTGTGGATAATACATAGAAAATAACAAATTTAACAAAAAAAAAGAATCTGTGATTAAAACGCTCTTGATGCAGTTTCATAATTTTACACTTCCCTGAGACACCCGAGCTGAGCACTACTCGACAACTCTTGACATTTGCTGTGTATGAGTCCATCTTTACAGTAACTGACGTGTCTTCCAGGGAGCTGTGAACATATGGGGCAGGTGTACGGGATGGGAGAGAGCTGGATCAACAGTGACTGTTACCAGTGTGTCTGCATGGAGCCTTTCGGAGTAGGATGCTGCGACCTGTAAGTTTGTTGGTTTAGTGTTGTAAAAGAAAAACTCCCAGCATGTTTTATTGCAGTGTCT
This sequence comes from Salarias fasciatus, assembly GCF_902148845.1. NCBI lineage: Eukaryota > Metazoa > Chordata > Actinopteri > Blenniiformes > Blenniidae > Salarias > Salarias fasciatus. The sequence goes on along the minus strand of NC_043755.1, from coordinate 4,098,904 downwards.
GCACACTAACTAAACTCTAATCTTCCCCACAGAGGATCCAAACCTGTTGACTATCCGGACTGGTGCGAGATCATCCGTAAACCTGACTCGTGCACCAGCGTCGCAGTCATGAGAGTCAATCATAAGCTGCCCTGTCTCTGGGGGCAAGGCCGCCTGAGAACGGCTGCGAGCCAACCATGGAAAACTGACAACGATCCTTTATTTTGAGCTCAGTCATTCATACAAGAGGACAGCAATAGACCAACTGTGATGGTGACTACCAATCCAACAAATAAAAGCCCAGAGTTTTTCTACATCTGCAGGTTTGTCAGTGGAAAAGTATGCAAAATCTACAAATAACTACATATCTGTCCACTGGAACAGCTTTATATTTATTATTTCATGTTATATGATATCAGTGTTAATGATTGTCGTCTGTTTCTGTGTAAGATTTGTTTTCAAAAACCAAATAAAGACTTTATGTCATGTACTTGGCTTTGTCAAATATATCACTCTTTATTAAAACCTAACAGGAATGTGATAAATTGATGACTGTGATTTGTGTGATAAATACTGCTCTCGATCATAATTTTCTGTGTATAGGCCAGCAAAATAACTGACTCCAAAACATCAATTCAATTCTAGTTGATTCAATTTGGCTGGCAAATACAACACAGTCATGTCAAGGCACTTATACAGAGAAAAATCCAACATACAAGAAAGCAGCCATGACAGTGGAAAGGAAAAACTTCCTTTCAACAAGAGGAAACCTGCAAAACCTGAGAAAAGAAGATGACAGAGACAGAGAGCAACACACAGACTGCCACAACAAAGTTGGTTTCACAGCCAGGGGAAGTGGATTGTGGGGAGGGATTCAAACTCTGGTTTGAGTAGGGGGTTGACACAGGCAAAAAGCAACAAATCAGGTGAAAATCTACCTGCAGTAGATGTGGAGGAAGAAGGATGCTCAAACCACAAACTTTCAGCTCCACAGAGAGGGAGAGAGTATAACATCACTGTAGTGAGAAAGAAACAGCTCAGTGCAGTAAAGTTCTCCCTGCTGCAGTCTAAATGCCATGGGTGTCTTCAACCAATCCTGGCTGTGAGATTTATTACAGTAACCTTAGGGAAACAACGAAAGCTCAAGGACACGTGACAAGTTATCGAGACATTGACATGTTTTGTTGCGGTTTTTGTTTCAATACATTGTTTGAGATGAAGAAATCAGTATTACTTACTTCTACTTGAATGTCCACCATAACACAAGGTGACAATGGCATGAAGTTTTTGTGTGTAGAATCAGACAGACGTGTGTATCAGTGAATGGACTTTTATTTTGAAGAACGCGGCGCAGGATGATGACGCGGCAGACTTGGCGCACTCTCATGAGCAGCACGCCCATGTTGATATATCAGAACTGCTAAAAGTCTTAACAACTGATAAAACAACCTTTTATCTCTGACAAATCTGTTTCATGCCGGAGAACCGAGAGGGGCTGAGATGTGGATCGTGACTCCCGTGAATCCTGGAGGTGAGCGCGGGGTTTTATCGCACTGTTAGCGGCTAAAGGCAACAGAAAGTTAGCGGACAGTAATCTAGGAACCACTCAAGGTCCAGATTAACTATCTCCAAGCTATCTTTGTACTGTATAATCGATATTCACAGTGTAGGTGTGCGTTTGATCTGCAGATGCATTTGTGAGCAGACTGATTGTGTTTATCTTTGAGTCGCTGTTTTATTTTGCTCTCAGTAATGGAGAGACACGACTGTTTATAATCCGTATCTTTGATGTGCGCCATATCATTCAGACATGTTTCTAACACATTTAAGTCACTGCGACAGCCCTGATTTGATGTCCATTCCCTGAATATAAACTATGGCTTTCTGAGATTTTGTGCCGTGATTCTCCACAGTTCCACAGATAAGTTATTTGTTACATTGTTTATTGTTTTTGTTAATTTGTTTCCTTTCCTTTACCCTGTGCATTATTGTACAGCAATTGCCTGAAATGAACAAAAAAAAAAAAGAAAAAATGTTCCCAGACTAACCGTGTGGAATTTTCCCACATCCATTTCTAAAAGATGCATTTCGGCACCAAATATTGTTGCATTACATTTTTATGATACAAAATTGTTGTCTCATTAATAGACCTAAAGATCAAATTATTTTGTTTATTAAATTTATAATACAACATTATAGAATTTGTCCTGAAATGCATCTTCTAGAAATGCCCTCTGTGACCTGGTTATTATGAAAGTTTTTCATCAGAAAGTGTTGGTCAGTTGAGAGAAAACAGATGTGGGTATTTTGTCGACCATTTGGATTGAATGAACACAAAGTGCTTTTAGAGAAATGCTATGCACACCACAGCTTTCAAGGAAGCTTTCGGCCTTCAGATGTAAACCACATGTAAATAACTGATATTGGCTCTGAAGGAGCTGAGAGTATTTGCATGTGAGATCTCAGATACTCTCTGATAATTTGTGTTGGTAATATTCTACGTGCTGTACTCACCTGGACTGCTCAGATATTTTCAGCTCTTTGTTTAGTTAATATTAAACATAGCCTCCACAGTGAGTGAGCTTTTTAATGAGTTATCAGGACTTATTAATGCATTTATACCGTGTAGTAAAATAATATGAGACTTCATATTGTCCAAAGCTCTGAGTTGTGGAATATCAATTCATAGTGAGAAATCCATTTATTACAGTTTTTTTTTTAAGTTGTTTTGGTGTACTTATCCATACATCTGCTGTTTTGCTTTATCCAACATAAAGTTGTGAGAGAATGGATGCGATTCCAGCTGAGGATTGTTGAATGCACTTTGCATCCTGGACAGGGCGTCACTCCATCACAGGGAAATTAAAGAGACAGAAAAGTTGTACTTTGTGCTTTTACCTTAACAGCAAAAGAAGAGTTCCTGGAGAAACCAAGGCACACATAGGGAGAACATGCAAACTGCATTCAGATATGTTATCTAACAGTGTAACATACATGTTACATGTTCTGATTATTTCAAAAAAAAAATGTTTGAAGCCAAAATTCACTCTGAGATGTTGCTTTTGTCACAGAGATCAGAAATCATACTTCAGAGACATAATACATTTACAGGAGAAGTACTGATTTACAACATGTCTGTCGTGATCAGGTGTTTCACCACATTTCCCAGTCCTACAGCTGACATACGTTGATAAATCTCCAGTGCTTTCGTCTGTGAGAACATAGATAACTGGCCGTGTGCCTCTCACAGGTGAAACCTACTACCTCCGCCCCGGAAAAGAGTATGTGGTTGGACGCAAGAACTGCGACATCCTCCTTCCCAGCGACCAGTCCATCAGCCGGGCCCACGCTCAGCTCTCTGCCACTGACGAGGTGAGAGAAAGATGAGAGAAAACACCAGTGCTGAGTCTGAGACTCGGAGATGCAGAGTGAAACAGAGCAGCTTGACATTTCAGGGGTTTTCTTCGTGTCTTTTTTTTTTCTGCACTGCTTTGGCTCCTTATTTAGGTAACAGTAATGGAGGGTGGTGTGTTATTATATATTGACTATAGGGTTTCATTGTGCTGTTTTATGTATTTTTGCTTTCAGACGCTGACCTTAAAAGACACCTCCAAGTACGGCACGTTCGTCAACGGCGCACCTATAACAGCGCCGGTGAACCTGAAGTCAGGGGACGCCGTCACGTTTGGAGTTTTTGAGAGCAAATTCCGGTTTGAAACTTGATTTACAGAAATAATATTCAGGTATTTAATCAATATGATACTCAGAAAAGTTGCTAAACTCTGTGTTCTTTTTTTTTTCTTTTTTTTTCTACTTCCTGCCTAAGGGTGGATCGTCAGAAGCCGGTGGTGTGCTCGTCGTGTTTGGACAATGACGGGAAGGCTGCGCTCTCCCAGGCTCTCTCAGCTGTGGGTGGGAAGGTGGTCAGCAGCTGGACTCAGGACTGCACACACCTGGTTATGCCCTCCGTCAAAGTCACCGTCAAGGTTTGACTTCATTTCTTTTTTAACAACTGATTGACGTTCTCTAAGACTTATTTTCTCATTCTGAAAGCAAATTGAATCAGGTCCACTGGACTTGTTCAGATGTCTCGGAAGATAAGTAACAAAAAAACGGTTTCTTTTACCCGTTTCTCAAACCGTGCGTCCTGTCTCTCCGTATGGTGGGTTATGTGGTAGCAGCCAAACCGGTCTGTAATTGTGAGTTTTCAAAATCAAGGCTTTTTCATGTGTTTTTTCGTCTGTAGACGATTTCTGCGCTGTTGTGCTGCTGCCCCATCGTGAAACCAGAGTTCTTCTCCGAGCTGCACAGAGCCGTGCAGCAGAAGCAGCCGCCTCCCAAACCCGAGAGGTACGGAATGATCCTTTGTGACGCACACACGCTCACACACTCGATGCTGGACTGGACGTCACCCGCTGTCTTCCTTGTTTTTCAGCTTCACGCCGGAGATGGACGAGCCCAGCCTGAATCGAGAGGATGTTAAACTTGAAGTGATTCCAGGTCGCAAGCAGCTCTTCAAAGGAAAGACCTTCATTTTCCTCAGTGCCAAACAGGTGTGTTCCTTCTTTCTTTTCAATTATCTAAAGTGCGGTTACACATCCTCTGTAACTAAATAGGTCAAAGACTAAAGCCGTATCTGTTGAAACATCCGGTCGGTCGGATCTGATCATCTCCCAGAACCAGTGTGAACCTCTCTGGTCTTTACGTCTCAGCTTCTCATCCTGTTGTCACGTCGCTCACTGCTGCTGCTTTCTGATCTTCACAGCTGAAGCGACTGAGCACTGCAGTCAGCTTCGGAGGCGGCACCAGCCAGCAGCTGGAGGAGGGCTCGCTGCCCCGCGTCCTGCTGGAGTCTCCGCAGAGCTGCGTGGTCGACTTATCGACCGCCTCCTCGCACACGCCGCTGTCCCCCTCCACAGCCGAGTGGGCAAACTCCGTCAAGAGCATTGTTGAAAGGTTTGAGCATTTATTCCTCTGTGGGGAAACACTTGAGAATCGGTTTTGACTGTTAAATCATGGACTAATCTGTAACTACTCTAACACTGACACAGAAAGGGCCTTCGAGTCATCACAGAGTCTGAAATCGGTTTGGCTGCTGTCTACGCTTCCTGTGACAAGTATTGTAATCCGTCCAGTCCAGTGGGAGAATCAGGTACGACGGCAGAGAGAAAAGCCAGAGGGCCTGATTCACTTAAGGTTAAAAAAAAAATCTACAAACCTGATTTCACTTGCAAACTGACGTGGACGCTGTTCTGCTGACTGGGCGCATCACATCAGACCTGCAGTATAACACACAATCGATTCAGCACATTTGTCTTGATAAATGGCATTAATTTACCCCACAGCGTGTGATTTAAAAGCAGTGGGTTGTTAGTTATTTGTTATAATTCACTTTCTTCTATTGTACTTCATCATGCTTTTTTCCCCTTAATGTCTCTTTCTTTGTGTTTTCTAGAGTCCGCAGCAAAACTCAACCCAACAATCCCGGGCGCGTCGCTGTCGCAGAGCGCCGCCGTAGACGAGACGGTGCTCCCTGCAGCATCGCAGAACGTCACGACTTACGTCGCCAACACCGAGGCGTCGCAGGGGTACCGAGGCATTTCCAGACGCTCCTCTGTCATGTCGTACGGTTTGAGTTCCTCCCATCCAGACGTTCCAGCTGATGTCCCTAATCTCGCTCTCGTTCTAGAACGAGGGTTTGTGACGCGAACGAGGCGGCGACCGTAGCAGAAACTCCCGAGAAGAAGCAGAGCCAGAACGCCAAGCAGCCCCCCAGACCCAGGTTTGCAGCTGAGAAGACGGACACGCCGAGTGTCGTGGCTGAATCCACGAGGTCGTCCGTGAACTCCCAGCAGAGCGCCGACGCACGCCGTCAGAAACGTGACTCCGAGCTGCCGGGTTGGTTCACTTCCATGTCATCCAGCATCTCTTTACCTGGAATCTTCGTCTCCGAACAGGGTTTTTGCTTCTTAAGGGCCAAAACAGGAAAATCAGAACACACCTGCTGGATGAATAGTTTGATAATAACTGTTTTGTTTTTTCATTTCAATGTGTTACAGTTCTTCACGGTTTCTACCGAAATAATTGTTCATAATAATAATTAAAAAGAACATAAATATAGCTCACTGAAGCTGTTTACTTCTTAAAACATCTAACATTAGATCCCATTAACTTTAATGGAGTCATTGAGCACCTTCATGTTTACCCCGTGTGCACGGCGATTAGAGAGCAGAAATATTTTCAACAATAGAGGGAGTGTTTTGGTTTGGATCCAAGAATTTATTCTCTCAGGTAGTCAGAGTCGCGCAGTTCAGTGTTCGATGAAGGTTCCTCCACCTTCCTGTTCTCCACGCTGCCTTCACAACCCCGTATTCACTCAGCAGAGATTAAAAAGAATACAGTGAATTTCAGACGCAGCTTCAGAAAGCTGGTCGGAGAAAATCTGCTTAAAAAAATAGATAATTTCTTCAGTACGTTGCCTGTTTATGTTGTCGTGAATATCAACCTGAAGTCGTCTTTTTGTCTCTTTCAGGGGGAGAGAGCAGAGATGTCAGGCTTCAGTCGTCCAGCCTCAAGACCAACGGAGGCACAAACCCACCGTTTTATAAAAGATCTCCTCAGAAGCAGAAGAGCTCTTCACAGGTTTCCCCGCAGAAACAGTCAACCCTCACCACGTTCTTCAAACCTGCCAACAAGAAGAGGTGAGCGTCTGGATGTTGTCTGAGTCCTGACGTCGAGGCCTGTTTACAACATCTTCAAAGAAACTTCAGTGAAAACATCATCTTTAGCACCTGTTAAGAGACAAAGCATGCAGAGAGATCTGCTCTCCTGGATTTATTGATATTGAAGAGTAGAGTCTTGTTTTTTTTTTTGTTTTTTTTTTACCTCACTGAAGTGAAGGGAAGAGTGAAGTGAAAATATTGAGGAAATGCTGTTTCACTCATCTCTCAGTGCAGTGATTCCCAAAATGTGGGCTGCTGCCCCCTTGTGGTTGGTTGAGTTATTGCAGGTGTTTCCTGAGAGGCCGTTTACATGAAGTACTGCCTAAATTCACCAAGTTCTGTCTTGAAGTTGGTTTCACACTGGATGGCGTGACCTCTAACCTCACTATCAGAGGAAAGGCGACTTCTACAGCTAAATGAGTGTTGCTCATCGTATTCATTGAAGCGTTTAGTCATGACTGTTTTGATCCTTCCCCTCAAGGCCTTTGGATGAGGAGTTCTCTGCGTCGGAGCCGAAGAGGTCTGCTCTTCAAGCGTCCGTATCTTCCCCGGCATCAAACTCCTCAAGCTCGTTTAGACCCGATACAGCCGCCGACTTGTTCACGAGGCAGTCAGACACGACTTCCAGGGAACCCCAGGGGAAAAAGAGGAAGGAGGTGGAGGAAGAGATCTGCATGGAGGAGCTGGAGTCCCTCATGTCCGAGGACATGGACTGCTTCGACGAGCCGCTCGATCGTAAAAATACCCGGCAACCACAGCAGGAAGTGTCGACCAGCTCGACGAAGCAGAAGCAAGGCTCACACTCAGAGGAGTTTGAATCTTCCAGCAAAAGGCGCAGAGTCCACCAAGAAGAAAATGGGCTGACGAAGCAGAGCGGCTTTGAGAAAGAGTCGAGTTTCCAGAAGAACGACAGCAAACAGCTTCCCGTGTCTGTTAAAGCCGAGCCTCCTCATGTGACGGACTCCATGACGACAACCCGTTCAGAGTCCTCTCAGCCTCCACAGAGGACCTCCGCCAAAACTGACAGCAACACGACACCTTTTGGGGATGATCAGGCAGCTGATGTTGAGGTGAGGAAAGATGAGTTTGCTTTGCTCAAATACTTATCTCCGCCCCCGTCTTAGTGTTTTTGTGTAATTTTCACCTTTTCTTCATCTGCAGGACTTAGAGCTGCTCCAAGCCGAAAATCCTCAGCCTAAGGAGGAAACTAAGACTCCTCTGAAACCTGTTCAGCTCAAGCAGGAGGTCCAAGTAAGGAAAAAAAAAAAGAAAAACAACCTTTTAGTGCTTCTGTTCTGTCTTTGATCCACATTTGTTTTCAGTGTCTGTGTGTAACTATACTAAATGTGTTACAAAGCTCTTCTTTTTACACAAGTTATTGTATAAAAGTCTCATTAAACATAAAAATAGGACATCAAGAAATCTGAGTCAAATATTTTCGCTCCGTTCAGACCTGTTTAGAAGTTACTGTATTACCATCTGACCCAGAAACGACACAAAGCTTCACATGCTTGTAATAATTCTAAATGTCTGACTGCAGGAATCAGTCAGAGTTATGTTGATTTGAAGATCCAGCCTTAAAACATCTTCAGATCTTTCCATTTTTGCACTGTGGCTGTGCTTTTAGTAGTTCTGTGCAACGTCTTTCTTTTGCAGGAGTCACATTTCGATGAGGATCTTCCAAACAAGCTGGTGTTGGTGGAGTTTCGGTCTCTCACCGTGACGGCTCCTCCCAGACACAAACCCGCACAGACGCAAAGCAGCAGCTCCTCCAAGAACTTCAAATGTTTCCGCAAGGTCCGTCCAGATGAAACACACACAGCGCACTCCCAAATAAATACAGTTAAACTTTAAAAACCCCCAAAACACCAGAGGGGTTGCAGCTACGTGATGGATGCAGCCTAAATATTCTGGCTGTTCGTTTAATAACTGAGACGATCAAAACATCATCTATTATTGAGTGGTGGAAAAAACCAAAACAACACTCGGTAATAAGTAATATTTTCTTGAGTTTTCTTTATAATGAGTGTGTGTGTGTGTGTGACAGGGTCGCGCGTCTCAAGCCTTCTCACACGTCATCGGAGGATCAGACCTGCTGGCTCACAGCAGGGACAAAAACGCCGACCTGGACGAATGGCTCAGAGACGTAGTGGAGGTACAGAAGACCCCCTCTAAGATCCACCTGATGACTCTGTTATCTGTTAAATGTTGACTGTAGTTGGTTTCGTGTTTCAGGAGGAGAATCAGAAGAAGCGCGACGAAAGTGTAGGAGATGACCTCTTTAGGTAAGAGAATTTATCTGTTCAGAAATCCCTCCAAGTGTTTTACAAATTCTGAACATTTCAGTCAGAATCAGGAAACAGAGCGAGATTCAAAGCTTCACAGACACTCCAGAGATGAACCTGTCTGCTACTGATACGTTCATCTGGTCAACTAATCACATGGAGTCTTTTCTGGATCTGATGCAAAACATTCTTGAAGCTTTCCTGATAGATATTTTTGTGAAAATATGAGATTCACTCTGATTAAGTTGGAAAAAAAAGATCATTTTCTGTCAGGATGGGATTCATTAGACTTGAAATGCTGCAGCATGACTCAACCAAAACGTCTTATGTCATTTAGATCCGGTGCATCCAGGAAATATTCAACCCCCTTCTCCTTTCCCACATTTTATGTTACAGCCTTATTCCAAGATTGATTAAATTTGTTTCTTTTTCTCATTAATATACACACAATACCCCGAAATGACAAAGTGAAAAAAACATTTGTAGAATTTTTGCAGAGCTGAAATATCTCATGTAAATACCTGTGACACTCGAAACTGAGCTCAGCTGGATCCTTGATTCCACTGATTGTCCTTGAGATGTTTGTACAGCTTGACAGGAGTCTTATTTTGGAAAGGCACATACCCTTCTACATAAGGTCACAGAGCTGAAAGTGTCAGAGCAGAAACAAAGCCTCAGACGTGGGGAAGGGTGCAGAAGAGTTTCTGCAGCACTGAAGCTCCTGAACAGCACAGTGGCCTCCATCACTCACAAATGGAAGAAGTTCAGAAGCATCGGGACCCTTCCTGGACCCGATAGAGGGAAAAGATGAGTGTAGCAACATAGAGAGACTTTCTGAATGGAAATCCACTCCGGAGCGCTCAGGACCTCAGAATGAGGCGACGGTTCACCTCTCAACAGGACAACGACCCAAAACACACAGCCAAGATAACGGAGTGGCTTCAGGACAAGTCTGTCAACATCCTTGACTTGCAGCTCAGCCCAGACTGAAACATTATTCACTTTGTCTTTAAGAGGTAGTGTGTGGAGATTGACGAGAGGAAAAGAAGAATTTAATCCATTTTGGAATAAGGCTGTAACATTGAATACTCTCTGGATGCACTGTATCTGGGAAAGTCTACGACTTTATTTACTGCTAAAGGTAACAGTTGTGGTTTAATGTTAAACTTTTTGCCGTTTCTACTTTTTCCAATAGCCTCCAAAAAACACACATTAATAAACACTGAGGCTCTTTCCTGTCAAAAGGAAAGGACATTTCGTGTTGATGGTTCACATCTTCCTTTATTCACAGTTTAGTCACATATGAATAAATACTTATCCTTCTCTCTCTAAGAGAAGCCTACATATATAGCTACTCTACTCTTCTGTTAAATTCAAGATCTTCTCCTCATATATATTAAAATTTAATAAAAACCTGCCCCATCCTTGCCCATCTTGCCGATGCACTCGCTCCATGGCGTCATGCATCCTGTAGAAGTGCGTGAAGATCGAGTCTGTTCCGGCCCGGCCATTATGACAAAGTGCAGACCACATAAATTAACCGAGCATTATGGGTAAGGGGCCCACTTTGGCTTCGCATTAACCAATCGGGACCTTGTAATTCTTCCGTCACGGCGGTTGCCGTGGCGACGGCGGTGATGTAAGCCGCCGCTGCCGTGTTTTCTTTGACTAAGCAGAAAAGAGACAGTCCGAGATTGATTCTGTGTGTGTCAAGGCTGAGCTGTTTGATCACTGAGTCATGCTCAGTCAGTCATGCGTAGCCAGGGAACAGACTCTGCCGCTGAGAAAACACGGCGCTACCTTTTTTCTTTTGGTTGGCGGGGGGGTGGGGGTTTAGGTTTCCAGACGTGGTTTCATAGGAAGCTTGTTTGCTTTTAGCTGTTCAAACATCGTCCGCGTTTTACAGCACCTAATTTGGGCTGTTTTGATTGTTTGTTCAAAATGCCTCTAAGGACATTGAGGAATGACCCATGAGGAATGTTAAAAGCCTTCCTGACAGAAGGACGGACGTATGAGGTTGCTTATTCTTTTTTTCCTGTGTGTGTGTATGTGTGTGTGTTTAGGTACAACCCCACCAAACTAACCAAGAGACGATGAAATGCCTTCGTCTTCTCATCCTCCGGAGGGAATTCATTTCAAAGGCTCGGGACTCCAGGAATAACTGCGTTTATCACCCCTGACGTCTGCCGGCCCTCGTTTCGCTCTTTGTCCCGTTCTGTTTGGAACCGTATTCTCACACTAATTAAGCCACTGGCAGCACGAAATGTTAACAAAGCAGTCCGAGTTCAGTCTTTTTGTCAAACGTTTTATTTGTCAATAATAAAAAATATTGCATACAAAACATTAAAAACTCTTCAGTTGAACAAGAGAGCGTCGAAACTCTACATGCTGAAAGCAGCTTTTTTTTTTTTTTTTTTTTTTTTTTTTCCTCCGTTTTGAAGCTAAGACCCAGCGAGTTCCCTGGTTTTTAGCAGGACTACGAGCTTGAGAGGGATTCAAGTGTTACCATGTTGTCAGCGATCTCCAGCGAACCCGAGCTGCAGGCACTTTACCGCATGAGAAACTGCCCCGGCGAGCAGCCCCCATGCCTCACGTCGACTGCCCTCTCTGTGCAGATCATCCAGGCTACCCTGCTTCTTCGTACGAGTGAGCGTTTACTCAGCATCAAGCATTAATTGTGCAGTAAAAAAGTCTCTTTTTTCTCTCTCTCTCTCTCTCATTTTCTTTCTCTCCCAATGGCTGCAAAGTGACCAGAGGAGTAAAGAGACTGGCTTTCAAATAACCCCAAGGAGATTATTGAGCTTATTACACTTGAATTGGTTTCTAAAATTTGCACATGTGTAATAGAATTTTAAAACTTGGACTGACACAAAAATTAAGAATAGCAGTAAACAGTGATATAACAGTGGACACTGTGTCTCACCTCCATGTAAAGACGGTTATATTTTTAGAATTTTGAATAATAATCTGAGGTTTCAGTGTCTCCCAGTCCCCTCTGAAGTCCTTCAGTTCACCGGCCTGACTCGTCCCACAACTGTCCTCATAGCACTTTAATGTCTTCTGCTCACAGCAGCTGCTGCTCGGCGATGGGCCGCGCCTGCATGCATATATTCAAGATTGGTTTCAAAACAATATTCAGAAGTCAGTGGCAAAAAAAAACAAAAAAAAAAAAAGCAAGATATAATTCATCATAAATTCAGTGGTTAACACACAAGTATCAACATCTTCAGGAGTTACTGTTGTGTGGTTAGTAGAACCTAAACAGTAACGAGTTTATCTATCATGTTAGTGAGAAAAAAAAAAAAAAGAAACAAAATACTATGTAACATGTTAGTAACACATCAGCCCCACAAACTGGCTCATGTTGCACTGAGGGGGGCTAAAAGACGATTTCCTCCACACAAGGGTAAAAATGTCACATCACGGTAAACAAAGCAAGAGCGGCGCACGGTCCAGCGATGCATCTGGCGTCACATGTTTGCTTAGAAGCCTGAGAAGGTGGTAGGAATGGAAAATAGACTGCTGCTGCTTCTACTCACGACTTTTGCTGTTTGGCACTGAACAGAAGAGTCACTGCTGTTTGCTGTCAAGTGATGTGTTTAAGAATGGCAAAACGCTTTGATAGATGAAAAACTGGAACTACATAAAACAAATGTCTGTTTGGGGTTTTTCAGAAATGACTGGCAGAAATCTGAGTCATTTCTCTGTTTCTGTATTAAAAAAAAAAAAGCATTTCGTCAATGACAAATCAGTGTTTATTCCTGACGTCGGATGACGTAGGTGTTAGCCTTTTAGAAAATGTGAGAATACAATAACAGGAACACCACGTGGATGTGAACATCTAGTCTGAATGGTTTCTTAGCAGACAGCCTGAGCAGGTAAAGTGGGTATTATGTATTTTCTGAGTTGTGGTTTAAAGTCTCTCTTTACCATGTGTGGCTTAAATGTTTCACAAGTTGGTTCTGATTTGTGTCTGAAACTGAAGAACGAAATCTTGTCTTGGTACAAGATTTCACTGTAGTGGTGGGTTAACAAGGCATGAAAGTCATTTTCAGAGATTCTCATTAAAATGTAATATAAAATTATTCTAAAAAGCTATAGATTAAAAAAAAAAAAAGTGTTGTACCTGGCATCTACAGAGCATTCTGACTGCCAAAGAGCTGTCACAGTGAATGTCTATTTTTATTTTCTCTGTCTGCATTGTTAGGGAATAATAAAACAAGTATCAAAATGCTTTCAGTAGATTAAATTTTTTTCCCCAGCAGAAGGTAAATTTGACCAGTTGTCCTTTATTATTAGAAAAAGAGTTAGTAGAATAAGGGCAAAATTTACTTCCTGGAAGTGAAAAGGTCAAAAGAGAAAATATAAACAAAAATATTCCTGAACTTTTGAAAAAGAAGCATTTAAATTAATAAAAAGAAATTAGGGAAAAAAAGGCCTAAACTAAAATTTGTTGTGAAAATGTAACCAGTCTGTCCTAAAGGGGAAATATGTACAATAATTTGCATAGAAAGCCTTTCAGTTTTCACATAACCAAAGGAAAAGTTCAAACGTTGCTTTGGTTAATGACTTTTCCTAATTTCCGGTTTATGGCTCCAACTACCTTCAGTAGCAGCTAAACGAAGAAGCTTCCTAAATAAACACAAAGAGAAGGCTCAATAATCAGGAACATTAAGTCTCATTTGTCATTAAGTCGTTGGATCACAGGTTCTGAGATAATGTGATCTGCGTCACATTACAAATACCCCTCGTGACGGAGTTTCATGAAGCGTGTTGCTCTGTGAGCGAGCGTCACTCACTCCACCTGCTCATATTACGTTGCATGGATTTAAGTGGAGTGTTTAACGGCCTTTACTTGTGACTGCTCCCTCTCACAAAGGCTACAGTAGTATGCAAAGAGAAGCAGGGTAAGTCTTGTTAGTAATGGGTTGAAGACACATGGTGAAAGAATAAATAACCCTGATTAAAAAAAAAAGAAAAGAAGAAAGGTCCCGTTCTTTATGAGGTTACAGATTGACTAGGTAACATTGGCACACAGTAGCTTGGACAGATGGAGACTTCATTTGAAGTCAGACACAAAAAAAAAAAAAAATCTTGAAAGCTGTATTTTGTTTCTTCAGAAACTGATTTGTGTACATCCTTTGTCTTTTTGGTCTCAAAAGGTTTAACGACGAGGAGATAACACTGCATTAATGGTGAAAACCTATTAAGACTTAAACCCCTTCCCAAACGGATGAAAGACTTTCAAATCGGTGCCTTGAGACCACCGCGCCAATCTTTTCTGACCATTTCAAATGAAGTTGTTTCCTCCATTGCTGATGAGCTTCCCTTTGCTCTTGAGTCTCTTGAGCAGACATGAAGCAATGCCCAGCGCGCCACCCTTTAAAAAGCGAACAAAGTTGTCTCCCACCAATGGCCCCATCGCAAACAGACCTGGTTCCTTGGTGCACTCAAAAGTGTAGGGGTCTATGTCAATGGGGTTTTGCTTGCAGGAGATGGGCTTTGTTGGATCCTGACCAAGGTACTGGCCCTGCCCCTTTAAGAAAAACAAGTTTGGGTTGGTCCCGATCAGTACCAGGGCCATGGAGATCTTGAAGGCCTTGAGGGAGTTGTTCCCTTGCAGCAAACACTTCATGTCAGACTGGAAGGACACCACACAGTGGTCGGAGAAACTTGTGTAGTCAGGAAACAGGCCGACACTATCATTACCAGCCACGCTGCCGGTGGCCAGCTGGGGCTTTGGGCACATCTTGGCACAAACTGAAGAGGCAATGCTAACTGACTGGGGTCTGTTTGGGGCAGAGGAGGGAGCCACGTTTTTGTAGGTCTGGGAGCACATCATGTTGTAGACTTTATGGTATTCTGGGTACAGGGTTTTGGGCAGTTGCTTAAAGATGAGGTCTGGGTCGTCGGTGCCCTTACGGAACACGTGCAGCACTCTAATGTTGCTGCTGCAAGCACACAGAACTGCATCGGCTGCGCTCAAGCCAGCACCTACGATCAGAACCGGATCGGAGTTCATGTCCAGTTTCCGTCGACTCACAGCCAAGCCGAGGTCTGAGATGCTGTGGAACACAAAAGGTAGATCCTCCCCCTCTACGCCTAATCGAACTGGCGCATCAGACGCACCAGTGGCCAGGACGACATTTTCAGCAAACAGGGAAAAGGGCACATGCGTGTCATTCTGCACCTGCTGGTATCCCCTGACTTCCCAGAGAGCCGCCCCTCCTCCACTGTTTACACATTCTCCTCTATTTCCCTCAAGTCCCTCATTAACGCCATCTCCCACCCCTCCATCTCCTTCAACAGGGCTCCCATTCTCCACACTTTCCCCCTCATTCCCCCGACAGAGTTTCTGGACGGAGGTCACATAAGTGTTGTCAACAAAATGTTTTTGGAGCCCCTTTAGCTTCACGTAGTTACGGTAATAAGAGGAGATCTCTTCTGGGGTGGCCCTATCACTGGTCGCATCCCTAAAGAGAGGAGGAAGACAATGAGGAAGGAGGCAGTACAAAACAAACTGAAGAGGAAGCTGCATCTTTGTCAACGTTTGTCCTCTTTACCTGCGTTTCCCACCGGTTAAGTCTCTGTAGTTGACCCCAGGAAGCTCCATCCAGATGCCAAGACTTATAGTGAGCATCGAACCCTCCATTGCCTGACAACATTCAGAAAGCAAAGAAAGAAAATACAACATCAAAGTACGAACTTTCACATTTGAATTACAAGGTGGATCACCAACAAGAGTAACCTGGTCACTTACATGCCACGCTCCTCCAGGTGTCGCCCTCCCGAGAACCACGTGTGGGATGTGCTGCTGCTTGTCTCTCCTCCACTGAAGCACAGAAGGGAACTCATAGCCAAAGTCAGCATTGGGGTGCAGCAGTGTATCAAAAAGCACTGCCACCGGGTTGCTTGATCTTCCCTCAAGCCCTTCACTCAGATATTCCAGGTCCTACAAAAAGAGAAACACATCCACGCTCACACATCTGTGCACTTCTGTGATCTGGTGACGATGCAAAGAAATCAAAGAAATCAGAGGTTACTTGTTCAGTGATGGCGAGTTGCTTGGTCTCCTGCAGTTTTCTGTACAGTATTGGGTTTGGGTGGACAGTTGCTGAGTCGAAGTAGGGCTTGTATCCACTCAGCAGGTAGGACAGACAGATACCTGATGGCCCGTTGCCTAAAATGACCCCAGATTCAGGAAATTGCACATTAGTATGTGAAAGAGACACAGCACTGGATGAATATGGAGCTTTTATTAATGTGACTCATGAAGAGGGTTCCAAACAGGTTGGAGGAATGATTTAGACTGTTTAAAGGGCAGCAGAGTGCGGGACAGACATTTACCTATGATGACCACAGGGACCGTGGGAGGGTGGTCTTGTGGCAGAGTCGTCTCTTCCAGAAGTGGCATGGCTGCAGCCTGGGCCAAAGCCGGCACTAAAGGGGAAGAGAAAAACTGAATTGTGAAGAAAGTTCCTGTTACTACTTGTGTTAGTTCATCAGTTCAATATTCAACGACGACCAGAGGCCGGTTTGTACTTTGTCCCTCCAGTGTTTCCATGTTTCTAGGTCAGATTATTTGAACAGGTTCAGACTGGCTCACTGTCTTTGTGTCTGCCAATGTTGTTGTCTCACATGAGCTTAGATCCTGTCTCCTTTCACTATCATCAGCTGACTCAAACATGCACACACACACTGAGGGGGAAAAAAGTCCTTTATTCATTTTGTTATTGTGCTTCCACATACAGCCCATGACCCTCCCTGTCTGTCTGGGGCTTCACACACGTGGAAACACCCCGCCACAACACAGCGTGGCCCCAGCTTTTTTCTCGCCGTCCCGCCGACGTCCACACACCCCCTGTACTATCGCACATGGCCCGCGGCGGGGCGAGCCTCTTTTAACCCCGGTGCCGCTTCCCAAACAAAAGGGAGTTCTAATCAGATTTATGTAGGCTTGGGCCAGTTGTGAAATGTTGTCGTTGAGCATGTGTAGTGTGTGTTTGTGTGTTACGCGACAGTGCCATTGTGTGCCCGCCGGGCAGCAAATCCCCCCTGATCACTCCTCCGAGTGGGCCCTAATCCCACTGGGCCTGTTTATGTCTTTACCGCCCTTTTCAGCCGCAGCAGGGTGAGAATGTAGTCCTGGCATGCTGACAAGCCAAACCATTACAGCTCCGACTTGTCTACAGACCAACATTGCACACACACACACACACACATTCTCCCGCCAAAACATCACCACAACAGAAAACGGTGCCCACTTGCCCCACTTTCACAAAAACACTGCTTGATATTCTTTGTCTGACATCACAAAACTCTCGCTCACCTCTCTCTGCACTCCCCGTGACCGGTACAATCCGCCTGGTTTCACGTGTACCCCTCTCCCTCCCCCCCCCGTCCCCCCCGCCTCCCCCTGTCTGACCTGTGTCCGTACGCCGACCAGTTTTCTTTGGTGTCGGCTTGTTTACCTTTTTCAGTGAAAGCAATGGGATTCCACACTTTGCCTGCCCTGCTGGGAGAACATCGTGCCCCCAGTTGGCAAACCGGTCCACTGGTTAATTTCATAACTCCCCACAGTGTGAACAATTATGAAAGTTGTTTGCTCTTTTCTTTTTTTTCCCTCACTCCAAACCCTTTGTATTGTTTGCTTTGTGCTCACATAACTCAACAATTGGCTCTCTAAGTGGAGTTATCGTTTCCTCTTTTCAGCTGATAAAACAAACAAAATCAAAATGAGCAAAACAGCTGGATGCAGTCCAAGTAATAAATTGTTCACTGAAACTAAAACTATTCTTCATGGTTCATTCTTCATGTGTTTAAGATGACACATGGGACCTTTATTAGCAGGCAGAATAAAACTCACTACTCATGTAGGTTTATGTAATAATGCTGTTGGGAACCTCCACTTATACCTCGCACCGTGAACTGGATTATTCCAACATAGCTGCTTTGGACAGATTACATGATGCAACAATGGTGCTGTTTGCACTTGAGTTACAGCTCACTTCTCCATCTTATGAATGCTCCCTCATAATCTTCACCTGACTGAACAGCTAGTAACAGGACATTATATTAGAACCAATAGATTCCACTAAACAGAGCTATATCACAGTTCTAACATTAAACATTACCAGTGCCTGTTTGTCAGTGTTGATAATTCCCTCTGTTGGGCATTCTATCAAAAAGACTCCTAAAGTGTCAGTGATAGTACTCATTTTGTGTCTGTCCACTGTCCCCCTCTTTATTTATTGGTAGTAACTGCAGGCCTCCTCTCATATCACCATGTTTTGCTTTGTTTGTCTCTCTTGTCAAGTATATATGAATAGTGTTTGTTCACTTAATGTCCTTTTCCTCTCTCCATTTTTATATAAAATGGGATTACATACTGTATATGCCACATTTGTGATAAACAACATGACTACCCTCGGAGACATACGAAATGTGAAACTAAACTGTTTTCAAAGGAAAGATAATGCATATATGTTTTCAACATCAGTAAATAATGAATGTACAGCTGATTCTTTAATGCACACCGCATTTTCACACGTGTTCAGGTGAAAAAAAAAATCAGCACAGCTTCCTTACATGAAAGGAAAAAAAATAAATCACTTTACAATCCAGTGAAAACCTTAAAATAAGACCAAATTTTGACAACAACATGGATCACAGATGATTCCTCGCATATTTTTTCCCCCTTCCTTCCTATTTTCTAATGCGCTGACATGTGCGCGCTGTGCAGCATGTGGGACGCACCGCAGGCTCCTCTTCCAGAACACGGAGCACCGGAGGCTGCTCACGGTAAACAAACCGGGCTTCACTTCAACTGTCCGAATTTTAGAGACACGAAATGAACAACTTCTGCTTTTCGGAGATTCAATTATATTCTTGTTATGTTGTTATGGCAATGTCCAAACGGTGGAAAGAAATGGTCACAATTTAATTTGGATTTTTTTTTTTTTTTTTTTTTTTTTAGATGTTCTTGCGTGTGTGCTCTGTTAAATGAGTGAGAGTTATTTTTCTTTCTTTCTTTCTTTTTTTTTTTCTTTTTTTTTTTTAGATCGTTTGCAGGGACCAGCCTGCAGGTCAGTCTGGAAATGAGGTTGAATTCATCGCAGGATGCTGCTGCACCGTCCTCATGGACCTACTACACTCCTGACTCCCAGCAGCCTGCGTCCAATGAGGCTCAAGGAGCACATGCGACCGCCGCCGTGTCACCATCACCACCACCACCACCACCACCATCACCATTGCATAATTTAGGTCAATCACACAGTCAGTCAGCAGCATCCACAGCCGTGGCTCATGATCAGGGTGTCTTACCGCGTTGTGATTTATCTCTGTCTCCAAGCCGCGTCCTCTATCACGACCCGCGGCCGCGTGTATAACCGTATAAATAGGCAGACGGCGGTGGGAGGACCTACACCAACTGTCTGTCTGGGGTCTTGTATGAGATAATAAGCCAACCTCTCTCTCGTCATCATCACGCACGCATCCATCCACACACTTACCCTCCGTGCTGTTCGACCTGGTGTGCGCGCAGGTCTGATCAGCCTGGAAATGTCGAGCGAGCCGGGGGGGGGGTTAAGGGGGGCAGGTCCGGTCTGAGTCTTGATGGCAGAGCGTGAAAGACAGAAACCGGGTCCTGCGACTGCTTTTGTCGTCACATGCGCATCTCACTCTGCACCGGCAGGCGTGAGCACGCGCCGCGGAGCCGGAGGGAGGAGAGAGCCGGAAGACCGGAGCATGTCTCTGCATCTCTCTGCATCACTCATCTCTCAGCATCTCGCAGCATCTTTAACTCCATCTCTCGTATCACAGCATCTTTCACCATCTCTCAGCATCAAACAGCATCTCTCTGCATTTCTCAGCATCTCACAGCATCTTTCACTTTCTCCCGGCTCACAGCATCTTTCATCATTTTTTTCACCATCTCTCAGCATTCTCACTCCCATGCACCTTGCGTGGGCTTGAAATGGGCACTTTTATTTTAAGAGCATCCCTAAATGCACCGTGAGTTGCACATTGGATGGTCCATGATCCAATATGTGCCCACAGGCCTGCTTTCTCAGAGAAAATCAGTCATCTGACTCTTTGTCAGGCATGCTCGTAAAAATAAATCAGATCTACTGTTAATTTGAACAAGTTTCGCTTATGATTGTCAGAGAAGTTGTGGACAATGGGTGGCTTGTGGACCACATGCAGCCCACTGACACATATTTTGAGACCCACATGAGAGTTTCATGACATTTCCCCAGTTGCAATTGGTTATCAGTGTGACCAAACCCAATAGAGTTTTAAGTTGAAGTGCAGTGCAGCGCCTAGGAGCAGCTGAGGGTGAAGGGGTCAGCTCAGGGACCCACAATGGGATCTGAATGTGCAAACTTCCAAATCAAAGGCCTGCTTCTCCATCTTAAGACATCACTCCTTGTCCTTGATTGTTCTTCATAGTAAAAAAAAAGAAATAAAAATGAACAAAAACTATAATTCTGACAATATTAAAATAATAGTCATGCTTATTCTAATGCGTAGTGGTAAAAGTGCACCATCACAATGATATAAGATCCACATCCCTGAATTCACCAGTGACGATACTTCTTTTACTACTAAAACCGGAAGCTCAGTCCGGTGAAGTCCCGCCCCTCCACCGCCTCGCCCAATGAGCGAACAGGATCAACAACTTCCGCTCTTGTACCAAAACACATCTGCACATGTATGCTAGCTAGCAGCTAGCTGTGGCTGCAACTCAGAAAGTGGCGAAAAACGCCGCTGAAGATGGTCCACTTCAGCAGGATCTGCCTCCGGAAGGTTAGCAGCGCAGCGGACGAGCAGTTAATACAAGACGCGTATTTTACAACATTTGACAGCAGGAATTTTAGCCGCGAGAGCAAACATCACCGCTGTTTGACATTGTAATGCCTGCTGCGAGGCGCTGTCCGGTTTCTGACTGTTCAACAGTATGAATTTTGCTGTTATTTAGCGTGCAGCGCATCTTCATGCGTTTTTTTTTAACAGTGGCGTTTGTGCAAAGTTCGGAAACGATGTATGTTGACGTAACACTAGAATCAATCAATCATGCTTGTATATCTTTCTTTCCAAGGTGTTTAACAGATTATTGTCAAAGTGATAGAACAGAACAGATCAGGGCAATAAAAGAGATTGTAGAAGACAAAATGAAAGTGTCATTAAACCTATACTATCAATGATGGTTGAATGTAAGTTGAATTAAAAACACCTTGATGGGTGCAAAAAGGAAACGTAATTGCTGTGAAGAGCTCATAAAGTAATAGATTACATTGAAAGAAAATTAAGTTTCTATTGATTAAAAGTCAAGCAAAGAACTGGGATCTTGTCTACGAATTGTCTTTTTCTAAATAGAAATCAGTCTGATAGAAATGTGTAATCATCACAGTAAATACTTTGAACTTGCCAAGAGAAAAAGGTGTGTATAAAATAATGCAGTGCACTAATGAAACTAAGACCTACATCAACAAATAAGGGCAGAATTAGCCCTAGCTGTAAAGAAACTCGTATTTTACTTTTCCACAATGTATACTTTATTATTGTTTTGTTCAATAATTTAGCTTTGAAGCGTGAGACTGTCTTTTGCCTCATCCTCACACCAAATGAATGACAGTTTTTGAGTGTAACATGAGTCTTGTATCAATATAAGCCAACAACATAAGCCTGGTATCAATATTGTACTATACGCATTTGGATCTTTCTATCTTACCAAGTGCCCCTCAAAAGAAGAGACTTTCTTTTCCAAATATCACCCTACCTTAACGCGTCTTGTGATCTCTTGGCAGTATGGAAACTTGGTGGATAACCTGCGGCTGTATGTCCGTGGAGGCAGCGGCGGCATGGGCTTTCCCCGCCTCGGCGGACAGGGCGGGGACGGCGGAGATGTTTGGGTTGTGGCGACAAAGGACATAACCTTGAAGAGGATCAAAAACAAATACCCAGAGAAACGCTTTGTGGCTGGAGTCGGAGCAAACAGCAGGTTGTTTTCTACAAATTTACCATTTCACTAACGCTTTTGCAGCACTTTCATTGACATTGCCTAAATTTATGAAAGATTATTTTATTGTTTCATATTACCTTTGTCAGAGGGTAATCAGAACTCTTATTTATGTTTCTTGTTTTTTTTGTCAACAGCATTCGAGCTCTGAAAGGAATGAAAGGAGAGGACAAGGAGATTTTGGCTCCTGTGGGAATCACTGTCACCACTGATGACGGCAAACTTATTGGTATTTGAAAAATTCTGCAGCAAAACTCTTTTCAGTGTTTGAAATGAACTGCACAGGCGGCCTTTATTGTTAATTATACAATAACCCTGATCATAAGACAGTGGCACCTGCCTTTAGCAAGGCTCATGTTTGGTGAAACAGTTTTGCTGACAAAATGTTATAAATTTAATTCTCTGAAATGAAGATATTAAACAACCAGTGTGGATGCATGCACAGTGCTGCTTTTGTGAACTCCATCTCCGGCTGTCGTCACTTTCAAATGCAGCATTAATAAGCTACAGAACACCCTATTAATAACAGCGTCCGGCATCTTCTCACCCCATGAGAACAGCGTCTTCCCTTATTTATTTTGCACATCTGACATGATGTTCTTGTTTATGAGCGCTTGTTGCTGTTGTGTGGCAGAAGTCTGCTTAAAAATGGAGCTGATTATAAGATGACCTCCCTTTTTCAGGCTTATTTCCTGTAACAAAAGAACACTGTCCTTCCACATTAATAATAGGAGGAGAGAGGAAAAACGTCCTTGATGTTGTGGTGAAAATGTTTCTTCTGTTCTCTCTGCAAGGCGAGCTGAACGCTGTGGGCGATCGCATTAAAGTGGCAACAGGAGGATCTGGTGGCTCTTTCCACTCCGCCTTTCAGCCCAGTAAAGGTCAGACTAAACACGTCAGGCTGGACCTCAAGCTCATTGCCGACCTCGGCCTTGTGGGGTGAGAACAGAAACTCACATGATCCTCCTGTTTCAGACAGTTTATTGTGAATAATGCGATATGAAAATGATAAAACATTCTGCTCTACATGTATTGCTTCATTTCAAGGGATAAGTCAACTACCAAAAAAATAATAATAACCCACGGAATAATGAGATAGTAAATAAATAATACATAACTTCCTCCATGTCCCACTTTACTCTACCCATCAGGTGTTACTTAATATCGTCCCACATCTTGTTTTAGATACAAAATTATCCATTTCCACATCCTTGTTACTCAGATGTTCAAATTTGATTCGTCCTCCTTTTTCCCCAGTTTAAGTGGTGCTTAAAATTTGTTTTTCCTACAAAGCAGGCCACTGAACAGTAGATGGCGCTGTGTGCTCTTTAGTCCACAGATGATCCCAGGATCGGAGAAATAATTCGTTTTCTAGAAACCCTTTAATTTGGCGTGAAGTGCATAACTGTGGAATACGAATAATATTTCAGGACAGATTTTATGCAACTTTGATCTTGAATAATGCGACTTATGGAGGATCTTGATCTGGATCAGGCAGCGTCAAGCGTGCAGAGAACAGATGTTGACTTCAAACTTTCCTTAAAAACGTAAGATCAGTTATATTCCTAACCCGTTCCCTTTTCCAATTTTCCGTATTTAATAAATTAATTTCATTTTTTCAAAGAAACACACGAAGGATGGATGGATGGATCACCCGTACATCCTGATTTCAGGCTCATATTTACAACCACACTCAATTTTATTTATTTTTTTGCCCTTCGGTGAATCATCATCAGGTTTCCAAACGCAGGGAAGTCCTCGCTCCTGACGACCCTCTCCAACGCCACGCCGCAGATCGCCAGCTATGCTTGTAAGAACTCGACACTACAGTCATGGTTGAAACATGTTTTCAGTTGAGTTTCTGTTTCAGCTGAATTGATTCTGGGAAAAACATCTTGTTTCCAGTGTCACACTTAATGAAAGATATTAACATTAAAGTAAAAACTCAGAGAGGTAGAAGTTTTGGAAGCTGTTGTATTTTTAGATTTTGAGTTTCTGCTTCCCATGCTAGGTTTCCTTTCTGCAGTTTCTGAAATGTTTGTTGCGAATTTCAGTCACAACTTTGAGGCCGGAGATCGGGAAATTGATGTATGAAGACTACAAACAGGTAGGAATACTCATCAGAGGTTCCTCCTCCTCTTCTTTCCCCATTTTAACTGTGGTTTATCTGATTTTAGCGGTTTCTCCTCTTTATTTGACTTTATTTGGACAGATCTCCGTGGCCGATCTCCCCGGGCTGATTGAGGGAGCTCATATGAACAAAGGCATGGGCCACAAGTTCCTGAAACATGTGGAAAGGACCAAGCAGCTGTTGTTTGTGGTGCGTAGTGACACACACACACACATACACACTCACACACACACACACACACACACGTGTGTGAGTGTTGTAAATGAACCAGTGTTTGCCGGCGGTTTGTGTCCCTGCAGGTGGACGTCAGCGGTTTCCAGCTGGCGAGTAAAACCCCGTTCAGGTCGGCCTTCGAAGCCGTGCAGCTTCTCACCAAGGTCAGCGTGAAGCCGTGGCCCGGTCAGCATTTGCTCTCAGTTTTCCGCTCTTGGAATAATGAGTGTGTTTTGCCTGAAGGAGCTGGAGCTCTACAGAGAGGAGCTGCTGACGAAGCCCGCCTTACTGGTGGTGAACAAGATGGACCTGCCCGACGCCGAGGACAGACTGGCAGAGCTGAAGGAGCAGCTGCACAACCCAGAGGGTGCATCCCACTGTTCTCTGTTCTTCTGTTGTTCTTAATTAATTTATTTTTTTCACATTTTCATTTATTAGATGTGTAATTTACTGGTTTAGTTGTGATGCAAAAGAGTTGCAAAACATCTCTTGGCTGAATGAGGATGAATCTCCTCACGCTAACTCCACTGACAGTAAACTTTGAAATAGATTCTAATATTTGCAGTAATTTAAATATTACTGCCTCCGTTTGCATACTGGGCCGAGTCAGTTTTTATGAAATTTGCTCACAGAGATTAAAACTTCGAATGTATTTGTGTTCTGTCTTCATGAAAATGCAGTAACAAAGGAGATGAGAACAAAATTAAGGCAGTTTGCAGCGTTTTAAAGATGTTGGTGCCAAACTGAGAAATGTTATATATTATTTAAATATTATTATTAGAGAAACTGGTATCAAAGAGGAGAGTTTTGAAGATATTCGGATGAAGGCAGAGTGACGTAAACAAGACAAATGCACGTAAAGCAATTCCGTGATGCTTCTTGTCAACTTCAGTGTCGTTTCTCTTCCTTCTCCTTTGCAGAATTTTCCGAGCTGCTGCCTGATGACATGATACCAAAGAGCTTCTTGAGCTTCAGACACGTGGTTCCTGTCTCCGCCCTGACCGGCTTCGGCATCAGCGATTTAAAGAGCCGCATCCGAGAGTCTCTGGAGCAGGAAGCGCTGGCGGAAGCTAAAGGGAACCATGAAGAAAAGCTGCAGGCGCTCAGGAGTCACTCGCTGGAGCGTTCGACTCCACCTGGACCAAATCCCGCACCTCAGTGAGACCTGCAGCGAACCGTGAAGGTTTCTGGATAAATATCATCTTCTGAGTGACGCTCTGGAGTTTGGACGAGTTCAGATGAGAAGAGGAGGAGAGCAGCAAGCGGAGCTCCAGTGAGCCCGGCTGTCTTATTAGTTCAGATGATCAGGACTGTAAAAGCAGCGTGACGCTGCTCTGAACATGAAGAGATCCAGAAGAGAAGAGGGTATTTATCAGGCTCTCAGATGAAGACTTTTTATAACTTCTGAGTCTTTTCTGCTGATTTGATCCTGATGCCTTCACAAAGGCTCTGTCTTAGTTTCTTCATTATTTATGTTTTGTACAATAAAACGATTCAAAAATCAAAACTCAGATTCATGCTTTATTTTCTTGTTTCCCATTTTAACTGAAAATTCCCCAAAAAAATCCGTCACAATGTTCTTGTTCCCTGGTTTATTTGGCGATGATGAGACGAATGAAGAGATGTTCAATGCTGCCGCAGCAAAAAGGTAACAGCAGTTCCAACAGTTGGTTGTATGATATCAAAAGTTCCTAATATCGAGGATTTCAACACGTCATGACATTAAACACAATATAGCTTAATTTTTTTCTTTACGATTTGAAAAACTTTCAAAGTGAAACTGGACCATATTTTTTATTTACAACACATAAGCTGAAATATTTCAAGCCTTTTTTAATATCTAAATGTTTAGCTTATTAGGAAAAAAAGTATCAATATATTAGATATAAGATTCAATGTTCTTTAAAGGCTATAATTAGAATTGTAAAGAGGTTACATAAAATGTGCTTTCTAATAATAATCTAATTTATGAGGCACCTGTTTGCCCACTAACATGACAATATATTCTAATCACTTATCGCTTTGAAGTAAAATAGTGATAATGTGAAAGATTGTCCCAGTATTATACATTTTCGGTTGGAATTGGAAACTATTTTATCAAACTATATCTTGTTTTGCAGAGCAGTAACATCCATTTGATGTTCCATGATTGATGTTAAGTGAGGTGGATGTGACTCACAACCTTCTTGTATCACAGCGAGATGAGATAATCAAAAGTTGAACTCTACAAATGTGCCAATATTGAAAAGGAAATTAAAAAGACTTTCAGAAAGTATATTCATTAATTGTCTACTGAACAAGAATTCATTTAACATCTTGTAACCTGGTATTTGCTTAAAGTAGAAAATAATTTTGAAAAATTCTTCATGAAATATTCTTTCATTAAGAAACGACTCACTTACCTGAGAATTCTTCGGTGCTTCTTGGATATTTTCATTTTCAGTAAGTTCAGCGAACACGTGTGTTGATGAAAGTTTTATTTTATATTAAATATATTACAATACTGAATGATTAAGAGAAAAAATATGGGCGTTGATTTTTGCATCGTCAGTCTGTACAGCACACAGGCAAAAATAAACAATTAAAAAAAAACTACAGAACTGCAGTATTTGAATCAGTACAAGAGGGTTTTTTTTTTTGTTTTTTTTTTTTGTCAGGGTTCCCGGAGCAGAGTGCCGACGGCAGGATGGGAGCGCAGGGCCGAGACTGGGTGGTCCTCCTGCTCCAGTACACAAATACATTCAAGTCTCTGGCTTGGACGGAACTGGTGGGCTCGTCTGCCGGGGGGGTGGGGATCGGGGGGGTGGGGGTGGGGGGGCAGATGTATGATCACAGAAATGACTGCAGCCTGCCGGCTCCCGTCCTTCCCTGCAGGGCCCCTCAGAGTGTTGTGCAGTGCAACGTCCAGGACGCCGGGGCGAGGGCCTCGCCGTAGCACAGTGTTTAGAAGCGTCACTCGGGAGTGGAAGAGGGCCGCTGGACGCCGACCGACACTTTCAGGAGGACCAGAGCGAAGGCAAAAGGCAGGCCTCATTCGCAACGTGCGTCCCGACCTGACGCTCGGATCAGGAGGTGCGGCGGGAGAAACGGGTCACAAAGTAAAGTCAACATGTCTCCATTCAAACTCATCGACACACATCATTACAATAATGCACTTAATTACTATTTCGATCGTTGCTGTACACAATGCTGAAGGGAAAAAAAAGGTGAACATTACAAAGGTACTTAAAAAAGATACTAGTAGCAATATTAGTCCAATATCGTGAAGTTCATATTACCTATACAGTCCTAATGCATACATGAGTTACAAATGTAAAAGTGCCAAACACTGGAACCAAAGCTAAACGACGGTTTCATGACAAACGACAGTTTCTACACGGGGTCGTGTGACGGGGCCTTACTGTACAGAGAACTTACTGCTGGCGGCTTTAACCGGCACGACATCGGTCAAAAAAATAGGCAATTTTCAATGATCACTGAACCCTGTGGCCTCCTGCCATGAACGCCGTGGCACGCAAGCCTGAGAGGACATCAGGAAGAAGCGATGAGTCGGGGGGGGGGGGAGTCTTTCAGCGACATGCTCGTTTCCTGTTACCGTCCCACAAATAGCCTCCCGGAGAAATAACTTAATTCTGATATAGGACTGTCATGCTGTTGGTCTCCACAAGCTCAGACAGCAAGCACTGTACAGCATAGTTAATCATTTACAAGGCTAAATATCTCAGTCATCACAGCTACAATCCAAAATGCACAATTCAATCACAACTTTTGCAAGATTCTGGCTCCGTTTTCATCTCGGCCACGTTCGGCCGACTGGTCTCACACGTCCAGAGGGAACGAAAACAAGATCCTTCTCCTTGGAAACATTTGTCTATACCTACACCAAACACATCTCATTCCGCTGATCTCACTCAGGAATGGCACTGAAAACTATTCAAATTTGGCTAAATCAATACTCATCGAGATTCATCTCAGTCACGCTCATATGTGCCGCGAGTCTCACACAGATGGATGAGAATGAGAGAAAAAAAAAAAGAAAAGAAAAGAAAAGAGATCGCTTACATTCTGCAGTGGATGGAGAAAATCTATAAAGGTCACAGTCACAGAGGGAGAAACGAAGACAAAAAAAAAAATAGAAGAGGAGCCCGGACAGAGCAAAGACCGCCGGGTCTCCGGGATAATTTACAGATCCAGCAGAAAAAAAGAGGAGAGGACTTCCTCTCATTCTTCTCATTTTTTTTTAAATAAAAAGCAGACATACTCTGTGTATTTTGCTGTACATATTTACAGACACATTCACACACACCGCAGGGAGGCGGGGTGTGTGTGTGTGGGGGGGGGTTACGGGCTGCATGTGGTGATATGTGACAGGTTTCAACAGAGGCTTTAAAAAATGGCCGCCCCCTCGCATGCTCTCCCCGCCGGATCGGGCCGCGGCTCTTCTCGTCTTCTCGGTGGACGGAGGACGGGGATCGACGGGGGTGTCATGCATACAGTGTCAGAGTTTTACGTGCGATGAAACGAAAGCCCCCACCCTCTTGGAGAAAGAAAAAGAAAAAGAGAAAGTGTGATGGATTGGTGGATTGATCCTGGCTCCGCTGCTCAGGGGGGGCCGGGGGCGGTGGAGCTGATGGGTCAGAGGTTCGAGGGTGGGGGTGGGGGTGGGGGTGGGGGGGTTTCCAGGCTCTCTGGGGAGGCTGGGGCAGACGGGAACAGCTCAGTCCGAGCTCCGGCTGGTCTGCAGTGGATGTGGAGCTGCTCCTCCGCCGCCGCGCCGCACCATCTTTCAGAGATCCGCTCAAAGACGCCGCGTGGCAAGACAGCTCCAGAGACGCCTGTACACACCTGAGCCTGTTTCCTGTCCGGTGAGGGGGGCTCTCTTTCTCTCTTGCTTCAGTCGCTTAGAGTCAATTTTGCTTCATGTTTGTGTTTGTCATTCACAGAAAAGGAGAGACAAGTGTAGCTCTTTAAGGTCCTTTGCAGATTATTATTATATTGACGTCTCCCACAGCTGCAAAGAGAAGAAACAGACATTATTACATCTGGTTAATCACTTCATATGTTTTTCAAGATGCGGTTTACCAATGCTGTTGTATATACACCAAGATACTAAAGGAGGACCCTACAAAATAAGAATATGTGGCAGTTCTCTGGCTCCAGGTTCCAGAAAGTGTCTTATTTTGGTTATTTTTCACAAGTGCAAATCACATTTTTGACAACCGCGGGATCGGCCAAGGCCATTTCGATTTGAAAGGATGCTGGAGAAAATTACAGCTTATTATGGTGTTGCACACCAACCCACTCCTCTTGTCTCTGGAGGCTGAGGGGAAAAACAGACAGCCCATCTGCCTGCGTTCAAATTTCCAGTCTACCGTGCTTCTGATCCAGATCACCGCCGGCTGATCTCTTTAACAGAGCACAGTGATCTCCTTCAGAGGGTGTTTGGTTCGAACAGAGCACAGTGACGTTTTCTGTTCATCAACCTGAAGCACGGCTCCAAATGCATTCATGAAAAGTCAAACTATGAAGTATGCTTTGGAAATTAATATTGCCATCAGTCTGATTAAGCTAGACTTGATTTCTGCCCACTGGGTACATTTGGGCGTCTCGGTCTGACCTGCTCCAGTTTGTGCAGGCCAGTGACGACGGTCCAATGAGCGGAAAACTCCCCCTAGAATGTTGTTTATTTATGTTTGAATGATGTGGTTGTGGCTGGTACTTGCCCTGGCGCTCTGCCGGTTGGCTTTCCTCTGGTCATCGGGGAGAGGGGGCATGGGGTACGGGTACCTCCTGCTGGACGCAATAGATCCAGTGGAGGAAGTGGGAGACTTGGCAGGCGATAGCGTCCTGAGGAGAAACAAAGGAGGAGGAGGTATTAACAACTAAACCGCTGGGCTTTTGCTTCCTCGTCGACGCAGCATTAAGTTGGCCAAAGACACAGATGGATGAATGAGGTTACATCCAGGAAGTCGGGCTAATGATAGATCTGTGACTTTGGGCAACATCCTGCTTCAGCTGCTCCAGTTAATCAGTTTTTAGCTTCCTGAAGAGAGAGGATGCTCTTAAAAGCTCAGGCTGCTGCTCGCTCTCGAGGCAGATTGCTTGGCTTTTAAGAACAAGCTCTGTGCGGTTCACACACAAGTCCCAACTACGGCGTGGCTACAGTCACAGTTCCCTTTGTTTCACCAAGTACCGACACAACACCAGCCAGCAATGCGCAGAACAACGCCGTCAGCTAACGGAGGGGCTTCCTCCTGTCAGCTGAGCTTGTTGTGTTGATGCGTTTGTGTCTTTAAATGGTGAATTCTGGGAGCAGTGAGCGTGATCAGGTGACTGAGACGGCAGATCAGACCGGAGCTGGGTGAGACCGTCACACGGGGAGGCGTCCTGTTCAGCCAAACAGCCGCAGAAACCCTGCGTGTTCCCACGTCTTCACGCTGCTGCGCTGAGCCGAACGCCCCGGGCCGGTCGGAGTGATGGGGAGAGCGGAGCGGCAGGGCGACTGGTTCCAGAAGTATATCCGGTTCTTAATGGTATTTATAGGATTGATGTTTGATTTTTGAAATCTGAGCGAGACCGAAAAACATCGGGAGCAAAAATGGTCAGTTCAAATCCAATATTTCATAGGAACTTGATAAGTGACATTGCTTATCAGTCACCGAGCCCTGCAGAGCCAGGAAACCAGGAAACTCTGAGTAATGAATTAATGTCTAAATGTTATATAATGTTTGGAAAAAACTTTTCATTTGAGAAAAGCTTTCTAAAAGATTTACCTTCCCTTCTTAAACTTACTAAAATGTTACAATGGTACAAACGACATAAAACCAGGTTTTAAAAATATGCGGTGCTGATGTTACCATAGTAACAGAGGAAGTGGAGATGCACAAGAGAATGACTGAACATTTACTATTTTCGTAGGTTTTGTAAAGGAAATTAGTTCCCAGGAACATTTCTAGCAGGAATCAAGTGGCAATTCAAACAGAGAAAAGTTTACTTAAAAAATATTTTTAACCAACACTTTGTCCAGGGACCAGAGGACGATGTTTACTGGATCATCTCACTCCCGGCTGACGTTCCTAACATCTAAAATAGGATCAGCCACGTGTGAATGAGAATCTACAAATACTTGAATCTGAAGACACTGTGGACAAATGAAGAAGAGTAAAAAGCAAGATATTTACTGGGTACTGTATCCAGATAGTGGGACACAATAAAGGGGAAATGCTCACTGCATTGTAAACAATTGTTTCATGGAAACTGCCTGTCTGCTAAAATTCTGAGACGTTCATATACTTTCTTAGTTATTATTGTTTATTGGACCTCAGACTTTTTCAAAAATCAATCGAATAACTGAGTCATGTGACACTGATGACTTCTGTAACCAGCCTCCACGTCTCTCCATCCTTTTGGACCGTTTCTGTTCTGGAGTTCGTGTTTTAACTCGGGGAGGGTGAAGTCCAGCTCCTGAACACAGTGAAGGTCTATAGATCCCAGCCCTCACTGAGTGTTGGTGGAAGTTCTGCACAACAGAGACGGCGTGGCCGTGAACGCCGCATCTGTGATTATCTATAGACCTTGGACACATCTGGAGAGTCGACCTACAGTCGGTCACGACAGCGGCACGGCGGTGATGCCAGAGCGGCCGCGTCCGTAACGGCGGGCTCGGCCGTGGCATCACACCGCCGCCGCCGAGGCACGCGAGACAGGGCCCACACACGGACACTTACTGACAGGACAACACTCAACATGCAGGCACAAAAAGAGGCTGGGGGGGGGCGGAGCAAAGGAGGGGGAAAAGGAGAAATTAGGATTGAAAGGACGCCATAAGGACATTAGCACAGGCAGTTAGAGCAACAGTAGAATGCATCAATACAAATAAGCAGGAAAAAAAAATGCAAATTAAAATGCAACTTCAATTTAAAAAAAGAAAAAGGAAAAAGAAAAGTTGTTATCTCTTTTTTTTTTTTATTCCAGAAGGCAACCCTGTATGTGGTCTCCACGTTGCAACATGCCAGCTGTTGATAAACCCTTTCTCTGACATTTTACTCTAAATAAAAATCACCAGATTGACACTAAAACCTTTCTCCGCAAACCACAAAATCAAACCAAAAGTGAGGGAGCTGTGGAGAAGCGTGTGGGGAGCGGGACATGGGCTGAGGTTATACCTAAGGAAAGGTCCTTGAGTGTTTTTATTCACATCTTCTACCCATTTAGTTACATCATAAAACTCTGTTTTGAAGCGAGGGGTTAAATACCTGTGGGAGGGGGGGTGGAGGAGGGGGGGGGGGGGGTTAATGGACACAACACAAAGAGAGGAGGGGAGAAAGGGAAAAGGAAAGAAGGAAACGAAAATGACAGAAAATATCCAGAAATAAGCAAGTGTCGGGGGGAGGAGAGAGGAAGAGGAAATATTTTAGGAAAGCAGAGCAGAGCAGAGATATTCTGAACAAGACGCAATTGAGAACATGGTGAGAAGATGGCGGACAGACCTGTGTGTGGGTTCGGATGGCAACAGCACCATGAGGATCACAAACAACTGTGTGGTGGTGTGCTACAGGCGCAGCAGCAGCGTATCGGTCACATCATTCCAAGCAGGCAGCTTCCGGCCAGCCAGTCAGTTTCATGCTCGGAGTCAGAACAGGTGCACTACACACTACGTCAACGCAACAAACGAATAAACCAGCGGGCCGGGCCGGGAGGCAGCCCGTGCAGTCTGCTCGGTGTTCATTCACAGACAACAGATTTGTTTTTTTGTTTTTTTTTTTTAAAAAACAGGCTTTTAGGAAAGTTTAAGAGATGTAGAAGAGCAGTGCAGCAGGCGCAGTGTAACTTTCACTATCTATGTCTCTTAAAGGTGAAGGATTGTCTATTTAAAAAAAGAAAGTCGAGTGATTTCCCTCCAGCTAAAGCTCCATTTCAGGGTTTTCTCTGTGTTTTACACTTCAGAGATTTACACATGTTCCTTCAGGATTATTGCATTTGTACAGCTGTAGTAAGAGTAAGTTTTTTCCTGCCTTGTCTGCTGCCTTTAGACTCACAGTTTTATCATTTGAATCTATCATGATTACAATAAATTCAGTCATAAAAAGCTTATTTTTTGGGGGGATGAAATACTTGTTTTTGCCTTCACTTATTTCTTTTCATCATGACTTCTCCTCAGACGTCGTGCTGGGAAAAAAAGCTGAACACCGACCCCCAAACGCCCCCCCACCCCCACCCCCACCCCTCATGACTCACACAGCCTCCCTCCATCAACTTACTCTGTGGAGTTGGAGCGAGCGCGGAACTTCTTCCCTTTCAGTTTCTTACGGTTTCCGCTCAGGTTTCCTGCAGGCGAGCATGACATGAACACACATTTCAGAAGCAAATCTATACAAGTGCACGCTCAACGCTAAATCTTTATTTAGATTGAGAGAGACGGGATTATAAATAATGTGTTTTTCCTCCCATAAACAACATCAGTGAGCCTGTCAGCGCTGTGCAAATCTAAGATGCAAAATTAACCTTGTCATTTTTTATTCTTTCCCTTAAATTGATTAGTAGACGGGTTTGTGCTGTGTGTGTGTGTGTGTGTGTGTGTGTATGTGTGTTTTATTTTGGAGAAAACTACTGTTTTTTTTAAAAAATCTACATATAATATTTACATTCAAAGTCTATAGTGATCAGACTATGATGCTCTAAAAGAAAAAGAAGGATGTTAAAATTTTAATAAATAATACTGAAAGTTATTAAAACAAAAAGTATTAGTCTGTCTTTTTAAGCTGGACCAAAGAGGATTAAACACATCTATAGTAAGTAGATTACATGGTGGAATTATATTTCAACGTGAGTCAAATTACATATTAAAAAATACTTAGAAAAATGCAAGTAATAGCTATAAATTACAGTCATGTGAGCAGTTGCAGCCACTTCCTCTACTTTCTGCTTTCAACCCCAGAATCTAATGTGCATTCATGGTCAAAGCTTTTAAAGCACTGAAGGGAAAATCAGCCCTCAGATCCGATCTGGTCCACATTAGAGCAGGTCAGGACTTGAGGCTCTGCTGCTCTACTTTCAAGCTTGTAGAAAACACAGACTGCCCTGAATCTTTCTGGAATAAGTTTTGTTTGAGGAGAATGAACACAGAATCATCAGTTACGTGTGTGTGCGTGTTACCTTGCCAGGAGTTGCTCCTCGGTCGCCCATTTTCACAGATGTCGGCTATGTGTTTGGCATCTGGAATTCTCTCGCTCCATGAATGGGACAGGCCATTAGATCTACACACACACACACACACACACACACATTAAGTGCAGAACACACACAGTTGAGCCCATGTGAGACGCTGAAATCCTGCTGCTGCACATGTAAGAGCTGAGAGGCGGAGGTAAGTGATGAAGAGGCCATGAGCAAACTATCATTCAAGCATTCGCTTCCTAGATTTCACGACAAATATCGCCAAGATGCTCACAAACGGGGGCATAAATTCCTCCGGGCGTTCACACACACGCACGAGCAGCTGCAAGCAAACAGATGAGTGATGATGAGATGGCACACCTGAAGCCAAACACTGAGATGTTCTGAGAAATGGATGGGATGGAGGGAGTGAAGGACAGGGTGCGGATCTGCAGGTGGGACAGGCAGGCTGACCTCTTCTTGGAGCTGCAGCCTGAATTGGTGCTGACACCTGGCGGCATGTCACTGTAAAAGGAATCTGCGTCCCCCGGCTTGGTGACATATTCACCCGGGGGCGTCGGCCTGGAGAGAGGGAAGATTTTAGGCGCCGCCGAAGTGACCAACAACCACTGTCAAAGGGGATAAACATCAGCAGGCATACTGCACCACAAGCACCACTCAGTGATTGTACTAAACATCTCTCATTCACATTTGTTGAGGGTCTAAGAAGCAAATAAATCTGCATTTTTCCGTCCTCTTTGTGGATTTTGTTGAAGCAGAGCTGCACCTTTTATCGCTGAAAACTGCTGTGTTGAAAACATGAGTGTTATAATAAAGACTGATCTGATTTTAGTGGAGATGAAACATGAAAGTGTGAACTATATTGTTTGTTCTGGGCTTAAAACTTT
This sequence comes from Salarias fasciatus, assembly GCF_902148845.1. Classification (NCBI taxonomy): domain Eukaryota; kingdom Metazoa; phylum Chordata; class Actinopteri; order Blenniiformes; family Blenniidae; genus Salarias; species Salarias fasciatus. The sequence continues at coordinate 4,063,490 of NC_043755.1, read as the reverse complement.
TATATTTCTTTATCATAACCTAATTGCAAAAAAATACAGCAATTTACCTTAAAGGAATCACAGGAAAGACATGAACTAAACAGATGTATCCAAAAACATAAATATGAAAAGGTCAAATTTAATCGACAATTTACCTCAAAAAGTGAACTTCTTTACATTATAAATTTACCACCCTTAAATTAAGATATCTCAAGCCTTTTTGACATATTTATTATGATTTTAGATTATAAGAAAGATCAGAAAGATCAATTCTTAAGTGCCTGAAACCATTTCAATATAAGATCGGATGCTTTTCATAATGATCACAACTTAGTTTAAAAGATACGTTTTGGAGTTCTTTCATTAAGTTGCTGTGAGCATTGAAATAATTGAAAACATTTTTGAATTATGTTCTACTTTTTTTAAATACCTGTATCATAATGTATACAGCTCCCATAACAGACACTGTAATAACACCAAATTTTACTTTCTGAGGTATTTTACCTGAGTTTATAAACCTGTGACTTCTGCTTGAGGTTGATGCAGATAAAATGATTTTCTTTCTGCAAAGCTTCATATTTTTCACTGGGTTTTTAGAAACACGACAGAAACTGCTCTGTGCCACTATTGTATGATATTTATGGATTGCCTCTGATTAGAATTATCTGTTAAAACACAGTGTTGAGAAAAAATATAATATAGAGAGACTAACAACCTGAAAATGCATTCAGCTTATGCTCAACTCTAACAGGGCTTTTAGAGAAACAGCTGATCAATGCAACAAGCAAATAACAGATTGGAAGCGAGCAAACCGGCAGAATCTTCGATGAACTTCGGACTCGACGTAGCGTCTCTGCTTGTAGCTCCTGTAAAAAAGATTCATCTCTTTTTCACCATATATTGCTTCAGATTTTTTGTTTAATAAAGTCTCTTTATTTCGGCATCACACAAACGGGTTGCGGACACACTCACTTGTAGCACCAGGCGGTCACGGCCATCACCAGGGCGAGGAAGAGGATGGAGCCTGCGATGGCCCCGATGATGATGTTGGTGCTGGTGATGCCTGAGACAAAGGGGGACAGCAGCCAAGTGTGTGTCAGCGGGATGAGCGGTCTCTTCCTTCCCGAGAAATGAAGACACGTCGGGGATACACAAACCACAAAAACACTGCAGCTGAACACAAACCACAGCACACCCAGCAGGAAAAGTTCAAGAGGAGGACAGAGGGGAGTAAACGGAGAGCCGCCACACCACTGTCTCGCTTCAGTGTTTCTCTGAAGAAGAACTTTTGATGTGCGTTGGCTCAAAACTTAAACTGGAAATCACAACTGGCTGCTTAATTATTTACTGAGAGTCATCGTCAACCGAACGAGGCGGGCTGGAGTTGGTGAAAGAGGAGGAGGAGGAGCACGAAATGACATCAAGGACGGGACAAACACAATGAAAAAGAAACTCAAATCTGACCTCTAGTCACTCCGTCAAAGACATCAGCCTGTCGACAAAGAATGAGCGTGAAAAAAATGACAAACGAAAGAATGACGTGCGTGGTTCAGAGAATACAAATGCAGCTGGTTTCAATGAGCGGACAACACATGTGCCGAAATAAGCTGGAGTACAACAAACAAACAAAACAACAACGAAAAATCTGAAGTATTTGTAGTGAAAGATGAGGAGAAATGAAGGAGATGGAGAGAGAGAGAGAGAAGTGTTTCCTGCATGATGACAAAAGAAAAGGCTGGAAAATGGAAGGCAGAGTGAAGGGGAGCAGAGGAGGGAGGCAGCGAATGGATTCAGAAATAACCACCTGAAACGGAGGCCGTGGGTCCGACCACCAGGTAGCTGAAGGGAGACGTGGAGCTGCAGTCCTCTCCCGTCCATCCCAGGTGGCACACACACTTCAGCTCGTTGCTGCAGACCTGCAGGTCGAAAAACAAACAACAACATCAGCGTCGACTCGGGAGCGGTTTTCAGCCGAACGGCAGAACCGAGTGTGTGAGCTGGATGTTGGAGCGTACCCCGTTCCCGGAGCAGATGGCCATGTCGGTGGTCCCGGGGCAGGTGCTGAAGTTGAACTGCTGAATGTTGAGGCATTTGTGATTGATGCAGATGCTGTCGGCGCCGCAGGCCGTCCCGTCCTCCACGTAGCCCAGGTCAGTGTCTCCGTCGATCAGCACGTGAGCGCCGCTGGAAACAGGAAACACGAGACTGTTGGCGCTGCTCGTTGTTGTCAATCAATGCCATTCACATCTTGGTTTGGTTAATGCGGAAACATCTGAATAAGTCATTATTCTGATACTTCTGATGCCCACCTGCAGTCCAGAGAAGCACTGTGTCGAGCTACTGAGAAGGAGGTGAGCCCCCCCTGCAGCTCCCCCAGTCTGGGGGCCGGCGAGATGTTGGAGCACAGCAGGTAACCACAGTGAACATCCCTGAAACACACAGAAACTTCAGACCAGCCGCAGAGAAAACAGCCCACAGAACCCTTCAGGAATCACACAGAAGGCCGGCTCACTGCTTGTTACACTGGATCCAGGTGTCCTTGTCCTTCCCACAGTTCCCCTTCTCGGTCCCTTCGATGTTGAGCTTCTCGTAGCAGAACTTGTCAGCTGCTGTCGCCTCTGAGGAAAACAAAAACACTTTTAATTATAAAACTTTATGAGATTTATAAGTTTGAAAAACATATATTCCTGGAAGATGCTTGTTGTCTGCAAGACAAGGAACTTACTCTCTCCCCAAATGTACTTGCACTGTCTGTCTTTGGTTTTGCATCTGCCGTTGAAGCAGCGACCCTGCAAGAGGGAACAAGGATTATTCTCAGCAAAGTATTGCAAAAAAAATATTGAAATATTGCAAAATCTCAACAATACATAAAACATCGTACTTGGTCTTTTTCGCATGTGTAACCATCCATTTTGTGCACGTTTGGTGGACACTGCAAGAAAGGAAAGACGCATCAGAGAAGTGCTGTGAAGTCAAGATGAGCACTGATGCAGGTTTAAAGGACTGAGTGATGGACGGTCACCTGGCTGGAGTTGCCTGAACACTTTTCTGGGATGTCACAATCATTCACTGCGTCTCTGCACACGACTCCCATGTACTCCATCTGCAGCGGCAGCAACACACACACACACAAACACACACACACACACACCAATTCAACAATGTGATCAGAGATGTTCTCTGATAAGTGGTATAACAGGAGTTTTGCTTGAGTGTAAATGCTCCCAATTCGTTATGCGTTCAGAATTACAGGAAATGCAGCTTGGCCTGTTCTGTACCTGGCAGTTGTTGCAGCAGAGTCCATCACTACAGTTCGAGCCTTGAGTCAGGGTACAGTTCTTACAACAGTTCTCTCCTTCTTTGGCACACTCCTTAAAGATAAACACACAGAAAAGAGCAAATGAGTAATTTAAGAAAAAGCCACTGTCGATAATCTCCATGATTGCGTTAACTTTGGGTAACCGGTGCCCTGATTTCTCCAGCGACGCTTAACGGCATCAAATTATGTCCAGTTAGATCAAATCTGGCACAAAATCTTGTTTGTTTGCCAGATAATTGGCACATTTTTATTATAAACTCGTCACCCTGCCGCTAAGTTGCACTAATGCAGTCTATCGACTCACCGCTGGACTTCCACAGTCACACTCCTCTCCAGGCTCCACAAAGCCATTGCCACATTCAGGGGGGTCCAGCAGCTAGGAAGACAAAAAAAATGAATCCAATATATTTGTGTGAACAGGTGTGTGTGTGTGTGTGTGGGTGAGTGTGTGTCGCATTACCTTGAGAGGCTTGTTAAACAGACAGGATCCTCCGCCACTGTTTAGAAAGTTGTGGTACTCCTCCACATTGCAGTCAGAGAACTTCTTGGGCAGGTAGTAGCTGTTTAACAACATCACATTGAACAAAACACAGTGTTTCAAACCACAAACAGTTTCTACAGACATATATATGAGAGAAAGTTTCCTCCTAAACTTCACTAGAAGAAAAAAACAGAAAAACTGGAGTTCCAACAACAATAAACAAACAGTTTTGACCTTTTTTAGTTCAGATAAAGTATATTTCTTGTACCCTTACAGTGAATTGTATGATATATATTGACCATAGTCACATGTACAAATACAGAATGACAAGTTTGTTGAACTGAGGTTTCGTTTCTTACCATGAACATTTCAGGTTTTGTTACAGGTTTACTCACAGTTCAGAGGAGATCCTTACAATAACATGGAGACAGATACACAACACAGCTAATGTTCTGAGGATCATATGAACATATGTGTGAGATGTAAATGGATTGAAAGATGCATCATTTTTCCTGTTACTCTGTCCTGCAAATGAAACTTAAAAACGCAAAAAAGATTCTATTTTCAAACAGTTATTGCATTATCTGACAGAAGTGTGGCCAGGGATTTTTTTTTTTTTTTACAAAGCTGGTCAGAGCAGAAGTGGGACAAAAAAAATGCATTTACAATCAAATGTTCATCTCTCTTTCTGATGAGTTTTAAGATATCGAGCCAACATTGAGCGGCACTTGGAGAATAATCTTGATTATTCTTCAGGCGCGTGTCAATCTGCAGTGGCTCTGACGCTGTGGTTCACTCTGACTGGCAGCCCAGACAATGCAATAACAGACAGACTCATTCAGAGACAGTTGAGGGCTGTGAGAGGCCTTTTCACATTGTAATGTGAATAAATGAAGCCGCCTACAACGATGGTGGGAACATAAGGAGCCGGAGATGATACCTTGATGACACGTGAAGTGCACTACAATATTTCAAAAAGATTTTCAGAATTAACTGAGCCTTAAAGTTGTCTCTTCAGCATGTCGTTTTGGTGCCGCTGTTGAATCTTATCAAAATCTTGTAGTTCGCAACCACTTCTAAACAGTAAAAAGGAATAAAACAAAGGTGAAAACATGCTCTAATGAGTCCATATTGAATGGAAAAAAATACTGCTTCCACATTGAAAAATACCATTAACCATGATAAAGATGATTTGTTTCACAGTATAAGACCATGGAATCAAAATATGTATCAGAAGGCAATGAAATATTTGCCATTTTTGCAGTTTTATATCTGCTCATTTAAAACTATGTTAAGTTTTAAAGCTTGACAACAACTCGCTCACCTGGATGTGCTGGGATACATCTAGAGCTTCTTGTATCTTGCCAGTATTAATAAAATGCTGTAGAGTACTTCCTACTACTCTCATTTATTAACATGTTCTCAGGATGTAACCTTCAATCCTACGCTCATTGTTTCACACCCTGCTGGCTCGTAGCACCCGAATGAACTGATCATCTTGTTGTAAATGAAAACTGATGAGCTGAAGAGAGAAGATCAGACGTTTTAGACAATCTTTAACATGCTCTGTCAGAAAATACATATTTTGTCCTGGTTTGTCTGTGTCAACGTCCAGTACTTCAATGGGATAAAAATCAAATGGATATACAAATAAAAAGAAAAGTAACACTCTTCAAATCCTAACTCAACCTTCATGTACATTCAGTCACCAGAATCTGTGTTTAAGCCACTGTGTCTTTAAGGTTCATCCAAGGTGTAGTTAGGATTTCAGATGTTTGCCGCAAACACACCGAGTCGTTCACACACAAACATGTGAACGGACAAGTCCAGTCAGACGCACACTCCCGCACACACACACACACAGTAGCTACACCCTGTGAAAAAACGTGACAGCCGTTAGTAGCATTAATCAGGTTGGGTCGATCGGACATGCAGGTGCTGAGGGATTAGAAACAAACGTCTGTCACTGGGCATGGCTGAAGTCGCTCATTGAATACAAACGTCTGAAATACCATTGATGATTTGGGAAAAGCTAAATGGGGGCTCGGTATAGTTACAGACGATCGGCTCATAGAGCAGAGTCGCCTGTCCTCTGTCACGTTATGGTGAGTCCAGAAGAGGATCTGCATGTGGAACAACGGGACTGTTCTGCTACAGAGAGATGGACGGACAAATATTGACCTAAGATGAGAATGACATTGCAGACTGTATCAATCGGTTCGACATGAACAAAAATAAGAGATGAAATCCTGACTTCTGAATTGCAGAATGGAAGAAAATTTCAATAAAAACCAAATAATTAACTTTTTCTCGGCTGATCAGCTGGTGACATCGGCCCAGAACTGAAAAACACACAGTCATTCACTACACGAGGAGTGGAACAAAGTGACTATGAAAAATACAGCCGGTGTATTGAAAAACAGGACATCAAACTGTATTTGTTCATATCATCTAAATAAAAGGAGAAGCTGGGGCCGGAGTGGGTGTAGTGCTGTTGGATGAGATGGGAAAGGTTGTGATGACTGACAACCTCCTCCGAGACAGCCAGTCGCTTCAAAACCAGCACAAGCAACGCTCGAGCAAGCTTCTGCTCACCTGCTGTCCCATTCGGGATAGAGGAGGAACGCAAGAGGTATTTAAGAAGAGGTGTATTCATACACACAACACAGAGACTCTTACACACACACACACATTCATGTGCTCACAGTGGCACGATGCCAAGCAAGCTTTGAACAAATATAACACACATCGATACAAACACTGTAGTGATTTCTGCACGAAACTGGAAACACAAGATATACACAGACTGGTAAATAACTTGCTCTCCTCATCTAAGTGGTTATGATATGACAATTTTTTTTTTTTTTTTTTTACTGCTGACAGGAGCTAAAAATAAAGTTATATAAAGGAGGGGATGCAGTGGGAATCATTGATCTGGACTGACACCTGGTGGTGGATCCTAAAACTACAATAACACTATAATAAACATAGGACCTATGTCTTAAAAAAGAATGAAAAAAGAAGAGGAATTAGAAGAATTTCAGTAATTTCCCAATTAAAATTTGAATGTTTGAACCATCTTCTAAATTTTACGGAGAAATGATGGCTTATTATGAAAAAAAACAAAAGGAAAAACATCACATTTTATGAAGTGTAATTCAAAAAAATATCCAAAACATATTACAGTTTTATTAGATCAAATTCAAATACTGAATGTTTTATTATCAGAACTTATCAGCTGATATTAGAATAAGGTTAAAAAAAAGACTTGAAATATTTAAACTTGTGTGGAAAAAATGAAACTATGAAGGTTTATTCTTTGAATAAAATAGATTTCTAGATCTACCTGTAGAGCCAATTTGTTATATTTGGCCAAAGTATTGTCACTTGACCTGCAGTTGCTTTGATATACTCAAAGAAAGGACTAATGAGCCACGATTTCAATGGGCCGGATGAGATGTAGCATTTATATTCATACCTTCATCTGACTCAACTCTGTGTTGACAAAAACAAGTTGAAGTCTGAGGAGGAAGAGCTCCTAATCCTCAGTGGTGTGATCAGAGATCGTTTGAAAACTGAGTAAACAGCATCTGTGAGGGATGACGTGACTCCAGAGAGGTGAAATGAGAGGAAAAATAAACCTTGAAGCTAACTTACCCAATGTCCTCCATGATGCAGCCTGCCCATTTATCGTCACATTTACATTCACCTGGGAAAAACAAGGCGGCGTTAGAGTGTGGCAGTGAGTGTTTTTAAGTAATAATAGGCTCAACAAGGTTTCACTGTGCACCATTGATGATCTTCTTCTTGTCAGAAAAGATGCCAATGTTTTGTCCAAGAGACTGAGCGAGGGTGATGGCCATCTCATTTGCTTTCCCATACTAAAAAAAGAAATAAAGTAAAACAAGAGAGAGAAAAAAAGAGGGAGACAGAAAGAGAGGGAGAGTGTTGAGAAATGTTCTGGAGACTATAAAGTGAGTTATGAAGGAATGATTAAATTATTGAATTGAAAGGATATGACTAAAAAACATGCAGCTCACCTCGTTGACGCCTCCTCCCTTAGTGAGAGAGCAAACTCCCCCCATGTAAGACGCTCCACCCAAGCTGCTGTGAAAGCGATTCCCTCTGAAAGGAAGAAAAAATGATGGCTTTCATTAAAAAAGAGCGTCAGAGAAAAACACAGAAACATCCACGAGATCTGATCCAGCCTTACGAGAAGAGGTGAACGGAGTCGCATTTCTCCTTGATGAAGTCTTTCCTGTACTTCATGAACTCTTTCAGGGTCACCATGGGATCGTCGTCGATGTTAAACTTGTTGTCTGCTGACCAGGTTTCCATGGCAACCAGCACAATTCGGGTGTTAAGCTGTTCCTTGAAAATCTGAAGAGTGAAGTCATCATTTAAAGATCAGATAGATTTATGTTCAAAGTATCTGTATGCAGTGAAAGCGACTCATCTCTTAGCGAGCAAAAAAGTATTGCTTGGAAAACCACAGAACTCGGGTGGGAAATTCGGCCAAATAAATTCCAACAGAGGATAGCAGATTGGACTTTTAAAAGATCATTCTAAAATATTTCTTGATAGGTTTACAAAACCTTTCCTGGATGTACCATTGCAACATTTTGGTATTAAACTGGTCTGCAAGTGATCCTGAAAGTGAACGGGGTTCGACGCCTCTACCTATTGTTATTCTGCCGCCTCGCAGCAGCCCATCGCTGGGGCCCAGACAGTCAACAAGGTAACAGTCTGAAGGACAAACCAGCCATGATGCTGGCAAATAAAAATGTTTGCTTTCATAAGATGGGAGTCTGTTGGGGCCTCAGGCTGCAGGAGAGAGAAAAGCATCCACATTTAAACTGGATGTCGATCGTCTCCAGAAAAACAAAGCTGACAAAGCAGAGGGGAAGCGGTCAGGGAAATGTGTGTGGTTCAGAATTAATCTGGCCACAACATCCTCTTACTGTCTGTCTCTGTACATTTGTGTGAGGAGTTTATGATTTTAAAAGCCATCCCAGGTCAGTCTTATAGTGGACAGACTTGAGGGCCACAGTCCTGCATGTTCTCAATGTCTTCCAGCTCGAATACGCATCAAACTTCATTAGTGTGTTATCCTGAAGTTCTGCAGAAACCCTCATTACAAGCTGCTCATTGCAATCATAAAAAATGATGGATGAAGCAGTGAGAAGCTGAATCCATGCAGGACTGAGGCCTTCCAGGACCAGAACCAGGCTTCTGCACAGACAATGATCCCTCTGCTGGTCTCCATCTTACTTTTGATTTGATGAGCTTGGTTGCGCACATGAACACTTGTCAATTCAGTACAGAAAAAAAAAATCAAACAAAACAATATTCATACTTGTGCTACAATCTACATGTCCAAATACAACCTGCTCCATATGAGCTTTTTTCAAGGACACGGCAAAACGTGTGACCTCTCCACAGCCTCACCAGACTATCAGCTTACAGACTTGACCCTGAGCAGGTCCGATTTCGGTAACACAGCGCACAGATGTGGCTACACATCGTCAAACACGGAGACATCTGCCTCACGGCTATTAGGAGGATACGACCGGTTCATTTCTGTGGAATCTGAAGAGTAATAACTGGCTGGTCATTGGCTGCTCAAAGCGGAGTACTGGCCGGGAGAGGCTTCAGATGAGGAGGAAGTTTGGTTAAATGAGAAATCAGTGCAGTGCATGCTCAGCTGGAGTACCTGGGAGTGGATGTGGCAAGCTTTCCAAGAAGAGGATCAATACAATTCTTACCATGTCAGCTATATTGACCACTGTCTTTGCATTGTTATTTGTGTGCCCAACGGAAATCCGATGCTTCTTATACTGTAGAGAGAGAGAAAGAAAACGCAGACACAGAAGAGTGAGGAAAAAAGAAAAAAGAAATGTGGATGATGAAAACTCATTATCATGTCTCCAAAAGCTCATTCTTTCTGTCATGACCCAAAGTTCATGGCCACTCAAGGGTGTGGAAGTAGAACAGCCAATTAACAGAGGGCTTTACTTTACATCTCACAGACATTCATAGATTTATTTCCTTTTAGTAATTTGATTTTCATTCAAGGTCATTTGGACATCTCATCTCATTCAGACGAGAGGTGAAACAAGTGCAGGAATATAAAGCAGGTCTAACCGTGATTCAACCAGACAGACCACGACCTGAATGACTGGCAATCTTCACTGGTTGTCAGTGATAAATCAGCATCATACCATCATGAAGCAAAGGCTCACCATGAAATGGTCGTTGATCACCATCAGCTCGATGTATTTGGTCTCATCTTCAACACTCCGTGACACCCATGAGACGACAGTCTGATCACAATAACAACAGACAGATGTTTTCTTCAATTTTAACCCAACCAAGGCTGCAAAGAATGAACATTTCAGAGCAGCACTGTAAACAAAAAGATCCCCTCATGCTTCCTGCATCACCAGCGACTTAAAAGAATTAACAAATCAATAAGCATGAACTTTGCAAAGCTAAACCTGGTTTGTCTGTTTTGCAGGATGGGAGCAGCTCTGAAGGCTGAAAGACAAACAGCTGCAGACATCTGACTCAAGTCTGAGAGAGACACGGACGGAAGCAGCCTCCACTCATATGATACATATTTTATGAAAAAGAAGAAGCAGAGAAGATGAAGAGGAAGAAGAAACACATCGGGTGGAGAGTTGTTGTGTGGGAAGAGAAGTAGACAACGATGCAATAAAAACTACAGATGAACATATAGGTGGGAAACATTCAGTGAGGCTCAGATAAACTGCATCAACAGCATAATTATCAGTTTCACATAAGCACACAGTGGGACCATCAGCTAAGATTTTCCATCTAATGTGGACACAGCAGACTCATTATACCTGTCTCCTCTTTCTCCTGTGAACGTCTCGTGACCCTGGGAATGGCGGGCTTGGGAAAGGCGGCTCTGGTAGATCACCTAGCAATCAAAACATGAAATGTTATCAATGTTAAACCAAATGAATCTAAACACAGCTTTATAAAACAGTACTAATTAGGGTTCTATAAATAATAATTGAACATTACATTTTTATCTTTGGCAGTAATCTTACCAGTGAACAGGTCACTGAGTCCATCTTTCCTTGCAGATTTGTAAACCATGTGAATGCGAACGTCTTCCTAGGAGATTAAAAAAAGTAAGAAATCCCTTCATTAAGTTCATCAACAACAGAAATCTCAAAAAATCAGATTATAGTGTCAACAAAAATGTTATAAGAAAAGCTCACATTTTTCTAAAGCTTCAAATAAAAGGACAAAGAATTAGATATAATACATAGAGAAAATGTGCACTCAATAATTCATATTAATTAGTTGCGGCAAAATCACATCCTTTTTAACCAATCTTCACATCAGCCACATTCAGCAATAACAACAAACAACTGCATAATAATAATAATGATGATAATAAATAAAATCAATAAATCGATTTATAAATAATACATAAATTGCTCATCATAACTCTTTAGCTCAGTTTTTTCCATAAAAAAGTTGTATCTATCTTTAATTTGTTTGTGTGCATTTAAAACATAATTTATCTCCATTTTCTCTTGACATTAGATAAATTTTATTTTATTTGTTTATTTTTTTTAAAAGACGACGCCCAAAGCGATGGTTAGGGACCTGTAAGGTGGAGCCGAGGGCATAAACACCCGCTTCGCCTGATGAAAGAGGAAAACAGCGACGCCCAAAACGAGGCACCTGTGAGGCACCGCTGAGGGCACAAAACCCGGACATCCTGTTTACTGAGCCGTCTACTGTAAAAGAAAAAAAGACCTAGTTTATTCGCGTTAAGTATGTAAGGGAATAACGAGCTGAAATGCCACCCCCTGCTCTGTAAAACCACCGGATTATCTGCAAATATCAGGTATTGTACCTTCATTTTAAATATAGCGAACTAGAGGGGATGCAACAGGTTAGCGCACCGGAATGCTAACTCTTTAGCCATCTGCTAACGAGCTAATTAAATACCGTCATTTATCTTTTTAACACAGTCAATCAATCTGACATATTCACGTGTCGGAGATGCAGTGTGTTTCGTACATATATTAACGATCAAAAGGGGCGTGAGAGGTGTAGCTTAGCACAACTGCTTAAACTGCTAGTTAGCATAGCCGCCCGGAGAGCTAATGACTCACAGCAGTAGTAATATCTGGCTTTAAGCGATAATAGATGGTTAAACATCTCTTATTACACACCGCGATCTCTGCTTACTCCCCCAAAGTCTGACTGTATGCACATTGCGTGTAATTCCTGCATAAACCTTGTGCTGTATCCTTATGCCTAAAGTTATTTGGCCACTTGATGTATTCCACAAACAGAAGCTAGTTTGGGTGTGATGGGGAAGAATTTTTTTTTTTTAATCTAATGATCTTTTTTGAATGTATAAAAGAATGTATGAAAATGCATACAAGATATACATACGAGTCTTGGAAAAACTGACATTACAAGAACATTAGGATTTCCTAATGTAAAATGCAGTTATTGTTATTATTATTATTTTAGTAGTAGTAGTAATTCAAACTTGGTCATGGACAAGTTAATATTTTTATATAAAGTTGTTGTTAGTAGCTGTAATGATCTGTGGAGATCCTCTGTCTTTAAGTACATATTTTCTTTCACTTCTACTGTCATTTACATATGAGAAAATATATCTGACACATGTCAACCTTCAGGAAAACTGTTCAGAAATATTTATAGTAATATTAAAAAACCATACAAGTCGTAGTACTCACTGAGTGTAAGTATTGAGAATATTGACGCAACCCCAAATAAAACCTAATCCAGCTCCAGAACAGTCACTTCTACAGATGTAGCCAGAAAATGCTATTAATAATCTCGTCTTTTGGAATTTATTGAAAGCATAGCATCTGCAGTCTGTCTGAAAGCAAAATAGAGTTGCGTGGTCATGGGTGGTTCCAGTCGTTACGTACTCTTGCATGCAGTCACATAAAGGAACGATGAAGCAAACCTCTAATTCAATTGCTTATTGTTCAGTTAGCAGTCTGTGTAATGCACTGCTGCATGGACAATCTTTACCCTGCAAGCTCAGCCACCAAGTCATTCCCACTTTGTTTGCTGATGAAATGAGAGCATTGTTTCTCAGGGACAGCAGATATTGGGTCAACTGCTCTGCGGTGAATAGAAATACAGCGGGGTAGCCCAGAGCTGGGTCAGTCTGTGGCACAGTTAGCGTTCATCTATAGGAATGGAGCAACTTGGGTAAGCTTGTATCGCCATACTTTGTTTTTTTTCTGGAGTTTTGTTAATGAAACAACAGATCTTGATTTGAGTGTCATTGCTTGCTGGTGGGATTATCTATTCATCGGTCTCCACCTGATTTATTCTATTTATCCAGGAATAGGAACTCTCCGTGCAGCCTCAGTTCCTGTGAGCAGCAGCCAGCCATGTCTTGCCGGGACATCCACGCCACCAACGCCTTTGCCTTCATCATTGCCTTTGTGTCGGTGTGTGGGATCGCCGTGGCAGCTTTGATCCCTCAGTGGAGAGTAACCAGACTCGTCACCTTCAATCGCAATGCCAAGAATGTCAGCGTGTATGATGGACTGTGGTCTAAATGTGTGAAACAGGACGGCTATTCAGGATGTTACTTCTATGATTCAGAGGTAACAGCTTTTTAGAATGGTCTCTTTTTTGGTAAATGTTCAAACTGGCCATAACAGAGGTCATATCTTTTTTTTATTTTCAGTGGTATTCTAAAGTGGACCAGCTGGATCTGCGCCTCCTGCAGTTCTGCCTTCCCACAGGCCTGGCGTTTGGCTCTCTGGCTCTGCTGCTGTGCATGACGGGGATGTGTAAGACCTGCTGCTGCTCTGAAAAACCTGAGCCGGACATCAAAAGCATCCGGTTCCTGGTGAACAGCGCCGGCTGCCACCTGGTGGCTGGGATGTTCCTGTTTTTGGGCGGAGCGATCGCCATCGCTCCCTCAGTGTGGTTCCTGTTCCGCACCAAGGAGATGAACATCAGATACGACAACATCTTCTCTGATGGCTTTGCCGTGTACGTGTCCATAGGCTGCTCCGGGGGACTGATGCTGGCGGCACTGCTCATGTTTATGTGGTACTGTATGTGTAAGAAGTTGCCTTCACCCTTCTGGTTACCTCTCCCTGCAATGTCTACCTCTCCGTCCACCCAACCTCTCACTGCCAATGGATTCCCTCCGTCCCCGGTTTATGGTCAGCAGCCCTTCCCGCCACAGACGTTTCCTCCCACAGTGATCGACACTCAGCCGTTTCTCCCCTCGCAGGCTTACGCGCAAAGCGTAGTGGCCCCTGCTCCACCGCAGGTGTACATGTCTCAGATCTCTGCTCCAGATGGGTACGGGTCAGAGGCGGGAGGGACTCAGGCTTACAGCTACGCTCCCTCTCAGAGCTACGCTCCATCACAGAGTTACGCTCCATCACAGAGTTACGCTCCATCACAGAGCTACGCTCCCTCTCAGAGCTACGCTCCCTCTCAGGGATACGCTCCCTCTCAGGGATACGCGTCCAGCTATGCTGGCCACCGCTACTCCACCCGCTCACGGATGTCTGCCATCGAGATCGACATTCCCGTGCTGACACAGCCACAGTGAGATGAGAGAGGCTGACAGCCGCAGCACATCGAAGGCCTCCGTTCATAAACCTCCATGAAATTCATCACTGATCAAACTAATAGCGTGTGATGGATGGGAGTTAATAATATGAAGGCTATTTACAGCGTCTGGAATGATGGCTGCAAAAACCTAAGTCAATCCAGGTCTGCATATTGCTGGTTATAGAAGATGAAAGTCATTCAAAATAGCCTGGAGGTATAATTTGAAGGATGAGTTTATCTTTTTAAAAAAAGATTATTGAAGCACCGGTGCAGACGCTGCATTCAGCTTAGTATCAATGGAGGAAAATAAACTCATATTTACAGTAGTGAAAACTCAACCACACGTTTTGTGCCACTATTTAGACTTTAGTTTTCCAGCACTGAAGTGCCATTGGGCCAGCTGACATACTGTAGCAACGACAAGCAAACAGGAATCAATCACTGGAGATTAACGGTTCACAGCTGGTCCATCAAATTCTTCATTACTGGAGAAAACACCTTTAGATTTAAAAGACTTCTGCTTGTTACCAGAATGCATTGTGAAGGTCCACTGTGATCACTACTGAACACACACACACACACACACAGTCACACTTAATCTTGAGCAGCACCATTAAGTGACACCTGTATGTGTTTTTGTATGTGTTGAAACATGAATTGTTAATGTGTGAGCGGCCGGTGAAGAGCAGCTTTTATAGTTTTTTGATGCACTAATGAAGTGAATATTGTGCCAGGTTACATTGCCTTTGTTCACCATTCCTTAGCCTTCAGTATTTCTTAATGTTTTGCTTTTATAACATATTTCCTACTCTATTCACTGTATATCAACATGTTTTAATTATCAATGTCTGTAAAGAAAAGCACTAAGGAACCATTTTCACTTTGAATAATATTGATAAACTGTAACCTCATGAACACTAACAAATTATATCAGATTAACGATATCCTGTTTGGTCCCAAAAGATACTGGATTTTTCTTTTTATTTGTTTGTTTCTGCTGTCTTGTTTTATCGTTGCTAACTTAGCGGATGTTTGTTGGATCAGTAATGAAATGATCAATCATTCTGATTGGGCCAAATTTAAGTTTGTCGCCTTCTGTGTGTTTTGAGCCTCGATCAACGTTTTTATTTAGTCTTATATTGTGTCGTTGTACAATATTCAGGTCAATTAAATTGATTTCTTTTTCTACAGAGTTTGTTTTAAATAAAATCCAGATGGCAATACATTTGTGTGTCGGTGTCTCTGAAGTAACTTTATACTGTCAGTCTCATTTATGCTGCAGGAGAAACACGGAGAGTCAGCTGGCGGAGCATCAAAAACCAAGATGAAAATGAATTACAAATTGAGAGAGTGATGCTTGGAGCTGATCAAATTAACATTTTCAAGCATTTTCAGTTGGAGTAAGATCTTTTAGGAATCGGATGTCTGGGTTTCACCAGCTCTTCCATAGTCCCAATATGATACTTTGAATTATTAAAGTTTTCTTTTATTAGGTTACTTGGTAGTATTGAGCAGTGTTTTAATGAAGAATCATGAAGGTTTTCTCAGGACTTTCAAACAGTTTGTCAGGACTTCAATCCAACATAAAGCTCTATGAAGGGTTAAGAGAAGAGCCACGTGTCTTTACCCACCAGCCTTTATGTCCGTCTCACTGGTTCTGCTAACCTTAAGTGACGTACATGACAGTGTCTATCTAAGAACTTATTGTAGACTGAAAATTATTATTAATTTAAAGAGAAACATATCTAGCATACTTCTGGCAGGGAAATTGAATTTGGTTTCCAGAAAAAAGTAGAAAATCAGCGCATCAACAAATTCCATAGCTTAACATTTTGCATATTTTGTTTGAATGACATACAAAAACCCAAAGTATATTAAAATAACTATCCTAAAACAGACAGGTTTGCTTTGATGACATTAACTAAATTTGCTCTAAAACTCATTTTCCTTTTTCAGATGTTTAAATTTTTTGCAAATTATGTCAGTGTTAAACACAAATAAAGAGAAATGTCTGTTTATTTCAGTCACACCTTGTGTTGGATTACTATCTATCCATCTATACACTCTATCTAACTCAGGCTCACAGTGCACCTGACCCCAGATGACCTGAGGTGAAGGCAGGATCACACCCATCACAGGGTAAACAGCGAGAGACTGAGAGGCGTCACACACTCACAATGAAACCTACTGAGTCTTCACACCTGATTGTCGATTTTTGTTTATTGCACAACTTCCTGATGTTTCCATTCCGCATTATAAGATATCATTGGTTGCTGGGATTTATTGGCATTTAAAATCTGAATTCTCCCTGTGTTAGAAGATCATTTCCCAAATCCTTCATAAGTCTTTACATAACAGATAAGAGGCACTTGCACTTCTTGTCCCCTCAGGGAAATGTGTCTGGAACTTCTGCGCTGTCACATAAAGCTGCTTGAAGAGAAAAATAAATAAATTACAAATGCAGATAATAATAATCCTCAGCAACTGCTACGCTTACGGTTTTGCAATAAAGCTTGTTTTACCATTTAAAATAATTTTATGATCCTAACAGTAAATTAACTTTAAATAAATGTGTGTTTGATGAAATAATTATTAGTTTCAACCTTCACGTGTTTATGTAAAATGAGCGCTGTGTTTCTAATATTTGGAGCACGTACACACTGGTTCTCATCAGAGCAGCAGCCGCCGACTAAACTGTTGTGATGAATCATTTTTTTCTTTGTTCTCCGGATCATCAATCCCAGCCAATAATCCCAGCTTGAAAATACGCACACAGCGTACCGAGCCGGCAGGGACGGTGTACTGATGGAGATTAGGGGTCTCCACAGATGGCTGTCATATGTCCTGCTGGAGAGACGTGGGGGGGCGGAGCCTGGGTTGCCCGGGGAGACCGTACCTCAGACCCAGACCGCTGGCTCATGAATACCAAGCAGGGAGGAGGGAGAACACGCCTCTCACTCCCGCTCCGGCTCCCCCATGTTTGAAGGAGATGCTCCAGGTTGGCTCCGGGCCACAGAGAGGAGCCCCCCCAACCCCCCCACCCCCACAAAACCCCCCCTATCCATTTACACTGAGAGGGGTTTCTAGCTTCAGCCAGCAGAAGAAATCCTCCTCTTGGCACATAATGCAATCACCCCAAGCTAAAAAAAAATAAATAAAAAAAATCTGCCACCACCCCCACCACCCACACACCCGCCTTGAAACTCCCTCCCCCCAAATCCTTCCCCTCATCTGCAGGTTTGATCAAACAGCATCAAAGCACCGGAGGAATCATGACAACAAACAGAAAAATCACAAAAAAAAAAATTTTGTAAAGGTTTTAACTACTATGTTTGTATTAATAACTCAATCTTAATTATAGGTGACTGCTGTATTGAGGAACAAAAATATCAACAAACCTCTCTGAATGCATAATAATCAAATTTTTTTTTTTTTTACCACAACATTTATCAGAACTGAAAAGCGGTCTCTCACTGAGCTCTTCATAGATCCGCACCATCACTGCACGTCATCCTCAGACAGTCGGAGCTGCAGCAGCCAGAGCGGCTGGTCAGGCGCAGGCGGGTCTGCTAAGGTCTCCAAAAAACAAGAGGGCTGAAACATATGGCGAGTCACGTATTTGCAAGTCAGCATCACACACCGTCCGCGCGCGCAGTGTGCACGCTCGCACGGAGCGGAATGCGTCGGCCGCACAGCGCCCGGGAACATCACGTCCTCGGCTTGTGAACTCCCGTTGTGGAGAAATCCACTTCACTCCCCAAGGCTGTCGACTTACATGCAAAGTTAGTTTGCATATAACACGGGAAGATACTTTAAAGTCAGTTCAACTGCATGAAGCGACAAGATCAGCTCGTACCGGACACATTTAGTTAATGTCCTGCATAACTTTTCCTGCCTTGGCAGAAGAAAGGCAGATGGATTCACCATATGGCCACCAGGAGCCATGCTGACTGTCTCAACAGCCTCCAACCGATCTTTTTTTTCCGACTTACTTTATCTTCAACATCACAACAACCACTATGAGCACTGCAGGTGCATCGGAGGACGGAAAGCCTCAGCATTCGGTCCTGTTACCGTCTGATAAAAGAGTGAATTGTGGCTGTTTGTCTGCATCAACAAAAGCAGACAACATTAAATAAAGACCTCTGTTGAAAGAGCCTCGAGGTGTGGAGAGCTTTTAGGTTTTCTAGCTGATCTTTATGTGTTTGAGGGTCCACATGGAAACCACAGAGACCGTCATCGAGAGACAAAGTGAGGAATTCAGAGGGAGGGATCATCCAGAGCTGACCGAGGAGAAACCAGGGTACCGCTGCAGACGACATTCCCAAACCGCCAAGGAAAAACCGATCCCAATAAAGACCCTGAACCTTAATTCGTCAGATATTACATCATCTTAGACTGTTTATGAGCCTGGTAGCCGTGCACACATGATGATCATGCATTATGTGACGTGCAGCAGATTGTTGTAGTATTCTGTGCACATCGTGCCTGCATGGATTCTCAATAGAAGATGGCAGAGTTTCTTATTTACAATGAAAACTAAAACAATTTATTAAGCAAAACAGTACATTTGTGAGTATTTTAGAAAAAAAAATCAATTTCAGTGGTTCCTAATATCTGCAGCAATTGAGGTGAAGGTAGTTTTAGTTTTCTTCAATTTTTTCAAAGCGTAAAATGTGTAATAACAGAAGTAGACAAACTGAGGATAAAAGTATCTCAAAATGAAGATATTATGTCAAATGTGCTTCTTCATAAAAATGATTTGTATCTTTTTATTATTAATTCCTCAAAAAATTACACAGTACATTGGTTTTGTCAGATCAAAGTAAGATTTGTGTGATTCAAACTTGCATTGACTTTATCAACATCATTAATTTTGCCACAATATTGAAGATAAACTGTTGGTTTTCTCTGTAAAACTGCTTAGAAATGATGTGTGTTGCATTTTGGGTGACATAAAAAATGGCTGAATTGAACTGAATCAAAGAAAACAGGACTCTGCATAAACAGATTCTCTATTCAGCCCACAACTTATTGAACCTGCGAATTAAATTTGGATTGGAAATTGCAGCTGATGTCTTACTTTCAGCTCTTCATGTGCAACAGCAAAAGATGTGGCGCTTTCTGTATTTTTAATATTTGATACAAAGCAGCGCTCTGGCCCAGTGTCCAGCATGATAAAGTTCCAAAAACAGAACTTGGAGAAAAACAACATTGCATTTTACGTCACAGCGTTTGCGTGAATGACCAAAAAAAAAAAAAAAAAAAAAAAAAAAAAAAAGGCGACTGAGACGCTGGAGCTGTGTCGAGGAGCGCTGCAGCAATTTCTGAGTTAAGATCTGTGTGTCTCTCTCTGGTCTCTTGAATAATTCAGTCTTTCCAGAAAACGCTGGAGAGGAATGATGGAGGTGGAGGAGAGATGGAGAAGAAGGGAAAGCGGTAAAAGATGGGAAATAAACCCCGTGGGCTCAAGAACCGTTGTTTTTCTTTCTCTGTGTTTTGCATTTTTTTGTTGATTTCTTTAATGAATTCCACACCTCCACACTTATTTTCGTGCTCATAAAGTGTCCATCAATCCATCTTCAACAGCAATTTTCTCTTCGTCAGGGTGGCAGCACTTTGGATCTGATCCCGGCTCACTGTGAAATGAGGCAGGAGACACCCTGGACAGACAGTCAGTCCAGCACAGAGACAATCACACACACTCACACACTCACAATCACACCTAAGACGATGGTTTCAGAAAGTACCAATTAACCTCAAATGCATGTTTTGGGACTTTGGGAGGGAACCAGAGTGCCCACAGAAAACCATCATGCAAACATGTCAAGCAGTGCTCACCACTGCACGACTGTCGGCCTGTTTTCAAGATGGAACAGCAAAACAATCGGCTCTTATCTGCCTCCCATTTCTCAAATCCGTCCTGCAAGAAGCAAATTCTCCTCATTTATTTTCTCTCCGGCTCTGTAGACACAGCTGGCACAAAAAGTAACACATGGGACTAAAACTTAAGTAGCTCTGTGAGCCAGGCTGCAACAGCCAACACACACACACACACACAAAAACACACACACACACACACACACACACACACACACAGGTCCTGACCTCTCTTATCTGGTCCCTTTCGTCCCTTCATGATTAACACCAGACACTATTTTTCTGGAGGTTGTAATAGGACCAGAAAAAAAAAAAGACAGATGGGCACACACACATGCGCAGACACACACACACACACACACACACACACACACACACACACACACACGTGCGCGCGCGCGTACAGCTCCAAGGCCCAGATCTCAGATCTGTCCTTTCATTGCGACCATAACGCCGGTAATTGTTATTATCTAATTGGCTGTGAGCTCGTCGGCTTTGCGACCCTGCCGGTCTCCCCGTCCTCAGACCCGCGGGCTGCGATCGGGGCTCTCGGGGAAAAGTGGCGGCGCATGGTGCGTGATCTGTAATGGACTCTCGTTTGTTTCAATCTCATCTCTGCAGACAATAGCAGACCCCCCCGAACAACTCCTGCGGTACCAGGAAGATTATTCTCACCGATCATCCTCGCCACACCGTCCTACAGCTCAGAGCCAGAGCTGTTTGTAAATCAGCTGCTTTGTCGACACTTCAGAAACATACAGAAGGAGGAAAGATCTCACGATGTATTTCATCCTAATATTACCAAAACTATAAGTGGCATGTACCGTGCTTTGCTCTGGCCCAAGTTAGTTGTATAAACTGAGGTTCATAGTCTTCACAAAGTACAAACACTTAGAAGAAATTACCTTCATTGTTTCAATAAAAATAATTGCTTTATCTAATATACTCACAGGAGATCACACTGTGAGAGTAACAGACATAACACAACACTGTTGCCCCTGAGTAGAGATCATCGATTCAGCAGTGAAAAGTAGCTTTTTTTATTATTATTATTGCCAAATTATTATGCAATTATTTCATTGGTTCGGCCCACTCTGGATTATATTTGACTGTATGCAGTCAAAGATTAGTCTGACACTGCTGACATTATAATACTAAGAAAAATATTAACTCTGCCCAAAAAGATTTTTAATAAAGAATCAAATAATACACAAACTGTACATTATTTTCACTTGGGGGTGAGACAGGTGCAAACTTCACTGAAACCACAGAACTGACAAACCAAACTGAGCAGGCCTCAGTATTAAAAAATTCAAGGGTGACTACATTCTGAATAATTAACAGCGTTAAATAACATCCACTGTAAAGTCATTGGGGGGAAAAAAAAACACAAGAAAAATGTCAGGTGGTTTTGACAAAGAGGAATATGAGTTCATGTAGGAGGACTGTGGAGCGGCACAGCACGCCTTTCACGAGTTCCATGACGGTGCACATTTCAACAGGGTCCACAAGCAGCTGGAGATGAAACTATAAGGGGTTTTAAACTAATAATCGGGAAAAAAAAAAATCAGTAATAAATGAAACATCAGCAGCTCCTTGAAGGCCGGTCCACAGGTTTACAGAGTACTTACATCAGTGCTGCCCTGTCCTCCAGGTTCAATCATGTAGGTGTGATTGCCATCGAAAAACATCCCACTGAGAGAGGGAGAGAGAGAGAGAGAGGGAGAGAGAGAGAGAGAGAGAGAGAGAGAGAGAGAGAGAGAGAGAGCGGGAGAGAGGGACAAATCAGTTCAGGTTTCTGTTGTTTAATTCATCACAGAAAGAAACGATGCATTCTGAGTTGAACTCCTCCACGGCCATCACTTTGACAGATTAGTCACTTCAGCTCTTAACCTATTATTGCAACATTCGTCAGAGTAATAACTGTAATAATGACGGGCCGACCCGGTGAATATTCAAAAAAAAAAAAAAAAAAGGTACACATGTGCGCTCACTCTGCATTGAAAACCTGAGAGAGGCCACAACACACACATTATAACTGAGCAGCGATCATTTGTGAAAGTCACAGCCATCAGTTCGTCTTCAGGCAGCTGTTGGGCTGAAGGTCTTCTCGTGGACGTTCGCTCGGCCGCCCGCCCGCACAGGAGCACATGACTGGATGTCATCCGCTAATTAACTTTATCTGAAGCTTTCAAGAGATTGTTCAGGTCAAACTGTGAAGTCATGAGGGTAAACATGGCAGGAGGCACACAATCCATCTTCCTCTTCCAGCCATCTCTCCTCTCGCTCTCTCTCTCTCCCTCTCTCTCTCATCCTTTTGTTTTTGGGCCCAACTGGCCTCCAACACAGAGACGTCACCTTCAACACGCCTGGTTCGAGTCCACCAAAGCACTTACAGCAGATTACAGACGCCCACATATACGCCGACATAAAGCACGGGCCAAAGTTTATTCTAAATGGACCGTAGAGGAGAACGTAGCACTTATTAAAGCACTTTGAATGTCTGGTAACAGTCTTACCTCTAAAAATTGAGGATTTGATTACTGTACAAGGAAAACAAACACGATTCTTCTTATACTTCTAAACTTTTATTTCTATTTCCTAAGTTGCGAAAAATGACTTTACATGTTTTGCTGTGCAGCTCGTCTGATGCATTCCACACAGCTGGTATCAATATACTGCATAGAAACAAGATAACATGAAGTATTCACGCTCTTAATATTCAGCACGAGTCTCTTCCAGGCAAAAATCTCAAACTTGACTAAATAGTTTAATCGGGAACCTGAGTTATCGACGCAGGGACTTCATCTCACATGATGGATGAAGCTCTGAGCTCATTCCCTCAATATGCTGCTAATAGCCCACCGCAGCGCAGGGTCAAATTCCAGTGTGTGTGTGTGTGTGTAAGACAGAGAGAGAAAGAGAGAGAGAGAGCGCCCATGGAGAGCAGGATGTATATTATGGTAAACAGCTGACTCAGCATAAGGGGAAATACTCTGCCTGTAATGTCAAACCTTCTGACACCGCCGTGAACTCCCGTGACTCCCTGCATCCCCTCACATCCCATAATCCCCTTCACATTCATTCACAGAGTCTGATAGTAAACCTCCCACCATGCTGCAATTAGCAGCTAAACAACACAGTTCACAAGAAACAGATATCAGCACTGATTAATTTCTTGGGACACATTACAAACCGCTGTCCTGAGAGGATAATGGCTTCTGCATGCAGGACATTCATCTTGTTTCCACTGGATTAATTAATTTGCTTCTTTTCATTATTCTGCTTGCTCCACTTGTTAATTTGCTGTGTTGACAACTTTCCTTTCCTTTTGCCTCGAACCCACAGAATATGCAGACTTCATTAAAAGCCACAGCAGCGATGAGCTGATGCAGATTTCCTCCACTTGCCTTAATCGTCTCTAAATCACACGTCTGGACTGATGAGGTGGTTTACTGACATATTGCGTTTCCACCATCTGAGTATCTCTTTTAGAGATTATTGTTTTTCTCTGTTGTGTTGGGAATAAAGCAATCCCCTTCCCCAGGCATAAAAGTGCACTTGTTGTGCTGTGTTCGCAGAAATTATATAAGTTCCTCTCACTGTCACGTATTTAGTAAAATTCAGGCTCCTTTTGGGGAGTGTGTGTGAGCAGCTGGGAGGATTCTCCTTACGTCTGCTTGCTTTACATTTAATTATTTAGAGCTTCTTTGTTCTGATTTTCAATACATAATAAATCACTGCTCTCCATGACCACTCTCACCTCGATCATCTTCATTCCTACATATATATATATATATTCACTCAGTAACAGATTCACAGACTCCAGACAGAGATATACGGAGCTGATGTGTTTCTCCCAGAGGGCGTGTTTTTGACCCGTCATGCTGACAGAACGCTGTGTGGAGGAAGAAACCCTAAGAATACCATTGTTGGTAAAAAAAAAAAGAAAAGGAAAAAAGCTGCTAAAGGGAGACGGGAAAGCAGAAAGGAAGAGAAGATATCTGCGCGTGTGATGAATTTAACGGCATCGAGGCAGAGACGTCTGGCTAAAACTAATTACATTGACCTAATGAATAAATGGGAGCAAAGCTTGAACACGCCAAGGCAGCAACCGTGGTTCAGAAACACACCGATACACACACAGAAAGAGTCACAGTCTTCATGTTCGCACTTACTGAAGTCCGTGGCAGGTTGACAGAGCCACGAAAGAGTAGGGGGCGTCTCTGACCTTTCCCTGGTAGTAGCAGTGCTCGCCTCCCTGAGAGCAAAACAGAAACACAATCCCATTAAAGCCAAACACACAGTTGCTTTCTCAAATGTGAAATATTCCTGTCATTACATATTCCATCAGGGAATGAGTCCGGAGCAATCAGTCACACACATTTCATTGGCTGAAAACACACAAGTGCAAGTCTGATCTGGTGTCGAAACTTGAATGATCTGAGTGCAGAGTGTGTGTGTGTGTGTGTGTTATTTTGCACTGCGAGCTTAACCCCTTCACACCCGGCCATCTGGGTGTTGACGCCTCTGTGACTTCGCTCTCCTCCATCACAGCTCCTCCGCAGCGCCAAGCCACGCCGTCGCTCACCAGAAAAAAACTTTCCATGTCGGCCAACCACTAATCCTGTCTTCACCTTCTATCTGTGTGTGTGTGTGTGTGTGTGTGTGTGTGTGTGTGTGTGTGTGTGTGTGTGTGTGTGTGTGGTGCATCGCTTCCTCTCTCTCCAAACTCCCAGTGATTGTCCGTAGACGAGTGTGATGTCAAAGTGTATAAGTGCTCCGCAAGCATTCCCTTCCTGGTCCATTTCTTGCTGCCTAACAGCCATTAGACAGGAAGCGGGTCTCCCTGAGGAAACGCGGCTTTTATCAGAGGATCAATTTCTGCTCTCTCGTCTGATGCGGCGCACAGCGGCGCACCGCTGCGTCCACTCCAGCATCAGCACTCTCCCTTTATAGGCGTGTCCACACGGATGCGTGTGTGCCGTTGTACAGCAGACGTATGTGGAAATGTGAAGACGTTATTATCCCGCTGCTGCAGCCGGACGTCTCTGGAGGGATTCCTCTAAATGTTTCCTCCTGTATCTTGGGGACAAATACATAGTTATGTAAGGAAGGGGGTAGATCTAAAACTGCCGGCCAAAGACGGGAACAGCTGTCACAGTATTGTATAATGTATGATGAAGTCTAGCCAGTAACAAGAGGTCAAACACGTCGCCTTTTGGGTGAAACTGGCTCAGCAGGCATTTCAATTCTGCAAAACAGTAAAAAAAAAAAAAATAGTGGAAATTGCAGTTTAGATTTTAGATATTTTTTTAATGTTTCAGAATGTATTAATTACTTTTTTCTCTCACAACATAAAAAACTACTTACAGGTATTTTTTTTATTGATTTGCCTCAACTGAGAGCAACCTAACCCCTGAAGTGAAATTGGTTTGACGTAACCTTTGACCCTGTAATCCTGTCGGGCTGTTTGCTGCGGCTCAGCTGGTCGATCCATCCTCCAATTCCAGGGCTGATGATTTCGCCACAGCTCTGCCTGCTCAGGCCAAGTTAAGCACTGAACATCAGTCTGCTGCAGATGGAGGCAGAGCACCTTGCAGGGCGGCTCTGTGGGCGTCGGTGCAGTTTGCTACTGGTACAGAGGTGAAACATGTGTTTGAGAAGCAGAGGTGCTGATATTTTTTAACCTCTAAAAGTCTTAATGAAAATGAAAAGCAAAGCTGTTTGATTTGTTTTTCATTTTAGATTTAAAGTCTCTCAGCTTGATCCCATTTCACAGATATCTTATATCTTATAGTTTGCCTTCATTATGAAAGTTAAAGTGGCATTTTGTCCCATTGTTTTGTTTGTGGTTGGTGCTCTTAATTACAATTGATTGACTGAGTCTGACTGACTGATTGATAACTTACTATTTTACATATGTGTGCTTTCACCTATGAAAACAGAAACAACAGTTTTATGTATTTTTAGAGAACAAACTATATTTGATTTCACATTTGACCACATTTAAATTATTCATATATTTTTTTTAATTCTAACTGTCTTGTTGTCTGAATAATTCATATAATATATATTTTAAATAACAGATCCAGCACTTTGCTGTAGGAAAGTTTTATATGATGACTGTTATTATGTTTGAGAGATGTGCCGTCAAAACACCATAAAGTTATGCTCAGCACTCAAGGGAAAACTGTGAATCATTTGACATTCAAGAAATTAGATTTTATAACAGCGAGTGAGTTCACTGTGTCAGCGGTAATGACACACACGAGCAGCAGCTCATCTCCTGAACCTTTCTGTCTGTCTTCAACTCCTCAACTCAGGAAAAATAACTCAGGTCCCCGTTAAAAAGAATGCAGCACCATCTGATTTTCCATTCACTCTATATCCACTTTTCTTGAAGATCAGTACTTCTCCATGTCGGTGTGATGAACAGGGAGCTGGAGCAGACAAAATAATGGCTGAAAACTTAAAAAATCTACTTTTCTTAGTCAGTCTTGTTAAAAACAAAACAGTCATCAACCTCTTAAGAGATGATTCAGATTCATAAATTCATTTACATATTAAAATCCACTCATTCAAAGGTGTGTGATTTACAATCAGTGAGGCAGCTTTACATATGAAAAACACATTTCCCAGTAACTACAGATCCACTCATCCATTTATCCTTTATGCTGCTTTGTGTAACTCAGTGTTGCAGCTGATCCCAGCCGACAGCGGGCGAAGACAGGCTGCCTCCTGCACAGGTTACCGTCCAGGTTACAGTCTGTCACGAGACAAACAAGCCTCCAGCATCCGGGTCAGATAAAGCAGAATAGAAGATGGATGGATTTATGGATGGTTATAATCATTATGTTTATTTATTTATTTATTCACTTATCTATTTATCTATTATCTGAGGTTGTTGGAAGTGTGTACTGTGTGTGTGAGGAGGTTATTTGCATAACTTGTCATCACTGAATAACAGGAGCAAAACTGCATTGGTCATGCTGAAGCGGACTTGTTTTCTCTTTGGCCCTGCCGTCACAGTTATTTTACTTCTGCCTTGTCTCTCAGTAACAAATACGTTCTCATTTAAATCTCATTCTCATTAAATAAAGAAAGCACATCACTGCATACTAAATGTGCTTTTAACATCATATCCAGGAATGGCACATGAGAGAAAAACACATTTAACCTCCTTGGATCTCTACACAAGAAAGTGAAATAAAATGTGATGAAAGCCAGTCCAATGAAGGAGCAAAGCAGACGCAAGTGGCGTGGCGAACAGAGAATTAAGGAGTTTGATAGATAAAGCTAAATGAAGCTCCAGATGAAGAAGAATGGTTGGATAAAGAGACGGAGAGTGGCTACGAAGTGCAGAGACGGAGCGGGCTATTTATAAGTGGAGCTGTGCTCTACTATCCCGGCGTCTCTGCTCCTCCCGTCGCCCTGAACCTTCTGCTCCACTTCTCAGCAGAAGAAAAAGAAACACCCAGAGCCAGGCGCTGCGGGTACATCCTCAGTCAGGGCGTGCTGCTAAACCGGTCAGATCGGCGCTCCTCTAAGGCGTACATGAGACTAATTCATCATCTGATGGAGACAACACAATGCACAACGCAAAGGTTGAGGTTCGACACTCGGTAAACAAGTAGGACGCTCTGACCTCCGAATGTCAGCAAAACTCTGGAAAAAAACAGGAATATAAGTTTCGCTGTTCATCACATTTCCCTGATGGGTATATTTTTAAACTGTCACCACGTTTAGCTGGTTAATAAAAGCATATTTGAGTGTTACATATAATAATCAGAGAGCAGAGTGACCCAGAGAGCGTTGCAGTGGCTGACATTTTGACCTCGACAGGAAGCAGAGTCACAAACAGAGCTTGCTGAAAGGAGACATTAATAAAGAAAATTTAAAACCCACAGGTTTGTATTCTGTCTGAATAAAAGGGAAAAGAAAAGAGAATTACAAATAGACTGCAGTTGTAAGCTTTGAAGCAAAGTGATTCCCAGTTTGCTTTGTGATAAGGGCTATAATTACGAGTGTCCATATCATATCATATCATATAATGTGTGGTGTCGTACTTTAGATCCTTCTCTGGAAAGTATCTAGTATCTCGCTAATCTGCTTATTAGCGGAGTAATTCCTCGCCATTATAATCTTCTCTGTAAGACGACACCCCGTGGGGTGTCCTGTAACTTCAGTGTAGATTTCAGAGGATTATCACAGAAATCTTAATCTCAAATTAAGGGAAATTTCAGGGAACACCCTCAAATCCACCAGTGTTTACAGAAATCTAAACCTGGCTGGCTGGACGGAGCGTGGTTTGACTCAGCGTGAAAATCGACTCATTGATTAACCAATAAAACACTCGGAGGGGGTCGGAGAACAAGGAGGGTCTACAGGAAACTGCAGCCGTGAACAAATCCTTGGAGGTGCCAGTTCAGCCACTTTCTGCTGTGGGGTAGACGTAGAACATTACAGCAGGTTATCTGGGACCCTGCGGCGCTCTTCACCTGGTTTTACTGCTCGTATCTCTATAATGCTATCTGATGGAAACTTACACTTCAGCATTAAAAAGAGTTTCTGTTTTCTCAATGCCACACACATTGGAACTGAATGTCTGAGTGCAGATTGGTATATCTGGTGGACAACAAGCTTTAATATCTGAAGGTAACTGCGAGAGCAGCACAGTATTTTCACAAGCTCCATTTGTATGGACCACACACACACACACATGCTGTGTTTACCTGTGATTTATTATATGATCGCTCCGCCCAGTGCCTCAAATAGCTGTGATAAAACCTCCTAACGATGTCCATGTTGTGGATTAACTGTCTCCGAGTAGAATAACTCAAGAGTGAAGAGCCTCAATGTTTATTCTCCAGTGAGCCGAAGCATTAAGTAGACCTACAGTGACTAAAGTGTTATTTTAAAGTTAAAAGCAGCCTTGGGAATTATGCCAAAGTCATTTTGAGCCAAACAAAGATCTATGAAAAGCAATTCAACAGATTTGTTGCTTTAAATGTTTCAACCAGGATCCAATGAAACAACTGAATCGCGTTGTATGAAGCTATGATGTTGAGCAGATTCTGTCTTTGAATGTTTTCAGATTTCTGGCATGTTGATTAAAGTGGGTGAAACATGAACTGCGAGAACTGCTGCATTTCAATTTGTTGAGATGATATATGAAGTTGGTGAGATCAGTTGAGTTGAAACCAATAAATATGTTGTGTGTACAGATAAAAAAAAAAAAAGAAATCACAGCCGTTCAGAGTTTCACTTACAGTGGTGACGACAGTCTTCCCGTTTTTTGACAGATGCCTCTCCTCATAGCTCGACGACAGGAGATCGCTGGAAAGAAAGAAGCACAGAGAAAGAGGATTAAAATTTTACAGTGCACGATTTTAATTCGAATGTCACTCACTGACCAAGTGTTCTTGTGTTTTACACAACAATGGTATTCTGTCTTATAGCACAGAGCTTCAGAGCATCAGACTGGCTAATTACGACCAGCGTACAGGGACAGGGCTATTTCCAGCACACAAACCCAACACAAACACAATTATACAAAACCAGCCTTCCAGCAGCATCTGTGTGTGTGTGTATGCGTGTGTATATACGTGCAACGAAGGACAAACAAAGGTCAGGGAGTAGTAAAAGAAGCCACACTGGCAGAGGTTGGAAGGGGGCAGGAAATAAATAGAGACATAACAGAGGAAGGAGTGGCATAAATAAGAGCAAATCAGCGAGTGTGTGCTTGCTCAGCAGAGCTGGACGCCTGACTCCCACTGGAGACACACACTGCAGGCCCAGTCCGAGACAGAGATGTATGAGTTCAGGCAAGCACAGCGTATCGCCCAGATATAGCTCCCAGCAGCGCTGTAGTAAACGGGGGTTCATACTGTGATCGGGTTGAAAGTGTTAGCCTCTTTGCGAACAGGTAACCTGAACAGCAGCATATATTTACACACATACACACACACACACACACACACGGTGCATTCAGAAAGTGAAGGACTTCTTAAATAATACATTTAAAGAGTAGTGCCAGAGTCAACGGTAATCTGAGAACATACACACAGACGTCAAAAATCAATCAGTGTCATCACATCATTTTGTTGCAGCTTTCATTGGACGGATTAAATCACTTTTTAAAACTGCTACATCACTGACAAGGCCGCTCAGAGCACAAAAACTGACAGAAAGCCGTGCAACAGAAGCGGCATGTGGTATCCAAACAGCCCATTTTTGCCGCACTGAACCCGAGAGCCATCAATCTCCTCCGACTCGCCTTCGGCGCGCAGACGCTGACAGGAGACAAGTAGGTGGGACAGACTTTCACCTCGTTCAGGCTGGCGGGCCGCGGCCAGATGAAGAAAAATATGACAAAAGTCCAAGGACGAAGACGAAAGTGTTCGTTCCCCAACTCTGCAAAGTGTAGGTGCAGCATTCGTATAACTCAATATGAGAATAAAGGTCATGTCTATTCCTGACATACAATTGAATGAAAATCCTTCAGAGAGGCTGAAACCATAAAAGCGAGGCAGTTATTTTTTTAAAGAGCCTGTCTGTGTTGAGCCTGTTAGACGTGACTGAAGATATCATCTTAATAACATGCTGTAGCTGCTGCTTATACTTTTGATCTGCTGGATGGTGCAGTTTTTAACAAAAACCTAATGAAAAACAAATTGAAGAAAAGAAAAAAAGGGAAGTTTATGGATATATACACACTTAAAGCTTGTAGGAGGAGTTTGGACCATATGGGAAAACAGAAATTGCTGAACCTTCACTTTTCAGCGGGCTCAAATCTTCATTTTGTTCTCATCAGACGACTGAAATCTGTGCAGCTACACTCTCCCTTTTCTCTGCACTTGGTTGCTAATTGTTATCACTAGAGCAAATGTTTCACTGTAGACTGGCTTTGAACAACAGAAACACTCCGCCTCATTATCATCCTGAGCCGCTTCCATCAATTTGTACAAAATTAAAAAATATGGGGCAGAGAAAAACACGCCAGCTCTCAGCCTGAAAAAACGTCATCATTATTACAGCAATACAGCCGGTGAGAGGGGACATTTCACAAGATAATTCCTACTTTAGGTCTTCATGCTAAGTTTTTTTTTTTTTCGAAACTTGAAACCATGTTGTCTGCTTTCCAATCATTAGCATTTGAAACCAATCTGAGAGAGTGTGTGTGTGTGTGTGTGTGTGTGTGTGTGTGTGTTCTGTTGGCAACCAAACACTCGCTTTCAGGAAACAATCTTCAGAGAAAAAGCTGCACCGGCATCAATCAAAACAACTGCAAAATTGCTCAATATGTCACTGAAGCATCCATATCAATTTCACATCAAATCCAGAGGGAGAAAAAAAAAAAAAGGATCTGAAAAGAAAAGCAACGTTTTCCTCTGCTGATACCCTGCATATATTACTGCGATGAAAGCCCTGACATCGGTGCACGGACACCCACAGGGGAGGTAGGCTGCTTGTTGCAATGACTAATGGGCAGTTTGCTGTTGCAATGAAAAAAAAAAATGGAACCAAGAGGGAGAGAGCAGAAAAAGAAAAGAGGAATGGCTGTCAGTAAGGGAGGAATAGTGAGACAGAAAGACGGGGCAGTGAAACTCCAATCGAAGATAAACAGGGGGAGAATACAGAGCAATAATGCTCTGGTAAAAATCCCATCATGCATTGCTGTGAAGCTCAATCCCAAATGGGAAAAAAAAAAAAAAATTATTCATATGCTTTGACAATGTGCAGAAAAGGCAACCCCCGCCGTACACACCTCACACCCTGAAACCTGAGATCACACTTCACCCCTCTGCAACCTCCGAACACGACGCTTCATCAACGTTTCACATCAAAAAAAGAAGAGACTTCCACTTATTCATACGTCCCTGGGATGAAGACGTCGAGTGTGTGCGTCAGTCTTCGGGGTCACAGTCAAGCGCAGTTGGCCTTTGTTCTGCCGGGATGTGTGTTTAAGATTCAGGGCTTGTGATCTTTATCCGGCTTCACGCGGTGCCCAGACGGGGGGGGGGGGGGGGGGGAGCAGGAGAGAAGCACGCCGAGGCAGCAAGGCAGACACACGGGCCTCTAATGGACCACGCCGATAACAGATTTCAGCTTTAATTGTTGCGGGATTTAAATAATTTATTTGACAGACGCAAACTTAGCTGCGAACCCTTCCCCCATGTCACCAGCACACCGAGGCTCCCTTCATGTTAACACGGGCTCAATATATAAATATATAACCCTGAGCAGCTTCCCTGAAGCTTTCCTCTGATGTGCAAGCAAACAGAAAACATCACAAACACGAGCTTAACTTTGATCTTTAGCTTTGCTTTCTTGAAATGCATTTTGTAAACTTTCCACGTAAATTTAAAAAAAATAGGGGGTTTGCATAACAGAGCCAGGGCTGCCAGCTCTTCACGATGCCGTGAGATTTGCTCATCTCTTTTCTACTACTGCTCTTCTCAGAGGTCAGAGGTCACATTTGCATGATCCAGTTCATCTTGGAGTCAGACCTCCACTCTGCTGCTCTGATGCTGGACAGGACAGGAGAAATAAAGAGCCGATCAGGGGATATCGATCGTCACATGCTGGTACGAAGATCTCAAAGCATTGTTTCTCTGTTCCATCTTCATAAATGTTTTAAGTTTGATTCCCCAAAGATATTTTACAAAACCGTTAAAATGAACGATTACAAAAGTGACCAATACATCTGAGTTTGATAATTTGGCATGTTTCATTTGAAATTATGGACAAAAAAAAATAGAGTGTCTTAACAGTAAACATGTAAACAAGACGTTGCAAGAAACATTTAAATAAAAAAAAAAATGAATATATAAAAACACCTCTGCCCCATTCAAAACACAAAGTCAAAAAGCTATAGGCAGAGCTATTTAACATTCCTCAACATTCCTAAACTTTGTTTATATAATTTAGACAAAATCACAAAATCATTTTAATCCGTTTCAAGATAGGGGTGCTCGCAAACTGCTCTATATCTGTGTGCCTTGTTCTGCTGGTTCACACGATAAGCATCGCTCCGGGTCAGCCATCTTTACTGTCACATTATTGATAACAGGTTCCATGAAGGGTCAGAGCTGTTCCTGGTCTCGGTCTTGTTGTTCCACCACTGAAAACACTCTCTCTGCGTCTGCAGTGGCGTGAGGCAGCACCAGAACCAGCTTTACAATGAACGGCCCAGATCGATGACTGACGCTCTGATTCGTCTCTGGCACTGACGGATCGCGCTCGGCTCCTCATGCTCTCTGCAGACGTAACCAGCCAACCGCGAGTGGCCTTTCACAGGCTCAACAGGTAGATCACAGATGGACTCAGCTCAGGCGGCCAAAGCATAGATAAACAAAGTCTCTTGACATGTGAGAAATCGGGGGGAGGGATGTGAGAACGTGTGAATCGAGGCAAACATCTGATGCCACGATGCACAGCTGTGCAGAACTGAAGATCGTCATCTAAAGCCCTCAAGATAACAGAAGCATTGTGGCATCAGTGACCAGATTAGATATATTTGTGAGGCATCTGGTACCTAAAGTCAACAACAACAATGCAAACAGCAACCACAGCTTTCACTCATTAGGTTTCATGTTGAGCCGAATGTTCTCTTTCTTCACATCCTCTCACACTTGGACAACCCTCCCATAAAAGCATTCTATTGCAAAATACATCGGCTGAGGCCCGGTTCGATCTCCTGCAGTGAATCACACTCAGAAAGTTCCCGTGTGGTCCGACATTCCTGTCACGATCTGTGTCGCCAAGCACCACTGCAACCTTGGGATGAAAATGAGCACAAAAAGGCAGAACTGGTAGAACTGATGTTTATGGGCGTGCATGTGCATGCACGTATGTGTGTGTGGGTTGGCACCAGTATTGAGGTGCCAGGCTTTTCATTGCTTTCACACAGTCCTTTCAAACCACCTTCTAATACACTCGACACCCCAAAACACAAAATTACCATAAGGGGGGAAAAAAAAACAATCAAACAAATTTAAGAGGATTTTTTCCACATATCCTGACACATCAGCAGTGCAGTCACTGAACGCACTTCAGCTCCATAAATGGATTTGCCATTTAACCCGGTAATAAAAGGGCACCGTCACACAAAGGACCGAACATGTGCTGCGTCAGGCGACCGTAATGAGGATGGGGGGAGAGCTGAGGAGAACCAGAGGCGGAGAGCCGGAGGAGGGGAGCGGATAAGTGCCGTGGATGAAGCAGGAGGGGATCCGCCGAGATGTCAAGGTGAATAAGAAGAATAAGGAAGTGAAAAAGAGCGAAGCCAGCGGGAGGGGAGAGGGGCTGAGGTTTCTCTTTAGGGAAGGCTGCAGCTGCTTACACCTGCCCACCAACCCCCCCCCCCCCCCCCCCCATCCCCCCGCCGCCCCCTCCCTCCCACTGAGGCCTCATTAAAGGTCTCCAGGCTGTAATTCATTCACTCTCCAATCACTTATCAGACATGCAATTCCACCAGCAAGCTCACTGGGATCCAAGCTCCTATTGCACAGGGGGAATACTGATGCTCGCAAACAAGAAACGCTGAGACTAATAGGACAAAAAAAGAAAAAAGAAAAGAAAAGTGAATTCCTTTCTCAGCCATCTCGGGCCCAGGATGGAGTCGATCCCACGGCACGCAACATATAGACCGAACAGAGTTGACTCCTGAATTATGCAGAGACCGGGGATGTTGTGGGCTCTAAAGAGAACTTAAAGATCTGAATCTGTGAGAACATGCGGACGGTTTAGTGAACGCCATGTAGAGAGAGCTCACAGAGAGACAAGCTACTGAAGAGACACAAACACGGAGCAGGAGATCATCATTAGTTCACTTTATCTGCTTAAATGCTGAAATCACTTCACTTTTCATTCCATCCGTAAAGTGTTTGTTGGCTATTCTGTTTGATTCGTCAGACTTTTTGAGAAGATAATTTTTGTTAAATCGTTAATCTCTTGACTGTAAATCAGACTTTGAAATGTTTTTTTTTTTTTTTTTTACTCAGCATGACAGCAGAAAAGGAGTAAGCTTCCAGAGACAATAGTCTTTAGAGGGGCATTAGTATCTTTCCCTGCTGAGAGAACAACAGTCTTCCTCCTGTTCCTGTCTTCAGGAGGAGCCGGCTCCGGCTCCAGGATCTTTGTCTCCACTAATCCTCCTCGCCGAGCGAGACGGCTCGACGGCGGAGGGAGGGAGGGAGGGAGGGAGGGAAAGGGTGGGAGGGACTGAGCGGCGAATAAATAAAGGAATATCAAGAGATGGAGAGGAAGGGGAAAAAATGACACTGCAACAACAATGGCGTTGCAGCATCTTCAGCGCAAAGCCTGACCGAAACAACCCACATTACGCTTTCTCGTGTGGGTCAGCCTATTTGAGAAAACCCTGGAACATTAGGTCTATTAAAGCCCATGTCCTCTGTCTGGTCAGTCTTTTAGATATATGAACAACACAAAGCAGAGCTGCAGGCTGCAGCCAGTGGGAGTTAAATGAATATGTCCATTATGTGTGTTAACTTAATATATATACTCTTACAATCTCTACATTTTAAGTTGATTACAGGACTCAAAAGCAGAATTTTTGGTTGAAAGCTGTCGCTTTGATCCCATCCCCAACTGAAAACACTCCTAATCTGAAAATCAAAGGAGTCACGAGTAGTTGTCATAAACTTTGAAACCTGAAACCATTACCGGTTATCAGAACGTTAATCATAACAGAAATTACCAATCAACTTATTTCATCTCTGGAAGCAGCCTGAGATCAGCATCTCTTACGTCAACATGACAATACAGAATGAAATGTAGAAACAGACAGTGGAAGTTAACACAAATCAGTGATTCACATATCAGCTTCAACTCGACTCAAAACCAAGAACTGGTGAGAAAATCCAAGTCACCGTCTCACTGACATGAATGTTATTACATCCAAAGCTGTAAATATTCCAATCAGCAATTCAATTCAGCAAGGCTTGGCTGCACTGGCATGAATTTTATTCTGAACCATCACTGTTGATGAAAGTCTATGGATGAAGACACCAACATGTTTAAAGGCCTTTGATACAAAGATCCATGTTGCTGTGCGTGCGTGTGCATGCATGTGTGTGTGTGTGTGTGAGAAACAGATCAGAAACAGGAGGAAATAGAGGGGAAAGATCAATGTGCGGACATGAGAGGACCAGAGAGACGCTTTTTTCGGGGTAACTCCCTCCAGATACTTTGATCATGCTCAAGTCGAGCATCTCGCTGGACGTCCTGCACTTAGCCAGCCCACCGTCCCAGAAGCAAGGGCGGACGAAGGACATCCTCACATCTTTGTCTGTCCTCTTCTTTCCCTCCATCTTCATTCCTGTCTTTCTGTCCCTCTCTCTCTCTCTCTTCTCTCTCTCATGCACACACTCCCTTCTCTGTGTTTTTCTCATTAAGTTCTCAGTAAATCAGATCACGCCCCTCCGCTATAAATTACGGACCAGGCAACAGAGGCAGGGAGACAGAGATAAAGGTGGAAAAGGAGGAGAAGAGTGCAGTTGGGTTGTAGCGGCGTCAGGATGCGGGGAGCGAGACGTTGGCGAGATGATAGATGGTCCCTGGATGGGACATGAGAGGGCGTTAAATCACCCGCATGCAGAGGCGCGGGGTGCATCCACGTGTACGGACGGGCGGCCGGCACATAAATACAGGCGGACACGCTCACATGCACAATGCTGAGACACGCGCCGACGTCACGGCCGCATCGACACCTTTCAGCCCGACGCTTCTCCACATTTAAAGGTTAAAAGGCAAATACCAGACAAAACCATAAAGAACGAAAAGTTCTTTTGATTTGTTTTGTCCATGAAGATAATTGCTGGGTAAAAAATACCAACAACTCCTCCCACAAAGCTCCACAAACACAAGTGACAAGAGATTTTTTTTTTTTTTTTGGGAGAAGTCTGGAGTTCCAGAAGGAAAATCCCATTCATTTCACACAAAAGACACTGTCAGATAGCTGACATTTACCGCAGTGCCAAGTGAGGCTGGACAGGCAAGATATGCTTCCTGTTGATTCACTGATGCAAACAATGAGCAACATGTTGGAGAATATCTGGTTCTCTTATGAAGAAAAAAGAAAAGCCTGATCCCCTGCACATAAACATCACCTACAACTCAACAGGAAGTAAGAAATATCAACTCAGGAACTCAAGTGTTGCTGATTTGATGCTTTTTTTAATTCAAGTTTGTACAAAATAAATAAGTCATTTTAAAATGTCACTGAATTTTAAACCATTAAAAAAAAAAAAAACCACAAGTATGAATAAGAGGTTTAAAACTTGCAGGATTGTCATGGCAACAAATCAAAGTGCCGTGAAATCTATGGAAAGGTGTTTACAGCTTGTAAATGGACTTTCAAGTGGGAAACCAGCCTACAGTTGAAGCCTCTTTACACAGCAATTAAACCTGCAAGGAGAGCTTTGATAAACATTAGGTTTGGGAATTTCAACCTCAAGTATGATGAGCTTTTAAGGTACCCTGTGGAGGTTTGTGACCATTACTGCCACTTATACCATTTATGGAAGAGGCCCTGATTCTGTCCGTGTTTTGGGAGTGCGAGACGACTCCAAGGCTGCAGGCAGCTCAGCAGATATAACATGAAGACAAAGTAAATGACACGAAGGGTGAAGGACTCCTTCATGAGCAGGAAGACTTCAGAGGGATCTGATAAGACGTTTGGTTTCTTCTTTTTAAAACACAAACTCCAGAGTGTCAGTTTTCGGTTAATAATCAGGCGTACGGCCAACATTTAAGACAGATCACGTGTTAAAAATGAGATTATAGAGTCCTGCCGGTTTAGGATATTGCTGAGGTTTGGTGAGAGGCGGAGGGAGAACATGAACATGAACATGAAATTTCTCACTGTGAAACAAGAGTGCAAGCCACGACAAGCGTTTCTGCCCTGAAGGCTGTCTCCTGCAATGGAATTAAAGTTCCAACGAATTAAGAAGCACTTGTGATCCTCCATGCACTTTTAGAAGCGAGCGTAAAACTCGTTCTCACTTTGAAATCACCTGCATGTGATTGAAAATAAGAGAAGATATAAAGTGGCCTTTATTTATTTGATTGCACCCCCTTCTCTTAATTGATCCTCCCTCTTTCTGTCTGAGCCGCATTTCTTTCGATCCGTTCTTGTTATCTCTAATTAAGACCACTCTTGACGTGCGTCTCGTGCACCTGAGCCCCGGCGAGACGGCACGCACACAAACCGTCAGCGGCTTTTCTGGGGCTTACGTCTTATTGATGACTGAAACGGGCTCCGTCTCCTTAAACACCCCCCCAACACAAACACACACACACACACACACACACACACACACACACACACACACTGTTACCAATGCACAGATGCACCGTTATGCAGACATTCATCAAACCGCTGATCCATGAGATGTTTGGTTAGCTGAAAGTGCCCCATGGTTATATCAGAGCTGGAGCCCCTCCACCAACACCGTGCCTTCACAAAGATGTATTAGCATTTGGCATAGCCTGTAATTGACCCACAGCATTAGCATAAAGAATTTGTCTGCATGCAAAGGAAAGCTGAGCGACACAGTAGCATAAATAATTCTTTTAGTGCCTGTGTGTGTCGACATCGCACGCGAGGAGGGAGGGAGAGTCAGTCTGCTCTGGATGCTGCTCCGGTGGCTCATTTCATAACAGCGTACAGGTTACGAAACTCTCCGGTCTCACTCGGGCCTGCCCACCTGTTCTTCTCTCCGTCTGCTCTCAGACGTACGTGCATACTGAACGACACAGACCTGTTCACCTTCTTCCTCTGCTTTATTTAGCTCAAGCACACACAGAACCGCACACACGAGCAGAGGTTCGACAGTCGCTTGTCATACGTAACGTCATACTTTGTGTTATCATAAATTAAAGAAGTCACACTCATGCAATATCTGGCCTTTTTTGTGAGTTTACTCTCATTTTAATGACCACTTCAATAACTTGTGGACACTTCATACACGGCATCAATCTGCATGAATGTTTTTCTTCCGTATTTGTCCTGCTGTGCACAATGACTCTTGTTCTTCTCTGGTAATGTAACAATGCACGACTTCAAATATTTCCAATTTGCTGCATGATGGACAACGCACCAAAACCATTAAGCAGACTCACACACACACACACTCGCACACACACTCTTCTTTAATGTTACAGCACCATCTATTATTCAGCAAGAGCAGGTGGGAGGGGTGGAGTGAAGGGAGAGCAGGGGCAAGGTTGAATGGAGAGTGGGTGTGGGGCAATCTGGGGTGATGACGTTTTGCACGCATGTGTGTTTCTGGGTGTGTGTTGGAGGTGAAGCTGATTAAAAAGAGGAGACAACCCCCTCCCCAACCTTGTGCACGTTTCCAGTGCACTCTATCGTCGCGTGAATGGTGAACTGCAGGCAGCGGAGGAGGACAAAGCCTGAAAGGGGGAATAAAGACACACACACACACACACACCCTTCTCCTTTACACGCTGTGGCACACTTCAGCTGGGAGGCCCGTGTCAACGTGGGATGCTGCTAATGAAAGAGTCCACACACTCATTTTTTTTAAAAGAAAGGCTGTTTTTTTATAAAGAAAAGTACCAGCTCAGTCATTTCAGAGCTCTCCCTGAATTTTGTAAGTTATGAAAATTAAGAATACTGTTCATCAAATATTAAAAGATTTCATGAGATCTGATGTCTTCTTATTTTCGAGGTTAGTTTGCAGTGATGTTCACATCTCTATGAAGCCATATCAAGCACAGCAGTGTTTGAAGCTCAGTGCTAACATACAGTATGTACAGCAACACAGTAAGGTTGGCACATGTGAACAGGCCCATCTCAGATAATTCAATCATTAAAGAGACAATTGAGCAGTAAACTGTTTCTACGCTCAAAGCGTATGCATTACACTGCAAAGTTTCAGGCATATTTTAAATTCTGTTATGATAATTATGTCATCCGGTTGGTAAAAACCGAGAAAAAAAAAAAGATTTTATGAACTATTTCAACATTTTGAGAGACTGTTGTGTAGAATTTCATAAATTCTATGTTAAAAGAAGAAATAATTTGACAATTAATAACAGAATGAATGAGCCTTTCCAGTGTATTCCAGCGTTAAGATACACACCTGTATATACCACCTCTGCCAAGTGAGTTCAATGTGTCAGCATCCAAGTATTTACTATCAGCACAAAGCGCAGCTGACGCTGGAAGAAATCCTTACAAACAGAAAAAAAACATTCCCCCATGGTAATGTTGGCCAAAAAATAGAGGATCACCAAATCTTCCTTAATCTACTCAACACAAGTGTTTATTAAATCATTTAGGTGCTGAACTGATTGGCAGTGCGTTCCATAAAAGCATCTCCTTCCACGCAAAAACATTTCTTTGAACAGCATCAATTATGTAACATCTTCACTTCTGAGAGTAGAAACACTAAACTGAATATTTACATATAACGACCAACGCGTGCCCCAAAACCACGGAGCGTGCGAGTCTATATCCCCAAACACAACACCTCCAGCTACAGTCAGTGTTATTCAGAGTCGGAGAGCAAACAGTAACTCCAGGCAAAGAATGGGAAATGATGATGATGATGATGATGATACGTAATGTGGCGCTGGAGACACAACCTACTACGAAAGCGGGAAAAACACACTTCTCTTGTCTGCTTGTGGCAACAGTACAGAATGTATAGCAGTGGACGCGCTCATTGATCAGTCTGGGAAAACCGAGTTTTTGTACTGGGAGCCAGAAAAGCACAGTTGGCCCATTCAGCTGAAATGCCTCCCACTCCTGCTCCCACACACACACACACACACACACACACACACACACACACACACACACACCCTTCAACCGGGTTTATTCTGTCTGGAATGAAAGCGATCTGTAAACAGAATCAGGCGGGGATCAGTTCAGAGAGGAGTGCAGCGGGGAAGGGACAGGGGAGAGGAAAATGAAGATCTTTCCACGTGAGAGGTGAAAGTCACATCGAAAGTCACATTTTTTTAACAAGTTTAAACCCTACAGATGACTGAACAGCCTCTGTGGTTTTGTGACGTGGTCACCTTCATGGTCAGGAGGCCAGAAATGGAAAAGGTTTGATATTTTACACATGACGGATGAGACTGATCAATATTAAACATTAAAAAGCTCTTGAGAGAGTGTGCATGTGTGACAAACATATATATTCAGAGTATGAGTCTGCATAAAGTTTACATGGGCAGTGTTTTCAGAGCCATAATGGAGCAATGCATCGAGCAGCGAGCTGCAAACTTAATGCAAACATGTCCTCAAAAGGTGGGATTTCCCGATGCAACTCGAGCTCAGACAAGCTTTTGGGAGAACTGTGGTCTGAAAAAGTGCCTGAGAGGTAAACAAAACATAGAATCAGGCAATTTGTAAAAGAAAAAAAAAAGAATTGGAGGAAAAAAAAATGGAAGAGGGGAGCTCGTTTTCCATCAGCGCAACTGTGATCAATATCAGTGTCTGACAGGGCAGCGCTCCAGCCTTTCCCGTAAATCTCATCCTATTATGATGGGAGCTCTAAATCACACACGGGCACACAAGAACTGACCTGCTGCAGACATACAAACACACACACACATATATATAAACTCAAACTGAAATCCATGTTGGTACAAATCAAGCACTGATATTAATAAGCTAAGTGCAGGAGATGAGGAGAACTGTAGAAGCTGCAAAGATATTACATTTGCCCAGCAACAACATAATGGCCAATTTTCACTTAAAACACAGGAGTCAGCACTGGTTTACTTTGCAATGTGTGCTGTGAGATTTACACAAAGCACTGAAATGGCAGAAACGTGTTATTCAGACATAGGAGGAACGTCTCTGGCTCCTGCTGGGTGTATTTCTATAAAAACATGAACATTAACGTAATATCATGACCATTTCAGGGGAAAACATGTTGCCACACGAAACAATAAAGCAGTCAGAAAATAAATAAAGCTGTCGGGTAGACCAACACAGTGAGACGGCGACACACACACACACACACACACACACACACACACACACACACACACACACACACACACACACACACACACACACACACACACACACAGTCAAAAAACAGACAGACTGACTTAACAACGGGATACTCACTGATTCAGTTCCACATCCAGTATGAATTTTCTCCCAAAAGCCTCAACTTGAAAGCTGGCTTGGGCCACATGATTCACCTAAAACACAGAGAAGATTATCATTAAATACAGCTCCTATCATTCTCTCATCACTGTTTATCAACATTGCGTGAATCAATTCATTGACAACTGCTTTTGTCTTTCATAAGGACCAGTCCACAGTGAGAAATGTCATTGTTGTATAATCAAAACAATTTATTTGTATGAAATGTTAGATGAAGTCGATCTATTTATTTCTAATGAGCTGCTGTGACTTTGGTCTGGCATGCAGTGCATGGACGTGCACAATCACAGAAACGTGTGCTGTCTCTGTCTGACTGGAAGCACCGAACGCGATTGATTTAGTTGGAGGAGGGTCTGATTCATTCCAAGTGGTGAGCGCATATGGTCCGGGCGTCACCGCACACCCCTGCGGTCAAACACACCTCGCCACAATAATTCCTGTAGGTGCAGCAGAGTCCCAAAGCCAACCTTAAAGACGAGCCACCCTCCCCCAGACGTCGCCCACAGGCCACCTTCATTATGGATTGGACCCTGCATGTAAACTAGTGGAGGAGGGGTGTGTGTGTGTGTGTGTGTGTGTGTGTGTGTGTGTGTGTGTGTGTGTGTGTGTGTGTGCGGGTGTGTTTTGTTTCCGTTTCAGGAAGTGGCCCTGTGCTCACCCAGGGGTGACCTTCGCCCATGAGGTCCCCAGTGACTACAGAATCTATTGTTTGTCTGAGTGTGTCTGCGCGTGGTCAATGCATACATGAGCAGTTAAGCAGGAGACTCTGTGAGTGTGTGTGTGTGTGTGTGTGTGTGTCTTCTGTCCCACATTGTGATGAAACCCAATATGGCAGATTGGATCTGTGATGGAAGGAGGTACCAATAATTGTGCGTAATGAAAGTGTATCCCAGCTTCTTACATTGATTTTTAATGCAGAGCGGACAAAACTTTCCACAGATGATCGCTTAAGAATGACAGTAAGTGCTCTCAATGCTCTGCACACAGAAGGCAAGCAGGAAAACATGCAAACCAACACACACACACACACATACACAATCCTACATTAAAGAGTTTTCTTTTTTTCTCCTCTCGCCCAAACAACAGGAGCTCTTTGCTGAACTTTGCTGATTTTTTTTTTCATCTTAGACTGAAAATAGGCGACGCCACAGAAGCCTATAAATAAG
Organism: Salarias fasciatus; assembly: GCF_902148845.1. Taxonomy (NCBI): domain Eukaryota; kingdom Metazoa; phylum Chordata; class Actinopteri; order Blenniiformes; family Blenniidae; genus Salarias; species Salarias fasciatus. The sequence goes on along the minus strand of NC_043755.1, from coordinate 4,019,865 downwards.
CTCCACCGTGTCACACATCTTCAGAAGCGTTTTGACAGATTTGTTTTTAGGCCGTCGGTCTAAAAACAGCCAATAACTGATCAAACTTCGTGCGAGCGACATCACAAGTTCCGACTCCCTGGAGCGAAGAAGATTCGGAGCACCGTTCAAATCAAAGACGCCACGGCGTCTCTCCTCTCCCTCTTACCCCGGATGCCTTCCTTCTCTCGCTGCGTGCAGTTTATAGCTCCGATAGATCTTTCAGGTTGTTACCGGCTGCCTGTGTGCAGGCTCTTTTCAAACTATGAGTTTGCAAAATTCCTTCCACACATCCAATGTGAAAATGAAGACATTTCTGGTCCTTAAAGTCAGAAACCGCGCGCTTATTTCTGCTTCATCGGGAAAAGGAAAATGGCAGGTTAGAGAGTAAATGACATCAAATCCTGTCAAACATTTCTGTTGTGCTGCAGAAAAATGCACCTCCTGGCTTTACAATTACATTCACAGCAAGCCTGTGTTACAAACCTGCGATGAAATTAGCATTAGCATCAAAATGAAAATATTACATCTGCTGGCAGATGGTTCCTGCTCGGCTGTTTATCAGTCGGGCTGCAGCTCGAGTCCGAGGTGTGAGAGAGACAAAGGGTTAACACCTCCCCGTTCACAACCATCTGTAGCCCTCTCCAAACCCTCGGTAGGCCGGCCTGCACGAGCCGAAACCATGCGAATTAAAGACGCATGACAGGTTTACACAATACTAATTGACTCATCCCTTGAAAGGCGCCCAGCAGACATGGAGCTTCGCTGAGCCGACAGCGAACACAGCTCCAGTGATTCCGGTTATTACTGCACCGTATCTGTTATCGCTGCCCAGGCCAAATGGTTCTGGTCGGCCCTCCAACTGCTGGTGGGTTTTATTTTATTTATTTATTTATTTTTTTATTATTTTTTTTTTCTGACAACTACAAGCAGCTTTCTGCATAATTTTGAAGCCTGATTTGTGGGCGATCAAGCTAAGAGCTAAAATTGCTGCTGGGCTCACACAAAGCCAACCTGAACCTCGACCGTACGGCGTGACTTTTAGCAGTGGGAAGGTGGAGATTAGATAACTGCAGATGGAAGTATAAATTAATGTCCTGATCTAAATGAATGGATTATTCTGGCGTTCACTTCCTCTTCGCATCACATTGCATGCAGAGTGTTGGGGGTAAATAATGAGCCATTCATGAAATTAGCAACAACAATATTGAAGAGTTAAAATGAACATTTTCTTTCTCTGTGGATGTAATCTACCTGCCACATTAGGAATGTATTTGGTTAAAAAGAAACTCACTATAGTTTTGTTTTGTTTAATTCTAAGGACACACCTTGTCATATTACATCTGGTGTATAGCTTTGTTCAGTTTGTTTACATCTAACACTACTAAACCATAACAAATTGGTTCAAGACAAATTTCATGTCTGAAAAATATTATTTCAGTACCCTTTCGTAGAAATTACAGATGTATTTCAAAACGTTCTTAACCAGAAGTGTCTAACATTTACCACGTTATGGATAATCAAACATCAATTTCTAATTCCCAGCCACAATCCTGTCTGACACATTAATAAACTAGTTTATCATTCATTCATATTATTATTGGGAACTGTAAACTTTTATCCATAAATGAAATGAAAACGCTGCTCAATAGCACATATCAAATAAAATCTGATAGTTGTGACAGCTGCTGGGACAGCAGAAGACAGTTATTAATAAATTATTGATTTTCCTGCTTGAGCAGATGACTGTTTGGGAGGCTTCCCTACATGAACAATGTGCTCAGTGTTTTAAAGTAATGGACATTCGACGCTGAACATACAGTTAATGAGCCATAGGAACACCTGCAGACAGTGTAATCAGAGCAGACAGCCCCCCCCCCCCCCCCCCCCCCCCCCCCCCCTTCCCCAAAACCTTCCAGTGATCCTCCTTGTTTTGTTGGTTCTGAACTCATTCTGAACACCGGGAGATGATGGGGTTACCTGTGTGGAGCCGGATCCGGATCGGGGCTTGACCCTGGTGCTGATGCGGTCCTGGGTGATCTGGCTCAGGTTGTGTCTGCTGTAGAGCAGCCGGAGAGGCACCGTGTCCTCCTTCCCGACGAACCTGGCCGCATCACGAAGCGCCTTCCAGCTCGACGAGGCGTCTCCTGAAAACACACATTTCGTTACTGTCCCAGCCCGCTCCTTCTCTCAACACAAACACGTCCGTTTTTAACATCCGCCGTCTGAAAATGTCGATTATTTCTCCCTCCCCTCACGTCCCTCTCCCTCTTTGATCACATCAAACACATTTCAGGCTGCGAGCATATTTTAAATGGAGATTATCAAGCAGGCGAAGCGACGACTGGGGGGGAATAAACACAGGCCTATTCCTGGAGATTTAACGACTTGTCTGCACAATTATACACGATTTAGAGAATAAATAGACGTGAAATTGCACGGTTTACCGTTCCGGACATCGGCGCTGCTCTGGTGAGCGACGTGCATCAATTGATAGACGCACAAAAGGGAAATCCAGCATCGCGGGCGCATCATCAGCACCATCCTCTTCCTCCCGCTCTCCGTCCGCCGCGCTGCTGGGGAAATTATAAACAATGCGGTATTCCAGGGGAAGGCTCTGGAGGTCCTGCCTTCGCTAGGGGAGCCTGGAGCCGGGACTGGGGGTCTGGTTAGCGCAGTCCCGCTGGTGGGGGGCCATCGGGGTGTCTGAGCCGGGCGGAACGCGGAGCGCGTCTGAGCGCAGCGAGAGTCCGAGGAGGAGAGAGAGGGACCGGGAGGGAGGAGGAGGAGGAGGAGGAGGAGGAGGAGGAGGAGGGAGGAGGGAGGAGGAGGGGGGGGGGAGGAGGGCTGGGGACACCTCCTTAAAACACATCCACTGCAGAAAGCCTGTGCATAAATATGAGCGGGATGGAGAGAAAGTGCGGGCCCGGCCTCTCTCCGCAGACCGGACCGAGCAGGAGCGCCATTTCTACACAGCCCTGTCTGTTCCCATCACTGTGACTCACTCCATCATCTGCCAGGGCTCCGAAAAATAGAAGAAAGAAGAAGCCAGATCCCCCACCCCCCACCCCCCCATCCCGAGAAACGAGGAGATGACATGTGATAAACAACCCAGGAACTGGAAGTGAGTGAAAAAGGTGTTTTTCACGTTTGTCTTCACTTGGCCTGCGAGAAAACATCAACCTGTTTTCTATTTCATCTATCTTTTCCTTTCTAATTCTTATTTTACAGAAATGCAGGGAAGAAAAACATTATGAAATGAGCTAACGAGGACAGGCCAGGAATAAATCATTTTGATAATAATCATCATAATGATCCTGACTACCTGATTGAAGGGAAAGCAGGGCTGTTTCATTTGCAAAGCATTTTAAAATAATGCAAATCAATAATGTTAATGCACAGTTTGCAAGAGCAAAGACAACAGATTACACAAAACAGAAAAGAGCATCTTTCACTCCTGCTGAAGCTTCAGTCATTCTCCTCTTTCCACGTTCTTCAGGTGATATCAGGCTTCTTTGTAAATATTTTCTTATGGCTGGTCAGTGAAGGAGAACATTCACTTAATCTGTCTTCCTCGGCTCCAAAAACTACTTCAGAGTAATCCAGATAAAGACACTTTTGGCACACCGAGAGATTGATCTGCTCAACAAACTCCCTGTGCTCGCAGTGGACTGTTGTCTCCTGGTGAAACCTGTGTGTAGTTATTCCAGCCTGCAGTTCTTTCTGAGAATCAGTTTTATACCTGCTGTCTGGAATGAGAGGCTGAAAACCATTAACAATTTTTGGATTCTCTGAACTCATCTACTTCTAAACAGTCCTAAAGACACCAGTTTGGGGATCATGAAGACAGCAGGAGGAAGATTTCAGACGTTGTATTTCCTCCTCCAGGTAAGCCTGGCTGATTGTGTGGAGGTGAGTCATGCCAGTCAGACTAGATTTGGGAGGACACACACACACACACCCACTCTCTGTCTCTTTACCACTGTGCAGCCCAATAATATCCCAGTTTATGAAAAATGTTCACATTATACCTGACGTGCGGCATTCATTTAAAGCTTGATGAAGCTATTTAGTCCAAACACCAACCTGCTTATTTTAATAGGAGAAAAAAAAAGGCAGCACACATTGTGGATAAAAGACAAAATGGTTATTACTCAATCATGCGGACAGAAAATATATCAGCGCCCTCTGGTGGACAAACCATGTCAGAACTCTCCTCAAACATGAAACACCTGTTGTTAGTCTCTACCTGAACTGCAGATCTGTCGTTCCAGAACCTTCAGATACCAGACAGAGAAAAACACCTTACTTAGATAAAGTTTGCAGAATTTGAATCAGAGTGCAAATCTGACAAGAGGTAGTGTAACTCCATCCTTATTCAATACCTCTGTCCCTCCTCACTCCCAGTATCGATGTGCTCGTGCCATCGTTTTCTTAATGCCAGTGGAACAGAGACTCCAGTGCATCCATTTGAGAGGAGTGATGGAGACCGAGGGCACGATGCTAATGCACTAAAAGCAGAGGAAGGGAGACGGCGAGCTAATGCATCACCGAGAGCGCACAGATGAAGGGAGGTCATAAAACTGCACTTAGGAAGAATCCTGAAATGTCACATTAAATGCCAAACACCAGCATGTTCAACCTGGAGGTCGTCCACATCAGAACACACACACACACACACACACACACACAAAAAAACTTCATGTATATTAAATAATGAAATAAATGAATAAGCTCATTGAATCTGGAAGATTAAATTAATCTCAAGCTGCCTTTTATTCAGATGTTTATGTAACATGAACACATAGAATCCAGGGAACAGACTGTTTGACCTCAACAAATAAAAAAAAATAATAAAATAAATCATTATTTTTCTCCAGTAGAGGCAATAGCATCTCTCAGCTCAGTGACTTTTCCTGTCACTTTGAAAACAGAAGCAGGTTTTTTCTATTTATTACATGTCGCTAAAACAGAGGAATCGCCACTGTTAATGAGCCGTTTCAGGAGTTTAGCATTCTAAAATCATAGATTTTTCCTAATGAATTCATCCCAACATCCCAACAAAAATATAACCATGTGAGTTGTATTTAATACTACATGTAGCAGATCTCACATGGATTCACTGAAATGTCAGATATTTTGAATTTAATCTCAGAATAAGTGTCATGTTGATATTTTAACCGCTATAAAGAAAATTTCAACCTTTTCAGATTTTAACACAGGTTTTGTACCTGAAATGTGCTGAACCCACCAGCAGCTGCCATGCTTTCATGTGAGGAAAAATCATGAAGATCTGTTTCCTAAAACACGATCTTCCAACAGTGAACTTGTTTTCTTTAGACCACAGTTCTGTACACAAAGTCCAGTCCATCACTTCAATTATTACAACTCTTCCTCCTTAAATCCATGAAACTCCACATCCATGTCGTCGCTGGACTGAAAGCATTCCCAGAGTTTCAGTATGGACTCCACACATTCTGCTTGTGTGTCAACTTTCCGTCTTTTATGCTTATAAACTCTAATTTTCCTCTTAACTTCCTGCACTGGGGACCTTTCTGCAGGAATGCTGTCCTCCTCTTTATGTGGGAGTTTCAGTTCGGTCCCTCTGTCTGGAAACAGATTTTTATCATGAATAGCGTCCGCCGGCATCGTGTCTGCGTTCAACTGAGCGTCTCTGTCACTTCCTGCAACACAGATTCCTGTTGAGGACACATCGGGGACATGAGACGTTGAGCCGTTTACGTGTTCCTCAGGTTTTTGATCCTGAGGGTCAACATGACAAACTCTGGATGGAAGAGTGGAGAAAACATCGTCAGCAGAGGGCGCTCTCTCCGCAGTGGGTTGGGCAACTTGCTCTTTGTCAGCATCAAGTGAGTTCTGTCTGAAGGGTCGTCTGCATGCCAGGTATTTCTGTTTGGAGCTGTGAGAGTAGGTGTAATGATTCCTCCGGTCTTTGTGTTGCTGACTTGGTGGAAAGGAGTCAGAGGGGGATTCCATTTTCAAAATGCTTTCCAAATACGAAGCTGTGCGGCCATCGGCGCCCCGCAGTGTCTCTTCTTCAACAGTCTGAGCTTCCTGACATGGTCCGGGAGGCTTGATAACAGAGGACACGCTACACTTTGGCCTGGAAGGAAGCAAGGCACAGTTGAATACACAGCCATTTAGATCTGGAAATAAATAAAATAATTTAAAGAAGAAAAAAAAAAAACCTTTTGGTTTTGGTGTTGATGGGAATAAAGTTGTAGGAGAGCGTTGAAACCAGCCTGTCCACCACCGAGTACTTTGTACTCTTAGAAAAAGCCTTGTGGTGTTCACTCTTCAGGTGCTGGACAAAATTTCAAACGTTAAATATTTCAGATATACAGCTGTCTGGTAAAGGCCACCGAGCGTACACACGGATCTGCTTCACAAATGAATTAAAATAAGCAGTGACGATGTCGATGGTGACGACAGCTTCACCGATGTTGCATCAGAGCAGTTCCACTCCTCGTCGTGCACACTGACAAATGTGAAAAAGAAGAAGAAAAAAAAAAACAACTTACCACAGTGAGGCTGTCAAATCTGACCATACAGCACTCGCAGAAGCCACTTCGTTTCTTATCCTTGCTCTTTTTTCGAACTTGACCTTTGACCTCATTGGCTGTGGCTTTCACGGTTCTGTTTACAGAGGAGATAACATTTAAATTAAATTAAAGTAAATTAAAAGCTTTCTGACACATTCTAATTCAGTTTGAAGAAATCAATGTTGGAACAAACATCAAAACAGACGGGAAGGACTTTAAATTAAATCAGTTATTTAACCTCAACGTCTTTGGGTTTAAATATGAATTGTGCTGAGATGATATCTGGGATGAAGCTGTCAAAATAAGTTTAGTTCAGGAATAAAGAGATGTGAAGAGGCATCATACCCGGGTCCACGCCGTTTGCTTCCAGGAGGATCTTTGCCCTCCAGACCAAGCGAAACACCCGGAGCCACGGTTTCCAGGCTGAACTCAGGCATGCTTTCTAATGTGAGGTAGATTGGACGATAGTGTCTGCAAAAAGAAAATAAACACCTTTGAGTCGTCACTTCGGCCAGTTTAAAAAAAAAAATCATCTTTACGAACTTTGGATCTCTCACCTGCTTGAATCCTCCACCTTGATGAAAGGTTTTCTTATCTTTCCAACTGAAATGATCATCCGTTATCAGAGCGAGCATTCACAGAGCAGCACAATGAACAGAATCTAGAGAGGTTATTTTACCTTTGTGTTTCTGCAGCCTTTGTCTCAAAGCCGACTCCGCTTTGACCTGTTACAATCACAGCAAAACAGGTTCAAGAAAAATGTAACAATATTAAAAAAAAAAAAAAAAGGATCAGAATTTGCCCAATGATGAATTTAAAATGTTAAACTCACGTTTGCTTTGCCAGGAGCAGTCACAGGCACCTGGCTGTCAATCGTCTTTTTTTTCTTGTGAACATACGCTATTACATCTGCCAGGACCAAAGACAACAAAAACAATGTTGAGAGGAGCACAAATGAAATATAATGGAACTTTTTTTTTTTTTTAAAAGGTGAAACTGATCCCGCTTACCATCTATGTAGAGGATTTTTACACCCCACTCCAAAGCATTTGACAGGATCTTGTTTATCTGTACCCTCTCCTGAAAGCAAATAACACAACATCAGCACAGAGAGAGGCAATTAAAAGCTCTTAGTAAATAACATTAGTGTTTACTTAACAAACCTGCTCTTTCACAACTCTCTCCACCAAAGACTTCCCTCGGCTTGTGACAAACTGCGAAACAACAAAGCATGAAAACAAATTATATTCACCACAACAAAACTACTGAGCAACAGAAGCGGACCGGTTAGAAACCTGGAGAAAGAACAGTGTGAACTCACCGTCTCGGTTTGACCCTGATTCTTGCTTTTATTGTTTTCCCCATGACAGCCAGGATGGTGCTGGACCGAACGGGGGTGAGGCGAGCTCGGTCCAGACTCCGGGCTGGGGACCGGAGAGTCGTGTTTCAAGCAGTGCACATATCGGGCCTCGCGCTTGTTGGATACCAGATACCGGATCTCTTTACTGAAGAACTTCTCCACCGTCTGGAACAGAACGGCGGGATGAAAAATTTGAAAAGAAGCCATAGAGGAGCATGAAAGTCACATTAACAGTCACAGAAATTTCTCCTACAGTAATAACTATAATGTTTTATTCACACTACTGATTCACTCATTAATACAGATGCCAACTAAAATGGGTTGAGGCAGAGATTCAAAATGGGTTTCAAAAAACAACTAAGAGATATAATTTAGTTTAATGTACATTCACAATAAGTCATGGATGTTTAAGTCGAAAAACTAATAGTTCGGCCCTCCTTGTGTTTCTTTTCGGCATGATAATAGTCTTACCCCTCCCAGTTCTTTGATGTCTCTCTCCAACGTTTCTGCGACTCTGTTTGACGGTAGGTCCAGGTAAAACACTTTTCCAGCAAAAGGTTTGATTCTTGTAGAAGAGGACAAATGGGATTTTTGCTTAGCTGGATTAAGTGTCGTCTTATCGCCAGTGTTTACAGCTTTTTCTGAGAAAACAAAAAAACTGTATTACACAACAGTAGAAAAATTATGTTCAGTGTTCTTTTCTTGCATGCCACAGCATCACAACTGAAATGTTTGTTTTTTCTTTTTCTCACAGATCACTTATGCAATTGTTCATCACTGTAGCGTTTGAGTAATTCACACTGTTTGAGCAGAGCAAGGATTTGTTTTGGAAAAGCTTCAGCTGAAAAAACATTACTTGTGATATAACTGGTCATAACATACAGATTTATCTGTGAAAAAACGAATCCAATAGAAGACACTTGTTGATCATTCCTGCTATTTATTTAAAATTTTAAACTTCCAGATGTCTTTGAGTGGTCAAACTCAAAAGAGACATTTGCAAAACAAACTTCCTGAGAACTGCTCACACACTCACTGCTTATAAATCAGTCTTCAAAACATTATTTGCTCAGGATTTCAAATAAACATTAGAATTTAATTATTTTATTACCTATGTCTTAATATTTGTTTTATTTTATTTATTCACCTTTTCACACACTCTTCTAAAAGTTGTCTTGCCTTATAAGTCAGAAATAAAACAATTTTTATTACTACTTTAAATTTGTTGGTCAGAATTGTCTCAATTATCATTAAAATATCTAAAAAAAATGACATGTTCACTGACATAGTTGTTTTGGTTGTAACTTATCAGCTAAAATATCAATTCCAAAGTAAAATTGCACTATGAGACACACTTCCATCAAAGAACTATACACTATAAACCTAGTGTTTTGAAATGAGTAATAAATTAAACAATGGGAAATAAAACTATTTACAAAGAAAACCCTCTAATAGCACGTATCAATCTTTGAATAAGAAGGGATTCAAAAACAAAATAACCAAAAAAGCTATTTCTATTTTGTCATATATTTAACAACACTGAATGAAACTTTACCGTGCCACTGAGCTCCTGCTTGTCTCTGCGTCCGTTTCGGCTTCATTTTCAACCGACATGCCACATAAAGTCCTTTTTCTGCTTCCTGTTTGTGAACATACATAATGTTACAAGAAGTGGGAATAACTGCGACAAAACAAACTTTCCACAGCAAATAACAGATACATGCGACCTTAACATAAACTGTATAACCCGGGTTAACCTTTTTAAAAGGCAGACATAACATACGTTTAGGTCCTCGTTTCCTGGTTAAAACTTATACGGTGAAGTCGGAGTGTTTACATTATTATGATAATATCGGTAAACGCCCTCGGAGATGTACTCTCATGTTTGTTACCAGATATACACAGAGGAGCTCTTTATCTCTAAAAGCTGTCCTTGGCAAAGTTTTTGACGCTTTCTACAAACGTCTCTTTCCCGCTTTAAATCCGGTCGTGGTTGTTTTCGACGCTGCCAGGTTGGGCACTTTTCCGTACGAATTTTTTTTTCTCAAAATAATCTACTAGGGGTTGCTATTATTTTCAAACTTCTTATCAAGTGTATATAACAGTTTATAACATACGCATAAGCTGTGTTTAAATTGTCTTAGAGTTTGTTTAATGTATTTGTCTAATTACGGAAAACGTCTGCACATGGCAACTAAAAAATAAGTAAACACAGTCCTTGGGTTTCAAAATGGTGTTTCCATAATTTGTGTGAAATTCATTTTTTATTTAAAAAAATACAGGATGGCATATTTTGGTTTAGAAAACATCAATTACCCTAAAGAACAAAAACATTATTTTATTACTGTGTGGCTAACACATTTTAAAAAAGAGGAAAAATGTGAGAAAGTGCTTATGGGTGACAATATTACGTCAGTTAACTGAGCCGCTAGTTCGGGTTACGTTCCCTGAAGTCACACACGTGTTTAAGTTATGCTTTAGTTTTAAAGCCGTGGGACATCAGGTGATGCTTAAACAAAACCCGACCAAACCACCAACTCTTGCTGGGATGCCTCTGTCTGCGATAGAAACTGCTGTCATGGCGTAAGCTGCAGTCTGCAGGTAGGAAATGAGCTAAGCTAGCTAACCAAGGTTAGCCTGTTTACATCACGTAACGACGCATTAAGCAGAGCAACTTCTCTGCAGACACGACAAACAAAGCAGGTCACAGCGCGTATTTTAACCAGTGCACTTGTGAAAACACGTTTGTTGTCATGGTGTATTTGCAGTGTTTTACGAAGACAGAATGACTGGTCAAAGTCCTGCGTCTTCCTCCTCGGGTGAGGGCATCACTCCGGTTCAACAGATGGTGGCGTCCTGCTCCGGAGCCGTCCTCACCTCTCTCTTCGGTCAGAATCTTGTTTTCATATTCACGTGCTGTTGCCTTGAATGCTTTCAGACTTGTATGCACATCAAGTAATGAAGCACTTTAACACAATCTCATACTAGCTTGATCAGTGATAGAAATAGTCATTTTAGAAAGTGTGAAGAGCTGCCGTGCAGTCCGATTATCTGATATAATAGATTATCTCCACAGATGTTTCATGCAATCAACACATCCATGAAACATTCTGAACAAAAAAACTAGAACTGATCCGTCCTGGAATGTATCATACAGTGAAGAACATTTATTGTTCAATGCCAAAGGAAAAAAAGCTTCAAATAAACTTCAAGCTTCACATTTCCATTTTCCATTCATTTGAACTGAATCATAACTTCAGCTTGTCTTGTTTGCTTCTGCTGCAAGAGCACATTTGTTGGGATCAATGAAGTCAAAAGTATTTCAAAGTACTGAAATACTACTGAAGTGGAGATTTAATATTCACTTGACTTAACATAATCAGTGTTGTGTTTTCCATAAAACAATCTTGATGATAAAAAAAATGTATAAAAGCACTTCCTATGTTACGAGTTATATCTGCTTGACAGAAATTTAACTTCTAATCATAAAGTCCTTTTAATGTTGTCAACAATGTTCATTATCAAAACCTGCCTATGAATTTTGAGGTAACCTTACGGCTCTCTCGCTTAAAACAGTTCAAGAGAAGAGAGTCAGTGCCCAAAACATCAAGATAATGTGACGGATGTTTGGGAAGTGTGTTTCTTGTTCGCAGTAACTGAAGCGTGTGTTTGTATTTTCCCGTGCAAATGTTGCATTGATACGATAATTATACACTAGGTGTATTAAACTGCTGAAGACTGTAGAATTTTAACAAAGTTATTGTGGTTGAAGTGATTAACAAAGGAACAAAGAGGCTCATGTTATGTTGTGTCTTTCTTCAGTCACTCCTTTGGATGTTGTGAAGATCCGACTACAAGCACAGAAGAATCCCTTTCCTAAAGGTTGAATAGATTTTAATTTGTACTGTTTTGATTCAGTCTCTTGTTTACTTGGATGCTTAATCTAAAAAAATCTAACCCATAGCTGTTTTCTTCCCTTTTTTTTTTTTTAAGGCAAGTGCTTTGTTTACTGCAATGGACTGATGGACCACATCTGTGTGTGTGAAAATGGTAACTCTAAAGCCTGGTATAAAGTACCTGGTCGCTTCAGTGGCACTTTGGTAATAATTTATGTTCTTCCATGTCAACTTTTTTTTCGGTATACTGTAATGGTTTGCATAAGAAGGTTAAAGTCTGTTATCAGACACATTGCCTGTGTATAATTTTAGTCAAAGCACTCTGTGACAATGCTTAGAAACATACTGCTGAAATGGAGGTGATGATTATTATAATTGTTGAGTAGGAATGTCAGGTGTTATTGTTCTTGGAAAAACTGTTGAACTTCACGTTATCCCGCAGTCACTCTTCACTCTGCGTCTCTGCAGGATGCTTTCATCCAGATTGTTCGACATGAAGGAATAAAGTCACTGTGGAGCGGTCTGCCCCCAACTCTGTGAGTGCAGGCTCTTTTACTGTCTTTCTCAGTCCAGGAGTGTGTCGTCCAGGTCCAGTCGTGTAAAACGCTTTCGGGATGCATGAACTTATATTGCAACATTAAGTAAAAGGTTCTGTCACCACATCAAACCAACATTTCTCAGATATCTCACAATGTCCATTCTTCTGTTGGATTGTAGTAATTTCTACTGAAAGTTTGACTGATGTCTCCGCTGCCTGCGATCTGTCCGCAGCGTGATGGCCGTCCCAGCGACCGTCATCTATTTCACGTGTTACGACCAGCTGTGTGCGGCACTGCGGCAGCGGATGGGAGAGCGCGCTCAGGAGGCGCCTCTGCTGGCAGGAGCCATAGCCAGAGGTGAGATTTCTACCGACTTATCAACGGATTTCAACTCATACAGACAAAAGCAAGAGACATCTGTTCAAAAAAAAAAAAACATAGTTGTAAGAAATAAGAGTGTGTTATACAGTTCAGGTTGAGCAGCTCTCTTTTTTTTTTTTTTTTGAACAATTATTTAAATACATAAAAGGAAATACCTTCTGGTATCATTTCATAGGATTTGTCATTGATAAACAGTGTTTTTCTTTTTCTTTATTCAGGACAGGTATGATGCAACAGCATTTCAATAAAGCTGACCGATTTGATTTCCAGATTAATTACCAAAAGTAACCCCCCTCCTCACCACCGCCACTCCTGTAGTTCCATTCCACAGTATATTTCATTAAAAGAAAAATGAGTTATTTTGTCACTTGATGAGCCGTTTATGATTATTTTGTTAACAGTATCTGTAAGAGATCATTAGAGAAAAGAACGAAGAGACCTATAACCACTGTCAGCAGGAGTAATTGTAGCTTCAGTAAAAGATAGTTTGTTTTTGATTAAAATGCTCAATTAAATGAAAATGAGTTTGTTTTTGTGAAAACAGCCTTCCTGTTTACACTCCTGCCTGTTTAAATTGAGATTTTATGGCTGTGGAATCTTCTTTTGGCACATTTTTTCAAGATAAATTCAACTGTTAGTATCTGGCGGTTCTTTGGTATCACTTAGTGTTTTTGATGCTGGTGAATCTCCTCCATATTTCATACTGTGGAAAAGTGCTTAGAGATGCAGTAATGGCTAAAATGACTAATGGTCACAAGGATCTATTTCCCCTTTCTCTGATTTGACTTATTTAGATATATAAACACTCTAGGAATTGTAATAATGAGAACGATGTCTATCAGATTCCTTTTCAAGACTTGAATTAAGGCATCAACCTCTTTCCGATGTCTTCACAGCGTTACTCTTTTGTTTTGTTTTTTTCTTTCTGTCCCAAGCTTTAGCATTCATGTCTTTCACCCGTTTGTCTGACCTTGTGTCCCTCCTCCGTCCGTCAGTGGGGTCAGCGACCGTGATCAGCCCGCTGGAGCTCATCCGCACCAAGCTGCAGTCCCAGAGGCAGTCGTACCGGGAGCTGACGAGCCTGATCGGCTCGGCCGTGAGGACGGAGGGCTGGCTGTCCCTGTGGAGGGGCCTGGGCCCCACGCTGCTCCGGGACGTGCCCTTCTCCGCCATGTACTGGTACAACTACGAGATGGCCAAGAGCTGGCTGTGCGAGCGCTACGACGCCAGAGAACCCACGTTTGCCATCACCTTCGCGTCCGGAGCCACGTCCGGATCCGTGAGTTCTTCAGAGCTCTTCTGCCTGTGATCGAGAATATTTCTGAGTTGTTCTTTCACATATTCTCCTCTTTCAGATTGCCGCTGTTGTAACTTTACCGTTTGACGTCGTCAAAACGAGAAGACAAGTGGAGCTCGGAGAGCTGCAAGCCAAACATTGTAATCATGACTTTGGAGGAGTTCTCATGCTGTAACCGACATGTGGAGGATCAGATCATTTTTTTTTGGGTTGAGTCATTGTGTATGGAGAGCAGCCACTAAACAAGGGAAGTGATAATGCAAGCAGAAATCTCACTTATTTGAACCTTGTTCTCATGATAAAGTGAGTGCTGAAAAGCCCTGAGCGTTCTCCAAACAATGAACTCACAGCTGTTGTATCTATTTTGTATGAAAATTGTTCATTTAAAGCTGTTTTTTTTTTTTTTATTAGTTTTTCTTTCCTTTTTTTCTCCGGTCAGTGTCAAGTCGGCTGTCGTCGTCCACCTTCAGCGTGATGAGCAGGATCGTGGCTCAAGACGGCTTCACTGCCCTGTTTGCAGGTATCAGCATTTTCCTGCTGCTTCCTGATTTACAGTTCCATTAAAGTAAATGATTTACGATTCGTTTTATCCTCCCGCCTCCTTCGCCAGGTTTTCTTCCCAGGCTGATCAAAGTGGCCCCGGCCTGTGCAATCATGATCAGCACCTACGAGTTTGGAAAAGCCTTTTTCCGTAAACACAACCAGGAGAGGATAATTGGGACACTTCAGACCTGATGGATTTCTCCCAGAGATGAACGAAACAACCACTACAACCACGAAAGGAAAAAAAAAAAAAATCCAAATTGAAAGAATGCACAGAAAGCTGAACACAGCTATATTATTTATGGAAAAAAAAAACATTGTATTAAATGCTTTTTATTAGACTATTTAAGAATATTTTATTGTTCAGATCAGTCCTAAACACGATGTCTTCCTTTAAATGAGTGGTTTTCACTGTGGGTAACATTAATCCTCCCTCACAGAGCTAAAACTGCAAGTTTGCGGGTTCAAATCTCAACACTGTGAGTCTCGTAGCAATAGACCGCTCCACACGCCGCAGCCCACCAGCACGTATTTTCAAGAGAGAGGTCCCAAAGTCCAGATTAATTAACACTAGTATTAAAGACGTGCCAAATCAAACATATGGATCACTGAGGCAACTCCAGAGGAAAGCACTGCAAACAATCTCCTTCAGATTTACTATACGAGTAATTTTTATTTATTTTTTTTTACAATTCGTAAATTTGAGGTTTACACTCACCGCTCCTTCACACACTCAGATCTCAGGACATTAGAAGTGTTTAAGCAGCCAGCAGATGGCAGGCGCCCGTTTATTAACAGTCATATTCAGATCCTTCTCTCTCACTGCTGCACAGCCTGGCAGAAGCACATAAACCAGAGATTTAAGATGATTTTTTTTTCATATTTTTCTTCGTCACTGTCCTCTCTTGCCTCTTGAAAATGAGAAGCTTCATGTGTTTTTTTTTCCTGGTGTGCTTCGATACAGTGCAACTGTTCGAGGCTCCACAGCTGATTGCCTCTAAAAAGAGTATATCTCTTTAAGTTTGTAATTTTTGCCAGCTGTTTCAACATGCTGCATAAAACTATAGATCATCAAAGCGTTTATGAAAATTTTGATAATTATGGCCTCTGGTTAAAAAGATGAAATGTTCAGATATTGATTTGTTTTTTTTGTTTTTTTCAGAAGCTTGCTTGTGTAACGGAGATACAATATTTGAAAGCTTCTTATTTTTAAGTATATCATTGGGGGGGAAATGCCATGTCCATTGTATTGAGTATTTGACATGTTGTACATGTTCATTAGTTTTCCCCCCATAGAATGATACAATCTCAAATGTTCAATTTGTTGTGATTGAAGAAAATGTATCACTGCACTTCTCTCTGTTGGAAAAATGCACAAAAGTCACAGTCAAACTGTCAATGTTTTAGCAAGTGAAGTTTATTCAAAATGAATAATTAAAAAAAAATCAAATAAAAGATTTTCTGTCTGTGCAAACAAACGCTGGAGCAAGCTGAAGGCAAATGGCAAAGTTATGGGTTAAGTGTCGAGGTCCACGATCAGTCAACAACACTACAGTAGATGATACTGACAGCTGCTGAAAGGTCGTCGTCGGGGAGTCAGAGGTCAAGGTGACAAGCCTCCACAGCAAAATACTGCATTCTGAAGAGTTAAAGGGAATAAAGCTCATACTAAAGTAAACCCAGAACTGAAGAGTGATCTTACCTGAGAACTAAACTGATACTGACAACAGAACGCTGGAGAGCCTTCACCCCTGAGAACCAAAAGAACTAAAGACCGCAACACCAGAAGACAAAAAAGAGCGACAGTCACCTTTCATGAAACCATAACCCAGTGGAAACTCGGACAAGCAGGAATGAGTTCAGAAAACAATCCATAATGACACTTGAACTTGAAGAATTTTGTCTTTTCCGGATGTTAAGATCTGTAAAAACCCGACAACACTGACTCACACACTGCCTTTACAATACTTCAAAGTAACAACCGTCTCGTGTTTTAATTCATTTCCAAGAAATGGAGGAAATTATTTTCCCCACAGATAAAAACATTGACAAAACGAAATGATCACACATGAAACTTGTGAGCCGCA
This sequence comes from Salarias fasciatus, assembly GCF_902148845.1. Classification (NCBI taxonomy): domain Eukaryota; kingdom Metazoa; phylum Chordata; class Actinopteri; order Blenniiformes; family Blenniidae; genus Salarias; species Salarias fasciatus. The sequence continues at coordinate 4,003,181 of NC_043755.1, read as the reverse complement.
GAGCTCCGCTTCACCCGGCTCTCAGCTAGCGAGCATGATTTCCTCCTCTTAAAGCTCTAGACTCCACACTAAGAACGTAAAGCTCCGTGAACACAAACTCAATGTCGCACGTGTTGAGAGAGTTTGTGTGGATTGTCTGGCTCGTGGCGGCGAGCGGGCCTCAGGCTCGCCGCTGCCTAGGAGGGCGTGAGGCCCGGGCTGCTGAGCTCCGTGGCCGGACTGGCCAGACACTCGTTGGACTTCAAGCTGGCCAGAGACTTGTAACTGGTGACTGAGGTCAGGGAGCCGCACAGGCCGCGGAGAGACGGCGTTTCCTCTTTAGCTGGAAGACAGAGCGCACGGTGAATGTCCGGGTGAGGGTGGAGGAGATGTGGTGTGAGGGGAGACGTACCTTGGTGGAGCGACCACTGTGTGCCTGCAGGCCGGGCCTCCAGACTCAGAGTGTGCGACGGTTCCAGAGACGTCTGGGAGAGGCTCATGTCCGCAGACAGCTGCTCCAGACTCTGGAAACTCTTGCTGCGATGAGGGAGAGGAGGATCAATAAAGACCACACCACTGATTAGTGCTGGCAAGCATGGAGGACGGTTCAGCAGCAACCGCCGCCGAGTCGTTCTGTTGAGTGATCGAATGCCTCTGGGTTTATCAACGGCCTGTCAAGAGGAAAATCTACTTGCACCACAATGTCATGGGCGTTTTGGCAACTAATTAAATAGTGCAGGCTTCCACCATCAATGAAGACACTCGTATGCCAAATGGGTTAGCGCAGCACTGACTTGAAAAATCTACTTCTGGAGCATCGCGTGTAAAACCACCACGCAAACCTAAAACGACCCAACCCTGGCTGAGTGTGTGAAGATTTGCACAATACATATTATTCATGTTCTGACAGGAATGTGTGAGAATTAAAAAAAAAAAAAAAAAAACAGCAGCCACAGTGGCCCGACTGGCCTGAGCATGTCGTCAGTGTGACATGGACATGGTTTTATCTCTGGATTGGTTTTGCAATTTTCTACATGAAATGAAAATGAAAAGGTGTAAGCCGCTGTTTGAATGTTAAAAAAAAGCCAGACAGACAGACAGACATACTCCTCCCACTGTCCTGTACGCTTCCTGTACAGCAGCGTGTCCAAGGCCACGGCGTTGGTGTCCAAGGCGTCGGGAGACGGCCACTGATTGGTCAGATGGGCCGTCAGCTCTTGTCTGGACCGCAAATCATTGTTCTTCAATACGGTCCTGAAAACATACAGCAGTCGGAGAATTTGACACAATTAACAAAGAAACAGACGATATATTTCTGTGGAACAGTGTTGCTGTTGTTGATCTTGGTTTTGCCCCCCAAAAAATTACAGATGCCTGAATGCAGAAGTACAGTGACAAAGTCTCTGCACTTCTGAAGCTAGAAAACACGTTCAGCACCTCAGGGGCCTGGTGACCTGTTCCGGGTCCAATCTGGCTTCGTCTTTTTTCATGTTGTTCATTGTGAAATGTATTTTTTAACAATGCTTTAGCTTGAATTGATGTTTTTCTCTCTAAATTCTGTCATTCTCGTTTCACTGGCTGCAGCATCCCACCCTCTCCGTCACTTTGGCATTTCGCTTCATTTGAAGCCAGACTCCACAGCTTCACTTTTACACATCAAGAAGGAAATCTCATTAACTTCCTCACTCGCTTTCAATTAATATTCATTCCGTCGGGAGCATTTTCTCACAGACAGGAACATCAACACTAAGATGCGACGCCGATTGCACCTTTTCTCGCCACCTAAAAACAACTCCTGAGTGCTATTGATCCACTGGCAGCACAAATAGCGAACCAGCTGCGGTCCTCAGGCTCCTCGCTGTGTCCTAAATGTCAGATTCACAGTTGCCCCCCCCCCCGCCGCGGACATCTCAGGCTAATCGCCAGCGTCCTCACACTGCTCGCCGCGGCACACGGACTCACAGTTGGTCCTGCAGTTCCAGGATGATGAACTCCAGCTGCTCTTTCTCCAGCGTGTGTGAGAGGTGTGTGTCTGCCAGGCTCTGCTGAAGAGCCTTGTTATGAGACACGGCGTCCGACAGCTGGGCTTCTCGCAGACGGACCAGCTCTTCCAGGTAACCCTGAGGCAAACAAACACCAGCAGGCGCACACAAACACTCTGCAGTTTCACTTGTTTGCTCAGGGCCGCGGAGGCGACTCTGAAGTCTTTGTTTTTCACCTCAAAGCAAATAAGCGCAGAGCAGACAGAAACGCGAAGCCTTCTCAGATCCACAGTCTCACATTAAGCTGGAAGTTTATTTGTGTTCTTCACAAGACTAAGTTTCTCCTAAAGTGTCAAACGGTCTTTAAGAGAGGCTACCTTCTGCTCCAGCGCCATGCGATACTTCTGCTCGAAGCGTTTGCACTTGCTGACCAGGTTGCTCTGCTCGGTGAAGATGGAGGCGGCGGTGGCCGTCTTGTCGGGCGTGCTGCTCTCACTGCCGCTGCTTCCCAGGGTCCTCATCTCCTCTTCGTCACTGCTGATGCTGTCGGCGCTGCACAGGAAACCCACAGCGAGCGTCGTGCTGGTTAGCCGGTCCTGCACTGACTGAAGACGGCTTCTTACTTTGAATAACTGCCGAATGTAAATCTTTCAAACTCTGCTTTCACCCCCACTTAGATGAGCAGATAAAAATGATGGACAGAGCCGACACCCCATTAATGATGCATACTTTGTAAATAATTGATCACGCGTACTTCTGTGTGAACTTTAGGTACGGTGTGTAATCGATCACAGCGGGGCAGCTGCCGTCCAGACCCTCCCCTTTCAGACAGAAGCTGCAGAGACAGGAAAGGACATGAGAATCACAACAGTGGAAGCAGCTTCTCCTTTAGTCAAAGTAGACGCATTTTTAGAGTTATATTCTAGATTCTAAATCAAGAAAACATTTCTGGGATTACTTTACTACAAACACATTTTTCCAGAGAAGCATGGCATTAATACCGTGTGCTGAGTACTAATCTGTAGCAGACTCTCTACAGGCCTTTTTTTCTTTGGAACTTTTTTCTTGGTCAGGGAAAATGTTAGTGGAAATGTGGAAACACAGCTTCAATCTGACATTTGTAGCTAAAGCAACTGCACCAAAGGAAAACAACTCCTTGGCGTCATTTCTATTAGAAAAATAAAATAAATAAAATGACAGAAAATATGAACTGAGATAAAGTGGGAAGAGTCTTTGATTTTATGACAACAAATCTATTAAATACTGAATTGCTTTCAGCAAAAGTAACAAAAACCCATTAACCTTCATGACTTGCTGCATTTTACCATTCAATACTCACACTGTTGCTTTAAAAATCTCAATGAACTCATTCAGTCCAGAGGAAACATCAGTGGAGCTTTCTTTACCCTAAAGCGTTCTGGAGCTTTGTCAAATGCCACAACATTACATTTCAGAGCTACAAACATGCAAATAAGTTACAGTTTGTGATCAGTACCTGAAGTCGATGGTGTTGAGTCCGATGAGCGTGTCGGCCAACAGCCCAGCCTCCTCCGCCAGGATGATGGCTCCTTCCTCGTAAAACCTCCTACAAAACACACGCACGCACAGACACACACGCGCTCAGCTGTTCATTCAGTGCACTCTGGACTCCTTCAGGTGAAAACGAGTGAAACCTGGCAGCATGGGCGTTCGAACTTCAGGGTAACAAATATTAAAATACCAGCGTGATTCATGTTTATATGAATTCAACGTAAAGACCTGGTGGTTCTGAAGTCCCTCAAAGCAAACGAGATGTACTCCGACAGTCTTTTCTCCATCAGCACGACTCTGATCCATGCCCTGCCCTGCAGAGAGGGAAAAAACGCCGGAAAACGCTCAGCAAAGATTTCATCTTTCATCAGTCCAGCCTGTGACATGGCTGCAGACGACATTGTGCACCACGTCTCGCTCACATGACTGTAAAATGACACGACGGGAAGATACGGCATCAAACCGTTTCTCAAGGCTTCACTTCAAAACGTGCCAAGAAATCATACAATTAATATCAAAGTCTCCTTTCAAAAGCTGCGAGGAGGGAAAGAACCAGTACAGCGTTTGAACCGGCTTTGTGCAGAACGGCAGCAGTTCAAGTTATTTTCTCAAACTGTGCTTCTTTTGTTCTTTTTCTAAGAGGATCATGTCAAGAAACACGAAATCTGCAGCGCCTGGTTCTGCACCGTGGGTCGTGATGCTCTCAGAATCAAAGTCTGTGTACTCAAAAGTTGGCTTACATCTTGAAGCTTTTGATGAATAAAACATGTCGTGTTTGATCATTCGTATTTCTTCGACGCTTTACGCCTCACCTTCGCTCGGGATGATCGCACATTTTCCATGCTCTCTATGCTTCGGATGCAATTATGAGGTACTTTGCTGCAAGCAGCTTTTATGTAATCCCAGAAACTCCGAGGACTCTCGTAGCCAAACCATGTCGTCTGACCTGAAAAGACACACACACGAGGATTTGTATGAGTGGGAACGTGCACTCATGCTGCCATTCATCCTCAAGATCCAATTATCACAGAAAAAGAATATTTGTACAAATACATGCTGCGACCAGAACATCATGTTTGAGAGACATAAAATGTGGCTTATTTGGACTGTCTGGGTGTTTTGCGATTGATTGTCTGAGGTGCTTATCTCACCTTTGAGTCGATGACTGAGGATGTGCTCCAGGATGGAAACGAAGTTGAGAAACTCTGGAGATGAGTCATCTATCGTCTCAAAACATGAGCGGTCCAGCAGAGTTTTCACCGAAAACCTGAGGATGAATAAAACGCACACACACACACACACACACACACAAACACACTCTTTAAAGTCGATTAAGGGACGTATTTCTTAAAAGGGCAACATCATCAATGTTACACGTAAACTCGTTAAGTTTCTTTCATCTGGATTTTATCTGATTTGGGAACGAAGCAATAAGTTTCTGTCAAGAGCTCGAACTGAAAGCGGGGCCTGAGGGCAGTGTGTTCTGAGGAAACTGACATTTACCAGATCGGATAATAAATTATAAAAAAAAAAAAAAAAAGGTTTGGGGAGGGGGGGGCGAGGTGCATTATGGGAAATATGGGCTTCACTGTTTGTCGACTGAGTCATATTAGACTATAAGATTTCAAAAAAAATGGGACGGGGGGCCTCCGGCTCTGCACAGACATCCAAATGTATTTTACCGAGAGTCCACACTGAAACACACAGTTCACACACTCATCATGCAGCTTTCCAAAAGAAGAAACAAAGAGATTATTCTGACGGATGGAGCTCCTTCATTGTTGTAACGTTGTAAATGAATGATGGAAAACGTGAAGCACGTGGCCTCAGCAGCTTTAATGAGGCTTTGATTAATCTGCTGTGATAGAACCAGTCACAATGCGCGGCCCGCCACCGCCGCCCCGCGTATCGGCTGCCTCGGCCTAATCTGATTCCCAGCCGTAACGCAGGAAGGGAAGGTAATGGACAGGGCTGTGATGGATCACTGCCTGTGTTTTATGAATGCAGCCAAACGGTGCAGTTGCTTCATATAAAAAAAAATAAAAATGATAATCTGACTTCAGATCTCACGCTGCTTCCCTGACTCCTCCTTGTTGCTTAGCAGCAGGGTTATCACAGGCTGCGAGCTTCCTGAAAAACAACCCCCCCCCCAAAAAAAATACTGATAGCTTTTAGTTTGTACTCATGAGTAAAGTGATCAGTTTAATCACATCTTGGATCAGAATTTTAATCACTGATACCAGGCCTAATATACCGATACTCGAAAATGTATTTCCAGTGAGGATGGTAATGGTTTTTCACTTTGATAAAATCTGAAAATGAAGCCCACCCACTCTGGCACAGTAACTCCTTCTTGAGATCAGCAGAGGTTGAAGTCGAGGAGGCGTCTACTGACTTCCCTTCACTCTTTATTTTGAATGAAAAAAAAAAATGAATGGATGTATTTTATATTTGTCAGGGTCATACTTTATGAATAGAAGTTAGAGCTGATAACCTAAAGCGATCAGACACAACCAAATGTTATCTGTTACAATATTGATTTAAAAAAAAAGAGAAGAGATGAACAGGCGCAAGTAATAAAACTGAATGACGGGTGCAGTGGTCAGCACTGCCACTTGAATATACGGTACCCAAGTTTGATTCTTAAGCTTGTTTGTGGGGCGTTTGCATGTTTTCCCTGTGTCTATGGGGATTAGTTTGGGTGTTCTGGTTCAACACACTGAAAAAAAAAACACATTTGTCAGTTCAGTTAAAGGAGGTGAGTCATCCTCGCTATGCAAATCCTGTGAGGCGACGCCTGTTAATCGTCACTCGTCTCACTCTGGGAAAACGTGTTTGAAAAGATTTCACCTCAGGAATCACCCTCTCCATCTTGTCAACGAGGTTCTCTTTAGATCTGGCAGTCTGTGAAGAACAATGCTGTCAAATCATCTCAGAAAATGAACAGCGGTATTTTTTTTAAAAGCAGGAGTGGCTTTTTAAGTCAGGAGTGATTTCTTGTCTAAAATGCACACTCAAACACACACACTCTTTAGCCTCATTCCCATAATAAATTTGGCATGCTCAGCAAAAATCTGAAAAATGAAACAAATTCGTTCAAATATTATAGAGTGAAATGCTCTTGTTGGAAAAATCCAATCTCTTCTGATCTTAACTTGCAAAACTTTGAAATGTTGCTATTTACAGTCTCATTTTAGACAAATATGAAGTCAAACAAACAACAAACCTGATCTCTGATTAAAGCATGGAAAAAAGTGCCGAACTTCACTACACACCTTTAGCTCAGGTTTCTGACTGAATTTTGATTTTTATTTAATCTATTTTCTGGTTTTGAGCGAGTTGTGGGTGCTGTAGCTCATAAACTCTCTTTGTTCATTGGAGCAGGTTAACATTTCAACTCTTGTGCACCAGAAGGGAAGGGCAGAATAAAAAGGAGGGTTTACAAGACAGCAATGAGCTATGATGTATTTTAGAGGCAGAGATGCTGTGTAAAACAAACGGGACTGAGCTGAAGGTGGCGAAGATGGATATAATGAAATATTTATGGGAAAGGTAAAAAAATAAACAGATCAGGTTGAGCAGTTTAAGGCTTGAGAGACCCGACTGAAGAGGTCTGGGCATGTGCTGAGGAGAGATGGAGGATATTTGGATGAAGGATGTTGAAGATGGAGCTGTGAGGCAGGAGGAGGAGAGGATCCGTGGAAGAAAGCAGCAGGATGTAACAGGGGAGATTACAACACGGGACAACTGTTCTGTTAACGTTTCACTTGATAGCATCTGTTAATCAATTGATCCTTCAGATCCTTTATCAGGGTGTAAAATATGTGTGTGTAGGATATTAATTCCTTGGAGTGTATTTTGTTTGCGTATTTATCTGTACAATGTCCTAGAGGTATGAGAGGAGCTGCCTGGTCTATAAAAAAAAAAAAAATCACTTGAGTCTTAATGTTTCATTTTCTAGCTGTTTCAAGAGGCTCTTGACCAGAATCGAGTGTGAAAATGCATCTCTTTACGTAATCTGGCAAATATATTAAAGTGGAGGAGACGGCCTACAATCGGCTAACTCGGCCTATTTTCATGGCAAAATACGAAAGTAGAAGTGGGATTGTTCTCGTGTCTGAAATGTACCGCTGGGACTGTCGCTCAGCCGCTGACATCTGCCAGCAACACCGACAGAACCACAAATCAATACCGAGAGAGCAGAGCCGCTCAATCCGGCTGACAGAGACAAACTGAGACACAGGAACGTGACATGTGCATGCACACCTCAGCATCAGTGCAACTCATGGTCTCATGTTTTCCATCCTTCATGCACCGAGGAATGAATCGAGGACACAGAGTTCACACCCTCAGGCAGCATGCACTCTACATTGCATATGATTCATCTTATTCAGCAAATCTTTATTGTAAAAACTCCTAAAAATGTTTCATGGGGACAAATTATTCCTGGCGAAAGCGCTGAGAAGAAGCCAGGGGTGTGAAACCCACCCAACTTTACCCTGAGTGGTGAAGATCAGACAGCACAACGATCCATTAAAAAAAACCCAACACCAAATGTTTTAATTTCATTTAAGTGCAAAGAAATGCAAATTTGTTGACTGTTTTCACAAAACCTGAAAAACCAAGAAAAAAAAGTTGAATTTCAACATTTTTATGATGCCTTCATGTGCACAAACCATGTCCTAACTGAATATCCTACGAATGACTCGATGTTATCCTCACATTGTCCAGATCTGTAGAGAGATAATCGTTCATCTCCACAGTAGTATTTCTCTTGAGGTTAAAACCTGGCAAAGCTGGATGCTGACGAAGACAATTTTTGCACCCTCACTTTACTTTTTTTCCCCCCCATAATCAGCATATACTGTGAGCAACAGAGCTTGTTTTGAGGACTGCTGCACCAGACACAGTGGCACGTCCATCGAAAAAATAGAATGATCAGTTAATTCTATTAAATTTTCTGGTTAATTTCTACAGTTTGTGATGTTATGCCACAGGCCGCATGCTTCACACCCCTGATTCAGCCTCCTGCTTTCTGAAAATCCTGTTATCCTCCAATTGAGTTTGGAATGTAATTAAAACGTGATGGCATTAATGTTTGATGAAGGCGTGTGAATGAAAGCTGCCGTGCGTGTCGGACAAAGCTGTGATGCTTTCGCTGAATAACACATATCCACCTGCTATAATTAAAATCCCGTTCCTATCATAACGCAGTGTCTCATATTTTCTGCGGATCTTTGGGAGCTAAGCCGAGTCTCCTGCTCTGAATTACAGAATCTGCCGTCATGATCTGAGCCGCAGCCGCAGTTTCATCCCCCCCTCCACCCACCACCACCACCACCACCACCACCACACCGCCCCCCGTCAGTAAAGCCGGGAGGGTCTCCCACCTGCACACGGTCAGCAGGTTCCTCCTCTCCACCGCAGAGCCCCGGCCCGCGCCGCGCCTGCGGATCAGATGCAGCCCCACGCCGAGCGACGCCATCCGCGGCCGGTGTGTGCGGCCGGCTGCCCGGCCGGAGGTCCCGCTGCGGCCCCGCTGCTGGTGCTGCCGGTGCGGAGCAGCTGTGGAGCCGCTGCGGCCGCGTCCGTCCACAAGGAGGAGGAAGAGAGGAGGATGCTGGAGGAGGAGGAGGAGGAGCTGGAGGAGGAGCCTAGAAAATCCTCTTCAGTTCAAAAAAAAAAACAACACAAAAAAAAAACATATTGACTCAATTCCTTTGACATTTAATTCTTTTTTTAGAGGCTGAACCCGGGGGGGCTCACTTAGTATTGTTATTCTGACACGGAAATAAACCCAAATTTGACCCACTAAAAATGCTCCAAAACTCAGCAGATTTGGCATGCACGTCATGACCTCCCAAAAAAAATTTATAAAATGGAAAAATTAACAGCATCATTTCCAAAATGTGCTCTCTAGCGCCATCTAGATATTAAAAAATGGCCGCCACGGCTTGTATCAAATCAAACCGACGCCACTCTTTCTTCTTGTCAAGAGCCATTTATCACGCGCTTACACCACTGACCTAAATCCTAAATAAAGTCCGCATTTTGCCTTTCAAAATCAATTTTTTTCTCAAATATGGTCCTTGCGAAAAATTATCTCCTCCGAGGGCGTTCGACATTTGCCCCAAATTGTGAGACTTCAGGGCAGTTTTCTCCCAAGAAGAAACCTTTTTTTCTTCTGCAGACCCTCTCTCTGGGGTGATGTGACTCTCAGGTAGACTGCAGTCATTCAGCTGAGAGCAGCTGGTAGTCAAACTCCCACCCGTCACTGACTGAAGTGAAGAGAGAGGATTTTCTGTTTTTCTCTTCCTCATTTTACCATTTCAGCTACTCTGAATATCTCATACATGCAGGTTTCAACTGCTTTCAACTTCAATTGAAATATGCTTTATATTGCTGTTGCTTGTTAAGAGAGAAGATCAAGGCATTGCTAATATTTAACTTGATCGTTTGATAACAATCACAAAGATATAGAAAAATTAAGATAATGTCACCACATTTTACCATTAAAATCGATACTTTTTTTTTAAAAGCCCAAAATTTTCTGCCTCCTGTCAGTTTGTCTAGTTGCTTGGCTGGTTGGTTTGTGTGTGTATTTCTGTGAGTGTGTTTTGTTTTGTGCCTAATTTGATGCCCTCTTTGTCCTCATATTTCACACTTTTTACCAAAAATATAAGTGTATGTGTTTTTAATCTACCATTTTGTAATTCCTGGTTTGGTTCTGAAAAAAGTAGTGTTCTTGTTTTTTTTCTTTTTCCCTTTAATAAATTGTGAGTGTAAGGTTAAAACCAAGACTAATTGGAAAAACTTATTTCCTTCACTGAATTTATTTTAGGTATTATAGGAATTAATTGGAATAGTTAGTAAGAACTGCTTCAACCATAACTAGAGACTTATACTGTAAATACAGTATCAGCTTATGGGTAAAGACTGACATGAAATACGCTTTCTCATGATTGGCTTCACCTGTGTATGTGGGTCAAGGGTCAATGAGCTTACCAAACAACCTTTGTGTTCCAATAATTAGTGCTAAAGGTACTCAAATCAATAAAACAAGGGTGCCTGAATTTATGCACCTGCCAACTTCTGTTTAAGTTTTTGCACACTTTCGGTTAATCCTATGAACTTCATTTCACTGCTCAAACATCACTGTGTTTGTCTGCTGATGTATTTAATTGAAATTGCTGATCCGAAAAACCAATGATTTCTAAAGAAAAATATTGAAAATGATCGGGGGTGCCCAAACTTTTTCATACCACTGTAACTATAAGTAAGTAGACTGCTCTGTTGCAGTGCCAGAGAACCGGGGGTGCAGCTGGGGGTCAAAGGTCATGCCCAGGGATAAACAGAGGTAAACTGTCATCTTCAAATCAAGCGTGTTCTTCTACTTACAATTCTAGAAGGCGATATAAAGTAATGATCAGTGTGTATTGTGTACACATCAAATCTACAAACAAGCACTGGAAAAAAAGCAAAATTCCTTCTATTGGTACCACTTTATTGTCGAAGTCAGAGAAATAGAATTTTAAGAATCTAAAATAGAAGTAAGCAAAATAAGAGAGTCCTGAGCCAAATCTGATCAAGAGAAAATTTTTTTGTGGAACTTTCCCCACATTCAAATATGAAGATCAGAAATACAACACCTAGTCTTAATGGGTTGAGGGTGAGGAAGAAGGCTGTAGGAGACGGAGGACAGTCCTCTGGATCAGGACGCACAGTTGTGACTGAAGGATTGTGGGCCTGAAGGCGAACTTCCACAATTCAGATAAATTAGGGACTCTAACCATTGAACTTTTGGTAACAGGATTGTTTTTAAAAAAGAAACAAAATGTTAATTGTGGAGTAGGAGCAGGCTCCAGTGTGGGTTAAAGCTGTTCTGTGGTCTCCACCGCATACATTTAGGAAAAACGTTACGAGTTAATCTTTGTGAAACATTGCCCTCTGCTGACTTTCTGCCTCACGTGCAGCACAGAATGAAAGGCTCCCTGGGAGCGACAAGTATTCATGAAAATGAATGGAGAAAAAAAAAGGCAGATAAAAAAGAAGTCACCTGAAGCTGATCACCAGAAGAGGGTTTTTTTTTTTTTTTTTTTTTTTTTTTTTTTAAGTATTTTGAGTGTGTACACAGGGATGAAGCTCTGCTGTGAGAGACTGTGTAGAATATTGCAATAACCCTGCATATTATAATATCTTGCAATCACATAGTCCAAAAAGGTTCATTGGTCTTCCAAGTTATAATCCAAAGCAAAGGTTCTTTTCCAAAGACCAAGGGTCTTGAAAGACCAAGGGTCTTTGGAAAAGGGTTTTTAACAATGGTGTCCTCCTTGGTCGTCTCCCATGAAGTCCACTTTGGTCAAACAAGGACGGATGGTGCGATTTGACACTGATGTTCCTTGAGCTTGAAGTTCACCTTTAATCTCTTTAGAACGTTTTCTGGGCTCTTTTGTTACCATTCGTGTTATCCGTCTCTTTGATTTGTCATCAGTTTTCCTCCTGCGGCCACGTCCAGGAAGGCTGCTACAGTCCCATGAATCTTGAATTTCTGAATAATTTGTGCAGCTGTAGTCACAGGAACATCAAACTGCTTGGAGATGGTCTGATAGTCTTTACCTTTAACATCCTTATCTCTAATTTTCATTCTAATCTCCTGAGACAACTCTTTCCTTTGCTTCCTCTGGTCCATGTTGAGGGTGGTACACTTCATGTGACTACCTGCCGCCCTCTATATGAGCCACTGACTGATTACAAGATTGGAGACACCTGTGATGCTAATTAGTGGACACACCTGGGATTGAAATGCCTCTTTGGTCACATCATTTTCAGTCTTTTCTAGGGGTATCATCCTTTTTGCCCAGGCCTGTTTCTTGAATGTTTTTTTCTTCAAATATTTCATTTGAAGCATGGTTGAAAAGCATTGTCTGACTTTCATTAGTTAAATTTCACAGAATTTTTTTTATCACTGCTTTCGTCAGATTCAAGTTATTTCTCTGACCACTGTGAATTTTTCTTTCATTAAACAAAGGGTACTACAATTCTGTCCACGTGTTTGCATAACCTAATAACCTTCAAATTTATGCTTAGAAGTTCTTCTTTGTTGTTGAGCCAAGTAAATGTGATGAAAAGGCAAATATTTTCACAAAAACAAACAATTACCACAGAAATGGCACACAGAACAATTACCACAGAAGAGCTGCTCATGAGGGTTGGTTGGTGGTTTGTCCGGGACAGCACTCTGGCCTCTGAGCACTATCATGGCTGAAATTGATATCACAGGCTTTTTTTTTTAACTTGGTGCATTAAATTTGTCACATGTAGCCCAACAGAAATATCAGAACCTGGATTTCATCTTCCACGCCGCTCACAAAGGCTCTGAGGGTGTAAAGGTCACAGACCTTGATTCCCTCCAAGGTCAACAAGTTGCTCCATTTTATCCAAGGCAGCTGAAATTTTAACATGTTGTTCTGTCTTCCCCGAGAATCATATCTGTGGTGGTTTGACCCCACTAAGTCCTTTCTGCTGCCCGTACAGGCGTCGGCAATGTCCAGTTCAATCAATTAAGCATCATCATTTGGTCAAATTTGTTTAAAATAAGATGAGATTTATTCATTCTTTAATATTAGGCGTTTATTAAATATAATTTATAACCAATCTGAAAACAATATATCTGAAGCAGTTATTTCTCTTGATGCCGAAAAGGCGTTTGATCGGGAGAAATGGGATTTTCTTTTTTATACATTAAGAAGATTTGGGTTTGGAACTAATTTTATATCATGGATTAATGTGCTATATTCCTCTCCCCTTGCAGCAGTTCGAACTAACAATAATCTATCTAATTATTTTCAACTTCAATGTGGTACAAGGCAGGGGTGCCCTTTGTCACCCCTCCTTTTTGCTTTGGCTATTGAACCTTTGGCAATTGCCTTGAGACAGTGCACTGACATCAAAGGGATTTTTCGTGGAACAATGGAGCATAAAGTCTCGCTTTATGCGGATGATATGCTTTTATTTGTCTCAGACCCACCACATAGTCTTCCAAAAGTTCTAGATCTGCTAAAAGAGTTTGGAGTGATCTCTGGATACAAAGTAAACTTTCAGAAATCTGAGGCTATGATCATAGGCGGAACGGTGGGGGAGTTGTCATTACTTTGGATCCTTTTAAACTCTGTCATAATAAATTCAAATACTTGGGCATATGGATCACGCAGAATCATAAAGAGTTATATAAAGCCAATCATCAGGTGCTGCTGTCAAAACTAAAACAAGAGTTTGAAAAATGGGAGTTGCTGCCTCTTTCACTTGGTGGCAGAATCAATACTATTAAAATGAACATTTTCCCCAAATTTTTGTATTTGTTCCAATGTCTCCCAATTTTCTTGACCAAATCTTTCTTTAAAAATTTAAACAGTCAAATTTCCTCTTTCATTTGGAATAAAAAACCACCGAGATTAAAACAAAGTATATTACAGAGGCCCCGGAGTGCAGGAGGCTTGGCACTCCCAAACTTTTTATTTTATTATTGGGCATCCAATGTGAAAGCAATGTTGTACTGGACAGAAACTGCTAATTTACCATCATGGGCAGCCCTAGAGAAGTTATCAGTAGTAGAACACGTTGAACCTGTATCTTTGCTGTGTACCAGGTTACCTATGCCAAAACCTATTTCAAATTTTACTTGTAATCCGCTTGTTATTCATTCAATTAAGATATGGAACCAGTTCAGGAGGCATTTTAAACTTGTCAATTTATCCCTTTTTGCATCACCACGAAGAAACTGCATGTTTCCCCCATCATTAATTGATGAGGCCTTCAGCATCTGGACGAATCTTGGAATAACATCACTGCATAAACTTTTCAAAGACAATGTTTTCATCTCTTTCGAACAACTGAAGACTGAATATTGTATCCCTGGTTCTCACTTCTTCAGATATCTACAAATTAGAAACTTCATCATCTGTAACATGGACTCTTTCCCTTCTTCTCCACCTTCAAGTCTTCTGGACGATATTCTTAAACTCAAACCAGATACCAAGCGTCTCATAAGTACCTTCTATGGGTTGTTTAATAAGTATAAGATGGGTAGTTTACAGACACTTAAATGTAAGTGGGAGGAGGACTTAAACACACGGATCTCAGATGAGACGTGGAAAAATATTAGCGATCGAATTTTTTCTTCATCTATCTGTCTCAGACATATGGTTGTACAATTTAAAGTGGTACATCGTCTCCATAGGTCAAAAACTAGATTGAGTAAGATTAGGTCTGATTTAGATCCTACGTGTGATCGCTGTAAGCAAGAGCCAGCCTCCTTACTGCATATGTTTTGGACTTGCTCAAAATTACATAATTTTTGGAAATATGTTTTGATACTTTGTCTAGAACATGTGGTATTGATCTGATCCCCTGCCCATTTATTGCTATATTTGGAGTTACCCTTGATGTAAGACTAACCAAAATGCAAGTCAAATTGATTGCTTTTTGTGCATTATTGGCTCGAAGAAGAATCTTATTGAATTGGAAAGATCCTCATCCACCTAAATGTGGGCACTGGGTGAAGGATATTATGCATTACATTCAACTAGAGAAGATTAGATATACAGTAAGGAGCTCTGTCCAAACATTCTATGACATTTGGAAACCTTTTCTTACTCACTTTAAAAACATCAATGCAAAAGATTTTGTTGAATAATGATGTGAATTTATGTCTTATGTCTGCTCTATTATTTCTGTATTTTTTGTGTTATTGTTGTTTATTATTACAAACACAATGCTTGTTGTATATATGTATATATATTTTTTTCCTTCTTTTTACTTTCTACAGTCTGGCTGGGTATGGTCGAGGGTGGGATTATGTGTTTTGAGGAGAAAAAAAAAAAACAACTTTGACTGAATATCTGTAATATTGTTGTCAAAAACTGTTGAATAAATAGACCTTGATCAAAAAAAAAATAAGATGAGATTTGTGGGATGTGTTCACACCTCTTCCAGAAAGTTATGCTTAGAATTTGGAAGACCCACCTCCTTCCTGAAGCTACTTCCTGTTGGGAGGATCTTACGGAATGACTCAACTGCACACAGCACTTTGAGAGAAGCTAATTTCCACATAAACAGAATTTGCACAACGAATGTCGTTTTAAATTATTTATTGAAAAACTGTTTTGTTGCCTGTTGGTCCTGTCGGGGTGTGTCACCTGCCGTGATGGCGGCGGACCTGCAGGGGCAAACGTGACAAATCACAGATTGAGGAATGAGCGATATACGTGCCTGTTTTAAATTACCTTTACCTTATTACCTTTTAACTGTTGGTGTGCATCCAGTGAATGTGAGAAGGTGTCTTGTGAGCGTGGTGGAGTGACTTTTGTAGAGGCTAAGCCTACGCTTGAAGTCTCTACTACGGCTTCTACCCGGAATTTCGGCCGACACGCTGGCACCTGAATGGCCTGATTGATGCGGCTGAGGCGATCATTTGCGTCTTTGAAATATGTCCATTTATTTTCTTTTTCACAAACTCCACCACAAAACACAGATCGCACAGCGATGGCGGCGGCGGCAGCAGCAACAGCGGTCAAAACTGTGTTTCCTCTCCGGGCAGCAACACCTGCCAGGCCGTGATTACTTCCTATTTAACACTTCCGGTGCTAACAATGGCTCTTACACAATTAATGGAAAGTTGTAGAAATCCTCAAGTACAAAACTCTTTGAAGTGCTGCTAAATTAGTATCATGGTTCCTTCATTCTCTTCAGTGCTTTCTGTCACTCAGTCTCACTCTGTTAGTCTTTCCTCAAACAACAGAGGCTCATTCACTTCACTTCACTTCTGACAGAAAACAAAGGCCATTTCTTCCACTTCTTCTTCAGACTATTTACCCTTCAAAATCTCTCTGAGGATCTTGTGGGACCAGCTTAAATAAATGACAGTAAATGTGATAGGCCTTGGCTTTTGTCTTCTCGCCATGTCGAGAAAGAAGCAGCCCTGAGCCAAAATCCCTCTCGGGAAGTCGGCGGTCCTGCGACCCTCATGGGAAGTGAAAGGTGGTTGGGTTAACTGCGTATTGAAGAGGTGCATGGCAGGAGTGTGCGCGTGATCAGGAAGCACCCGCCTCCAGCAAATGAGTGGTGAGGCGAGAGCGACTGGAGGCGGGCAAAAGGTGTGCACAACTCCTGGGAAAGAGTTCCCAGCAGAAAGAAAACAAAGGATGACAAACTGACTCCCAGCCATCACCAATGCTCAGAGTTTTTTCTGTCATGTCTGGGATTCAGTGGACAAACCACACTCACATCAATGGATATTTGAAGTAGAGTGGTATGAAAAAAAGTTTAGGCACCCCTGATCATTTTCAAGATTTTCCTTTATAAATCATTGGTTGTTCGGATCAGCAATTTCAGTTAAATATGTCATATAGCAGACAAACACAGTGATGTGTGAGAAGTGAAATGAAGTTTATAGGATTAACAGAAAGTGTACAATAATTGCTTAAACAAAAGTAGGCACGTGCATAAATTTGGGCATCACAACAGAAAAATTTAATCAGTATTTAGTAGATCCTCCTTTTGTAGAAATAGCAGCCTCTAAACGCTTCCTATAGCTTCCAATGAGGGTCTGGATTCTGGTTGAAGGTCAATAAACAGGTCAAATGGTTTTAAAATCGAGCTTTTATCACCCTCGTCTTTTATCGAAGGTAAAACCTTTTTTTATCTTTTAATCTTCTTGAACAAGTCGTGCATGCTTTTATTTCGTCTCGTCTGGACTACTGCAACGCGCTTTACACGGGTATAGGCCAAAACGCACTCTCGCGGTTGCAGTTAGTCCAGAACTCTGCGGCACGACTTTTAACAGGGGCCAGAAAGCGCGAACATCACCCCAATTTTAGCTTCTTTGCACTGGCTCCCTGTTAATTTTAGGATTGACTTTAAGATCCTTTGGTTTGTTTTTAAAGCTTTGAATGGACTGGCCCCTCAATACATCACAGACTGCCTCCAAATTTACACTCCAGCGCGCGCTCTCAGGTCCGAGGGCAAGTGCCAGCTCGTGGTGCCTAAGACGACACTGAAAACCAGAGGGGACAGGGCCTTCTCTGTGGTCGGTCCTAAACTCTGGGACGCTTTGCCCCTCCATGTCCGAACAGCCCCCACTGTGGACTGTTTTAAGTCTCATCTTAAGGCCCACTTTTATTCTTTGGCCTTTAACACCAAGTGAGTTGTGTGGTCCTCTTTGTCTTTTAATTTATTTTTGTCTTATTTATTGTTTTAATTCAAGTTTTTATTTTATGTTTTATTTATTTTATGATTTTACTTTTTGTATTTGCCATTATTTTTTTGTTCTTGTGCAGCACTTTGGTGACATTTGTCTGTTTTAAAAATCTGCTTTATAAATAAAGTGGATTGGATTGGATTGTGTCGTATAATCTGTACACGGTCATACTGTCCTGTTTCAAATGGCTTTATTCTATATATGAGTTCGAATGTATGAAAAATGAATCACAATTAAGAATGTGCTAATTCTAATGATATATGTTTTTCACTTTTTACTCACAAAACAAGTTCACATTAAAATTCACATAAAATTGAAGTAGTTCATGAAGTAGTGCTGATATTACACCTAAATCTGTTTACGACTGGATTGGATGGTGATTTCGAGAAACCTTTATGTCACTTAATATCCGCCTGTTTGTTTTGTGAGGCACAGACAGTTTTTAAACAGTATGACCAGTGGAGTCACTGTGATGGTGGAGGAGGGGCGTCCTCTAGTGGTCAACAATAAAAACAGCAGCACCCGGGCTTTTTTCATATGCGAGAGAGACACAGAAGACAGAGACAAGAGATGTTTTTCTAACTTTTACTTGTACTTTTTGAATTATTTTGTACTAAATTACAGAGACTGATTTTTATTCCTACAACAGGAAACAAGAAAACATGACGAGAGCAGCATCCTGTCTGAATGTGCTGCCGTAACTGGAGACTGTGGTCAGCCTGTCAGCACACTTTAGAAGACGTGACATGACTCACTAACCGCAGCAGAAACACTTTTCAAGGTGACGTGACAGAAGAAGAAGAAGAAGAAAAAGTCACACGGTTACAACTACGATGACCTTTGTACTTGTCGTTGTGGAAGAAAAGAAAATCACTCACTTCTGCAGTGACAAAATTAGTGAATGTGATGTGGAACTAAACGCCAATATTCCAATAGATAATCATTCTTGGATTATTTTTTGCATAGGTTATGTTAGTTTTGTGATAAACAAGGTGTAATGACAAACTATACAACTGCTCTCTTTATGGCGCTTTATCAATGAGTCACGCAATGTCAGAGTTTAACAGAAGATAAAATCAAAATAACACCTTTTAAGGTTGCCAGCGTGAGCATTTTATTTACTGTGGAGGTTGAGAAACGTCTCCTGCGCTGCACGCCACATTACTCATTCATCCGCGTTCATGTCTCATGCAAAGTTTTACATGTGTCTGTAACCTCATGTATCAAATGTACCTTTGTACATGAGATAGGGGAAGTGATGACCTTACATCATGGTCCAGTTCTTTGCTTTACTGAACTATGTGACCAAAAAAGTACAAATGAAATGTTAGTGTTTTATCAAGGTCACTCAACAATAAAATACAACGTGGAATAAATCACATGACAACTATCAGTAGAGTAAAATGGGACAGATGTAATGTGCATCGAGAGCTCAGCAGTCTTAGATTAAGTTTGAAGAGAGGAAGTTCCTGATCTCATTATTCATTGTCATTATCATTAGCAGCAGAAGACGTGTGAAATTAAAGAGAAGAGAGATCCCATGGCAAAAGATAAACATGGTCTCACTGGCTGTGTTGGTCAGATGTGGAAGGAGCAGTCAGAATCTTTTCTGTTCAGGAGGTAGGAGTGATATCTATACAGCATCAATCTCTATATCAACTTTAAATCAATAACAAAAACTGAAACCATTTCAATATGCAGTTACCTTTAGGTCCCTCTGCAGTGTTGTGGTTAACTGACTCTGTCATGAGTTTCCTGAGGCTCATTCCTATCTAAAGTAATGCTTATCTGATAATCTAAGATCTGCTATATAGACACTATAACAAATGGAAAACAAAAAAAGGTTTCTCCAAGATGCTTATACAGGCAGGTAGGGGTTGAACTGATTGGCTTCATTCTTAGTTTATATTAACTAATGATATATGCCTGAATTTTTCTCTTGAGTTTTTTGGGTTTGAGATAAGTTATAATATAAATATCACTTGGAATTTACCCAGGGCACATGTTTTTATCTAATTGACAGTGCAGTTGCATTCACCCGTCTGTCTTCTGGACTGTTGAGCAGTGACAGGCAGTTGGAGCGGATCCCAGCTGGCTAAGGGTGAAGGCAGGGCACACCCTGCACGGGTTGATAATCTGTTTGATTTCATCCAATGAGTCTCAAGAGTCTGCAGTTGTTATATAAAGTACATATTTTATGACTAAAGGTTGAATAATAATCAAGAGAAAAGGACTACACTTGACCGCGCCACATCCTGAAATAACATTACGTATAAACATCAGACAGCAACATTTCAATAAATACAGCTCAATGAACCTATTTGAACATGTATGTTTTTTTAGATTTGATGACAGATTGCAATCTATTAAAAGAGCTAATGCTTCAAAACTACTTGAGCCATGTGCAGTGAAACTGTTATGAGTCCATTCAGTTACTTCATCATACCGGCTGAGAGTGACCGAAAGACAGGACGCCTCTGCCTTTCCTGTGCGACCGGCTCAGGAAGACAATACAAACTTTCACACAGAAAGGTCCTGAGCTCATACTCAAACCAGGGATAGTCTCACTGCTGTGTGGCCACAGATTGGAAAACCATGTTTTCAAAAAGTCATTTCCTCAAATTTTAGAGAAGTACAAGATTGGAATAAGAATGTCTGAAGAACCAGAAATTCAGTTGCAGGATCTCACAGAGTCAAATGAGGAGTGACTTAAATATGCAGACCATATTTGCTGAACAACTGAAAATGTTTAGCCTGGATTAGATGTTAGCTCAGAGCTGTCAGGGCATGTTGTGAAAACAGGACATATCACAGAAACCCTGTTTCCCTGTAGCTTCAAAAATCACAGTTGTTTTGACAAAGTTGATGAAGCCTGAGCTGTTTTGCTCAAAGCCCACATTGTGCTAAACCTCAGGAGTTTCATTTTCAGTGGTAGTGGCCTAGATGTTGAAGATGCAGACAGGATCTGATGGTCGCTTGTTAGATTCCCACAGGTGATGGGTTTTCACTGTGGGCACCAAAACACCTCCATCAGTCCCCACTGGTGTTTCTATTCGAGGGTCATTTTCCACGACAGTCCTAAAAATCACTGCTTATCATTTAAGGCCCTGTAAGAAAAATTTGAAATCTTTAAAAGCACTTCTTACAGAGGAAGTGCAACTTTTCTGACAAGTGCAGTAAGTGCATGTGTGATGTGGTCGTAGTCGATAATCGTGTACATTTACAACACCACCACACAACGAAGAAAGCAAGAAACACAGTTAAAACGAATGTTTTCAATATTTACAACTAGTCGCCTGACAAGCAAGGAGCACATTTCTGGAGACGCAGCTGGCCCACGCGCCATAGGTTGGACACCTCTGCTGCACAGAGACCGTTATAGACGATCAAAGCTGAAGGTACTACTCCTTTAAGGGATAAAATTAGAAATATAGAGCTTGCTGTCTTCAGAGGGAGTAAAAACAGACGATTTTTGCTGTCACGTTTAGGAGCGCCTGATTGTTTTGGTTTTTTTTTTTTTTCGAATCGTCTCTTCCAGCTGTTTTAATCATGATGACAGAAAATTAAACATGGCCGACTGCTCGGTGGGAGGAGGGGGGTAAGGAAGAGAAACGCGCTCTCAAATTGTAAAATCATAAACTTATCTCCCTGCGGTGACGGTATTTGAGCAGATAGGTTGAGAGGAGCGATCGACAGCCACGTGAGGAGGGCGGAAGAGACAGACGGAGGAGGGGACGTCGTCGGCCGTGGGTGTGTGAGGGTCTCTTTACATCTGCACTGTCACCGCGCGCGCCGCAGCACACACCGACCGGACAGCCGCGCGCGAACACGGTGCGTCTCCCTCTCTTTACCACAGGGACTGTATCGCCTCTTCTCCCCTCTCTCTCTTTCTCTGTGAGCTGATATCACTTTAAACACAGAGCAGGACCGAGCCCAGCCGTCGCGGCTCCTGGAGAGGGTTTTTTTTTTTTTTTCTCCCAAATTTTATTTTTAGACCTGATGGTGTAAATTGTTTGGATTCAGCTGTGGCATGCAAACACGCTTCTCCTCTTGTGACAGGATCCAGACATGGACGAGAAGACCGAGATGAATTCACTGTCCGGCTCCATACACGAGCAGAACGGAGATCTGGGGTGAGTCGAACTCTTCCGAGTTCCTCTCTGTTACCTTCGGTTCTGCAGCGTTCCTAGAAAGTAACGGAGTAAAGTCACTTCAGGGACTCGAACTCAGAGTTGGAGAAAATATTGCCTATATTGAGCCTATTAAAAGTAGTATAAAATATACATCCATGTTTTGGAAACATTGGATTCAGTGTTTGTATATTTTTTAGTGTTTTGTGATGTTTTTTGTATTTTTCATATGGACCAACTGTGTCTGAAATAAAGTTTATATATATTGCAATAGTTCTCTAAATTATGAGTAAACGTTTGTTATTGCAAGTCGTCCAGTTTCTATAGCAGGGATTTTTTTTTGTTAAAAAGGTAAACTTGTTGGCAACAAATCAATTTGAAAAAGTTTGATTAGTAATAACAATTTTGTGATTGGGAGTTTTGAAGCAGTAAATTACATTGTAAGGGGCTGTTTACATTTTAAAGTTTTTATAATTCGTTACTTTCACATCTGCTTGAACGACATGAGCACATTTAATGTCTGGCATCCCATCACTTCAAATGAATTATTGTGTGTTTAGGCTGGAATAAAAAGCTTAAGTAAAATGAACCTCATATTTGATAGATTCAGCTGCTGACAATAGAATACTCTGTACTTAAAATACCTTCAACTTGAGGTACTTTCAATGTGTTTTGATAGGAGTGCTGACTTTTAAAGGATTTTAAAATAATGTTTAGTTAGGCTGTGATATTATTTGTGGTTTTTATACGTAATTCTGACTCTTTTAGAGACACAGAGAAAGACCACAAAAAGAATGGGAAGAAGAAGAAGAAAGAAGTGGAGCCCATGGTCGGCCCCATCGCTGTGGTAAGCTCAGCCATCACACTGTCGTCTGCCGCCACAATCAGGTGATCGGTTTATGGTGTGTGTGTGTGTGTGTGTGTGTGTGTGTGTGTGTGTGTGTGTGTGTGTGTGTGTGTATACGTGCGTGTGTTTGTGTGTATCTTCATCAAACAGAAGAAGCAGTGTTGATTTGGTTTGTCGAAGTGTTTCCTAAATTAGCCCTGCGGTTAGTAGACAAACACTGATCTCACCTCCATAGGCTGTGTGCGGATTGATTTCACCGTCATGAAAGTGTGATACGTGAGTGTGTGGAGGTTTGTGTGTGTGAAGAGAAAGGGGAAGCAGTGCGGGAGGATGGGAGTACGACACATCCTCCTGTTGTTTGGGTGAAGCCCACCGGTCTCCTGTTGTGAGAAGAGAATGGCTGCTTACAGTTTGAAGTTTTTTTTTTCCCCCTCTCTGATTTCCCAATTCAAGAGTCTCTATTTGATCTCTCTCTCTCTCTCTCTCTCTCTCTCTCGTTTCTCTGTCGGCGTAGTTCAGGTTTGCAGATGGCGTGGACATTCTGATGATCATTGTAGGGACGCTGATGGCCATGGGCCACGGCGTGGTGCTTCCTCTCATGTGTATTGTCTTCGGCGACATGACGGACAGCTTCGTCATGGACGCAGGATCCCAAATGGATCCAAGTGAGTTTTTATAGACATGTTTTCATTCTTCTTAAATCCACTGTACGGTAGCATACTCATGTATTTGATACCTTTCTGTCCACAGATATGACAATTATGTATAACAGCACCTTAGAAGAGGACATGACGGGGTAAGTTTATGTACAGCCTGAACTGTTCTTCCTGGATGTGAAATGACTCCAGATTGAATAAACAATGTTGAAAATACACACAAAGAGTCACTTGTCTTCTCACAGGTTTGCCATCGACTATGCCATCATGGGAGCGGCCGTCCTGATCGTCGCGTACCTGCAGGTTTCCCTCTGGACGCTGGCAGCCGGGCGGCAGGTCCGGCGCATCCGCACCCTGTTTTTCCACCGCATCATGCAGCAGGACATTGGCTGGTTCGATATCAATGAGACGGGAGAGCTGAACACACGTCTGACAGAGTACGTGAAAAAAAACCCCCCAAAAAACAACAAAGATTTCACACATCTTTTGTGCATATCATCGAAAGCCATAAATCTTCCAGCACTCTGAATGGCGATGGTTGCCCTGTTTTTATTTTTGCGTGTACAGTGACATCTATAAGATACAGGAAGGCATCGGGGACAAGGTGGGCATGCTGATTCAAGGTTTCACCACCTTCATTGCCTCCTTTGTCATCGGCTTCATCAAAGGTTGGAAACTGACCCTGGTCATCCTGGCCGTCAGCCCGGTTTTGGCCATTTCTGCCGCAATTTTTAGTAAGGTGCGTCGCTGCTTGCTCCACCCGTGACGGCGATGGTGAAAACGCCAAGGTGGTGTTCCTCGTGGTAAATTCACATCTTCTCCGATCCGAGCAGGTGCTGACGTCGTTCACCTCAAAAGAGCAGGCGGCGTACGCCAAGGCGGGAGCTGTGGCTGAGGAGGTGCTCTCTGCCGTCAGGACGGTGTTCGCCTTCAGCGGCCAAGAGAAAGAGATTCAGAGGTGTGCTTACACACTTGCGTCTGCACTCCTCTCTGCTGATCAGATTTTCCTTCCGATCGCAGCAGACAGCTGTGCAGATGAGAAGAAGCATCGCTCTCAGTAAAGGACAGTAACCAAATAGAATTGAAAAATAATTGAATTCGCCTTTTATGAGAGATTAGCCTGTTCTAATGGGTCCTGCAGCCACTGCGGTCTCATTTGGACGTTATTTTTCCAGAGCTGTGTTCCGTGCTGCTTGACCTTTGTATCTTCATGTGTTTCACTTCAGATATCATAAAAATTTGGAGGACGCAAAGAATATGGGTATCAAGAAAGCTATCTCCGCTAACATTGCCATGGGCTTCACCTTCATGATGATCTACATTTCCTATGCGCTGGCCTTCTGGTACGGCAGCACGCTCATCCTGGCTGATGAGTACACAATAGGAACTGTGCTCACTGTGAGTGGACTTCCCTTCTGATATTGTGTCGTATTTTCTACCTTTTGGTCCAAAAAAGGCTTCTTGTGTCATTAATGCTGTTATGTGTGTGTGTTTGTGTGTGTGTTTTAGGTCTTCTTCGTTGTGATTATTGGAGCCTTTTCAATGGGACAGACCTCTCCCAACATCCAGACGTTCGCCAGCGCCCGGGGAGCCGCACATAAAGTGTACAACATCATCGATCATGTAAGAAATGCAACGCTCTTTAACCAAAGACTGTAAAGTCTGCAATTGAAAATCCCATCAATCTCCCCCCCCCCCCCCCCCCCCCCCCCCCCCCCCCCCCCCCCCCCCCCCACCTTTCCTGCTGTCACTTTGCGTTACTCAGCGTGCGCTGTGGCGCTCTGGCTCTCTGTGGAGCTGCTTTGATGCAGCCGACAACCTGCAGTCAGTAATGATACGCTGAGTTTTGCCCTAATTGGAGCGCCTGCTGTGTGGATGAGGTTGGTGGAGGTTCACGCTCCCTCATGGAGCTACTCTCAATCCACGTTTTCCACCAATGGGGATATCAACCCCAAGAATGTTCGATATTTGTTTTGCAAACACTGCATAGAGGGAAGCCTCATTTATATCTTTAAAAACAGTGGAGTTTTAAGTGATCCGTTCAGCCACGGACCTGCAAAGCCCCTTGTGCAGGAGTTTCACTTGCTGCCCCTGCCTCTTGTTTTCCTGGATCAGTGCCGCGATCGGCCTGCTGTGCTCATGTTAGTCTGTCATAGACGACACATTTCAGTTAGTTTAACCGAATGATGAGTGATATTGCTTGAAAAAGGTCACTTGATTGCAATCGCCCTGTTCCAAACTGATAAATAAGAGATCTCTATCATCTTTTTATTAGCGTCAAGGTTCAAGCTCAAGGATGGCCGTTTTTCTCGCACTGTGGCTCGTCTGCTTTAAAAATCAGATTTTTTTTTAATTTAAGATAATTCAGTGCCGTGGACTCCTGCGAGAAGCAGGTGGACAGCCATTTATTTTAAGGACAAGTCTTGGTTTTTGCTTTGTGGTAGTGTGTTATATAGATAGTCTTTTATTGTGAGGCACAAAGGTGCTTCATAGATAAAGTTCCTTGTCTGATCTGAAGTACCAAAGGGTTCAGCGTGAGGCAGCTTGCAATCATTCAACCGCAGAAAGCTCCACTTTGTCAGCAAGAGGCGAGTAACAGGTGTGTGCACGTGTGTGTGTGCGTGTGTGTGTGTACGTGCGTGCATGAGTGTGAGAAAACACAATGAGCTATGAAAATAAACATCTAACCTGCAGGGCTGACAGCCTTCCTTCTATTGTGTCTTTAATGTTATGATTAGAATCACATTCTTGATCCAACTGTGTGCTCAAACCAACTCAGAGCTTCAGGTTTCATCGAGTCCTTTTTTCCACAGAACCCGAGTATCGACAGTTTCTCTGAGGCCGGATTCAGACCCGACTTCGTCAAAGGAGACATAGAGTTCAAGAACATCAGCTTCAGCTACCCGTCCAGGCCGGACGTCAAAGTAACCGACGGCACTGAGAAATCTTAAAGAGAAATCCGTTTGTGTGGAAGTGGTTGAAACGGACTGTGTTATCCCTGGCAGGTCCTGAATGACATGTCCCTGAGTGTGAAGAGCGGGCAGACCCTCGCTTTAGTTGGCAGCAGCGGCTGCGGCAAAAGCACCACCATCCAGCTGCTGCAGAGGTTCTACGATCCTGTCGAGGGATCCGTAAGTGACGCCTCTCAGATAACGCATGCACAGGCTTAATTCACTAGATGTAATGATGCATTTCACTTAAAAAAAGCCATTTGTGAATATTTATTGAAGGAAAAAAAGAAAGACGGTGAATAAACACGTCAACAGGGAGTGAGCTGTGTGTCTTTATGTTGGCGTGGCCGTTGCAGGTGAGCATCGACGGCCACGACATCCGGTCTCTTAACATCCGCTACCTGAGAGAGATGATCGGCGTGGTGAGCCAGGAGCCGATCCTCTTCGCCACCACCATCTCCGAGAACATCCGCTACGGCCGCCCCGACGTGACGCAGCAGGAGATCGAGCAAGCCGCCAAAGAGGCCAACGCTTACGACTTCATCATGCAGCTTCCCGATGTAGGTCCGGGTTCAAGGCCGCCTGTTGCCTCTGTGTGGTCGCTGTCAGTCTGCTGACGCCGAGACCCGTCTGTCTGAGCAGAAGTTTGAGACGCTGGTCGGAGACCGGGGAACGCAGATGAGCGGAGGACAGAAGCAGAGGATCGCCATCGCTCGGGCTTTAGTGCGCAACCCCAAAATCCTTCTGCTGGACGAAGCCACTTCTGCTCTCGATGCTGAGAGCGAGACCATTGTGCAGGCTGCCCTTGATAAGGTACACACACACACACACACACACACACACACGGAGAGTACAGAATACACTGAGATTGTTGAATATTATCTCATCATAAATTATATTACTTTCGTTTTTTTTTTTTTTTTAACAATCCATGTTGCTAAAAGATTAAACCCATTTTTGAATCTATTCATTTTTCCTCGATCGTAGTTTGTTGATTTAGTAAATCATTTGGAGAGTGGTCAATCAGAAAATAAGCTTTAATGAAGAATTGGCTGAATTGCCTGGTTTAATTCGATGGATCGCCTCCGGGCTGATGAGCTTTTCAGTCTGGAGTTTGCATCTTGATTCCGTGCGGTGCATGCGTGGGTTTTTTTCCCAGGTGTTATTCAGGCTATAGTTCAGCCATATTCAGCTGGGATCGGCTCCAGAGCCTTTTATAACCCCAGCTCAGATAAAGTGCTATAAAAAATGGTGCAGAGAATGATAAGAAATCAAATAAGATTTTTTTTAATCTGATATAAACTTGTGTGATCTCTGCTTTCATGTTGCTCCGATCGAGTCGGGGTCTCATCCAGAGCCGTGTGTTTGTGTGCAGGTCCGACTGGGTCGCACCACCCTGGTCGTAGCTCACCGCCTCTCCACCATCAGAAACGCAGACCTCATCGCCGGCTTCCAGAAAGGTGAAATTGTGGAGATCGGGACACACGGTGAACTGATGAAGACGAAGGGAGTCTACCACACCCTGGTCACCATGCAGGTGACGTGTCCGTCCGTCCGTCTGTCTGCCGCCGCTCGTGCTCCATGGTCTCCCTCTGACGCTGTATTCCCTCCTCTCAACCGCAGACCTTTGAGAAAGCCAAGGAGGGGAGTGAGGAGGAGGAGGAGGAAGAGGAGGATGATGACCTGAGTGGAGAGAGAAGCCCGTTAGACAAGTCCATGTCAGAGTCCGGAGTGTTCAGGAGGAAGTCCGCAAGAGGCTCCTCCCGCAGGAGGAAGTCTACTAGAGGCTCCTCCTTCGCCGCCTCAGAGGCAGGAAAAGAGGAAAAATCAAAGGATGAGAAGGAAAAGGCAGAAGAGGTGAGCCAGAAGACGACACATGTCTCGTTGCATCTCCCTATTTCTCTGGAGAGTAAAATAACTCCTCTACAATATTTATATTAATTACAATATATTACAAAATTTACAATATCGAGAGGGTTAAAAAAATTTTTTGTCTTCATTTATAGTTAAAAACCACTTTTTGTTTTTTCCAAGCACATTTAACCAATTTGTTTTATAAGAGTCACTTTCTGAACCGTTACCCAAAATAAATGCATCAAACAAACGGCAAATGAAACTCGGGCTGTTGTTCCCTCTCCGCAGGAGGAAATTCCCCCCGCCCCCTTCTTTAAAGTGCTCGCTCTCAACAAGTCCGAGTGGCCGTATATTCTGCTGGGGATCATTTGTGCCACGATCAACGGAGTAATTCAGCCTGTGTTCGCCATCATCTTCTCCAAGATCATCACCGTCAGTTCACTTCCTCTCTCAAGTCGTTTGTGAGCGTTCAGCAGACGCAGAAAGCTTGAAAAGCTGCCATTTTATCCTCGTCCCAGGTGTTCGCTAACCCAGATGATGAAGTTGTGAGGGAAAGATCCATCTTTTTCTCCCTGATGTTCGCTGCCATTGGCGCCGCCTCGTTCGTCACCATGTTTCTACAGGTACGTCTTTCACAAATCTTCCCCCAGCACGAGAGTGTATGATGAAAATGTTCCCAAAATCTGCTTAAAAACCTCAAAACTAAAGCGTGAAGGCCAGACCTAGCAAATAAATAAACTGCACAAACACTTGATGACACAGTAAAGACGATGCTTCATGAAGACACGTTCACCGTGACAGGCTAAACTCTGAAACTTCTGTTGCCTTTCACAGGGTTACTGTTTTGGAAAATCTGGAGAGGTTCTGACGATGAAACTGAGACTCGAGGCCTTTAAGGCCATGATGAGACAGGTGTGTGTGCCGTGCACTGAAACAAGAGAGCAGGAAACCATGCCGACAGGCAGCCGCCACTAAATTAATCATTTGTGTCAACTGGGGATGTTGATATATTTGTGAAAGCTGTAATAAATTGATCAATTATTTTTATATCTATGACCTAAAAAAAGGACCTCGGCTGGTTTGATGACCCCAAAAACAGCGTGGGAGCTCTCACGACCCGACTGGCCACAGACGCCGCTCAAGTTCAAGGGGTAAAACCACAGCAGGCGACACAAGGAAGCAGAGCGCCAAAGTGAATTGCCAGTTGAAATGAGCAACCGTGCCTTTGTTCCTCCGCTCAGGCCGCTGGCGTCCGCCTGGCCACACTGGCCCAGAACTTTGCGAACATGGGCACGGGTATAATCGTGTCCTTCGTGTACGGCTGGGAGCTGACCCTCCTCATCCTGGGCGTGGTGCCCATCATCGCCGTGGCCGGAGCGGTGGGGATGCAGATGCTCACCGGACACGCAGCCGAGGACAAGAAGGAGCTGGAGAAGGCCGGGAAGGTAAAGCCTGGGGGAGGCGGCGCCTTGGCGAGGCCGCCGACTAAATCCCCGTGTCTGAGTCTTTAATGAGGAGCAGGCTCTCTGAAAATATCCATTTTCTGATGTCTTTTTTGTGTGTCTGACGTGTCCCCTCAGATTGCTACAGAGGCCATCGAGAATATCCGAACTGTGGCGTCTCTCACCAGAGAAAAGAAGTTTGAGGAATTGTATCAGGAGAACCTCATCGTGCCTTACAAGTACGAGGAGCCGCAGATCGTCTTAGTGACGCCGACACAAATGATCCTTCACATGTGTGAACATTTCCGTCTCATCATACAGGAACGCCCAGAAGAAAGCCCACGTGTTCGGCTTCACCTTCTCCTTCTCCCAGTCCATGATCTACTTCTCCTACGCCGGATGTTTCCGCTTCGGAGCTTGGCTCATCACACAAGGACGGCTGGACGCCGAGTCCGTCTTCCTGTGAGTTCACAAGGGCTTCTCAAAAAAGAAAAAGGTTTAATTCAAACCGTGAAGCTCACAAATATCATTCAGAATTGTCATATGCAAACTTGTAATATTCTAAAACATCTTGTTGTACAGTTAGGTTTTATGCAGAATCTTAAAATGTTTAATTATTTCTTAATATTAGATGTTTTTTGCTTTTTTTTTTTTTTTTAGTGGAGGACATCATTACAATTGAAATCTCAACATGAAGCTTAGTGCAAAGCTGACAAATATTGTAATTATTTTAGATGTACTTGAATAGATATCAGAAACGTTGGGATTTGGAACAGCTCAACTCTTGCATGGTAGAAATGGCCGCGTAGCCACAACAAGTTCTTTACAGCGTGAGACTGAGAAGCTTCATACAGCAGACTAGACAAGTGTTTTTTAGATTTCTTTTCTCCGTTCAGCAGTTTTACTTTACACCGGTGTCCTTTAATACAGCGGGCTTGAAGAAGAGTGCAGGGGAAATCGTCTTGTTGTTTACACGCCGTTAATCATTATCCCGGCACAAAGCATGTGAAAGGCCACGGCGAGGGAGAGGGATCTGCCAAACGCACGCATGTGCTCCAGGATGATACGTAATTTATTCGAGGGGGAGATGTGCCTGTTACGTAAAGAGGAAGTCCAGAGTTCGAAACCCTTCAGCCTCTCAGACATCATAAAATTATAAAACTTTGGAATATGAATCCCCTCCTGCACCGAGCTTGTTACGCAAACACACACAACAGGATGGAATAGATATAAAGGCACAGTCACCACAGTTAAAATAAGTTTTTAGTGTAGTAGGAATATAGAAACTGAACAATGAATGCTTCATGTATAGAGAAAGAACAAACAAACAAGTGAAGCAGTGTTTACAGTCTGATGTAGAAATAGTGCACACACCTTTCTGTATTCCCCCCGTCATTCACCTGGAAGCTTTATTTACTGCATTCGAAACACTTTCCATCATATGACAGCTCTGCTGCGCTGAACTGAGCGCAATCTCATTAAACACACCGGAGAGTGATCAGTGGGACCTGGCGCTGATGTGGGTTTGATTCCGGTTTCAGTGTGATCTCGGCTGTTCTCTACGGCGCCATGGCTCTCGGAGAGGCGAACTCCTTCGCCCCCAACTACGCCAAGGCCAAACTGTCGGCGGCCCACCTCCTGATGCTGCTGGACAAACAGCCCGAAATCGACAATCTGTCACATGAGGGAGACTCGCCGGTATGTCACACACAAGCGTTTAACAACACACACGGAGCAGCTCAAACACACCTTAACGTTTCACTCCTCTCCCTTCACACAAAACCCCAGAACCAATTCGACGGCAACGTGACCTTCGAGTCGGTCAAGTTTAACTACCCCTCGCGTCCCGACGTGCCCATCCTGCAAGGCCTGAACCTGAAGGTGAAGAAGGGCGAGACGCTGGCCCTGGTGGGCAGCAGCGGCTGTGGAAAGAGCACCACCATCCAGCTGCTGGAGAGGTTCTACGACCCCAGAGAAGGCCGAGTGGTGAGGGAAAACACACTCTCCACCTCCCGTCGGCGAGCTAATGTTTAGCTGCTCCCGGGGGGTTTATACACACTCGCATAGGACCTTGAGATGTTATGACACTTAAGTCACATGCGTGTTTTTATCTTGATTACTGCACTAAGCATTCAGATGAGGCCCCCTGCGTCGCCTAATCTCTGGCCCCACACATGGATGCGGTGACTTTTGACTTGCAGTCATAACATAGTGTATATTATGTTTATGACAGGCTTCCCTAAATTTAGTCAGCTATAGCTGCAGACCTTTGAGATTTGAGATCCAGACTGAATCAGTGTTTGCTTTATAAACTGTTTGCCACTGGAAAATTACAACTGGAAGAAAAAAAATTAATTATAAAAATATGAAATATGGACGACGTCTGAAGATCCTTTTCTGCTCTGGTGTTTTCCTTCAGACGATGGATAATTCGAACATCAGAGATCTGAACATCTTCTGGCTGAGGTCCCAGATCGGCATCGTTTCCCAGGAGCCTGTGCTGTTCGACTGCACGCTGGCGGAGAACATCGCCTACGGAGACAACAGCCGCATCGTGACCATGGAGGAAATACAGGCCGCCGCTAAAGCCGCCAACATTCACAACTTCATAGAGGACCTGCCACTGGTGAC
This sequence comes from Salarias fasciatus, assembly GCF_902148845.1. Taxonomy (NCBI): domain Eukaryota; kingdom Metazoa; phylum Chordata; class Actinopteri; order Blenniiformes; family Blenniidae; genus Salarias; species Salarias fasciatus. Next base: position 3,970,925 of record NC_043755.1, on the reverse strand, counting down.
TGAAACGCGGCATCAACTTTTGTTTGAATCACTGTTTGATCTGCTGTAAACGTTTTTCCATTTGTGTTGCTTTGTGCAGAAATACAACACACAGGCAGGCGATAAGGGGACCCAGCTGTCAGGCGGCCAGAAGCAGCGGATCGCCATCGCCCGAGCCATCCTGCGAAACCCCAAAGTGCTGCTGCTGGACGAGGCCACGTCCGCACTGGACACCGAGAGCGAGAAGGTCAGAGTTCACTTTTTTTTTTCTTCAAATTTTACTCTGGCATGTGACAAAAACAGAAACTTCGGGAGAATAAAAACAGAAATATAAACACATAAACACACATGTCTTTGAGTTGTGCACAGAGAGAACATGCAAACGCCACACAGACGGGAAGTGAAGCCGGTTTTCTCGTTGTTTTAACCTCCGTCGTCGCGGCCGTCCCCCTGCAGGTGGTGCAGGCGGCTCTGGACCAGGCCAGCAAGGGCCGAACGTGCATCGTGGTGGCCCACCGCCTCTCCACCATCCAGAACGCCGACCGCATCGCCGTCTTCCAGGGTGGAGTGGTGGTGGAACAGGGCACACATCAGCAGCTGCTGGCCAAGAAGGGAGTCTACCACATGCTGGTCACCACACAGATGGGCCACGGGAGGGAATGACGGCCGAATCACCACCGTCCTGGTTTCTATAATCTGTAAGCTGGGCTGCGGTTAGCGCCGGTGAATTTTGCCATCAGCGCTGTGAATCTCATCTCTACAGTTTACATAATCACAGTGGAGCAGAGTGCACTCCGCTGGGAATGAGTCCGAAGTCGGGCTGCTGCTGCTGAGCTCTCGCTTTTACGGCGGCCTCTCAAACGACATTTCGGTTTGCGACACTAGGAAAACTGCTGGTGAGCAAAGAAAAATAAAAAAAAAAATACAAGTGATTGTTAAACAGACTTGCCTTTTACGGCCGTCGCTTTGCACGCTGAGTCACTGTCACATTGTGGTGGCGTATTTTATGACCAAAACTCACGTTTTCCCCCAGTGTGATGAGATAGAAAGTCCGCCATGTAACAAACAGACCTGAAGATGGTTTATTGATATTTTGTCTGGTCAATAATTGCATCTAAAAAAAAAAAAAAACTTACCAGAAAGTTCACTAAGTTATTTCTGCATTTCACAATAATGAAACAGCTTTTGATATTTTGACACTGATAACTGAAGCCTCTAGTTAGAAGCATTCCGTATTTCATATAACCAGACATGGCAAAGAATAAAGCAAAGGGTTTGGCAGTTTTTCAGTTTGAATTCCATTATGGGGGGAAAAACAAATAATTCCATTGTGTTCGTGTTTTGGGACACACCTGTACACTACTGACGAGTTGCTCCTGTTATTATGTAAACTGGCTGTCTTCCATCTGTGCATTTCCTCCCGAAAATGTTCAGCTCCTTCGTCACTCCAAACTCTTCTCACTTCACTGAGGTCGATCTGAGCGTCTCTCTCTCTCTCTCTCTCTCTCTCTCTCTGTCTTTCTACCAGGAATATTCTTTGAGTCACGTACAGCGTACACTTCTTGGTTTGAATCTACATGTTTAACATGTTTTCAAAAAAGAAAATCTTTGCTTTGTCATTGAAGATCTTCATCCTTTACTGTCAAAAACAGGAAATACTTTCTTTTTTTTTTGGGTGGTGCAGCTTGATGCAAGTAGAAGTTTTAATTCCGGGTGCCACCTTCTGTTGAATGTAAATAGTTACTAATGTAAAGTTGAAGCATTGTCACATGTGCCTTTACGACTGACGTTGTGGTAATGTAGTTGTATTATATAGCAAATATATATTTATGCGAGGTCTTCAATTACAATTTCACTGATGCCTTTTAGTGAGTCTGAAATAAAGGAGCAAAAGTGCCTGAAGAGTTGAACTACGCAAAAATCCTGTGTACTGTATGCAGACTCATGTTTCTGGAGAATGTGCTTGTGCAGTATGTAACTATTAAAAGTTTTACATTCAGACCTTTGAATCATTGCCCACGTCGTTTCATTCAGAGATTTATTTTGTTAAATGATTCATATTTACAACACGACACACGAGGCATTTCGGAATTAAACGGCACAATCTCATGGCGTTTCACCATTCGTGAAAGCTCAGTCAGCAGTCACATTTGTTTAAGGCCTCAAATGCAGCGCGAAGGCGACGACAAATGGTTTATTACACCGAGATAAGGCCGAGATGACATTCATGTGTCTTTAGCTTGATGGGCGTGAGCACAAAAACTGAAGAGTGCAGAACTAAAAAGGTGCAGGGGTCATTATTTCAAAAGATTTGGATCAAAGTGCTAAAACAACTCATCATGGAAGCTCGTGAAGAAAAGCTAAATATTCTAAGCAAAACAGTTACACAATCAAGCTCTTTTGTATTTATTAATATTTAACCCCAAAAATCAGGCTCTGGACAGCTAATTCTAAAAAAAAAAAAAAAAAAGAAAATATGAACAAGGTCGCTGTTTAGTCTAAAGAATGATCTAAAAAGAAAGGCTTAGTTCATGTTCAATGACTCTAAAATATACAGAAAGGCTCAGAGTTTGAACTGGAGATGCAGCTGTCGTTTTGTTTGCGGTGAACAGATGAGCCGATCCTGCCGTCGACACACTTTCATAGTGACAGAAAAGAAAACGACAACACCGTGCACGTTAACCTATAAACTCAACTGCTGCAGTTTTCCGATCATTCAGACCTGCTGCAACTATAAGTCCTGTGTGCAGCATCGTCGGCTATTTGAGCTCGTTTCTCTGTTTTTCAGGGTATTTTTGTGAAAACACACGAAGCGGTACAGTAACGGTTATAACAGTGAGTGGCTTATGTGTGGCATATGTTGTTGGTGATCTCATTTGAAATAATACGTACAAAACTGTCTACCCTTTTTTTGACAGTAGGAACTGTTTCAGTTTATATCCTTTTTTCATGACTGGAATCCAGAATAAAAAAAGAAAAATAACAAAAACAAAGCTCAGTTAAAGAGAGAGAATGATAAAAACCTTTGAGAAATCCTGCGCTTCGTTATTTCGACTTTCTATCACAGTTCCTATGAGTTTTACTGGAATGCGACCCAATGCCAACCGTACAATAAGGAAGAAATCTTAGTTCAGCTGTCACTCATTCAGGACACACATTTAGCTTAATATGGATCAATGCCGTAAAAATTCTAACAATAATCTGATAAGCCATACAATCAAGATAGACAAAAAAAAAAAAAAAAAAGATTTGAAAATTTACAAGACAAAAACAAAAAAATCACAGATTCAGGTTCCTGTTAGACTAGTAGAAATCACCTTCACCTCATCGTACAGGCTCGGCACGATTGCATTGATTTGTGCTCTTCTAGCTGTCGCCGTTACACTCACTGACGGACAGAGCAGAGAAAGATAATTGTTGAAATCATCTGGGTGGAAGAGCTTATAGCTGGGAGGTGGTGGCCAGGTGGAGCATCTCGTGCAGCGAGCGAGTGAACTGATTGTACAGCGTCGCAGCGTCGGTCTCGCGACAGGATTTCCACGCGCTCATGGAGATCACAATCCTGAAAGGAAGAACCGGCAGGTGGATTTTTAAAAATAATAAAAACAAAGAAATCAAAGATCGGTATGATCTCTCAGTGAAAGTCTGAAGGGAAGTGAACTTAATTCAGCCCCTGATGGCTTCAGCTGCTTTAAAACAGGCTCGCGTGTGAATCTGCCCACCTGTCGTCTCGGATGCGGTAAAAGAAGCCGTAGCCGTGGTGCACCATGGGAGCCACGGCCCCCAGAACCGTGGTGTAGCCCACCAGGCTGGACGACAGCACGAAGTTCCCCCCACCGCCGCTGCAGACACACACACACACACACACAGTTCAGCAGCACTTCCTACGACTCCTGCACTTGTTTTCCAGTTTTACAGCGAAATTTGTTTTTATGCATTCACAAGTCCACAAGTGTACACATATATTATAACAAACAGGCCAAAAACATATTTTCCGAGGTTGATAACCTTTAGATTTTTATCGGGCTTTAAGAAGAACATCAGATCAACTAGATCAACATCAAGATGAGCAGTGCAGAAGATTGCACTGATCATCTAGATAAAAATGGATTGTTGGCCGAAGGTTATTCAAAGGAATAAATCAAAGGATCGATGCAATCCATATTATACAACAGATGCTGTAACAGTTAAATGGTGGCCAGCACAGTGCCTGAAGGTTTCTGGGAATCCACATATGTTGTGAGCAGTCCTCAGAGGTTACAAAATATTATTAGTTACCAGAAGTTATTGCATTTAAATTAACTTCTGTATTTAAGCGAGTTTAAAAAGGCGATGCTGAAAACATAACGCTGTTTTTTCATTCATGCAACACACAAGCTTTAAAGGCTGTACCTCTTTGGGTAGAGCGGATCTAAGAACAGCTCCGGCGTGGGAAGCCCCTCCTCTCTGGCGATCAGATACAGTCCAAGAAGATGTCTGTCAAAACCTGCCAACGTCACAAAATATGATCTGAAAACAACGTGACGCCCACTGATCTTTCATGTTTCACCTCCATCTTACGGACTTCAGATGTCAAAGTTTAAACTCCCTCGTCTCACAACTGCATCAATCTCCTGCCCTCGGTTCACTTGAACTAATCACATGTTCATTTTTTTTTCAAGTGTTGAAGTCAAATTCAGCAAATGGTCGGATGTTCCTAAAGTTCCTGGTACACACGTTATCTGAAGCAGCTACATGAAGATTCAACCAACCTCTTCCTTCCTGAGCTTCGGCCATCAGCTTGTTGTGTTTGTTGAAGGCCAGCAGCATGGCTTTCCTCTTGGAGTGATCCTGAGGGAAAACGAGGAAGCAGCATTTTTACAACTTCTACTGTCACTTCTTCTCTGATCTCACCAGTTCTGTGTGTTACTGTCAGACTCATGAGACCGGGACCTGGAACCATCAGTGTGAAAAGGTCTGTTTAAAGACGGCTGAGTGTTCCTGAGGTCATGGGAAGAGATTTCTTTTTCACACTGAAACTGACAGGTTAAGTCAACGTTTCAAACAATCAGTGAGATTCATGCTTCAATGCTTTCTATTTTTTGAGAGCATTTCTGCTCTGCAGCATTTCCTTCACAGCTAAAAGGTTTGCTCAGTGTGGGCTTTACATCTCTTGTGGGGTCCAGCATGGCTTCACACCAGGCCACGGCCTCCTGGGTGCAGGACCGCATCGTCTCCGTCCGGCCGTGGTAGTATTTGCGAGTCATCGCCGTCTCGTAGCAACTTCCTGGCCTGAGGAAGGAGGAATCGATCACATTGAAAGTGAATTACTTCATCCAACGTGGGACCAGGATGAGTCACTGACTGCTTACTGTTTGTGCAGTCGGTGGTAGGCCAACTGCATCGCCAGCTGGATGAAGGTGTCTGGATGAAGCTTCTTCTGTTTGATGGCAGCTTTCCCAAAATCAGTGAAAGCATAACACACAATCTGGAGGTCACTGGCCTGTGAACCCAGAGGCAGAGTGTGTGACTCGACCTGGACTACGCGCCGCTACATCCTGTTCTTGTAACGTAGTTTTGCGTGGACCGCCGGCTCACCGACTGCAGGAACTGCTCCTTGGCCCGGCTGATGTCGCCGCGCACTTTTTCATCCACGGTGAAGATGAGCTCCTCAGGACGGGCGATGGGCCTGACGGCGCTGGAACCCTGAACAGCGAGGAGTCGGGGAACGTTGGTTTCAGCAGGTCATTTCACAGTGAACACACAAAATGAAGGTATTACCAGTGTTTACCTTCCATATGCCTCCAGTGGCCTTCAGCTGCTGGTCCACGTACCAACACATGGACACCAGAACCATAGCGTCATACGGGGAATGCTGCAATGACATTTTAGAGTTAGATTATTTTTTTAATTTAAAATTTATTTTCTAACATTGGACTCTGTTGGTTACAACGAAACAGAAAGAAAAGCGGGATTCTATCTTACTGCGTCACACGTGAAGAACAAAACAAACTCACATCACAATTGGATCCAAAGGTGCCGTCCGAGAACGCGATGTAATTATACGACTTGTCGCCCCAGCGGACGGTGGGATCGCCGGTCATGACTTCTAATGCCATCTGAAGAAGAATCACACACATGTAGCTTCATGCCTCAACCGTTTTAAGCCTCAGTGCTGTGCGGTACATACATTAGTGTAGTTCTCAGCGGTGGAGAAGGGTTTGGCGTCGTCCAGGCACACAGTGAACAGGCTGCTCTGAATGGTTTCCAGGATCACTTTGTTGTGCGGGTCGATGTTAATGAGATGTTCTCTGGCCTGCAAACGAGAGCGGCAACCGAGCGCTGACCCTCCAGTGTCTCGTGGTAATATGAGAACTCGGGGATGAGTCCCGCCGACCCAAACGAAGCATCGGTACCTTTGCCCAGCGGGTGCGCTCCTCTGAGGTGAGAGCAGACACTCCCTCTCCCTCCGGCTCTGCGGCACAGCGCTCCTTCACGTAGCTCAGCTGCCTGCAGCATAAAACACACTCGTCAGCCCCGGGTGCTTTCTCTTCTGCAGTTCAGCTCTTTAACATCGACTCCGGGAGAAATGGCAGAGCACCGACAGAGAGATGGATAAACTGATGGATGTCCACACTTCAGCGTTCATCATTGGCCTGAAGCAGCAGCATGAAGCAGCTAAAACTAACGTCACAATATTTTGGAGTAACGTTAACGTCATAATAATGGCGATCACACATTTACAAAGGCCTTCTTAAATATGTCGTCCTTCAAAATTATGTTTTATTTCTTGTTTATTTCTCTTAATTTGCAGATTTTCAAGTATTAGCATTCACCATTATTTCCATCTTAATAGAATTTTGTTTCTATTAATGAGATAAATTGATTGAAATCAAACATTTCAAAAGGAAAACTATAACAGAACTGGTTTGATTCATAGTGAATACTTATTCTTTTGGCCCCTAGTATTTTCTATACTACAACCCATTTTTTTATTTAGACTACAAATTTTGATTTTCTGAGTTTTTGGAAATCTATACAACTCTAAAGCTGATTTTTAGGGTTAAAGACTGAATCAGAGAGGAGGTATACTTTTACCAAATCTCAACAAAATGATCATAAAAATAATCATTTGGCTGTGCTAACATGTACTGATTCACAGTCTTCCCCCATTTGCTGATCATTCCATTCTACTCCGCAGCGATGCGATTATTCATGTGTGATCAATACCTGAGGATCTCTGGAGGAGTGAGGATCTGCCCGTTGTGAAGCGCGTCAAAGGTGAAGAGACGTCCGCGGCACATCACGACCACGTGGGAGGGGCAGGGACCCTCTCTCTCTACAGCACAGCAAAAAGTCCACAAGTCACCGCAAATCCAAATAAACACACAGAAAGCCAGATCCGTGCACCGTGCGAGGTGACAGGAAGTTATTTCACTGTTAAAACAAAGGTTTAGAATAAGGATCAGAGCCACAATAGAAATACAGTTATATTTAATAAAGAAAAAGTCATATCATCATTTTAAAATCGTGGATAAAGTGTTGCACGAGAAGGCTAAACATTGAAGGAGAGTTTATTTTACCAGTTTTAAAGTAGTTGTGAATGGTGTCTTTGTTTACTCCAGGAACTTTGCAGGTGCAGAAAAGCATTCTGAACTGGTCCATATCCAGTGGCGATTGACCAGCTTTCTGGGGAGCCAGCCTTTCTCTGAAATATGAAAGAAATAAAAGTAAATAAATAATATAAACAGTACTGTGTGTAAGGTCTGTGCAGGAAAAACTGCCACATGGCTTTGGAGTAATTCAATCAGAAAAGCATCTGACAGGCTTCAGATTGACACAAAACAAACATGAACAATGTTTAAGATTGCCTTCCTGCAGACTTTCTACAAAAACTGTGCAAAGTGTGCTGAAATGGAGAAGTGCAGTTTAGAAAATGTAAAATTTAGAAGACAGCACCATTCCTGTAAACTACATTCAGGCAACACAAAGTGTGTGAGAGAGCCTATCTTACGTGCGGATGAGGTCCCAGTACTGCAGTGTGTGCCAGGTGCTGATGCTGGCCCTCTCCAGCTGGGTCCCCTCTGCAGGGGGCCAGCAGTGCTCCAGGTACGGCGCCGGACCCCCAAAGTTCACGTTCAGCTGAGAGGGGATGCGGAGCTCCAGATATGCAGCGTCGAGCCACCATTCTTCCAGCTGACCGGAGGACAAAACAGACAGATGAGCACGATATCCCAAACAAAAAACACTACAGCAGGTCCCGTAGAGCTCAGTTACACACCCAGTTCCTCTTCGTCTTCGCTCTCTGAAGAAGTTTCTGATGCAGCTCTTTGCCAACTCCCTCTTGGAATTTCCTCACAATGTCCTCCGTAGCTTTGAACTCATCCTCAGACGCAAAAGGACGGACTGGAGCGGCATGGAAACCAAAAAATGTTACGTAAGAGCACCTGCTTCGGTTTATTATGAAGAATAAACATCCTCTGATGTGAATCTGCAGAGTCTCATTTAAAATGACCTCAGATGAAGATAAGCAGAAGCGATGGGGATAAATTACATTGATTTACAGTTTGTAAATATTTTCAAAGAGCCTTAAAGCAAAGTGATCAGGGGAACGGAGCAATCTCACCTGCGTCCAAGTACAGAGACAGGCTGCTCTCCAACGACGGCACAGGCAGGGGCGGCAGAGAGTTCTGGTACTGGAAGGTCCGCTCTGGCAGAGACTTCGATACTTGCTTCGACATGTTTTTTTTTCCCTCTGCAACAAAAATAAAGCTCGTTTGAGAAGATCAGTGAACTTTTTTTCACCCCATGCGAAATAACACGACCAAGTAACACAGTGGGAAATTAAAAATTAGTAGCATAAAAAATATACAAGTTGGATCAGAAGTTCTCAACACATTACCCTACCAGGGTGTGTGACCTGCTCCAGTGCACCCGCTTCAAATGAACTAGACTTTATCAGACTTCTGCAGTCATTCATGTTAGGGATGTTTGAGCAGAACGTTTTCTGGAAGACTTAATTTATTATGTTCAAAAAACATGAGCAGAAAGAAATCTGGGTGAAACGTTCACACTTTCATAAGCACTGAACAAGTTAAGCTCACACACTGCAAAGCTATTCACCATGTAGGAAATGACTGCCAACATGCTTCAAACGGTTTAGATTATATGCAGTGAGTTTTTAAATGGTTTATGAAGCTATTTCTTTCAGTGATATTCACACTTTGCGAATGTGCATGTACATCAGGTGTGCTGAAGACAAAAGACTGTTGATAAAATGATGATCAGCACTTTGAGTATGAAGCTGGACATGGTTAACATTCCCGCCTCGCCTCACCTCACCTCACTTCACCTCACCTCACTTCACCTCAAACAAACCTCAAACACCTCTTTGCAAACAGTCAATGGTTCAAATCCAGACTGTTTTACATCCGAGGTTTCTCCAGGTACTCCATTCCTCCCACATTCCAAATTAGTGACTCCAAATAAATAGCCTGTTGGTACGTGTGTGTGTGTTGTGTGTGTGTGTTTGCCTGTCTATCTGCTCTGTGATGAACTGATGGCCTGTACAGATTGTGACCTGACTTGGCTCATAGTCCACTGGGATCGGCTCCTGCAACCTGAATGAAGCAGTACAGAAGGATAAAACCCCGAAGCTGCGTTTCGAAATGTTTTACATGAACTAAAAGTTGAAAACGTTCAGGAGGCTAAAGTGACAGTGAAAAGTAAACCCACGAAAAGTCACTGTTTTACAGCTGTGCATGAGCAAAAACAGAGATGTAACTGTTATAAATGAAACTTTCTCTGCAGGAGCAACTTTAACGTTTTAGTAAATTATAATTTTCACGGTCTTCAGATCCACCAGCAGTGAAGTTGCTGTCCTGCAGCTTTAAACTTTCTCCCTGCGGTTTACAGTCGCTGCCATGATTAAAAGGCTCACAATCAACTTTTCATGACTACAGATATTGTTCGCACCATTTGGCCGAATGCTTATACTAAATGTAAAGCAGAATAACTCGCCTCCGTTCAGCTGGAGCTACATTCCACCTGTTTATTGTGAGTCAGCGTTAAAAGCGGCGCATTAAACTCTGCAAGTAATGAACAAGAACAAGAACAACAACAACAACAACAACAGACAGACAGCGGCGTCAACTCGGTGCTAAAGCTCCGCTGCTCGCTCACCTTCAGCCCGCAGCTTCCTCTCAGAGCCGACAGTCTCCGGGTTTGGTGCGTTTCTGTGTTGCAGACTGGAGGAGTTTGGTCCGTCTGGCGTATTGTTTACCGCAGCTGCAGCTCCGCTCACCTTTCCCCCACTGAACCAGAGCACAGCTCCAGCCCCGCCACTGCGCATGCGCAGGCTGCTGACCCATTTTTTTTTTTTTTTTTTTTATGTGGTGTGGAGCGCGAGCGTGCACTGACGTGTGTGCGGTTTGCAGGGCCGTGGGCAAAAACCTCTGACAGCCCCTCACAACTTTAATCAATACTGATTATCTAATAATATTAATTCGATGTTATTTTTTATTTCTATACATATATTGCCTGCATATGAAACTGAACATCAGTTTCATTGCTGTCGTCAGTTTTCATGTAAATGGAAAAAATCTCACCACTCAATCTGAAATATTGCAAGTAAATACAGCTAATTTTCATGAACAATTCACAGACGAGGTACGATGGGGAATTAAACAACCGACCACGGGAATGGAAGGTGATCGGCATTATCTCCTGAGAGAAAGATTAATTTAGGTTTACTTTAGGCTATTGTGACAGGATCCCTGGTTTGAATCTGGGTGGGGCTTCAACATCTGATGTGTATTTAAGCTTTCTCCATGTACTTCAGCTTCCTTCTACCACCCAAATGCAAATTTTGGGCTAACTGATGACTATAAATAGCCCATAGTAATGAATATGACACTATGCAACATTATTCTACCTCATTTTATGCCCTGAATCAGTCATAAAACCAGGTAATGTTTCATGAGTTTCAGAACTCACTGTCATGACTATTATTTACCATTGATTTGCATCTGTGTTTGGATAAAATGCAAAACAATAGTGCAAAGCAAAGCAACAGAATTTCATTTAAATGAAAGTCCAGTCAATATTTTGAAAGGAAAAAAGACACACAGATAAAACAGTACTGAAAGCAGTTTAATTTTCAAACGTTGTGTTCACAGTAGAGAGTTTGTTATTTGTGTTGTTAATCAGGCTAAAAGTCCAAGTACAGTATCTAGCAAACTAGCAACATTATTTACCACAATAAAGGCTGCATAGGAGTTGTCTGATTGCATAATGCAATAAATGAGAATAAGTTCAAAAAAGTCCTATGAAAGGGAAATCTTTAAAATCACATTTTTTCAGTGTAGGTATTGCCTCTGAACGCAGAAGGCCACTTGTTAAATAGCTAGCAGCTTCATTTTAGAGAATTAATTTGTAGTCTTCAGACCATTTTTGCATTAATTCTGCCTCGTTTGTTTATCATGACCCTCACATCCCATATTTGCTGATGACTTCCTTTGCGAGCGTGATGTAGGCATTCATGGCGTCATCCTTGGACATCCCTAAAAGAGTGAAAACACAGCATTAGGGCATTAATCCGATCCTGTTTTTCAAGAATGTAAATGTTGATGTGTTGTTTAGGCAATATTTTCAGGCTGAATTGTCCTGGTAGCGGTAGAAATAGTTTACAGTTTTCTTTCAGTACCACTGTTGAGTCAAACTTGATGGTTTCACTGAAATATCTTAACATCCATTTGACAAACTGAGAGAAAACAAGCAATTGAGAATCTATCAGAATACTGAGAAGTCACACTGCTGAGCCACATATCCCATTTATGTTTGAATCAATAAGAGCAAAACTGAAGGTGTCTTCAGTGGCTGAAGTAAATCGTTGTATTTAGATCATATGAATGATGAACAATGGCATAAATAAATATATATATAAATCTTTACAACATCATTTAGCAGAAAAAATATGATATAAAACCATGTGACACAAAATAAACTATGAATATCAATAAGAAAAATCAAATTATGTCCAATTCAAAGGGGCGAGGCATTATGAAGAATACACAAAAAAAAACATGCAAACTCTGTAGAAGTGTACAATATAAACAGATATCATAGAAATATGTAGATCAATCAAAAGAGCCTGTAAAAGCTTTTAACACTGAGAGATAGTTCATCTTGTAAATAACCATAAGCAATAAAAGTTGATTTTTTTTCTTTTTTTTGTGCTGATGAGATGCTGTAATTGTTTCACTGCGTTATAATACATTCCTTTCTAACAAAAAACAAACACGTGTTATGACCAAATAGATTAATGGATTAATGACCTTTCCTGGAGTCCCAGGCGTCCCATTTGGCTTTTCCTTTTGGGTCTGTGATCCCTGGTTTTTCTGCATTTGTAGGAGAAAAAGCAGAAACACACCCGAATAAATTTAGAGATCTTGCATATGAGCTGCTGTGTTCATCTGTAACGATCCACACCAGTGTTAATGTCTCCGACCATGGCCTGCTTGTAGAGGCCGTACAGGTCGAGCAGCTCCTCGTTCGTCGGTCTGGTCTTCACCTTCTTCACGTCATCTGCCACCTTCTCAAAGTCTGCCTGCCAGGGAACACAAGATCAAATAACATTGCGTCCACACTAGTTAAAATGAATGTAACTGAGATATTTGCGAGGGGAAGGTAAAAGTATTTCACTTTTTGCCAAATTCAGTGCATCAGAAATTAATGTAAAAATTAATTAATCAGTGAGTGAGAAAACTGTGCATGCTATTCTCGGTATGGGGTAAAGCCTGGGAAACCGATTGTTGCACCAGTTGGAGACAAACAATGGGCTTTTATTCAACACTTTACTGCTTTTGTCCCTGCTTGAATAATCGGCTGTCTGAAGGATCTGGGACACGGCAAAACTGATAATTATAGACCACTGGAAGCAGTTTTCAGATAAATAGACACCAACAATCCCTCAAAGCTATATTGAATCAGAAGAAACGCAACTCAATGATCCTGTTTTTGAAAATCTGAACTACGTGAGTGAGAAAAGTATTTATTCATAACTGTTTAAAAAAAAGAAAAGAAAGTCAGCAAGTCAGGATCATTGTGCAGAGTTAGCAATATTAAACTGTGTATAAATCAGCTGTCTGTGGTGATGGGTTAACTGCAGTAGCAGCATCAGGACCACAGAGGTCAAGATATAATCTGAAAGGCTTTTCCTCGCATCCACCCATCACCTCCTCAAAGATGGATGACGCCTCGCATCGTCAATGGAGCCGCTATTCACCGCACAGCGGTGGAGGCGCGACCACACCAGCTGCAGGGAAAAACAAAGAGAGCGTGTGTGTGAGTTTATCGTTTACCTGGAGGGACATCTCGACAGGTGCAGATTCGCAGCTCAGCCTGGCGCGTTTGCGTCGGAGGGGTATTGCTGCGCAGCTGTAACTGCAGCAGAAGCTGATCGATGCAGAATTGTGAGCCAATCAGAGGCCCGCGGAGGCGGGACCAGAGCGCTACTGAGCAGCTGATTGGCTGCGGGCATGTCACTCACAGCGTAATACGGTGGGGTGAGAGCAGTCTGCTCTACTTGAGGGGCATCTCAACGTTTGATGCAGTTCTAGTCTTATAGGGGTTAAGAAGGTGAATTTGTTCAAATAAGCTGAAAGCTTCAGAAACTGTGCATCTTGAATAGTGACAGGGCTGCACAGTGGTGCAGTGGTTAGCTCTCTCGCCTCACAGTGAGCTGTGTGGAGTTTGGATGAGTGGGTAGGTTTCTTCCCACAATCCCAAAACCTGCATGATCGAGGTTAAATGGTGAATCTGAATTGGCCCGAGGTGTGATTGTGTAAATTTGGTTTCTGTTCAGCCTGTGATGGACTGGAGGCCTGTTGAGGGCGCATCCTGCCTTCACCCACAGTTAGTTGGGATTGACTCCAGTGTCTAACATTCTGAACAGGACAAAAAGGCATCTGGAATGGATGGATGGAAGAGTGACAGGTTGGTCAACATTAGTCTAAAGAGAGATTGCACATTCCAGACGTTCAAGCAGATTTTTGAGGACATATTAAAGTCATTTTGTGAGTGTTTTCAGATGCTACAAGAAGAAATAAGGGTGTCATATATGGTAATGCATGGTAATCATCCATTTTTTTTTACATTAATATCTTTGATTTATAACCCTTTTATAAGTTTTCAATAGTTTTGGTTTTGGCAAATTATTTCACAAATTTGATATCCAGGTTGTATGAATTGCAAAAGCAACATCAAAACGGGTTTTCTCAGATTCAGACCATTATGCTGTCATACAGCCTCTCGCCGCTGGGCGGAGACGTGGAGCAATGTTTTGCTTTTAATCTTTTTAAATAAAGTTTTTAGATTTCAAACAACATGGCGGCGCCCTGTGAATCACCCCATGCTGAATCGTAAAGGAAACACGGATCTAAACAAACGCTTTCAGGTTGTCGATCTGCTTTAAAGGCCTCTTAAAGCAACGATAATTAAAACGTTTTTGACTTTGTCATAATAATACAGAAAAACCAACCGTGTTTTGAACGCATCTGTATTAAAATTGACAGTGAGTATCTTTTCTCCATTCATTCAGTTGCATTGCACAGATTTCAGACTTTTTGAATTATCTATCACGGTGGGATCGATAGTCAAGTTAAAACTGATATGTAAAGCGCTTTTTGGTGCATATCGTGCCACCTTTACCGGACTAATTTTCGCGACATTTGTCCTCATTTTCTTTTTGTTTTTCGCCTCAGTGTTGACTGTAATCTGTAATTGACCCAAACTTTTAATCTTTTTCATGTCACTGCATACAATAAAGAGGACAATATAATCAAGAAAGACTGGGGATTTATAAGCCCACCTGACTTTGTTTATATATTTTCAAGTTTTTCACTTTTTTGCAGTTTATGTATTGTATCACAATATTAATTGCTGATGCCATGCTTGGTAAATTTAACTAAATGAGTGTATCAGTGTAAATTAGTGTACATACAGCTTTACATGCAGTGTCAAATGTTTAACTGTTGTCATTTGGTCTGTTGTTATGCCAAACATATCTGACATGTGTTTGGCTTTCCCCCTGAACATGGTTCTTTCTTTCTTTGCACTGATTTCAGGAGGCATGGCGACCCCAAGAAAGTTGGCCAAGAAGGAGGCCAAGAAGCAGACCCCAGTCAAGACCTCCTTCACGTCACCCTTCACCCAGCAGTGGAGTCCTCTCCCCCAAGAGGACATGCATTTCATCCTGAAAACTGTGACGGACAAACTGATCTCCGCTGGCCTTGAAAAGAAAGAGGTGAAAGTGTTTCGGCCGTGGCGGAAGAAGAAGGAGCAGAAAGCTGCCGCGGCGCCGGAGCCCGATCTGCAGGCGAGCCAGGACGCACAAGAGCAAGATCCTGTCAGAAACGGCTGGACCAACGCCGTCGCCAGACGGCAGCTGGCCATCGGCATCAACGAGGTCACCAAGGCTCTGGAGAGGAACCAGCTGAAGCTGGCGCTCGTGTGCAAGTCTGTCAAGCCGACACACATGACCAGCCACCTGATAACTCTGAGTGTGACGCGGGGCGTGCCGGCCTGCCAGGTGCCCCGTCTGAGCCAGAGCGTGTCGGAGCCGCTGGGCCTGAAGAGCGTCCTCGCCCTGGGATTCAGACAGTGTCCCCCCACGGAGGACGAGGTGTTCACTGACGCCGTCGATGCCATCAGGCCCCGAGTGCCTCCGCTACATGTGGCGTGGCTGCAAGGCGCGGCAGCTGAAGTGAAGCCTGGAAATGTGGTTGAAGGGGAGGAGAAGGAGGAAGGGGGTGAAACAAGAGGACAGAAACGTAAAGTGGAGAGTGGATCTGACGAAGTGTCGAAGTCTCCACTCCCCTGCACTCTGCAGCCGCTCAAAGTGAAGAGAATTGTTGCTAATCCTGCTAAGAAAAGAAAAGTCAAGCCCAAGAAATAGACAAACTCTAAAGGACCACAACTGTTTTTTTCATTTTTACTTTCGATGTAACTGAATTAGAATGAGGCTGTTTTTGCGACGTGTCAGTTTACACAGAACGTCATGTATGCCTGTCACATTATTTTCATTGAAAGAGTTCTTGAGACATAAAGTCTGACAATTACATAAATTTAGAAATGCAGAAAAAAAAGGGTAATTTTAACTTTTTTTTTTTAAATACTGACATATGTATATGTAAGTTGTCCAAAAATATTTTCATTTCACAACAGTATATAAGACCATAATCCTGGAGTGTTCAATAAGTGTGGTTTGATGAGGTCGTTCAATAATTAGTTCACAGATCTCAGTCTCAATGTGTTACAGTTGCTGCAATAGAGGAGAAAATCTTTAACGAGCCGTTTCACTCAATAAAGTTGACTCACAACTGCAACAAAAGACAAAGGATGTCAAGAAAGAGATTTCTTACGCAACTGAAGAAACTTGGTGTTGAATGTCGATTAGGTTTCAAAAGTATCACATTCTGCAAGTAATGATACTTGAGGAGAAAAAGCTGAAGCACTGATTTAATTTGTGAAATTGATCACAAAAGTATGAAGTGGTTTGTTCATCCATAATGATGTTTTGTTACGGAAAAGCTCCACGAGAATGGTGTCAGGAAGCACACTCCACTTCTACGAGTAGTTTACCATTTAACTCCAAAAGCATGTTTTAGGTCGACGAGAGGAAACGGGAAAAAAAAAAAAAAAGCTTCTGTACAGGAGAGCTCCTCAGACCACGCCAATCGTGAACTGGTAACTTTTCCCCAGTGAGGTGAGAGAGTTAACCACCACACCTGTGTGGCTCCCCTAATTTTCAGATCAGTATGTTTTTTTTTTTTTTTTTTTTTGTGGGACACGGGTCAAATGCATATATAAGTTTTGGGCACTCTTGTTCCGAAAGAGCAAAGTCCTGCATGTATTAAACGTGTCCCTGCTTCAACACTCCAGCTTGTGATCGTGGCTGAATATCAGGCTTTCTGCAGAGCTGAAAATGATTAAACGAGCCAAGACGTGTCACATCAGGAAGAAATCAACTTTCTATCAGAAGTCTTCATGGACACGGTTTGTGTTTGTCTTCGATGTACAGAAGTCACACACGTCACTCGTCTTTCTTTTTCAAAGTGAGTTTATTCAATCAATTATCCATGCTGGTATAGCCGACGTGTGCGTTGAAACAGATTGTTATTTGCATGGGGTCATGTCTAAATGATGCTGGTACAAGTTCTTCAGCTTTATCACAGCTTACAATGGAATTGAATAAAAATATTTGTTCTTCAGTTAGAGAAAGCTGGATGACAATTCAAAAGTACACACGCCCATCCCTCCCCCTACCTCAAAGTCTAAAAAAGAAGAAAAAAAAAAAAAACTCTTGTAAATAAGGCAGGTACTTCTGGTTGACTGACTAAAGGGCATGGCTCGGAACATCGATGCTGAAGATGGACACGGCAGCAGGACTGACATGCTCGTAGTTCATTCAAACAGCTGCAGGCAACACATCTGGGACACAACTACATCCACAAGGCACACACGTTGACTCCGCCACCCAGTGTCAGTACTCGGTTACTGCCCATAACACCCTCCCCTGCGAGTAGAACTCATTCATCTTCTCAGATTTAAAAAAAAATAAAAATATTGGAGCTATGTGGAGCCACAAAAACAAACATTATTTCAAAAAGACGATTTTAACATAAAGGATCCACTGCAGCACAAAGTGGCAAAACTCTCTGATCCCCCCAAAATCACCTTCAAACATGCTCACTCAAGTGGAATTTGCAAGAAAATACTGGAAGGGAGGACAGAACCGATGTCTTAAGACATTTTGGAAGGTATGGGTAGAAATATCTGAACAGCTTCACACGTTTAGCAGCACAACACTAAATAAAAAAGACCTACAGTAGAATTCAGTGAGACACAAAACACAGCATGATTTAAAAAAAAAACAACAAAAAACAAAGCGCAGAGAAGGTAATAAGAATGGACCGAGAAAAAGGGACCAAACTGATATTTTGATTCAGCTGCTGTACCTGCTCTTTAAATGCTTCTTCGAGGTTGTGCTCATTTCTCCTTTTAATTTAGCTCAGACCCGATTTAAACTCCTCCAGCGAGCGAGCGGATCAACGGCGACGCGTAATCTCCCCGGAAATTACTGGAGTAGTAACAGCAGAAAACACACAAAGAAAATGCACCAATTGTTTCAAAAGTAAAATTAAGTGTTTGGCCTTTTACTTATCATAAAACTGTCCTTAACACAAACTATGTTTTTTTGTACGCACTCAACACTGAATTGACCTTTTCTCCTTGTGTTCTCGCCTTGCTGATGCAGTCAGCCTGTCAACATCGCTTTACTCAGCTGCTTTCGCTTTCTGCCGACAAAACAGACAGCGCTTTGATATGCAAAAAAAAAAAAGAAAAAGAAAAAAACCTGCCAGTGTCTGTTACAAATGTCAATATGAGAGTGACAGTAAATATGGTCTAAATGCTCTCTTGAATGATCAACTCCATCGCTTTACACCAAAGAAACCGGCTGTGAAAAGGTTTTCCGGTACGTACTGCAACATATGTTTTTTAAATCTTACCCCTTTTATTTGTTTAGGAACTCAAAAATTGTGCTTTGTTGATGCAATACATTCTTCATTAAAGATAACTGAGATCCACATTGAACAAACTTAGTGATTTCTACTCTACATATGAGGAGAGTACTTTGGATCTGCCCCCCCCCCCCATCAGCCCAAACTACAGGAATAAATATGATCTGGCTTTAAATGTACACATAACTATATATTCCTTAACAAAAAAAAAAGACAAAACATGTATATAAATGCACCACTTGGATGAGTCCTTCAGTGAAATCCTGTTTTTGTTCTTGTGTTTTTTTTATGTATGTGAACAGTAGTTTTTAAACAGTTGACGTATTTTCTTCCGTGACGCTTGCGGCAGAAACGTCTTCTCCAACGCAGCTCGTCCCGCCACACTGATACGATGGTACAGGGTGAAAGACGGGCGTTCGTCAGATCTGATTATCGCTTATGTCCGACCGTGTCAGTTAAAGTGAGCGCCACGCCGGCCCTGCGAGGCAGAGCCTCTTTGGAGGAGGAAGAACTAAACAAAATTCACAATGTCAAGGCATCCTCTTGAATGTCAAACCGGTGTGTTTCAAATGCGAGTGAGCATGTCGGGAGCATCGGACTGTATGAGTATCTCAGGCATAGCATGACGTCACATTCAGGATGTTGATGATTTTCTTTTTTTTTTTTTTTTTTTAAAGAGTTTTCACCGCCGGGCGAACTGAGAATGTTCTTGATGACCGGAGGGCCGAGGGAAGCCTCCTCTTGGTCACCAGGTTGGTTTTTAACGGTTGTAGTTCTCATTGTCTAGCGTGGGGCTACCTGTACGTCCAGGCAAGGTTTATCCAGAGGCGGCGGAAAACTCGCCCGTGTGTCTGTGAGGGCGCCCGCTACTGGAGGACGAGGCCGACCTGAAACACACGCGACGGGCGGCTGTCAGGGCAGAAATGGGACGAAATTCTCTTCTCGCATGTAACTTCAGCGGTTTCACACTCGGGGTTAATAAAGTTCCTATTTTAATCAACTGCAAAGCCCACCTTATCGGGGTCCATCGGAGGACACTTCCAGTTGTAGAGGTAATACTGCAGATTTCCGTCTCCTATGCCAAACTTGAGCTTCTCCAGGAACACCTTGTTCTCCATTAGATCCAAGGCGTTGAACACGTCAAAGCCTTTCTGTTTGACACACAACACAGAAGTCATGAGGAATCTCACACGAGACTTCAGTTCAACAGCATTCCATCTTCCTGAAAACGGATCGTCAGTGGTGTATTGACAGGCACGCTCGAGTCGACATTCACGTTACCAGTTTGGCCAGGATCAGCGCATCATTCATTAAGTCCAGCAGTGGGGTTTTAGTGTGGATGTTGTAAAAAGAGTAGGCGGCCTTCAGGCTCCGGTGGAGAGGGTGATGCATCACAGTCGAGGGCAAAGTGTAGAAACTAGTGAAGTCCGTCAGTTTGCCGTCCGTGCCCTGGGAGGGAGGGAGACGAGCAGCACGCCGGTTTGAATGGCGGGGAGGCGAGACGCTCAGTATCCTGAAGCCACAGAGCCGACTCACTCACCTCCACTACATATGTGTCGATGATGTTCTCCTGCGGTAGGAACCAGTGAGCCACCTCCTCCTCTCCCATGGAGGGAGTGAGCTGGAAGCGTTTCAGGTATTTCTGCAGCAGCTCGGTGACCTGGCGCACGTCGCGCCTCTCCATCGGTCGCAGGCCCGGAGTCTTGATGCTCTGAGGGGGAGGGGGGGGGGGGGGCGAAGAGAAACAGAGGAAATGAGCATGAATTCCTCAGACTTCCTGCGGCGGGAGTGTGATGGAGAGTCGGCCGGTGCCAAGTGTTTACATCAGGTAGTCTGTAGAGTTTCATGGTTCTTTGCAGGGTCATGTTTCTGCTCAGATGGGAGAATTTAACTTCCACAAGCTTTCTAGGATTCAAGGAACGGTGCCAGTACCTAGAACAAAAACAAAATAGGAGAGAGAGATTAAAAGTGTGCAGAAGTGCTTGTCTTCCTGCAGATGCTTCTGCATTAGGATGTTGCACAGCATACCTGCAAGTCGACACAGGTTTGGGTAAAACAACTCCGGCTGTGTACACGGCCTGGAATATTCCCTCTAAGTTGACTCTCCGTGTGATCTCTCTGATGAGCACGGGAGCAACGCGCTTTGAACGCAGCTTCTTGTGAACACACAGGAAGTTGATTTCTACCATCCTCTTCAGCCTGGAATGACAAAAATGGGACTTTGCGTCAATTTAAACGGTTTTCGGGGAAGTCAAATCATTCTGCGCGTCTGCGATCGGGTACGAATGAGAGCTCACGTGTCGTAGATGCGTATATCAGCCGGGATGGCGCTGATGAAACCGACGAGCTTCTTATTGGAGGACACTCTGACTCCGCAGTGCCACTGCGGTAACCAGCCCGGCGGACGCAGAGCCCTGGGAGGAGACGACACGTTTAGCAGGAGGTAAAAGCACAGCGGAGGATAATGGAGATAGTTTAAAAGGTTACCATTTGAGAAAGTTTGGGGAATAATCAAATCTGAACATGTTATCGTCGTCCTCCACGTAGTTTTCATTTAATAACGTATACAACTCCTTCAACTGAAAAACAAAGACAACACTCATTGTTTATTCGGTACACAACTGCTTTAATCATTCGTATTTGTGTACTTCAGAAAAGCACTGCACTTACTACATCTGCACTGCTGAGATCTAGAGTGTCCCACATAAAGCCTTGAGGTAAAGAATATGGCTCCTGTCTGATGTTTTCTTTGTCGGCTTCAATTGGCCCGTGACTCGTCACAACTTCATCTGCAAAAATAGCACAGCTCCTTTTATTCTGAAAGTTCACAACAAAGAAGGGCCTAAAACCTTCCCCTCTTTGCATTTTGAACAGCAGCAGCCCGGAGTGTCTTTTAAAAAGAGGGAAAACGACAAACTCACAGCAAACACGCATCATGCACTTCTTGTGGTTCCACGTTTACCAGGCAGACACAAAACAAAAAGTACAAGGATCTCACTCTGTGAGCGAGACGTTTAAAGAGTGAGCACTCCAGAAAACTCAGAGTTCTACAAAACTGACATCAGCTGCTACACCGACTTTGAGCAATGCGGAGCGAGAAGAGAAAACCAAATGAAGCATGAGAGAAGGCATCATTTAGAAGGCATCGTTCTTCATGTGCGTCTGTAAGTTTTCTCCTCCCACAGTCCAAAAACATGCGTCAGAGGATGTATTTGCTATTTTTTAAGTTTTTCTCCATCCTCTCTTTAACGTTTGAAAGTCAGTCCGCACACATCTTATTGACTGGTGATTTTGTAACATGCCCTCCTGGTTACTCTGTCTCCGGACTCCGATGCCCCAAGAGCACTACAGTGTTCATCATGACACCGTACACTGCTCTATTACACACCTGTCTCATACACTGATGACCAAAAAAAAACTAAACATCATGGGTTTACTAGCATTCTTTATGTAAATACCGCTCTTGCTCAGTCTATCTAACCCAAGCGGACAGTACTTACTTAGCTTTGGAACGGGCTGGGTGTCCCAGAACTGGTACTTGTGCTTGGCTGCTTCGTCTATACTCTTGGCTGGACCCTGGCAGGACAGCAGCTCCATGGCTCTTTGGATGTCCTGCAGCTTCTGAATGGGTAAGCCAGGGTTCTGAGTACAGACAAGGGACAAATCAGTTAGGAAGCAAAACAAATCAACTGCGGGACACAGCATGAGGAGCTGAACTGGTCCGTTACAGTCTCAACAAAACACGTGACACGTCTAAATACATGTGATTTAAGTTCAGTGAGCAGGATCAGTGTCAGATCAAACAGAAAGCAGATTTGTAAATATTTGGCTCTGACTGTTTTACTTTTTATGCTGAGATTGAAATTCCAGTAGCTCCACACATTTTCTGAGAGTTCTAAGCAACCATGTCACATTCAAAGTTACTTTAATCACACTATTCTCTTCACTTGATTCTTGGCTTGCACTCTGATGGATCATTAAGATGCTAAATGCATTAGAGTTTCTGCCAAATGATTGAACAAGTTTCCTTTCTCTGTTTGACAGTTGGAGAAAATTATGTTTTAAATAACAGATGCTTTCACAAATGATCAAATCATTTCTTATTTCTGTTCATTTAAAAAAAAACAAAGTCAGTCACCTGTTATCATTACATACTTGTGGTTCCTGTATTTCCCTTTCAACCCAGGAACAAACCCACATAACATACAAAGACTAAAAGACTTTAAACACTCAAGGAGTGACTGAATCACTTTATCTATAAAAAAAATTCTTGAAAAGTCAGGGTCCCAGAGGAGTTTCAAGTGAAAGTCCACCTGATACCCACTGTTAGTTTCATTTTACTTGTTCCAAAATTCCAAAATTGTCACAAGGACTGACTGACTGTGCAAAGTCTGTTTTATCGTAAAGCTTTAATTTTGTGAGGGTTTTCATGACTCCCGCATGTTATATATTTTTTTAATTTCCAAGTGTAGTGTTTACTGTAAAGCACTTTGTGAGCCTGGATTGTGAGGATCCACCTGAAACGAGTTGATCATGAAGTGATCAAGTATTCTAGAGTCCAGTGGCTCAGAGCCGAGTCTAGAGCCCCATCATCACACCTTGATCTCCTGAGAGTCTGAGGCAGAGTCAGACTTGGCTCCTCCGGAGCTCGGTTTCTCTTTCTTCCTCTTCTGCTTCTTCTTCTTCCTCTTGGCCCCCAAATCTCCCCCCGGACTGCTGCATACACACACACACACACAGCACAGCACAGGGCATCAGTGGACGGAGGATGGAGCTAACGCTAGCTACCATAGCAACGACTGACAGCTGAGCTACACGATGTTAGCTAACGAGCAGCTTGTGTTATCGTTCAGCTTTCGTGTCATTCGGCCGGGACCTTTAAAGTACGTGAAGACACGCGCTATCAGAAACAACGCAGCGGCGCTGCTATAAACGCTTCGTTTAGCACCTTCCCCCGCGTTTGGGGAAGACGGCACGTCTTGTTTGAGTGGGCTAGCGTTAGCCAGCTAGCCGCACATAAACAGGCTGCCTGGATAGCGTTACTGCGTCTGGAGCCGGAGCGGACAGGCCACCCTCACCCCTGCATATGCTCATTCTCCTCCTCGTTGTCTCCGTCTATCCCGCAGGTGTCCTGGTCGTCCAGCTCCAGGCTTTGCTGGCTGGCCGCGGATTCGCTGTCCTCCGCCATGATAAAAACGCTCTTTTAATTGTAAAAAATAAAATAAATAAAAAAAATTCCCCGCCGCCGTATTATAGAGCTCACAGGCAGCAGGCGAGAGATGATGGGAAAAAAAAAAACAAAGAAAATGTTGAAGGAAAGCGCGCCGCCTGGAGGCCGCAGCCAGGACAACAGCTTAAAAAAACACTGATCAGTAATAAAATCAAACAGATGGATAAAACGACATGAAAGGATGCAAAGTGAAATTAGGTGAACACGAATGCCTTTAAAAAGATGTAAAATCACTGGTTGAAAGATGTATAGGATCTATTAAAATTATACGAGATCTGAGAGGAGACACACTGATGGACTCTATGCACAACTTCACCACTTCCTGAACTTCAGGAGGCTCCTTGTTTCCTGTCTTTCATGACAGGACGAGCTGATTAATGCAGGTGTGTCTGACCTCTGTAACAACTTCAGACACACCTGCATTAATCAGCTCATCCTATCATGAAAGACAGGAAACAACGAGCCTCCTGAAGTTCAGGAAGTGGTTGAGTTGGAATATGGAATTATGTAGTAAACAAAAAAGTGTGCAGCTTTTTTATGTTTCACATTCTTCCTTCTCTCAGTGGGCTTCAGTGGAAGTCATTTAAATTGGGTTTCATTGAACAGGTGTGCCTCTTCAGGGTTCATTAGTGGAACTTCTTATCTTCTTAATGAGACCGTCAGCTGTGTTGTGCAGAAACCAGGGCGATAACTTGCATGTGTGTCTAACAAATAAATCAATGTTGGAAATTTGTTAAATACTTTACCTTTTACCTTGAATAACACAAAAAAGACTCTCTACTGGGAACACAGTTTTTTTAAAAGTTAATTGCTTTCAACACTTACGCATTATTTGTCTGTTTTCACCTAATTTTAAGTTAAATTCTATTGTGTTGTGGAAAAAGGTTCACACTATTCTGTAGAAATAAATGGTAAATAACTTGGAATCGCAGCCTTGACTAAGAGTTCTGAAACTTGTGAAAAATGTTTGGTTTTATTCAAGACTGAAAATGTAGCAGACTGTAATAAAATCCTCTGTTTTTGCACATAATGAGGTCATTAGGAGATCTCCTGATAAGCAGTTTGTATCAGAGCAATGATTGTGAGAAGCAAAACCTGCACGTGTTCGAACGATGAAGGAAGCTGCGTGAGGTTTTAAGGTTTCTTTAGTTCAGTAAACCTACATGATGAACATAAGATCATCATAGAAATGCTGCATGGGCAGTGCCTTACTCACTGGTCCAGCCCATGTGAGATCAGATTAGGCTGCACATGGTCTCTGAATCCAAATCAGTTAGATCATCCTTGTTTAAATACTTTTGCATTTGATGAGACATACAAAATACTCACAGGGATTTCAAACACACAAACACACATTTATTTTCAGTTTGGCTGTTTATTTAGAATAATAGGCTTCAAATATAATGCAAACAACCAGTTTACACACCCGGGATGCTGTATTGCGACTCCGCCACTGAAGAGGAGCTGGCTGTGCGAGTTTTAAGAGAGTCGAGTCCATTCGAAACACCAACTCGCACATCATTCTGAAGAGGCAGATGTTGGGGAAAGAGCTATACACACTGTGAATAATGATTGCTATGACTATATGAACCTCTATGGGAAGTATGTTGATCATTGTTGATAACACAGCAGCATCACAGAGGGACAGTATGAAACATTATGGACACATTCAAAACAAACATTCACCCTTCAATAAGACAAAAAAAAAAAAGAGAAAATGCATTGAACTGAGCTGCAGTTTACCTCACATACAGTTGCACCTAACTTCATCTATCCTGCACAACACTGAAAACCTCTGCGAGTCCTGAACCGCTTCCTTAGGGACAGATTGCTGATTACTGTAGAGGATTTTACGATTGCAGCAGCTGGTAGAAATTTTCCGAGATGTCTGCAGTGTAGCTTGTAATACACTAGTGCCGAGGAGAGTTTACTGCATGCTTTCTTTAACAAGCAGGAGAAAGAGAGAGAGAGAGGACTGAGGTAGAGGAGGAAAGCTGAAGGCAAAAGAAGGCGAGAAATAAATAAGGTCATCTGTTCCACACACTGGCTGCAGAGTGAAGCTGTTCAAAGGCACTTGGATCGCTGGGAACGGTTAAGGTGAAGCACAGCAAGCAAAAACAGCTTTCAGGTAAACAGTTATGTACGTATTATTGTTTTTTTTTTTCTTTTTTTGTAGCTCTAACAATAAGGCGGGTGAGGAAGAAAAGCCCTTAACACATAAAAAAAAAAAAAAAAGAAACAAAAACTATTTTCAGGTAAAATACTTCATGTTGGCATTTAAAATCAAAGTGATTAAAAAACAAAAAAGGCATCTCAAGCAGCCGTATAAAAGTGATGCATAGCCTTCAGAGCGAAAAAAATATGCCAGTCAGTGGTTCAACAGTTACAAAAACCTTCATTATCGTCACAACTTATTCCGGGTGGGACTCGAGTTTTGTAGTGGCATCACATCCATCACCCGCTCGGCAGAGCGGCGTGTCACATTATCTGAACGTGCTCAAGAGCAGGTAGTGGTTTCATTTCCTCTGAGGAGGTCAACAGAACTTTCTGGCAGGCTAGATTAAACTCTAGCAGTGAACTACGCACCGTTCAACAGCACAGGAGCTGCACGTTCGCACGAAGCTGCTCTGACTGAACCCTGAAACGCAAAACTTCTATTTGGAGTGGAGGAAGATCGCCTGCTGGGTTCCACAGTCTTAAAATCAGTCCGTGTGGAGAAACAGGGCATCGATTGTTAAATGTGTTTTGCCAGTGGACTGAGACCAATATGGCTCAAGAAAAAAGAAAAAGAAAAAAAAAAAAGGCTCCTGTACTCGTTGATTTATGACAACCACCCAGCAGCTGCTTCTACAACAGTTCCTTTATGCTTACAAGGCTATTCATAAAAAAAAGGCATATATTTGTTGTGCATAAAATACCCTCATTTCTTGCCTCCTGAGTGTATTGGTGTCCTCTCAGGCGATGTGTACATGGAGCCTGATGAGTGGTCCGTTTACGTAGTGTGTCGCCAGGATGGCAAAGTGGAGTTCAACAGTGGTCGTTTGGGGGAAAAAAAAAAAGGGTCCTCCAAATTCACAAAAGGAGCAGAACCATTTGAATCCGGAGGAGAAGGAGAACCCCAGTGCTCAATCATTTTCTCAGTGCTATTTTTAGAACAAAGGGCTTCGGTTGTATCAGATGTATTCTTCATGTTGCAGCCTGGGAACAGGAGGAGTCGTGTTTCAAGGAGAGATTTACATTTTTTACAAGTTTGTCTCAAAACAAAAAACTGACAGGCCCAGATGTTTACTGATGACCAGGTTATACATGAGGGGAGGCTGGACACAACCCACAGTCCTCACTCTGTGCATGTTTTTAAAATAAGCTGAAGTCAACACAGTGCACAGATTTGTTATAAACAAACCAAATTTAAACCTTGTCAGCATATAGAAACCCTTCCTTAAGGTTTTCTTGTCCAATATCTCACTAAAAGATTGACTACATACCACTACAAATCTAAGCTCACGTGTTTTTTTTTTCAATCTAGTGAAATGTGTTGGAATTCCTGCAAAATATCTCACATTTCCAAATGCCTTGATTTCAGTACAACCCTGAGGCAGCATCAATAATTCAAGTGAGACAGCATGGACCTCCACTTCATTAAACTGCATGCATTAAAATGAGGCCTTTTCACGTAGGAGCAGTTCTTGTTTTCACGATAGTTATACAGAAAATGATCTAAAGTGAGAGTTTTGAGATTTCTCCCAAAAAATAATATCGGCATTTGCCTATAAAAGTCTCACCTGGAACACTAAAAACATGTTACTGTGGTGATAAGTGAGTAAATAATTATGTAATCTCACAAGTAACACTGCCTCAGATGTCTCCACTTCAACTGTCTCCTTTCTCCGTTTAAAACGTCTTGATTATGTGAAGATATGTCTTCGTTTTCGGGAAAGCTTAAGTTTCATTTTTCCTCAATGGTTCTTCGTATCTGATTGTACTGTGATGACTTTGCTCTTTGACGCTGGATTAAATAAAACCATTACACTTCACTGGAAGCACAGAATGAGGGCTGGACTGCCGCAGAGACAAACCTGGAAAAACAAAAACAAACATGAATCTCTCCTTTCACTTGAGGTTAAAGGCCAGCAGGGGTCGCTCCTCCCTCCTCTGCCAGGGGCTTTTCTTCTCCTCTGCATCCTCCTGCGCTGCCTCATCATCCGGGGAGACTGACAGCAGCGTGTGATCAGTCCTGAAAGTCACTCCCTCCGGTGTGGGCAGAGGAGGAGGAGAGGCCGGGGAGGCGGAGGAGAGCGAGGGTGGCTCCTCTGCTATTTGAACTCCCTCTGCTATTTTCTCCTCCGCGTCTCCCCGAGCCTCTCTGCTGCCCTCCGCTTTGTCTGACAGGATGGTCTGGGATGTATTGTCCTGCGGGCTGCACTTCTCCTCCTCGCTGCCGCCCCCGTCCAGATCGTCCACATACACCAGCTGAGTGTAGGCCGTCGCCGGCGCGCCGCTCTTAGGTGCGTCTCGGTCCTCCCGCTCCGCGTCCCGGCCTCTTCGCCCCGCCCTCGGCTCGTTCAGGTCCACACCAGAATCCAAGCTGGCGTCGTTCCCGTTTCCGTGCCTCCCCCCGCTGCCGTTACCTTGCTGGCCTCCCGCGCCCGGCGCGTTGCTTTGGCACCCGGCCCGCTGGAGGTCAATATAGGAGTGGCGGATGTGAGCGTTGGAGCGTCCGTCCAGGGAAACAAACCAGGCTCGTGGGTGAGGCAGCGGCTTCCCCCCTCTGAGCTCCATTAACGTCTTTTCGGCCAGCAGCGTGTCCTCACTGTTTATCTCCACCAGCGCCGTTTCCCCGAGAGCCGCCGGGATGGACAGAGACTCCGGCAGGACGAGGCGCTCGCCGTCACCCTGCTTGGCCGGACCCGCGCTGCACTCCGTGGGGGTTTGTCCCAGGGGCTGCTGGGAATGCGAGGCATTGAGCTCGGCCTGGATGGTCTCCAAGTCGCTCTGCTGGTCGGTCTGCAGCAGGAGGGCCTGACCGGACAGGGGGTGCTCCCCCGGCAGGCGCATGTAGTGCGCCGGGATCACCAGCGTGGGACGCACCCGCGGGTAGCCCTCGCCTCCGCTCAGCAGGTCCACGGAGCCGCAGCACAGCAGCTGGCCGGGCCGGGACAGCGTCTGAGGGCCCTGGCGCTCCAGATGGTCAACGGAGCGGGACAGAAGGTAGTCGGGAGCCCTGCACTCGCCTCCCTCCGCTCTGCTGGGGGAGTGAGGAGGAGAAGAAGGGGAGATGCAGTCGATGATCCCCACACTGCTCAGCTGCGTGGCCGACAGCTGCCCGTGATTTGTCGAGGATGAAATCTGGTTGCTGGACGAGCAGACGGAGGTGTATGACTGCCGGTAGCCCCGGTCAGGTCCGGAGGACAGCGCGGCCTTCAGCTGGAACGTCTCGGCGGACTGCCGGTAGTCTCTGCTGCGCGGCGTCAGGTTGCCCAGGCTGTTGCCGAGGGAGGAGCGGCTGTGTTTGCTGTGCTGGATTAAGCTGTGCTGACGTTGATTGTCTTGGTGCTCGTACGAGGAAGGCTTCAGCATCGGTGTGGTCATGTCGGGCTCAGTCGCCGTGGAAACAAATTCCAGATGCACCTAAGGACAACAAGAAAGAAAAACATTTGAATTAGTCACACAACACAAAATATAACAGGAAAATAAGACATTCATGACATTTGATTCAACCTCACCAGGTTAACATTAACACACATTTTGTTTCAAATATATCAATTTTATAATTCAACCACCACTTCTGTAAGAGATCCAGCTGCGCTGTGTGAGTCACAACTAATATAAGTTGAAGTTATTTTTTGGATCCAGTCTAAAAGTCAGACAGACCTCATTGTTGATGAGGTTCAAGTGGGACATGGAGGTGGCCTGGTCCCTCTTGCTGCTGTCCAGGCCGGAGGAGACCGTGAGCTTGCGATGAGACCCTCTTGGTTTCAAACAGCGACGTCTGAGCGGCAAAGAGACACAGCAGAAATTAATACTTCTTATTAATATTCAGCAGCTTTTAGAAGTGACAAGAGAGCACATTTGCAGTAAAGTACAGGTACATGACTGAGTGTACAGTTTCAATGTTTACATTTAATCAGCAAACAACTATCATACAGGCGTCTTTTGTTTGTCCTTGTGATTAGTGCTGCTATTACAACAAAAAAAAAAAAAAAAGACTAAAAACTGTAAATGCTGTATGTAGCTGCAGCATTTATACAGTTAATACTATGACAAATTGGTCCAGTTCTAACAATGCCATGTTTAACAAACCGTATTTACAGCAAAGGCTTTTTTCAGTTAACGTTCATCTTACAGGAAAATACTGCAACAATGTCTCCCGATGACATTTTCCATATTTTTTTAGTGCTAATCTGGACAGTTCAGGAAGAAAAAAAAATGAATGAAGCAGATTGCATTGCTGTGGAGACTGTGTCACACACACCTGCAGTAGTACAACAGCAGACAGAGCAAGCAGAGCAGGATGAGCGCCATGCCTCCCAGTATAGCCAACAGGAACACGGTGTGGTATGTGCTGATGTCCTTTGCGACCACCGGACCTGTCAGAGACACATGAAGTTTTCACAAAAATCTTTCAGTAAAACTGACATGAAAATGTTTGCAATACTAACAAGATATTCCAAACTGTATCTGCTGCATTTTCTAAATACAATATTTGTTGATATGGTTTCTCACCCGAGTGTAGGGGGGACATGGCGGCTACCCAGTAACCCAACTGAGGAGCAATAAAGGTCAGACTGAGCTGGTTCCCTTCCCGCTGCACATCACCCAAACTGCTCTTTATCCAGGCACCTGCACACAAAAACACACAGCTCAAAGTTACAATGATTTCTATATTATAAATATCTCCACAAGAAAAATCAGCAAAAAAAAAAAAAAAAAAAAAAAAAAACTGCATGAAAAGAAAACATCACAGACTCCATTCGAAAAGCATCCATTGCAAATACAAAATGCTTTCATGAAAGTGAAGCCATAAGGAACCTAAATGTGTTATGTCTGCAGTCTCAGTATCTGCGTAACAGCTCGAAAACTGCTGACAAAAAGATTGATTTTAGAGAAAGTGTGGCAGTACTGTATTCACCCACAAGGAGGCAGCATGAAAATAGCAGTGGGAGTCTACTACTTTTTGGTTAAGGCCCAGCACAATGGAGCCCCAGCTTCGCCAAAGCCAAAAAAGCCACTACAAAAGCCAAAGGCAGTGATTGATTGGTTTGCAGCGATTCAGCTCCAAGAGGAAAGATTCAGTTGTGCTTTTACACTTCCTGTCCTCTGGGCCTCAGGGATTAAATGCTTACAGCCACTTTGTCTCGATGTTTATACAATGCTACAAACATCAAGCGGTCAGGAATCCGCATCAACGCCATGAATGCAGGAAACAAAGGATATTCAAAGAGGAAAGACAAATATACAAAAGATGCTGAGATGTGAAAACACACCACAAGCGGAGGAAACAGGGGTGGACAAACAGGAGGAGTGGGAGGAGAGATAAGGGAGAAAGGTGGGAGAAAAAAAAAATAGAGGCGAAGAGAAACGAGAGAAGCAGTGTGACTCAGCAGCACGCACACAAACACACACATGCGGACCGCTGGCAGGATTCACCCAGGTCCTGTCTGACTCTTGTCCACAGGGGAGTCTTTCTGCGAAGCTGACCCGTTTCATAGTGACACTGACCGACTCTGTTCCCACGCTTCCCTCCACAACAGGCTGGCAACCGCTCAGACACTGGGCAAACATTAATAATCTCAATGCAACCCATATATCACTCTCCTGCCCCCTCCCTCCCTCCCTCCCTACACATAGATGCAAAGCAAACACCGCCGCATATGAATACCCATCAGTTCAAGGCAGGGACAGCGGTTATTTGAATAATCAAACCCCTCTCGGGTGAAGGCGTGTCTGTATATGAATGCAATACACCAGAGCCCCGACAACAGGTCCACTCCATCTGTTTTGTTGTTGCTTCACTTCCAAAACATGAGACGCTGTCAGTTGGACAAGAGAAACAGGTTCCTCCGTGTGCGTCTGCGGCGCCCGCGCACACGCTTCACCAACAAAAGACGCCTCTTTGTGAGGCGGCTCTTCATCGGCAGTCTTCAGTATTCCTCTGAAGGCAGCAGATGAATTTCAAAGTTCTTACTTTGTGCCCGTTTATTATCCTCCGTCTGACACACACATTAGCACACACACCCACGGCTTACTGCTCGGAGAAGAATCTCAATCAAGAGCTGTGTGTCTCTGTTGTGTTACTTATTTGGTGGGTTGCTAAGGAACATGAGATGTAGCCTGGAGAGGGGTCCGGGGACGGCTTCTGTTGTGGAAATACTTGCTGTTGCAAGCAGTGTGGAAGCTAAAAATGTGTTGTGTGTGTTCCTTCAGACGTTTATCAAAGGCCTTTTTATAAGTTCAGGATGTGGGAGACTTTTAAGACAGAACCTGACGTCTTTAAACCACATGAGACCAGTGGGTAGTTGTTCGGTCGAATGTTTTGTCCTTGACACATTCCTGTGAAATCATCTCATAACCACATTTTAATGGTTATATTTATTATTACAATAAAGAAACGTCTGCGCTGAATCTGAACCTTTCAATCAAAAACCGTAGAGCTGCTCATAGTGGCGATTCAGCAGAGTTGTGTCCCAGTCCTGCACAAACAGCACAAACAGCAATTACCTGGAGGACACACTAATATTCAGCAGTTCAGGAGCCACATCAAGTGAGAGCAACGATAAATGTACCTTCTGGAGACAAACAGACTTCCAGATGAAAACCAGTGTAGCTTTCTTTCTTCTGAGTATGAAGGTATAATTTTTCAACATGCTAGTTTTAAATTACTATGTTGTAAATATGTCGGTGTGCATTTATGACTCGCTTCTGCTGCTCCTCAATTATAAATTTGTCTTCTGGCTCAAATGACTGTTTCAGCTGCACATCAGACAAAATAATTTCACTCCCAAAATAAACTTCATGGCTCCTACAGGAAAAGCAGAGCAGAGATCTAATGTCGAGACACAATTGTTCTGGAAACACGAGTCTAATGTACAAGCTGATGGGAGCGACGGGAGGTTCTGCAGTGCAAACAAGTCTGACTCAACTGATGATCTAATGCGTGTCTTTCGGTAAAACTGGGTGTGTCGCGGCAGGGGGACGTTTGAAAACACGGACTAAAGACTGCTGAAATACATCAGGAGGCCCAGAGTGACTTTAAAGTGTCCATACAGCGTGAGCGCCACACCGCAGAGCTGCTTGCTATTGTTTAGTTCAGTTCAAGATTAAACTGAGCTCAAGGAGATTAAGCACCCACGGTCCGTACTGGTGCTGTGTTACAGTACTTTGATTTGCAGATTAATGTGGCGCCGTTTTTTGGTCATTTTTTTTATGAACTTATGAATAATTCCATTCATCCCTCTGACACACAGCTATGAACCGTGAGCCGCCTGCGCCGCTTGAGTAAGCACGTGGTTTCTGTTAATACTTGTATTGTGATCCTTTGACAAATCATTGACCAGCGGAGGAAGGCCTCGTTTACACTCCAGTAAATATATCACAGATCTGCACTTGGAGAAGGCTCCAGGCTATTTCTGAAGGACAATAATATTGATACAGACCTGTGCAAAAGTTTTAGGCTAACATGCTATGATACTGCGTATCCATCAGGTTATATACCAAGAGAAAGACTTCAGAATGAGTCCAAATATTTTTTTCAAACGTACAATCAGTGTTTATTAGAAACAACCTTCAGAGTAAAGAAGGAGGAGTCCTGAATATGATGGTGAGGCCTTCACAGAGCCATGATCTTAGCATAATGCAGGCTATCTTTATCTCACTTTGGATTCAGTAATGAAAATTAACCAAGAACATCCATTTTTTTGAAAATGCATTTGGGGATTAATAATCATTTGTTTTCAATATTTGTCAAATATTAAATTATTCTCCATCATAGCTATGTATAGTGCTAGTTACTGCTCGGTATATCACTGGTATCTCGCTGACCACAGTCAGATAAACAGTCAGTGAAATATTTCAGGCTACTTCTTCAGTTCAGCTCAATAACATGAACAGATGTGATCAAACGTTATGAAGCTCCTTCAAGCAGATTTAAAATTTGACTTCTTAGGATAGTTTACATGACACGGCATTTATTTTTTTATTCACTTCACAATGCAAAATAATTCATTTAGCATAGCGAAGTGAATAAAAATAAATTACTAACACATTGTGACTACTACCGTGCACACAAGCATGCACACACACGCACTCCATATCAGTTTGTTGCACAATTCTGTATACACAAAACAATTTCCATGAAAAAGCATCACATTTTCAACAAATACATACCCAAACGTGGGTCAAATCTCCAGGCGGGTATGTGATCCTTCTCCTTCAGGCCACTGTCGGCCGGCAGGGGAACGGTGACTGTGATTGGTCCGTTCACCTGCAGCTCCGCTCCATCACTGGCCAATAGATGAACAGAGATCGCTGCAACAGGAGTCAGCTCAAACTTCCCCGTGCCTGTGAGAGTACGAGAGGGAGAGCGTCAGAGAGCGCGAGAGAGAGAGAGTGAGGGAAAAAAAGCAGGGAAAAGGAGAGGGAGCGAGAGTAAGGTGCACAGGAGGAGGGAGCGGAGAAAGCAGCAGACAGCGTGAGGTGGGGGGGGGGGGGATGGTAACAAAACAGCTTAGATAAAGGAGAGTTGTCAAAGGAAAGGGACAGGAAAGAAAACAAGGGAAAGGCAGGGAAGAAGGAAACGGGGAGGAGAGTGAAAAAAAAAACAAAAAAACAGGAGGCTGAGGTTGGAAAGTGTCACAAAAGTACCGGTCCGCCTGTGTTGCTCGGGAAGGGGGGGGGTAAATGATGAGGGGAGGGTCGGCTTTGGATAGGCACTCAAGCAGAAGGAGGCACAAGGACACACAAGTTCATACAATACACACATCAAGACGTGGGTAAGATTGCCTGAAAGCGTGCGGCGGCCGTGGGGACTGCGTTAGAGCGGAGTGCACTCGCACAGGGGTTATTGTGTTTCAGGAGGTCAGACACAGAGGCCTCTCCAGGGTAGTATCCCTGCGATGCGCCGCTGCTCCTCGCTCCCCGCCCCCTCCACGGCACATTTCTCCTCCGTCGCCCGGCGCACCCAGCCCTCGCCGGGCCCGTTCCTGTCACGGCGCCTAGCCTCACCTGTGCCGTTGCCTCTGAAGATCTGAAGGTGGGGAAAGTGCTGGATGTGCGAAGGGGAGCTCGCCACGGTGAGCAGGGCGGTCAGGTTGGTGTAGGACGTGTTGGAAGGAAGACTGAGCGCTCTGCGGAGGAAGTGAATGCTGGGCTGGCCTCGTAAACCTTCGGGAGGGAGGGACAGACAGAGAAATGTTAGAAACCCCTCTCTAAAAACTCAAACTTGCATGGAAGTTTTCAGACCTTATTGAGTTTTCTGAATTTTGTCAGGCTGCAGCCTGATTTATAATAGTTTTTAGCCATAAAACATGAGCTGCTGCCGAGTTCACTCTCTACACAAGATAACACAACACAGCAGGACTTGTTACTGTAGTTACATTTTACAAAGTTAATATCATTAGAATTTGTTTATGGTTTATTACTATATGCACAGGGCCCATTTTTTATGCTCTTAGTGCAATTTATGAGAAAAAAAGTTATGAAAGCGTGACTGAAAGAAACGTAACTGTTGAAATCTCAGCAGAAATCTGCAGTTATACAGAGCACACAGTATTTTCTCTAGCATTATAATATATGCCATGATCAATCTGGATTTCTTATCAAAGAGCCAACCAAAATCTGGTGAAATCAAATTAAACTGGGGATTCTTTATCAACACAGACACTCGTGAAAACTCATTGTTTTTCCTCCATGTGTCACTTGACAGTGTCTTACAGTGTTCAGTGCAGCGAGATTACTGTGGTGGAAGTTCTACAATATAAATAAAACTGAACTGAATGTATTATCTGTGTAGGCAAATCCTGACTGATCTCAGCCCTTTGTACTAGAGGACACTGCGTATGCTGTACATCTCTCTTCAGTAACATAAACACCACCGTCAGCCTTGCATACCCCGTCCCACTGCCATAAATACGAGCGCGCCACATGTTTTCCTGATCCAAGGCTGAAAATAGTCTCCAACTAACGCACAATTTACTACTATTTATACTACAAATGATTAACTGAGCAATGAACAAGCGCTTTTTTTCCCCCACTCAGACGTAACTTAGAAAAAAGGTGCAAAGGACCACACATGGGGCTGAGATGCAGGAGAGACCTGAAAGGCACACGAGCATAGAAACTGTCTTTTTATGGAGCTTCTTAACATTGTGAAGGACAAATAATTTGGTTCAATGCATTATATATTGTCAATTATTGTGATAGAAATATATAAATACATGCATTTAAATATATTCATCTTCACCTAATGTTTTTTTTTTCTTTTTAAGAAATTCTGCCATCACAGTTGGTCTTATGAATTCGACATGTAGTCTACACAGTAACAGTGACGTCTTGCTGACCACGTGATGACCTTCACTGAGAGTTTCTTTTCCCCCTCTTGCTGCTGCTGCCTCTCATCCCGCTTCTGCCTCCATTAATGAGTTTTAGATGAAATGCATGAAGGTTTGAACAGTGCATGTAGCTGAACTCAGCAAGGTGATGTCACTGTGGTCCGACTGTGCTGAGTGCACATTCCTGAGCAGTGAGACACGGATCCAGCTGTACGCCGCCGCCGCCGCCGCTCAACATGATGTTTTTGGGTCCACATGATCGCAACTAAACGTTTATGTGTGTAAACATGTTTTCAGGTGTGGATGCCATTTCCCTCTCTGTGACTCTTGTTTTTCGTGAGAGGAAATAACCCCGTTTCTGTTCTTTGTGTTCCCTTCCTAAAGCCCTTGTCGTTTTCCCTCCACTTTCCCCTCACCTCATCTGTTCCTCCTTCTGTTGGACACCGTTCTGCCCATCCCCCTTTCTCCCCTGTTCTCTCCAACTGCTCCACCCACATCCTCACTTCTCCACACATACTGTATTCTTCTACTACTCCTCTTCCTCTTTTATTATCTTTCCATAAGCCGCACGCCAAGGTTTATGCCCCCCCCCCCCCCGGGTGCCCGGCTTCACAGCATCATGACAACAAACAAAGTGCTGTACGGAGGGCTGGACTGCGCTCTGCAGGGACACGTGCTGCGAGCAACGGCTCCTCACATGTTAATGCTTTCTGTGTACTTAAGAAGGAAGTGTGTGTTTTTTTTAAGTCAGACAACACAGCTGACACATTAAATTACACCCCTGTCAGTCATAGATGCCCCAAACAAAAGACTCTCGATTGATTTTTGTCTGAGTGAGAATGCCTTATCTAATGTAATTACACCTTAACAAAGAGACGGACCAACAATGACACACTCGTGATTTTTATCTGCGATGAGCGTGGCGAAGGCAGAGGATTTCTGCTCGCTGCCTCGATGAGCTGTGACTAGACAACATGGCATTGGTATTGTACACTTCAGACTTTGCTTTTGTTAAAAACAGAAAAGCGAATTTGACAATGTCTATTATACTCCGCTGAAGTCTGACTTAGTATGGCTAATAATACGAGAACCAAGTCATTACAGAACAGTGTAATTTATTAAAATAATCAATGCCACACTCAAACTGAAAAGAATGCACCAGGTTTATAAATCCATCTTCCTGAAAGTCTTTTCGTGCTTGTTCTGAAGTTATTATGAGTATACTGCAATCTTTTCTTGGCAGGTTCGCCCCGTTGTTATGAAAGTGTAAAAGTTTCAAGATTTCATTCAAGACCTGCCGTCATGTTGGTTTCATGTTCGAGAATTTCAGCGCCACGTATCACAAGGATAGACCTCATCTGACAAGGAGTCTCTTGTGATCTTGTGATATGTTGGGAAGCCAAAGGACCTCGAGGTTAGGCTGCCTCGCCAAATAAATAAAATTAGTTTCAAACTGATCAACTCACAAAAACAGTTTTGATAACAGTTAATCAAATTGTATTTATTGACAATGCACAGTTATTATTAGTGTCAGTCAACAAATGTATTTAATGTTTGTTTTCAAAATTCTGAACAGAGGCAAAAGGGAAACTGATCAAAATCCAAGGAATTCCTCCAGAAATGTCCAGTTTGGAACAGCTTCACCCTTAGTAATCTGTCTTCATTGGAGAAGTGTCCCTGCCTGAACTCTGTCATGTAGCTAAACACAATCATATTATTCTACAACACACACACCAACATGAGAAAAATCCTTCATGTTGATGCTCACTTAGAGCATTTTGTTCAGATATTATTGATGAATTTCAAATATTATCCTTGATATACAAAAAAAAATATATATTACTGGTGATCTGCTGATGGAAGTTAAATATTGTTTAATATCAGATCCATTCAAAGGTGTTTATACATCCCAAGTATGCAGGGGTAGCACGTGTTTACCTTGTAAGCCTGAAACTATCTCCACCTTGTCCTCGTACACCGTCAGAGTTGCAGCTCTTTCTGGTAGCAGGTCCAAACTGATGGAGGAAAAGACTGGAAAAGAAACAAAGCCACAGGAGAGTGTTCACACAGCGGGCAGAGGGAATAATTTCCCTCCCAGTTAAAAAAAAAACAAACTGCAATCCATCCAGCCACTTTACTGATCACTATCAGACATAACAGGTCATTAAAGCAGCTTTATACATTTTTAATAGTTGCAGCTTTCATCCTGTCTGCGGCGCAGGACGCATGTCTGACCCAGCAAACTGCACTCCTCTCCTCTTCCTTCCTTCTTTTCACTCCTTCATTGTTCGGAGCTGGTAAGCGTGATAATCCAATTGGCTGCCGTTCTGTTGGCTTATAATAACGCGGCCCCCCGTCCCTCCAGTAACACACCCGCAGACACTCCAGTGCGGGCTCTCAGGAGGTATTTTGTGTGTGTGTGTGTGTGTGTGTGTGTGTGTGTGAGTGAGTGAAAGGGAAGCTTACGCAGGCCCCTTGCTGAGTTTTGGCATATAACGTAATAAATTAGTAATGGAGCGCTCCACTCATCATTAACTCGTGCACATGGCTAAAGCTTCTATTTTTGCTTCATGCACACACACACACCCACACAAACACACACATTAACCTGGCAGCGCTCTTAAAAATCAATAAACAGCATGTGAATCCTTGAGGGAAACACCGTTCCCCTGAATGTGGGCGAGTCCCAATTACTCCATTGCATTTGTGTTAAAGCCAATCTTGCACATGCGCACACACACACACACACACACACACACACACACACACACACACACACACACACACACACACACACACACACACACACACACACACACACACACACACACACACACACACACACACACACACACACACACACACACACACACACACACACACACACACACACCTACCAGGGAGTCTCGAGGGAGTCCAGGGCACAGAATTTGGCACGTATCCCTGCTTGGTAGCGATGACGAGCAGCGGCGTGCCGAGGCGGTAGGGGAAGTGCAGGTAGGTGTTGCCGTCAGCTGATGAGGTTTCCGTGGTTACAGGCGTGTGGTTGGTGAAAAGCTGTATGGTGGCTCCATTCAGGGGCTGGTGGGTGCTGGCGTCGCTCAGGTGAACCTTCAGCGTCACATCTGCGAACACACAAATGGTTCAAAGCGGGAACGCACCAGCGTACGGAGAACAAACTCGCGCCAACGGACAAAGACATGAAGACATTAAACACTTGTTAAAACCACAGCTGCCTCAAAGTCAGTCGTCTCATTGGCAGCGTTCGGTTGTTGTGCCAGGGCTCTGTGCCTTTCCTGCACATCCTGGCTACTGAACGAGACGGTCGTTCTGACCGCTCGGTGGATTCTTGCCAATGTCACTTCCTCTGTAAAACAATGGACCATTTCCCTCTCTCAAAGAAGCCTTGGCGCTGACGGGAAAAACAAACTGTACATATAAAACACCTCCGACAAAGAGAAGGAATTCAAAAAAAAAATCAACACGTACTACTTGCTAAAAGATCTAAAGTATACTACACAATGACCTCCTTATTTTAAAAGCTTTGGTCAAATCTGCGTCAGGCTTCGGAAAACAACAGAGCATTCCACAAAAGGTGTCGTTTCCATATTAGAATGGTGCCATTTCTAAATATTAGAAATACACACAATGCCGAGCAACTCAATCTGCCACCACAAACATTTAAATGCTCCTTTTCTTTAGATAGGATTATCGATCTGTTCTTGAATTCATCAATAGTGAATCTCACTTGTTTTCAAGATGTAGCAAACCAAGCTTTGCTCATGGTGATGTCAATTTTCGTCATTTAAAAAACCTGAAGAAAGAGGACGATGAGGTGGAAAGAGAGGAATCAGATAAATATCATGACGTTAATCAACATCCCCCATTAAATGAGACCACAGGATGTGCGGGACGGGGGATTGTTGTCACACAGACCTCTAACCCACATCGTCCTGTCCTGTTGTCACAGACAGGATTTGGCTGACATACTTCTTAAAACTATCAATCCTAGACCACCAACTTCAAGAAACTGTGAAAAAAACAAACAAAAAATCTTCCAGAAAGCAGGTAAACAGCCAACATGTCACGTATGAGCTTCTTACACACAAAAGTACGATAACATTGAAGAAATGCTGGTTTAAGCTCTCACTGGTTGCATTTTTCACATCTCGCCATGGATAAAATCTAAATAAATCCAGCGGTCTGAGGACAATTAGGCTCATAAGCAGATTAAGCTCAGTGGGGTGAGGTGTGAACAGCAAATAATATCTAAATACTGTTGTGTTTCTTAATGCAACTTGACCAGAACTTTGAAATTTAAAGCAAAAATCACCATCACAAGAGAATTATTTAAAAAAACAAATAACCACTCAATAATACCAAAACAAGTGCACTCAAATTTAACAGGTGACGGTAAACGCAACTGATACAACTTGATTTATGAATATGGTTTGCAGTTTTATCCAATATTTAAGACGCCGCCATGGCTTTTCTAACTATTCTACATTTAAATACAAGAGGATCAAACAACGTTTCAGCATTTTACAAACTGAAAACAAATTCAAATTTAACCTCAACCAGGTGAAGAATGAAAAAAAAAAATCTCCAAGTTCACAAACTCATGCCGTCCC
Organism: Salarias fasciatus; assembly: GCF_902148845.1. Lineage (NCBI taxonomy): Eukaryota > Metazoa > Chordata > Actinopteri > Blenniiformes > Blenniidae > Salarias > Salarias fasciatus. The sequence goes on along the minus strand of NC_043755.1, from coordinate 3,929,980 downwards.
TCTGTCCCTGCACACAGGACTGCGTGGGGGCCATGTTTGATCACCGGCTGCTGACTGACCTGCGGTGACCTTTCAATCACCGCTGAAAGGTCTGCCCCTCCTCCTCTTCCACCCTTAACCAAAACATGCCCACCGAGTCCCCCGTTCACTGACACTGAATTTTGTCATAACTCTTCCTTGAGACCCCACCCACTGTGACACACACACACACACCAACACACACACACACACCCCCGGCTAGACAACCTCCCCTCCCCCACACCGGGATCCTTCGGTCAGCGAGAAACCAATCTGACAAAGTGAAGTGTGTAGTTCAGGCTGAGTGCAGGCTAAAGCTAGGACACAAATTATAGCTTTGAATAAGTGGAAGATACATGGTGGTTTGTACAAAGTGAGATTTGGCAAAGGAAGGCGTCAATCTTGAGCCACATACAAACAGGTGTTTACCCTCAACGTGTGAAAAAACTGCTCCGAACCTTCACTCGTTATTGCTCCTATATTAGTGCTGTCGAGGTGAAGGACTGCGGTTGGATTTTTCCTGGAAATAATAACGTTTTACTGCATTAGGAAGACTGTATGTGTGTGCATATCGGATGGATCGTGCGCTCACTTCCGCTCTCTCTCCTGCTGTTATGCTGCTGAAGGTACCAGCTGTGCTCACTATTTTTTTTTGTTTTTTTTTTAAAGAACTCCCCCGGGAGAGTCCAGACTGACACGCACATACACATGAATGCAACGGTCCCCTCCCAGCCCTCGTCCAATAAATCAGCACTGAGGTGACTTCACTGTTAAACAAGCTGGGAGTCTCCTCTTGGCTCCGGCTCACAGCAGAGAGGGTGGGCGGGGGCGGGGGCGGGTTATCAGCCTGAAGAGAGACCAGGACCCAGAACCTGCAGTTTAAACAGAATCTCCAAAGCTGCCGCTTAAGACACACACAGTTTGGCGATCCCAGATGAAAGACAAACTGGGTAACATTTTGGACTGTGGTGCACACTGACAGGGGTTCGCATATGTCTGCTGTCACGTTCGTGTGACCACAGACAGCCCGAGATAATCTTCCCAGCGTCAGAAATTTCACAATCCTGTTTTACTACAGAGCTCTGTGTGCCTGCCGCTACGAGCCGCAGCTGCCACTGACCAACAGAAATACAGCCGAAAATGACCTGCCGATCAAAGCAACACTGGCTCAGACGATCGTTTGTAGATCCCCAAAGGGTTAAAATCCTGGACCTAGCTAGCTATCATGTACTTCATGTACTTCATTAAAAGCTTGTTCCCAGCAAGTAAGTGCTAAAAACACTACAGCCAGATTGTTGGTTTACACTTTTGGTGTACATCTTTGCAGATTTCATTTGTGATTTATTGGTGAATAACACTGTGCAGATAAACTTACTGTCAAACGTACCAGGTAATGTTGGTAGAAAGCTTTGAACATCGACTCCTCACTAGTGTGTGTGTGTGTGTGTGTGTGTGTGTGTGTGTGTGTGTGTGTGTGTGTGTGTGTGTGTGCGTGTGTGTGTGTGTGTGTGTGTGTGTATCAAGCACCATATGGACAATGAAGGCATCAAAGAGTTTTGCCTGACCAATGCTGCGATCTCACACCAATTATTCTAGGTAGCAGCAGCCAAAGCAGCGGGGAGCTTTAGGGTGTTTGGACGAGAGTGAAAAGAAATGCACCCAAGAGGGGAGAGTGAGCATGTTTCCCCAACCTGAATTTAGGTAGAATGCCTCCCAATCATTTCAGCTCTGTGAAACTGAGGTGTGATAAACTAGAAATGTATGGCATGGATGGCTTCCACTGGGCATCTGAGACGGTTTGGGTTTTTCCCCCCTGCAATAAATGAGGAGTAGCACAAGTTTTCAAGTTAGGGTTGAAGAGGAAAACCTGCTGGTACACAAATACACACTTGTGTTTATTTAGTCTGATAGTAGCTGCTGCACTGGCGTTCACTGCTACAATACAAAGGTTCATGACATGTTAGTGGAGTTGAAGGAGATGTCAGGGAAAGAAAACAAAAAAAAAAACCTTGTGTGAATTTATAACAACACTAAACATAAATAGTTTTTATCCATATGTTTCTTAAACTACCATTGAACCTAACCAAAAACTCTAAAGGATGATAGGAGTGCTGTGAAAAGCTTACCTGTTATTAGTATTACTACTTTTTTTTTTTTTTTACTTATTGCTTGAACAGAATTATCAGGAGAAAAATCAAGGATTTGAAATGTCTGGCATTTGTTTTGAAAGCAGCAGCAGTTCACAAAGGAGCTCAAACAGAGGTTGTTATAAAACATCTCCAAGAACTACATATAGATGTTTTGTCGAAGTGTCCTGGTTCAGATTCTTCTCTTTCTTCATGTAATCTCAGACTGACTTATGTGTCTTTACGAGCAACAACATCATTTTCACTTGTGCTTCTTCACACTGAAGGCAAACCTTAATAAACACTATGTGTTTACTACTTGTTGCAAAATAAATGTGGAGCCAATCTGACGCCTTCATGCAGGTATCACGTGATGGATGAGAGTAGCATTATCTGAGACCAGCCTAACACTCGTCAACAGTGTCGGCACGAGTCCTACTGAACGCTATTATAAGCAATAGTCTGTGTGTGATGTGTGAGCACACCACACCTTCTCAGGAGTGAGGCGACATGTTCTTATGTCAAATGTTTTTCAACATGGGGTGGCTGTGGATCAGTGGGGAGAGCAGTCGTCTGACAATCGGGAGGTTGTTAGTTCGATTCCTGTCTCCCTGCATGTCGAAGTGTCCTTGACATTGAACCCTAAATTGTCTCCGGTGGATGGACTGAGCGCCTTGCATGGCAGCCGCCTCGTGTGAATGTGTGTGTGAATGGGTGAATGTGATAATGCAGTGTAAAGCGCTTTGGTCTCTGCTGATGCAGATGAAAAAGCGCTATATAAGTGTAGTCCATTTACCATAAAACCATGAATGGCAGCAAAAGTCAACACGTAAGCATTTTATAGACAAAACTTAATATTTGATCATTCATTTTCGAAAAGATAAAACTTCACCTCTCATTTTACACTGGATGTGGAACAGCTCTAGAGCGGATCCAGTGCTCCACGGTTTCACATCCCTACCAGATGCGCATGTGTCGCAGAGTACAAGGAGGAATTTTTTATATTGGAGGACCGGTATCTGGGTCATCCATTGCATTTTGAGTCCGTCATATTTTGTCCCTTGCATATTGGCTGCCGTATGCAGAGAAAATTGAGTCGTTGTCGGATCACCTTGCGACTCTGTTGTGGCTGTGGTCGTCAAGCTTCAAGTAAAACACATTCAGTGGAAATACAGCTGTTTATTACTACGGGGCTAATGCTTACGGCTACTGCTGTGTGACAAAACCGGTCCGCTCCGGATCCGTTATGCCTCCAGTGTAAACTCCGCTAAAGACTACATTTAAAACACTCTTACTGCTACCTCTGTTTATGTTCTCAAACTACAGTCATGATCTACTCCGCTCCACAAAACTGAATATAAGGGCTGAAATTGATCATAACTTTAAAAAAAACAAAAAAACAAAATGCAATATAGGGCTCAGAAGCAAAACACAGAAAGACAAAGGAACATTTTCAACACAGGCGAGGTTAGCAGACTTCAGAACTCAAAGTCCAGAGATGGGATTCAGGCTTATAACAATATGGAAGTCAAAACTACCTAAACTGCACGGCCAACTTCAGAGCTAAAGAAGAAATACTGACAACATTAAAAAGCACAGGGTCGACATTCTCCACATGGATGGATGATACTTTTACCATTGTTGAATAAACAAAAAGAGAGAGGTAGTGGACTGCACAGGCGAGATAACACAAACAAAAGGCGCTCACCTCCACAGTGGAAGATGAACAGACGAAGCAAAATGAGGAGCTGCACAGGAGCTCTGGAAGAAAAGTCACTGACATGGACGCAAGTCCTCAGATGAGGTTGGTAAACTTGCCTGAGGGAAGTTATTATTATTATGAGTTACACCTTATTCAGATTCAGGAAATCAGACGGAATAAGAAAGCGGCTCGAATTTAGAATAACAGCAGTTCACTGCAGGAGGAATAAGTAGAATGGCAGAACTGCCACAGCAAAGAAATATTCTTCTGAGCCTTATCTCGTTATAACGAGACCAGCTTTCTGATTACAATTCACAGATTCCGAGACCCTGAACAGGACCTGCGGTACAGAAGATGAATGAATGAATTCAGCAGAAATAAAACCACTGTGTTGACGTTCAGCATCATGGTGCAGTGAGCAACAGCAAAATGTAAAACCTCTTCAACAGCAAAGACAGAAAACACATGAAAAACCTGGAAAAAAGCTGAAAAAAAGTTTTATATCAAAGTGAGTGTGATATCGGCAGATGACAAGTGAAGGATGGTGACACCGCAGTGAAGACAGGTGACGTTAGCTCGGCACAACACCAGCTGCTCATCGAGACGTGTTACTTCTGCTGTTTGAAAGGAAGCTACTTCAGATTAAATTGAGCTGGGAGCATATTGTCCACCACACACTGATGGGGAAAAGCCGTCGTCTGTGTGTTGTTGACATTTTGTTAAAGAGCTATTGATACACGAAGTCTGAATCTGTGAACTGCAATCAGTAAATCATCTCCCTAAAACAAGACAACTATTCCGTTATAATGAGATACAGCTCAGAAAAAAATGCCTTCACTGTGGCAGTTTGGCGCGTCTGTAAAACAACAACCAATTTTCAATAGAGCTCAATATATATAATAAAGCATTGGCAGATAAAGCAGCACCAAATACATTGGTATAAAAACAAACCCTTTTTGACCACAAGGGAAAGTCTGGCAAATTAAACAGCAAGAGGAACCATTAAATAAAACTACAATAAATAACTACTACGTATAAATTCAAAATACCACAACATCTATAGACTGAGAAGAGATTACCTCACAAATTGATAATCCCCACGATCACTAATGAGTTCATGGAAGAGCTGGACTGAAAATTGAGGAATGGAGAAATAAATAAAGCTAATGATGATATGAAACCCAATAAAATGTCAGCACACGATGGATTACAAATTGACAATCATAAAAAGTTAATTACTGAAGCCTCCAATGGAAAACTTCCAAGGAGCGTTACACGATGGTAACCTGCAGAAAATCTAGGAAGGGTGTATTAACAACACTCACACACCTCCCAGTATACTGCATAATGATTATAATGGGTTCATTGTAGGTGACTTAAGAAGAGGAGCAACATCAGAAACATATAATTTGTTAATCTCCAGCTCAACTGAAACCACAGAACAAAAATGGAAAGCATGGATCACAGACTTAGAAAGTGATATCTCAACAGAGGACTTAGAACTGACTAGTACCAAATCCTACATTCAAACAACTGAGCATAGAAATTACTTCCTTAATACTTCAATAACAGGCAATCATTTGACACAGATAATTATCCATAGCCGGAATCTCTGACCAGGATGATACACACAGGGACAGTGAAGCATCTGTCACACTATGCACATGAGTGCTGAAGAAAAATAATAGACACAAATTGGAGAATAAACGACAGACTATCAATAGTTGTACACTCTGCTATTTCCCCTCATCTGGATTAAAAACAAGATTATGTAACAATTGTCAATCCCATTAACCCAGCAGGGGATCAAGTAAGTAGGTTACATCATGAGGTCAAAGGGAAAACTGACTCGCCTATCCTCAGTCAAACCTCCAGTACATTTCAGCGGAAGGTCGACTCTTTGACTCTGAGGAGGCCGTGACTCTTAGTGCTTTCTCATGACCTGACGAGGCCTCGTCTAAGTGGGTTAACACGAGCGTCTTGTGATAAAATTGATGCTCGCTCGACTTGCTGGTGACAATACGAGTTGACTGATGTGCTTCCTGGCAGCTCCTGGCCTGCTTCAGCAGAATGCTTGTCTGTTAGAGATGCAGTGCCATGCCTATTATGGGCAGCAGTAATGCGGGTGAGATCTATATCTGCAGGCAGATTGTCTGTCTGGCTCCGCTCGTCTACGCTGTGCACTGGACAGACCGGGAGAAATCCTCAGTATCGACCCGAGTGTAACCCCATGGGGACAGGCGAAGGTCAATCTGAGGCAAAGTGAACACCAGAGGAGGGGGAGAGAGAGAGAGAAGGAGCGCAGAGAAAACAGAGGGGAGATACAGGCTGGAACAGACTTCAAAAGCAACACAAGCTTGTGAATTATCAAAGCATTTTTTACTCTCTTTTAACCTGAGTGAAGCTGTGCTGTTGTGAATAGAACTTGTTCTTTATGTCTGATGACAAGCATTTAACCTGAGCCTTTTCAAAAAACTCCTCACTAATACAAAAAATAAATAACAAGACAGAATGAAAGACAACCCGCATCCAGGATCAACTTCTATCACGTCTGACGGATTTACAGCAATACATGCTTGCAGTCATACTCCTGCTGTAATCAGTTTCAGTAATAAGAGGACTAACTAAGAGATGATTGATGTTTAAAACAGGTGTGGATCCCTGTTATTAATTGGAGTTAGCAGCGGAATGCAGTAACAACAAAATCATTGCGATTCAACAGTTTTCAAACTTGTGTCTGCTGCTGTAGCAGCAAGCGGAAACTGATAAATCTGCAAACAAGACCTCAGACCCAACAAAGTTCAGTGAGATATATAAACTACAAAGGACCCATCAAAGGCATGTAAAGTAGATAAAGATGTATTGAAATGGGGAAGCTGTGGCTCAGTCGATCATCTCTCTATTCAAATGTCTGGCGTTGTCCATGTGGTGAAATAGGACGGATGTGTGAGCAGAGTCCCTGGCTGCCGTCACCACTGATGTGTGAATGGGTTCAAACCATAGTGACTGTTCACGCTAACCACACTGCTTAAGCGGGGAAATGCACGATGTCAGTGAAGTCCATTTACCATTCAAATACCTCACTTTGTCAAACATCCTGCATCTTATTTTTATTTATTAAAACATCTTATCTTTACAAAATAAGAAGGTGAGCTGCAAATTCTTCAGATTTCTTCTTGTACATGTTGAAAAATTAATCTAGAAAACAGTTTTCAAATACATCATTGCACGACTGCATGACCTCTGTAATTTCAAACTTGTACCATCAGTAATGTACCTCATGATTAAACAGCTAATTTATTCCTAAAAAGTCATAATCTGTCATACAAAGACGGATTTTTCAGGCGAGTGAGGACAAACTAAGAAATACATTTTGCACGTATTTTAAGGATTAGTGTCACTTATCTCTTTTGAAGGCAAATATGCACAAAATGCACTTATCTTGTCTTCCCTGCAATGTGTTTTATGCAGATCTGACTAAAGCAAGAAGGAATGCACAGTGCTACTGGTATGTGAACAGCACTGGCCAATGCTGCTCTGGAAATGAATCATTAATAATAATCTGATCATGTTGACGATGGTTGTGGCTGTGCAAGACTATACTAAACAAATCATAACGGTTGGGATTTTTCTTCAAAGTGTGAATCGTGACCCAATCTACCACGGATGTGAACATTTGAAGAGGTTTTGCAGATAGTTTAGAACTAATCAGGAGAAATCTGATGGTTTCTGTACTTGACCTGCAGATGTAGAGGAACATGAAATAGAGAAATATACTAAACGTGTAATTTAGTACATCTCTGCAGCACATGGAAGCTGCTATGTAATTCATGCTATATCAAATCAATCCACATGCTCTGTAGCACGCCTGAATAGGTGGGATTCCTGTGTGTCATCATAAATGGGGTTACATATATGTCCAAAAACAGAGATATCAGAGAAACAACACAGCTCAAGAAGACAAATCACAGCAGCTGGACTCACTGAACAATATAAAGCCATGGTTTCAGTCACTAAATTTTACATTATATTCAGTTCATGTAGCTACAGCGGGCAGGAATGAAGTTTTCGCGAAATGTGTCACACCGAGCACCTCGTGGGATCAACATTAATCAGATTTTGAAGTTTTAAAGCCAACTGGAGCGAGCAGCTCCGCTGCTAACGCTAGCTAAGTTCTATCCCATCAGCACCGGAGCTGCTAGCGGCACCGTTAGCCTCCAGACCAGCAGCAGGCTAATGTCGTTTATTCCCACAGCACGCTCGACAAAAAAGCTCCAGATTAGCTCCTCACCTTGGGTGGACGTGTCCTCCGGTAATGTTTTGGCGGCAGCTCTGGAGGAAATGTATCCAAAAAGGCAGAGTAGGACGGTCGCGGCGGTCCTGCTCCGGTCCGCAGCCCGCATCATCATTGCAGATGTGAGAGTCAAACGCGAAAAGAAACAAAGTAAAAAAAAAGAAAAGAAAAGAAAAAATCTTTTCGCTCCAACAAAACTCACAGTTTGTCCACAACCGCGTTAAATCCGCACAGGAGCCGACACTCCATGTTCAGCAGCCCCAGCGCTCCTGGTTTTCTGCCCCTGAAACCCCGCTGTGCATCCCCCTGCCTCTTTCACCGCTCGGTGGCTCTTTTTTTCATCGACTGTCCAGGGTCAGGGAGGAAGACGGCCCCATTCCTCTGAGCCACATGCCCCAAAACGGCACCGACAGGCGGCTCCGCGCACACGCAGCACCGCGGCCACCCGCGGAGCTCTGGCGACACCTGCCGGTCAGATGATGGAACTGACATTTTTGGGGTTTTTTAATACACAATTTTTAAAACGTTTAATACAATTTTGTAGTTTGTTTATATTGAATCAGTGAAACAAATTGTGATATGTATCACAATTACACAAATACATCACTAAAAATATACATTTTTAGCTTATCGCTCATCATAGCATATATTTTATTGTATATTATGACTTGCACATATTACGATTTTATATCATTATAGCTTAATTTTTATGGCCTGATTTAATGTTTTCACTTTCTTTTAGATTTATTATATTCTATTCTGTGTTCCTTTTGGGATTAAGTAATTATTTTCTCTTCTCTACTCTCCTCTCCTCTTCATTCACTGATTAATTTTCTATCTGGCTCTGTTAAGTTGGTCATTTGTTTCAATGAAGGGACACTGAAAACTAAATCTGTGTGTGTGTGTGTGTGTGTGTGTGTGTGTGTGTGTGTGTGTGTGTGTGTGTGTGTGTGTGTGTGTGTGTGTGTGTGTGAGAGAGAGAGAGAGAGAGAGAGAGAGAGAGAGAGAGAGAGAGAGAGAGAGAGAGAGAGGGAGAGAGAGAGAGGTCAAAAACATTGGCTATTATTCAGTTGCAGAACCTGCATGACAGCCTTTGAAGGTCACATGCATTCATGGAGAAGTGAGATTATGCCACTCTGTTGAATGTTTCTAGTTCCCTGTTTGGTTCAAGCAAAGGTCATGTAAAAGTGTAATTTACATCAGGGTTCATTGATTGACAGTATTAAAGAGCTCAGATCATAATTTGTTCCTATTTACATTGCTGAAGTGTTTTCTGTTCGGGGCTTCACCTCAACGTTTGTGGTTAAGCCAGTGTACTTGTACTGTACTTCTCTTTAAAAAAACACTTTTGGGAATCGGAACAATCTCAATTCCACAGAAAATCATGATAGAAAGATTTTATCCCTTTAAGTTTTTGGAAAGATTAGTTTATTGTCTGTTTAAATAGCAGTGTCATTATTGGACTTCAGCCATGAAGGGCTAAAAGCAGAACTCCAGATTGTTTCAACCCCTCTGAACACTTTCAGACGTCTGGTGTTGTGTGTTCTGCTATCTTGAACTTTTGTAATTCATTTTGAATTAATCTGGACGAGTTTCACATTTAGGAAAATCTCTCAGTTAAATAGCTCAATATCAAGTCTGCAGAGGACAGAAAGAGAGCTGAAACAATATCACAAAAGAAGCTGGATATGAATGAGTGAGTGAGTTTGTGCAGGTTGGTTCACAAAAGATGGAGGTTGAATACACCATGTCTACTTCTTTCCATTGCTGTTTTTTAGACTGCAAGGATGGAAACCAGAGACCTTTCAAAATGTGAAAACTCCACTAAGAAAATCCCAGAATCAATTCAAGGTTTTCTTGCTGTGAGACTAACCACAACAATATCATGAAACCAAACTTGGTCAGTTCGCTTTAAGTTTCAGACCGATATAGTCTATAATGGCTCACTTTTGTGAGGAAGTGATTTCAGGAACGTGAGTTCATTGATACTCGATGATTTACCTCAGCTTGTCTGTCTCGATATAAATCCTGAAGCAAACATTCTCAAGGGATTTTCACATGATCGACATAAGATTATGCATAATAATAGAAAGTACAAAAACATTTTGATAAAACTGAAGACCATCTTCAGTTTGAGCCACAATTCTCTGTGACTATGCATTTGGGTCATTTTTCCCCTCGGTTGTGTGGTCAAAAAAAATGTTTAAGTCATCACATTATCATCATCATCATCATCATCATCATCATCATCATCAAAAACATTCTCCAGAGTAGATGAGAAAAAATTTCTTGAGAAAATGTTCCACTTGAGAAGTTTCCCAATGAAATGAACTACAGCTTCGTGTTAAATGAAGCAAAGATACAGAAGGGCCACGCTGACACAAGTTGAAAACAAATAATTACAAAATTTCATGCAGGCGAATGTATGACGGTGTTTTGCTTTCAGGAATGTGATCAAAACAATGCATCGTGGGGGCTATTTTGTGAAATGACTTTGCATTTATGAATTTGGGTAATAAAGTGATCAGGTTCTTAAAGTACGTTGCAAAGAATAATGCTTCCTGTTATTAGTTCATATCATTTTCCTTCTAACTTCTCCTTTTCCACATCTACAATTAACAGAGCAGAGGAGCCAATCAGAGACGAGGATTCTTGAAAGCCCCGCCCACCAATGAAAGCGAAACGTCAGAGCGTCAGTGGAGGGCGTGAGTGTTCTTGCTGTCGTTCTCTATCTGTGATTTTAATCAAAAAGGAGACAGTCCAAAGACTCCGCGGTCTGTTCTTTGTGTGTGAGTGTATTTTTTTTTCTTTTGTCTAACTTTAAAAGTAGGAGAGTTTCCAGTCATGAAGAAGACCTGCAGCTCTCAGCTGAGGCGCTCTGCCGTCCTCGTCCTGGTCCTTCACAGCCTCACTGCGCTCTCCCAAAGTAAGACTGACTGCTCACAACTTCACTATCACACAAACACGCGAGAATTAAACAGCATTTTTACCGTCTTTAGGTACAAATACACACTGAATAAATCCAGCTTCTGCTTTAAAGGAGCAACCTCCTCTAACGAAAGAGATTATTCAGGAGAAATAACCTCAATTTCAGAAAGTTTATATTCTGAGGTGTATATCGACAGTTCGTGTTATTTTCTGTCAATGGAAGGTTTGAGAAGATCACAAATTGAGATTGAATTTAAATTCTGATTTATATTTTTCAAAATTTCTCGATCAGACGAGAAACCCCCCTTTCTACATGTGGCTACAGAGTTCAGAGAATATTTGGCTAATTAAATGAGTTTATTTGGAAGAACAAAATCAAGACAAATAAAGAGCTATATCCGCTCCAGAAAAGTGGAGCAACAACCTATAGCTTGGTTAATTTTTTACATTTACCTTACACCTCTTGGGTTGGGTCTTTATGGTTCTCTTCTGGAGTCATTAATAGCCTCCAGTAAACAAAGTGTTGAACTCCTCAGCAATCTTTATCAGTAATGAGGCCTATATGATTCAGTTTATGTAAGGGTTCTGGACTCTTCCTGGATGTAGCAGTGTAGTCAGTTACAAGCTTAGGCTACAGATCTCTCTTCCTGTACGTGTTTTTTTAAAAGTGACCAAAATCTAGAGAGAGACAGTTTGGTTAAAGAAAAACTGCTGAGACTGCTGTAGTGGCAGAAATATGCTACATAAGTAATTTCCATTTACTATAAAGCAGCAACATCTGGTTAAATCTGGATTAGTCACATAATACATGACTTTTTACCTGAATCTTCTTTGTATCTCAGTTTTGTTCCTGGTTAGTTATTTAATGCTCACTGAAGAGTTGGTTGCTGTTTGTTTTTGCTCATTTTGTTGTATTGAATTTATATTAACAACATTTTTTTCTCTTGTCTTTTTTCTCTGTAGTTGACCATGAAATCACATATGTGGTTGGCTGTTTTAAGGATGGTCCAGTTCAAGTTCAGTTTGAATTTGATTCCGAGGAGATGATATATGCGGACTTTGACAACAGCACACTTGTATACACCTTTCCTTCTTTCTTCATGTTTGACCCAACTAAAGTATTTGATACAGAACACGTTTTTAGAAATGCCAGAAAAGCCAAAAAATCATGTCCGCTTGTTTTGACGTACGTGATCGGAGAAGAGAAACATCCTCCAGAAAACACAGGTAAGGGTCATTTTCTGTACTTCCTTGACAGTATTGTCTCTCTTACAGTAAATAAACCTTGGTGAACGTTTTTATTTCTTTTTAACTTTCTTAAAGATCCCCCTGACAGCGTCCTCTACTCTGCTGAAGAAGTGAAGTTCGGAGCTGAAAACACGCTTGTCTGCTTTGTAAACCACTTCTTCCCTCCTTCCATCAAAGTCAGCTGGACCAAAAACAACCAGCCGGTGTCAGAGGGGGTGTCGCTCAGTCGATATTATCCCAACAGCGATGGAACCTTCCACCAGTTCTCCACCCTGAAGTTCACCCCAAACAAAGGTGACATCTACTCATGCACTGTGGAGCATGAGGCTTTGAAGAGTCCCAAAACAAGAATCTGGGGTGATTATGCTGAGCTGCTTTTTAACATGTTAAAACATCACCTTCACATCTTCATTTTTTTTATTATTTAAGAATATCTCATTGACGTCACAACTTCTTTACATTAAGATATGGACAGTGGAGGAGCCATAACTAAACTACTATTACAAGACAAAGTACCATCCACACAACAACAACACACACACTCCTGCACCATTCCTCCTTCAATGAGTTATTAATGATGAGCTTGAAATTATACATAGCTCATGTGAGCATCAGGTAAATTTCAGGCATATTTTGAGGCAGATTTTCTCATGTTAGTACAAACTATTGGTTCATTGAAAAGCAACCTCTTGGAAGAGCACAGCTGATCGTTATAGCAGGGTTTAAATATGTTATTAAGTGCTGATTTGTAACTAATGAATTTTCTTCTCTATTTCCAGAATCGGATGTCGTTCATGAAAGTGATTCAGTGGGCTGGGACATTTACTGTGCTTTGGGTCTGGGCTTTGGCTTTCTGGGAGTCGCCATCGGCACATTTTTGATTGTCAAGGGACTCGAGAAAAAGTAATTAGTTGGTATTTGAGAGATTACACTAAATAATGTTGACTGACATTTTTTATTTATCACTTTTCTTTTAAAAAATATCTACAGTGGTTATTTGATTTATCAGTCGATACTGTGATTGATTCTGTTCTCATTTTACTCCGTTTGCATTAGTATTTTATAATTTGATTTCGAAACAGTGACACATGAATAAAATGTCCATTTTCCTTTGTGATTTGTTGTGATTTCTTTCTTAATGCTCAATTTCTCACTACAGAGACAAGTGAGACATTATTAACTGTGTGTTGAAACATATCGGACATATCCTAGAATTTATTTACTCATGGAAATATATCGCAAAGTTTATTTCTAGTTTATTAATTCATATTTGATTTCTCTTCTTTGAAATGTTCAATATTCCTGGATGAACTGGCCACTCCAGCATGGTTGTGCAGTGGTTAGCACTGCCTTTTCACAGAAACAAGACGTAGACTGGTTCCTCTGTTTGCATGTTCTCCCTTTACCTGTGTGGGGTTTCATCTCTGATACTCTGGCTTCTTGCTACAACATGCTTCTCAGGCCGATCCACCCTCTAATGAAGTCTCTCAGTAAAAGAAAATGTGCTGTAATTGAGCTGTATTTGCTCACAAAATGAGTCCTCCAGTATGAACATTAAATCATACAGTGGATGTTCTGCATGGAGGAGTGAAACAACTCTCAATAGTGTGTGTATGTTGAGTGTGTATCTCTCTTAGTCTAATTAGAATATAATTCCTTTCCAGTCCTGTTTTTTCGACTGTGTCAGGAAACCAGAGACCTTTGACAATATGCAGACTCCACAAAAAAAGGCCCATAATCAATTCAAGGTTTTCTTGCTGTGAGACTGCAGCACTAACCACAACAATATCATGAAACCAGACTTGCTCAGTTCGCTTCAAGTTTCAGACCGATATAGTCTCTAATGGCTCACTTTTGTGAGGAAGTGATTTCAGGAACATGATTTCATTGATACTCGATTTTCCCTCAGCTTCTCTGTCTAAATCCTGAAGCAGACATTCTCAAGGGATTTTCACATGATCGACATACGATTATGCACAATGATAGAAAGTACACAAAGATTTTGTTGGGTTTACAAAGAATTGATCTGTGGGAGGTTGGAAAGACCATCTTCAGTTTGAGCCAATATGTCACCATTCCGTGTCATTAAGTATTTGGTTCATTTTTCCCCCCTCGGTTATGTGGTCAAAAAATGTTTTAAGAAATCTCACGTCATCATCATAATTATCATACAAAAAAATCCTCCAGAGTAGATGAGAAAAAAAACATTTCGTGAGAAAAATTCCCTCTTGAGAGGTTTCCCACTGAAATGAAAGATTGTTCATGTGGTTCTCATCACATTTTCCCATGTTCTATCCATCCATCCACTCATCCATCCACCCATCTATCCATTAATGAATCCTTCAAATCTTTTAGGTGATCACTGAAAGTGACACCTTCAACCAAATTTGTCTGAAACCTGACACACACGTCTGTTGGGATAAACTTCTAGTGAACGTAGTAGTTAACACTCTTGTCTCGCAGCAAGAGTATCCCCAGGTTGAGTCCTACCTAGAATCTATTGTCCAGCAATAGAAAAACAACATGTTGCTGGATTGTGTAAGGAAGCCAGAGAACAGTGCGACAGTAAATGCACCAAGTGAGAAAACACAGGGAGACCATGTGATCTCCTCAGAGAGGGCCCTTTTTTGTTTTGATTCATTCAATTTGAGTCTGATTTTGGTTTGATGATTGTGGATGAGAATGTGTCCATTTGACTGATTAGATGAAGCATATTGAGACTGCTGAATAAGTTTGATTTAAAGATTTCACACAACAACAACAACAAAAAAAAAAAAAAACAATCAGACAAAGTAAATTTACAGTAACTGTAGAAAGGAGCATTATAAGTTTAACTGTCCACCGGGAGAACAAGCCATGAAGGGAACTCAACTCAACTCAGCTTTAAAAAGCACTTTAGATCAATAGTTGTGGTAACAGGGTGCTATAAGCAGGGAAATCTAAAAACAAATAAAAATACAATAAAACTATGAAATGGTGAGACTCAAATAGGAGCAGAGTTTCAAACTGGGTTAAAAGCTAAAGAGTAAAAATGTGTCTTATAGTAAGATCTCTTTGAAATATTGACACTGAGGGGGCCTGTCTGCTGCTCAGTGGCTACCGAGTATCACATGAAACATCCAACTAAAACGTCTGAACCACAGTAGACGATCATGGCTCTGTGGGGAGAAAGAGTATCTTGAAAGCTGGCAGTCTTTTTGAATTTGGGTAATAAAGTGATCAAATCACTTTATCAGCTGGGTGACAAAGTGATTTGTGAAATAAATATCAGTGATCTTGACGTTGGTTCCTAAGAATAATGTTTCCTGTTATTAGTTGGTTCATATCATTTTCCTTCTTAGAACTTCTCTTTTTCCATTTTTGCAATTAACAGAGCAAAGGAGCCAATCAGAGACAAGCACCGCCCACCAATGTTGTTTTCTCTCTGATTTTAATTAAAAAAAGGAGACAGTCTGAGACTCCGCGGTCTGTTCTTTGTGTGTGTGAGTGTTTTTTTTTTCCCTTTTGTCTAACTTCAGAAGTAGGAGAGTTTCCAGTCATGAAGAAGACCTGCAGCTCTCAGCTGAGGCGCTCTGCCGTCCTCGTCCTGGTCCTTCACAGCCTCACTGCGCTCTCCCAAAGTAAGACTGACTGCTCACAACTTCACTATCATACAAACACGCGAGAATTAAACAGCATTTTTACCGTCTTTAGTTACAAATACACACTGAATAAATCCTGCGTTAAAGGAGCAACCTCCTCTAACGAAATAGATTATTCAGGAGAAATCTAATCTCTGTTTCAGAAAGTTTATATTCTGAGGTGTATATCGATCATTCGTGTTATTTTCTGTCAATGGAAGGTTTGAAAAGATCACAAATTGAGATTTATCAAAATTTCTTGATTAGAAGAGAAATCCCCCTTTCTATTCATGTGGCTACAGAGTTTAGAGAATGTTTGGCAAATTAAATGAGTTTACTTGGAAGAACAAAATTAAGGCAAATAAAGAGCCATATTCGTTCCAGAAAAGTGGAGCAACAACCTGTAGCTTGGTTATTATTTTACATTTATCTTACAATTCTTGGTGACCTTTCAATAAATAAGGGTTGGGTCTTCATGGTTCTCTTCTGGAGTCATTAATAGCCTCCAGTAAACAAAGTGTTAAACTCCTCAGCAATCTTAATGAGGAAAATATGATTCAGTTTATGTAAGGGTTCTGGAGTCTTCCTGGATGTAGCAGTGTAGTCAGTTACAAGCTTAGGCTACAGATCTCTCTTCCTGTACGTGTTTTCTAAAAGTGACCAAAATCTAGAGAGAGACAGATTGGTTAAAGGAAAACTGCTGAGACTGCTGTAGTGGCAGAAATATGCTACATAAGTAATTTCCATTTACAGCAACATCTGGTTAAATCTGGATTAGTCACATAATACATGACTTTTTACCTGAATCTTCTTTGTATCTCAGTTTTGTTCCTTTTCAGTTATTTTCTGCTCACTTACACAGTAAAGAGTTGGATGCTGTTTTTTCCTCATTTTGTTGTCCTGAATTTATATTAATAACATTTTTCTCTTGTCTTTTTTCTCTGCAGTTGACCATGAAATCACATATGTGGTTGGTTGTTATAAGGATGGTCCAGCTCAAGTTCAGTTTGAATTAGATTCCGAGGAGATGATGTATGCGGACTTTGACAACGGCACACTTGTATACACCTTTCCTTCTTTTTTCATGTTTGACCCAACTAAAGTATTTGATACAGATGAATTCTTTAGAAATGCCAGAAAAGCCAAAAAATCATGTCCGCTTGTTTTGACATACGTGATCGGAGAAGAGAAACATCCACCAGAAAACACAGGTAAGGGTCATTTACTGTACTTCCTTGACAATATAGTCTCTCTTACAGTAAATAAACAGTATCTTGGTGAATGTTCTTATTTCTTTTTAACTTTCTTAAAGATCCCCCTGAGAGCATCCTCTACTCTGCTGAAGAAGTGAAGTTTGGAGCTGAAAACACGCTCGTCTGCTTTGTAAACCACTTCTTCCCTCCTTCCATCAAAGTCAGCTGGACCAAAAACAACCAGCCGGTGTCAGAGGGGGTGTCGCTCAGTCGATATTATCCCAACAGCGACCGAACCTTCCAGCAGTTCTCCACCCTGAAGTTCACCCCAAACAAAGGTGACATCTACTCATGCACTGTGGAGCACGAGGCTTTGAAGAGTCCCAAAACAAGAATCTGGGGTGATTATGCTGAGCTGCTTTTTAACATCGAGGTCACAATCTCTTTACACGGAGATATTGACATTGGCGTTACTGTTAAAAGACAATGTATCATCCACACACACACACACACACACACACACACACACACACACACACACACACACACACAGTCTCGTATTTCTATCCTCGTGGGGACCGTCCATTGACTCCCATTCATGTCTAGCCCCTAACCCTGACCCTTACCCTAACCCTAACCCACACCACAACAAAGCCTAACCCTAAAGAAATGTTTTTGCACTTTTACTTTTTTCAGTAACAACAACATGGTCAAGAAAACACTGTTTCTCCTACTTAGGACCGGAAAAAGGTCCCCACAAGGCACGTCGTTCCACGTTTTGCTATCCTTGTGGGGACATTTGGCCCCGACAAGGATAGAAATACAAGAACACACACACACGCACACACACACACACACACACACACACACACACACACACACACACACACACACACACACACACACACACACACTCCTGCATCATTTCTCCCTCAACAAATTATTGATAAGCTTGAAATTATACATAGCTCATGTGAGCATCAGGTAAATTTCAGGCAGATTTTGAGGCAGATTTTCTCATGTTAGTACAAACTATTGGATCGTTAAAAAGCAACATCTTGGAAGAGCATAGCTGATAGTTATAGCAGGGTTTAAATATGCTATTAAGCAGTGATTTGTAACTAATTGATTTTCTTCTCTATTTCCAGAATCGGATGTCGCTCATGAAAGTCACTCAGTGGGCTGGGACATTTACTGTGTTTTGGGTCTGGGCTTTGGCTTTCTGGGAGTCGCTATTGGCACATTTTTGATTGTCAAGGGACTCCAAAAAAAGCAATTAGTTGCTATTTGAGAGATTACACTGAAGAATGTTGACTGACGTTTTTTATTTGTCACTTTTCTTAAAAAAAAATATCTACAGTGGTTATTTGATTTATCAGTCGATACTGTGATTGATTCTGTTCTTATTTTACTCCATTTGCATTAGTATTTTATAATTTGATTTCTAAACAGTGATACATAAATAAAATGTCCATTTTCCTTTCTGATTTGTTGTGATTTCTTTCTTAATGCTGAATATCTCACCACAGAGACAAGTGAGACTTGATTAAAGGGATATTTAAACATTTTGGCAAATTGGCCCATTTAGCGCAATTCCTTAGTCATTTCGAACAGCATACTTACTTTTTTTGTGAGGGCGAGCTGTTGTTTATTCAGAGGTGAGTCGGGGAAGGTTTTCAGGACGGACACAATGGAAGTGAATGGTATTTTTGCTTCCCCTCGTCAAACTCATCACATACAAAATCCAACAATCCAAAAACACTTTGGTGGACACGTTATAGTCCGCACATTCACTACGCTGTGAAATATTAATGCAAAATTACCAGATTGAGTTGTTTATGCGAAGATTGCTAAGACGGAACTACTTACTAAACATGGCGTCTGAGCGTAGTGATGTCAAAAGAAAAAGTAGTTCCCAGTATTTGCTTCAGTGTAGTAACGCTACAATATTATTTGTTGGTGTTCCACAGCGTATTGAATGTGCGGATTATAACGTGTCCACCAAAGTGTTTTGGGGTTGTTGCATTGTGTATTTGATGAGTTTGACGAGGGGAAGCAAAAATACCATTCACTTCCATTGTGTCCATCCCGAAAACCTTCCCTGACTCACCTCTGAGTAAAGAACAGCTCGCCCTCACAAAAAAAGTAAGTATGCTGTTTGAAATGACTAAGGAATTGCGCTAAATGGGCCAGTTTGCCAAAATGTTGAAGTATCCCTTTAACTGTGTGTTTATATGAAAACATATCAGACATATCCTAGAATTTGTTTAATCATGGAAATACATTGTAATGTTTATTTCTAGTTTATTAATTCATATTTAATTTATCCTTTATGAATTGTTCAATATTCCTGGATGAACTGGCCACTCCAGCATGGTTGTGCAGTGGTTAGCACTGCTTTTTAACAGCAACAAGACATAGACTGGACCCTTTGTTTGCACGTTCTCCCTGTGCCTGTGTGGGGTTTCATTCCTGATGCTCTGGCTTCTTGCTACAATCCAGAAACATGCTTGTCAGGCCGGGCCACCCTTTAATGAAATCTCTCGGTAAAAGAAAATGTTCTGTAATTGAGCTGTATTTGCTCACAAAATGAGTCCTCCAGTATGAACATTAAATCATACGGTGCATGTTCTGCATGAAGGCGTGAAACAACTCTCAATAGTGTGAGTGTGTGTGTATGTTGATTGTGTATATCTCTTGGTCTATTTTTCAATACACAGGAAGGACAGAAGAGTTGCATTTTTACTCAGTGAATACTTTGTTGTCGTTGGTCTATAAGTATAACTCCTCTTCAGCATAACGATATACCCCGTGTAACTCTGCTGAATATTATGACTATTGTTGTTAGGGATATACATTAATTACCACTACTACTATGGAATAATTGTATTAACTGCACATTAGGCCTTTCCTGAGAGAAGTACACCAAGGTTATAAGATGTTCTGCTAAAGTGTAAACATAACCACACGTTCCGGAGAAGCCAACACACACTCACTAGTGTTCCAAAACATACTGGATAAGGATGTCAGCTCTTGGTTGGCAGCTGACATCAATATCAAATTGTCCAATTGCGAACAAAGTCCAACCTATCTGTCGGGGCAGGCCCAGCCCAGAAGAACATGGAATAAAAACTCTGTTTCAGCAACAATCAGGATCCTTTCGGGGCGAAATACTTTGTATCTTTCCCTGTAAGGTCCAGCGCTGAGCATTACATTTGGCTATACTTAAATAAATGGTAATAATCTGAAGTCAGTTGTTTTGGCATTCTTTATACCAAGCATAGAATAAAAGAACCGGGTGGAGGCAGCCGGACAGAAGTCCTGGGCTCCAACATTGTTATAAATGATCTAAAAATAGATTGTTTGCTTTCTGTCATAGTTCTGCTCTTGTAAATGACTTGTCACTGGCAAGTAGTGGTAATGTTTTTTTATGATCTACACATCTATGCATTATAATACAATGCATAATATGATGAATATCATTCTGTAAAATATAACAAGAAAAAACACCTGATGCCATGGGTATACCTTTAGCACAGTAAAGCAGATAAGATTTTACAAGAAATGTTATTGTACACGAGCTGCTGCTTAGAAAATAAAGTAATATAAAGTGCTAAAAAAATAGGTCAGATACCGTCAAGTAAGGGATGTAACAGGGCTTTAACTCAAGAGCACATTACGTCTGAACTTGACAGTCAGAGTTTAACAAGCTGTTTCCATAGCAACGAGGACAGTATAAGTATTGTTTCAGTGCTGTGGAGGGACAGAGCAGATTGTAGTCGACCATGGTCAAAGGGTGGGCACACCCTGCAGGTCCGTCACAGGGCAAACAGCATACATAACAACTGGAAACTGATAAACTTCACACGTTTGTGAACTGTGGGAAGAAATAGGCCCGTAAATACAGATTGATTAATTGCCCAGAGAACTATGAGAACATGCAAACACCTCTCAGAAAGAACCAAAACCCAGTCAGACAGATGCATCATACACGTCCAGGAACTCAACCTGTGTTGTTTAAACAAGCTGTCACCCCATGAACTGGGCCACACCTTATTCCCACCGCACCCGTTGCAGAGAAGACATGCTGGAAAGTCTGTTGTTTCACTTCCTCATATTAGCAGTGTAAGTTCAAGTAATTTGTTTCCCGTTCCATTTTGGCTTTCACTTCGTCACCATGCAGGCTCCCAGCTTGTCGTCGCCAGTGCCATGGCTGTTGTTTCTGCTCTTTTCTCCTGCCGGTAAGCCACATTTTTAAATGAAACATCTCGTGGTTCTGCCGAATAACATTTATTCACCACAAATCCTTGTTGTGCTTCACGTTTCAGATTCTTACTTTGGCTACGCCCTGATTCGTTGCCAGTTTAATTCCACGCGAGACGTCATTTATCTGGAACAATTGTTCTTCAACAAAGTGTTTCTGGCCGAATTCAACAGCACGCTGGGAAAATATGTGGGATACACAGAGAAAATGCGGAAAATCGCTGAAGAAGTTAACAAGAGCAAAGGGTTTCTGGAACAAGCAAAAAAGAATCAAAAGCAATGTGAAGACAATCGTGAGCTGGTCTATGATGTCCTGTTGACACCAGGTAATTGTACTAATACCAGCTGATATATCTGATAAAGCTTCAGAATACACCTGCCTGCAACATTTACCATTCGTGAAGATAATTAAATTAAATTAAAGAGAAACTCATCTGTTCAAGATTAGTTTTATTCAAAGCTCATGGGAGTAAAATACAGAACTTTTCCAACAAATTACATTAATGTAACTTTATTGTGCACTGGAAAAACCTTTCAAACTAATATAGAACTTGCATATATATGAATAAATCTGTGAATTTACACAGAAAAAAGTTTACTTTAGGGTTGCAGTGACCTCTAAGTTTAAATCTGAAGAGTCACTGGTTGTTAATCATTCTGTTGTCTGACTTTAAGATTATATTGATAAATGACATCCCTATGGATTCCCGTCTCTTTCCCACCGATGCATCCCTCCTGAAGCTCTCTTGCGCCCCCCGGCGGAGGGTCATTCCAATATTCTGAAAACCATTGGCACACAATATATCAGTTTTTTTTTTATCTCATGTTTTGCAAAGCTGTATTCTGAAGCATTCCAAAAGTCAGATTTTTTTGCACACAAGATGCAGTAAATCCAAACATTTTGTTGCATGTTGAGTCATTTTGAATTTCTCGTTGTAGTTGAGCCTTCTGTCACGCTGAGGTCAGTTGAGGCAGCAGGCATGTCACATCCAGGAATGCTTGTCTGCAGCGCTTACGATTTTTACCCTAAAAACATCAAACTGACATGGCTGAGGAACGGACACGAGGTGACCTCCGACGTGACGTCGACAGAGGAGCTGTCCAACGGAAACTGGCTCTACCAAATCCACTCACACCTGGAAATTAAACCCTCCCCTGGAGATAAAATCATCTGTAAGGTGGAGCACGCCAGCCTCATGGAGCCCAAGCTCTATGAGTGGGGTAAGACAGTGAGGTGTTTTTAATAAGAGACTTTTGAAACAAGTTGAACATCAAACACAATCGTCTGTGTCATAAATTGTGTTGTTTGTGATAAATGTGTTTTCAGAATCAATCACAACATCAGACAAGAATAAGATCGCAGCAGGGACAGCGGGGATTGTGCTTGGCCTGGTCTTTCTCATTGCCGGAGTCATTTTCTACACGAGGCACAATAATGGTGAGACACATAACAACAAATTATCCCTAAAAAATATCCACAAAAATGTCTCCAGCAGCATGGTGAAAGTTTGAGGAGATAAACACGAGGAGCCTGTAATTTATAACCAATTCCCTTTTTTCAAGTTCAAAATTTTTGGTGTTTTTTTTTTTGTTTGTTTTTGTTAATTGTGTATTTGAAATTCCACTTGTTGTTTTCTGTTTGTCTTCTAGGCCATCAACCTGTGCCCACAAATCCAGGAATAAATTAAGGATTATGTACCAGCACATGAACTGAAATGTTTAAACATACAGTCATTCCAGGTGAAAGACTCAGAGTGGACTAAAGAAGCATTATGAAGTCAGACTCAGAAAACAGTGGATATCCTGTCAGGAGTTGAATGATAGCAGTGTTTTTTTTTTTTAATTGTTTTATTTTATTTGTAAAGTGATCATCTGAATAAAGTAATAAATAACTTTATTTACATAAACACTTTGTTTACGCCTCATGATATTTACTAAGACGTTATTGGATGTAACCAAATACATTTAACCTTTCTTCTACTAGAAGAAAGGTTAAATGTGTTTGGTTGAGGGCGAGAACAGTTACCTCTGTTTTTTTCTGGGTTAATTTGTAAAGATTTCTCACACAATAACTTCATTTATGCGCTGACTCGGCCAGTATAAGGGCCTATGGTCATTCACTGACACTGATATATGGAGCTGTGTGTCATCTGTGTGGTTATGATAGACGTGATGTTCCATGAGGTGAGGAAGAGTGAAAATAAATGAGTCCAAGGACCGAGTCTTGATAAATTCCACAAGTGATTTCCATCTGATTAGATTCATCATTATTTACTGACACAGAAAATTCCCTTATCTTGGAAGTTCATTTTAAACTAACTTAATGCAATTCCAGAGATTCACAACAATTTTTCAAGTCTGTCAAGCACTATGTTAAAGTCAGCTGTGTTGAAAGTAGTGGGAAGATCCAGTAACACTGAACTGAAACTCCATATGTGTTTCTGCTCACATGACTGTCATTCAGCACTTTAATACAGAGGGGAAAAAAAGTATTTATTTAACCACTGATTGTGTAAGTCCTCCCACTTAAAATGGGGGTAAAGGTCTGTAATTTTTGTCATCGTTACACCTCAACCGCGAGAGACAGAATGTGAAAAAAGAAATCCAGAAAATCACATGGGATTTTCAAAGAATTTATTTGGAAACTGTAGTGGAAAATAAGTATTTGGTCACCTACAAAAATTCGTGGCTCTCACAGACCTGTAACTTATTCTTGAAGAAGCTCTTCTGCTCTCCACCAATGGTTCCTGTTTGAACTGGTTATCTGTATAAAGGACACCTGTCCACAGCCTCCAACAGTCAGACTCCATACGCCACCATGGGCTAAGACCAAAGAACTGTTGAAGGACACTAGGAGAAAAAATTGTAGACCTACACCAGACTGGAAATAGTGAATCTCCAATACACAAGGAGCTTGGTGTGAATAAATCAACTGTGGGAGCAATTATTGGACAATGGAAGACATACACTAATAATCTCTCTCCATCTGGTGTTCCACACAAGATCTCATGTAGTGGGGTCAATATGAACATGAGAATGGTGAGCAAAAATCCCAGAACTACACCGGGGGACCTGGTGAATGACCTGCAGAGAGCCGGGACTGAAGTTTTAAAGGTTACCATCAGTAACACACTACGCCAACAGGGAATCGAACCCTGCGGTGCCAGATGTGTCCCTCTGCTTCAGCCAGCGCATGTCCAGGTCCGTCTGAAGGTTGCCAGCATGTGGATGATCCAGGAGAGGACTGGGAGAATATCATGTGCTCAGATGTCATACACAATATCATGTGCTGGATCAGTGGCTGACTAAATACTTTCTTGCTCTACTAACTGCAAGAGCAGTTTCCATGTTGTGGCTTGACCTAAAGCAGTGTTTCCCAATCCTGGTCCTCGGACTTTTCTTACTGACAGACTTTTGATCATGCCACCGGCGATCTGAAATCACCGTTCTTTTAAACAAAGCAGTATGGGGTCTCTCTCATCTCTGGTGCACCTCGATGGATACTGCCTCTGACCTTTTCTGTTTAATAACTCCTCGATGCGACTAAGCTTCAGTGTTGCTGATCTAACAAGCTCCTTCACAGGTGAGCAGGAGCTGCTGGGACCAGATTGATTCAGCTCACCCTGAACACTTTCAGATGTCTGATGTTGTGGTCTTTAGCTGCCTTGAACTTCTCTAATTCGGTTTTCATTTGTCTAAATGACAAGGAAGTACTGTGATTCAAATTTATAGAGTATTTCTTTGTTGAATAGTTCAATATCAAATTTGAAGAGGACAGAAAGAGAACTGAAACAATATCTGTAGATCAATATTTACATTGTATTGTTCTTTAGTTCCTCGTGAGGGAGTTTGTGCAGGTTGGTTCACAAAAGATAGAAGTTGAATACACCATGTCTACTTAATTAGAATATTATTCATTTCCATTGCTGATTTTTTAGACTGTGTTGCAAAGACATGATTTGAGGAATGTTGGAAAGAACCTCTTCAAGAAAGTTTGAGATAATATGTTACAATCAGCTTCAGACAGTTTTATACAGAAAGGCCTTTAACCTTTAACCTCTAGCTTTTAACTCTAACTGATTACATTTCACAGTGTTTTTGTGTTTTATGCTGTTTACTGTAAAGCACTCTGTGGTTCTGTAACTGTGAATTGTGCTATATTGTAAATGAGGAAAGGCGTGAGGCGCAGTTCTTTGGGTTGATCCAGCATTCAAGATGAGTGTCGGTCAGAACACAGGAGGAGGCAGAGGTTTGGCTCTTCAGATGTGTTTATTCTTTGATGCCCGGGATCACAAATCAGTTCTGGAATAAATCATAATAATAAACAAATCAGCTTCAGTCTTTGTATTTCCACTTAACAGGAACATAAATACTTCACTTAATGACAAATAATACAAATGTATAGGTGAATAAACGCCACCCGCCCGGATACGCGGGTGTATGAAACGAGCGCTCCTATAACGTCATGAAAGACCGAGCATATCACTTAACCCCGCCCGCCTGGAATGCGCAGGTGTAGGAACAAGCGCTCCCACCAGTGCAAACGCCGACAATCGGCTTATCAATTAAGGAAATAAACACGGCGTAAACTACCGGACGGCACACAGGCACGAATTGGTAGCGGCAGGAACAAACATCTGTCTGTAATAAGAAAGGACGGCACAGCACGGGGAACACACGGATCACAGCTGACAGGGACCAACGCAGGCTGCGGATGAACGGTACTCACTTTGGTCAATTACTGTGGATCCGAGGCATCAACCGCATCACGCACGTCTGTACGGTGAGGCAGGAAAGGTGGAGGAAAGGCCAGGCTCACAAGAACAGGTAATTTAGGCAAATCTGAAGGAGCAGGGTCTGCTAGCCTCCATGCTCTGCTGAGCACTCAAACGCCACAGCTGATGACACGACGTCATCTCCGGCTGCCAGGAACCAACCCGGACGCTCCCTAACCCAGCCTTTTATACAATATATATATATATATATATATATTTTTTTTTTCTTAATATGTGGCCCAAAATATTTAAAGCGACACTAAGGGACTTTCAGTTTTCATTGATTTTGGCGGTGCCAGTGGACAAAAGCGGTCGTGTTTTGCCTGAACGAATACTACAGTTCCCATGAGGACTAGCGCGCGGCGTCGTAAAATGCTGCTCCCGGTGGCATGCTGAATCTAATGGTGGCTAAATGTTATATCATGATGTGACGCATGCCGTAAAGCAGTCTGCACATTTGAAGTTTTTTAGTGTGCAGGGTTCCTACCACCTTTCTCACAGCTTCTTAGTCCAAGTGAAAGCAATACTGACGCCCTCAGTCCGTGACAGAGGGGTCATTCAACTAGTTGTAAGTCGATGTACGAGGGGGTACCCACAAATTCCGGGAATGTGGTCATAAAATACTAATAATAATGAGTTTCGACTTCTGGCTGTCAGATGTGCTGCAGGTAAGCCTCGTGCATATCTGTGAAAAAGCTGGGCTCCCAGAGTTACACTGACGCCTGCCAGGCACTATTTATAGTAACAGAGTGCAGCTCCCGTCTGCGCTTTTTCCAAAATGGCGACATTAACCGGAAAGCCAGAGCAGCGCGCAAACATTAAATTCTGCTTTTTGCTTGGAAAAAACAGCAGCAGAAACACTCACCTTGTTGCAGCAAGCCTACAAGGATGATGCTCTGGGGAAGAATCAGGTCCATGAGTGGTTCGGGCGGTTTGAGAAGGGCCAGATGTCCGCGCGTCAGGTCCGCTCAGACATGGAAACAATGCTGAGCTGCTTTTTCGCTGTCCAGAGTATCATCCACAGCGAGTCTGTCCCTCCAGGTCAGACTGCAAATCAGGACTACTACATCGAAGTCCTCAGACGGCTCCGTGAGGATGTGAGGAGGAAGTGGCCCGCGTAGTGCCGGAGTGGAGCCCGGTTGATCCACCACGACAGTGCGCCAGCAGACACGGCGCTGCGCGTCACGCAGTTTCTGGCAAAGAATGGGATGATTCTCCTCTCCCATCCGCCTGATTCGCCAGATGTAGCCTCGAGTGACTTTTTGTTGTTCCCAAGTTGAAGAAGGAGCTGAAGGAACAGCGGTTTGCAGATGTGGAGGAGGTGACAGAAAGAAACGTAGCCGGCACAGAATGACACGATTACGCACGGGAGTCACGACACATTCGTGAGGTGGGAGACACGGCTGGAGCGCTGCATTAATACGGATGGAGATTATTTTGAAGGCGACGGTGGTGTTTTATTTTGGAATGTCAGAAATGAAAAAGTTACAATCAAATTCCGGGAATTTTTGGGTACCCCCTGGTATCATCACAAAAGATATTAAAATGTTTAATTAAGGTTGAAAAGTTCCTTAGTGTCGCTTTAAATAATGTCCTGTCACAAATAAAGAAAATCATCCTGACATGCATATCTTTAGGGACAAGCTGTTGTGTGGTGGTTAACACTTGACTCACTTTAAGGACATACTCAGTTTGAGTCCGCTTAACCTGGACAACGGTTAATCTGTGTACAATTGGTATTCTGGTATGTCAAAACAAAAAGCAGTGTTAAAGGCTGATTAAAAACTCTTGATTAACAGTATAAAAGCCAACATGTTTTTTTTTTTTTTTGTAATTATTATTAGGTAATTAATCAAGAGTACAGTGAGAAAATAAACAGGATGAACTCCACATAGAAAGGTCTTTTTTTGCTGTGAGGGACTAATCAGTATTGTGATGGTCTTGTTTCATCATCACACTTGTTAGCTTCTTTTATGGACCATGAAATGATCAACCTTAAGATATTCGACTGTGAAATATGCCATTGAACAGGATAAATGTAAAATAACCAGAAAGTCATGTCTGTGACCTGAGGGAATGAAAACCAATTCATTTAAAACTTCTAAAGATGGATGAGTTTGTTGTGCCACTGCTTTTAAAAATTCAGGTTCACTGAGCAAAATTTGAAATGTTCCAGTTTAATCTAATATGAACAGTAACCACCATAATTAAAGTAAAATCACAGATACTCATGATGCATGCTGTACATTGATCTAGACATAAATTTAAGTAGATATAAGCAGACATCAATCCCCCATATAATTTACACTGACACGTCTGGAACCTACCTAATGGGGCCATAACTGCATTTGCACTTCATGCCACTAGGTGTGCTGTTGGCATGTTCAACCTTATTTTACACAGACACCACAGAAGAAGAAGGGCCTCTGAAGTGTAGGCTCTCTCTGCATATTGTGAGAAAAAGCTGGCAGGACGTGGCAATGTGTTCAATGATGCGATGCAGCGTTTTTTTTCAGTAAAAAAGAAGAACTGAACGATCGTTTCAGCACATTTTATTTACTTAGTAACAGTGAAGCTGTATCACAAGCAGTTCCTGTACTCAAGAGACCAAGATTCTCACTGGCAGACACTGGCTCAGCCTCATGCTGCCCGGACCCTGACAGACGAGTTTGCAGAGAGAAAAGCCAGGAAGGTGCGACAGTAAGGTAAGCAGAGACAGACAGAGCTGTTGTGCATTTAAATGATCCAGAGCTTTTAATCTGTTGTTCTGGTGCGCCGTCACCACATTGTGTCAGGAAGCTGAGCTGTGATGCTCACATCCTCTTTTCTTTTTTCTTCTCTTTTTTTTCCACACAAGACCAATTCTAATGACTGACAGATATTTGACTTTTATGGGCGTTTTTTTTTTACCTTCATCTGAGAGTGTTTTTTTTTATTTTTTGTCTGAAAAATGTATAATCTCTGGCATTGGGGGCACATATAAGAATTCTGCATGAGGGCCCAGTGCCAGGTAAATACGCCACTGCTGAGGCGTTCCCAGGCCAGCCGAGAGACACAGTCTCTTCAGCGTTTCCTGGGTCTTCCCCAGGGCCTCCTCCCAGCGGGACATGTCCGGAACGCCTCTCCAGGGAGTAAAACTGTAAATAAAGCAAAATAAAGAGTAAAATAATAATTAAAACAGTCATTGGTTGTTTGACATCTACACCTGCATCAATCACATGCAATAGTTGCCTAACATTGTCAGAGGCCAACACCCCTTCATGAAGCCGGTTTGATCAGTGTTGACTAAACATGACATATTTTTCTGTAGTCTACAGGCAAGGACTCTGGCATGTTTTGAGATCAGCATTCAATAAACTGATGGGTCTATAGCTGCCACAGTGAGGAGTTTGTGGGTTCAAATCTGGGCTGGTTTGGCTCTTGTGTTACCTATTCAACAACAGTAATATGCTGTTTAAAGTACTCAGCTGTGGAGTGTCTGCCACAGGGAGCGGGCACGGAGTTAACAGTCAATTTTTTCACAGAGCACTGGTATCCATTACTGCTGTCATGAGCAAGGTCAGACACAGAATGATAGTTTGTCCAATTATGTAAAACAGGAAGTAAAGCAGCTGTATTGAGTCCTGGGAATGGTGGAGCTGTGTATAAAACTAATAAAGCAACGCCCAACCAGAATATTTTTCATCAGCTGCCACTGGCAGAACCTGTTTGATGTTTATTTCTGTCTTTTAGCAAGAGGGAACGTTTGTTTATTTGTCTTTGTTTCAGTTTCCCCAAACTACCTCGCAGGTTTAGACTTCACAGTTTCCAGTCATGATGAAGATCTGCAGCTCTCAGCTGAGGCGCTCTGCCGTCTTAATCCTGATTCTGCACAGCCTCACTGCGCTCTCTCAAAGTAAGACTGCTGAAAACTTTACTATTATACAAATACATAACAAGTAAACAGCATTTTTATTGTTTTCTTGACATTAGGTAAAAGTTACTGTGTTAAATGAGCCACCTTCAACGATTCAGGAGAAATATGATCTCAAATTATTAAACCCATGTTATCAATACATCGAAATACAAGTTCAGCATCAGTGTGAACTGTGATGTGTTTTTGTCAAAATTATCATTTGATGAGGAGATAAATCAACCTTTTTATTCATGTGGCTACACAGTGAATTTTTTGGTAATTAGATTAGAACTACAAAATCAAGGCTGATAATGAAGAACAAAATCCATTCCAGAAAACTGGAACGACAACCTGTGACTGGGTTAATTTCAAATATTTACATTACAAATCTTGGTCACCTTTCCAGCAAATATTTGGGTTTGACTGTTCGCCAACTCTTCTGGAGCTATTAAGAGCTCCCAGTAAACACTTTTCAGTTCCTCAGCAATCTTTATCAGTGATGAGGCCTATGGTTCAGTGTATGGGAGGCTATGGATTTGTTGTCAGAAGAGGAGAGAAGGGTTGATAGAGGGAGTACACCAGTGCAGCACAGGAGGGTGACAACTATTGATTAATGGGAAATATAAAAGGGAGACATGGGAGCAACAGACATACAAGACAAGCACTGACACAGACAGGGAAATAGATGGAATCCTGGCAGCAGTGAATATGGTCTACCAGTTGCAAGCTTTGGTTACAGATCTCTCTTCCTGTACTTTTTTTTTTTAAAAGTGTCCAAAATCTAGAGAGAGACGGATTGGATAAAGAAAAACTGCTGAGACTGCTGAAGTGGCAGAAAAATGCTACATAAAAAATTCCATTTACCATAAAGTAGCAACATCTGGTTAAATCTGGATTCGTCACATAATACATGACTTTTTACCTGAATCTTCTTTGTATCTCAGTTTTGTTCCTGGTCAGTTATTTTCTGCTCACTTGCACAATGAAGAGTTGGATGCTGTTTTTTGCTCATTTTGTTGTATTGAATTTTTATTAATGACATTTTTTTCTCTTGTCTTTTTTCTCTGCAGTTGACCATGAAGTCACATATGTGGTTGGCTGTTTTAAGGATGGTCCAATTCAAGTGCAGTTTGAATTTGATTCCGAGGAGATGATATATGCGGACTTTGACAACGGCACACTTGTATACACCTTTCCTTCTTTTTTCATGTTTGACCCAACTAAAGTATTTGATACAGACCACTTATTTAAAAATGCCCGCAAAAACACAAAAGTATGTCCACCTCTCATGACATACATTGCTGCAGAAGAGAATTATCCTCCAGAAAACACAGGTAAGGGTCATTTTCTGCTCGTCTAACCCAGCGTGAAGCTATCAGTGACTGTACTTCCCTGACAATATAGTCTCTCTCATAGTAAATAAACTTTGGTGAACGTTTTTATTTCTTTTTAACTTTCTTAAAGATCCCCCTGACAGCGTCCTCTACTCTGCTGAAGAAGTGAAGTTCGGAGCTGAAAACACGCTCGTCTGCTTTGTAAACCACTTCTTCCCTCCTTCCATCAAAGTCAGCTGGACCAAAAACAACCAGCCGGTGTCAGAGGGGGTGTCGCTCAGTCGATATTATATGGAGTGAAATTAATGCCAAAACCTCTCCAACACAAAAAATGTGTTTTATTCACAGCCAATGATTCACAAACAAACTCAGTGTGTTTTACAAAAGCAAAATGTCATTCACAACTAATGCACTTCGGTTTGTTCATCAAAAAAACGTTCCACAAATTAAAAAAACATATAACTGCACTTACATTAAAATATCTTTCAAGATTAATTATTTTTTTCCGAGTACAAAAAACAATTCTGCAGGTTGGAGAAACATTTCTGCGGGTTGGAGAAACTATTCTGCAGGTTGGAGAAACATTTCCGCGGGTTGGAGAAACATTTCCGCGGGTAGGAGAAACAATTGGCTCCCCAGCGTCACGTGACTTTTGGCAGTGATTTTGCACCTTCCTGATTCGCATCCGCAGGACTTAGGATTTATTCACAACTGACAGTGCGTCATTTGCATGCCACAACAGGAGGTGGCGCTGTTGATGCCGTTTAACGCATAGCACCACACCATTGCCAGGACCACAACCGAGTCAGTCAGTCGCCCCAGTACAACGCACCCTGAGCAGCCAACAGGTGAGTTTGTGGTCATTGTTGATGAAAAATTAAATTATCTTTCGTGGCTACATGTCATTTTTGTCACTGCCGGAGCTAACCCATGTTGCGGTGTCAGTTGTGTTAGCTGGTTGCTAGCGTTAGCCACGCTAGCTCGCACTCTCTCTTTCCTCCACTTACTTTTGAATTTATATCATAATTGTCCTCACTCATAGGAGATTGACTTGGAGAGTACATTGTAACTGACCTCATGTTAAAAGTCATAATGTTCGTGTGTGTTTTTCAGGGAGACCTGCTGATGAAGTGAATGAAACTCATCCAAACTGAACCTGTCGTTACAACTCGACACACGGAGGTGAAAGCGGCGGATTACCAAAGATTCCAACGGAGAAAAAGGAGACAGGAGACTGTGACGGCAGTTACCGCACCTGTTGCACCTGAACCTCACACACCTGATGTGTATCAAGCTCCACAACAGAGCGACACGGTGGAGAATGAGCATGAGAATGTGTCCTTTGTAAACATATCAATGGTGAAATTAAGTCCATGTGTGCCGAGATGAACCGCTTGTTTTGTTTATCTTGATTATATGTGACCAACTTCTGTTTTTCTGTAAATAAAATTGATGGCTAACAGTCTTCCTCTGCTGCTTCTAATGTTTATCATTAACATTTCATTATGTCAGGACAGGTAAACCTCCTCAGCTGTTACTGCTCATATGGTGACAAAAACCAGCCTTCTACTTTAATAAGTTAATAAGACTATGGTGAAAATAAATATTGTAGCTCAGTAGCTATTTATGAAACTTCATTTTATTGGGAAATCCTCTGTGCGACTGCGCCATTCACCCATGCAATAATGTCAGACCATTTCTTGTTTCAATGTCGTTTCTGTTTATTTACAACCTTCTTGTGTAGTGCAACGACACTGTTAAAGTTAGTTACAGTTCAAATAAGGTGCAAAAGTCTTTGTGCACACATGTCACTGCAGCTATATAAAGTACGATTAGATTGTGCATAAACAAATAACACTGCAAACAAAATTGAGGAAAACAATGTGCACCTTGCAGTCCACCGGCGTCCACACAACTAAGTCACAAAACTTTGCAGCTGTCACAAAGATGTGAGTCTGTCTGGCTGTAGTATTACTGTCTTCATCAAGACAAAATGCCTTCGCTGAAGTCCAGACAAAGGTTCGTGCCCTGACGACCTATAGCGCCGTGCTGCTGCGATGCTTTGATGGACATTTCACTTCCAGGCAGCCTTTTCCACAACAGAAACGGTAAGTGAGCCCAACCGGGTCTGAACAGGGTCCAGCTTGTCTCCGTACGGTCCGTCGCCTTTCTGTTTTGGTCCATTTTTCCTCGTGTTTAATTCTGTCTTGCTGCAGCACAGTACGTGATCATACACTGTAAACACTGTAAACGTGAACGCGCACAGCGCCCCCTCCTGTTGTGGCATGCAAATGACGCACTGTCAGTTGTGAATAAATCCTAAGTCCTGCGGATGCGAATCAGGAAGGTGCAAAATCACTGCCAAAAGTCACGTGACGCTGGGGAGCCAATTGTTTCTCCTACCCGCGGAAATGTTTCTCCAACCTGCAGAATAGTTTCTCCAACCCGCAGAAATGTTTCTCCAACCCGCAAAAATGTTTCTCCAACCTGCAGAATTGTTTTTTGTACTCGGAAAAAAATAATTAATCTTGAAAGATATTTTAATGTAAGTGCAGTTATATGTTTTTTTAATTTGTGGAACGTTTTTTTGATGAACAAACCGAAGTGCATTAGTTGTGAATGACATTTTGCTTTTGTAAAACACACTGAGTTTGTTTGTGAATCATTGGCTGTGAATAAAACACATTTTTTGTGTTGGAGAGGTTTTGGCATTAATTTCACTCCATAATATTATCCCAACAGCGATGGAACCTTCCACCAGTTCTCCACCCTGAACTTCACCCCAAACAAAGGTGACATCTACTCATGCACTGTGGAGCACGAGGCTTTGAAGAGTCCCAAAACAAGAATCTGGGGTGATTATGCTGAGCTGCTTTTTAACATCGAGGTCACAATCTCTTCACATGGAGATATTGACATTGGAGTTACTGTTACAAGACAACCTAAAATCCACACAATAACACACACACACACTCCTGCACCATTCCTCCCTCAATGAATTATTAAAGATGAGCTTGAAATTATACATAGCTCATGTGAGCATCAGGTAAATTCCAGGTACATTTTGAGGCAGATTTTCTCACGTTAGTTCAAAATATTGGTTCATTAAAAAGCAACCTCTTGGAAGAGCATAGCTGATAGTTACAGCAGTTTTTAAATATCATGTTATCAAGCAGTGATCAGTAACTAATGGATTTTCTTCTCTATTTCCAGAATCGGATGTCGTTCATGAAAGTGATTCAGTGGGCTGGGACATTTACTGTGCTTTGGGTCTGGGCTTTGGCTTTCTGGGAGTCGCCATCGGCACATTTTTGATTGTCAAGGGACTCGAGAAAAAGTAATTAGTTGCTATTTGAGAGATTACACTGAAGAATGTTGACTGACATTTTTTATTTGTCACTTTTCTTTTAAAAAATATCTACAGTGGTTATTTGATTTATCAGTCGATACTGTGATTGATTTCATTCTCATTTTACTCCATTTGCATTAGTATTTTACAATTTGATTTCTAAACAGTGATACATGAATAAAATGTCCATTTTCCTTTCTGATTTGTTGTGATTTCTTTCTTAATGCTCAATTTCTCACTACAGAGACAAGTGAGACATTATTAACTGTGTGTTGAAACATATCGGACATATCCTAGAATTTATTTACTCATGGAAATACACTGTAAAGTTTATTTCTAGTTTATTAATTCATATTTAATTTCTCTTCTTTGAAATGTTCAGTATTCCTGGATGAACTGGCCATTCCAGCATGGTTGTGCAGTGGTTAGCACAGCCGTTTCACAGCAACAACACGTAGAGTGGTTCCTCTGTTTGCATGTTCTCCCTGTGCCTGTGTGGGGTTGGCTTCTTGCCACAATCCAGACACATGCTTGTAAGGCCATTAGTCCTTTGAAACTCTCCAATATCATCAGTCTAAAACATAAATTATTACAAAATAAATTAAATTCTGGTAGCTTATGATTTGACCATTCTCGGGGGGGGGGGGGGGGGGGGGGGGGATACAGATTTTTGCAGGCTACATATGGCCTCTTAATAGAGCAAGCAATGTACTACATTGATCAGTGATGATATTGTTCTTATCGTTATCATTATTATTATTATCATTATTATTATTATTATTATTATTATTATTATTATTATTATCATTGGGCTGGAAGAGCTTTAAAATAAGGTTTTAAACTTTGTCTCAAAAAACAAAAGTATTGAAGTTCGTGTTTGGATACCTCTTACTAGGGATGTGCGATACCACTTTTTTTCAGACCGATACCAAGTACGAGTACTTCATCTTCAGTACTCACCGATACCGATACTTGCATACCGATACTTTATACACATAAAATTCAAAATAATGCAATGAGATTATTTTTGAAAATGAATTTTATTTCCAATAAAAAGGCAGCCCAGCCACTATGTTTAAGTCCAAAATAATAGTCTGAAAAATAAAACAAGCAACTGAGTTTGCACTTATTTAAATGAAATTAAGTGCAAGATAAAACAATTTCTCTGAGTTTTACACTTTACATAAACTAAGGTTTTTAAATGTACTAATTTGAATGATTTTTTTATGAACTAAAGTCAAAGATAGAAAAACCCCTGAGTTTAAAGAGCTGCTCGTGTTCTTTGTGCTGCTCTCGGATCTCTGCTCTTCAGTTTCTCGGTCTTCTGCAGAGTTTGCCGTCGAGTTGCTGCCGGAGTTTTCTTTTTTCCAGCACAACAGCGTCAGACTCTCGTCCACAAGCTTCGCCCTGAGGTGTTTAATGGTAAATGAACAACATCGCGCACCTCCTTAAGCAATTTTAGCATTGCAGAGTTAGCATTCTGCAAAGCTCGGCTCGTTTTCACTTATATAACAGAATTTCCCCACCGGCGGTTCTGGTGAGACGAGCAGCCGTTCTGGATTCATCCTGTTGTCTCTGCTCGGGATGAGACTCATGGAGAAGTCAGCCCGCTGCAGTGTAGCCCTGCTCCTGTCAGCGACTCCCAGAGAGGAACTTCTTCCTCTTCATGTTTGTCAGCAGCTTGCATCCCATTCGGTTGCACTACCGCCAACTGCTGGTGAGGAGGGCTTACTACGCGTGGGGTTTTCTTGCCGTGAGTATCGGCGGCTGGTATCGGTAGCCGATATAAGAAATAAGGCCAGTATCGGCCCGATACCGATACCTGGTATCGGTACTCGCACATCCCTACCTCTTACCTTTAAAGCGATACTTCAACATTTTGGCAAATTGGCCCATCTAGGGCAATTCGGTAGTCATTTAGAACAGCCTACTTACTTTTTTTGTGAGGGCGAGCTGTTGTTTATTCAGCGGTGGGTCTGAGGAGAGCTTCACAGCGGACATAATGGAAGTGGATGGTACAGTTGCTTCCCTCGTCAAACTCATCAAATACACAATCCAACAACCCCAAAACACTCGGGTGGACACGTTATAATCTGCACATTCACTACGCTGTGAAACACCAACAAATAATATTGTAGCGTTACGACATTGAAGCAAATACTGGGAACTACTTTTTCTTTTTAAATCACTACGCCCAGACGCCATGTTTGGTAAGTAGTTCCGTCTTAGCAATCTTCGCAAAAAACGCTCAATCTCGTAATTTTGCATTAATATTTCACAGCGTAGTGAATGTGTGGATTATAACGTGTCCACTCGAGTGTTTTGGGGTTGTTGGATTGTGTATTTGATGAGTTTGACGAGGGGAAGCAAAAATACCATTCACTTCCATTGTGTCCGTCCCGAAAACCTTCCCCGAGTCACCTCTGAATAAACAACAGCTCGCCCTCACAAAAAAAGTAAGTACGCTGTTCGAAATGACTAAGGAATTGCGCTAAATGGGCCAATTTGCCAAAATGTTGAAGTATCGCTTTAAGTCGAGTCCTCACAGTTTTCATGGATGCGTGCTTTTATTTTGAAAGCGTGGATAGAACTTATGGATGATAGTAATTAGCAGTCGGAGGCTAATCTAAGAAAAATTATCCCGAAGAGCAATCAAAGTATGAGTGTGGTATGAAGAGAGATAGAGCAATACTTATGAAGACAACTGATTCTTTGTCAGATCAGTTTCTTATAGTGCTACACAGTGAGATAAAAGATGAAAACTAAGCATTTCAAACAATGGACTTGTTTATTTTGATGTATTAATTATATACAATTTAAAAAAAAAAACAATACAGGAAAACAGTAACTCTCACTACGTCCATACAACAATCTGCATGATGGTACTTGTCATTACCTGTCACACCCTGCACACAGAGCATGTCTGTCACAGGGTAAACAGAAAAGCAATCATACGATAACTACTGGAAACTGATTAACTTCATACATGTTTGTGAACTGTGGGAAGAAACAGGCCACAGGCCAAAACATTAAGTGTTCTATAAATAAAGATTGATTAATTGCCCAGAGAACTATGAGAACATGCAAACACCTCTCAGAAAGAACCAAAGCCCAGTCAGATAGATGTATCATACACGTCCAAGAACTCAACCTGTGCTCTATAAACAAGCTGTCACCCCATTAACTGGGCCACACCTTATTCACACCACACCTGTTGCAGAGAAGACATGCTGGAAGTCTGATGTTTCACTTCCTCATATTAGCAGTGTAAGTTCAAGTAATTTGTTTCCTGATCCATTTTGGCTTTCACTTCGTCACCATGCAGGCTCCCAGCTTGTCATCGCCAGTGCCATGGCTGCTGTTTCTGCTCTTTTCTCCTGCCGGTAAGCCACATTTTTAAATGAAACATGGTTCTGCCGAATAACATCTTTTCAACCCAAATTCTTGTTGTGCTTCACGTTTCAGATTCTTACTTTGGCAACGCTGTCGTTCGTTGCCAGTTTAATTCCACGCGAGACGTGGTTTTTCTGGAACAAGTGTTCTTCAACAAAGTGTTTCTGGGCGAATACAACAGCATGCTGGGAAAATATGTGGGATACACAGAGAAAACGTCAAAAATCACTGAAGAATTTAACAAGGACAAAGCGTTTCTGGAACGAGCAAGAAAGAATCAAAAGCAATGTGAAGACAACCGTGAGCTGGTCTATGATGTCATGTTGATAACAGGTAATTGTACTAATACCAGCTGAAATATCTGATAATGCTTCAGAATACATCTGCCTGCAACATTTACCATTCATGAAGATAATTCTCATTAAGGAGAGAATCATCTGTTCAAGGTGGGTTTTTGTTGACAGCTCACGGGAATAAAATACAGAATGTATCTAACAAAATACACTAGTGTACATGAGTGTGCTGGAAAAACCTTTGAAGTTAAAAAAGGACTGGATGCTCATATTTCCGCACCCTCATCAGGACTCTGGCGGCGCTGTTCTGTACATACTGGAGCTTTTGCATGCTCCTGCTGGAGATCCCGATGAGGAGTGCGTTACAGTAGTCCAACCTGGAGGAAACAAAGGCATGAACAAGCTTCTCTGCAGCAGGGAGGGAGAGGGAGGAACACAGTCTGGAAATGTTATGGAGGTGGAAGAAGGAGGTTTTGCAGATGGCGGCGACATGATTGTCAAAGGAGAGGTGGGGGTCAAACTTGACCCCAAGGTTCGTAACAGAGGGAGAGAGGGGAATTGTGTGACCAAAGAATGAAACAGAGGTGAGAGGAGCAGAGCTGATGAGCAGTACCGATTTGAATGGCTTCTGTTTTTGAGCCATTGAGCTGCAGGAAGTTTTGACTCATCCACACCCCTATTTCCTCCATATATATATACATATATTTATACATACATACATACATACATACATACATACACACAGTGGGGCAAAGAAGTATTTGGTCAATAACAAAAGTTCATCTTAATACTTTGTCATATACCCTTTGTTGGCAATGACACAGGTCAAATATTGTAAGTCTACACAGGGTTGTCACACACTGTTGCTGGTATTTTGGCCCATTCCTCCATGCAGATCTCCTCTAGAGCAGTGATGTTTTGGAGTTGTCGTTGGGCAACATGGACTTTCACTCCCTCCAAAGATTTTCTGTGGGGTTGGGATCTGAAGACTGGCTAGGCCACTCCAGGACCTTGAAATGCTTCTTACGAAGTCACTCCTTTGTTGCCCGAGTGGTGTGTTTGGGATCATCGTCTTTCTGAAAGACCCAGCCACGTTTCATCTTCAATGGCCTTGCTGATGGAAGGAGGTTTTCACTCAGAATCTCACGATACATGACCCCTTTCATTCTTTCCTTTACACGGATCAGTTGCGTCCTGGTCCCTTTGCAGAAAAACAGCCTCAAAGATTGAGGTTGTCTCATTAGATCAATCGATCAGCCGCGATTGATGTTCTGTATGTGATCCCTCAATCTAGTCCGCCTAAGAGACAGCCTCTTCTTCCAGGGTTTTGGTGTTCTGCATTTGTTGTCTCCCATAGTGGAATGGACCATCAATCCTGGAGAGAGAGAGGGGGAGAAAGAATTAGCCGAGAGATCATCGTATGTTCATGGAAGTGGAAAGGAAAGCCTTAACCAGCCCTAATTGCAAACTTTATTGAAAATAAATGTCTTCAGCCTCGTCTTAAAAGCAGAGGTGTCAAGAAAGTACTTTCCCATGCCATGTTTTTGTTGTGCCCAGTCAGTTAACAAAGGGCTGGACTGATTTGAACACCTGCAACAAACAGTTCTGGGCCCAGGTGATCACAATCAGCCATGGAAAACATGGCATGGGAAAGTACTTTCTTGACACCTCTGCTTAAAAGCAGAGACTGTGTCAGCCTCCCTCACAGAAACTGGGAGCTGGTTCCACATAACAGAAGCCTGATAGCTGAAAGCTCTGCCTCCTGTTCTACTTTTAAAAGACCTAGGAACCTCCAGC
This sequence comes from Salarias fasciatus, assembly GCF_902148845.1. NCBI lineage: Eukaryota > Metazoa > Chordata > Actinopteri > Blenniiformes > Blenniidae > Salarias > Salarias fasciatus. The sequence goes on along the minus strand of NC_043755.1, from coordinate 3,889,752 downwards.
AGACCAGCACTCGAAGCATTCTCCTAGGACAGTATGGGACTAATAGCTGTTTAGGATATGATGGGGCCTGGTTGTTCAGGGCTTTATAGGTTAAGAGGAGGTTTTTAAATTCTATTCTAGATTTAACAGGAAGCCAGTGAAGAGAAGCTAATATTGGGGCGATGTGATCTCTCCTACTGGTTCTTGTGAGGACTCTTGCTGCAGCATTTTGAACGATTTGGACACTTTTTAGGCAGTTATTGGGGGCCCCCTGATAACAAGGAATTACAGTAGTTTACTCTGGCGGCAACAAATACCTGTTTTAATTTCTCAGCATCGTTTTGAGTCAGCATCTTCCTAATTCTAGAAACATTACGCAGGTTAAAGAAGGAGCCCTTATGTCTTGTTTAATGTGGGAGTTAAAAGGATAAGTCTGGGTCACAGGTCACTCCCAGGATCCTCACAGTGTTACTGTGAGTTAAAGCAACACCATCCAGATTGACTATTTGTTTAGATCATTTTTCCTTGAGGTTTTTTGGGCCAAATAAGATAATTTCTGTTTTATCTGAATTTAGGAGAAGAAAATTATGACTCATCCAGGTTTTTATGTAATTAAGACAAGCTTCTAATTTGACAAGTTGATCAGTGTCATCTGGTTTCAAGGATAAGTGTATCATCTGCATAACAGTGGCAGTTAATGGAGTGTGTCCTGATGATATTCCCTACAGGAAGCATGTATAATGTGAAGAGTATAGGTCCTAAAACAGAACCCTGTGGAACTCCATATTTAGCTTTGATCCGAGCTGAAGAATTATCATTAACATAAAGGAAGTGGAACCTGTCCGCTAAATATGATTGAAACCAGTGTAATGCTGAACCTTTAATCCCAATAATATATTCTAGTCTAGTCTCTGTCCTCCACTATATTCTGAAAACCATTGGCACACAATATATCAGTTTTTATTTCATGTTCTGTAAGGTTGTATTCTGAAGCATTACAAAAGTCAAAATTTTTTGCACACAAGATGCAGCAAATCCAAACATTTTGTTGCATGTCAAGTCATTTTGAATTTCTCGTTGTAGCTGAGCCTTCTGTCACACTGAGGTCAGTTGAGGCAGCAGGCATGTCTCATCCACGAATGCTTGTCTGCAGCGCTTACGATTTTTACCCCAAAAACATCAAACTGACATGGCTGAGGAACGGACACGAGGTGACCTCCGATGTGACGTCGACAGAGGAGCTGTCCAACGGAAACTGGCTCTACCAAATCCACTCACATCTGGAAATTGATCCCTCCCCTGGAGATAAAATCATCTGTAAGGTGGAGCACGCCAGCCTCATGGAGCCCAAGCTCTATGAATGGGGTAAGACAGTGAGGTGTTTTTAATAAGAGACTTTTGACCCAAGTTGAACATCAAACACAATCGTCTGTGTCATTAATTGTGTTGTTTGTGATAAATGTGTTTTCAGAATTGGTCACAACATCAGACAAGAATAAGATCGCAGCAGGGACAGCGGGGATTGTGCTCGGCCTGGTCTTTCTTATTGCCGGAGTCATTTTCTACAGGAGGCGCAATAATGGTGAGACACATGATGACAAATTATCCTTAAAAATTATCCACAAAAATGTCTCCAGCAGCATGGTGAAAGTTTGAGGAGATAAACACCATACTAGCTGCGGATAAGACGTCTGTAATCACCAATCCCTGTTTTTCATATTCAAAATTTTTGGTGGTTTATATTTTTGTGGACTGTATATTTGAAATTCCACTTATCGTTTTCTGTTTGTCTTCTAGGTCATCAACCTGTGCCAACAAATCCAGGAACACAATAAAGATTATGTACATGAAGCACATGAACTGAAACGTTTAAACATACAGTCTGTTACAGCTAGGGATGGGTACCGAATTTCGGTAATTTTTTGGTACCGACCGAATTCCCGCTGAAGTACCGAGTATCGATTCACGGGAAATCCGTCGGTACCACATTTCGGTACCTGAACGCACCTTTTTTTTTTTTTTTGGACCCTGAACGCACCTTGACATTATGCATCGGCAAGAGCGGAGGACACGGTGACGCGGTTACGTGGGTCCAGAATCTTCGGAGTATTTTGACTCGCAGACCGGGAGCAAATATATAATATACCGGGAGAGCGGACACGCACACGGGCCGTGAGAGCGGGCGGGGGGGGGAATAGACCCCACTGGCCTGGAACACACCGGCCGTTCGGGAAACCTCCCGATGGCCACCCCGCCCCTGTTCGGAGGTGTTCGCGGGAGGAATAAGCCGCTTTTGCGGCTTCTGCTTCCGCGATGGTCGCTCCCGCTGCATGTCACTTCCTAAACAATGCTCTGCGCATGCGCGGCTCGAAACAAGAGCGCGCATCGAGGCGGCGACCGGCGCCGGCTTCTCAGACGCCCCAAGGCCGACACGAGCGCCCTGCGGTAGTGTCGCGGAGGGTCCCGCCGCGAGAGCCAAGCAGTGCACTGCTGAAACGGGCCGTCACAGCGTCGCACCCTGGCCGGCGCCCCTCACGGCGTCAAGCGCCCCCTATGGCTCGGCGCCCTGGGCAAGTGCCCCGGATGCCCAGCCTAATCGCCGGCCCTGGCGGCGACTCGACATATGTCATCACGCAAAAGCGGTCCCACGTGGCGTTTGATTGGCATTATGACTGCCCAATTACGAGTTGGAACCATACAATTCTGATCCTCCAGTATACCTTTAAGTGTTTGTTTACTGTAGAGGGGCCTGGTGCTGCTAATGTGAAACATTTTATACAGTTATTTATTTTGAAAGTTGTTTGTTACTGTATGGGCAGCAGGTGCAAATGTGAAACATTTCATACAGCTATTTATTTTGAGTCTATTTTTATTATGTTATTTATTATTGTTATTTATTTAAATTTTTTACTTTATCCCCACACACATTTTTCTCAAGTTCTATGTTGGAGTTATTTCAGTTGATGTTATTGAAGCATAAATGTTGAAAATTCCGAAGTTTTGACTATTTTCTTTAAATATACAAAATAACTTTAATTACCAAATGCATATTCCCCCCCCCCAAAAAAAAAAAAAAGTATCGAAAACAGGTACCGAAAAATACCGGTATCGATTCGCAGGTACCGAGTATTGGTATCGTATCGATTCAGATGTGAAAGGTACCCATCCCTAGTTACAGCTGCCCTGTATCGTTTCTTCATCCCCCCCCCCAAAAAAAAAAATGTGTGTGAGTGTATGTCTGTGTGGTTTCCCAGGTTGCTGCTGCTGCAGGAACCAATCATCCCTTCATCGCCTGCACCTGTTGAGTTTGACCAGAGAGCCGTTCGTCAGCCTATCCTGCAAACGCATCTGAGGAGTTAAAGGAATACTCCACCCAAAAAACGATTTGGCCTCATTTTCTACTCACCCTCATGATGAGAAACACTCTGGAGCAGTTTTTTGATGTTTCAAATGCAGTTGGAGATGTTTGGGGACTTTCGTTGTCAACAAACAGGGACCGACAGAGCCCGACAGAAAAAAACGGTCCATAAAGTCCACAAAAACGTTCCCATTTTCCTTCATACTGCTCGTCCGCTGTAATCCAAGTGTCCTGAGCGCGTAACGTCCATAATTAATTCTTAACAAGGTAATTTAGTATATTTTAACAGCCTAAACAGTGCGCTCTCATACTGCTCCAGGGCATGCCTGCGCGCGCACCCTGAACTACGGAAGCCGCGGCAGACCAAGCAACACGCTTGCGCGCATTCAGCGACTACTTTTCTAAATAGCAAGCGTAGAAGAAGTTCCACTGTTTATATTCTGCTGTGAGTGACCGAGCTGTGGACAATCACAAAAGTGATTGGCTACTGTTTTAAAGCTTTGAATTCGGTGTCCTGCTGAAAGGGCACAAGCGTGTTGCTTGGTCTGCCGCGGCTTCCGTAGTTCAGGGTGCGCGCGCAGGCATGCCCTGGAGCAGTATGAGAGCGCACTGTTTAGGCTCTTAAAATATACTAAATTACCTCGTTAAGAATTAATTATGGACGTTACGCGCTCAGGACACTTGGATTACAGCGGACGAGCAGTGTGAAGGAAAATGGGCACGTTTTTGTGGACTTTATGGACCGTTTTTTCTGTCGGGCTCTGTCGGTCCCTGTTTGTTGACAACGAAAGTCCCCAAACATCTCCAACTGCATTTGAAACATCAAAAAACTGCTCCAGAGTGTTTCTCATCATGAGGGTGAGTAGAAAATGAGGCCAAATCGTTTTTTGGGTGGAGTATTCCTTTAAAAGGGGTTGGCTGTAACCAACCATGCTCACATGCCTCCTAGTAGTTAGTTGTGGCTGTTGTTGGTTAGAGAGGCACCCGAATCTGTTTGTGATGTTTTGGTTTCAGGAATCTTTTGTTGTATTTTCTTTATTATTAGTTATGCCATTTGGCATTTGTTTGTGGTGTGATAAGTCTAGTTTAAAGTCTATTTTTGATATCATTTAATCGTACTTTTGTTAATAAATAACTTTAATTTCCACTTAGTACCTGTGGCTTTTATGCTACCGCCTTTTATCCATCTCCTAAAAAAGCTGGACATAACACAGTCTTTCAAGGTGAAAGATTCAGAGTCGACTAAAGAAGCACTAAGAAGTCAAACTCTGAAAACAGTGGATATGCTATCAGGAGTTGAAAGATAGCAGTGTTTTTATTGTTTTATTTGCAAAGTGATCATTTCAATAAAGCAATAAATACCTTTATTATCAAACAAATTGTTTCCGTCTCATGATATTCAACTAAACCATTATTGTACGTAACCAAACACATTTAACCTTTCTTCTATGAGGTGGAAAACGGTTACCTATATTTTTTCTGGGTTAAGTTGTAAAAATTTCTCACAATAATTTAATTTATGCGCTAACTCGGCCAGTATAAGGGCCTGTGGTCATTCACTGACACTGGAGCTGTGTGTCATCTGTGTAGTTATGATGGGAAATGTGATGTTCCATGAGGTGAGGAAGAGTGGAGATGTTAAATAAAAGAGTCCAAGGACCGAGCCTTGAGGAACTCCACAAGTGATTTCAATCTCATTAGCTTCATCATTACTTATTGACACAGAGACTCAACAAATTCATCACTTTTGCATTCAACTTAATCGAAGTGGGCTAATTAGTTCAGCTGACATTGAAACATTAAGTATTACTAACGAATAATCTTGTTTTGATTTCACAGGACTTAGTGTGTCTAAGTCAGTGGTTCTCAAACTGTGGGGCGCGTGCCCTGGGGAACATCCTTTTTTTCCGCCGGACTAAAATAAAGTGTAATTGCACATCCACTCCAGTAGTTGGCAGTGGTGCTCTCATTGTCAGAGTGTGCGCAGCTCCACGGTGTAGGTTTTTTTGCAACGAGCTGCGATGTGAAGCGCAGTAAACAAACCCTGAGACAACATGAAGACATTTTTAACAGGGATGAAAAGAAAGGCGGAGAGAGACGAAGATAGTGAGTCAAAAGAGAATTCTGGCTGAGTGTAGAGAGGCAGTATCCACTCTTAGGTCAGAGGTCTATGGGCATTATGCTTCCTTTAGCAACATCTTACCTTTGTGAGACTGGCTTCTCTGCTGTTGTTGCACTGAAGACTGAAGACTGAAGACTTCCTGTCCTGCTTGCCTCGCCCTGCTGCTCGAAGAATACCAGTGGCGAGCGGCCTTCATGGGCGCCATCTCCCCGGTTCCCGCACCCGAGGACGCCGGCGAGGACACTCTCGCTCCTGCCCCCGCCCCGTATGACTGGGCCAAAGCCAGCGAGGACATCAGCAGCAGTAGCAGCGTCTCCATGTCAGAGAAGTCCACGCAGCGCGACGATTCCTTCTCCGCCTTCTCCAGAGCCAGCCATCGGAGCGCCCCCCGCAAGCCTGTGGAACTCCCGCCGCAGCCTCCAGAGCCGGCGCAGCGCAACTTTGCACTCGGGCTAGCAACCCAGTCACGCACTCGGTCCCGGACTGCGGTGCTGTGTCCCGCTGTGCCATCTTTCCAAGCTAACATGCAGTGTGACTGGGGTACGCTGCTCACTGCCAAGGGGGCGGTGAAAGGCTACCGTGAGTACTGCTGTGTGGACGGCTGGCCGCCGGTCTCCGGAGTACCTGCTATAACCTACGTGAGGCTGTGTTCCTCCTGCATCTGTGGTGAAACATGTAAATAAGGCCGTGAGGCCCGTTACATCTTCCCTAAAGGGCAACAGTCCTCCCCTCTTTTCAGCGCTTGCATGACTGAAGCATGTCAAGCTCAGCGGGGCTCTTCCCCTCCCTCCTCCCGCTACGTGATAAAGCGGTGTAACGAGGTGAGCGGTGCGTGCACTGAGCCGCCGAGATGCGCCATGCCATCGCCGGCTCTCCCTCCACAATCTCGCCACGCCGTGGCCGGGGAAGCGGGTCACAGCAGCGAGCCAGGGCCACTAACTCACCCACTCGGGGCAACACGCAAGCGGAGCACTGCCGGGGTCCTGCCAGTACCTCGTAAACGCTCCAGGCTGAGCCCTCCGCCGGCTTCTGCATGCACCACGCATGCAACGAAGCGTCAGAGTGGCGGCTCTGTGAAGGCCTGCGTCCCCGCTGTTGAGCGGGCGGACCCCGGCATCATTAGTGAGGTCAGCGGCCCGAGGGACCTTGGGATCACTCCGCATCCGCCGTGTTTGTCTTCAAAAAAGTGCTGGCTCGCGGCCCCACGGCGGCCGCCCGCGCTGCTTCAAGGGATGCCCCTTCCACAGCCCTTTTGTGGAGGGCCCCCCGTCTCCCGAGGCCCCGGGGACCAGTGGGCCGTCCCCCAGGCTGTAGTGCAGCCACTCACCCTCCACTTCCAGATGTAGCGTGCTATGCTGGGACCGCTTTCACACTGGCTGTCCAGGACGCTGAGATGCGGATATGCCCTGTAATTAGCATGTCGCCCACCTCTCTTCATCGGGATCCTTCGTACGCGACTCGCATGCCCTGTGGGGGCGGCCGCTCTCGAAGTAGAAGTGTCCTTGCTCCTACGCCGTGGCACGGTAACGGAGCTGAGCGCGGAGGAGGCGCATTTGGGTTTTTACTCCCCCTACTTCTTGGTGCCCAAGAAGAACGGCGGGATGAGACCCATTCTGGATCTGCGGGTCCTGAACGCTCACATAGCCACCAAGAGGTTCCGCATGCTGATGGTCAAACACCTCCTGGAGAGTGTCCGCCCCAGGGACTGGATGACGTCGGTCAACCTGACAAACGCCTACTTCCACATCTTCATTCTGAGGAGGCACAGAACCTTCCTCAGTTTCGCTGTGGGGCCCAGGTATTTTCAATACAACCGGCTCCCCTTGGCCTACTCTCTTGCTCCTCGCACCTTTACCAAGTGTGTCGAGGCACATGAACACATGTTTTTAAGTATAATTAACTCAAAAGATTTGTCAGCATAACTTAAAATTTCTTATGTAATCAGTTACGACTAAAATTTTGAGTTTTCTGAACTTATTCGAGTTTGCAGTGAAAAAGAAGATGTATCAATATTTCCATTGCATTGTTCTTTAGTTCCTCATGAGTAAGTTTGTGCAGGTCGGTTTACAAAAGATGGAAGTTAAATGTCTACTTAATTAGAATATTATTCCTTTCCATTGCTGTTTTTTAGACTGTGTGAGGAAACCAGAGGCCTTTGAAAATATGCAAAGAAAGCCAATTCAAGATTGTTTTTTTTTTTTTTTTTTTTTTTTGCTGTGAGACTGCAGTACTACCCACAACACTATCATGAATCCAAACTTCGATCACTTCGCTTGAAGTTTCAAACCAATGCAATCTCTAATAATAGTCTGTTAGGTCCTATCAAAAATAAAGAAAATCATCCTGACATACATATCTTTAGGGACAAGCAGTTGTGAAGTGGTTAACGCTTGACTCACTTTAAGGATATACTCAGTTTGAGTCCAATTCACCTGGACAATGGTTAATCTGTGTACAATTTGTAATCTGGTATCGTTCCACAGTCAACACAAAAAAAGTGTTTAAGGCTGATTGAATACTCTTGATTAACAGTATAAAAGCCAACATGTTTTTTTTAATTCCGTAATGAATCGAGAGTACACTTAGAAAATAAAAATAATGAACTCCACATAGAAAGGTATTTTTTTGCTGTGAGGGACTAATCAGTATTGTGGTGGTCTTGTTTCCTCATCACACTTGTTTGCTTCTTTTATGGACCATAAAATGATCAATCTTAAGATATTCGAGTGTGAAATATGCCATTGAGCCATTGCCACTGGCCCAGGGCCTCCTCCCAGCGGGACATGCCCAGAACAACTCCCCAGAGAGTAGTAAATAAAGTAAAGAGTAAAATAGTAAATAAAACAGTCAGTGGTTGTTTGACATCTACACCTGCATCAATAACATGCAATAGTTGCGTAACATTGTCAGAGGACAACACTCCTTAAAGAAGCCAGTTTGATCGGAGTTGACTAAACATGGCTTATGTTTCTGTTGTCTACCGGCAAGGACTCATAGATTTTGAGATCAGCATTCAGTAAAGTGATGGGTCTATAGCTGCCACAGTAAGGAGTTTGTGCGTTCAGACTTGGGCTTTTTAAATCTTTCAAACTGTTTTTTTTTCCAACTCTTGAGTCCAATCTACATAATTTTGTGTTTTTGTATGTCGCCCTCCAGTCTGATGGTGTGGCTCTTGCATTACCTGTTCACAACAGTAATATGCCGTTTAATGTACTCAGCTGTGGTGTTTCCGCCACAGGGAGCGGGCACGGAGTTAACAGTCAGTTTTTTCACAGAGCACTGGTATCCATTGCTGCTGTCATGAGCAAGGTCAGACACAGAATGATAGTTTGCCAAATTATGTAAAACAGGAAGTAAAGCAGCTGTATTGAGTCTTGGGAATGGGGGAGCTGTGTATAAAACTAATAAAGCAACGCCCAACCAGAATATTTTTCATCAGCTGCCACTGGCAGAACCTGTTTGATGTTTATTTCTCTTTTTTAGCAAAAGGGAACGTTTATTTATTTGTCATTGTTTCAGTTTCCTCAAACTACCTCACAGGTTTAGACTTTACAGTTTCCAGCCATGATGAAGACCTGCAGCTCTCACCTGAAGCGTTCTGCCATCTTAATCCTGATTCTGCACAGCCTCACCGTGCTCTCTGAAAGTAAGACTGCTGAAAACTTTACTATTATACAAACACATGACAAATAAACTGCATTTCTATTGTTTTTTGACACTACGTAGAAGTTACTGTGTTAAATGAGCCACCTCCAACTATTAAGGAGAATTATAATCTCAAATTATTCAACCAATGTTTCAACCAATTCAATGTTATCGGTATATCAAAAAAATACAGTCAGCCCAATGAATTTCAAGTTTCTGAATGTTTAGATTCTGACATTTATATTCATGATACATGTTTTTCGTTAACAGAAGCTTTAAAAAGATCACAGGTTGAGCATCAGTGTGAACTGTGATTTTTTTTTTTTTTTTTTCAAAATTATCATTTGATGAGGAGATAAATCAACCTTTTTATTCATGTGGCTACACAGTGAATTTTTTTGGTAATTAGATTAGAACTACAAAATCAAGGCTGATAATGAAGAGTAAAATCAATTCCAGAAAACTCGAACGACAACCTCCAACTCGGTAAATTTTAATATTTACATGCAAATCTTGGTCACCTTTCCAGCAAATATTATGGTTGGATTTTTCATCAACCATAATGGAGCTATTAAGAGCTCCCAGTAAACAGGGTTCAGTTTATCAGTAATGAGGTCTATGATTCAGTGAATGGGAGGCTGTGGATTTTTTCTAGGGTGTAGTTGTCACGACCATCGTGGACCCAAAAGTAGTTAACACAAAAGGTGGAGTTGAAAAGGTTTATTGTGTGACAAGTTCGGCGTCATGGGGTCCAGGAGGTCAGAAGAGGAGAGACGGGTTGAAATAAGGAACACACCAGTGCAGCACAGGAGGGTAATGACTATTGATTAATGGGAAACATGAAGAGGAGACATTATTGGAGCAGTGTCCGAAATCTAGAGAGATACAGATTGGCTAAAGAACAACTGCTGAGACTGCTGAAGTGGCAGAAATATGCTACAAAATAATTTCCATTTACCATAAAGCAGCAACATCTGGTCAAATCTGGATTCGTCACATAATACATGACTTTTTACCTGAATCTTCTTTGTATCTCAGTTTTGTTGCTGGTCAGTTATTTTCTGCTCACTTGCACAATGAAGAGTTGGATGCTGTTTTTTTGCTCATTTTGTTGTATTGAATTTATATTAATGACATTTTTTTCTCTTGTCTTTTTTCTCTGTAGTTGACCATGAAATCACATATGTGGTTGGCTGTTTTAAAGATGGTCCAATTCAAGTTCACCTTGAATTTGATTCTGAGGAGATAGGGTTTGTAGACTTTGACAACGTCAAAGTAGTATCCAGCCTTCCTTCCTTTTTCATGTTTGACCCAACTACATATGATTCACGGCGCTTATTGATAGATGCCCTCAGAAACACAAAACTATGTCAAGCTTTTTTGACATATGTTGTTGCAGAAGAGAATCATCCTCCAGAAAACACAGGTAAGGGTCATTTTCTGCACGTCTAACCCAACGTGAGACTATCCGTGACTGTACTTCCCTGACAATATTGTATCTCTTAAAGTAAATAAACTGTTTTGGTGAATGTTTTTATTTCTTTTTAACTTTCTTAAAGATCCCCCTGACACCGTCCTCTACTCTGCTGAAGAAGTGAAGTTCGGAGCTGAAAACACGCTCGTCTGCTTTGTAAACCACTTCTTCCCTCCTTCCATCAAAGTCAGCTGGACCAAAAACAACCAGCCGGTGTCAGAGGGGGTGTCGCTCAGTCGATATTATCCCAACAGCGACGGAACCTTCCACCAGTTCTCCACCCTGAAGTTCACGCCAAACAAAAGTGACATCTACTCATGCACTGTGGAGCACGAGGCTTTGAAGAGTCCCAAAACAAGAATCTGGGGTGATTATGCTGAGCTGCTTTTTAACATCGAGGTCACAGTCTCTTTACACTGAGAGATTGACTTTGGAGTTACTGTTACAAGACAATGTATCATCCACACAATAACACACACACACACACACACACACACACACACACACACACACACACACACACACACACACACACACACACACACACACACTCCTGCACCATTCCAAATTATTAATAAGCTTGAAATTATGAATAGGTCAAGTGAGCATCATGTAAATTTTAGGGAGATTTTGATTTTGACTTGAACTAATGAATGTTCTTCTCTATTTCCAGAATCAGATGTCGTTCATGAAAGTCACTCAGTGGTCTTGGACATTTACTGTGCCGTGGGTCTGAGCTTTGGCTTTCTGGGAGTCGCTGTCGGCACATTTTTGATTGTCAAGGGACTCGAGAAAAACAATTAGTTGGTATTTGAGAGATTATAGTGAAGAATTTTTATATTTTGATTTTTTGAATCATTTTGCTTTTAAAAAATTATCTAGAGTGGCTGTTTTATTTTTCAGTGTGTTGCTGTGATTGATTCTGCTTTCATTTCACTAGTATTTTGTAATTTGATTTCTAAACAGTGATATATGAATAAAGTGTCCATTTTCCTCTCTGTTTTCCTGTGATTTTTTTTCTTAATGCTGAATATCTCACCACAGAGACAAGTGAGACATTATTATCTGTGTTAGAATGAAAACCTATCATATATTTCCAAATATTTATTTACCCATGATAACACATTGCATAATGTATTTCTTGTGTATTAATTCACAATCCAGCCAATGTCACATCTGGAGTTGCATAGTGATCTTTTTTTTTCTTATTTTAAATGTTCAGTCTTCCTGGTTGAAATCTGCACAGTCACTGACTTTTGATTGTTCGATTTTGAGATTAAATTTGTTAACCAGAAAATTTCGGATGAAAATTAGCGTGTGCCTGCCATTAGTATCTGTCAGGTCTCTCTCTCTCTGCTCCTCTGTCTCTCTGTGACTGAACTCCTGTTTGTCTCTGCCTCCTCTGGTCTCCCATCCTCCTTGTGGCCTTGCCTTTCCCTGGTTCCCTCACCTCACTCCTTCAATCTCAATTATGTCGTTGTCCAATCTTCCCTGTTTCCTCCCCCCTTCCTTATGTATATAAGCCTCCTTTTCCCATGTGTGTTGTGCTTGGCTGTCGGTGTTCTTTGGTTCCTACCTTGTGTTTCTTGTGTTTGGACTCCTCTGGTTTCTTGGATTTTGCTTCTCGTTTGACCTGACTGTGTATTCTTCCCCTTGGTACTTCTGCTTCTTACGTCTGCTTGTTCTACTGTGTTTAAACTCTTTGTTCCTGACCCCTACTCTGCTCCAGGTTTTACCTGTGTGTACCTGTGCCTTGGACCTAAATTAACACTGTAAACCAGATCTTGCGGTTGGAGTCTTCTTTTGGGTTCACCTTCGGGTCTGACAGTATCCTCTCCATATAGCCGAAAGTTCAAATAGCAATAGTTCTGTCACTGTTTGGAAGGAGCTGATTCCAGTCAACTATGGTCAACGGCCTTTTTGAAAAGCGCTTTACAAATGAAGATTGATTGACCTAGAGAAACAGCATGAAGAGAACATGCAAACACCTCTCAGAAAGAATCAAAGCTCATTTAAATGAATGTATTGTGAACACACACGTCCCAAAACCCGTGCTTTATGAAAAAGCTGTCATATCATGTGCTGTAGCAAACCTTATTCCCACTGCTCGTAAATTGCTAATATTTTCAGAGTAAAGCAGCCGATCAGTGTGAACAAGCTGGGGGAATCGCATTTGTTTTCATTTATTTTCAAAGTCAAAATACTGTCATTTCCGTCTCGTCTCATCTCGTTAACGAAAACAACAGATACGTCTCGTCACATTTCCGTTTTAAAGAGTTATTTAAAGAGCTCGTCACGTCTCGTTTTAGTCACGGAAAAAAGGGGCGTTGACAAAATATTTTCGTTGTCGTCATCGTTAACGAAAACAACACTGATGAAAACTAAGCATTTCAAACAATGGACTTGTTTATTTTGATATATTAATTATGTACAATTAAAAAAAACAATACAGGAAAATGATAACACTCACCACATCCATACAACAATCTGTATGATAGTACTTGTCATTGTTACCTGTCACAATCTGCACAGAGAGCAAGTCTGTCACAGGGTAAACAGAAAAGCAATCATACGATAACTACTGGAAACTGATTAACTTCATACATGTTTGTGAACTGTGGGAAGAAACAGGCCCATTTTTTAAAACATTAAGTGTTCTAGAAATACAGATTGATTACCGTAATTGCCCAGAGAACTATGAGAACATGCAAACACCTCTCAGAAAGAACCAAAGCCCAGTCAGATAGATGTATTGTGAACACACAAGTCCAGGAACTCAACCTGTGTTCTACAAACAAGCTGTCACCCCATTAACTGGGCCATACCTTATTCCCACCACACCTGTTGCAGAGAAGTTATGCTGGAAGGTCTGTTGTTTCACTTCCTCATTTTAGCAGTGTAAGTTCAAGTAATTTGTTTCCTGATCGAGTTTGGCTTTCACTTCGTCACCATGCAGGCTCCCAGCTTGTCGTCGCCAGTGCCATGGCTGTTGTTTCTGCTCTTTTCTCCTGCCGGTAAGCCACATTTTTAAATGAAACATGTCGTGGTTCTGCCGAATAACATCTATTCAACCCAAATTCTTGTTGTGCTTCACGTTTCAGATTCTTACTTTGGCAACGCTGTCGTTCGTTGCCAGTTTAATTCCACGCGAGATGTGGTTTTTCTGGAACAATTGTTCTTCAACAAAGTGTTTCTGGGCGAATACAACAGCATGCTGGGAAAATATGTGGGCTACACAGAGAAAATGCGGAAAATCACTGAAGAATTTAACAAGAGCAAAGGGTTTCTGGAACGAGCAAGAAAGAATCAAAAGCAATGTGAAGACAACCGTGAGCTGGTCTATGATGTCATGTTGACACCTGGTAATTACAGTAATATCAGCTGAAATATCTGATAATGCTTCAGAATACATCTGCCTGAAACATTTATGGGTTTTTGTTGACAGCTCACGGGAATAAAATACAGAACTTTTTCAACACAATACACTTGTGTACACGAGTGCACTGGAAAACCCTTTGAAGTTAAAATAGGACTGTGATTGCATACACACATACACACACACACACACACACATATATATATATATATATATATATATATATATATATATATATATATATATATATATATATATATATATATATATATATATATATATATATATATATATATATATATAAATTGTGTTCTCGTCACCCCGGCGGTATTGTGTCTGTCTCCTTCAAGCTCGGATCCTCTACCAGAGGCCTGGGAGCTTGAGCGTTCTGCGCAGGATCTTAGCTGTTCCTAGGATTGCGCTCTTTTGAACAGAGATCTCAGATGTTGTTCCTGGTATCTGCTGGAGCCATCCTCCCAGCTTGGGCTTTACTGCTCCCAGTGTCCCAATCACTACTAGTATCACTGTTGTCTTCACGCCCCACACTCTCTCTATCTCTTCCCTCAACCCTTGGTATTTCTCCAGCTTCTCGTGCTCCTTTTTCCTGATGTTGCCGTCACTTGGGATTGCTACATCTATCACCACAGCTGTCTTCTGCTGTTTATCCACCACCACTATGTCAGGTTGATTGGCCATCACTTGCTTGTCAGTCTGGATCTGGAAGTCCCACAGAATTTTGGCTCGATTGTTTTCGACCACCTTTGGAGGTGTCTCCCATCTTGACCCTGGGACCTCCAGTCCATACTCGGGGGATACAGTCAGGTCGGCACCAATCCAAGTCGGCCCTGGCCAACTCGGCACCGCCTCCAGGATACAGTCAAGTCGGCATCAAAACCCAAGTCGGCCTCGCGGGGTGGGGGCTCTCAAGTGGCCGAGTTGTTCGGTGCCGACTTGACTGTAAGCTGCTTACAAACTCGGCCAAAAGCCTCTTTTTTTTAAAATCACGATGCGGCTGCAGCGCGTGGATTTGCACAGTTTTTTGACGATCGGATGTAGGTTTTTTTGTTGTTTGTTTTTTTCCGCTGCGAGAGCGCAGATTTGCATTTGCACCAACCTAGTTAATGTAAAAAACAGTGAAATATAATAATATATTTGATAAAAATTTTATAAAAATTTAAATTAAAAAAATTCGAGGAGTCTGTGTCTTCAGAGCAGGCAGAGCGGACGTATAATGAAACTTTTCCTAATCACAGCTAAACATTTTTTTTATTCTAGTGTAAATCCAATCTGTGGACAAAAATAATGATTTAAGATATTTAGTGATTTAAATAAGCAGCTTGTGTTTATTACACTTATCACACTTATCACACTATCCGCTCAAAAGAAAAAAAAACAAACACAAAACAGAAAACACACACACATGAATAAGCTGTCTGATTATCAAATGCGGAGGTCAAATTCTAAGACATTTAACTATGTTTCCCTCCTCCGTACTGTAGAACTTAATTTTTCTGACAGGCTCATCATAGTCCTCGCAGTCTGCTGCGTGCATGAGAGAGGGGTTGGGGTTTACGCTGACGGAGATGCCGAAATGAATGAATGACCTGAGGGAATGAGCTCTCCGCTTATTCCTAATAGTGGAGATGAACGTCAATATCGGAATGGAGGGAAATAATGATTAACACTAGAAGTAAAATGATTAACACTAGAACTGCCAGCATTCTTACACCCCCTCCAAAGGCCGCAGCGCTCAGCCAGACCGTCATACATTTTGCTGTGTTTTTGTGCAGGAGCACAACAGGTTGTTTTTCTGTAATCTAATGTATTAGAAATTAAAGGTGCTGTAGGCAGGATTTTGCTAGTCAGTGCTAATTTTTCTGTGTTTTCTTTGGATTAAATGTTAGAGTATCCATGGATAATCCTTTAGGAGTGTAGCATAATTGCACTACCGCGAGGGTGCAGCGTTTCCATCTGTCTCTGTTCTGAGCTGAAAAGGAATCTCGACAGCTCCAGGTATCTTTGACCAATCAGAAGAGCCCCTGAGGCTCTAACCGTGATTGGTCGAGGGGCGTTCGTCACACGTTCTTGTGGGAGGAGCTTAACTTGCGTAAGGGCGTGATTTCATAGAAAACAGGACAGGATTGGCTGTACTGGGTTTCAAATCGCCATCTTAGATGGGTCAAATCGCCATCTTGCGGAGATGCTGAATTCTGTCTACAGCACCTTTAAGATAAATAAACAAAATATTAAGCCAAGAGTATCAGCAAACCTTTCAATGCCTCATGTCTGCTTTATTAATGCCTCAAATCAGGTTTTAAAATTTATTTAATTTTTACGGTGCGCATTTCAGCAGCGTCACCTCTTACTCACACTCCGCGCACTCATTTCCCTGATAAACACGCACACACACGTCAACACACACAAAATAGTTGTATTATTAACCATCAATAATAATCAAGAACATATTAAAATTGGTAAAATAAGTCTCCCCGGCAGCGCACCAGGATGGACACCTCACACGGTCTCGTCCTCACCCTGCTCATTTGATTCTGGGACTGCTGGCTCCACAGAACAAAGGTATTTATTCATTCAGAAAATATATTTGTTCAAGAATTAATTTTTGGAAACGAAAAATACATGGTTTGCTGTACTTTGATGGAGGATATAATATTTTACCTGAATCTGTAATTGGCACCTCTGGAGACGCTGCAGTTCTCCTGCTGTCAACTACCGTGTTCGCTGTTGTGTTGAGATTTATTACATTACTTTATTTATTTTTCACACCATTTATGTTATTATAATTTAGTTGTAAAGTGACAGTAGTCTACAGTAATTCTCTATACCTGGAGGTGACGCGTGAGCACTTTCATGCGCCACTGCAGGTTCTGCGCTGTACAAGCAGACACATTCAGGGCACGGCGGGGAGCATAGGACCCTTATTTAGAAAAAGGGTTCTATGTTCCCCGGTCCATACAAAGCGGGGTCCATACAAAGCGGGGAACATAGGACCCGGGGAACAGGTACGCTCCCATCTGGTAACGTGACCAGACAGCCGCTGCGCGCTCGTAGCTAAGCTACTCGTTCAAACAAGATGTCAAACATGAAGCTCCAGGTACATTATCCACCTCTAACCTGTCATTCACCATAATCACACAGTTTGTCCTCCAGTCTCCCGCCTGCTACATGAAGAGAAGCGGAGCAGCCGGCACGAAAAAAAAAAAAAAAATTGGTGCCGACCTGACTGTAATCCCATACTCGGTACATATGTTCCTGTACACTATGCCCGCTACCTGGTTGTGCCATTCCATATATGCCTTGCCTGCCAGCATCTTACACCCTGCTGTGATGTGCTGTACTGTCTCTGGGGCTTCGTTGCACAGTCTGCTCCTGGGGTCTTGTGTGGTGTGGTAGATCCCGGCCTCTATTGATCTTGTGTTAAGGGCCTGTTCTTGTGCAGTCATGATTAGTGCCTCTGTGCTGTCCTTCAGTCCAGCCTTTTCCAGCCACTGGTATGTTTTTCCAATGTCAGCCACTTCTTCAGTTTGTCGGTGGTACATGCCATGCAGGGCTTCGTCTGTCCATGATAGCTCCTCTGGCTCCTCCTTACTGGGGTTTTGATGTCTGAGGCATTCACTTAGCAGATCATCACTGGGGGCCATCTTCTTGGTATACTCATGGAGGCTCTTGGTTTCCTCCCCGATAGTGGCTTTGACGCTCACTAGTCCTCAGCCTGAGTAAAGCACAAAAAGAGATAGGCAATAACACCAGCGGGGCCAAACACCAGCTACTGGTTGACAGGGCAATCGCCCAAGACTGCAAGGCCCGCAGCACCAACCTGTGCACTGCCTGGATTGATTACAATAAAGCCTATGATTCAGTGCCACACACATGGATACTGGAGTGCTTGAAACTGTACAACATCAACAAGACTCTAAGGAGCTTCATTCAGAACTCAATGGGGCTGTGGAAGACAAGTCTAGAGGCCAACTCAAAGCCAGTGGCACAGGTGAGCATCAAATGCGCCATATACCAAGGTGATGCCCTGTACCCCCTACTGTTCTGCATAGGCCTGAACCCCCTCAGCCAGATCATTACCAAGAGTGGCTTTGGATACCGGTTCAAGAGCGGAACAACTGTCAGCCACCTCCTCTATATGGATGACATCAAACTGTATGCCAAGAATGAGCATGACATCGACTCCCTGATTCACCTCACCAGGATATACAGCAATGACATTGGGATGTCATTCGGACTAGATAAGTGTGGACGAATGGTATCTAGAAGAGGGAAAGTTATCACAACTGAAGGAATTGAATTACCTGAAAGGAACATAACAGATGTGCAGGACAGCTACAAGTACCTGGGGATCTCACAGGTAAATGGTATCCATGAGGAAAACCGACCAGGGGGGGCTGAAAACCGGGGTGTGTGTGTGTGTGTGTGTGGGGGGGGGGGGGGGGGGGGGGGGGGGGGGGGGGGGGGGGGCGACCACGCATAGGTGGCAAAAAGGTAACGGAGCAACACAAAAACAGAATCCACAGATCAGAGGCACTGCTGTTCTACCATGTCCAACAACGTATGATCATTAACCAAATTGCTTAAAAGCACAAATAGTAACAAAAAAACGATAAAATAACCAGCTCTTACCTTTAGTAGAGCTGGAGTCTCCTCTTTTTTTTAAATTTTGAATAGCACAACACTTCATATTGATTTGACCAAGCCAGCAGAGTTTGCTGTTGTTTTTTAGGCACATAATAGACAGAAAACTTAATTTTTTTAATGAAATACTATATTTTGACTGAGGGGGCGAGGCGGACCCGGCAGCTTGCATGCGTCACATGACAGAAGCCGAAACGTAACTTAAATTTTATTTGTTTCAGTTAACTGAATATGAATTATTACAATGTGACACACAAAACAAATTATGAATTTTTTTTTTTTGTAACAAGAAAAAAAATTACCTCTCTGACAGCCAGGGGGGGCAAGGAGGCACAGGTAATTTAATTAACCCCCTGATGCTGGGTCCGGTCTCTCCCAGGATCCTCACAGTGTTACTGGGAGTTAAAGCAACACCAGCCAGGGTGACTATTTGTTTAGATATTATTTCCTCAGGTGTTTTGGGCCAAATAAGATAATTTCTGTTTTATCTGAATTTAGGAGGAGAAAAAAATATGACTCATCCAGGTTTTTATGTCATTAAGACAAGCTTCTAATTTGACAAGTTGTTCGGTGTCATCGAGTTTTAAGGATAAGTAGATCTGTGTATCATCTGCATAACAGTGGCAGTTAATGGAGTGTTTCCTGATGATATCCCTACAGTAAGCATGTATAATGTGAAGAGTACAGGTCTGAAAACAGAAGCCGGGGTGGCTGTGGTTCAGTGGGGAGAGCAGTCGTCTGACAATCTGGAGGTTGTTAGTTCGATTCCTTTCTCCCCCTGTCTGCATGTCGAAGTGTCCTTGGGCAAGACACTGAACCCTGAATTGCCCCCGGTGGATGGACTGAGCGCCTTGCATGGCAGCTGCCTCCACTGGTGTGTGAATGTGAGTGTGAATGGGTGAATGTGATATTGCAGTGTAAAGCGCTTTGGGCTCTGCTAATGCAGATGTAAAAGCACTATATAAGTGTAGTTCATTTACCAACCCTGTGGCACTCTATATTTAGCTTTGATCTGAGCTGAAGGATCATCATTACCAAAGTGGAACCTGTCCAATAAATATGATTGAAACCAGTGTAATGCTGAACCTTTAATCCCAATAATATATTCTAGTCCTCCACTCTGTCCTCCACTATATTCTGAAAACCATTGGCACACAATATATCAGTTTTTATTTCATGTTTTGCAAGGCTGTATTCTGAAGCATTCCAAAAGTCAAAATTTTTTGCACACAAAATGCAGTAAATCCAAACATTTTGTTGCATGTTGGGTCATTTTGAATTTCTCGTTGTAGCTGAGCCTTCTGTCACACTGAGGTCAGTTGAGGCAGCAGGCACGTCTCATCCAGGAATGCTTGTCTGCAGCGCTTACGATTTTTACCCCAAAAACATCAAACTGACATGGCTGAGGAACGGACACGAGGTGACCTCCGACGTGACGTCGACAGAGGAGCTGTCCAACGGAAACTGGCTCTACCAAATCCACTCACATCTGGAAATTGATCCCTCCCCTGGAGATAAAATCACCTGTAAGGTGGAGCACGCCAGCCTCATGGAGCCCAAGCTCTATGAGTGGGGTAAGACAGTCAGGTGTTTTTAATAAGAGACTTTTGACACAAGTTGAACATCAAACACAATCGTCTGTGTCATAAATTGTGTTTTGTGATAAATGTGTTTTCAGAATTGGTCACAACATCAGACAAGAATAAGATCGCAGCAGGGACAGCGGGGATTGTGCTTGGCCTGGTTTTTCTTTTTCCCGGAGTCATTTTCTACAGGAGGCGCAATAATGGTGAGACACATGACAACAAATTATCCTTAAAAAATTATCCACAAAAATGTCTCCAGCAGTATGGTGAGAGTTTGAGTAGATAAACACCATACCAGCTACAGATGAGACGTCTGTAATCACCAGTCCCTGTTTTTCCAGTTCAAAATTTTTGGTGGTTTATATTTTTGTGGACTGTATATTTGAAATTCCACTTATCGTTTTCTGTTTGTCTTCTAGGTCACCAACCTGTGCCAACAAATCCAGGAACACAATAAAGATTATGTACATGAAGCACATGAACTGAAACGTTTAAACATACAGTCTGTTACAGCTGCCCTGTATTGTCTCTTCATTGCCCCCCAGCAAGTGTGTGAGTGTATGTCTGTGTGGTTTCCCAGGTTGCTGCTGCTGCAGGAACCAATCATCCCTTCATCGCCTGCACCTGTTGAGCCTGGGCAGAGAGCCGTTCGTCAGCCTATCCTGCAAACACACCTGAGGAGCTAAAAGGGATTGGCTGTAACAAACCAGTAGTAGTAGTAGTAACCTAGTAGTTAGTTGTGGCTGTTGTTGGTTAGCGAGGCACTCGACTCTGTGATGTCTAGTACTGTGTTTTGGTTTCAGGAATCTTTTGTTGTATTTTCTTTATTATTAGTTATGCCATTTGGCATTTTTTGTGGTCTGACAACTCTAGTTTAAAGTCTATTTTTGTTACTGTTTAATCTTAATTTTGTTAATAAATAACATTAATTTCCACTTAGCACCTGTGGCTTTTATGCTACCGCCTTTTATCCATCTCCTAAACAAGCTGGTTGTAACACAGTCATTCAAGGTGAAAGACTCAGAGTGGAGTAAAGAAGCACTAAGAAGTCAAACTCTGAAAACAGTGGATATGCTATCAGGAGTTGAATGATAGCAGTATTTATTTTTTGTTTTATTTGTGAAGTGATCATTTGAATAAGATCATTTGGCACTTTGAGATTTCTGTTTGAAATGGAAAGTGCATTATAAATAAAATGTATTATTATTATTATTATTATTATTATTATTATTATTATTATTATTATTATAAAGTAATAAATACCTTTATTAACAATTTGTTTACATCTCATGATATGTACTAAGACATTATTGGACATAACCAAACACATTTAACCTTTCTTCTGTGGGGCTGAAAACAGTTACTTCAATTTTTTCTGTGTTAAGTTGTAAAAATGTCTCACATAATTTAATTTTGTGCTGACTCGGCCAGTGTAAGGGCCTGTGGTCATTCACTGACACTGATAGATGGAGCTGTGTGTCATCTGTGCAGTTATGATAGGAGATGTAATGTCCCATGAGGTGAGGGAGAATGGAGATGTTAAATAAAAGAGGCCAAGGACCGAGCCTTGAGGAATTCCACAAGTGATTTCCATCTGATTAGATTCGTCATTACTTATTGACAAAGAAAAGTCCCTTATCTTGGAAATTGGATTCAATTAACTTAATGCAATGCCAGAGATTCACAATCATTTTTCAAGTCTGTCAAGCACTATGTTGGGACCAACTGTGTTGAAAGCAGTGGGAAGATTGAACTGAAACTCCAGATGTGTCACTGCTAATGTAACTGTCATTCAGCACTTTAATGCAGTGGGATATGAAAGTATTTATTGAGCCACCGATTTTGCAAGTTCTCCCACTTAAAATGAGGACAAAGGTCTGTGAATTTCATCATGTAAATCGATATTTCCATTTTATTGTTCTTTAGTTCCTCATGAGTGAGTTTGTGCAGGTTGGTTTACAAAACATGGAAGTTGAATACACCATGTCTACTTAATTAGAATACAATTCCTTTATATTGCTGTTTTTTTCAGACTGTGTAAGGAAACCAGAGACCTTTGAAAATATGCATACTCCACAAAGAAAGCCCCAGAATCAATTCAAGGTTATTTTTTGCTGTGAGACTGCAGTACTACCCACAGTCATATCATGAATCCGAACTTTGATCAGTTTCAAACCAATACAATCTCTAATAATAGACTGTCTATTAGGTTTTGTAACTGTGACAAGTGCTATATAATTTTTTGTATTTGTGGCCCAAAAATATTTAAATAATCTCCTATCACAAATAAAGAAAATCATCTTGACACACATATCTTTAGGGACAAGCTGTTGTATAGTGGTTGACACTTGTCTCACTTTAAGGATATACTCAGTTTGAGTCCAATTGGTCATGATCGGTGTGCCGTTAGACCCAGAGGCAGAGAGACGGAGAAAGGACTGGCGTTTACACAGGTTTATTTTTAAAGCTAGGGTAGGCGATGTTGTCCAAAAGTACTTTTTGTCATACTGAGTGAAATGCTCCTTGCCCCCTGGGAGAAGTCAATACATTATGTGTACGGAAAAAGGTGCGGAAAAAAATCTGACAACTGTAAAGGACTGTAAAAACTCTGACCAATCGTAAGGTGCGGACCGCTCTTAAAGGGATACTTCAACATTTTGGCAAATTGGCCCATTTAGCGCAATTTCTTAGTCATTTCGAACAGCGTACTTACTTTTTTTGTGAGGGCGAGCTGTTGTTTATTCAGAGGTGAGTCGGGGAAGGTTTTCGGGACGGACACAATGGAAGTGAATGGTATTTTTGGTTCCCCTCGTCAAACTCATCAAATACAGAATCCAACAACCCCAAAACACTTTGGTGGACATGTTTTAATCCGCACATTCACTACGCTGTGAAATATTCAGGCAAAATTACGAGATTGAGTTGTTTATGCGAATATTGCTAAGATGGAACTACTTACTAAATATGGCGTCTGGGTGTAGTGATCTCAAAAGAAAAAGTAGTTCCCAGTATTTGCTTCAGTGTCGTAACGCTACAATATTATTTGTTGGTGTTCCACAGGAGCTCCCGTTGGCAGCGAATGCACTGGACGCGGAAGCGCCGCACGAGCGCGCGCGGGAGCGCCACTCGCACAGTGTTTGTGATCGCCTCCAATGTTATTAACTTTTCTGACTGCCCGCACACAACGCGCATAGGAGTGCAGCGCACCCGCTCCGCTTCGTTCTATTTTTCACGCAAGCTGCGAGCGCCGAGAGTGCCTTGGCAACGCGAGCGCGCACTGAACCAGGGCCAGTGCACGCCATTGAAATGTACGCGCAGGGGGCTGGTAGAACGACGAAGGGATTTGATTGGTTCCTTAAGAGCGGTCCGCGCCTTACGATTGGTCGGAGTTTTTACTGTCCTTTGGCCGCTACAGTTGTCGGATTTTTTCCGCACCTTTTTCCGTCCACATAATGTATTGACTTCTCCCAGGGGCCAAGGAGCGTTTCACTCAGTATGACAAAAAATGCTTTTGGACAACATCGTTTACCCTAACTTTAAGAGCTCCCAGTAAACAGGGTTCAATTTATCAGTTATGAGGCCTATGATTCAGTGAATGGGAGGCTGTGGATTTTTTTCTGGGGTGGTTGTCACGACCATCGTGGACCCAAAAGCAGATAACGCAAAAGGTGGAGTTCAAAAGGTTTATTGTGTGAGAAATTCGGCGGCATTGGGTCCAGGAGAACAGAAGAGGAGAGAAGGATTGAATTAGGGAACACGCCAGTGCAGCACAGAAGGGTAATGACTAGTGTTTATTAATGGGAAGCATGAAGGGGAGACACATTGGAGCAAAAAGTGTCCAAAAAAAGTGTCCAAAATCTAGAGAGAGACAGATTGGTTACAGAAAAACTGCTGAGACTGCTGAAGTGGCAGAAATATGCTACATAAATAATTTCCATTTACCATAAAGCAGCAACATCTGGTTAAATCTGGGTTAGTCACATAATACATGAGTTTTTACCTGAATCTTCTTTGTATCTCAGTTTTGTTCCTGGTCAGTTATTTTCTGCTCACTTGCACAATGAAGAGTTGGTTGCTGTTTGTTTTTGCTCATTTTGTTGTATTGAATTTATATTAACGACATTTTTTTCTCTTGTCTTTTTTCTCTGTAGTTGACCATGAAATCACATATGTGATTGGCTGTTTTAAAGATGGTCCAATTCAAGTTCACCTTGAATTTGATTCCGAGGAGCTGGTGTTTGCAGACTTTGACAACAACGGCACACTTGTATACACCTTTCCTTCTTTTTTCATGTTTGACCCACCTACAAATGATACACGGCGTTTGTCTAGAGATGCCCTCAGAAACACAAAACTATGTCAAGCTTTTTTGACAAACGTTGTTGCAGAAGAGAATCATCCTCCAGAAAACACAGGTAAGGGTCATTTTCTGCACGTCTAACCCAGCGTGAGACTATCAGTGACTGTACTTCCCTGACAATATAGTCTCTCTTACAATAAATAAACTGTTTTGGTGAATGTTTTTATTTCTTTTTAACTTTCTTAAAGATCCCCCTGACAGCGTCCTCTACTCTGCTGAAGAAGTGAAGTTCGGAGCTGAAAACACGCTTGTCTGCTTTGTAAACCACTTCTTCCCTCCTTCCATCAAAGTCAGCTGGACCAAAAACAACCAGCCGGTGTCAGAGGGGGTTTCGCTCAGTCGATATTATCCCAACAGCGACGGAACCTTCCACCAGTTCTCCACCCTGAAGTTCACCCCAAACAAAGGTGACATCTACTCATGCACTGTGGAGCATGAGGCTTTGAAGAGTCCCAAAACAAGAATCTGGGGTGATTATGCTGAGTTGCTTTTTAACATCGAGGTCACAATCTGTTTACACTGAGATAATGACATTGGCGTTACTGTTACAAGACAATGTATCATCCACACAATAACACACACACACACACACACTCCTGCACCATTCCAAATTATTAATGATAAGCTTGAAATTGTACATAGATCACGTGAGCATCAGGGAAATTTTTGGTAGATTTTGAGATTTTGACTTGAACTAATGAATGTTCTTCTCTATTTCCAGAATCAGATGTTGTTCATGAAAGTCATTCAGTGGTCTTGGACATTTACTGTGCCGTGGGTCTGAGCTTTGGCTTTCTGGGAGTCGCCGTCGGCACATTTTTGATTGTCAAGGGACTCGAGAAAAACAATTAGTTGGTATTTGAGAGATTATGCTGAAGAATGTTGATTGGGATTTTTTGAATCACTTTGCTTTTCAAAAATTATCTACAGTGGCTGTTTTATTTTTCAGTATGTTGCTGTGATTGATTCTGCTTTCATTTTACTAGTATTTTGTTATTTGATTTCTAAACAGTGATGTATGAATAAAGTGTCCATTTTCCTCTCTGTTTTGCTGATTTCTTTCCTAATGTTGAATATCTCATCACAGAGACAAGTGAGACATTATTAACTGTGTGTTAGTATGAAAACCTATACATTTCCAAATATTTATTTACCCATGATAACACATTGCAAAATGTATCTCTTGTGTATTAATTCACAATCCAGCCAATGTAACATCTGGAGTTGCATAGTGATCTTTTTTTGTCTTCTTATTTTAAACGTTCAGTCTTCCTGGTTGAAATCTGCACAGTCACTGACTTTTGATTGTTCGATTTTGAGATTAAATTTGTAAACCAGAAAAGTTCGGATGAAAGTTAGCGTGTGCCTGCCATTAGTATCTGTCAGGTCTCTCTCTCTCTGCTCCTCTGTCTCTCTGTGACTGAACTCCTGTTTGTCTCTGCCTCCTCTGGTCTCCCATCCTCCTTGTGGCCTTGCCTTTCCCTGGTTCCCTCACCTCACTCCTTCAATCTTTCAATCTTATGTACAGAGAAACAGCAAGAAGAGAACATGCAAACACCTCTCAGAAAGAATCCAAGCCCAGTCTAATAAATGTGTTGTGAACACACACGTCCCGAAACCCGTGCTTTATGAAAAAGCTGTCACTTCATGTGCTGTACCACACCTTATTCCCACTGCACCTGTTGCAAAGAGTACTTGAAGCAGTCTGTTCTCATATTTGCAGTGTGGTTTAATCAGTTCATTTCCGACTTGGCATTGTATTGTTGCCTGGGCCAAGTATAATCACACACATATGTGAGTAAATCTGGCAGTTTGCACTGGAGAATTTGTATTATAGTATAGTGACCTGCACTAAATTGAAATCTCGACAGTCACTGATTGTTTATTGGTCTGTTGTTTGATTTTGGGATTACATTGATAAACTAGAACATTTCGGATGGAATGTTGTGTGTTCCTGTCACTCTCTACCAACTAGCATTCCCCATACCACTAGCAAGAAAGTTCAAATGTGTGTGTGTGTGTGTGTGTGTGTGTGTGTGTGTGTGTGTGTGTTCTCGTATTTCTATCCTTGTTGGGGCCAAATGTCCCCACAAGGATAGCAAAACGTGGAACGACGTGCCTTGTGGGGACCTTTTTCCGGTCCTAAGTAGGAGAAACAGTGTTTTCTTGACCATGTTGTTGTTACTGAAAAAAGTAAAAGTGCAAAAACATTTCTTTAGGGTTAGGCTTTGTTGTGGTGTGGGTTAGGGTTAGGGTAAGGGTCAGGGTTAGGGGCTAGACATGAATGGGAGTCAATGGACGGTCCCCACAAGGATAGAAATACAAGACTGAGCGTGTGTGTGTGTGTGTGTGTGTGTGTGTGTGTGTGTGTGTGTGTGTGTGTGTTGTCATGGAGATGAGGAGCAGCTGCAGACAGTTGATCAGAGAACAGCTGTAACAAATGAGAAAGCACTTCCCTAGTGGAATATGAAGGACTTGACAACATGATTGTGATGAGCGTACAGCGTCAGAGGAACCTCGTGGAATTATTTCGAACTTTCCATGCATGTAGAATCATCCATATACGAACAATTTGTCAAGACAAAAGTCTGCACTCATGGTTTTTTTTTTTTTTGAAAATTCTATTCCAATAATGAATGGGGGAAAAATTGTCGCATTTGCGAACAAATTCATTTTTTATAAATAATAGTTTGTATTGCAGAAAAAGTGCCCCCATTATGTGAAATGCAAAACTTTTGTGTTTTGTCATGTTGATACAGGTTGATACAGGTATAGTTGATACGATAGCTCATGCAAAACACATCCATTAGAAAAGTGATAGGTTCGCAGTTTAAAGCTGGTTTGACTGCAGGAAAAAGCATTTTCTCACTGAAATAGTGGACTGATGCTTAAACATTTTTTTAAGTTCGGAGAGTAGGCATGTGCACATAATGAGAAATGTATTCCAAAGCTTTCCCACTGCTGCGCCTCTCCCGAAGCTCTCGTGCGCCCCCCAGCGGAGGCTCCCTTCCAAATTCTGAAAATCACTACACATGTTCCTCTTTGTTTTCCTCTTTATTTTATGTTTTGCAAGGTTGAACTCTGAAGTACTGCAAATACCCTATTTTTTGTTTTTGTTTTTATGTTGCATGTCAAGTGAGTTTGAATTTCTCGTTGCTGAGCTTTCTGTCACGCTGAGGTCAGTTGAGGCAGCAGGAATCTCACACCCAGGAATGCTTGTCTGCAGAGCTTGTAATTTCGATCCCAAAAACATCAAATTGACATGGCTGAGAAAGCTCAAAGGGAACTTTAACAGTCTCATATTAATCCTTTATTC